>NC_140918.1:7180475-9580475 GCF_045865225.1 Trachurus japonicus
CTATGAGCCTGCAGCAGCTCAGGCTGGATGCTGCCTCAGCCTGACGCCCAGTGGCCAAACACTGACACAACTCAACTAAAACTATTACATGACACTATACAACATATATAATACTGTTTCATAAAACAAACTTGACTATCTGCTGGTTTTTTTTCCTTAAAAGCTGAGCTAACGCTAGTCCACACTCTGCCGTTAGCTCACCTGATGTGAAGTCACCTGTACAGGAGGAGGAGTGGACACAACAACATGTTCGGTGATGCACAGGTAAAGTCTCACAGTCGCTTCACCTGTCAGTAAAAGTCGAACAACAACTTGTCCATATTAAAATATTTCTCTTTCTCTTTAAATGCGTTCACGACCGCGAGACGCGACTCATTTTTGAACACAGAAGTTTTGTCCCTCCAGGTGCGGGGCGCTCACTGCGCATGCGCCGCAGGCTGTCAACATGCGGCCTGCAGCAGGTGCTGCTGGGAGCCAGTCAGGTGATGAATGGTCCTCAGTGAAATATTGATGAAGTCTCTTCTTCTGCTAAATCGATCACACAGCATCAAGAATACTTTGACTTTTGTATTGTCTATTTCATACTATTATCTACAGGTTAAAGGATCAGCTTAGCCTGCAATATTTTGAATATTATGACCTTTATAGAACATATTAGCCTATTATTATTTTTCTAAATGCAGTTTTCACGCCACTTAAACATAATGACATCTTCCATCAATGTTCTCTAAATTCACATTTACCCCCAGAAATAATCTCTGTGAGAGGCTTCCTCTTATCTAAAGCCAAATAAAACCACTGTTTTCATATTCATATTCTCCATTTGCAAAAACGCTCCTGAGCCAGCAGAGCTGCTTTGATGCTTCTCGTGTGTTAAGAGCAGAGCAAAGTGGCTGCATTGTTCCAGTGACAGCCTCCACAGCAGCATCAGCAGCAGGGAGTGACACACTCCTCAGGGTTGAATCTTAGCCCAGACTTCATTTCATATTCAACAGCTTGTCAGTTGCACAGTGACACCATGTGGACACGGTGGAGAAATACATGTCCACACCAGTCCATCAGAGGTGTCCTTAGACTGAGTATCATTCTCAGGGGGGAATCAAAGTTCATGTGTTTCTTATTTAGCTTGGATGTGTATTTGGGTCCATTCAGCCAAAATATAATACATTATTCTAGCAGCTCAGCAAAAAATCTCACTAAACTTAAAAAAGACCATGATTAGTATGTGGGTAACCAGCACACATTACCTCATCATAGCAGAGTGGTTATTATCATGTCTCGTATCTTGTTGAGTTCAAAGATCAACTTCATGTAATCTAATGAACCATGTGATCTCTCTCTCTCTACCTTTTCATGTTTGTGTGACATAAAGTACTAAAGTAATCAATTATACACAGACAACATTCAGCACTGCTCCCTGTAAACTGTATGTGCCTGTTTATTAACTACTTTATCAGCACATGTAAAATTAAAGGTGTTATATAAGATGAACAAGCAGGGTAGACAAGGACAATGAGTCCCATGGCGTGAACTTTACACTCCGTGGATCATGCAGGGAAAGCATGTTACAGCTTTTGTACTGCACTGAGAGAAAATGCTGAGACCAGTAAAAAGCTGTGCACCAATTTAGCAACGAAAAAAAAGTTTGGCACAACTGAATTTTGCTCAGCAGTCTAAAAACAACAAGCTTTCAACAGCTACTTGTAAATGCATGTAGTATTGTTGGATTTGCTATAAATACAGTAGTCTACAAGCTTTAAAAAGTGCTGTTTCCACTGTATCATCACACTATTTTGATGAATAAAGTTATTTTGTTCATCCAGAGCTTTGCATGCAACCTTTATCTAAAACAACGACTGAGAAAATACAATCAGCGAGCAGGGATTGATTCAGGTTAAAGCTGTTGTGACGTTAATACGAAAAATGCGCACTATCTTTGAACTTTGGTCTTTTAAACCTGGAAGTTACAGAAGCGCTTAAATCATTCCCTGACTGACAGAAAACACAGCTGTGATTGGTCGAGAGAGCTGCACACCCCTGTCCCGTCCCCTATCTCAGCTCTGAGGGCTACTTTTTAACTTTGGGGCAATGCTGTGTCCTGTTTCACTTAAGGCATTAGGTTCCCCGGTCCCAGTCCTGGTCCCAGTCCCAGTCCCGGTCCCACACCTGACGGCAAAATGTCTGACAGAGGAACCTTCGACACCAACGTGCAGACCCTCACCAGGTTTGTTCTGGAGGAGGGCAGGAGGGCCCAGGGCACAGGTGAGCTGACCAACCTGCTCAACTCCATCTGCACTGCCGTCAAAGCCATTTCCACGGCCGTCAGGAAGGCTGGGATCGCCAACCTGTGAGTAACACTTAACCTCTCATTTCCTCTGCTCCGGGGGTGGGAATAATAACATATTCATGAATCTTAAAGTGGGAGAGAACAAGATTAAAGACAGGGTTGAACTCCAGTACGCACCATATTAAAGATTTACAAATGAATCGAGGCCACTCTCTTTGTTTTAACATAATCTTTCTTTTATTTAAATGTGTGCAAAATAGGAAATTATATCTGAGTTTAGTGTTAGTTTTATTTGTAGTGAGACATGAGAATCAATAAGCAGTTTAACTCAGCCCCCTGGGCAAAGGTAAAGTCTGCACATGTTGTGCACAACCCCTGGGGTCAGAGGTCAAGAAGATAATGGGCTTTCAGACCTTTCTCTGAATGTGGAAAAGAAAACAACTGAAGAGGCGCTTTGTGTGCTCTTTCCAAAACAAATATATTTGCATTTTCATTGTGTTTCCTCTAGAATTGCATAGAAACGTATCACTTTTATTCACTTTTCTTTTGCTCCTCTTTCCTTTTCTTGGAAGATATGGCATCGCTGGAAGCACCAACGTGACCGGGGACCAGGTGAAGAAGCTGGATGTCCTCTCCAACGACCTGGTCATCAACATGCTCAAGTCGTCCTTCTCCTCCTGCGTCCTTGTGTCAGAGGAGGACGAGAAGGCGCTCATTGTGGAGCCAGACAAGAGCGTATGTGCATCTCTGTGTGAATACATTGAACATTTTTCTGTTTGATTGTTTTTTACACTTAGTTTTAAGTATCATTCTGCCCTGCCCTGAAAATATGAGATTATGCACCACACTAGCCAGTTTTAAAATACTTTTCTCGTTATGATATGGAGGATTAAATTTATTGATCATGCACTGTTAAGTTTGGATTGTGCACTGTGTGCTATTTTTTATTTGGTTATGATGAGAAATGGAAGTTTATAGATGCGATTCATTTCTCATTTTTGTGCTTCATCCTTTTTGTATTTTGTTTTGTGATGAGTATCATTTTGTAAAGTAAAAAGGGGTAGGTGTAGCCTACATAAGATTAGCTTCTACCTACACCCTTTCGGCCACATAGCCTACTGAAATGAACTCATTCATTCATTCATTCATTCATTCATTCATCAATCAAATTGTTTTATTTTTTTTCATCTTACAGGGAAAATACATTGTGTGCTTTGATCCTCTGGACGGTTCCTCAAACATCGACTGTCTTGTCTCCATTGGAACAATCTTTGCTATCTACAAAAAGGTTAGTAAATGATGATCCTGCACAGTGAATCCACACAGAAAATTATTATTACACCATTGCATTAACAAGTGTTTTTTTTCCTGTTGTGATATTTCTAAATATAAATTCTCCATAGACAACAAATGACGAGCCATGTGAGAAGGATGCTCTGCAGCCCGGGAGGAAAATTGTTGCTGCTGGTTACGCTCTGTATGGAAGTGCCACCATGATGGTGCTGTCCACCGGTCAGGGAGTCAACTGCTTCATGCTGGACCCTGTAAGATGGCATCACTATCACCAATATCACTGATATATCATCGTGTATTTGAATGCACCACGATGATCTGATAATCTGACGTTTCTTTGCAGTCGATCGGCGAGTTCATCTTGGTGGACCGAGACGTGAAGATCAAGAAAAAGGGGAAAATCTACAGTTTGAACGAAGGATATGCACAGCAGTTTTATCCAGATGTGACAGAGTACCTCCAGAAGAAGAAATTCCCAGAGGTAAAACATGATTACATTACAGAGGCCAGATGTGCAGCTGGCTACCTGACCACATATTTTTCTGAATACAGTGGAAATGACGACAAAACAACAATTTGTGTTTGTAGGATGGTTCTGCTCCATATGGCAGTCGATATGTTGGATCAATGGTGGCTGATGTTCACCGTACTTTGGTCTATGGAGGAATCTTTTTATACCCTGCCAACATCAAGAGTCCTAAGGGCAAGGTGAGTTTCTAAAGGTCTTATTATTATACATTTCTGGATGATCTGTGTTAAACTGCTCACTCAGTCACTCTCTCATCTTCCTGCCTCTTGCCTTTCAGCTGAGGCTGCTGTATGAGTGCAACCCCATGGCCTACATCATTGAGCAGGCGGGAGGCATGGCCACCACAGGAGCCATGAATGTCCTGGACATCCAGCCCACCTCAATCCACGAGCGAGTCCCTGTGGTCCTGGGATCCCCCGATGATGTAAAAGAATATATCGCCATCTTCAAGAAGCACCACAAATGAGGTATTCAGGATCGTAGACAATCTCAATGATCATGATCAATGGACTAACTCTGTGGTGTAATGGACAATGAATTTAGTTTTTTCCCATCTATTTTCCTACAGCAGGTCAACTCTGGTGTTCACAACTAACACAACTATTCATCATCAATAAGAGACTCAATCTTGACATCGCTTTCTACTCTTTCCCACGGCTGCACTGATGAAGGAACCAGGAGCTTCACTGGACCGTTGAACTCCACCTCACACTGTGCCAGTTCCAGCTCGTTGCTGGGTGTGTGTGTGTGTGTGTGTTATTAAATGGACTGTAGCCTGTATTTTTTAAATAAAGACAACTGAAAAGATGCTCATTATCTTCACTGAGTTGCCAAAGTCTGGTGTGCATGTGTGTGGGTTGAGAATTGTAGTGTGTGTTTCTGGATACGTTCTTTTTTTTTTTTGCCTTTGGTGTCAAAAGAAGTCAAATTGCAAACTGGGCAGAAAAATAAACCAAAGAATCCCACACACGGTTGGTTAGCACCCTAACAATCACTAATTAGCAACAACAAAGGATTGTCACTGTGCAAAGATCCTTTGATAATATGAAGATCATTACTGCAGATTGGATCAAAGTTTTGTTTTGGATTAATAACACATGTTAATTTTATTTCCCTGCAATTCCTGTTGTGACATTGACACATCCACCATATAGGCCAAATCTATTTTTGCATCATTTGGAAATTGAAAAATCAGTTTCATTTACCTTTAGTTCAAAAACTTTGGGCTGAGGTAGCAAATAACAGGATGTTCACGTATATTATAGGCTATATTCACTCCTGGAAGATGCCGTAATGACATCTATTCACTGCTAAGTAGATCTAGGTCTTATTGGTTGATCTACTCATTTACATTCTTCCAATCAACCATTCATTCATCATATTCTTGCTTTGAAAGCTGAAACCAGTTCATTTTTACTGCATTTTAATTGGACATAATGGGATTTTAGTTATGCTAGTTCCAATATCTCGGAAGTAGGAATAGTCCTAAATTCTGAATTGGTTAACATCAAGATTAGTTCTGTTGTTATGACAAACCAATGCAAATATAATAATTTTCTCTAAAATCAAAATGTTTTTGGTGTGTTTTTTTATGTGGCTAGTTAGTTAGCTTAATGTAGCTTAAGAGCTAGCCAAGCTCTGTCTGAAAAAAAAACAACAACTCTCTCTAATAACCATTTTATTTCTGGTTTCTTCACAAAAAAGAAAAGAAAGAAGTCTGGTCCAAACCAAAATCACTGTCTGGCCACAGAAGAAATAGTTCCACCACAAAATTCCTGTAAAAGCTCTAAAGTGGCTTTTTTTTTGTTTTTGTATTCCTCAGTTTTTGTAAGGATTAAACAAGCAAGATGTAACATGTTAAATTAATGAGCTTGAATGGTGCTGGCTGGTGAATAGGGTGAGGCAAGGCTAACTCTTTGCCACTGCTAAAATAACCAGGTTCTAGCTTCATAATTAATGGACAAGTATGAGAGTGCTATCAGGCTTTTCAGCTAAACAGCTTTTTGTCTGTGTCCGTCAACAATTTTAATTTCTTTCAGTCTTTGTTTCCTTGTTAGCCTCTGATGATGATGATGATGATGATGATGATGATGATGATGCCTGGCATCGACCACCGTAGGACCAGAAATGTTTCAGCTTTGCCACGGCACTAATGAGCCATAAAGACTCACTGAGGAGAAAACAAGAAGATCCAACAGTACGCTATACCACAACAGCCTCATTCAATCAATCATGTTTATTTAGGAAAGCAGTCATTATGGTCCGTAGAACAACAACGTCTCCTAAATCAGCCTTTCTACAGTAGTGAGGCAGCCTTGAGCAAAGAGGAGGGTTGACTGAGGGTCTGATTTGAAACTTAATGAGATTTTAATAACGTTAAAACACAATAATAACACAGTTGTGTGGATCGCTGACTGCTGATGTCACTTGGAAACTTGGCAGTGGAGTGCATAAGCTTGTCTGAGAACATAATGGAATTTTTATTGCCTTTATGTCTTGGCAATTTTAAATATATGTGAGTCACATGTAGGTTGAATTATGTGAACTGAAAGCAGATGTTTGATCAGAGATGGGAGGCTGCGCATTTTCGAAACAGCTCCATTTGTATATATATATATATATATATATAGAGAGAGAGAGAGAGAGAGAGAAATGGAAAATAATTGGTTGGATTCTGCATTGTCTGGTGTCTGTTCGCTGGAAAAAAAAAAAGAACCAAACCACTTCCTTTTTTTATGTGTGTTCGTCAGTGTCAGCATTCAAGGGTCCCCTGCCGCCCCGTGAGACACACAAACACTACACATTACAGGCACACATGTTTATTTCAATTCTGTTCAGACTGTGTATGATTATAGGTTACTGAGTCAATATTTAGATTTTGCAGGGAAAGCAAAAACCCAGCCTGTTTATTTCCCCCTTGCTACTGTGTGTGGTGAGTGTGTATGTGTGTATGTGTGTATGTGTGCTCTGTGGACAAGACGACATGATATAGCTCAATTTGAATAATTGTCATACTATTGGAATAAGTATTCAGAATAAATGGAAAACTTTGCGGGTAATTGCTGAATGTGTTTGGCTGCATTTCTCTCTCTCTGTCTCTCTCTCGCTCTCTTTGTTACCCAAATGGACTTTTTCTTTTATTACATCTCTCTGCATCACTGTCTGACTATTAGATTTCCTCAGGCACACACAGAACAATGTCAGATGGATATTATATAACAGCAGCGGTAGGTTACATATCAGAATAATTTTTCCTGTGCTCTAATTATGAAATTTTAAATTAGTACATGATCGAATAGATCAGATTTTTGACTCTTACCCATTTAAGTTTTTTATTTATTTATGCATAACACTGCTTTTTCATCCTTTTCTATCCTCCTAACAATGAGTTTTGCACTGACATCCACCCCGTGTCCAGACAGGCTCTGTTTACTTTACACTCTGATGAAAAGTGTTATAGCGAAGCGTCTGTGGTGTGTCTTTGCACTTGACAGCTTACTAAATCAACAACCCTCCTCCTCCTCCTCCTCCTCATCTCTGCAGCACATCTCGTCGTCAGATTGAACGAAAGATCACACAACAACAACAGATCCTCCTTTTCGTGTTCATTCAGAAATTGAGTAAATAAAGGAAAATGTTGTAAAATAAAATGACAAGCATGGTTATGGATCGATGGCTGGCAGAGTCAAGTGGCCCATTAGTCGCTGAAATATCTCAACAATTGGATGAATTATAATGAAAGTCGTGGTTCTTCGGCATTGACATTTGTGACTTTTAGTGAAATATTTCATCAACTGTTGGATGGAAACACAAATAATCATGTTCCTCCATCAGATAAAAATGTTTAAAGTATTAAATATTTTTAAGATCAACTACCAGAAGAAACTAACGACATTCCCACTAGACTTGACCACACTTTGTATTTAGGGGATTTACGCTAACATGCTCAACCATGGTTGCTAAAGATAAGCAAATTTGAGCAATGCTAATGTTTGCATTAACTTGATGCATTGCAGAGCTTCAAGCATGGCTCTAGTTTTTGCAGTTTTCAGGGACACCTTTTCCTCTTTATTGGATGACAGATAGTAAAACCTAATGTGCACCAGTGTCATATTCTCTGGTGGTCTTTCATCACCCTGTATCAAGAGAAGGAGGACATAAACTCCTGACCCAGAGGAGCTGGCACGCCATATTTGGTCAGGTTTCTCACATGTTCTCTCTGAAATGACAACTGATCTTATCTTCTGTCATGTTTTTGTAGGGTGGAAGAGTAAGGAATACGTTAATCATCGACATACAGGACCGATTCTGTGACCGTAGTGGTGAAAACACGATCTACAAATCTTCCCCACTTCGACGATGAACATCATTTTCTTTGCCAACCTTTGCTTCTGTAATCAGAGCTCATATCCAGTCTACCATGTCACCCCCTTGTTTAAGTGATCAGCATGGTTTTTCTCAGCACAGTGACAGTGCGCAGACCCGGAGAGCCTATGTTTAAATTAAACATAAACTCTGTATCCCAGACCACCCTGATTGGAGCTAACTGCTAATCCAAATACTGCCTCAGCCTTCTTCCAGAGAGGACCCATATTTGTAGCTGATACTTCACGCGCTTCCAACCCCATCCACTCCACTCCACTCCACACCATGACCCATCAAATACTCGAGTCAAAACATCCAAAGGTTTCTCCAACAACTAGCTGCAAATGAATCAGCACATGAGGACAATATAATTCTTGATTTCCTGAATGTGCCATAAGTTTCAGCTCCTTTCTTCTGGCATCTCTCTCTTTCTCTCCACTCAGATTATTTTGATTTATTCTACAGTGTCATGGCTCTGGAAGGTCGGACCGGACCACCACTGGTGCTACACCTTACAAAGGGCGGTGTGTTTGGATTAAAAACATGCGTGTGGTTACTGTCACTGACAACAGTCTCATCTGAGCTCTGACCACCGGGCTAGTGTCAGTATTTCTTCCGCTTGTAGGATGTGTGTATATTAAAGTTGAAGCACAATAACTTAGCGCAGACAGAGGGAATCTAACCACCATGAGGATCAGGGCCGTTGCTAGGAATTCTGGGGCCCCTGAGAAAAATACTGAAGTGGGCCCCCGCCCCCTGACTTTTCATCGCCACTTTTTTTCATAGACTATGTATTATCTTTTTTCATTTTTTTTCAACCAGTGCAACAATGACGGTGCAGGCAAACCAGAGTTACATCATGGCTACCCGGTGCTCTGAATAGCAACAACGCTAACCCATGGGGGCAATTCTTTCAACCACAACAAACACTGAAAAAACAATCAAATATCTATGGTACATGACTCGAATCCTTACGAGACACCACTGAACTCATATAGTGTACAGTATAAACAGTATTTGCGTTTTTGCATGTAGTCACTCACCTCAGACAGCCGAACTCTGAAACATCCTGGAAAGATATTACTATCCGATCACAGAGCGCCTGCTCTCCCCGCCATGGAAACAAACACTTTTTCCTTGTTGTGATGATTTCTTTACAAAAATAAACGGTCGGAGATATTATGGACATTACCACTGCACTGCTCGACTGTTTATTTTTGTAAAGAAATCATCACAACAAGGGAAAAGTGTTTGTTTCTGTGGCGGGGAGAGCAGGCGCTCTGTGATCGGATAGTAATGTCTTTCCAGGATGTTTCAGAGTTAGGCTGAGTTCAGTGGTGTCTCGTAAGGATTCGAGTCATGTACCATAGATATTTCATTGTTTTTTCTGTGTTTGTTGTCGTTGAAAGAATGCCCCCATGGGTTATCGTTGTCGCTATCCCTAGCGCCGGGTAGCCATGGTGTAACTCTGGTTTGCCTGCATCAATTTTAGTCGCATTTTTTGCTCCCTCCAACACTGGGTAACCATCAGGAAAACGATTTAGGGATCAAAAATGGCTCTAATTCTCCTTTAATGTTGCTCTCACCTAAAGCTCTTATATTCTGCCCCCTTGTCTGCTGGCTCTGCTCCTGGCTTCGCTCTCCATTCATTTCTGGTAACCAGATTTAGTCTAATCCAGATTCTAGCAGTATAACCTATCTGTACTATGGTAGCAGTATAACTGAACTGTCTCAAGAGTTTGCTCCAGCATGGGGTTATTGCTTGGAAAATATAAAGTTTTGTGGCTTTCTTTTGATGCTGATACAGCATTAGTGTCAGTATAAGCCAGAGTTTTATGTAGAAGAATTTAGTCATAGAAAAATCCTCTCCTGGGGGGTTTTGTGGGCCCCACTGGGCTGTGGACCCTGGCTCTGTTGAGGATGCTCTTAGATGTGCCTCCGTTTGTATATATATAAGGGATGAAGTTCTCCAGTTATTGGGCCTCATGCAGACCTGGTCATCATTCTTAAGTGGCATGTACAAGCAATTTAAGAGAGTTTGCAGCAGTAGATACTTAGAGTTTTCTCCCGGGTTAGAACCAAATATACCTTTATCACCGGGGGGGGGGGAGCATCTGCAACTGTTGACTTGACACTCACACAAAAATGTCACAAATCAGCCCACATAGATTTCCTGTGTCTTGTCTGAAGGTCTATAAGAAAACTCCCAAGGCTGCCAGGCAGACAGCTCTGCTCAAACATTGTGATTACCTCGGCAAATGTCAGGGTCACGTCTCATTTTCTGTCTCCTGAAATGGCAGCTATACGCTTTAAAGACCGAGCTCAAGCTGTGCCCCATGTCGGCAGGATGCCAGACAGACCGAGTTATAGAATATACCGTGGAAATGTGAAAACTTGGCAGAGCTGTGTCACGTTTCTTCAACTTCACAGTGGGACTATAGCTTCTATATATTACATTCAGTGTATTAATCCCCATGCCTGGCTATTTCTAAGTATCTCATATATCCCTTAAGAAATAATAACCTCTCTCTGGGGGCTTATAAAAGCAGTTTTGGGAAATCCATTCACTTCACTTTTGGAGCGTTAGATAAGAAGACACCTCTCTTATATTTGTTCATTATATTCAAGGCTACAGCCAGCAGCCAGTTAGCCTGACTATACTGTACATATAAAAAAAACTGGGATAGAGTTTGCTTGGCTTTCTATACTTTACCTAATTTGATGAATCTTAAGTGAAAAGTTCTCCATCTTGTCTCCTTTGATGTTTTTATGTGGGTGCTGGCAAGTCAGTTTCCTTCTGTCAAGGTGTCTTGTTGAAGCTTTGATCTGGTGGACAATGACTTCCCTGTGCTGAGATTGTGGTGGGATGTCTGTCCCCGAGCAGCCACTTCCTCTCGGAGAGATACGTGGTCACAGTTTGGAGAGGAGAGGTCACTTTTCAAACTAAAACTAAAACTCCAATCTGCCCCTGGAGTTTCTTTTTTTTCTTCTGTAATAGCTGCAGACCTATAGCTCTTCAGACACAGCTAATCTCAGTGGTATTACCTCTGGGGAAAAACGTATGGCTTTATTATCCTCTCCTCTTTGTGCTGTAGAGAAATGGCTCCGTTGTCTTATCGTTACCTGACCAGCATCACAGAGTTCCTCTACTCTTGGCCCTGAGAGGTTTCCATTGCTCCTCATTACCCTTATAATCCAGGTTTTTTTTTTATACTGCAGGTGTAATTGATCTACTTCAGTGCCCACAATCAATTACCCTCCTTTGTGATGGAAAATACACTGTCGACTGTCTCTCTGTCTGGATTTGAACTCTCTGTTCCAATCTTTTTAACAGGCCCATCTGCTTTCCTCCAAAAACCCTTGTGTGAAACAATAACTACCAGAACACGGATCTTTTTGTAACGTTATCCATCTTTCCTCCCTGTCCTGGTGTTAATCTGTTCCATGAAGCGAGCCAGAGGAATCTAAAAAGTCTCGCTGATGGGGGAACCAAGTACAACAAAACAATTGTCTATCTGTTCAACCTCACAACCTCATACCATGTGCCAAACGTTTGGCTTTGACGATTAAAAACTTTCTGAGTACTCTTGGCTTAATTTACAGCCTGGGCGACCCATGTTTGAACTTGTTCAAAGTCAAGTCCTTTTCCTGCAGTGGATACGTGGGTTTTACCCCCAGAAGAATATGGTCTCCGAACATGTGGTACCATCCTTAACCATCTCTGGTGTGATAGAGGCGTGAGGTCTGGACAGCACAGGGATGAAAAATGATGCTGGACAGAACAGAGACAACGTCCAGAGGCTGCAGACATGCTAGCAGCTGTGAGGATTTAGTTAGAACCTCTGGTACTTAAAAAAAACAAAAAAAAAACATGCTCATAAAGACAATGCAAATGTGCCAATGTCTAATACTATATTCACTGTCTTGGTGAATAAGTCATAATGAACTAAGCATCCACTGATCCAGCTGAATGTGTTGATCATTGACTCCTCTGTCTCTCCACACTCACTCACACAAACACACACACACACAGACAGGTTGACAGCTCCTTCATGTCAGTGGTCAGAAAAAGTGAGCTGTGTCACTCCTGAATTTAAGGTCATGGGTTCAATTCCCATGTTGACAGAGCTCAGACCTTGGCATTTATGACCCCAGTGGCACTCTCAAAATGTCTGTATGGAAATGTTTCTACTTTGTAATGCAGTCTTAAAGGGATAGTTCAACATTTTAGCAAATTGGCCCATTGCCATAATCCCTATAATCATAGCAGTAAGTTTGTTACCTTTAATTGTCGGTGCAGCAGAGCCGCAAGCTGCTCTGAGCTACACTATGGAGTTGTTTTCGGGACAAATGCAGAGACTGCTGGCCGAAAGACTGCCCCTGACAGGAACGTGCATCAGCGGTTTTGCAGGAATTTCCCTCTAAAACAACTCTGTCTGGTAACGTTCTGTTATTATCTCATAGCGTGGTGAATGTGCAGGTCATAACTTGTCCACCAGAGCGTTTTGGAGTTGTTGGATTGTGTATTTGATGAGTTTGATGAGGGAAACCAAGAAATCCCATTAGCCTCCATAGCTTAGCTCTGAGCAGCTCGCGGCTCTGCTCCGCCGTTCTAAAAATAGCTTGCATTGACAATTAAAGGTAACAAACCTACTGCTATGACTATAGGGATTATGGCAATGGACCAATTCGCCAAAATGTTGAACTATCCCTTTAAATAAGGCTAATTGGCATACTAACGTCCTCGTAGTCAATGCCAAGTGCTGATGTCTGTCATGTAGCCTATTTATATTCACTAACAGCAATAAGGTACATCCTCTGGGGATCACAACCATCTGTAAAAAAATGTTGTTGAATTAACATTCCTCTCCTGGCATGATTAAAAAGCACTTTGAAACTGGTGATTTCATCCCTGCTGTCTAATCCTTCAGGTGCACACCAGAAAATCAAATTACTCCCATGCTGTGTTGTTAACTTGATGATGCAGAACAGCAGCATACTGCATATTTATGCTGTGGCTAAACCATCAAACGGTTTTGTTCTTGATTTTTTTGTTTTTTGTTTAAAGGCATATGGATTATTCTCTTTCATGGGAAAAGAATGAAGAAAAAGAAGAAAAAAAGCATCTATCTGTGACAGACATCTGAGGAGTTTCCATGAGCAACAGGAAAAATGAAAACTGTAGGCAGAAAAACACTTGGCAGCTTTTTAATATTGACTCCTTTTCCTCCCTTCCCCCTTTTCCTCCCTCTCTCTCTCTTTCTGTCTCTGAGCTTGGAAGCACTTGAATACAAAGTTCAGTGAATTGTTCTGGCAGTGCAGCTTGTGTGTAATGACTTATGACAGCAGTGGAGACAAACTGAAGAGCATGTCTGTCTCTGCATGAGTATTTACAAATCTACTCCCGGGAACCGCATTCCAATTCTGGAAACCCTATTATATGCAAGTCGCCATGAACGACCGCATGTACAGGACGCATATCTGGAGGTGGTATAACGTTGGTTGAAATAAATAGAGGACAACACTGTAAAGCACAACTGGCCTTATATTTACTCACGGTACAATCTGAGGAGTTTGGAAAGCTGTAAAAGTAAAGTGGAGTGTAAGTGATGTATTAGGGCAGTTTAAGAGGTACAGTTCGGGGGGGAAGAGGGGGAGCAGCTGCCTGCTCCATCATAAGAGCTGCTGGCTTCACTGAATCTGGCCGTTGTTCTTATCTGGCAGGCGTCCAGCGCTGATGGGATTTTGGTTCTGCGATGCATTATGGAGTCCCTCTTAAAAGTGAAATCGAAGTGCAGCCGGGGTGTGTTCTTTAGTTTGTTCTCAGTGGTTGAAAAAAAAAAAAAACTCTGCACAGCACAGGCCTTGGCTGTGATACCCAGACAAAAAAAAAAAAAGTATAGCTAACACATGTAGACTGGTATTGTCCTCTGCAGGGACACAAGCAGCCGTATTTATCTCCGTTAAACGCCCCGTCTCTGGACTTGGTGGTTCTGGGCTGATGTCAGGCTCTTTGTAGTTAATGGAGACCCTTGACCAGTTCACCATTTGGGCTTTCTCTAACCTCCACTTTGATGTTGCTCTAAATTGAGTCTGCAGTCAGCCTGTTGCTCTGGTATGCCAGCTGGATGAGATGGAGAGGAGGAGAAGGGGGGAGGGGAGGGGATGGGAGGGGGCTGTTTGGGTTGTTTGGCTAAAAGAAACTCCTCTTGCACTTGTCTTGACTCCTCTCTAATCTCTCTAATTGGAATCAGGGGTGCGCGGGACCCCGGAGAGCTGCCAGATCTTTGTGGTCATACAGTGCGGTGATGTGACGGGGTCACAAGAGCCGACTGGTTTTCTCTCATATACTTTGTTGTGTTGCCCCCCGACTCCCCACCCCCCAAGGCCCCGAAGCCCCCAACTCATCCACTCTGTCGTCATTCCTGCGGTGGCTTCACGCTTCATGTTTGTTTACATTGTGTGACTACAGTTGTTATCCCACTTCACGCTTTGTTTCTCTTCTCTGGTGTTATTGTTAGGAAATAGGAAATACCCCTTCACCAAAAGGTAAAGTGCTGCAGGCTGAAGCTCACACCTCAACAAAATGGGTAATAACAAAAACAAACGACAAAGGTGTTTTCTTTTTCTTCTCTTTTTGGTGTGAAGTCATCTGGTGTTTTCCAGCTCCATATGTAGAAATCACAGCTCTTAAACCTTTAAGCTGTCATGTCTTCATCATACGCTCTCAGGGTTTGTTATGTTTCATTGGGGGGGAAAGTGTAAGACAGGAGCTCTGCATGTGTTATAACAGCTGTGGTTTCTCGCTGCAGGGAGACCACGACAAACCAGGAGACTTCCTAAGAAACTGTGTGAACCAGTCTCATCATCACATGTCTGACCACAGCAGTTTAAACCACACATCCACATTTTGCATTGCAATAATCTATAGACACCATAACTCATCATATTACCAAGAACAACATAAAAGGAAAATAGCATAAAGAGCAAAAAGGTGCTGAATCTATAGTCTTATTGCAATAATTTAAACATCTTTAGACCAATCACATGTGTGCAATGCTGCTGCCAGAACTTTAAAGGACATCTAGAGGAGCTCATGTGACACCAGTTCAACATTAAACACTTTAGATCATAGATCTAGGTCTGCAGACTGTCCTGGCCTCGGTCCAGACTCAGGTAGCAGCTCCCAGACTTTGTGAACTTCTTACCATTGGATCTATCTGTGAACTACTATATGGAAATATTCAAAAATCAGTTTAAGAGCAATACATTTTATTTTATAAAATTGCCTTTGTCATTCGATAATGACATTACTAGAGCCAATCAATCAACAGCCTTGATTTTGTTCTTTTACAGTCCGTTAGTCCCCTAAGTTGATTTGAAACAATAGCAAATGTTGATTTTTTTGAAGGGTCATAACTGTTCTGGTTATTGTTGTGATGTTTGCTATATAAATTTGTTAAGTCAGAGGCAGAGCTATGATGTTAAATTCATCTTTACTCACTGTTGGGGAGAAATTCTGAGGTGATGCCGAAAAAGGAGAAGTACCAGAGTCATGGATGTCTTATACTGAAGAAGTTTATTAGGAGAACAGCAGAGTCGTCAACACAACAGAAGTGCGTGATGCCACCTCAATTCTGAGGGCCTCAGCAAAGGTCAGATTCTTATACTATAAAGGTGGACAAAGCCTGCAAAGGGGAGATGCACTAATATCCTCTTGGCTATTGGGCATAAAACATCAAGATAAAGATTTACACCAGCTATAGGAGATAGGAGAGCAACAATGGTTTCTCTCTCCCCACACAAAGTGTTATCTAGTGACGGTGACGGTTATCATCTAGCTCTACAGCTGTGTCTGCAACCGCCAGAGAGTGAGATTTAAAAGACACAAAAGGAGGAACCATAGCTTTGGCATGTTCCTGGGCAAGAATCCGAGGCAGATAACTGTCTCTAGCAGTATATATTTCAGAAAAGGGCATCTAGATCTTAGTTCTCAAGTATAGACACAGAGGGATTGACCTTTAACCGCACAATCAGCCTTTCTTAACCTTGTTATCGGTTATTGTTATCGGCATCATTTATGAGAAGCAGATAGTTATTGGTTATCGGTCAGTGGAAAAAAACAGTTACCTGCACCCCTAGCCTTTCTGCTTGACTATGCTTTACATTGCTTTCCTATGTTTTATGCTTTTTGCCTGCAGTAACTTTGTGAAGTTTTACGTACTTTTAGCTTGTTGTTCCTAATATTTTCTCTGTCAAGTCAAAAAGTATCATCAGACTGATCTCTTTTTGATGCTTTATATTGTTTCCTTCTCAATTAAAACAACTTTTCTGAACTTTTTGTCTGACAGAAAATCTCTGAATTTGAACTTTATTGTTCAATCTGCTCACTCTTTGTGTAATGAAAAACAGTTAAAATCCCTATTAGTCTACATGTAGAATAGTTACTAAATGAGCTCATGTAACACAAACGTGTAAAGAGTTTGGGGTGGCTTTCAGAACAAACAAAGTGATTGAAAAGTGAAGTTTCCTTTTTGCCTCCGTTTGAAAACAGTCGCTTACGTCACTGCCCGCGTGTGACGAGAGAATCACAACAGCTGAGGGAACCAATGGGAGGAGGCTGCTGCAGAAACCTAATCAGCCCATCACTACTCTGCCCTCATTACTAAGCGGCTGCACAGACTTGAGGCTGGATGCGATGCGGGCTGGGACTCACAGCGGATGACTGACTCTGGGAACAAGGAGACAAGATACTTTTTTCTTTTCCTTTTTTTTTAATTCCCGGGGGAAGTTTGAGCCATGAGTGTTTCCGTCTCTTTCTGGAATTTGAGCTAAAGTTTGTGGGAAAAAACTTTTCCTGTAAATGAGAGGTATAGAGGCGCACGTGACGTGAAGCCTGCTGCGTGAACGGACCGGGACTGGCCGAAACTTGTCAGATCTTGACATGGGTGGCTGTTTACTGCAGTCCCCGATGAGCTGCTGTTTATTTTGTGGCGCCTCAGTGACTCTGTGACATGAACCCGTCCGGGAGTTACGCAGTTTTCGCGCTACCTGATGGAGTTACCACCACAGAAGCCCGCATGAAGTTCGGCGTTTTCAACATCCATTCTTCCTGGAAATGGCAAGTCGTGCCATATTGATGGAGCGGACCGCGGTGCTGATGTGCAGTGTTTTCATCCTGATCATCGGTCTCTGCGTCGGATCCCCGAACCACGGCCGCCGGCTGATCTGCTGGAGAGCCATCCTCAAGTGCCATGGAGAGCCGGATTGCCATTACGCGTACGACCAGTACCTTTATGCCTGCGCGTCTGTCATCAGCGGGGAGCGGAAGAAGTGTCCCAGCCACTGCATCTCCTCTCTGATCCAGCTCAACCTAACCCAGAGCGGCCCGGCTCTGGAGGACTGCGACTGCGCCCAGGACTCGCTGTGCAGGAGCACCAAACAAGCCATCGAGCCGTGCCTCCCGCGGACCAGCACCATGGGCTGCACGGAGGCCCGGGCGCAGTGCGAGAAGGACCCGTCGTGCAGCTCTGCCATGAGGGATTATTTATTTCACTGCCGGAGACTTTTCGGGGGGGAGAGGTGCTCGGACGGGTGCCGCAGGGTGATCGCCAAAATGCGCTCCATACCGAAAGCGCAGCAGCTGGACACTTGCGTGTGCGACGGCACGGAGAGGAACATATGCGAGTACATTAAAGTCAGCATGAAAACTTTCTGCAGCGACTCCGGCGACAGGTTCGCGGGGAGCGGCTTTTCAGACTCGGAGGAGGATTCAGAGGACGATTACATCGACCAGGAGGACGATCCGCCCGTGGAAAACTCCCGCTGTGACTCCACGCCCTCTCAGACTGCGCTCAATGTTGTGACCACCATTTTGGTTTTAACCAAATTTCTGTGAAAAGCTGCTGCCATCCAGGGCGGCTCAAGTCAGTGTGGACCACCACACACTCACTCTCTCTCACACACACACACACACACACACACCAGCTCCCACCTCTTTCACTCTATCTGCTTTAGTTTTAACCAGACGTTTCTGCCTTTAAACTAACTCAACTACTTTGGTTTGTCAAACTGCAACTAAACATCCCGCACAAGTTCATTTATTTCAGGGCATTTGCTTTTTGTTAAAGGATCGTCATGCAAGTAGGCTGACAGCTGACTGTGGATCAGATCAAGTAGAGGTTATAGAATAAGTAGCCTATTCATCTATATAAGAGTAAATTGTACAGTATATTTCTATGTTATGAGTGATAATAAGAGATTTGCACTGTAGACCATAATGGCTGAGTCTCACTACTGCATCGTGACCACAGAGGGAGGGAAAATGTTTGGTGTAAAAGTGCCTAAAAGTCTTGATGTTGGTTTTAGTCACCATTATGTGACCATATCAGAGGCAGGCTGTGAAAGCAGACTGGTATTTTTTTTTGTCTTTTTGTTTTTTTAAACACCAGATGTAGCCTACAGAGGCTTTGGCCACAACCCCTTCATTTAAAAAACCAAAGTTGATGTAAGCCACTAAAAAACCCGGATCAGCTCATGCATCTGAAAGAGTGACACACTTTGACCTTTAAAAACAGGGCTGTTTGTATAAGGTATAGTATACAAGTGTTGTAAACAGAGGAGGAGGAGGGGGAAGGAAGAAGAGCTCCTCTTCCTCCTCCTCAGCTTCTTTATCTTCATTTAACGTGTTTGTTATAGAAGTCGTCACAAAGACACACAAAGAAAAATAAGATGCAGTATGAACACACTCCTCTGAATGTACATGCACATGAAATAAATGAGAGTTTAAACATGATTTCTTTGCCTTTTGGACCTCGGTCTGTGTTCCTGTGTGTTTCTGTCCACTTGTTGAGGTCAATCCATCATGTCGCTGGCAGCCGCAGTAACATCTGAAGTTTTTATTTTGCCTGTAAAACATAAAGAGTCTTTAGGCTATATATTGTCAGTACAGGTTAGGCCTTTAGATTGAGGCCTCTGCTGTTTATAATAAATGCCCGTTTCTTATTTCTAACTAGCAGTGATTCCTCAGGACACAAGCTTGTGTCTATTTACATGTTATGAGTCAGTCAGCCTCTCTACCAGCCCAGTGTCCCCTCATTCACTTGTGATAATGGGCCTTGAAAAACCATTGATGGCAGCCATGTTGCTTTTCAAGCCAAAGAGATGGGCCCTCCAGCCCATTGATTGGAGGAGAAGTCGAGTGGCACCTTCTATTATGGAGATGCAAAATACACAATGGTGTGGCGGCACAATGTGGGGGCACTTCATTCACACTGTTCCTCTATCACCCTTTTCAGTGAAGGTGGGGTGAGGTTGGAGGGGTGGGGAGGGCGAGGGGGGTGGGGGGGGGGGGCACGAGGAGGAGACAGCTATCCCAGAGGCGACACGCAGGAGTTATGTGAGAAAGTTCAGGTTTATGGCGTGATTTTTTTTTTCTTGACCACAGTTTCCAGCAGTTAGTTCTCATACTAAACTGAACCGAATGTTTAGTTTTCTCTGCTATCGTCGCTACTTTATTATTAATGACTTCTGGAAAACATAAGCCATCATTTAGGTTAAAAAAGAATGACCCAAAATGATCAATCCTACAATGTCAGCGATTGAAAAAAACAAAACAAAACAAAGTGATGTGGTGAAAGTTTTTTCTGGGGGCTTTTGTTCCGAGACGCCCAAAGCCTGTCGCTGTCTCTTTAAGAGAGCAGGCCTCTGCTCAAGCCATTAATAATTGTAATGCCTTTTTATTATTGTTGAGGATAATGAAGGGATGAGAGTCATACAGGGGCCCCCAGACCATACTTTGCCCTGAAATGTTTTCAATTAACTTTTGGCACCGGAGGAAAAATGGGAATGTTGTGTTTTTTTCCCATGTCGGAGCAGAAAAGAGTCAACTGGGGGCTTTTTGGTGCAGGGACCAGAACCTCATTAAAATTGCTTCATCATAACTCAAACTGTTGCTTGGTCACCTCCTAAAACCCCCCCACACGCCCCGCCCTGAATAAAAAAAGTCCTTTAGGTTATAGCTGCACTAAGGAAAGGCAAACAGGAAGCACGGTGATAACATCAGAGAGGAGATGGTCTCATATAATATTGTTCCTTCAGCCAAGATACTGAACAACCATCTAAATTCAAACAGACACGTTTCACAAAAGTTAAAATATGCTGTTTCTTGGCGTCGCTGGCATCAATAGTAATGAAATGACTCCCTTCCTTCCTGTTCAAGTCCCACTGGGACTTTTCCAAACATTTTTAAAACAGCTCAGCCAGCATTGACTTTTTCCTGTTGAGCCTCTTAAAAACCTGCGACTCCTGGAAAAACTGTGTCTAAACCTGAATCTTAATTCTGCAGGAATGCAGTGAACATCTCATTAAAACATACTGGGTATAGTTGCAAAAGTACTAGTAGTGACAAAGTTCCTTAGCTGCACTCTTTTCAAATGATAAAACAAGTAGGCTAGTTGTTCAAGATGAGTGCATCAATAAGTTGGTTAATTCATTATTGGTTTGTGTGATTTATGAATCAAAATGATCAGATATTGGTTTAATAAAAATTAGTTTCTTAGTGGTGGACTGTTAGATCTAACTTGTGATGAACATTTTCACTTTTTCTCAGACTTTTCTCAATTAAATGATCAATGCAGTGATCTAAGGGTTAATATTACATATCAATAATATAACAAGGCTGAAGTGCAGCTTTTTCCCAGAGGCTGTGAGGTTTGAATGCATAAAGTTTACACTCTTTGCTGCTTGGTTTAATCTTTATTATGTGTCTCACTCTCTTTCTATGTATTCTTTTAGGTTATTTTGATTATTTATTATTAGCGGTCTGGTTTTTAAATGTTATTTATCAGTAAGCTGCTGGACCTTGATGTTTTTAACATGTTGAATGTGATGTATTTGGTTGTAGAAATGCCACATTCAGAATAATATTGAATTTTCATTTGAGTAAGTTGCTGATTGTTTTATATCATAAAGTCATCAAAACAACATCAGCATCTACAGGTTAGCATTGGCCTAAAAGCTGCTGCTCACATCAGAGCAGTTGAGGCAGCTGCAGCAAAACATCTGGGTGTTTTTCAATTTATCTTATTCATTACTCATAAATTCATCTTCTATGTTGAGGAATGTGTCTTTTACTTTTTCAAAAGTTATGTTTTGACTTCAGACATAACACAGTGCTGGATTTGGTTCAGCTCAGGTCTGACCCCAAAACATAAACAACATTAAGCGCAAAAGCAAAAGTGAAGTGAATAAAGCAGAGCGTCACAGTAAAGTGGAGGTCGGGGGGCTTAAGTGAGGTGGGAAAGGTGGAGGAGGGGTTGATTTATGATTGAGGGTTAATGGGGGGAAGGGTCTGTTTCAGGGAGAAGGGCTGAATGTCAGGGATTTCAAGCCTCTCCCTTGAATAATAGTGATGCAAAGAGAGAGAGAGAATATTTAATCGGCCAATCACAGCCAGGTTTCCTCTAGCGGCCGTGGCAGGATGGGAACGGACCTCTGGGTGCCTCCTCCTTCTCCTCCTCCTCCTCCTCCAGCCAAAGAGCAGCGGTGCAAAGTTTTTAAGGAGTGAGAGAAGAGGAGGAGGAGGAGGAGGAGGGCCGGGGCAGGCAGGGTGGATGGGGCACATAACATAGCTGACAAGGGGCATAACTTCATTTCCACGGTGCTGGGACAGCTGTGTGGAGTAATCTGCCGTAGCAGCCCCTCTAAAACTTCAATGCCTTTAGTGACCCAGGGAAGTGGGGAGGGGGCAACTCCAACTGTGACCAGGCGTTTAAAGGGTGGAAGGGGGGGGGGGCTCCTTTCACACCCTCGCAGGGGCTTTTGTTGACAAAAAAAAAATCCTTTCCTTACCTCTTCCTCACTGAAAGCCACAGGGACTATATGTTTATGAGATGAGGCAACAATAGGCTATAGCGTAGAGTTTATTTCTTCTATAGCCTGTGGGAAACAGGTTTTAAAAGTGCATATTTTTCTTTTATGAAGTCCAAAGAACTATATATTTCAACATGTTTTTCCTTAAACATGTTTCATTAAAGTGCCAAGAATATGTTTCTTAATAATTTTAAGGTGGAAATAGGAACTATGAGATGTAACACTTAGATGAGTTTCTACATTTTTCAATTGCACAGTGTAGAACAGAATTACACTTCCCCACTAATTAAAAAAAATTAAGAAAAAGGAGACATACACATAAAAAGACTAAATAAATAAATGTAAAGGGAGTACAAAACAAAGTATAAAAGACATCATGAGCATTGAAAGTGGAAAATGTGGCTTGTGACTATATTGTAGGCTAAAACTGAAAAGTTTTTGAAAATCCTAAACTAATCTTCGAAAATGTTGTCTCTCTCTCTTCTTTTAGTTTTTTAGTGTGAGCAAATATTTGTAAAAAGACAATAGTGCAGTCTATCCATGAAGAGGGGTTCATTATTTTGTGCTAACTGTTGAACCGCTGAAGGCCGAAGAAAGAACAAAACATTTTAGCCTAAGATAATGGCCCGAGGCTGGGTCGCTGTCCGGGCTGAATGGGGGTCTCCCTGGAGCTCAATAAGGTCCCAAAGTTTTACTCCATTATGCTGACATCCCTAAAGGCCAGGGGCCACCACCCCCAGTGGTTCCTCTGCAAGTGTGCATTCATCAACCCCCTCCCTCCTCCAACTACACACTTACACACACACATACACACACACACACACACACACTTTACTCTTTATAAGGTGATGACAGGAGGTGATATTCCCAGGAAAGTTGTCAAAAGATGAAGAAGTGATAAAAAATAATGTCCGATCAGGACCAAAACACAAGTTATTATTGGGCTTTGTATCCCTTTTAGTCTTTAATGAAGATCTGTAAATGTTTTTTTATATATAATTAATCCCAAATAATTCAGTCTCCCTCTACAGGTCTGTGCACATTCCCAGAGCGCTCGCTGCTGTGTCACTCGCTGCTGTTTGTTTAACGAGGCCTTTGCTGGCACGAGGATCTCCAGTCATGCCTGCAGAGCTGGCGCTTAAATGACTGAGCCTAAACCCAACAGCAAACATGAAAAATCAAAGGCTGTTAAAGCTAAGCAAATAACGCCAGTCGGCCTCTCTCTCTCTCTTTCCCTCTGCCCATTGTGAGAGCAAATCCTCCGGCATTAAAGCATAAATAAACCCCACGCGGTAATGATTTTAACACTGATGATGAGAGGAGCTTGAACTGTCTCGCATAACAAAAGGAGGAGAAGATTTCTGTAATGTTTCCCTTTATGTTGCATTCGAGTCCACCACCTTAATCCCTGCTGTCAGTTCTCTCTCCATCCAGTCGCTTTCTGCTCATCTGGTTCCCATTTGCGCAGCACAGCCAGATGGAATGTGACCATGCTTTTAAAATATGAGTTATTAGCCCATTAATACAGACTCCAGCCAACACTATAGTTCAAGCTGCAGAAAAACACACACTGTTGTTTGCAGTCAAAGTTCTTTTGGATCACAGGGATGATTAATGATTGAACCGACGGGACACGCACATTTTTTTTGTTTTCTGTCCAGGTTTTTGAGTTCCATTTATTTTAACTTGATTATTTTCCATTTCATGTTGCTACAGAGACTGAAATTAAAAAGGCATAAAGGGGGCGAAGCCTAGGCACTTGAATTGGGTTAATGCAAACTTTGACAGTAAAGAATACAGTGGACGGTTGCAGCACCACATCTTTATTGAGAATAATAACATGCTTTGCAGCTGTGTACACCAAATTATGTTCTTATTGCACATCCACCACCATTTAAATCACAAAAAATGTCCCTAAAACACAGTTTTATAAAAATCAAGAGATTGGATTTATGAGCTGCATTGTCTGGTATCGACCTCAAGATGACACTGTTCTCTTGTGAACAAGTGAACAAAACAGTTCTGATGCCTTTATACCTTTGCAGGTTTTGGCATTATTACAGATGTGTGTGTGTGTGTGTGTGTGCGTGTGTGTTTGCAAGTGTGTCAGAGGGAATGAAAAAGAGACACTCTGTTTGTTGTCCTCAGTCGCAGTATTCGTCATTGAGGGTCTCGCCTCTGCAAACAGCACCTGCGACATCACCTGTGTTGCAGGTGCGCGACCTGGTGCGCTTCCTTCCGCTACAGCTGGACCAGTAGGACCAGCAAGACCAATTACCTTCCTGCTGAACTGTCGGCCTTGTACCTGCAAAACATTGTTCACATTAACACAGGGAAGGGAAATGACAATATCTATCTATCTATCTATCTATCTATCTATCTATCTATCTATCTATCTATCTATCTATCTATCTATCTATCTATCTATCTATCTATCTATCTACAGTGGTGGACAGTAACGGAGTAAATTTACTTGAGTACTGTACTGAAGTACATATCCAGAGGATTTGTACTTTACTTGAGTATTAGATTTCTTTACTCTATACTTGAATACATTTCAAAGACAAATATTTTTTACTTTTACTCGAGTTAATTTCTAGGAAGGCTGAAAAGTACTCGTTACTTTCAGGTTTGCTCTTTTTTTTTTTTTTTTTTTTCTAAAATACTATTGGACACAAGCTGTGTTTGTCAAAGAAGGAAACCCTAACCCCTAAAAGCAGCACATCAGTGCAGGTGGTTTCAAATAATTAATTCTCAGAAACAAGAGTTAAAAGGTACTTAAATTCATTTAGAAAAAATTATAGTAATTTACTTTTACTTAAAGTAAATTTAAAAGCATGTACTTCTGGATACTTAAGTACCTTTAAAAGCAAGTATTTTTTTACTCTTACTTGAGTAACATGTCGACTGAGCTACTTTTACTTGTAACAGAGTAAATTTTGACCAGTAGTATTTGTACTCTTACTCAAGTAGTACTGGGGTTCAGCTCTGTCCATCTCTATCTATCTATCTATGCACATCCATCACCCCCTCCTTATAACTATATGGGATACTGAGTATATTAATTTTATTTCTTACTTAGCTTTTCATTCTTACCTGAATATCTGGATTTATCGGCCTTGAAATTCTGGCAGGCCAAACCCTCGTACAGGAGAGGGCACAGACAGATGCACTTCCCCTCCACTTGGGCAATGGTGCCTCCGTTCTGACAAGGCTTACACTTGCACACATTGTACTGTGCTATGTAATCTTCTGTGGCCCTCTTCAGGTTAGCTATCCTGCGGTTAGCATCAGGCATGGTCAGTGGAACTAACCTATAGATGGGCTCCGGCTGCAAAGGAAAAAGTTAGTTTGCAGGTTACTGGAATGTTTGATTTCTTTTCATTCATAAAGAAAAAGAAAAAAAAGTAATGCCACTGTTTCCACATGGAGCAGCCAAAACTACAATTAGCCATCATGTAGGTTCAGCCCAGATAGCCTCTAGGCTACAAAGTAGGCCTATCAGAGGGCTGCTGGTATGATGTCATTATGATGTCACTATCAACTATCATACTCTGTAGGCTACTACGACACAACTTTAAAGCAGAAGTAAGCGATCCGGTCGTTTTGGCTAACTTCCTGTCAGCAGATGGAGTTAGCAGTCCCCGCCCTGGTCCCTACGTCACCACATTCATGCGCATCCCTTGGCTACACCGCCCCTTTATGCCGTTCTCTCTCCTCATTGGATAAAGCTTGTAGGATACAAGTAGAGCACTGGAAAAGAGAGTAACGACACCACCATTGACTCCCGTGGTAAGGGTTTTGTGCCCCGAGTGGCAGGATATGGGTATTGCAAAAGCGCCCAGAAAACTCATTCACTCCAATGTGTGTTGCCCACTTGCTTGTAAATTGATGAAAACGGCCGTGTTTTTGTTTTTAGGTGTCTTGGTCATATCAAATTATACTTATAATTTGTTTATTACAAAATGTAGATTGAAACATTAATGTAGACAACTGTTTTTTGTTTTGTTTTCTTTACTCGCCTATGTGTTAATGTTTATCTGTAAAGGGTCCTCAATGATGCTATTAACGTGGATGATCTATAAATGTCCTTAAATTATTGAAAATGCCACACTTGCTCATTCACCAACAATGCAGAGTTGTCAGTTCTTGGGCGCTTTTGCAATACCCATATTCCGCCATCAGGAGGCGCTTCCATTGGGCCGATGCGTGTCGTTACTCTCTTTTCCAGTGCTCTAGATACAAGGAAAGTTTTCTTCCGGCTTACAGCAGAGCAGAGTGACTGACAGACCCATGTTTCGGACCAAACACTCTATATAAGTGATTGCTGTCGGAAGATAGAACTATTTAAGACTTATATTAAAGGGACAACGAGGAGTTTCTATTTGGTTATAAAAAAGTATCACGTTAATGTGGATGAATCTACGCTACCCACACTTGTTAATGGGCCCATTTTCGATAAATATATCGTTTTGTCTCTATCGTTATTTTGTTATTATTACTTTCGGTTTCGTGGCGAGTCATGAGAATAACGCCGCCGAATCGCCGTTTATGGTCGGAACTACGACGGTATGTGATCGTCTTTGAACCTCTGACTTTAATTCTTGATGAATGAAAACATGAATCCGTCTTGCGCCGGTCAAAGAATTTCACGGTGCGCGGAGGCTCATAAATGTAGTGTGAAAATGCTTCGCTTTTCCAAAACTCCTCGTTGTCCCTTTAACACAAATATTCCGCTTACTTCTGCTTTAAATTAAATGCTAATGTGTTTTTGCAAACCATTTTGACTATGTTCACATGTGTGCTAGCATGCATAGCGATATTTGATACATTAGCAGTAAAGGCTCATGGGAATGTCGTCATGGCAACAGCTAGGAATCTAGCTAATTGCCACCCCCAGTCACCATCTCTAAAAAAAAACAAAAACATATTGTCCCCATTGGTGCAACAGCTGGGATGATGATGAGGATGTTTTTGTACCTCGCTGCTGAGCAGCCCGGGGACGAGTGAGATGGTCTGTGCCCAGGTCTGATACGTCTGCATATCCATCACCCCCTCCGTCTTCAACGCAACCTTCATAGCAGCGGCGGCTGGTACAGTACCCCCGTTAATTGTTGACACCACGTCGTCCACCACCGCTTTTCCATCCGCGTCGCCTGTGTTCAGATGGCAGTCCAACTTTCAATGACTTAACGTAATTGATACATAGATGTAAACTTCACTTGTCTGTCAACAATATCCTCACATCACATTATTGCATTTTCAGCTTTTGTCCTGTTGACTCAAAGTTAGAGATCTAGACACGCACTAATTCAACAAGTTTTTTGAGCTACAAAAGTAGCTATAGGCTAATGACCTGGAAAATAAAAGCAGGAGGAATGATTATGTGTAATGTAGCTACTGTATAAAGTAAGACTATACTTTAAATATTGACATTGTAGGGTTGTAATAAGAGAAATAGGAAGAACAGACCTTCTGTTTTTGTTGTCACAGGTTTACAATATTCTGGTTTAATGTGTCCGGATACGCCTCCATAACCTCCATCAATGCCTAGTCTGATGCAGTCTTGGACTTTTCTCTCCGTCAGATCTACAAACAGGTGTAGAGAGCATGATTGGAGAAGTCTCATGAGAGAAGATGTAATTAAAAAAAAATTTTTTAGGGGTGGTGGGGTGGGGTCACGGTTCACGACATACTTTTTTGCTGGATGGCGTCGTGGTTGAGAACGTAGATGAGCTGATATTCGCCACCGGTCTTCCCATTTCTGGTGTAGTGGGTTCCGTAGTCCTCAAGGAAGGCAAAGTAAATCCCTTTCTCATAGTCCAGAGGCAAGGTGAGGATATGCTCCAGGAATTCATCGGCCACTCTGAGGTCGTGAGAGCGCATCCTGTAGGTGCTCAGCTGCATTTTGCCCTTCACCCGCATGAACTGCTTGTTCTGTGTGGTGGAGAGCAGGGGAATCACAAATTACAGATTCTAGTTTGGTGGTGCATGTTGTAAGCCGTGCTGTGGATTGCTTACTGTCGCTGGCTGAAAGTTACCTGGATTTTGGTGTTCTCCGTTAAATGTCTGACCATTTCTGATCTATCGTATCCTATATTAGCATTAATCGACGCTTCATCTCCTTCAGCAGCACCAAACTTTGACATGGTCTTCTCGCTTGGTTTGAATTTGACGGAAAGTCCGGCATCAATTTTAAAAGTCATCTCGTCAATCAATTCCCTCACAAGGCTGTCTTTGTGTTCATAGATCTCTCTGGAGACAGTCTCCTCTACAAGAGTCTGGAAGACAGAGATCCAAGGTGTTAAATGTGTTGAAGGAGAATCATCCGGTCTTTTTCTAAGTAACGCTTTACAGTTCTAGGTCCCCGAGCGCGACCATAGGAAAAAATCTGAGAAAAATATGTGTCTTTTCCTCCTAAATCCATGTTTTCCTCACATTTTTGTCTTTGTTGATGGAAACAGTCCCGAGCTCGACAGTCGACTAGTAAGGTCTACCCTGGAAGCTAGAGTAAACAGAGGTACGTGATAAAAACACAGTTAACACTGCTCTCTCATATTAATGCACACTCAGTGTTGTGTGGTAAGGAACTGGTGAATGTTGCAAAGCATTTGTAGTGATATTTTGAGCATTATATAGAGGCCAAAGTCGCAGCTAGAAGAACTGCCCCCATTACTTTGCTGTTTAACTGCAGCGTAGCGCAGCTAGCAGGAGGAGAGCTAGGTCTGGGCTGCACATATTTTTCTCAGATTTTTTCCTATGGTCGCACTCGGGGACCTAGAGCTGTAGAGCGTTACTTAGAAAATTACCGGAATTCTCCTTTAAATCACACACATGTTGTGAATTTTATTCCCTGGAAAGAAAAAAAAGTGTGTGGCTAACCTGATATCTGAACACACCGATATTCCAGGGAATCCTGTCGTACTGCGTAGTGTCTGGATTCAACACTCTCTCGCACCGTCCATTGAAGTAGTCATTGTTGAAGGGGTTCATTCGAGGTTCTGCACCCAAGATGTTGATTCTAGTGCATGGACACAATGGTCTCTTTCAGACTGTATACAGTATAATGCCTACAGAATATCTTAAAAATAAAAAACACTCAAATGAAATTAGATCAGGGTCAGTGCACTGTCCACTGCTGCATGCTGAAGCTGTGAATTATTACCCAAATCCTGCTGTCCTGCTTTGTTCATTATTGTTCAGTACCAGTGTACCACATGGTGGACGCTGAGGCGCACACTCTTCATCTGACGCATCTTCGCAGTCCAAGTCAGAATTGCACTGTAATCTGATCGGAATGCAAGTACCTGTGCAAAGATCAGGGGTGGGGGTGAGGATTAATTTATGGGGCCAAAAACAATCAAGACAAAGGTATTTCTGACTTTAAAAAAAACTCTGAATTACCTGTTTTGCAGGTGAACTCTGTTTCTGAGCAATTTGGAAGTTGTGCCTTATTACATGTAGTAGTTGGGACACAGGTCTCTGCATCCCCTATACTATCTCGGCAGGGTTGGCCTCCGAACTGACCGAACAGGTCGATATCTCGAGACCGCCTCTGAAAATCACAGATAACATCCAATGTCAAGCGTGTGCACTGCTGTTCATACAGGTTAAACTTTATTATTCATCATCATCGTTACAGACATTGCACGAGAGCACAAACAAAACACAATGTATTCTCGTTTGTTGATTTTAGATTTCTTGTACCTATAACAAAATTTGATGACTTGAATATGACACATGTCTCTATATCAAGAGTGATGCTGCCATATTTATCACCAATAATGGGTCACAATACTGTATGCTATCACATATATCTTGTATTATTAGGATATATGAAGATATATGAGCACAATTTGTGTATGTATTCAGCTCTGGAAAAGAATAATAGACCACTTCAAAATGATCACTTTCTTTGGTTTTACTATTTATAGGTATGTTTTTGAGTAAAATTAACATTTTTGTTTTATTCTATTAACTACTGACAACATTTCTACCAAAATTGAAATAAAAATATCGTCAATTAGAGCATTTATTAGCAGAAAATGACAACTGGTCAAAATAATGCGAAGCAAACATGTGCTTTCTTCCTAAACAACACAACATGAATATATATATATATATATATATATTTTTTAGAGTTTATAAATCAATTTTGGTGGGATAACGTCAATGTTTAATCCCAGCAGTGGATTTTATAATCTTCCTATAAAATCAGATGTGTCTCATTAAGTAGAATGAGTTGTGTTTGTGTTGGTATTTAAAAAAAAAAAAAAGAGGAATGGAATGAGTACCATACATGTAATACTCAGTTTCTTTCCAGAGTTGTATGTATATCAAAACTTTCTTTATAAGAAGATTTAATTGTCTCACTCTGGTCTTTGAGCAGGGATCACAAGAACTCCAAGGAGTCCAGCGGGTCCATGCGCAGTCCACTGCTGCTGGATCAGGAATTTGCTGCGCCCTGAAATTCACACAAATTACACAAAGACCTGTGATACACTGATACAGGCCCATAGTCAGCCAATCTTTACTATGACTAAGCCTGAAGGAAACAGTAAATACACCTACTTGACCTCCCCGAGAAGGGCCAGCGTTAGGCACAAGCCACAGAGGCTCAGCTGTACAGTGATCTTCATGATGCCCCTTTGGTAAGACACACGACGCTGCTCCGCTGTCCCTGATGAACTTTATAGGCAACATCTCTGTCAATGATTATCCAGTTGCAAAGATGCAATTTTGTTGCTAAAGAAAGTCAATAGATGAGGATTTTAGGTGTTTGATAATGACTCAGTATCCAGACCAAAGTTTGCTTGTTTTACAAAACCACATATCACTCACCCAGACTTTGCATTTTCTTCTTCACAGTGTGAAACAAAGCCTTTTCAAAAACAGAAAAATGTTTAGAGGAAGTGATTCATTTTCTTGATTATTCTGATTCAAAGATATTACTGATATAACTGTCAGGTTAACCCTGAGATTAAAGGTTGACCACAAACACAAATGAATACATGGGTGCAGCTTCCTCCATCTCAAGAAATTAATATCATGCAACATTTGGCAGTACATGCAACATGTGTTATTAGAAGTATAGATTTTGTTTTGTGTTTTTATGAAAGTCAAACCTCCTGAGATTCGAGGAAAGCTGCAAACCATCCCAGCATGCACTGGGTGAGAGACCCTTTGCTCACAAGTACCAAAAACACACTATTACTATTATTATTCTTTCAACAGTGCTTCTATTGAGCACAAACATTTTGTTCTGTGGCAAACCCTGTATGATGCAATCATCCAGGCAGGTTTACAGGAAGGCAGGGTAAATATTGATAGAAGCTGTTTTTTTACCGACATGAACTGACAGAGTTGCATCTAGGGTCATAATTCGAGAGTCAGATTCAGATTTAGATTGACTTTACTGTCCCACAGGGCGAAATGAGTTTTGCAGCAGAAATAAAATTGCCAAATAACAATAACAAACAATAGAATCAACCATTAAATTAACGAAGAGCTCACACTGAATGGAAAATTACTATTGAGTGTAGGTGACTCCAGGTAAAATTCACAATAAACGACAAAAATAGAAGATAGAAAAATCTCCATACCAGCAGAAACCCTTCAAAGACAAGCAAAGGAATACACTCATGGTTTGTGTCCAAGGGTTTTAGAGCCTGTTGGCAACTCTTTGTCCACTAGATGGCAACATCGGACAGAAACTATTGAGTTCTGCACATCCAACTCTTTGGAGTCGTACACTGTTAATGGCAACACAACACAGTGATACAGAAACTACAATAACAACATGAACGTTATATATTTGCACTAATGTGGTTCTCCATCACACTAAAACACTGTTTTTCCTTTGTTACGTAGATCAAAACCAGCCTTGCACAATGTCCAGGAAGTTTTAAACAGTTGCACCTAATGATCTGTCATGTGATCTGAGAGACTTTTGCTGAGTCTGCATTACTTTGTTCTTCAAAAGGAGGGAGGGCAGTGTGTATAAATTACCAAAGGAGAGAGAGAGAGAGAGAGAGAGAGAAGAAACTACCACTCAGTAGAGATAAAAGCTGTGCTAAATTTGAATTTCAGGATTTATTAAGATCTATCACCACGTTACCTAATCATTCACGATCAGGTGAATCATTATTCATGAATATGACAAAAGGCCGACTTGATGTCTTATCCATCCGACGGACTTAAACTGACACCAACTTCCAGAATATTCAGCATTTTGACAAGTATTTTCCTGCTGACTTAAATAAACACAGTCAAGACTATTCCCTGGTGTCTCCAGAGTCAATCTGGGGGCTGCCCTGTCCCTGTTCTTTTCCCTCTATCTGCGAGCAGAGCTGGGGGTAGACGGTGGTCATGCACCACTTGAGAGGCACAAATATGTGCTGAAGTCACTGCTTTTATGAAGTTCGGCAGTTTCCTCCCTGCTTTCTCAGGAAACCAGAGGGTAGGTAAGGTGCTTGGCCAATATTTTTCTCCTGACTAGAAAGACTTCCTGTTTTTTTTGGAAGGGGGGGCTCTGTGTGGAGCAGTGCATGCATGGGCTCGGTTCTTTTACTGTAATTCACACACAATACATCCCATAGAAGCTTGTTGTCATAATGTGCGACTGAATGATGACGTTTGTGTCTTTTTTTTCTTTTTACGTTGTATTTTTAGACAGACTTTCGAATGGACAGGAGCTGTGATGGCAGCTGAGAGTTAAAAGAGCAGGGTAGGATAAAAATCTAAGACTCCCTCAATTATGGACTGGAGATAAGTGGCTATCTTAGGTTCTGGCTGCGGCGGCAGCTGGTTCCAGGATTCACGCCCTAAAATGCTTGATGTTTGGATTGCGGCCTTCCTGTCATAAACCGAGGAGAGGACACTTCCCATTAGATTGTCTTTGTCAGCATTCATCATAAAATATGTGTTAACGTCTAGATGCTGACCGGTGACATCTCTATAGTGTTTCTTCAGAAAAAGTACATTGCAACGTTTCCTCCCCCCTTCTCCTAAGTGACGATGAATCACCTAAACAGAAAAACAAGGAGTCGTCATCAGAAAGTGAAGCCGAGCACATCACTGGAAAAAAAAAGAGATGATTTCCACATGAATAAACAATCTCAGATCTTTGCACTATCTATTATTTCTTCTGCACGTGCAAAGAAATGTGATGACGCTGAATATTTAATATAAGGTTATGAAAAAGATGACTCCCTTTGGTTGGTGAGTTGGTGAGTTGAAGGGGAAACCAGACTCTCATCCAGTGAATTATCTGGTTTTTCTAAGGGGGCTCATCTCCAAAAAAAAAAAAAAACAGCTCTGTCAGCAGAACGCAAGATACAAAGCCAGGAAGGACGTCCTTCCTCTGTCCTGCTTCTCTGTCAATTCTCAACATACTGTACAAACCTTTAACACTTCTGTTCACCGATCTTTTTATACTTGTTTTGGTTCATGCAGGTTCTTCTGGGTTGGGTTGTGTTGTGTTACATCTGGCTGGTCTTATGTGGTGGTTGGCCAAAGGTGGCGGAGTTTCCAATCCGTGAAATTCAGCAAATCGTGCTCACGTCACCACAGTCTGGATGAAAACGTCACTTTCAATGCATGTGTTTGTCAGTAAATAAATCAGAAATCCATGACATAAGATCTGTGGCTACGAGGAGAAGGAGGATTTACTCGCTCTTCAAAGTAAACGCTTTGATTATATGCATGTAAGGATTAACACACACATGTCACTAGTAGTGTTAACACTGTTTTCACCAGACAGATTGAGCTCCCCCCAAGCATCAGCTGTTAGCAGTTTATCTTGAAGGTGGGTGGGTTGGGTGGGGGGGGGGTTAAAGGGATAGTTCAACATTTTGGCAAATTGGCCCATTGCCATAAACGCTAGGCTATAGTCATAGCAGTAGGTTCGTTACCTTTAATTGTCGGTGTAAGCTATTTTTAGAACGGAGGAGCAGAGCCGCGAGCTGCTCAGAGCTACGCTACGGAGGCTAATGGGATTTCTTGGTTTCCATCATCAAACTCATCAAATACACAATCCAACAACTCCAAAACGCTGTCGTGGACAAGTTGTGACCTGCACATTCACCACGCTATGAGATAGTAACAGAACGTTACGAGACAGAGTTGTTTTAGAGACAAATTCATGCAAAACCGCTGATGCGTGTTGCCTTGAGGGGCAGTTTTTCATCAAGCAGTCTCTGCATTTACCTCTAAAACAACTCTGTCTGGTAACGTTCTGTTATTATCTCATAGCGTGGTGAATGTGCAGGTCACCACTTGTCCACCAGAGCGTTTTCGAGTTGCTGGATTGTGTATTTGATGACTTTGATGAGGGAAACCAAGAAATTCCATGAGCCTCCGTAGCATAGCGTAGCTCTGAGCAGCTCACAGCTCTGCTCCACCATTCTAAAAATAGCTTGCACCGACAATTAAAGGTAACGAACCTACTGCTAAAACTATAGGGATTATGACAATGGGCCAATTTGCCATAATGTTGAACCATCCCTTTAAGTTACCACCAGACATTTAAAAAGTTGTAACGTGTACTTTCGCTGACTGCGAGGCGATGGCTCACCAGAGAAATAAAAACAGACAAATTTACAGAAGTGGAACCGATCAGCTCACAGGAAAAAGCCGCACTGACATCACTACTCATGTTGCTGCAGATCTCACTGTTTATTTTTGTTTAACTCCAGTTTCAGAGTCTTCACACACACACACACACACACATGGACGACTCTTCTTCTCTTTCTTCTCCTCCCCATTTTTGTTTATTTGTGTTTTTTTTGCATTTAAGGTTTAATTGCGGCTTCCCCTCCACCTCCTCTGTTTTAGTTTCTTCTCTTAATTATCCCGAGCAAACATCCAGTGATGCTTCTGCAAACACCACACAAAACACTTCCTGTGTGTGTGTGTATGTGTGTGTGTGTGTGTGTGTGGCATGACTGTGATTTCGTTCCTGGGAACAGCGTTTAACTGACTCTCAAGTGTTTCAAACAGCAAATACAAAAACTGTCATTATGTGTCTGCATCACTACAACGGGCCTCAAGAAGCAAAACAGACATTTACTGAGGAAGTTGATGACCCACTTTCAGGCACATCAGTTTACTGTAATTGCAGTAAGACTAGTGGAGAGGAAGTGTAGTGCCAGCTTTTCTAAAGAAAAAAGAAAAAAAAAGTGCTGCGTCAGCATCGGTGGAGTTTTCTTTTTCTCTCCCCCCCCTCACTCGGGTTATGCTCGTCTTCTTTCCCGTCAATCCATCCACATTTCAAGCTCCGATGCTCATCGTGTTTACTTGTTGCTCTGATGTGGTATGAATTAGCTGTTTAGTTCCCTCATGCTTTTTCAGCCAATGAGCCAAAGAATAAAAGGCCAAAAAACAAAAGTCATGTTTCTAATCACATTTACTGCTTCATTTAAAACAGACTTTAAACTGTTTTTACTGGAAGATGTGCTCTTTTGAATAACAATAACAACTTTTTATTCATTTATTTATACTGTCATTATGGGAACGAATGGACATGGAGACATTAAAGCTGCAGCAGATGAAGTTTTGCCCACTTAGGTGCAGCATAAACAAGCTGTAAACACAACACGTGGAGTTTATTTACAAATCTAAACAGGAGCAACATGAGCACTGATGTAATATAAACTTTTTGCTCTGTTTTTGGTCTCCACCTCCTCCTGAGAGAAGTATTCAGCTTTTTAGCTGCATGTCTGCTGTTCAATCGCAAATAAACTCAAACAGAAGCTGGAAATGATGAGGAGAGTTAAAGCAGTCATTTAGAGCTACAGGCCCCTAATACCAAAACCAAAAATGTTAGACGTATAAAGATTAATAAACATGACAGGAACTTAAGAATTAAGTGATAATTCAACAACTCTTTTACTTATTGATTATAGTGAAAGGACTCAAATCTCTTTAGAACATCTGCTGATGGACTTAAGTCAAGTGAGAAAGTGAGGTGCCGTCATTGTTGTGTAAAAAAAACAATTAAAAGCCCATAATCTTGACTTTTGATGTCATTAATTTGACTTTTTATCTCATAGTTTTGACATTTTGTCATCATTTTGACTTTTTATCGCTTAATTTTGACTTTTTATATCATGTTGATGTTTTTTTGGTCATATTCTGACTTTTTATCTCGTCGTTTTCACTTTTTGTCATCATTTTGACTTTTTATCTCTCAATTTTTAGTTTTTGTATCATCATTTTGACTTTTTTTGTCAAAATTCCGACTTTTTATCTTGTAATTTTGAGTTTTTCTGTCATAATTTTTTGCCTTTTTATGTCACAATTTTGTCATTTTATGTCATCATTAGTATGACTTACCCAGTGGATATTTATTTTCTGTCACCGGCAGACACGGGCTTCCATACATGTCATCTGATGTGGATGCAACACTTTTCCTGACCCACTTTAACATGGTGATTTTCTTCTTCCACGTGAAGAGCCCGCCCCTCTCCCGGTTCAAATGTGCAGCGAGCCGCCTGAGTCCGTCAGTGAAGGGTTAACGTGGGAGTCCGCAGCAGCAGCAGCAGCAGCAGCAGCAGCTCTCCTCTCTCTCTGTCTGTCTGTCCGCCGCTCTGAGCGGAAAACATCTGACTCCTGCTCGTTTTCCGAAGCCGTGTTTGACTTTTTCTCCTTTTTTTTTTTACACACCGGAGCCGCGGAGGCATCACGGGAACGACAACTTAAAAAAAAGAGAGAGAGAAACGACAAGACAAGAGAGGAGAGGAGAAGAAGTCAGCGTTTCATCAGCAGGACTTCACCACACGCTTTCACACAGGTAAGACCGACTGTATTTTCCATCTGTGCATTAATTAAAGCTCCAGCAAACAGCTACAGAGGCTGGCGTTTCACAGTGAAGTTTGAGTTTGAAAAGAGGAGAGGCGGAAACGCAGGATGAAAACAAGTCGGTTTGTAAAAGTAAAAGTAAGAGTTTGAGTCTCAAACAAACAAACAAACAAACAAACTTCATCGATGGCTCATCATTCAGGCAGGGAGGTAAAACTCCATCCAGAGTTTGGATTCATGTCTGACTCACTTTTTTTTCTTTTTTTCTTTTTCCTGCCTCTACTGTTGGAAAAATAGAAAAACAAAGAAAGGTTTTACTTGGTCTTTGTTGGTTTTCTTCTTCACAGATCTGACTCCTGTAGCTTCAACACATTAACTCCTGAGATAATTATGCCTTAGAATAAGTTTTTCATCCACATCCTAGTTTTTTGTTGTTGTTGTTGAGAGTGAAGCAGTTTTCCCTGTGTATGAAAGTGTTTGCATGCTCTCTGTTCACAGTGGGCCTGTGGTATTTCACCATCTCATTCACTTGCAGACTGAGTCATTCCCTGATTTCCTCCAGATGTGCACTAGTTTACGTTTCCTGACGGCCCAGGATTGTGACATTTCTGCCTTCGCGCTGCAGTTATTCTGCTGACCAATATGATTTTTTTTTTTTACACTTGTGTGCTTTGTGTGTTGTGACACTGGTGGTGGATGCTGTAAAAAAAAAAAAAAAAAAAAAGGTAGGCAATGCCTTTGGTGTTGGCTGTTAAAATGTAATCCTTTAACTGAAATGTGCAGTGAGCAGCTGACATTTTGCCCTTTTTTATTAGCCTCTCCTCCAGCCAGTGGGACTCTGACACCGCTGCAGTTACTTGTCAAGTGCAATCATGTGTCATCAACAACAGTTTAGCCTCCTTGTTTTTCTACGCTTCCTTGCACAGCAGCAGAAAGTTTAAATGTCACCATGGAGAAACCAAACACACACACACACACACACACACACACACACACACACACACACACACAAGGGCTTATGTGTTGCCTTGATTTGAAAGCTGTAACTGACAGATACCGTAAAGCTAAGTTTTTATTGTTTTACAGCTGTACAGTAGCTCTTATGAAAGCAATGAAAAGATTATTTCTTAAATAAGAATAAGACTTTTTCTTTCTTTTTTTTTTTAAAGTCTCTGTCAACTTGTCAGATGTAACTCTTGCCACTAAGGAGGAGTGGACTCAGTGACCTGAAAGTTTACCACTGGTTATCTCACCCTGAATAGCTCTCATTTCCTTTATGAATCAAAGTAATTGCCCGTCTGGTTTGTTTCATCATAAACAAAAACTAACTCTGGGCTCGACTGTGCTCGTCTTGTGTGTGTGTGTCTCTCCCTCCCTCTTTACATGAAAATAACCCAAATTTGCATGAGCACACAGGTGTCCTTGAACACCACATCACCATCAAATATAATGACAGCTTTTTATAGGCAGCTTCAGAGCATCATGGGTAAATGATCGTCCCAAAGGCTCTAATTTCCGTCTTTTATTTTTATAGTTGCTTAGCTGGGCATCACGAGATCTTTTGCTACACTAGCGTAAGATTAACTTGAGGTAATTGCTCAACCTTTGCCCGCGTTCAACCTTTGGTCCGTCCTACAGTGCTCACAGCCTCCTACACTGTTAGTATAGCCAGTCAAGTGCAGCCTTTGGACGTGCTCCCCAAAAGGTATGTAATGTCCCACACAGAGTTGTGTGTGTGTGTATGAGCTTGTTTTATTCTGCTGGTTGTGCACACACAGCTGTAGTTGTTTATGTCTGGCTGAATGCATTTCATTGTTATCACTCTTGATGGTTTGATTGATATTAGTGATGTAGAGTCAATTGTTAAGACAGCTGAAGAGGAGATGTGGGTGAAAATGAGCCGCTGTGACGTGACAGAGCTTTGCATTTCCTGGACAGAGGTGTCACTTTTTAAAAAAAAATTGATGCTGTCATTGTTGTTGATTTGCAGATACACAGGACCATTAGGCTGCTGTGTCTGATCCCACAGCTTGTTCTGCTCACTAGATTTTTTACTGCGGTAACAAATCACATGATGTGACAGCACATTTACAAAACCTGTTTTTCTTTGTCCATCCACACATTTACACTGAGACTCAGTTATTCCATCCTAAGTAAATAAAAAGTGCATTTTTAAGAGGTGACTGTTGGCACTGCTTTACTTTATCTTTATCTTTAGGAGAATTTGCCTGAACTGACACAACTTGTGTGTAATACTGGGTTAAAGTGTCCCTATGACGTTTTATGGGTCATATGTCTTGTTCCTTCTTTTCTCCTTCTCTTCTGACGGGTGTTTTTTTGCGGCTGTAAACGTTTAACTGTGGATTGTTAAAAGAAGAAGATTGTTTACGATGTGCAAAAGATCCTTTCAGCAGCTACTTATAAAAACCTCTGCAGTATTTTAATTGTCACCGTTCACCGTCCAATATCTTGTCTGCAGCTTCTTCTTCAGGAATGAGAGTATTAACTGCTCATCTTCCCTCTTTTTTTTCTCCTTCTTCTCCCTCCTCTCACCACACACACACACACACACACACTGCAACACTTCACTTCTCCAGGCAAATAAAAAGAGAAGCATGTGTGGGTGTTGAGAGTCATCTGCTCGTTTGACCTCGCTGCCCCCGAACACGGAGCTGCACGTCTGCCTTTACCCCCCTCCCCGACTGTCCGCTCGTCCAGTGAGGCTCCCTCCGCACCATGTCTGCCGAGGTGGAGAACAGCGTGGCCGTCCCCGCTGACCCCAGCCTCTCCTCCACCTCCAACAGCCCTCCTGCCTCCCCGGCAACAGCCACATCCAAGGTCCCGTTTAAAAAAGAGAAGAAGAAAGGTGAACAATATGCTCATGCACTGAAAAAATATTTATCTTATTTCTTGTCAAAATGTCTAATTTCTAGTCAAAACGAATCTCTTTCTATTTAAAATGAGAGTCATCACCTAAAAATTAACTTGTTTTTCGATAATTTTCACTTATTTCAAACAAATTTTTACTTAAAATAAGTAGAAAAATCTGCCAGTGAAAGAAAGTTTTTTTGTGCTTGTAATAAGAAAGAAAAACTTGCCCCACTATCAGATTTTTCTACTTATTTCAAGTGAAAATATGCTTGAAAGAAGTTAAAAAGTGTCTAAAAACAAGCTACTTTTTAATGTGATGAGTCTTATTTTAAGTATAATGAGATTTGTTTTGACTAGAAATAACATTTTGACTAGAAATAAGACAAATATTCTTGGTAACATTTTGAGTTTTTGCAGTGTATTGTGCCATAATTAAGATGGTTAATGAACTTATGAGATATTCTTGGCACAAATCATAGTTGTTTTTAAAAATATATATATTACAGTTGCAGAGAAGACAGACGAGTACCTGCTGGGCAGGTTTCAAGGTGATGGTGTGAGATACAAGGCCAAGCTGATCGGCATCGACGATGTCCCAGAGGCCCGAGGAGACAAGATGTGCCAGGACTCCATGATGAAACTCAAGGTGCAGCGTGAGACCTGAGATATCGACGTGCTAGCTCTGTGATTCATAAAACGGCTTTAGGAGAACGACACGTTAAAGTTGCTATCTGTAATGTAAATCAATTGTTTTTAATCAATAATTTATGTGATATCAAGCTAGCTGAGAAATGTGTGTTAATGCTCGTCAGGCCCTGTGATTCACCTCAGCTGCCTTCTGCCTGCAGTGGATGTGTCCTGACTGCAGAGGGCAACACTGTGCATATAAGCTTTAAATCTGTCATGTTTTGTTTATTTGTACAAGTGAAAAATGCTCTTTGGTCACGGTTAGGGCATGGCAGTAGCTGCACGGTCTCAAGGCAAACACAAACAGAGGATCTGGGTCAACATCTCCATGTCGGGCATCAAGATCATCGATGAGAGATCTGGAGTGAGTTCAGCCGTTTCCCTCCATTACTGTCAGATCAGATCTCCCTGTGGACCCGATTAAAAAAAAAAAAACCTTTGTTCTCGTCACTCAGGTGATCGAACACGAGCATGTGGTGAATAAGATCTCCTTCATCGCTAGGGACGTGACAGACAACAGGGCCTTTGGATATGTGTGCGGAGCAGAAGGACAGCATCAGTTCTTCGCCATCAAGACTGCACAACAGGTAAACACTGGTGTTCATACCACCAACTGCACCAATAACCTGTACAGCAATGAAAGTAATGTTGTCCTTTTACACCCCCATAAAGGCAGAGCCCCTGGTCGTCGACCTGAAGGATCTATTCCAGGTCATTTTCAACTTGAGGAAAAAAGAAGCAGAGGCCTCGCAGAAGGTAAGTGGCTGGGACGCTTTTGACTTCACACTGGAAAAAGTTTCACAGTGAGAACATTTTCTTTTATGAAAGAAAAGCATTGGGTCATCTGGGACGTCTGACAGGGAACACAGTGTGTGTGCACCTCCTGAACGTCAACACTGCCTCTCTGTGCTCCGTCAAGGAATCACATCTCGAGACATTCCTTTGGAATGATGTGAAATGACACATGCCTCGGGAAATGAAGAAAATAAGTGTAATCATTAACAGTCTTCCTGTGTTTACAGGCTGAAAATGGCACCGCAGTGGTTGAGGTAAGCTCTTGGAAAGCACTTGTTTTCTTCAAACACTTTCTCTCTCCCCCTTTTCTTCAACCTCCTGTGTTTTTTCTATTCTCAGAATGGAAACGCTGCCTTGCTAAACATGGACGGTGAAGTGAAAACTACCCAAGTAAGAACCCCCGCTCTGTTTGGAAACTAACATAGAATATAATATCTCTGTTATAGTGGTTATAGTAGCTGGATAAATACAGTATGTTTCTGTTTCTTCTTGACATCCAGCCAGTGGAACAGCTTGACCTTTTTGGAGACATGTCGACCCCCCCAGACATCCAGTCTCCAAATGTAAGTGTGGTGCCACAGTGTCAAATGTTCCCTTTATCTGGACCACGTGGTGGAATTATACTGGGTCGAACTGGGTCGAAAGTATAACTGGGTATTTTCACTATTAAACCACAATTTTATAGGTTTTTATAATTACAAGAGGCGTTTTATTAGTCTATTTGGCATATCATATCAGCAAATAAGCACTAATATGATGCAGTATATGATACAGTAAGTGCAATAATCGTAATCCGGCTTTCTACATGTTCCCTCTTGCAAAAATATTCTTCTAACACCTACACCTCTCAGATCATTGTTTCATGTGTGAACTCAATTCTAAAAAGATTTGTAGAAGTTTTGTGTGTTTTTATTATTTCTTTTATGAATTGCAAATTCCAGGTTCAAAAGAATCTTTTGAGAATTGAGTTTTTGCTTCATGTTGACCAATCACATTGTTGTTCATCAAACCTTTAAAGCTGTGGCAAGTAGACTGATTTATTGGCTTTGATGACCCCTGGAGGTCAGTACTGGTAATGTTTTTACAACCCACCAGCTTAAGTAACTGGTGCTGACTAAAGCATATTTATACTACCCTGCTGTTGTTGAAGATGGACATAATTCGGCTTCATAGTCTACAGCTCGCAGCTTTAAACATGTCATGTCTTTTCACACCATGTGATTCATTTTTCATTTTGTTAACACTTGTGTTTATCTCCTGTTGCAGAAATGATTCATAAATCTCTTCTTCTCTCCCACTGTCCCTCTCATTGTTAACCAGGACTCTAATGATATTCTCTTGCTGGACTTTTCTGCTGAAGTAGACAGCAATCAGAATTGCATAAAGGGAAACTCCTTTCTAACTTCCTGTGCCCCTGACCGAAGGGCATCTCCCCAAACAGAGAACCCCTTTGCCTCGACATTTGGCTACTTTCCAACACCAGACAGTGACCCTTTCAGAGATGACCCCCTTTCTAAATCGCCCACTTGCTCTGCACCCGATAATTCACAGATCTTCCTCCCCACCACCACCAATCATCACCTAAACAGCACTGCTGACGGCACTAGTAAGACAATTATTAATGGTGGTTTGAACGGAAATGCTGAACACCTCAGTCAGCAGATGAATGGGTTAAACAGTAAGACCATGATACTTGCTCTCAGTAACGGACAGTGGCCACTAGGGGGCAAAATATCTCAAGGCAGCACAACTACCCTGATGGACGGAAATGATTCTGGACAAGGTCTCTCCACCAAAAACCCATTTTTTGACTCATCTTTGACAACGTCCCCCGTCACTTCCCCCGTCTCTAACGGCATAAGTCATCAACCGCAACCCCCTGTGACTCATAGCAAGGACTCAGTTGTCATAAACCCGCCTCCACAAAGTTCTAAGGCCGGACGAGGTCGAAGGAGTGCAAAGGTGAAATTCCAAAGACAGATAAATCACAGTAGAGTTGCATGTGGGATGCTTTTTTTTAAAAGTGGAGTTTCTGCACATTTTCCAGAGTATAACTAGTCCCTAACATCTTCCTCTATCAGCATTTGGGTTATGCATTGGTGTCTGGCAGGATATAGTACAGGATGCATTGGGGTTTACTTAAGATGCAAGGCCTTTAATGGTGACATATGGGTAAGGGCTTGGTGTTTGGATCCGTTCTGTCCTTTTGTGCATGCTCATGCTTCTCTAACTGGCTTTGGTAAACGACGCTCAGACTGTGCTGCAGAACAATCAGCCTCACCCTTTGTCATCTCTGCTCATTATCAATTTTCTAACATTCATGCTACAGTGATAACAGCATTGGTAAGTGGAGAAGCATGCGTATATATATATATATGTTCATCTGTGCTCACATTGATAGTGTTTGTTTCGGACATGGATAAGTACTTCAGTAATTTGTAGCTGTAGTTTATGATTAAAAATGTATGACAAAAAGGTCAGTGTTTGCAATGTTACTTCATGCTTTTGTCCTATTTTCTGTGACTAGTCGACATCAAGTGATCTGTTTGGAGCTGAGCTGTTTGCTGCTCCTGGTCAAACCGAGGCATCATCTGCAGCACTTTTCAACAGCACACCTGCCAGCTCTGCTCCCACCTCCTTAGCTGCTCTGGGTAATTTTATTTATTTAAAGGTTTAGAGATCAGGGACATTGCACATTAATAAAAACATGTAAACATGCCATAATTAGCCAAAAGGCTATTTTACATCTGTTGTCCCTGGCCTGGACTGATGTTAAAAGTCACCCTAAGAGAAAATAAAATGATTTTATTATTAACATACAAATAATACATTCAATGATTAAAAAGCTAAATCCGAATAGTGGACAAAAGACGGAGAGCTCAGCGAAGGCCCATGCATACACACACAAACTAACATAAACTCAACGCAAACAGCAGATGCTACAGACAAAACAGAAGCAACATTAAAGGGACAACGAGGAGTTTTGGAAAAGCGAAGCGTTTTCACACTACATTTATGAGCCTCCGCGTGCACCGTGAAATTCTTTGAACGGCGCAAGACAGACTCATGTTTTCATTCATCAAGAATTAAAGTCAGAGGTTCAAAGACGATTACATACCGATGTAGTTCCGACCATAAACGGCGATTCGGCTGCGTTATTCTCATGACTCGCCACGAATACGAAAGTAAAGAAGGTCGGCTCGCCCAGCATTTCCGCCACCACTAATAATAACAAAATAACGATAGAGACAAAACAATATATTTATCGGAAATGGGCCCATTAACAAGTGTGGGTAGCGTAGATTCATCCACATTAACAATACTTCGTCAACAATAGAAACTCCTCGTTGTCCCTTTAAGCAGCAACACCAACATCAACAGAAAAAAAAACAAACAACAGGGGATTTTTTGTCTCTGATGCTTAACAAGCTTTGTGTTTCATTCCCTTTAAACTTCCAATTTTTTAAATATGTTTTTATATTTAGGGAATCTACAGTTAGGTCCTCCAGCTACCACAGGTATCCCCGCTGCAGGCATGTGGGGAGCCTCCACCGCTGCACCAGGAATGTTCCCAGTGCCGGGAATGACGGCTCCAGGCCCGAGGCCCAGCTATCCACAGCCCTCTGCTTTCGGTGGTGTACCGATACCTCCCACAGCCTGGGGCCAACAGATGCCACCTCAGTACGGAGTCCCACCCAACGCTTGGGGCCAGCCGGCACCGGCCGCACCAGTTGGCGCTCCAGGTTGGGGTCAACCCGCGATGACCAATCCTTTCCATGCGGCAGGTGCATTCCCTGCGATGGGCGACCAGCATGGCCCGGCACGCCCCCCACCGAGGCCGCCTGCTAAAGAGGCTCCTCCAAAGGTAGAAAACAGTGCCTTCACAGCTTTGGACCCTCTTGGAGATAAGGAGAAGAAGATCGGAAAGGACATGTTCAAGGATTTCCAGATGGCCAAGCCTCCAGCCATCCCAGCGAGGAAAGGCGAGCTCGTGTCCAACTCCACTCCAGCCTCCAACAGCGGTGAAGCAGGGGCCTTCGATCAGTACTTTTCCAATAAAGTTGGCCTGGCTCAGGATGTTGCAGATCATGATGACTTTGATATCAATCAAATGCCAGCAGTTAATGGTAAACCAGCTGCACAGTGCATGGAGGCATTGGCATTGCAAATGTAGTATGTGTTTTTGACCCTGAGATGTGTCACTAACTTTGTCCTCTGGCTGTTTAGATGTTGGCAAACCAGCTCCTGCTCCAGCTGCAGCTCCAAGCTTTAACTCTGGCCTCCTCGATGCTGCTTTCACTTCTGCTCCCGTCACAAACAACTCAGCACCAGCCCAAGGGTTTCAGCAGGACATGTTTGATGAAGCGTTTGGAGCCCCAGATGCCAGTCCGTTTGGAGTCCCACCTGTAACTATGGTATACAGATTCGCACACTGATAAATTGCATCATATCCTTGCAGATATAATTTGTAATGTTGGTCTTTAAAAAAAAAAATCTTACAGCAGGCCGCAACTGTTGGTCAGACCTCTGGTTCAGCTGGTGGTTTTGGGGATCCTTTTGGAAATCCCTTTGCTTGACCACAACTTTGTCCATAAGTAAGTGTTTTGTTGGTTTATTTCTCAACATAGTTCATCTGTTCTGGTTCAGTTTTCACAATTTTTTTCTTGTTTCCTTGCAGTGGAAATAGAGTCAATGGCGCAAATGGAGATCTTCACATCAAGTACCATCTTTGGGACAATCTGCTACATGTGCAAGACAATCCAAAATCCTCAAAGTCCTCTAAACTCTTGTCCCTGATCCACCCGTCTTTTACACTTCCATCTGTGATGTTTTTTTGTTTGTTTTTCTGTCCAATCAGTAGTTCCCTTATTTCCGAAGACCACTGATCTAAGAAGTAAATGTTGTGTCGTGATCTGCTGAAGAAGGAAAACGTGGTGTGTGAGAAAAGACATGTCTGACGAGGTTCACTGCTGATGCTGTGTGTATTAAAGAAATAAAAAGTATTCAATCATTACGCTGCAAGGTGTTGACATTTAATTGGCCTTCTTTAGACAGTGTTTGGGAATCAGCAATTTGCAGTCCAATGGAGGTTCAGCAGTTGGGCAGATACAAGAAATACATACATAGGCCTACTTAAGTTGATTGACCTTTTTTGATTAGCTTACTTCTTGGTGACATTAACAAGAAAAATAATGTAGAGGTAGCTAATGCAATCCAGCTGAACCCCTGAGGTACAGTAACAAGTCATATCATATTTTATGTACAGTTGTAACATACAAAATAGGCTAAATGTACCTGTTAATTGGGATTTGAAGGTCAGGCAAGTGTAGCATTTGCCTAAAAAATGTAAGTAATTAAATTATGAATGAGAGAAAAATGTGTGGCACAGAATTGCAGCACTTCAACAGAAGCTACCTGATATGTATGTTTCAAAAGAAAATGAAATGACAATGGTTTTTGCATTAATGCATTGATGATATGAAGGAGAAAAAAAAAGTGAAATAAGTCTATCACCAGCAGTGAGTCAACTATTTGGTTATTATTATTCATCTATTCTAATGTACTAATACAGTCTTAGGGAATGCATATTGGACTATTTCTCTGCACTTTATATTTCTATGACATTGTATTCCAAAGAGCAACATTGTATTTTTTACTTCCACAGTATGATCTGTCCATATACCCAATCAAAATTCATTTGACAACAGTTACATATCAAATCAAATCAGGGCTTAGATAACTATCAACCCTCCAGCTATTTGATATTTTAACTAAATCTTGCTGCTAAAACATCTGTACTTCTACAAAAGTAAAATTAATAATAAAGGAATCAGTATTTAACATTAATTGATTAAATTATAATAAAATAAAGTAAAATATATCACTGCTTCTCCCACCACTGACTAGACTAGTACAGACATTGATTTGAAAGCTCAAGTTCCTTGAGAGTCTTGCCCTTTGACAGTGTGATCTTGCCTCATCTACCTGTATCTGCTCGCGGCCACTCGACTACATTTCCCAGAAGCCCTTTCGTTCTCGCGGAGATAACGCGTCACTTAAAAAAAAAAAAAAAAAGAAACATGGCGGAGTAATAAGTGCATGCAGTCCGCTATTTACCACCCTTCGTCGACAAATGGAAGCTCCTTTCTCCCTGCAAACCGCATATTCTTGAACAGGTACGTTGTCGCAAAACAAAACAACACACGTAGACGCAATATACCGACAAATGTAGCTGTCGTAGCTAGCTTCTCAATGCTAACAACTCTGGGAGACTCACACACACACACGAAGTCGTGTCATGCTAGTTTTCTGATAAACTCTTTGTACTTTTTTCCGACTTGTCTTTTTCTTCTTTTTACCATGTGGTGTCTTTCTTTATTTTATGAATGGGTTAAAGGGTTAGCTATTTTAATCTTCCGGTGACATTTACTTTTACACATTTACACGCTCGGACGTAACGGCAGCTCGTCTGTCACCGGTCCTCCTGTCAATCACACCACTAAAGTTAGCTGAGCTGTGCACAAGAGCATGCTGCACAAATCCACTTATTTCTGCTCATGCTGCAGCATCAGTAACGTAGTAGTAACATACAGAGTGAGACTTGTTATTTTTTATATCTTAGGGCTTTTCCTGACCCTTATCCAACAATAACAACAGGGTTAGGACTATAGGGTCACCTCTCCGTGGGTTTTACTAAATTATCCCTTATACCTGGGTAAGAATAGGAAATTGCAGGATTGTGCTTGATAATTATGGGTCCAAGATTCAGTCTGCATTATGCCCAAACGACTCCAAACATAACACAGGGTGGAGTCCCACTGCAACAGATGGTCTGGTCCCCACAGAGCCTTGCACTCATCATCATGGGGTCAGTCAGGGATTATTACACTAAAGAGACACCAAGACTGCCTAAATCCATAGAATAACTGAGGCTTGGACTAATTTACCTAAACAAACTGCACACAGGAAGTGTACTATTGACAAATCAAATCATCCTTGTCTAACTCTTATTGACTAAATCTTTTGCACAGTACAACATCATAACATTGCCAAACTGTAATTATGACTGCATGTTATTTTCTATAGATTGTGCAAATAGTCAACCAAACAATGCATAAGTGGGTATTAAAAATGATGAGAATGAATAAGCACTTTTGAAAATGTTCACTCTATTTATGCTGTAATAGTGTAAGTATGCATATTGTTGTTAAGAGAGACTTGACACTTGAGTAAATAATACCTTTGTAGGTGAAATTGTGTTTGCACATTATGCCATTAGTTTTCTCTACTTAAATCAATTAAAAAAGACACCAAATCTTGTATGTCACATTAACCACTTTTTTAGTTTAGTCATGGAGATATGACAGCATTTTGCGTTTAAATGTGAAAATACAGCAAGTTAGTTCAGATTGCTGCATTTGCAAGAGTTTTGTCCATTTGAAATCAACTTAAAAGCCTCTAAGTATTGAAGATAGATGATGAAGTCACCAATATGGTAAAGTCCACACATGTATTAGGCTATTTGTTGTTTGAGGTCAGTAATGTCAGTAAAGCTTTGACTTCCTGTGTATTTTCAGGGCAAAATGTTTCGCCGGTCAAGATTTAGTGTTCGGCCCAATGTCGGTACGGCAGGGAGAGCGGCGGCGGCGGCGGTGCCTCAGGAAGCCTCTTCAACAAATCAGGAGGCCAGTGAGACCCCCAAGGACGTCGGTGAGAGCAGCACTCCTACTGCTGTGACAGAAACTAAGACTGCTGCGACTCCATCAGAAAAACCTCCAGCCTCTGGGTGAGTAGCAAACATGAAATGGCATCGAAACTACTACTTGTGTGATGGATAATGTAAACAACAACAACTGCTCTTACTGCTGTTTTTAGGGATGGCAATGACCAGAATGGGGAGGGTACCAGCTCCACAGCTGCAGTCCAGAGAAGGAAGCGGTTTTCTGTCAAGCCCAAAGTGGCCCCGGGCCGCCCTGCTGCCGCTGCTCGGACGCCAAAGTCCCCCGTCAAGCCAGTTTCTGAAACTCCCGTTGAAGCTCCTGGATCAGACTTGGAGAAGACAGCAACATCCAGCCAAACTGGGACGGCAGCCGCCCCCCAGGGTCTCCAGTCCCCAAAGCGACGAAGGGCGTCAGGAGAGAGCAAACAGCCCCCCACCGCCCCCCTTTCTTCAGACTCTCCAGGACTCTTTGCCCCTGTAGAAGAGGATTTGCCAGAACCAACCGACCTGCCAACAACAGACAGCGGCAAACAGTTGGAAAGCAAAGCAGGCAAGCAAGTGAAGGATGTTCCCCCCAGACCACCCGATAAAGTACCCCCCTCTCTACCAGACAAAGAAGCTGTTGCGCTGTCAGAGAAGGCCAAGACTCTGGTGTCAACGAAGAGTGCACTTTCACTGACACCATCGGCGTTCTCCTTAAGTAGACTCCTGAATGACCCGTCTGACCTACAGAGGCTGGCGAAGGCCCAGAAGCTCAGGGAGCTGCTCAGAAAGGAGAGAGACAAAGAAAGAGTGAGTTCATCTTATTCTATAATCCCACTTTTAATCCTCACTCTCACTGCTTTCTAGGGTTTGTAACAGATTCATTAGATGTAGATCTTCATACACAATTTGATTTGTTATATTAAAGAAGTGGTGTAATTTGTTGTTGCAGAGACTCAAGCAAGCTAAAGCACCACCAAGGGAGTTTACTTTAGATCCCACCAAAATGACCATGAGGGACCTAATCCGTTATCTGCCACAGTCTAACCCCATGTCGTAAGTGTCTCCTCAGCTGTTTTGTCAAGTTTTGTAATACTGAATCCTTACCTCTACTGATAATGTTTTCTATTGATTATCCTGGGTTTTTCTTGACAGGAATGTAATTTGCCTTTTTTTTTTGTTTGTTTAGTTCTAGTCTAGATCAATCAGTTCAGGAGGATGAAACAGTGGTTCCACCTTCGCCAGAAAGAGAAAAGTAAGTTTATTCTATCATTATTTTAAAATCTGTATTATTTGAAGTTTTATTGATTATGTAACAAAATGCAGTATTCGTGTATACACTTAACCTTTTCTCTCTGCCTGGTGTTTTTAATGCAATCCCTGCAGGTCTCCAGAGAGAGCGCAGGAACCTGAAGCCCCCCCTAAAGTGATGAGCCCGAGGGAGAGAGAGGAAGAGGAGGGGGAGGAGGGGGAGGACGAGGAGGATGAAGACTCACTAATGGTTCCCCAGGTCAAAGTAGCAGAGGATGGCACGCTGATCATTGATGAAGAGAGGTCAGTAGACTTTTAGAGGTCAAAAAATGAATTATTTTTGAAAATGTAATATATATGCTGTATATATATCTCCCATACATGCATCTCAATGATTTCCAGTGATGCATTATGATGTCTTTTTAGAAAATATAAACATTTCTAGGTAATCGTTGGAGATGATCGGGAATTTGATTATATTTTACTTGTGTGTCAGCTTGACGGTGGAAGTCCAACGAGCCAATAAATCAAACCCAGCTCATGATCGAGACCCCATTTTTGAGCGTGGGTCCACTACAACCTACTCAAGCTTCAGGAAAGGGACCCATTCGAAACCCTGGTCCAGTGAAGGTGAGCTGAGATAGACACTGAATTAAAATATATTTAAATTATAACACACATTTGTGTTCTGATGCCTTGTTTATATGTCTTTTTTAATTTGTTGGTTGTGTGTTTGTTTTCTTCAGAGACTGACATGTTCTTCCTGGCAATTAGTATGGTGGGGACGGACTTTTCCATGATTTGTCAACTGTTTCCTCACAGAGCTCGATCAGAGATAAAGGTCAGTGGTGATGATGATGGCTGCACAGATATTAATGAGTATGATAATGAATCATTTGTATAAAAATATGTTTGTTCATTTCAATGATTTGAACTTCCAGAACAAATTCAAAAAAGAAGAACGAGGGAATTCCTGGAGGATCGATAAGGCTTTTAGTAAGTATTTTTCAGGACTTTATTTTGCAGGAATGACAATTAAATTGCGTGCCATGTATTTTAATGTAACATCTACTCATTGTTTTGTAGGAGAGAGGCGCAAACTGGACATAGAGTATTTTTCTAAATTGTTAGAAAAAGTTCTGGAGGTTCAGAAAAACAGGAAGACACTGAAGAAACTCACTAAGAAGAACGCTCCCACGAAGAGCAAGAAAAAATCAAAGGGTAACTTCCTTCACATGTTTCTATCGTGTACAATGAGTTGTGCATTTCTTCTCCATGACTTACTGTTCTCGTTCCTTCCACTGGTAAAAAAGCTGCAAAGAAACTGAGTGACGGTGAGGAGGAAGATGACGATGATGAGCATGAATTGCCTGACTTGGAGGGAGAGAAAGAGAATGAAGATCTCTGTAACGAAGGAGCAACCCCTGTTTCTAAGCCCAAGAGACAACGCAAAAGAAAGACGAAAAAAGATGCCGTGAAGGAGCCAAAGGAGAAGAAAAAGAAAAGTGACAAAAAGAGCAGTGAAGAAGGTACAGGCACATGCAGTTATTTGATTAAAATGTTCCTCATTCTTGGTAGATTTAGCAAATATAAATAGGTAGATCCATGGAAGCTACTTTTTTTTGTGCCAAACTGGTTTGACAATATTTCTAGGAAAGTATCAGACAAGGCCTGGGGATAAGCAACATTGAAAATTCTAAATTTGATTAAAAAAGGGCAAAAGGTCCCCAGAAAGTGCTTTTGATCAAAAATGATTCCTGTTTCTAGGCGAGCGCGCATGTGCATGTGTGTCTTGTTGATTGCTGCTTGTGGCTTATTTTTGGTATGCCTTTATGCTCAGGTGAAGCCTGCACACCCGAGGACGCAGAGGCAGCGCTTCCTGAGGATCATACAAGTTCAGACATGTAATGAAACTCTCAAAGTGCTGTTTTGGATGAATATAATGTTTTTTTAATTTGTCGTACGTTAGAATTAAAATTCTGTGTTTTTGCCCGATAATCAGGACTGAAAAAACGGAGAATGTGAAAACCTCCAAGGACACTGCAATCAAGCCAGCTAAACTCTCACGTGGCCGAGCACCAAAGCCCCTGCTGCCTTTAGGCAGGAAGTGGGGTAAAAAGGCTGCACCAGCTCCCACACAGGCCAAAGGTGCTGAGGCAGATGAAGAGGATGAGAGTGCAAGTGTCGAGGCCTCGAAGGAGCAGGTTCTTATTTCATTTTAAGTTCAGGGTCATAATATCGTTCTACATATTGTTACTGAAACCTATTAAAAGTTATTCTTACATTTAGGAGAGTACAGAGTCATCACCTTCAAGTAAAGCCAACAAGAACAAGTCAGATGACGATACTGAAAATTCCTCAGATGAAGAGGATACCTCCGTCCAACCTCCAAAACCTACCAGGTATTAAATATTTCATGTCTTCATTGAAATGCTCATATTCTTTTAACCAGAAGCATTCCTATTCCCAATTCCCAAATAGTCCGCATCATGATATACTATGTCGTAGATACAATGTAACTGGCTATACATGGTTCATCATCAGTGTGTGATGTGTTTTGTAGGTATGGGAGAGTGCCCAAACGCACCAACCTCTTGAATTACCCTGGCAAAGAAGATGCACACGCCTCTGCAACTGAGTCCACTCCCACCTCACCAGCGGGATCCACTGCTTCTGCTGCCAAGCCGAAACCCAGATGCTCGGGCAAGAGAGGAAGATCATCGGAGGAAAAATCACCCAATGAGTCGAAAAAGCCCAAACTGGTGACCCTCAGGGCCTCTCAGTCAGAGTCCAGTGATGGGGAGGATGGTAAACAGTGGGAAGATGAAGAGCAACCTGCATGTAGCTCCAGTAAGGACAGCAATGCCCCTGTGTTTGTGCCTATCTGCCTGCGCTCCCCACAGCCAGTGCTTTCAGAAGTGGAAGAGACGATGGAGGAGGTATTTCCCATCACATTTTGCCCAGAAAGACAACACCCATCAATTTCATTTGTGTTTGTTTGTTTTTTTTAGCATAATTTATATGCATTAATTTTTCTTTGTGCATGGTTTTGCATCCCATAATTCACACCCTCCATTCTGACTCCCTCCATCCCACCGGTATAGCTTGATATCTTGGCCAATATGCCCGATGTGTTGGGCATCTCTCAAGATTCAGTGTGCCCTGATGCCTCTTGTGAGCGTGTACAAAATGAGACAGGCACACCTGAACCATGTGAACACCAATTGGACCTGCTAGTTGTAAGTGTAAGATGTAGCTCCAGTGAAATTCACTTTAGGTCCTTTAATCGCACATGTGATTTCTGAAATGTACAAATACAAATTACTTTATTAATCCCCAAAGTGAAATTCATGGGGATCATCTAATGTAACTTATGATGTCTGTTTCCTTTGCAGGATGTTATAGACTTCCTTTCTTCAGAACACACAGGAGGTATGTTGAAGAGGCTGTCTGAGAAGCTGCTAATGGATTACTCATACTTTGAGATAGTTTCATTTCATTTAAGTATGCTTTTCTTTTTCAGTAGCAGAGGATGAGAGCTATAACGAGGCTGCTCAAACCCTGTTGACCATCGGCAACCTGACTAATCTCTCTCAGTCAGCACAGAGTCAAACAACCACAGGAGATCACACAACAGGTACGAGACAGAATCAGTGTTTCTCATCATAACTGGTTTACGTTTGTTTTATGTGAAATTACAGTGAAGGTTAAAATGTGCCATTATGTTTAATTGCAGGGACAACGGAAAGTGTGACAGAAACCACACAACACTTGAAGGAAGGACCTGCACCAAAACCTGCTGAACAAGAGGAAAACACTGATACTCTCGCGTCTGGTCATGAAATCAAAGAAACTACTGCGACTGATGCTACTGTGGAGTCGCAAAGCAGCACAACAGACAGTGGTGATGTTTCTACTATCAAAACCAGTGATCAGTTATGTAGTGAGCAAAAGAGCATTACTCAAACGGATCCAAGTCCTCAAGTACAGTCAGGTCCTGATAGCACAAAGAATAGTTCTCCACAGACCAGGAGAGGACGCTTATCCACAGTGAAACCTAAACCTAACCTCGGTCGAGCCTCAAGATCTGCAAAAACAAAATCCTCACCAGTACGGACAGTTGAAGGGACCAACACAGAAGGGACCAACACAGAAGCTCACAACCTTGAAGTAACTGAATCTCCATCAGCTCCTGAAGACACATCCTCTAAGACACATGAATATTCTCCATCATTGTTGATAGTAGATGCTGTCAGTCAGGAGAAGTCGGGCACAGCCACTTCGGATCAGAGTCACAGTTTTTCTGATTCCCAGTCTGAACCCAGTGGGGAACAAACCAACAGAGACATGAGGTCAACATCTGAGACTTCAGATGAAAAAGTGATGTCTGCTACCGAAACAACTACAAGTTGTTCTAATAATTCAACAAAGTCTACAACATCAATTGCAGAACAAGAGGTTAGTCAACATGGTGAAGTTGCATCTACGTGCCAGTCTAGGAGGAGTCGACTGCAAAAAGTCAAACCTAAACCAAACATACCACAGACATCAAGAACTGCTCGGTCGACACCTAATACCACAAAAGGTTCTGCAGAGGAAGGCTCCAGCCTAACTCCAATCTTCAAAGTCCAGGTTGAACAAGAAGGACCTTGTGGCACTTCTTCCCACAAACCAAGTCAAAATGTTAGTGCTGCTTCATCGTCACTAGATGTTGGCTCTACTCTTTCACCCACAAGGGAACAATCAACAACTGAGGAGAATAGAACAGATGTTGGACTTGTTGGCCAGGTGTGCCCTGTTGCAGCAACATCAATTCAGAGTACCTCAGAAAACAAGAGCTCTTCTGAAGGCCTTTCTGAACAAAGTAGCAGAGACATAGGGTCAACATTGGAGTCCACGGATGCAAAAGGGACAACTCATGGTGAGGCAAGTGAGATCTGTAGTAATCTGGTGACATCCGACTCACCTGTCACAGAATCCCAGGTTGGACAGGACATAGCCCCAGTTCAAGAGAGCAGTGACCAACCTGCTACATGTGTTATACCTGGAGAAGATTTACCTGACACTCAGAAAGCAGAGAGTGAAGTTGCATCTACTTGCCAATCCAGAGGGACTCGATTGCAAAAAGTCAAACCTAAACCAAACATACCACAGACATCAAGAACTGCTCGGTCGAGACCTAATACCACAAAAGATACTGCAGAGAAAGGCTCCAGCCCAACTCCAATCTCCAAAGTCCAGGTTGAACAAGAAGGACCTTGTGGCACTTCTCCCCAAAAACCAAGTCAAAATGTTGGTGCTGCTTCATCGTCACCAGATGTATCACAGGTTGGACAGGACATAGCCCCAGTCGAAGAGAGCCTTGACCAACCTGCTACATGTGTTACATCTGGAGAAGATTTACCTGACACTCAGAAAGCAGAGAGTGAAGTTGCATCTACTTGCCAATCCAGAAGGAGTCTATTGCAAAAAGTCAAACCGAAACCAAACCTACTAAGGACTTTGAGGACCGCCCGGTCAGCACCTCAAACCACGAAAGACTCCAGCTCAACTCCAACCTCCAAAGTCCTTGAAACACCAATAGTGGAACTCCAAACGGAAGCAACCAGTGGTTCCCCCAGTGAAAAACTAAGTCCAAGTGCTGGGCCTGTTTCCGCTTTGATACCATCAATAAATGTAGACTCTGCAACTGAGGAGAATAGGGCAGATGTTGCACTTGCTGGTCAGATGCACGCCATTGCAGCAGCATCAGATCAGAGCGCCTCAGAAAACCAGAGCCTTTCTCAAGACCCTTTTGAACATAGTATCAGAGATGCAGTGTCAGCAGGGGCAACTGCCTCAGCTGTCACAGCATCACAGGTTGGACAGGACATAGCCCCAGTCGAAGAGAGCCGTGACCAACCTGCTACATGTGTTACACCTGGAGAAGATTTACCTGACACTCAGAAAGCAGAGAGTGAAGTTGCATCTACTTGCCAAACCAGAAGAAGTCGATTGCAAAAAGTCAAACCGAAACCAAACCTACTAAGGACTTCGAGGACCGCCCGGTCAGCACCTCAAACCACAAAAGACTCCAGCCCAACTCCAACCTCCAAAGTCCTTGAAACACCAATAGTGGAAGTCCAAACGGAAGCAACCAGTGGTTCCTCCAGTGAAAAACCAAGTCAAAGACCCGGGCCTGTTTCAGCTTTGATACCATCAATAAATGTAGACTCTGAGGAGAATAGGGCAGATGTTGCACTTGCTGGTCAGATGCACGCCGTTGCAGCAGCATCAGATCAGAGTGCCTCAGAAAACCAGAGCCTTTCTCAAGACCTTTTTGAACATAGTATCAGAGATGCAGTGTCAGCAGGGACAACTGCCTCAGCTGTCACAGCATCACAGGTTGGACAGGACACAGCGCCTGTCCCAGAGAGCAGTGACCAACCTGCTACACCTGTAGAAGATTTGCCTGACACTCAGAAAGTAGAGACTGAAGTGATGTCTACTGCCCCAACTAGGATAGTGCGATCACAAAAAGTCAAACCTAAACCAAACCTAGCACAAACAACAAGAACTGCACGGTCTAAAGCTCAAACTACAAAAGACCCCATTGAGCAGCTTGTGGAGGGATCCGCAGGCCCAACTTCAAAGTCTGGATCCACTGACAATACACAAGCAGAGGTAGAAGCCAAGCCAGTTAGCAGTGTCGTCCTTCCTGTAAAACCATGTGAAAGCACTGGAACTGCATCAGTTTCAGTACCATCACTGGAATCATGCACATCTCATAAACCTGCTGAAGAATCATCTTCAACTCCAACCGTACCTCAAAGAAGACGACAGACTCTCAAGGTCAAACCCAATTTAGGATCACCCATCAGAGCGTCACAGATTAAAGTGCAGCCAAAGAATATCAATAAACCCTCTGAGGAACAACAAATGGACACCTCTTTGCATGAAATCTCAGAACAAGCATCAGCGGACAATTCACAAACGGAACTGAAACTTGCAGGGAAAGACCACAAGCACTTGACAGAAACACAATGTCCATCAAATGCAGGAGCCAGCTCAACAAAAACTGTAACTACAGAGTCAGAAAAGACAGTAGCTGGCACAGACGAGGGTACATCCTCTGATGTTGTTGTTGTTGCAACATCTATGGTTGCTGAAAATCAGTCAGTGTTGACGGACTCGGCTCCTGAAAATAAAAGCAGTGAAAAGTCCACATTTGAGAGGGACTCCATAGGGGACAAAATGTCACAGAATGACTGGGTGGAGGCTGGACCTTCTTCACAAAGGAATTGGGAGATGGATATGGCCCCCAAAGTTACAATAGAGTCAAATTCACAACCACTGTGTGTTCCAGATGTTCCAGATGTTCAGTCTTCAAAGGACAGCTCCACTGATTCAAAAATAATGCCTGTACTGTCTACTGATGCCTGCCTTATAGCAGATCCTGAAGAAAGCAGTCGTCAGCCATGTTCACAGAGTGACTCAGAGGTAAAAAGTCAAGATGCAGCCCAGCAGTGTTCAGAAACCAGGGAAACGACTCAAACATGGAATGACAAGTCTCAGTCTAGGTAAGGCATGCCTAATATTTTCTTGATTTTATCTTAAACAATTTCAAGACAAACTTTTTTTAGAGTCATATGTATTAACATAGTGATTTAAAAAAATGTCCCTTCTTAAAGCACTGATGAGACAGAGCTGACCGACTCCGCCAAGTCTTCAAAAAAAGGCTCTCCAACCCGAAGAAGCAGGCTGATCAAACCCAAACCCAACCTGGGACGCAGCAGTCGACCTCCACAGCCTCAACAAGTCCAGAGCACGCCACAAGCAGAAGCAGGTTTGACAACCTAAAATTAAACTTACCTTGTCTCCATGGATGCAGATCTATTTATATTTTTTACAGGGTCAGTGTTACTAATTGTTGCTCCTTTGCAGATTCTGGTGCTCCATCAGAAGATGCAGATGCCTCAGTATCCTTCAACCCTGTGCCTGAGCTGCAGTGTGACGTACAGGAACCAGTAGAGGGAGCTGTTGAGCCACATTGCAGCCAAGACACCTCTGCAAACGACCAGTCCCTGCTGGGATGTTTGACTGAAATTATTGAACAAATGAGTCAAAGCGAGTCTCGTAACAATGATCCTGCATCCTCTCTGGGTTGTGTGACACAAGCACAGGACAATTCTTCCCAGGTAAGACACCTATAATGCCCACTATAATGTTTAAATACAACTGTAAAAGCATTGCTGCAGGCTAACAGCATCCACTTCAATATAAAAGCATTTGAAACATTTACAAGTAGTTTGCAAAGGGTCGGGACACTTGAGTTGATGATGACAGGGCTGCAGAGCTCAACTGCTCTACAGTGAAGTACCAGCAAAACACTGCACAAAGTCATTGTACTGATTAACAGAACTTTTAACAAGCACAGAGTGTGACCCAGGTCAAGAAGCCCTCATTACATTCAAGGATTAATCCTCAAATGTTTTGCTCGATTCATCCCAGAACACGTCGACACTAAGTATGGAGGGAAGTCAGCCAAGTCTACTGTTTCCAGACAGTAAGTCAAACACACATCACCATTCCTCTTACATGAGATAATTTGCACTATGGATCAAACTCATTAATAGCTCTTGTCCTCCCTCTCAGTCCTGTCGGAGCAGGTGACTTCAGATCCAGATGAACCATTTTTCATCCTCTCACTGACCGAGATCCCGGTCTGCTCGTCGGGGCAGGAGGTTGACAGCCCAGCAGAGCCCCTCCCTTATCTCCCTCTAGCAGATGCATCGATACAGCAACACAGGTTTGCATCTGCCTTTTATCAGCGAGACATCCAGGTGAGATTATTTTGTTTGGTATCTGACTCTGCGATCTTCTTCTTCTTCTTCACCCCTCAGCAGTGTTCCTGGAGAGAGCTTGGCCACGGTGGGAGAGGAGGGGTCTCTCTCTACTGTTCCTGTGTCAGACATAACTGCATATATAGTGAGTGAAGTTGTGTGGAACCACATGTATCTGCAGTGTAATAAAAAAAGATATTTTTGTGACACATTTTCTTTTCTAATTCTTTGTTTATCCACATCAGGAATCAATCACAGAGAATCCAGTGGATCCGCATGGTAGAGTGATTATATTATTTGTCATCTTTGAAAACCATTGGTTCATGTTGTGTTTCTCATACTTACAGATGTTATGTTTTTTTGTTGTTTTTTTTAACAGAGAGTGCCACCACAGTCCAACCACCCACATCATCAGAGACAGTCAAGAAAACTGAGGAGACTGAAATTCCCTCAAAGCAGAAACCAACAAGTTCTGGAAGAAGAGGTATGCGGAGGATATATTATTTGTCATCTTTGAAAACCATTTGGTTCATGTTGTGTTTCTCATAGTTACAGATGTGATATTTTTTTTTTGGTTTATTTTAAAGAGAGTGCCACCACAGTCCAAACACCCACATCATCAGAGACTGTCGAGAAAACTGAGGAGACTGAAATTCCCTCAAAGCAGAAACCAACAAGTTCTGGAAGAAGAGGTATGCGGAGGATAAACACACATTTATCTCATGCACTTTTAGCAAACTGGACAAACGTATTTCATCATTTCATCACTTCATCTCTCTTTGAACCAGCCAAACAGCAGGTCAAACCCAGTACTACAAGGAGGAAACAGCCCAGCAGAAGCCGAGCTACAAAAACAAACCAGGACTCTGAACTTCCTGGGGTTTCAGCGGAGCCCGAAGCCTCTGATGAAACGACGAAAGGAGATGATGAGGTCGTTACGGAGCTGCAGAAGAGAAGTGGTGATGATGTAAATATTGAAAAGGAGAGTCCGGCAGGTGGGAAGGACCTTGAAGAACCCAGCTCAGGAACACAAACTCGGACAAGAAGGACCAGGGCCAGTAGCGCTGGGAAAAGGTGAGGAAGACAATTAGAAATAATTAAAAAGCCTGCTCTTTCATCAACAGTATTTTGTATTATCCTTTGTATTTACTATGTTTTACCTGCACTAATTCCAACCTGTGAAGCACTCTCACTTACGATCTTAATTTAGTGATTTAGTGTGGAAACATTTGCTAATGAGTGCAAGTGTTGAGAACAAAATAAAATGTGTGACCTCATGGTGGTGCTAAACAAGAATCAACCGACTAAAAGGGATATTTCAACATTTTGACAAATTCGATAGCCGATTGCCATAATCTCTATAGTTTTAGGAGTAGGTTCATTACCTTTAATTGTCGGCGGGGCAACAGAGGTTCATGTTATTTCTTCGTCTCCCTTATCAAACTCATCAAATACACAATCCAACGACTCCAAAATGCTCTCGTGGACAAGTTGTGACCTGCACATTCACCACGTTATGAAATGATAACGTATAATTGTGTAACATTACAACACATGAAGCAAATACACGGAACTACTTTCGCTTTTGAGGTGACTCTGCCGAGCAGCCGTGTCAGGAATGTAGTTCCGGTAATGTATTTACCTCGAAAACAACTCTGTCTCGTAATGTTTAATTATTATCTCATAGCGTAGTGAATGTGCAGGTCACAACTTGTCCATGAGAGCGTTTTGGAGTAGTTGGATTGTGTATTTGATGAGTTTGATGAAGGAAAGCCCAGAAATACAGCACGCCGTGCAGAGCTCACATCTCTGCCCCGCCGATCTAAAAACAGCTTGCACTGACAATTAAAGGTAATGAACCTACCCCTAAGACTACAGGGATTATGGCAATAGGTGAATTTGCCAAAATGTTGAAATATCCCTTTAATAACAAAGCATGTCTTGAAAAAAAAAGATTGTTACTTCTTTATTTACCAGAAGTAAAAGTTACCCCTCTCTCCGCTCTGACATCGACAGCTCTGGCCCTTCGACCGAGCCGCCACCAGGCAAAGCAGCGCCCAGAGGCTCGAAGGGCAAAGCTCCTCGCACAACGAGAAAATGCTCCGCTGCAACGGCACCCGTCGCTTCAACGTCACACAATGTCACCTCCACTCCCTGTTGGACTCAGCCGCTGGAGGACGATCCCACAACAGCAGCTCCCACCGCTTCATTAGCACTACCGGAGGTGGATGTCGACCTGACGACCGAACAGCACCTCCAGTTGTTCTCAGAGTCAAGCTCCGGCTCTTCTCAGTGCCCGACAACGGAGGTAAGGAGGACGCCGAGTTGTTTTTACACAGACACACACACACACACACAAGGAGTTGATTGCAGCTGACCATCTGCTCTTCTTTTGTTGTAGGTTTCACTTTGCCAGCAAAGTGAGTGTGTGGAGGAGGAGGTGGAGGAGCCCACCAGCGTGTCTCAGTACTTCTTAAGTGACATTTTCACAGAACCACTTCTGTGAAAATGTCACTTAGGAAACAAAAAAAAAAGAAAAGAAAAAAAGCCATAATGCGGTGGACTGAGAGGAGGAACCTGTCAGTGGCTTAACTTTTCTTTTTTCTTTTTTCTTTTTTTATAATGTTCTGTTGTGAAGCTATTTCTGTAAAGATTAATTTATAACAAAATGACTATTTGTTTGTTTTGGCTGTAAAAAGTGAAGAAGCTCCATTTCCCGTTCGGACAAAACACATTTTCATTTTCACTCATGCTTGTCAATGTGAAAATGTGTTTTGCACATCAATAACAAGCACTGGTCACTGATCACTAGTTCAACTGACTGAAGGAGGTGGCAGCTTTTTTTCCCCTAGTACCGTAGTCCATTTTTATTCAAGCCTCAGATTTTTTTAAAAATCGGTTTACTAACCAGCTGTGACAATGTAAATATTGTATAAATCTAACTGGTTGTTGATTTTCTGCCATATTTGTTCCACTTAAACACATCAGGGGTATCAGGAAGAACAACATCAACACACTTGTTGACAACATGTACAAATGTACATTATCTTTGTAATGCCTCTGCTGTGAAATTCTGTGCTAATTTTATAATGATTTATTCCAATTTTATTTGTACCTGGATTGTCTTAATATCTGCTCTTCATTTATAAACAAAAGGTATCAAACAGTGAATATAATTTGGTCAAATTGTATGAATATATTATGTAAATTCACCCGGTTCAAAGCAGAGGTAGCTTAAACATGCATGAAAAAAATAACTAGTTTATAAGACACTTTGTTAAATTGTACATAATTTGGATCAGTTGAGCGTCCTTGCGCAGATTCACTACGTTCAGATCATCATGCTCGATACTTGAAACAAAAACACATTGTATGTCCTTAAATGTTTCATTGACTCACTGAAGGCAAAACATTGAATTGTGAATAATAATTTTAAAAAAAACAGTTTTGCTCCACAACCACCACCACAGGATTCAGTCTTTGTCACCATGGTGACACCACACGAACCACTTCTCCACAACTCATGACCTCAGAAAATAAGTGTAACTGCACCTCTGCAACTCTGACTCAGTCGCTAAAAATGGTACATGACTGTTGTACTGTATGTAAAAGTTATTTTTTTGAAGCACTCTGTACTTTTTATTTAATAAATTGTAGAAACTGAAATACGACGTGTTTCCTGTGTGAGTCACTGTATGTTATTTACGCGTTCACAAGACGTTGCCAGAATATATAGTTTATAAAGAAAAAGACTACAAGGGTTTTTGTTGAGACCCCTGTAATCCCTCATGCTGCAACCTCTTGTAGTGAGGCTTAAGACTGTTTTGATCTCTGTTGAGTAACTAACTGCTCTGTCTGCAGGTCCACTATAACACTGTTGTAGTCAGCGGGAAGGATTAGTCGGCTCGGCCCGCTCGCTGCACTGCACCTGCTGACTACACAGAGTCCGGAGCAGACCTGTGAGACGCTGCAGAGAATCAACATGGATGATAACACACAGGTTAGTGACAGATTGTTTTTTTGTTTCTTTTGTATTGTCTGTACTTCCTGTGGATGTAAATATGTTGATTTAGTATAGATGTGAACGGTAATAGTGTTTTGTTTGGACTCTGATATACAGTGTGAACTTTTAAAGTTTATAATGTAACTCATTTTTCATGTCCAGAATGAGGATTTAAATATTTAACGATACTCATGGTTCATTTATTGAATCCATTTAAATTCATACTCTTTAATCTTAGAAATAATGGAATATATTAAATAACAAATAACCAAGAGTTCATCTTCATCGCTGTTCCGTTTTACCCTAAGAAAAATATAGAACCAATTAAGTTTATTTTCTTTTTTTTAACAAATTAACTTTTGTAATAGGATGGTGTTTAGAAACTGTACATTACAAAACCAGAACATACCAACAAGGCTTAGGGCTGTGAATCCATGAATTATGTAACGACCTGATCTCCAAAGCTATACTTCTAATAACACCTACAGTAATGTCCGACTTAATGCATGGTAACACTCAGAGGACTGTTTACAGTTATAAAGTATTGACCAGCAGACAGAAGTCTAAAAATGTTTGTGTTGAGGCTGCATTCATCATATCAAAGTGTAACATTAATAGCTACAATATAAACCACAGTGTACTCAAATGAACATCTGTTAATGAATGTTTCAGCTCTTTACATCATACATTTTCTTTTCTGTTGACCCTTCCTTGGGGTGTAAGCGACAAAAATAGGAGGGACAACAAATAAGAGCAGACAGCAGCCAGTGGACAACAACAACAACATCATAAAGTGAGCCAGAGTTAATGTACAAACATAAGGCTCATTTCGCACTCAAGAGAAAATACTTAATATTTTCTTTAAGAGTTTAAACAAGTTCAACAAAATCTTTGCGTTAAAAGATGACATAAGCTTTTTATATTACTTTAAAACAGTAAAGTAATAAATGAGACAGCACTCTCACTATAGACTATTATAAAGCTCATAAGGAAACACGGCAAAGTGGATAATCAATAAAGAAAAGAAATTCTAATCACTACTCATGCACTTTGGAATAGTTTTCTGCATAATATATATATAATAATACACACACAGTCTTTGTTTTTATATTTCTCTCATGTATTTAATGATAAATCCCATAATTCAAAAGGAAACGTTGACCACATCTCTCTGCTTTGTGGTCTCACTAAAACACCTGACATCAGTTCAGTTCAGTGTGTGCGCGTTTGAAGCTGAAACAGCAGAGTGGTTCTTTTTTTTTCTTTACAAGGCTAATAATAGTGACTGCCACCATGTCATGGGGTAGTCATGTTTATCACTGCATCAGCAGCTGCTGCAGCAACTGGGAATTAGAATTACTAATCACACTCCCTCACATTATGACACACACACATTACTTCTAGGCTCAGTGCTACTATGGACTTCAGTGATGCTGCTGAAGAGGCTGATGTTAGCCTGTTAGCATGCTAATTTGTACTAATTGAGCAGATGCTGATGATTCCTGAGGTGGGTGTGTGAAATATATTCATTTATTAATTGGGACAGCATTTCCCCAAAAAAAAAGAAAGAAAAAAAGTCAACCAGATTTCAGATGAGACCTGGATGGAAATATGCGAGACACAAGCAAGATCGTTGAGAGAGTTTGGCTGGAAGAATGTAGTGAGATTTTTTTTGTGGAACCTCTATCATTTCCATATCTTTTGGGCCTGTCCGAAAATCCAGTCATACAGGAGGGAGGTGGCCACCGAGATAATAACAGATAGAGTTAGATTACTCTTTTGTTACTTTATACCTTGGTAAAATACCTGAAACAATCCTACACAAGGATAAATAATTATTGAAGACTTTTGGCAAGTTGTAGGAAAGCTAAATCCCGAAAATGGTTGCAAGTTGATGCTCCAACACTGGACCAGTGGCGCGGGATTGTGAAAGAAATCTCTCTTGAGAGACTTGCCTCTGTTTTAAGACTTGAGTTGGAGAAATGCACTGAACGCTGGGAAAAATCATGGATTATGTTTGCATTGTCTATGAATGGTATGACATTATACCATGATGTATGTGAAAAATATATTGTGATTTTGACTGTAACACCCATGATAATGATCTTGGTTTGTACATGCTATGTAAATAATAATTTTAAAAAGTACATATATATAGTTCAAGATACTTTATTAATCCTTTGCAGGAAATTACATTGTTACCACAGCAGCACCAGCCAGAAGACCACTCACACGCATCATACATAGAATACACAATAACAACATATTGCATAACCCATTAGCAAGGTCTAAAATAAGGATTAAAAAGGGGGCTGTAACAGAAAAGAAAAAGTGTTGCTAAGAGAAAATTCATCCTCAGGGGGCCATGCATGTCCGTCCGCACAGACTTCAGTGTGTCTGTCAGGTGGTAAAAACTGATGTGTATTCATGTTTTGACTGTTTGACAGTATTGACAATAGTTTGGGTTAAAAAATGTTCTTTTCTTTTTTTCCTTCTTCTCCTGGTCCAGGACAAAGAGGTGCTGAAGCAGATTGAGAGGGAGGTGCGGATGCGGGAGGGGGCCAGTAAGCTCCTGGCAGCATGTTCCCAGAGAGACCAGGCCCTGGAGGCCTCCAAGAGCCTGCAGACCTGCAATGCCCGCATTCTGGCCCTGCTCAGCCAGCTCCAGAGGATGAGGAAAGCTCAAATCCTGCAGAGAGTTGGACGCAGGTCAGATGGAGTGAGTGGGTAAACAGATAATAGATAATAGCCGGGGAAGTGGATAGAAAGTTAGAGAGCAGGGTGTAAATGCAAGTCGAGTGTTTGTATGTACAGAATTTATTATGTTATATATTGTGTATGTGCATATGGTTGACAAATGATCTGCTGATGTTTTTTTTTTTGTTTTTTTTAAACTGCAGGCCGTCTGAAGATATTGTGCCATGCACGGGAAAAGTGGCTCTTTCAGGTGAGTGGAAAAACAAAAAACAAAACACAAAAAACACAAAACAAAAATGAGTGAATAAAACACGACTGCATTGCAATTTGCTCTCTGCAGACCTGCGAATCCCGTTAATGTGGAAAGACTCAGAGTACTTCAAAAACAAAGGAGGTAAGTTCACAGAGAGGATGCAACCCAAAGGAACTGATGCACGTGAACATCTCAATAAAGATCATAGCCTGTTGATTGAATGAAAAAGAAAAAAAAAATCAGTGAAAGTTTCATTACAGGAAGAAAATGACCTGTTTGTACTTTCAGAGCTGCATCGCTGTGCCGTGTTCTGCCTGCTCCAGTGTGGCACGCAGATCTACGACACTGACCTGGTGATGGTGGACAGGACTTTGACTGACATCTGTTTTGAAGACACTATTGTCTTGTATGTCCATCCTCTTTTGTGCTCTATTGTTAACAGTTTCAGCTTTAAAGGATAATGATCGTTTTTTACAATCTGGACCTTATTTCTAGCATAAAATACGATCATTTACTCACCCAGATAACTTTGGTGTCATTACAAGTCGTTCCGACAAAATTAGCTCCAGCCGAGAGCCGCGTATATCCATGTAATGCGAGTACACAGGGCAGCGGAATGCAGCCTCTAAATAACACATTATCTGCCGCGAAACTCGTTCATTTCACCAATATTTTGTTATGATACGCTAGTGCTATTCCCCTCTGAGTCCGGGGTTAGGTGTTATCAACATCCGGGGTCTGTAGGTTGACCTACTAACATCTGACCTGGAAGATCGGTTCATTCTGATAATAATCATTCTGCTTCGGCATTCGGGTCCATTTTTAGCTCAACTAGTCGGAGCTTTAGTGAGTCCAGGTTGTGGAGAGGAAACCTGTGGAAGCTGAAAGTCGGAAACACGCAGAAACTAACCATAGCATTAGCAGTAGCAACTAGCCACACTGTGTGGCGCTCAGAGATGACATCATCCAGGTCAGAGGTTAGTAGGTCAACCTACAGACTCCGGATGTTGATAACAGCTCACCCAGGACTCAGAGGGGAATAGCACTAGCGTATCATAACAAAATATTGGTGAAATGAATGAGTTTCGTGGCAGATAATGTGTTATTTAGAGGCTGCATTCTGCTGCCCTGTAGACTCACATTATACGTGGATCTCGGCTGGATCTAATTTCGTCAAAACGACTTGTAATGACACCAAAGTTATCTGGGTGAGTAAATGATCGTATTTTGTGCTAGAAATAAGGTCCAGATTGTAAAAAAAAAAAAACGGTAATTATCCTTTAAAGATAATTTTATATGACCTTGTGTAACTCTGTGTGTGTGTGTGTGAGCAGCAGTGAGGTGGGTCCTGACTTCCAGCTCCGTGTTGAGCTCTACAGCAGTTGTGTGGTGGAGGATTTCTCCCTGGGGGCTCTAGGACCCAGGAGAGCGAGCCTCCTGCTCGGGGCCCCTCTGGGATGCTCCTCCGGGAAGAGGCTCCGCGCCGTCTTTGAGTCTGCAGCTGTGTGTGGCTCCCGAGGAAGAGGAGGAGGAAGAGGAGGAGGAGGAGGAAACATGTCGCCACCTTCACAGCCTGATGTATCAACACTGTGAGGACGACGGTTCTTCAACATTTGGTTTCAGTTTCACTTAGAAAAAGTCACATGTCAGCTGATGTTGCTGGATGCTTTGTGTGTGTGAAGGGGGCCGAGGTTTCAGCTGCTGGCTCACACCACGCTGACCATCCAGCATGTGCAGGAAGGTTTCAAGACTCACGATCTGCTGCTGTCGGCTACAGGTGAGTTACAGATCCCTCTCTCCTCCTCTCTCCTCCTCTCTCCTCCTCTCTCCTCCTCGCTCCTCCCTTCATTTGGTTCATTTTGTCTTCTATTGGCTTATTTTGTCTTCTATTCTCACCTCTTGTCTCCCCTTCTCCTCTAATCTTGTCACCCCTTACCTTCTCATTACTTCTCCTCTGTTTTTCTTGTCTTCTTACATTTTGTTTTGTTTTCTTTTGTCCTCTCCTCTGGTCTCCTCCCACTCTTCCTCTCCTCTGGTCTCCTCTCCTCTCCTCTGGTCTCCTCTCCTCTCCTCACACTCTTCCTCTCCTCTCCTCTCCTCTCCTCTCCTCTCCTCTCCTCTCCTCTCCTCTCCTCTCCTCTGGTCTCCCCTCCTCTCTTTTGTCTCCCCCCACTCTTCCTCTCTTCCTCCTCTCCTCTCCTCTCCTCTCCTCCAACTCTTCCTCTCCTCTCCTCCAACTCTTCCTCTCCTCTCCTCCAACTCTTCCTCTCTTCTCCTCCAACTCTTCCTCTCCTCTCCTCTATTCTGGTCTCCTCCAACTCTTCCTCTCCTCTCCTCTCCTCTCCTCTCCTCTCCTCTCCTCTCCTCTCCTCTCCTCTCCTCTCCTCTCCTCTCCTCTCCTCTCCTCTCCTCTCCTCTCCTCTCCTCTCCTCCTCCAGAGGACAGTCCATTCTGGTTGCCTCTGTTTGGCAACATGTGCTGCCGCCTGGTCGCTCAGCCTCAGTGTATGACTCAACCGGCCATAACTGGTCAACTCAAGGTTAAGGTGAGAGCATGTTCATGTATTTTCCCCATTTCATAATAATATTTTTCATCACATTATCATTCACAGTATTACTTTACTCTCTGCTGTCTCTCAGCTCGGAGAGGACCTTAATTGCCCGAGAAATGTCTTCGGCGTCCTCAGGGGGCAAAGTCTCCTCTGCTATCAGAGTCAAGAGGACCTGGAGTCTGAGGACGAGCCGTTACTTGTAGTCTCCATCAGAAAGGTTTGTGCTAAAGCCTCATGAATAAAGAGATGGATTCATTTGCCGTTTTTGTCCACGTTGATTACAATAACTTGTCCGAGGCCACCGGGGTGCACAGGTAAATTAATGAAAGATTTCCCAGGAGAGGAATCCTCCGTCGTAGCCGCGAACATCTGCAGATTGCAATTGCAATTTATTTTTTTCATGCACTTTAAGTCTGATTCATTCATTTTCCCACTCTGTTACATGTATTATATTGGTGTTTAAAGAGGTAATTTAACCACAAACTAAATTACACCCTGTGGATCTAAGGGCTACTTCGACCATAGTAGTAAATAATGAAGACTTAAAGGGATACTTCACCCAAAATCGATAATTCACCAATCATCTACTCACCGTCATGCCAAGGAAGGGGTCGGAGAACTTTCGGAGTCACCAAAACCCTTTAGGAGTTCCAGGGGGGGTCCAGCTCGCAACAGATTTTCATATAATGGCGATAGATAGAGCTCACTTTTGAATTGTCCAGAATACACACTGAAACATCCAGATACCTCCATACTGCTCGTCCGTACTGACCCAAGTGTCCTGAAGCCGCCACATGAAAAAGTTGTTTGGAAAAAAATAATTTGATCTCTGTTTTTAGCCTTGTTGCGAGATGTTCTTCCATGTTTACATCATACATCCAATGGTTTACAATGACGAACGAACATCTCGCAGCAAATCTCGCACATGTGCACAAACATCAACAGAGCCACTGGGAGCTACTGCTACAACAAGGCTAAAAACAGAGATCAAATTCATTTTTTCCGAACAACTTTTTCATGTCGTGGCTTCAGGACACTTGGGTCAGCACTGTCACCAAGTGCACTGGCTCTGTTACTGTGTTTAATGCCCCATATTTTTATACACATATTCATATTTGCGGTTTTTACGTACTTAAAAAACATGTCTGTGTGTGTTTTTACTTCTCTGTGGAGCTCAAATGATCAAATCCAGGTCATCTTTTCTCTCCTTCTATCCTCCCCCCTTGATCAATTCATTTAAACATTGAGATCATGATGCCATGCAGAAGAACAATCAGGAAAATCCACACATACAAAATTAGACTTTGGTTTCACTGTGACAAAACTAATTAAAGCAGATATCATCGGCACGGCCGTTTCGGCTAATGCTGTGTTCAAGGCAGGCTTTTGAAACCGTAAGTTACAGCTTCAAGTCACAACTACGACTTGGTAGCGTTCCAGGTAACCCGTAGCTCGTGTTTTTACCGTCCTGTTGTCTGTGAAAGTTCCCTATAACGGCCACTCGTAACTTCCGACCCGTGAACTCGTACCAGATCGAACTGGTATGACTTCACAGGAAGGAAAAACACAAAGTACGAGTTTCCTTGAACGCACCATGAGTTAGCAGCCCCCGCCCTTGTCAGGCATCAATTGGTCCTCGTGCTACGTCACCACATTCACGCGCATCCCTTGGCTGCACACACAGCCCTTCATGCCGTTCTCTCCCCTCATTGGATAACACTTGTATCCCACAAGGAAAATTTTCTCCTCGGGTTACAGCAGAGCAGAGTGACGGAGAGACTCGTGTTTAGGCTGAAATACTTCATGTAAGTGATTGCTGATGGAAAATAGGACTATTTAGGACTTATATTAACAAAAACATTCCACTGATATCTGCTTTAAGTAAAAGTAAAGCATTTGGATTGAACTGATGTATTACCTGCCTCGTCCGTATCTAACCACATCAAATTGACTGTAATTATGATAATTAATTTTCATGAACACACCCAGTTAACATCAATAGTGCTAGTGGGGAAAAAAAAGAAAAAGGAATTGAACCCTGAGACTTGATTTCATAACTACTGTAGTCAAACCTATTTGAGCGACTTAAACCTCGAACAGGAGCTGCCAGTAGCTGCCGATCAGCTCAACGTTCAGGAGGAATTTGGCGTTGTTATTCTTCGACGCTGCTTAACTTTGGATGATGTCATTGGTCCAGGCCGGGGCTCACATACTTTCCAAAGCAACGCTGTGAATGTTCAATTGTGTGATGTGTCTATTTCTATATATTCTTAGTCATTTATCATTATTATTATAGGGTCTATTTTGTTTGAATGTTATTATCATGTACGCTATAGGATCTGGGTAACATATTTCATTCCTTCATGTTCATAAATGACAATAAACTTAACTGAGAAATGAGGAAATATATTCAACTTCCTTCAGTTGTTTAATATGGTGATTAAATTAGTTATGAATGTAAAAAAAAGACCAGGGTCATTATCATGAATCATAGATGTTTTTATTAGCAACTAATAAGAGGTTAATATCTCATTATGCATTAATGTGCTGGTGTTGTTTTATCAGGACAATATTCACTTACTTTGATACTTTGCATAATGTGTGTGTGTGTGTGTGTGTTTCTTCCTCCAAGGATACCCTTGTGTGTGCCTTTGAGAGGGATCCTGTCCACTCCCTGAGTATCTACATCAGCAGACACGGTCAAGAGCAGGAGGGAACGTCGTGCACGCTCACCACGCCTCTACCTGAGGAGACGCAGCGCTGGAGCCAGGCCCTGTGGCAGCACATCTTTAACATGAGTGAGTCCCGGAAAACAGAACAGCGTGTTCTCTGTCTGGAAACAACAGAGGCCTCCTATAGATCCCTTCATCTCTGCCGCATGATTCGTGCGAACCTGCTTTGGGGCCGTGGGGCCGGTTTGAAGTGATTACGTGGTGGTTTTAATCAGCCTGTGTGTGTGTGTGTGGGGGCTGAGCAGGAAGTGATGGCATTTACCAGCACAATGTTTTGGGAAACTGATCTAAGTAATAGTAAAAGGTGTGTATAAACAACAATGACACCTTTAAGAAGCACTCGTACTACTAGAATAGAATAGATAGATAAGATAGACATTGTTTAGCAGCTCTCAGTGCAGCAGAACAGAGGTGCAGACTGCAGTGCAGGAAATATAAAAGAAACATGATAAATAGACATAAACTACAGTAAAAAAAAACAGGCAGGGGAGGTGGAGCTGCAAATCTAACAGTTTGCGCATAGAAGCTGTTCATATTTCACTAATTCATCCTCCAAATGTGTTGTAACACACAGCAACATCTGCATTTACAAACACAAATGTATCCAACTTTCTTCAGCCTTTATCCTCCACCTTCATCCTCTACTGCACTTGCGGAACATCAGACTTCTACGAAATGTACTTAATACAAGACAAACTGGTCCGGCTCGGAAAAAGTCACATATAGTACAGTTGGTGGAGACAAACGGTTGTTTACCCCACATTAACCTGATTTACAGCTGCAGAGCAATATCAGGAATGACAAGGTGCCTCAGTTACACCCAAAGAAATATTTGAAACATGGGAACATCTATACCTGAAAGCTCACTTGAATTAAATTGTTTGAGCAGGTGTTTGAGATGGAGACTCTTAGAAACTGCCTGTTCTGATTCTATAGAAATTAATATATAAATATTAAATTATGAGACAGCAGATGAAAATTAGTTTGCAGCACAATATATGTATTGAGCATTGTCCCTGTTAAATAAATAAATAAAATTAAAAATAACAATTAGTTTATTTGTTGATCTGTGACAAGAACCAGGCAGTGCAGTGGCTGGTATTATCAGAAGTGTAGTTTCAAATTCTGAACTTTTGTCCCTATTGTGCCAAATTATAATTCTTATTATTTTATTTGACACGGACAATGCATACCAGTAACATCTCAAAAATCATCAATTTTAAGTATTGCATATATATATATATATATATATATATTATGTTATTTGACACAGACAATGCATACCAATAACATCTCAGAAATCATCAATTTTAAGTATTGCATATATATATATATATATATATATATATATATATATATATATATATATATATATATATATATATATATTAGAGGTATAAGAAAATATCAATACACTGAAATATCGTGATAGTTCGAAAAGCACTATAGTTATTTTCTTTATATGCAAACATTTACAGCGGTGGTTTATTGTTGTGTGTGGCAGAAGTCATTCAGCCGTTGACTTCCTCCGCTCCAGTGGACCAATGAGATCTCCTGAAGGTTATAGTTTGTGGCTCATTGCATGTTCAAGCGTTAACTAACTTAGTACAGTCAGAAAAAGAAGGGAAAAAAAGTCGCAATACATCGTCTTGCTTATAGTATCACAGTGTATTGTGTCGTTGCCACTGTTTTGTGATACGTATATGTATCACCTGATTCTTGCCAATACACACCCATAGAGCCACAGCAGTGAGTGTGTACATCTTCAATTAAAGCAGAAGTAAGCTGAATTTCTGTGTTAATATAAGTCTTAAATAGTTCTATCTTCCGACGGCAATCACTTACATAGAGTGTTTGGTCTGAAACACGGGTCTGTCAGTCACTCTGCTCTGCTGTAAGCCGAGGAGAAAACTTTCCTTGTATCCTACAACCTTTATCCAATGAGGAGAGAGAACGGCATAAAGGGGCGGCCCTCTCTGTGTGTGCAGCCAAGGGATGCGCGTGAATGTGGTGACGAAGGGACGAGGGCGGGGACTGCTGACTCCATCTGCTGACAAGAAGTTAGCCAAAACGACCGGATCGCTTACTTCTGCTTTAAGTCTGAGTGTGTCACTGCATATGTAACTGGAACTCAACCAAGTCTCGATACCCGTTTATCAGGCTTTGTTAATGCATTTCGAAATGTAGGTAATAATGTACGTAATACAATACCAGTGAGACGGCATTCTGTAATGACACGTTTATGTTTTTTTTTAATATATATAACTACCTACCTATTGGACAAAATGCAATTATCTCATAGGCAGATTCCAAATCAAAGGCTTCACATAAAACTGCTTTATACTTGCTGCAGTGTTGCAGTGAAGTGATTGATTGTGTCACGCAAAATATCTGTTATTATGAATGTGACCTGAGATGGGCACACTAACTACTCATAACATATGACATGCTGTGACATTGGAGGGAACACACTGTTCTACCTGGGATAAGTTACAACTGAACAGGAATGTCGTTTCAAACATTCATCATAAAGACAGCCTGATATGTTCTAGGAGTCACAGAGCATCTTTGCACAGTGTGGTAGTTAGTTTTTGTTATTTTATTTTTATTAAAGTTGTTAAGAGCACAACACAATACAAACATATACACTGTTGCCCTTACAGTTGGAATAATTTCGTTATTTACACTTTATCTTTCGATATTCAAGATATTTTATTCCAATTTAATGGGCAACAGTTTGTAAAGAGCAAGAAAAACCAAAACAAAGAACACATACAAAAATACAACCATTCAAAAATCCAAAAGCACCATTTGTAGTCCTCCAACACAATACTGAGCGATCCATCTCTCACATCAAGCTAAAAAACAAACAAAAAGTATGAAAACAGAAACAAAAAGCCCCTCAAACCCACCTGTCGAGCCGAAGCTGTCTCTTGTTTTATGTGTATGTGTTCTTTTTAAATGTCCTGTTTCTGATTTGATTGTTCGTTTTCTGTTGCTTGTTTAACTCTCGACTGCAAAACTAGTTTACCCTTGGGTATCAATAAAGTAACCTGAACCTGAACCTGAACATGGACATCAGTACATTATTGATATAGAAAATGCATGATGTAAATGATGTTCACAACATATGAGACATGCTTTCAAAACAGATTCCTCAGAAGTATAGAAGTGTCTGAAACCCTATCAAAGACAAAAACTGATCCCAAACCAGCAAGAGTTATGTAATTTAGCTTTCAATAACTCAAAAGATGCATGATGATGCCATTAACTTAAAGCAGAAGTAAGCGATCCAGTCGTTTTGGCTAACTTCTTGTCAGCCGATGGAGTTAGCAGTCCCCGCCCTCGTCCCTACGTCACCACATTCACGCGCATCCCTTGGCTGCACACACAGAGAGGACCGCCCCTTTATGCCGTTTTCTCTCCTCATTGGATAAAGGTTGTAGGGTACAAGGAAAGTTTTCTCCTCGGCTTACAGCAGAGCAGAGTGACTGACAGACCCGTGTTTCGGACCAAACACTCAATATAAGTGATTGCTGTCGGAAGATAGAACTATTTAAGACTTATATTAACACAAACATTCCACTTACTTCTGCTTTAACCTACTCTCTCTATTTTCAGGTCTATATGGGCTTTTCCAATTTCAAAGTACAACTCTAGCAGCTGAAATAAAAGTGTGGTAAATTTAGTTGAAAAAGACTCAATCCAGATTTTGCATTAATTAAAAGTTGTGTTGAATGGTTAATTCATATACATATTGGGGTTTAATTATGCATGTACCGGTAGTCAATACAGTATCTGGCTTTTCCAGTGTTGCCTGTTGTGTGTGTCAGGGTTTGGGTTAGCGTTTTCTAACCTGCACCCAAGTGGAAAGTCGGTAATCTGTCAAACCTAACTCTAACCTTGAGGAATACACCGGTCAAATCAGGACTTGTCAGGCAGTAACTGTTCAATTTGACATGCCAAACGTCTTCGCTTTCTGTTTATCCTGCACAGTTTTTATTGGTGCTGTGCTTCCTGCAAAACCTGATGATGCTCTCTCTCTCTACCTTCCGTGTTCATCCGCTTGTCACTCAAACACCTTTTTATTGTTGAGCGTGCTTGACAGACTGTGATTAAAACTTGAATCAAGGTGCAAAGATATTAATCATGTTACTTTTGCATGTTTTGTAGCTGGCGCCATTATCACCAACCCTCATACCATCAACACTGTTATAGTTGATACTAACCATTAATTATCCATCTGGCTGATGGCCTTACACAGCAGGTTTGTATGCATAGCTTTAGTTTATTTTCTCACTGTGTGATTATATTCTCAACTACCCACTGCAGAGCAACAATAATTAGTCTCCAAACTTTTATACACAAAACAATAAGTTCAGAAAATTGTCAACCTGAATGGACATGAAGGAACTTCCTATTCCAGCTTGATATCGAATAATAATAATTTAAAAAAAACACTAATAATTCTCAGAGGGAGCAGGTGGAGGCTGTCAGTGCTGCAGAATGATTAATGTATAGCAAATATAAATGTACACAACAGGCCAAAACCTCAAGTTTCTGTTCACGATGTCCAAGTTCTATGGATTTTTTGATTTTTTTACTGCATGATCAGACTTTACCTTTAAGTTACCAGATCATTCCTGAATAAATGTTAACATATGAAAAGAGGATTGAGAAGATTGCAAGAGTCACAACTTAAGTAAATAACAAATCATAGTTTTAACTTTAGCTCTTTGGCTTTGCAAACAAAATCCCCAATAAATCTCAACTGTGTTCATATCTCTGACAAACCACCACAGAAATTAAACAGATGAGTAAAGAAACAAGAGTACAGATTTGTACACTGAGGAAAGAAGGATACACTGAAATTACAACACATAAAACTTGTCTTGTACATGCCAGGCAGTTGTTATAGCCAGAGGAGGTTACTTTGAAGAAAGCAAAGTAAAAACGTATTTGTGACTCTGAACTAATCTAATAATCATGTTTATTTTGTTGCAAACTATCAAACTATATGATGTTTATTTTGTACAAATTTGATGTTGCTTCAGCCTGTTGTGTATATTCCCTGTATGTGTGCGTGTGTTAAGCAGCTGTATGAACCCATAGTTTTTCTAGCTCTGCTTTTGACAAAAGAGTGAGGCAGAGCGGGAGAGAGTAGACAGTTTGCTTTTTTTTTCGTTCATTTGAGTCTCCGGAACAAAGGTGTGTCTCTTTAGTCTGCAAATGCTTATAAAATTATATAAAGTGGGAGTTCACACTTGACATTTTAACTGTTGTCATGCTCCTGCAAAGAGCCTTTATCTTGCACTATACTGAATACATCACTCGTCACAGTGCTCTTTAATTTGAATTGGTTTTTAATTAAAGGTGTCTTCTTTTTTTTCATTTTGTGTGCAGCTCTCATTCAAGCTCTGTTTTTTTCCTCGAGAAGTTGACACGCCAGTTCAAGGCGCAGACAGATGTATGTGCCGCGGGGCTCCCACATTGATAACTCACTCATTGAGAGTGGAGATATAATGTACAGTACAGCTACTTCACCTCCTTGTTGAAAGAGAGACCGAAGCTGAGAGTAAATGAGTAGCTGACAAACCTACGTATTATTGCAATTTTCAGGCTTTTAAACCACTAAATCTCTGTTTCTGCTGTTCTTCGCTGCAGGCCAGTGGAGGCAGTGCTGCGATCAGGTCATGAAGATTGAAGCTCCGAGCTCGAGGAAATCCACCGCGGTGAAGCAGGGGTCGCTTTACCATGAAATAGGTAGTGCAGCACGAGCAGAGTGACACCTGAGTCCATTACTACTATTTGTGTTTATGTTTTCATATTAAACTAGGCTCGTTCTGCACAATTGCTGAATTAAAGCTGCAGTATCTGATTTTTAACCACTTTGCTGCATCTGTTACACAACACACTGTTACTGTTTAAGAAAAAGTGGTGAACTTTTTTGCAAACGTTTCACTTACACACCCTCCTCCAGCAGCAGCAGCAGCTGGCATCCTGCACCTTTGTTGTCTGCTGTGGTGGTTACATTAATTAACAGATCAAACAAACTTAATTGTCTCTTAGGGGAAATATGTCTTGGGCTAGAAAGTGCCAGACGCAGCCACAGACAAGATGATACACAGATAACACAGATACAACAATAAGTTAACTCGATTTGAAGCTGACAGCTTTAAAGGGATAGTTCAACATTTTGGCAAATTGGCCCATTGCCATAATCGCTATAGTCATAGCAGTAGGTTCGTTACCTTTAATTGTCGGTGTAAGCTATTTTTAGAACGGAGGAGCGGAGCGGCGAGCTGCTCAGGGCTATGCTATGGAGGCTAAGGGAATTTCTTGGTTTTCCTCATCAAACTCATCAAATACACAACCCAACAACTCCAAAAGGCTGTCGTGGACAAGTTGTGACCTGCACATTCACCACGCTATGAGATAATAATGGAACGTTATGAGACGGAGCTGTTTTAGAGGTAAATTCATGCAAAACCGCTGATGCGTGTTGCGTTCAGGGACAGTTTTTCAGCAAGCAGACTCTGTATTTACCCTGTATTTACCTCGAAAACGGCCCTGTTCCGTAACTTTCCATTATTATCTCATAGTGTGGTGAATGTGCAGGTCACAACTTGTCCACGAAAGCGTTTTGGAGTTTTGGAATTTTGTATTTGATGAGTTTGATGAGGGAAACCAAGAAATTCCTTTAGCCTCCATAGCGTAGCTCTGAGCAGTTCGCCGCTCCGCTCCTCCGTTCTAAAAATAGCTTACACCGACAAATAAAGGTAACGAACCTACTGCTATGACTATAGCGATTATGGCAATGGGCCAATTTGCCAAAATGTTGAACTATCCCTTTAAAGTGCTTGGTGCTAAAATTAGTAACTAGAGATAAAATTGATGAAATAAATAAAGTAAATTCTTAAAATAGATAATTAAAATCATAATGACCCGAGGCCTCTGGGCGAGGACGACTGCTCGCCTGGTCCAAGGTCTAGTTTGAAGAGCAAAGGATGCTGGGTCTTTGCCCTCAGGGCCCGTATAATCTTATCTCACTTCTTCAGACACATTCACTATATATATAAAAAAAAAGATATTGTTGGATATGTTTTGAATGGTTTTTTTTTTACATTTTACTTGTTGAGGTCTTCAGATTTTTCTAATAGTTGATTCACTGAATGCTTTACAGAAATGTTATGTGTTTACTCCAATCCTGGGAATGGAAAGGAGCAGGGTGAAGAGGACTAGTAATACCTGCTCCTTTCTTAAAGCAAACAAACAAAAACAATGCTTACATCAGATGAAATATTCAAATGAATTAATGAATGAATTACAGCCAACAATATAAAATAATAACTAATATTTTCCATTACCTTATACATCCTCTTAAACTGAGAGATATTTGTACAGCTCTTTTTCTTGGACTGTTAAGGAACTTAGTCCTTGCAATTTGGTGTTTGGAATTAAATTTTCTTCCATGATTGTCGTCCTGTGAAACTGATACAAATAACTTCTGCAAATTTGCAGGCAGTAGTTCACCACACTGTTTCAACAAATTCAATAGGCTATTTTTGTTCTGAACAAAAACCAACTCGGCCAACTCTTTGAGCTTCAGCAGCCCTGACTACAAACAACCTATTTGTGTGTTCCCTGAAATCAATATTGTACATTATTCTACATTGTTCATATTGGTAAAAATGTTCCACTTCACCTTATACTACGTATTACCCCTGTAATTTTTTCCTTTTATTTTTCCTTTTTTCCTCTGAAAACAGTTTAAAGCGACTGTCAGAGCAGTGAAAGTGAGTCACAACAGCACACACCACTTGGACACTTATCAGTGAAGACATCAGGCTGCCATGTCTGTCACCTGTGCTCAATGTGTCAATCTGACAATACGATGAAACCAAACGTAACGGCTCATTTGTACAGACTTTGTCTTCGTCTGTCAAAAAAGAAGAAGAAAAAGAATGATGTCTGGTCTGAAAGTGGACAGACAGGTTTGAACAAATTGCAGGATGTGAAAGAGACACTGCCCGAACCAACAACAACAGCAGCGTCTGAGGAGTCGGACAACAAGCCAGGCACTGATACTGTATATAGCCTACAAATGTAACAAAAAAACCCATCTCAATCAAACTGATCAGGAAATACACAGCAGCAACTGCCTCTATCTATCTCTATGGTAGGAAATGAGAAGAACAAATACAAGATGCGGGTTGCATAGTTTAAATTACACGCGTCTCTTTCAAGCATTCCTGACATGATAATAAGACACTGAAGGAAATAAGTCTCCAAATTCCCCTTGGCAAAAAAAAAAATCCCTGGTATGAAGGAAGATGCTGGAACTATGTGATCGTGACTTTGATGTGTTTTTACAGTAACTTTGAATCTTCTTCTTATTTTTCTTTTTTTTTTCCTCCCCCCTCTCTTTTAAGTAACTCCCTCGTCTCCCTGGGAGGGCCTCGTGGTTCCAGACTTATCGGCCGAGATCCGCACCTTGCTCTCCTCCTACTACAAGGAAAGGTGAGCTTCCTCTCACCTACGTCTTCTTTTCTTTCTTTTTTTTTAAATAGATGGATAAAATATTCCTTTGTTCTGGTGCATCAAATACGTAATCGCCAAAAAACTTAATTTTCATAATGGCACGGATAATCACTAGTGCTTCGGTGACACGCTACAGACCCATTGGTATGAAAATGACACCCTTGTGCATTGTCGACTGGACTCACCCTCATGTACAACAAAGTGATGAGTGAGGAACCAAAGTCCCGCCCGCATTTAGAGAATACTGTATATAGGGCCTGAAGTTAACTTTTGGCTACCTGCCACACTGGTTTTGGTGAATGACACAGAAAATGCATAAATAGGGACAGATTACAAATGGATTTGACTTTCGTTTTCTGAGCCAATATACGTACGACAGTCACAACTGCACATTTCTCCTGTAACATCATAAACCAGATGAATGCATGAATGAATGATTGTTTTATTTCGTATGAATGACAGACATACATACGAAAAGGATAGGTAAGAAGCCAAGGCTTATGAGGAGCCTACCTCTTGCAACTGTTACATTTACAGAGACAGGATCCGTGCCACTTATCCACTTTGTGTTCAAAGGTCTTCTTTTGCCTTTCTTTGAATCATCCTTGTCATCGTTTTGTTGGTCCGTTGTTACAACCAGCCTCTTCGCCCCAGAAATATGCCGCTAGATTAAAATTCAAGAAAATGTCGGACTTGCTTGAGTCACTCTCGTAAATTAAAATAGCAACACACGTAAGTGACAGATCAACAACACAACAGTTGCTCAGAGCTCATGACTACATGCCAACATGGTGGGGAGACTGACAGTTGACAGTTTCACCTGTGAACCGTAAAATTTACCTGCAATTGTCATGTGTTATTGTCGTAATTGGGTGTTAATTTCCTGCCCTTACAGTATATACCAATAATTATACATTATCTTGTGTTGTGTCACAATTACAGTGGAATTCCTCATATAATAAATTATTGAGGTAATTTTCATATTGCGCAGCACTGCAGTGAGTCAAGCGTTATTATTGAGGTGTAATGATTTATTAGGGATGAAAATCCTGTTGGGTCGGTTTGGTCGTCGTCATCATGGAAACAGTAATTGATCATGACGCTAACTTTTCTTTAATACACCCAGTGAAGAAGGATTATTTATCTAAGGGATATTGTTTTCAGTCACATAATGGTCCTCTCCTATAGTGTGAGCGATGTCAGCACAAACACACACACACACAGATGATTCCACACTTCACTGGGATGGCAAACACCCAAAGTTACAAGTTTCAGTGTGTTCACAAAGCAACCCTGGGTGTGAAACGCTGCAGATATTGTTCAGTGATGAGTGTGATGGTTTGTGTGCAGAGGTGGGTCCAGAGAAGGATGACCCGCCTGCATGGAGAACAGGTTGGGCTGGAGACTTTAAAAAGAGTTGATATATGTGAAGTAACAAACTGGGACAATGCTGCCTTTGTGTGAATGTGTCAATGCTGTTTACTAATAATAAATCATCCTCCTCTATACTGTATGCATAACTGCTGTAGGTGGCATATCATTAGTAATATTGATAGCAGAGCAATACTAAAACAAAGTAGCAGCCTGTGTGGTCAGTTCTGCTGTTAAAAGACTAGTTGTGGGAAAAAAGGAAAGAAAAACACTGCTTCATTTTCCAAACTTATTAAATCTAATGTTTTCTATCATAATAAAATTTAAAAAAAACAATACAGGGCGAGCTTATTCAAAACGGAGCTGCACTCATGTCTGGTAAAATGAGAACACAGGCTGTAAAGAGACAGACTTTTCTAAGATATTTGGCAGTAAAACTGAAACTTGGAGGCTTGTGTGAAGTTACCTGGATGAGACAAGAGAGATGATGTGTTTACGACATCTTAATTCTTCCTCTTCTTGTTGTCGTCTTGTTTTTCTTCTCACAAGTAGGCCCAGTCTTCTTTGTATCTTTCTTTATTGACATTTTATCTGGTTTATTCATTCTTTTTTTTCTTCTGTTGACATGTGTAGCTGATATACAGTAGCACCCTCGTGTGTAGGTCCTGTTGATTTTTGTTATGTGTGTGTTAGACTGTCTAATTAGTTACTGTTATTTACAGTGTATATTTTGTATCTTATCTGATCTTATCTGTTTGTTCAATGTTTGTTTAAATGTTGTTTGTTTGAACCGAGAATAGATAGTGCGTCTTGCTTTGGCAGCTACAAGCCAATCAACAATAATAATGAAAAAAAAGAGTTCCTGGATCGTGCATGTTTGACAGTAACATAAATCTTAAAATTCATCTCCCTCTTGCGGTTTTATCAAGATTTATGATGTGACGCCATCAGTATTTTGATCTGCTGATCATCTGAGTTAAGTGATTTTCCACTGGTGCTGCAGCAGCATAGCCAGGGATGAGCAGGCTGCGGGGTTTAGGTAGCCCGCCCTGTTTGGATGAGGAGTGCGTGTGACTGATCACTGATCAGCTGATCAGGATAGGCGAAACTTGAGTTGTCTGCCTGAACTAGCTCCACAGGCTTCGCATCATTAGTCCCCAGTGGGGCAGTTGGCTGTGGGGAGCTAACGTATAACACACAGCACATAAAACGTACAACAATACAACAGCCAATAGCATAAACACATAATTAAAAGTTGTCTACACAATTTATAAAAGGGGTTTAAAAGTTAAAATCACCAACAATAGGCTGCATGTTCCTCCTGGAGTTTGGTGAGGACTTGACAGAAAGAGACGGAGATCCTGCAGAGTCACTTGTACAGCAGTATACAGTGTTATTTTGCTACAGATATTAACCACCTCAATCAAAACGTTTTTTTGCTTAGCCTTAAGCGACTGGAACCAACAGATGAAAGAGAAAGTGTTCACAAAATAAATTAATTAATCAAGGAACTTGGCAAGTCAGTACATTTACATGACAGTTGAAAACAAAGAATAATGGCCTTAAACCGTCTATAACTGGGCAATATATATACTGTATAATACTGTATATATATCCGAGCCTTCTGAGCTTTCGGGTATTCCAACTATACGTATGTTGCACCTGTGACCTCGGTTGTCGAGATCGTCTATGTGTTCCCGCATGTCATGCACCTGCTTCTCAAGATGTTCTAACTTCGCCTCCGCTACCTCCACATAAGCAATTTGTTTCTCTGTGAGGTTTGTTCTTTAATTACATTTACCATAATTAAACAGCTTGAGAGTAATTGTGATGGTTAAATAAATGACTTGTAACTTGTTAGAGGGAGAATGGAGGCTCTCTGCCTTCCACCTAGCGTCTCTTGGCTGAAAACCAACCTTGTGAGCTCAGCACCACCGATCGGTGTCCCAACATAAACACAACACTCTCCCCGTAACCTGTAATCTCTTGTTTATGACAGATAAGACTACACAAATATGCACATCGTATATGATAAATAATGTTATCCACCGCTCCATGGATAGATTTCTTGCCGGCTTCATTGAAAACAAATGCACATGGCTGGGAGGAGGGTTAGCAAAACAGAGCAAAAGTGACAGAACTTGCATAGTTGCCCTTTAACAGAGTTAGTGTAGCGTCCTGTACGCAAACTGCAATGGGTGGAGAAAGTCTTTATTAATGAGGTCAGGGCTATGGGCGTAAAGTCATTTAACGATTTAGGGTGTTTTCGACTTGGCAGCAGGAACTAGAGTCAGAGCTAAACTTCTAATTGTCACTGATTTACATCCACAGTTCAACATAATCTTGACGAAAAATGCTCTGCTATTAGTGATGAACTTATGCTGAGATAACATAATTAGTTAAATTGGGTAATGCTCTGCTAATAACGCCATGATAATAGAGCTTAAATTTAAAAAAAAAACGGTGAAGTGGACAACGTGTCCCTCTCATCCTTGTCACAGAGATCAGGTGCCTCCGTCCACATCCTCATACCAGCCGGGGCTCTGATAAGAAATTGGCAGCCTCACAGCACAGGTTGTTTAAGTAAAGAGGGTGTGACGTGTTGTCGTTGTTGTTGTTGTTTTTACCAACTGGCATCTTTTAGATAACTCATAATCACAGCTCAGTAGAAGCCACAATAAAAACAGATGCCAGCTGATAAAGCCGAGCTCATATGACGCTGTTTAAGAGCACTTATCGATATTTAGGAATCACCTCCTGTTACATTTCTCTGTTCTTATCTTTAAATCTCTCCACAGTTAATGATGACCCTGACACTGTTGGGATGGAGATGTGAGAGGCTTCTCTTCTGTGTGCCGGGTCAAGGAAACGTTGGAGCGTTGGACTGGTGCTATTTTTGGAAAATCTGCAGACGGATAAGTCTGAACTTCCTGGAACATCAGTTTGTTTGTTTTTTTTTGTTTTTTTATCCCTTTACTTCTTCTCCATGAATCTTAAAACTGTGTTTGTTTACCCAGCTGGTTAATATTAGTAGTCAGGGTGAATCTGTCCGTCCCAACTCAGAAGTGACTGTAACTAAATGCACCACTGCATGTTCGTTCACACTCACTCTCTTACTGTGTCATTATAAGATTATGGGGGCAGCTGTAGGTCACACTCAGACATCACCGATCTACATCATTATATATCACCTACACGTCTGATAAAAGATTTTGTGACTTCACTGTACTGTTGCATCGCCATCATGGTAACAAAAAGCCAACACACACACACACACACACACATACACTCACAGAGGGAATCATCCTGCTTTCACTCAGGTTAATCGGCAGGTCAGGGACTGATGCCAGATGACATTTGTATTCACTGCTTTATTCAAATTACTAATTTATATATAGGACTATAGATTTGCATATTTCATTCTGTACATTCAAATTACTAATATGTGTATATCTAGATTTGCATATTGCATTCTGTACATTCAAATTACTAACATGTGTATATACAGATTTGTATATTTCATTCTGATCAGCGCCGATGACAACCAGACTTTCTCGCTTTGACGGCTTTCCCCGCCCTGCCTGGCATATTACAGTCATGAGGGAATCAGTCCCAGAGGATTTCCTTATGCTTGTGGTTCACCTGGCACACACTGTACATCCCACCTGCCTGCAAGCTAACACAGGGCGCAGCAAGTAAAGGTTATTCAGTGACTTTTAATTAATTGTCTGGGTTTACTTAGTATTTAATCGTAGACCTGCAGTGCCAAAAAAAATAGAAGCAAATAGATGAAAACTGTCTTAACATGCTACAGTTTGACTTTTTAACAGATACGTCTGGAGAAGTTGAAGGGATTCACACATTTTCAAAAATACTCTGTCTTGTTTGTTGTCTATATTTAAAATGACTGATAACTTTATAAAGGCATACAGCGCTGTCTGCTTCAGATTTCATAATATAATTTTCATATTCGAGCCAATAAAGTGCGCCAGATTTAACCATATTTCCTTGCAAAGGTGAAATATGCAAATATTTAATAGATTAGCCTTTTGCATATTTCACCATTGCGAGGAAATATGCAAATATTTCATAATATTGTGTAATGCATGTGGCCTTATTAAATACTGTTGTGCAACTCAGTACATACAGTATACCGCTTCCCCCTGGTCGATAACCAGATATAGCTCCAGGAATTAGAAAACCTGACGACCCACACTGAACGGCACACTGAGTTGTGCAACAACCTGCTGCCATATAACAGGAAAAGTCTTGTTTAAACATGTTTAAACTGGATTTCTCAAATCTGTATCACTATCTATCCTCTTTTTTTTCTCTCCCCGGGAGCTTTTTTATTCCTCAGTGATATAAAGAGGCGGTAAAAGAAAGGTGAGACAAACAAAAACAAATTGCAAAGGTGGAACCTTGGGATCACTTAGTAAGCTGCTGGATTAGTCAGTATTATCCCTTTGTTATCGGTTTTAAAAAGCATATGACATATTTTTAGATGCATAAAAGATATCGCTGTTTTGTGATGACAGAAATTTGCATGCAATACGTAATAATGACTGTCAGTTACAGTAAAGGGCGCGTCGCTTTCTATTTCTGTGTTGTTGTCACAATGAAACATTCCACATGTGAGAATCTGTCTTGAGTGCAGCGCTCATTAAAAAAAACAGTAACGACAACATTATAGTAGTCTGCTTATGTAAGCTCCAGGTGTAACAATCACAAATAATCACGGAAGCACAACAACAAAAACTGACTTCTTTGTGCAGTAAAGTCCCCAAAGATAAAAGCCAGGAACAACAAACTGACGTATATAAACATATCTGTGCTCATTAAAGACAAACAACACTCACTTTCCTCATCAGCGCAGAGTATTAACCACTGAGTTACTGCAGGAAGCTCCATGTGATTTTTACTGGAATTAACAAGTGTGGGAAAAAAAAGAACCTGTGCAACTTGAATGGCAGTTAATGCTCAGGCCAATAAAAAAGAAAAAGAAATGGAAGGATTGAGGTGTTCATAAAATCATGATGCTATTCTTTAAGTGGACCACACCTCTGTCTGAATAGAGCTTCAGGCCATTATCTCATCTAAAGGCATGAAATGACTGCAATGACTGAGACACGTTTAGTCAGTTAGTTAAAGGGATAGTTCAACATTTTTGCTATAGGGATTATGGCAATGGGCCAATTTGCCAAAAAGTTGAACTATCCCTTTAAGAATGGAGTCATGTAAAAGAAAAAAAGAAAAAACACCCATAAGTGTGAAGTAAAGTGACAACAGGATGTGAAATGGTTCCATCTTTATGAATTTATTTGAATTTACATTATAATTAGCATCAAATGTAAAAAGTAAAATACACATTTACACATGTAATGAGGATATCAATGTACAAAACAATAAAAAAAAATATATAAAGGAAGCCAATAGCTGAAACACATCCGTTTTGACACTTCTGTGCGTCAATAAAAGACTGAATTAATAGTGATTTTGTGATTTTTGGGTCGGCATCCGGTGTATTTTCAGACTGTGAGTTGAGCACGCCAGTTTCTTTTGTTTAATAAAAAATATATACAATAAAAAAAAGGTCAGCTGCGCATTAAAATCAAGCTCAACTTCATGCTGAATGATGAATTAAATAATCAGAGGAGCTTTCATGTGGTGTTGGGGGTTAAATCTTCAAATCTGATCCTCACGACGACGAGCTGGAGATCATTTTCTTCAGCTTCATCACCTCCTCGGTGGTGAGCTGCAGCACGGGGCTGCTGCTGGAGTTCAACATGGACATGGACGAGTGCCCGGCCCCCGACCGCTCCCTCCCAACCCTGGGTGCGTCGTCGCCGTAGGACTTGGTGGTGGCGGCGGGTGTAAAGTCCTGCGGGAGCACAACGGGACTGGGGGAGGTTTTCACGCGGGGCTCTTTGTCGTAGGCGTTCCAGTAGCTTCTGTAACCTTTACTCAGGTCGTCTGGGTAGGCGTCCGGGCTGAACGATCTCTTCAGGCTGCTACTTGAAGGCGAAAGCTTGATGCTGCTGCTGCTGCTGAAATGGTTTGGGCTCGTGTTGTGGTGGATGCTGCTGGTCTGCTGGGGAGTCGCTGTCGCCGTCGGTATCGGTATCCGGGGGCTGGGCGGGTTCCTCTGCCTCAGCTGCAGCTCCTCGGCCGCCGGGCTCCAGTGGTGGCGACGGTGCGTGGGAAAAGTCCTGCCCGTTGGCTCGTAGCCGTTCCCCTGACCGGACGGCGGCTCCGGCTCCGGCTCCGGCTCCTCCTCCTCGGTCTTGGGTGTCTGCAGCTGCTTGGCTACAGTGGCCGTGGATCCGTACACCCTGAGCCAGTTGTGCAGCACGGACAGCGGTATCTGGATTTCCATCTTGCCTCCGTTGACCTGAGGGAGGCCTGGCAGAAGGTGGCCGACCCCGAGGCCGAGCCCCCTCCCCTCTGGACTGCCCTCCCTCTCTTGTCTTGGCCAGATTGTAAAGTCTGTTTTTGGAGAGCTGCTGGGCTTTTGTGCCGTTGCCGCGGTGCCTTCATCTGCCCTCAGCGTCGTCGTAGAGCCGTGCATGGGGCTGCTGGAGGATTTGACATCCATGACGAACGCCTCGCTCGATTTGGCCGGATATGAATACGGCGAAACTCCTTCGTCCACATCTATAGCGTCTTCTGCCTCGCATCCGTCGCTAATCACCCCCTCCGGGCGACGAGCGGTGTACAGAGGGGAGGGTTTGTTCAAAAACTTTGGGGTCTTGCTGGACGAAGGTGGGGCGAATGAAGAGACGGGGGTTCTGTTGGTCTCCTGACTCGACGCTTTAACGCTCAGATTCAGTGGCTCCATCAGACCGGACGAGGTCTTGTACTGCTCCGCCAGGTGGCGAAGGTGCTCCAACGGCTCCTTTACTCTTTCCGTCGAGCCCAGATGAGGTTGATGGAAGGAGAAATTCGACTCCGGGGCGGGAATCTGGGGCGAGGGCATCCGGGGGGAGGGCAGCTGGGTGGACGTCAGCAACGGAGGGGAGGAGATGGCGACGTACTGGGGCAGAACTTTGTGGTTCGAGGGGTAGAAGTGAGGGTAGTGAAGCGATGGACCAAAGAGGCTTCCATGGCGATCGGGCTGGAGATCGTTGGGACTCTGTTGGAAAGAAAAGCGCTCTGTCAGAGGCCGAAGGAACAATGTGACATTTGGGAAATCTTCTCATCTAATCCTCGGCGTGTAAATTCGGACCAACCTGTTGCATCTGGATCGACAACAGTTTGCGCTTGGCCGGTCTGAGGTCGTCGCAGTCGTCTCTGGTGTAGCTGGCGTAGAGGAAGTGCTTCTGCTGCTGCAGAGGCATCGTGTTCATTGAAATGCCTTTCAGATGACACTCATATGGCAGCAGCAGCCTGAAAAAAACATAACAAAAAAACAACATCACATGAAACACTTATTAAAAACACACCGCCCAGTCTCGCCCTAACCAACTAAAGCACACTTCTGTAAGGACTCACTTCTCGTAGTGTCTGCGAGTGCAGGTGGCGGCGCTGGTGCTGCGAGGGTTTCCTCCCAGCCGGTTGTAAACCTGCTTCCACAACTGCTGAGAAGTCACCTGGATGAGTGCAGAGAATGATTAATTATAAATTATGTATTAATTAGACAGTCATTTGTTTATTTTTATGTTTGTTTAAATAGGGAATAACTTTGTATTCCTTGGACCAGTGCCACCAGATCAGAGCTCACAATGCAATGGGTTATACAAACAAGATTTAACATGATCAGGAACTCAAAACAGTGGCTTTTACATAACTAAAAAAAAACATTTAAAAAATCATTAGCATCAGTGTTACAGAGCTTTGACAGGTTGGTAACTGCTACAATGTGCAATTATGGTAAAACTTGAAGTGTTTAATTACCTTGTGGTATCCACCGAGGTCGCCGACAGTCTTGTACATCAAAAATAAATCAACTGAAAAATGAAAAATAAAGATAATCAAACACATTTCATTTTCAGCAGTAGAAGTTTCAAATGTGCTGCTCAGTCAGTTGTAATATGGAATACCAGAATTGCCTTTAGCAGCTGAAAATGATTCATTTTACTCTAATATATAACTTTAACTTTCTTTTTTTTACATTTTATATCAACAAACCAATGAACAATTTGAGTTTAAATACTAAGTTTGATCCAGTAAAACAAGTTAAACACTTCATTAACAGTTGAGAGCTTTTGTTTTAAAATGAAATGAAATGTGATAAGTGTTTATTATAGTTCGTCTAAGTACTTTGTTTGAAGCCCAGGTGTGGGATCCTCTCTATCGGCGTGTCTCTCTTCCTCATGAACAGGTAGAGACCTTTCAGGAACTGGTCCTCCATCACCTCCTCCATCTGCTCGTCCTCGTCCACGGCAACCTTGTACGTCATGTCCATCTTTACCTGAGAACATGCAACAAGAGGAACCATTTCTCACCCGGTCGTCCTGACAAATGATTCATATTTACTTCTTTCAGAACAATCATGTCCCTGTTGTGTGTTGCTGTAAGTGGGTCACATCCTCATCATCATCGTCACACACACACAGTGAACCTAACACACTGGTAACAAAGCCTCACTGTTCTGAGGTCCCATCGTTGACTGATGATCATCAAACATGTCCAGGTTTCATCCATATATCAAAAGTTTCCACACATAACTCAGTCCTGTCAGTGCAGTCAGTGTATGCATCACTCTACAACACTGCTGTGATTTATACTAACATGTCAACATATACAAACACTCACTTAGGATAAAGATCTATATCAAAATATAAGTACTGTATATCAATCAGAATTTCATCCAGATTACAGCATTTTATCTTCTTACTGTCATCATAGTAACACATGTATATGGCAAGTGGTTTTAACATTTAAAAGCCAGACTGGATATGTGTTGCAGATTTCTGTAATTCAGTTTTGCCTAGTCAAAAAGAACATTTCAGATATCCACAACTACATTCTTCCTAGGACAAATGACGTCACTTTTGCCATTCATGTGTATGGGGTTTGTCATTACAGATATCTATAATTTAGTTGCAGATATCCGCTATGTGAATTACGGATATCTGTAACTGAATTATGACTAGTACTAATTCCAGTTTGAGATATCTACAATTTGATTCTGACTGGTCATAATTCCAGTTCAAGATATCTTTAATTCACCTCAATTAAAGATAGCTACATGTCCCTTTTCAGATATCTTGAATTAAGTTTTGACTTGGCGAAATGACGTTGTAGATATCTGTAAATGGAATTAGGAATTAGGAATAGTCGTAATTCAGTTACAGATATCCATAATTCACATAGCGGATATCTGCAACTGAATTATAGATATCTGTAATGACAAACCCCATACACATGAATGGCAAAAGTGACGTCATTTGTCCTAGGAAGAACGTAGTTGCGGATATCTGAAATGTTCTTTTTGACTAGGCAAAACTGAATTACAGATATCTTGAATGAAAAATACAACTATTCAAAATGTAGTTACGACAAGTCAGAAAGACGTTGTTGATATCTACAATGTTAATTCCGAATAGTCAAACTTAGCTTTTAAATGTTAAATCCGCTTGCCATACATGTGCATAATATACTGATTAAAATTAAGCAAAGCCTTAACAAACTCGCCTTATTCTTATGCTAATATACTGTTTACACTCACTTACATGATAGGATATAGGAGAGTGCTACAGTTCTAGTCCAAATGTGACTAAATGTTAGACTAAAAAAGCTTTTTTTTAATTCTAGTCTATAAAAATGTCACTAAGTTCTGGATAACATGTGTTATGTTGTTCCTCACCTGTGTTTCCATTGACAGAATCAGGATGGGTCGTACTATCTCATCCCTAGCGATCAGAGAACAAGCTGTTAACACTGCATACGTGTCCGTTCCCTCCAGTGAAGTAAAAGTGAGTAGAAATCACTGCTGCAAGTCATCAGCTTTTTGTCAGTCACACACCTGTAGGGGTGGTGGTGGTGGTGGTGGTGTTGACTCTTAACGTCCTCCTGCTGAGATTCATCAGACCTGTTCGACCTGCTCCGGAGCATGTTGCCTTAACGCGATGCCTCGACAAGGTCTGAATGATATTGGCAAAATTACAAGGAAACTGGAAGAAATATGTGTGAAGTATCGGGAAGTAGTGCTGGTTAAACATTCCAACATGCAAACAATCTCTAAAAAGACGATTTAGGCTCTGTATTATAATAATAATAGTCTCTGTCTCATTCATAAATAGATAAATATCAAATATGAATAACTCAATTTTACACCAGAAAACGTAATTTAAACTTATTGTTACAAGCTGAAGCTGTGTGTGATAGTATAGAAACAGTGTGAATGTGGCTGGGACACATTATACACTGTTTTTGGGTTCAATAGGTGCTTTGTTTTCAGTTGTATATTTGGGGAGTGAACAGTCTCACCGTTGTAATGAGCTGAAAAGTAAATTGTTGTGTTTTTAGTCGTCACTTATCAGCAACTACGTGTTGGGTCAAGCCAACTGAGCCAGTTAATCTCAGTCATTCTTACCTGTTGACAAGTGCATCTCATGAATGCGAGATTCGGATCGCTATCCAGTTGTGCAGAAAAGCAGCTAGGACACTGAGTGATAAGGACTGAGTTATTTCAGAGTTCATTTGTTCAGTTTGAATCAATGCGACATTTACAACAACAATAATGTGTGTGAAGTAAAATTTAAAAACAAAAAACAAATAGCAAACAAACATAACAAGAAGTACCAGGGGTGGGTCAAAGTGAATCAAATCAATACCAGACAGGAACTGCTGAATTATTACTGAATGGTGATGATTGTGATAGCTAACAATCAAGCAGTGGTGTGCTTTTATAATACGCGACACCTGTTTGCATTGAGGCCTGAAGTCGGGCCTTCTCTCACAGTCTGCATTGTTGAGCAGGTCTGCAGCTCTCTGGGTGTGGCACATGCCTTATAACAACACGCAACATGATGCACTGCATGTGTGCCCTGTGGACGACCCACTCCAGTACAAATATAGAAACTCATAGTAGCAGTTTGAAGACAAAAGATGTGTTGGGAGAGAGTTTGATTAATGTGTTTATTTTAGGGCATTTTATGTTTTTATGTGATGGGACAGTGAAGAAAGAGAGAGCATGGAGAGAGTGTGGGGGTATAACACCAGTGGTGGACAGTAACGGAGTAAATTTACTTGAGTACTGTACTTAAGTACATATCCAGAGGATTTGTACTTTACTTGAGTATTAGATTTCTTTGATACTTATTACTCTTACTTGAATACATTTCCAAGACAAATATTTTTACTTTTACTCTAAGCTAAAAAGTATAAGTAATTTTTCTAAAATACTATTGGACACAAGCTGTGTTTGTCAAAGAAGGAAACCTATCACAGTGCACGCTCTCCACTGGAATCTACGTAAAAGTGGAAATATGTCATCCCTCCCTATCAGGATACCGCCAAAGTAGCCACACTCTCGAATGTGTTTGTCAGCTCAAAACTATACCGCGACAATACAGCATTGAATCGTGGACAAAGTCATGTCGCCTCAGTGGGGGGGAGATAGAAAATGCCTTGCCTGATGTGTGTGGGGGGGCCGGGGGATGTAAAACGTGAAAATGACAATTGCTGTCCTCTTATGATCCCATTCATTTCATTTGTTTTTATAGGTGTTTCTGCAGCTTTATATAACATTGTGGTTCTCAAAGCAGCAAATCAGTGCAGGTGGTTTCAAAGAGTTAATTCTCAGAAACAAGAGTTAAAAGGTCCTTAAATTCATTAAGAAAACATTATAGTAATTTGTTGATGTGAAAAATAAGAAATGTACTCTTACTCTTACTTTTACTTAAAGTAAATTTAAAAGCATGTACTTTTGTATACTTAAGTACATTTAAAAGCAAGTACTTTTTTACTCTTACTCGAGTAACATGTCGACTGAGCTACTTTTACTTGTAATGGAGTAAATTTTGACCAGTAGTATTTGTACTCTCACTCAAGTACTGGGGTCGAGTAGTAGGAAACGAACCTGCGATCACTGCTTTGGTCTATGGCAGCGTGGGACGGTGCGCTCTAACCACTTGAACATCGATCACACATATACATACATATTTCTGTCATTCAACACTGAAAAAATCCCCCTATATTGATAAATGATGTTCTCAGATTAGTTTATCATGCTGAAACCACACATTATATTACATATAAACATACATGAAGTAATAATAATAATAATACCTACAATAAAGTATAATACAGTGTATATAAAATCAGGTTGAGGCTTGAGGGTTTTGATTTCTGCTGCTGTCATTGTAGACACCTTAATGGATCAATAAATATGACATATGCATCATCAGATACCAGGTTGATGCGGGCACCTGAATCCAACTGTGAATAACTCATGACTCCTTGTACTTTGTGAAGCTACGTGTGTACAATTTGTTCTGAACTGTCAGTCAACACATCATTGTGTCGTTTGTTAAGCCTGGGCCCTATAGCGCTGTATATATGGGACGACATTCATTAAAACCTGTAGGGTTTCATTATAATCGTACAACACAAGTATCAAGGCCACACCTCGAAACCGCAATGTATTATTAGAGATGCCAGCACCCTCACCACCGCCCCCTGACCTTTCGATACGTGCGTTGGTATTAGATGACTTTAGGCGCGTTTCCACTGCAGGATATGCGAAGCTTTAAAGGGATAATTCAACGTTTTTGCAAATTGGCCCATTGCCATAATCCTTATAGTTTTAGGAGTAGGTTCGTTAACTTTAATTGTCGGTGCAAGCTATTTTTAGAACAGCGGAGCAGAGCTGCGAGCTGCTCAGAGCTACGCTACGGAGGCTAATGGGATTTCTTGGTTTCCCTCATCAAACTCATCAAATACACAATCCAACAACTCCAAAACGCTCTGGTGGATAAGTTGTGACCTGCACATTCACCACGCTATGAGATAATAACGGAACGTTACGAGACAGAGTTGTTTTAGAGGTAAATTCATGCAAAACCGCTGATGCGCGTTCCCGTCGGGGGCAGTTTTTCGGCAAGCAGTCTCTGTATTTGCCTCGAAAACAACTCTGTCTCGTAACGTTTTGTTAGGGTTATAGGGACTATAGGGATTATGGCAATGGGCCAATTTGCCAAAATGTTGAACTATCCCCTTTAAGGCTATGTGGTGGCCCACATAAATATATGATAAATATTCACGTTTAACTTCATTTTTTTCAAGCTGTACTTGAAAAAAATTCTGCTGTAGTGCAACTTGTTGGACCGGTGTTTTTTTTTTTCTCTTTCCTCGCTCAGTTGTCAAATAAAAGCATCAATCCTTGTGTTGTCGCACATGTATGAACAGATACCCTCTGAAACCTGTGGCCCCAACCAGGTTCAAAACTTTAAAAAAACAAATACAAAACACTACAGCGGCTCCTATGTGGACAGACCTCAGTCAAGTAGACATTCAGATGGTATGAGCAGCATACTGAGCACATTGTGTCATGGCGGTAGATATCTCCTATGTGTGTGTGGTATTTTTGAGTTACATGTGTTGGTTTTTTTGAGTTACGTTTGTTGGTTTTTTTGTTGTTTAGTTGCTCTTTTTCCTCGTTCTCTATCTCCTGGTCCCATCAAAATCTGATGCACTTACAGTACAGTAGTATTGTAGGAATCCAAGCCATTTCACCCCACTGTCAGATCTTAACCACTAACAGCAAATAAAAAAGTGAAATTAATAATATGAAAAATGTGAAAATTAATATTAAACAATTATATATAATGTAAAGATCAATTAGAAAATAGCTGTCAGTCTCAGAGTTCACACTAACAGGGCTTTAACATCAAGTAACTGCAGTCATTATCACATATCAAATCCACACGAGCGATGAGGAAACATTTCTTGTCTAACAAATATTCATGACACCCTTGGCATGTGTGTCGTGTGCACATGTACATTGATAATTGCTCACCTATATGTGCGTGCATGTGGTATGCATGAAACCACAGGTGTATAAAAATATGTTGTTCTGCAGGCACATGACCTTTCAATCAAAGCAAAGCAGTGACTGACTGATTGATTAACTAATCCAGGTTATGCAAATCTCCTGTGAGAATATCATGCCATGCCACAGCAGGAAGAGCTCATTTATGATGCCGATTTACATATTTCTTTTTTTCACCTTTTGTGAACACGTGTCTGCACCGGAAACCGACAACTCTCATATCGCCACCCACTTACATGGGATTATGGTGCATTTTGTCTGTTGTAATTTCAGCTCGGCGATAAAAGAAAACAAATCACAGAAGCATGACTCTGCAGGAGAGCAGAGAGAGAGCTACCAAACACTGATAAATCAGACACACCCCTTACCCGGCCACACCCCAAACCAAACACACAATCGTCTACAAAAAATGTCCAACCACTTAACAGTATTTAAATCACATGGCTTTTGGATTTTGACTATAGCAGATTTGTAATACAGCTCTGCAGGAATGAACTATATGAAAACATGGCCGCCATCAAGAGGTCTTAGCAGGAAACACTCAAACATTCACTAGAAGTCTCATATATTTATCACCATTGTCTCATCCTTTCTCTTGATTTTTCAAGACTAAATACTTTTTTTTTTCAAACCTCTGAAACAAATTTCCCTTACGGTAATTCACCGTGTTTTGTAATATTATGCAGATTCCAAATACAGGACAAACGAGTTACTATAACATGACATTTCTCCAAAAATACATACCAGACAAACTATTTGAGGTGTGTCGTTCCCAGGGCCGTTGCTAGGAATTCTGGCCCCCCTGAAAGAATACTAAATTGGGCCCCTGACTTTTCCACTTTTTTTCTTAGACTACGTAGGCTATGTATTATTATCATTTTTTATTTAGCCAACTTTGTTTTGATGCTAATGCAGCATTACTATGAGTATTAGTCAGGGTCTTATGCAGAATAATTCAGTCATACAAAGATTAGACTATACTGCGTTTTTTTGTGGGCCCTACTGGGCGCTGGGCCCCTAGAATTATCATCACCTTTCTCCCCTATACAACGGCCCTGGTCGTTCCCGTGGCAAGGCAAGGCAAGGCAAGGCAAGGCAAGGCAAGGCAATTTTATTTGTATAGCCCGTTTTTACAAACAGTTTGTCTCAAAGGGCTTTACATGGCATCGTAACAACATCCTCTGTCCTTAGACCCTCACATCGACTGAGGAAAAACTCCATGGAAACCCTTTTAACAGGGAAAAATCGGAGAAACCTCAGGGTGAGCAACAGAGGAGGGATCCCTCACCCAGGACGGACAGACGTGCAATAGATGTTGTTACAGACAAGAAAACAGTTTACAGTTTGTCACAGAATGTGCGAAATATGGAAATGTTAGCAGGAGTTGATGAAGGCAGTCTCTGGTGAGGGGAGGGGGGGGGGGGCAGGGAGAGCCGGTCAGCTCGATGGGAGGACTGGGTGGTAGACTGGTCCATGGGAAGGAAGGGGAGGCCGGTCTAACAGCAGGGGAAGGGGTGGGAGGGGGGGCGGTGCAGGTGGCGGCTGGTGCAGAGAGATGGAGCTCTGGTGGATCTGCGGAAACACAGAGAGAGTGCGAGTGCAGTCAACAACTGTTTGTTGTTGACTGCTCTGCTCAGTTTGAACCATTTTCCCTCATACGATGTGTCAGAATAATCAAATGTTGACATTCACCCAAAGGTGCGGCCTCCTCCTGTTTTGCATACATCGACTACATCCTTGGCTCACAAGTTAAATTTAAGGCAACTGCTTCCTTCTGTTTGCAAAGTTTGCACTTCATTGTGTGGAAATATGAGACACCGAAATTCCCCTGCTGGCTCAAACACAAGAAGATTCTCGTCCTAAAATGCAAATCAAGATTTTCTTAAAAATCATCCAATCAGACTTGATCTAGGGGAAACCTATAGTTATAGGTCGTCAGTATCTGTATTTTTTACACAGGGATCTCAAGCTTCACTGAAGGAGACAAAGTCCTCACAGCTCAGATTTGTACCACCCGTCATCAAACTATGGAGAGATTTGCATCATTAATGCTTTATCAGGCAAGTAACCACATTGGGTGAATTATTTTTGACAAATAAAGTATTTAAATTTAGATTAAGTATTTTTACATTTTCTTTTACACATTTTTATGTATTAATAAACGTTATATAACCATATATGTTTTTAAAAAACTCTTCTAATACCCTCCAAAAATATTCCAGGTTATTAAGTAAGTATGAGTGCCCTATAAAGGGCTAATGTCACTATAATGTCCAAGTCAGACATTGAACTTTATGATTGTACTCGTTTGACCAGGTTTGGAGTTATTCCTATTAGCTGCAAGCAAATGAATAGCAAAGACTGACCATAAGAAATAATTCGACACATAAACAGTCTTTTGTTCATTCTTTTGTCTGTTTGAGTACTGATGAAGGATCTAGTATATCTTCCGGTTTCTCCACAGTGGAAACATGTTGAACAAAAAAGGTTGTTCAGTGTTTGTCGGAAAAGGGCACATGATGATGACATGGGATTTCTGTGGATAACAGTGATACTTCCTCCTGAAAAAGGTCACTATTTTTCAGAATTTTTTTTTTTTTTTAAGTCATAGCTGTGATGTCAGAGGAGGTTGATTTGCATACACTGTTCAATGTTCTATGCCTTGTCCTGCAAGTTATTACTAATCCCAGATGTGTTCCTGTTTTCATTGCATCAGATCATATGATCATATTTATATGAATTGCCCCCTTGAAAGCCTTGACATCCTCCACCCTTTAGGTGCAGCCTCCTGTTTTGCATAATGCACAGAAAGTCCATGTCAAGCTCCAGTGACCAAGGAAAAAAGAGAGACGTCCCTGAGCAGACGTGGGGCTTGTTGTTTAATAATTATTCTGATGAGGTTTTGTGCTGTGATTGGGGAGGACATCTGTGAAAAGTAATTTGGGGGATTTGTCACATGAAGGGAAAGAGAAATTACATAATTATGTATCGGGACAGCTTTAATAATGTTCACATGCGTCTTAAAAGACTTCTGCTTTTAATATTTACAGTTGTGGGAATAGTTCCTTTTCATCTCTTCTCCACAAAACTGTCCTTCACCGCAGAGGCTGTGATGCTTTTTTATTATGATTTCAGGTTGCTAGGCTTTACATTTAATCCCTTTTTAGACTGAATGTGTTAAATCCAAAACATCATGAGAGTGACAATGAAAATATACCGTACTCTGCCTTTGAAAGTGAAGAGGGAAAGTGTAGTATCGACACACGGCATGTGCTATTTTAGCTTTCCCGTCCATTTTAACTGGCTAGTTTTGATTATTAACAGGTCACAGCAATGAAATGTGACTGAATCTATTACAATTTGATAAATAAAAATGTCTTAATGTTACTGTATTAATGGAAATCCATTAAGTTAGGCTAAGCTAAGATAAACTATACCTGTAGCAGGGGTTTACTTTCTTCATCATCATTAGTAAATTTTGCTGCCTCCTCCTTTAGGTAGCTATAATAAGACACAAATAGATTTTTTTTTTTTTTTTTTTTTTTTACAGGTGACAACAAAAAAAACTGAAAAAATAATTTATCAAACTAACTAATATTCATAGTTAGCTAGCCTATAGCTATATCTATTGTGATATCAAAAACGGATAAGTGCACATGACAGATTGAGTTCAGACATCTGTTTATTTAACAGTGCATGACTTTGTGCACTAGATAATATTAGTGGGCGAAGGTAGATTTATTCAGCACAGGTGCACACTGTAGTTATAGTGACAAAGTTTACACATATAAAACACACACACACAAAAGCATGATATTGAAGTCAGCAGTGATAAGGTATAATAACAGACACAGATGACTCATCCTAAGCAGATGAACCATTAATGGGCCTGGGGGTCAAATTTTGACTTTCCAAGTATTTTTTTGTTGTTGTTCTTTCTCAGTTTCTGTTTCCCACTCTGAGTATAGTGAGTAGGCTACTCATGAATGATCTGTATCTTCCTGTGTCTCCACATCTGAACATCTCAAACAAATAAAAAGCTTGTTCACTGTTTGTTGGAAAAGTGCACACGGCACTGAGTTTTGATGACAAGGGATTTCTGTTGATGACACTGTTATTTCTAGATTAGGGAGTGGAGGTGTAGCTTCAGAAAAAGGTCACTTTTTTTTCCCTTGGTGTGATGTATGACAAAGCTGATTTGCATATATTTTCTGCACATCTCCAGTTACATCTATCTATGCCACATCCTACGAGTCGTTTCTCAGCTCAGATGTGCTCCTGTATTCATTGCATCAGTTTACTAATCACACATTTGAGCTGCTGCCCCCCATGATGGAAGTGCTGACCTTTGGCGCAGCGTCCTGTTTTGCATTTATCTACAATGCACAGATACTACAGCTTCAGTGAACTATGACTGATTCATTTACAGTTCAATCACAATCGGTTACATACTAGTCGTAACGTTACCATATCACAGGAAATCCATTAATGTCAGAAGCTGAGATGGTGGTTGCTGCCCTCCCAAACTAAGCTAAAGTGAGCTAAGATAAGCTAAGCTACTTCTAGCGGTGGAACCAGGTTTACTTTATTCATTATGAGTGAATGTTTGCAAACTGCCTCCTTTAGGCATAAGTAGAATTATCGAGGATATCTAAAACTCATAGGCCCTACATTACACAGACTGAGTTCAGATGTAGCCTATTTGACAGTGCCTGAATTAGGCTACATATCATTTAGGTAGCGTCAGGGGTTGTGTTGCTTTTTCATTGACAAAAGTTTACACTTCTAAAACACAATGCTGAAGTCTGTAGTGATAAAACATAAAAATGATGATAATAATGATAATAAAAAGACATAGACATCTCATCCTAAAACAGATGAATGAAGAATCACACCGGTCAAGTTGTTGCATGACCTGTCAATCAGAATCAGAATAGCATGATCGCTGATTCTTCTCAGTTTCTGCTTCTCACTCTTGAGTAGGCTACTCATGGAGGATCTATATCTCCCTGTTTGCCCACATCTAAACAGGTTTAGGAAAAAAAAAAAAAAAGCTTGTTCAGTGTTTGTTGGAAAAGAATGCATGACATAGGGTTGGTGATGACGATAAGGGATTTCTGTTGATGACAGGAGTGGAGGTGTAGCTCCAGAAAAAGGTAGGCCTACTATACTTTCCTTGGTATGACGAGGCTGATTTGCATGTTACATTTTCTGCACATTTCAACTTATAATTGTTACATCCAACAAATCGTTTCTCACCTCAATTGTGTTCTTGTTTACTTATCATCATACATTTGAGCTGCTGCCCCCCAGCTCTGACATTCACCCAAAGGTGCAGCCTCCTGTTTTGCATATATACTGTATATAGAGAGAGAGACAGTAACAACCTGAACCTAGAGTTACACTGTAACTCCTATAGGTTCAGGTTGTTTGGTTTTACATTTAAGCTCATTTTAGACTGAATGTGTTGCAGAGCAATAATGAAAATATATACACTCTGTTTTTGGTTGATCGTAACAAAACGAAGAGGGTAAGTTCTGTATCGACACGCAGCATGTGCTCTTTTAGTTTCTAACCATTTAACTGGCTTGTTTTATTTGTTGACAGGTCACAGCAATATGTGACTATTTCAATTACAGTTTGATACATGAAAATGTGTTGCTACCATATCACAGGAAATCCATTGAAGGGGACAGGCTATTTCACTGCTTTTGCTTACCATTGTGCAAGTTTTAAAAACCTAGAGTTCTGCATGATTTCTTCAAAAGCTCCCAAAACTCCTAAATTGTCTTGTATGGATGCCAAGAAAAATCCAGCCACTAGCTATGCAGCCACTTCGTAATTCACTTCATTTTGGCTGCTTTTTTTCAATTACAGGTAACAACAAGAAGAAAAAAAAACTGATAGCTTTAACTCAAGCTGCCCCCATGAAGAAAACTTTGACATTCATCCAAAAGTGTAGCGAGTCGACGCAAAGCATGTGCTAACTGGCTACTTTTGGTGAATGAATTTTGACTTGTTAGTTTGTCCATCTATTAGGTAATTTTCACATTAAAACACATGTTACAGCATCACATGAAATCCATTAAGAAGCTGAGTTGGTGGTAAAAAGCTAAGCTAAGTGAGGCTAAGCTAAGCTAAGATACCTCTTACCTCTTTAATAAAGTTTACTTTCTTCATTATGAGTTAATTATGCAACTGCCTCCTTTAGATAATGAGGAATTAGGAACAAATAGATTTTTTTCACATCACATCTATCTATCTATCTATCTATCTATCTATCTATCTATCTATCTATCTATCTATCTATCTATCTATCTATCTATCTATCTATCTATCTATCTATCTATCTATCTATCTATCTGTTTATTTCATGTGTTAAAACTGAAGTCTTTAAGTCTGATAATGATCATTTGGTCTTCAATGTTAATGTTTTACAGTAATATGCCTTTTTAATATTGATTAAGAATGAAGCTCCAACTCATTTTTTTGAGGAAAAAAAACTGCTGCAACAGTCAACAGTAGATTTATTACTTTATTTATATTCTGAAGAAATTTAAGAATGACTCAAATTGCTCTTTGTCAAATGTGCAAGTATAGATTCACACTTTTCTCCATTCACATTGTTACTATTGTGACTTGTTTGTTTGTGAATGGATTCATAACTTGAATAACCACAATTCCACAGATACTGGTGGTTTACAAGGGCCTCTGTCAAGGCCTTCATTGTGCTGATCTGTCTTGTTGACATACATAAATGACACGACAGGCTTGTATGCGAAGGTGGGGCTGAAGCCAGAACAATGCAGTGTCGCCAGGTTAAAACATGGACACAATGTTATCAGATACGAAAACTTAGTGTACCATATAATGCAGCAGCGTTTGGTATGTTATGTTGGTATTGGTATTGACCAGGGATGGAACGAAATAGTTGTGGAAACAGACACAATGGGTGGGGAGGATGCACCTGAAATACTATACTTGTGTTATTCATGTCAGTGTCAACACGTCCAATATGGCGGCACATCTATGCACTGCAGGGTCACAGGTGTGTGTGAAGTTCAACGCTGCACATATTCAACCTGAAGATCACCCAATTGCACATACACTTGTAGTAACTGTAATATGTAAGAAAACCTTTGCAAAGTAAATGAAACTTAATCAACAACGTGTTCAACCTGCAGAAACATGAACATGTTGAATGAGAGATCTTGCTGTGATAACACGCACAGAGGTGCTGCTTCATCCCACTCACTGCAAGGAGAAATTAATGCATTCAGTATATCATATAATATCACATTTCCTTTGAAATAAAACACATTTATTGGGATCACAGTGTTATATGTCATAGACACGTTACATAATAGACTGTTTTTGAATCGATTACAAATCTAGAGCAGTTTATTTCTAACTAATACGGTATCCATATCTAAAAAAGAAAAAAAAAGAAAAAAAGTCAGCTGAACTGAACCGACAGCCTTCGCCTCAAAGCTTTACAGAATCAGATTATTGTAAAACTTGGCTTTGCAGAAGCAACAACCTGTTTCGGTGGTTTATGAAAACAAAGACTTTGTGTCTGATAATTGAAGAAAGATAATAGTTTGTGTTGGCGCTGGCTGACTGGGGATGTGTCTGTGGACAGAGATGAGTCTCTGTACTGCTGCCAAATGCATTTTCAAATGGAAAAAATATGTTTTTTTTCTCACAGTGCTGCCACAATGAAGAGCATAATTAAATTATATAACAATTATATAACAATTTCTTTGTTTATTTTTCAAACATGTCTTCAAGAACCTTTTTATCTTCTTTATTAGGTTTTTCTTATACATTAAGATATTCAGATGTGAAAGAATATAGCTTTAGGCAACAGTAATACTGTCACAGTCTGGCTGTGGCTTTATGTGCATTTTTGGCATTTTTGTAAAATGAGAAAATGTCCTGTTTAACTCACAGCAGGTGATCATCAGGGTAAATACCCAGAGAGTGCATGCAACACATAGTTTCCTGGAGCATTTAATGTGTTTACTGCAGTACAGTGTCTCAGTGCGGGAACATGGCGTAGCAGCAGTGTAAGAAAGAGTCTTGTCACTGACTGTCTGTGCAACATGATAGCCCTGCCTGCACTGAGACAGACGGAAGATGATGGTATTCAAAGCATCGAGCCGAAGACAATGAATCCTTTTTCTCAATTTTTTTTATTACATGTCTGTGCTTCTTCCTGTGCAGACAGTTACTGGACGAACCTGTTGATCAGGATTCTGATATGATTAGCTCTAAGAATAAGTACCAGGGAAACAGATATTTGTTTAAATAGTGATATATCTGATGCAGGTGTGCATAGCATCATCATTACTCATGACTGAACATGAATTAAACTGGAAGCCGGGCTCTGCTCATTGCTGTTTACTGTGATACAGTTTGGGCAAGACACAGGGTAAATCATGGTGAAGTACCTGTTAGATTTTATTGATCATTTTTACACTGAGTTAGTGCAAAAAAAGAAGAAGACATAAACAAACACACTCATTACGAGTTCATCCATTCACCACACAGTGGAGCTGTGGCTCAAGCTTTCGTACTGCTCGCCCGGTGCTGCACTGTGTGACATGGCATTAAGATTAGAGCTGGATGTGGCATGCAGTAGTCCATATGTTTAATCTTAATTGAAAAACCTGCCACTGGTGCATGGTGGACATGTTTTTATATTTCACAGTGCACCCTCGATATGTTGGTAGTTATCTCTGGTCAGCAATAAACAAATGTGTCAGCCACGGAGAGGCTTCTTATTACTCTGGCAGTTCATGTTGCCGATTTTATTTCCTAGTCATAGATAACATTTTGTATTTTTTTTACCCATGTTTTTCATGCCCCAGCTTTCATAGGAAATGAAGAGCATATCTGGTTTTTACTAAGTACTAGTTATGGCTGTTTCAAATCAACACACCTTGTTATATCTGGGACTTTTTCCCCCCTCGTTTGAACCTCATTTTTTGTTTTTGCTGTGACATCTGTCAAAGCAAATCAAAACATTTGCTTCTGCTGCTGCCGCCTCATCTGCTCCTCCCGTGAAGTCAACAGGAAGGTATTATAATTTCAGAGACAAATGGTTAGATTGACGCTTAGATATGTGTGGTGAACTGCCGGAAAGGTCATGCCAAAGAGAGACTCCAAATGTCAAACACCCCGTCTCTGAAGTTTAAAGCCTTTGTAAGATCTGACGGATTGATATTCTTTTCCAGATTTGAAAAAAAAGAAGTTATTACTGATATTTTGATGCAGAATGTACTTTCGCTTCTCCGATAACGCTAATTGTGCACCGATGGCCTTCTGAGGAAGACACTGGTTCGGTGATATGAGCCTCTGATGTGCTCGTGTGTGCGTTTTGGACTTTGTTGTGTAATTGTGGTGGGAGTGGGAGTCTCAGCAAACACCCATGACCTTTCTTTGCCCTTAGTGCCCTTTCAAACCAAGATCGAATTTCCAACAGCGATAACCACCCGAGGCACTAAAAACCAGAAGGGGCATATTAGGAGTTTGGAGGGTGTAATGTAGCAAATGTCATTATTTGCATTTTAGTGATTCTCTAAAGGAAACTAACTCAAACCAGTCAGCGCTCATTCCTGAAGTTTCCCACCGGATGTTTATAGTAGCGATGTCTCTATAGGCATGTCTGATTGAAGGCAACACAGTCTTAGATTGATCGAGAGATGCAAATTTCGTCCCGGGTGAAAAAAAAGGGGGTGTCAACTCTAAACTATTCATATATTGGGTTCAACAAGTGCATGTGACATTTGTGTGCCAAAAGCATGCTGGGAAATAAAAAAGTTCATAGATTTTTTTAAAGCCACTATCTGTGGAGAAGTGTTTCTGGAGGTAAAAAGACAAAAAGTCCCAGTATGTTGTTTTCATTCTGATAGCGGAGCAGATGTGATAAATAAGAAGGTGGAGCGAGCAGATTGTTATCTTAGCATGACATTAAGACTTGAAACACAGGGAAACGCAGAGCTCTGCTCCGTCCTAAGACATTTGGACAGATTTGTTTAATCCTGGTTTAGTCTGGCAAACTCATGGTGGCATCAAGGAAGTCATTATGCTGCAAAACAACAACGACGACCACAGATAAACCCAAAAACCTGTTTGGAAAATGAAGATAAAAGAAAACACAACCTTTGTGCTCCTTGGTTTGCTGCCATAAACAAATGCGTTTGGATGTGTTAACAAGCAGAGGCGTGCTGTCACCCTGCCTGGGGCCCACCGAGAGGAGAAGGGGGGCCACGCCCCTATGAACACATTTTGCAGTAGCACCCATAAATCTCATTAGACAGTGAATTGCTGTTGTGCCCAATTCTCCTCTAAGTGCTAACATCATGTGTGGCATTCAGGGGACATCTGGCCAAAAATCTCTTTGCTCTCAATGTTAAATTTGCAGTAATGATTTCCATGTTGTTAACTCTTTGTGTTACTGAGGACTGTGCTTTTAGCCAGGAGGCCATTAGTGTCTTCTTGGGAATTAAAAGAAGGACTCCTAATACTGAAATCTTATTTTTATTGTTTATGTTTTGTGGTATTATTCCCATTACAAAATAAGCATTCCTGCTATTTTATATGTGAGCTTGAGAGGTTTTTGTATAAGGTGGATCGTTTCCCGTTCTGGTCAATGTTACAGTAGGCTAAGCTAACAGTCTCTAGCTTCATATCTAATGAACAGATATGAAAGAGGTATTGATCCTCTCCTCTAAGCCCTGATCTGATGTCTTTCCTTAATTATTGAAACATCACTTTGTAATCTTGAATCTGAACTCTTCTAGAGTTAAATTCTGCAGCAAGAGTTTCAGTTTGTTCAGTTAGAATAGTATACTATCTTGGTCCAACCTATACATGGCACTAACTCTCTGTAGACTTGTGTAGGAATGTCTCTCTCTTTAAAAAGACTTGCTTTTTACTATGTCATAAAAAAATGCACAATTACTGCCAAAGCTCAGTGTATAAGTCACAGTATTAGACACGTCTGGAGACATAAATTATTTACAAACCGTTTTTTGATTAGGCAAACAACAGGCACAGGCTTTTAAACACGAGGAGCACGCGATGAGACGAGCTGTAACACAAACATCTGATCCTGTTACGGCCTCATTGCCAGCATTTTAAAAACACCGCTTTTATTGATTTATTACATGTGTCTGTATTTGGGGTGTGTGCGGGAGGAAAGTGTGCCGTCAGCTCAGGAATCCTGCCAAAGTGGCACACATACACAGACTTCTTCCAAATGGAAAGAGATTGGAGTGGATAAAAGTGAGTGTGAATGCCGTTTGATTTGATGGTGATTTGAAAGTTCCCTCCACCTTCAGACAGGAATAAACAAGGCCTCCTTTCAAACAGCTCTTCAACTTAAACTGCCTTTCTGCTTGGATTTTTTTCTCTCTCTCTCTCTGTCTCTTACCGGATATTTGTTTGTCAGACATACAACATGAAAGAACAGTTTCAAGTTGTTTCAAGCAGAAATGAAAGAGTTTACTGTGGAGTTAAGTGGAAATGAATTCAAAAACAGGAGCCATCATTTCCTTAGACGCTGTTCGATGTGGTGCCATAAGAGATGTCTTGATGATCACTGATTGTTGGCATTGTTAATTAAAGGGATAGTTCAACATTTTGGCAAATTGGCCCATTGCCATAATCCCTATAGTCATAGCAGTAGGTTTGTTACCTTTATTTGTCGGTGCAAGCTATTTTCAGAACGGCGGAGCAGAGCCGTGAGCTGCTCAGAGCTACGCTACGGAGGCTCATGGGATTTCTTTCCCTCATCAAAGTAATCAAATACACAATCCAACAACTCCAAAACGCTCTGGTGGACAAGTTGTGACCTGCACATTCACCACGCTATGAGATAATAACGGAACGTTACCAGACAGAGTTGTTTTAGAGGTAAATTCATGCAAAACCACTGATGCACGTTGCCTTCAGGGACAGTTTTTCAGCAAGCAGTCTCTACATTTACCTCTAAAACAACTCTGTCTGGTAACGTTCTGTTATTATCTTATAGCGTGGTGAATGTGCAGGTCACAACTTGTCCACCAGAGCATTTTGGAGTTGTTGGATTGTGTATTTGATGAGTTTGATGAGGGAAACCAAGAAATCCCATGAGCCTCCGTAGCGTAGCTCTGAGCAGCAGGTAATGAACCTACTGCTATGACTATAGCGATTATGGCAATGCGCCAATTTGCCAAAATGTTGAACTATCCCATTAAAGCAATATTAAAAGAAAAAAAAAACATCCCAAACATCAAATGATATACATAGCTGTCAGACAGGAATAGTATGTAATCATTATAACGAAGAACACAAAAATAAGATGAGCTCATGGATCTTCATCGATTGACATGTTTGAAGGTTTGAACCTCTCGTCCTCTTCCTCCTCCACCTCCTTCTGCTTCTCCTGCACTTCTCCATCTAAATGGTGTCCAATCATTAGCTGGTAAATCAACACACCCACCACTGCGCCCAAGAAGGGGGCACATAAGGGCACGAGGAACCAGTAGGTGTTTGCACTGAAAGAGAAGAGAAGAGTAAAGTCAAAAGGTGTTGATTTTGAATTTCTATTTAATTCAATGAAACTAAATAAAATGAGTTCATATGAGAGGCAACAGAAAGGCCAGAAAACACATGAGCCCTGTCAGAGGTGTGAAGGTCACAGTCTAATATGTTAACCATAATTTGAATATCTTTAAAAAAGCATTTCGACACTAATTAGCCTTTAAAAGCAGCTGTATAATGAGTTGTATTATGTTTTCTGAGCTTTTCCAAAGTTCACCCCAAAAAAAGAACAACAACCCTGATGATCTCTCTCGACGCTTAAAAAATCTTTAACCAGAAATCTTGCACTTGTGTGTGTGTGTATGAAGTCTGAAGTTTGAATCTGGTATTAAAAGCAAGGTGGGTGGAGAGGTGTTACTGAGTGGCATCATGGGAAACGGCAGGATGTACTGTTTCTGGAGCTTGAACTCTGCGAGGGCACAAAAGTCAAGATAAACCTGTCGATGGTTCAGTTTAGCCATTGATTGATTTAAAGTTTGCAACCAAATACTAAATCAAATCAGGAGCGACGCTTTCATGTTACGTGTAATGTTTGTAGTTTAACTCGTTTAACTCCTCCTCCCTTTAGTTTCTTAGAAATTAGAAATCTGCTACGGGGGCCTAAATGTGTAATCCTGTTTTATAATATATTGATATTCTCTTAAAATTTGTGTGCATGTGTCCTGAGGCTATACTCACGTGAAAACTTCTCCACCCCAGCCTGCAAGAGCCGTGAAGATGCGCGGCCCCAGGTCTCTGGCCGGGTTGATGGCGTACCCAGAGTTGAAGCCCATTGACAGGCCGATGACCAACACCACCAGGCCGACAGTGAAGGCCTCCAGACCTTGAGGGATCGGGCTGTTGTGCGGATCAACTACGGCCAGGACGCACACGATCAGTGCAGCGGTCCCGATGATCTGAGATGCACAACAGCAGGTACAGATACAGTTTATGATGTGTCAGTTTTTGCAAATGTATTTTGTTTGTGATTCCTTGGGTTAGACATTTCGAAAAATCGCCTGTGTGGTTTTTGGTCATTTTCTCCAATATCACTGCTCCAATTTCAACCAAACCTTCTGCGTTGGACTCTCCTCGCCCCCCCCAGATGATATATTCGAATTTGGAGAAATTTGAAGATTAAAAAAAAAAAAGAATTAAGTATATTTTTTGGCTTTTTGCCTTTATTTGGTCTGCTTGACGCAGGATTCGAACCAGGGACGCCTGCGTTGAGGACTGTAGCCTCTACATGGGGCGGCCGCTTTAACCACTGCGCCACGCACCGCCCTAAATTTGAAAACATTTAATTTTTGGTCAAAAAACACTTTTTCGCCACCCCCAGGGGTTAGAAATTTTGAAAATCGTCTTGTGCGGTTTTTGGTCATTTTCTCCAAAATGGCCTCCCCCCAGATGATATATTCGAGTTTGAAATTTGAATTTTGGTCCCAAAAAAAAATCGACACCCCCGCAGAAATATATTATTATATTTCCCCGCAGAAAGTGGTTTTATTCAGAGGGATTTGTTCTGAAACAGTCAACAGACTCTATACTAAAACAACCACATTGAAATCTGTCAATCAACACTTTTCATCGTCGACTGGAGCAGTCTGACATCAGTGCAGAAGCAGAAGCAGAAGCACCTCCAGGAGACGAGGAGAGCCTGGCTGAGGATGGAGCGCTCTCTCCTCTGCTCACACTGTTGCTGCATCACTACAAGTCTGGACTCAGCTGAGCTATAGGCATATGGATGGATATGGTATGGATGGATCACTGTACATGCTGCTACACGTCAGGATGTGTGAGTGCTGCGGCAGCCAGTAGCCACCTCAGCCAGCAGGGGCAGCACTGATAAATAATGGAACAGAGACCGGCACAAAGGAAGTCCTATTTCACTGACAACAGGGGTCTCGGAAAATTTCTTCAAAGATAAAGTGAAAAATAAAAACAGGCTGGCAGGGGGAGAAGAAGCTGATGAGTAAGTGAGTGGTTGAGCGGATTTGGACTGAAAGTTGAGATTAAACATGGCTGACATCTGCCTGCTAATGGTTTGGCCTCTCAACTGTTGAATCAAGGACGTTGGTTAAAAATGACTCGTCTATTTTTCTAGATGTTGATCCGATGCTGCTTTCAGGAAAAGATTGAGTCTCCTGAGAACAAACCCCACTGCTCTCACCCTCATGCTGTGATCACACCATGTTGAATGCCGACCTCTGCTGTTGCTGTTGACGGTAAGTGTGTGTGAGAGCGTGCAACATGTGAGAATATGGTCGAAAGCATGTTATTATGCCAGTGTTGGCAGGACTGTATGTGTTGAACAACACACTCTGCATCTTCAATTATTCAGAATTTGCACCTATTAGGATTATTTATAACATGCTAATTTATAATGACACTATTATTTATTTGTTGTCAGTACAATAACATTGTGCGTTGACATAAACTTGACACTAACGTTGGTCTTTTCTCCATTCAACCACGATTTGTATGTCGCATGCACACAATGCCTCCTCAGCCTGCGTTCCACCTGCTGCAGGTCCAGATTTCCCTCAGGTCCAGAGCTCGTATCAAATACATACATAGTATATTGCACAGACAGAAATGGCCCTACAGTATTTGTTTACACTGTGTTTGTGTCTGCTCAGACCACCTATCAAACTACTTTCTGCCTCGTGGGCTGAGACGCACACTGTGATCTCCCTAAAATGAAAATGTCACTCAAACCTTTTTTTTTTTTTAGAAATATAAGTTCTATTTCAGATACAGTCGGTGTCGCCAGCAGCAGCAGCAGCAGCAGCAGGATTTTGTGCATTATCGCCTAACACACCAGGATCTAATTGAACTTCCTCTTTGTTCCCTCTCGCGAGCTGCTGCTCCACTCAGATTCAGAGTTTGGACTGTGAGATCAGCGCTGACCTGCTCATTACACTCACTGCTGCTTTCAACAGGTTAAAGAGGATAAGAGGAGCTGAAGTGATGTGATTGGCTATTAGGCCATTACAGGATTGCCAGATTTCCACAGAGCACTTCTGAGTAATAGGAAATCTGCTCTCCAGCAGCGGGCCGATGCAAAGTCCTCCACACACCACACTACAGTGTCCACTGCGGTTTGCAGAGGACGTGACTCCGCCACGTTCTTCATTCATCCATCTCCTGAGAGTTAAAACCTTTTATTCGAGTCAGTGCGAGAGTCTATTCGGCTCAAGCTGAGGTTTTTCTTTTGTTAATTTAAAATTCGGGTTTTAATATGAAAAGAAATCAGAGAGCTTTAGATATGTGAAGAAGTTATTAGAGGTGAAAAAGTTAAACACTGTTACCTGATCAAAGACTCCATTTAGCAGGGTGAGGTGTTGAGAGGGATAAGTGGCAAAAATCCCAGCTGTGGCATTCATCCCCACTACAATCAGCTCCCCGTGGCCAAAGTCCCATAATGCATCTGTTGAAACATTGTGCAAATCAGTGCAAAAAGTATCTTTATATGGGCAAAGTTGAATTTTGTGTGTAATTTAACAGCACAAGAGGTGAAGGTGACAATTTAATTCACATTACTGTTGCTGTTGAACTAAATTCTAACTTTCCTGACTGTCAAAACTAAATACTATCACACAAGTAACCTGCATGTCTTAGGTTAAACTGCTGGAGTGTGATGCGTGTTTCAGGGACACAGTTCACTGCTACTGTTTCACTCGTCTCTTTCTTGCTTTTTGCTTGGTTACATAACTGCAGTCTGCACTGAATGAGAGCCGGGGATGCTCAGACATATAGGGATATATCACTGTACAAGCAAGCTGCCAGCTCAAGCATAGAGAGAAGGCAAAGCAGCGTGTATAAACCGTGATACATAGGTTGTCACACAAATAACGCAGCAGCACAGCACTGCACACTTATATGACACAATATGAACAGAAATTCATGAATTCATGTATGAACGCCCCGGCGCCCCACAGAGAGTCAAAGATGTGCTCTGCTTTGAGTTCAGGCTGTTTTGGTGACCATGTGATTCACAGTGTATGTTTTTTTGTTTGTTTTTTTTACTATTTTTTGTTCAAACTCAATGGTGTTCGCTGTTGTAAAATCTGATCAACCTTGTAAAGATGTAACCACAATAATTGGATACCTCTGTCATGAGGTCAGTCGCTCTAAAACTGAAATATCTCAACAACTATTGGATTAAACATAATAAACTGTTGCACCATTTGGGTTTCTCATAGGATCCAGCATAAAGCCTGTCAATATCTACTGCCATTATTTACAGTGACAATGGGACAATGGGAGGGGATGTGTTTAAAATCAAGGGGAAATCAATGAAAGAAAAACACATAAACAAACCATATATAAATTAAATACATATTTATGTCTGCAACACAGTATACTAGATATAATCATCATTGACATTTTTCTGATTGATACATTTACATGCATTTCATTGGTGATATGTTGTAAACATACATGTTATTTCAAGGTCAAGGTGAGGTCATGTTATAAGCCTTTTGGGTTTCAGACCTCACCTGCACATTTTTTTCGTATCTTTCTCACTAGTAAGAGAGATAAGTAAATGTTTTTGTTGTATTTTATATGTGCAAATAAATAAAGTCTAAAAAAGTCTATATACAGAAACTTAGACACTTGGTTTTTGCTTGCTCATCCAATAGTGGGGTGTTTTCCTTATTGTAATAGCTTGATGCATTTTTACTACAGTAAATGTTAACTGATCACATGTGTAAGAGATTTAGCAGAAGGAATCGTCCAAATGTTTTTATCATATAAGTTACTGTAAGACCTGCAGGAAAAACGTTGCAGGTGTAGATGGCTCCATGTTCACCGATGTGTTTGCTCAGAGAAAACAACTATTTGTCTTTGTTCAAAGTGTCAACAGGCAGGAGGAAATCTTTAAATGTCACCATAAAGCTACTCTAGGTTCAGGTCCCCGGTGTCCATCCTTACAAAGTGTACCACTGCTGACAATTTAGATTTGAGGTGCACAGCCTGTTAAACACTTAGATATTCATTAACATGAGGTGTTAATCACATACCATAATACAGGCCGAATACGATGGCTGCGCCCAGGAAGGCCCCGAGGGTCTGGAAGAAGAAGAACAAGGGGAACTTGGTCCAGGGCTCTCTCCTGAGTAAACACAGCGTGAAGGTCACGGCTGGGTTCAGATGACCACCTTCACATGAGGAAAATAACAAGAACACGGTGAGTTTTTCTACATGTGTCGGATCCGTTCTTATTCAGAGTGAGGAAACAAGACCAGATGGAGACGGCTGTTTTATCTCCACTGCATACAGTAGGGCTCCTCTTCCTTAGGTAGGTAGAGCGCTGAACATATAGTACCATACAGGCTACCCAGTAATTGTGGCCTCTGTAAAGTCCTGTTAGGATGGAAGGTCTCTGTGACACAAATTAAATTGGAAAGATGAAAAGATTCGGAAAAGTATTCTCTTTTTTCTAACCTTGAAGGGGGGGAAGGAGCTGCTCTGATGGCACACTCATGTGGGTGTCTCGCTCGCATTCATACCTTAATCGTGTCAGGATAGGAGCTATCTAATTATAAGAGCTTATTTTCTCAGCTGCAATGTGTATTAGAGGGGGACAGCCTCATTATAAAGAAGTGAGCAGGAGCGAACTACAGAACCCTTTGTAGTGTGGCTGCTTTTTGACAGAAGATACCGGCATTGAGGACTGACTCGCTCACTTTCCTTTCAATTACAGACCACGTCGTCTTCAAGTTAAGGGGTGAGTGTCCCCTCCTTCGCTCTGCGTGTGTGAGTCTCTTATTCAACTTTGCATTCTTCTGGCCACTGCCTCTTCCTCTGCCCCCCACCTTCCCTCCGCCATCGCCATCTCCAGCTGTAATCCGTCATGGCTAACACATCTGTGTGGTAAATACTGGACTCGCGAAAACTGCCAGTTGATGTTTAGCTATCGGTCATAATGACACCTTGTTCGTTGTTGTGCTAATGGAGGTGACAGTGATGTAAATGGCTGCTATGTTATTGATTTATAATAAATCTTCCTCTCTTTAATTGAGATTATCATCATGTTTTGTTGATATTGGGTGCCCCAAATTACTATAAAATAGCCACACCTTTTTTTTTTTTTGTTTAAACCCCAGTAATTGGAATCCAAGTCAACTCACATGTGATTTGTGCAAAAGCTGCAGCTCCTCTAATGACCACTAGGTGGTTCCCATGTTAAAATGTCCACCTTTACAGCAGAACTAACATGTTAACAGCCAAGTACAAAAAACAATTTTGGTCTCTACGACTATTTTCCTCCTTTAATATTATGTTAGATTTAAAGTTATGTGCAAGGGTGTGGCTTTGAGCGACAAGTGGGTGAGTATGCTTTCTACAAAAACAGCATTTTTCATAGTCAATTAATTAGTTTTGGTTTGTATTATTATTTTTTTTTAATATGCCCAAATAGTGGCGAGCACGAAAAACAAAAATATATATTGAAAAAAATGGAAAGCAAAACAATCAGACCAATAAATAATCATAATGGTTTAGATAACAAAAACACAAACCCAAACACTTGATAACTTGCAATATATAAAAAGTGTAGGACAGAGAGGAAAAGAAAGAGTATTTAATCGCACTCCCTTTCCAGAACTATGTAACTGTTTCACACTTACTGTTTTACACATACTGTACCTGACTAATAAGGCAGTCAGACACTGCCAAGATAGCAACACACCACGTCCATCTTTTTTTATACATCTGTGGTGAAGCTGAGCAAAACGTACGGTGACATTTTCATGTTTATGTGCAACGTCATGAAGTATAAATGACACAAAACAGTGTTCAGCATGTTTTAACAAGCTGTGAATGAAAACAGAATAGAAACAATGAGTTGTAGTAGTAGTAGTAGTAGTAGTACATCCTCACCTGAGACCTGTCCACTCATGAGGATGCCTAATGTTGCTGCAAATCCAAAAGCCAAGTTCACAGTGAGGAAGGTGCCGTGGGATCCCCGGCTTAGCACCAGCTGTGCTACTGCACCACAGCCAAACATCTGGATGGAGGAGAGAAAACAATCAGGAGACATTTACTTGTGCTTCTTTTTTTTTAAATATTTCCCAGCTACAGTACAGACTTTTGCTATGTTGAGAAGATCCAAAGAGTGAAAAAAACATGTTGTCAAGTGAAGAAACAACCTCGACGTGAAGTTATTTTTGTGGACAACACAGTGGTAGAAAAACTTCAGAGAGAATAATAAAGCTCCACAGCGGCTGACCTGGAGTTCAGGTGTCCAGCTGCGTCTCGCTTTTTTGTCTTATCCAGGGTGTGCCTGCGTGACCCCAGAGGTCATGCGTATGTTATGGGTGGGCTTTGTGTGGGTCTATTGATGCAGACGGCAATCTGACTCCACCTGCGGCGCCCCCCCTCCTCCACCACGGACCGCCGAGGAGGCCCCCCCTCCCAACCACCAGCAGGGAAGAAGGTATCGTGGAATTAACAGATCAGTCAGACCTGGGGAGCTGAATAACAAAGCGCCCTCCCCTGATACTTTTGTTGTCCGCGGGGTCACCATGAGAAACAGAGGGATTCCACGTTCTTTGGCACCGACTGAAAAATATTTTGAAAGCAACCTCTGGCTTCCTAGTGTGCTGAAAAAACAGGATTACAGATGCTTAATGAAGTCTATTGATATCATATGGATATAAAACAATAGGGCTCTCTGTGTGTAATTTAAATACAAGGGAGAAAATGAACGCAGGAGATAATTGATAGAGGAGTCTTAAGAATAAAGCTAAAATTATTGTTTCATGTGTGAGAGCAGGAATTTAATGGGAGGAGAGGAGCAGTTAAAGTGTCTTTACCTTTTAACATAATGTAAAAGCAGCTTTTGAACATCAAATCAGTCTTAAAGAGGAGCGAGTGCACCTTTTACACAAAAAAAAGAAAAAACCTGAATAATTCCTGACTTATCATCGGTGTCGTGATAACATCCTCACCTCATCCTTACACAAACATGTTGGACACAAACGATGCATAAAATCCCTGGAGGCATTTTCAAAAGATCTTTTACTCTTTGCTCATGTTGAACAAAAAAACAGCTTTAGAAGATGTGTTTGGAGGAGGAAACGACCTTCTGCCATTTATTGTGATGTGATGTGATTCAGGCATATTCAGCATTTACTTTACATTTCTATGCTGTATTGTAGGCTATTGTTGTAAGTTTCAATGATTGGCTAGGGAGCCAATCACAGCTCAGATTGTAGATCAGAATACGCCAGGTTTCTAAAATATACAAACTCACCTTTTAATGAACATTTCACGTGACAAGTTCATATTTAATTTCCTCCATTTACTAAATAAAACAGCAGCGCAGCACATATTCCCATCAGTCCCTGTCATTATTAAACAGTAGCAGGTGCTAATCCTTTACATTAAATCCTAACCGCTTTATTCTGAGCATAATAAACATTCAGTAATTTGGCCTTTTCTCTCTTTTACACGAACAAGCTGATCCCCCAAGCAGCCTGCAAGATTAATGCAAACACTGACTGTACTCACCACCAGAATGAGGCTTCCCAGGCATTCAGCCAGGGCCTGGCGGAGGAGCACACGTCGGATCTGAAAGGTCCTTGCCAGCTTCTCCAAAATGTCTTTTTGTTTCCCCATGATGCAGTTATATTAAGATTATCTTGAGCTATAGGCTCTGTGGTCTAATAACCAATGTGTGTCAGGGGCTGAGCATCAGCTTTTAGGGGTCTCCAGAGGATCCCTCCCTCAGTAAGAGAAAAACAAAAAACAAGGTGCCTGCCCCGTCTCCTCCTCACAGTTTTTATGGCTTCTCAACTTCTGATGTGACTTCTTTTCACCATTTATCTCTCTACACCGCTGCAAACATCAAAAATAAAGGTATATACTTTGCACATTTGCTCCAGAACAGCGGTTTGCCAACCTTTTTTCCACCTCATGGCCTTCTTCAAATTCTAAAAAATGTTGTCGGCACACATCCAACCTTGTAACAATACGAAAGGCCAAACGATACCTTTTCAGAAAACATTGTATTTTTAAGGTAAAGTTTGAACATTCAGAGCTGGAAACAACTTTTCTTTGAATACATTTTTTACTCTCAAGTTTTTGTTATGGATGTAATCTATTATCGTGTAAACAGACTGAGAGGTAAACAATGGAGACAACATAAAAGTATCTATCATTGCCTTATCACAGTTATTCATTTGTAATAATGATGTATAAAACTTATATTTATTTCATTAATTTTCTCTCTCTCCTGTAAACAGTGTGAATAAATTAATGATTAAATGCCTGATTAATATTCAGTTGTCATGGTGAAGCTAATGTGTGAAATAAATAAGAGATTAAAAATGCAGGAATAATTTCGATATGTGGCTTTAAAGGTGTACAGAAAAGAAAACTGAATTTGAGCCCACTGGATCATAAAATTAATGTGATAACTCATCTTTCAGACGATGTAGGCCAAACTTTGTGCAAAATTCTATTTTTGAGTAAATTGAAAGTGTGTATTTTTTTTTTCGCATTGGGTAATGCAGGCGCACGGATTATACGTCAGCCTGTACACGATTCATCAGCTTTAAGAAAAATATTTCATGGGTGTTAAGCGTTGTTAAAAAGTTAATAAGTAATTCTGGTTATGTTTGAGAATCGAAATGACACATCCGGTTGGCTCTTGCAAGGTGGTTACGGCGGAACGTAAGTAAAAGTTGCTTGGCAACCATCCTGAAACCTTACAAGAAGAGGAAGATGACGGTGGTTACAAACTTCACTGTGAGCCAGTCTACAACTCTCAATATTAGAAATTCTCTGACCGCATCCATCATGTTTTCCCCCCTTTTTTCTGAACGGTGAGCTGTCTTTACTGTTAATACGCTCACAAGTGAGTGTTTTTTTGGGACTGTTTGCCGCAGAGTCAGTGCCATGTTTACTTCGCTGCAAAGTGAGCTAACTCCGCTAGCCTAGCCTAGCCTAGCCTAGCCGTCATGGGAGAGAGACGTCGCTCGCGCTGCTTTTCTGCATGGACGTCGGAGGACTACTAGGATAACTTCAAGAGCTTCAACAGACTTCGTGGGAGTGTGGCGGGTGCTGAGGACGGATTTTTACCTTCTTCTGGGTATGCTGCTGCTCATTGCTGCTGTGCCGACGGAGAAACACAGGAGGAGGGAGCTGCTTCCATCGCCCACGCGGAGGAGGTAAGTTAGGCTACTGTTGATAACGTTCATTCACGAGCTCCAACCTTTAGGGCGCCAATGGAAAAATGCAAGCTTGCTAAAATAATAGAGACTAAACACAAAGAGACTGAAAGGGTTTTAAATTCTTGTGCTTTTGAGTATCTTTAATACATAATTCAGAGCTGTGTTTTGTGTTATTAGTGTTGAATTTTGCATTATTTGTAGGTTTATAAAACCAAGTGTAGCTACTCCTGTCAGTGTCACTATTGCTATTCTTCATGACAGTGAGTGTCATACACTACCCTGACAGTTTATTTGCACTGAAATGTCTCTTTCACCACGTGATGGAAGTCAAATAGGGTAAATGCTTAATCCAGCACAGCATAAGGTGTATTATTATTATACGAGCCAATGGTGAAAGTGTTACAAAATATTAACATATAATGACATTTAAAAACGTATAAACATATGCCAAAATCAATCATTTTTTTCACCTTCTCACCAAATTTCTATAAGGGCCCACTTGCGATACCTTTGGGGCCCTGTAATCACTCGCAGGTTGGAAGCCACTGCTCTGCTGCTTTAAACTGTCACCCACTCTGATATCTCTTCATTAACACTTCACACTCACCACTGTGGAGGGCCCTCTACATGAAACGGGTCATATATACATAAACAGGTAAAACTGTGGCGTGCACACACAACACAGACTCTCCACCGTAATTGGAAAGAGTCAGTTGCCATGGATACTGATAGATACGGAGCTCATCCAACTGTCGGAGCTATTGTGTGGCGTTTTCACTCACGCTGGTTCTTCAGTGAAAGATTACGAGTCAGTGCGGCCTTGACGTTGTGTCAGTGGTCTGAAGGCAGTGTTGTGTGGCGTTGTGTGGCCTTGTGGTTAGAGTAGACAGTAACACATCTGCAAAACATGGCTGAATGCAAGTAACTGGGATATGCAGAATTGGTTTTTGTTTTTTTTAAATCAGCAGATAGAGAAAACTTTAATTGTAGTCGAGCGAGTGAGAGATGCTTATAACATTTAAGATCTAAATAACACTAGTAGGCTGTTTTTGTGGACCGGTATCTCCTGAAACTGTGCCAGATGTGATTACTGCTTCAACACTGATCACCAGTAATGATGATGAGAGAAAATCTGCAGTGCAGCTTCCAGGTTTTGACAAAGAAGAATACAAAGAACAAAAAAAAAGCAAAACGATAATATCTCTGCTGCTTCTTCTGCTGCTGCTGCCATGCATCAAGTTTGTGCACTGCTGCTAAGAAGCCTTTGATTATTCTAGTTTATGTTGAGCACATATTTTTTCCTAAATAAAAACTGTGCATAATCAAATTTCCACAGACTAACTGCTCCAGCTGTGCCGTATATGTCACCGTGATCCGTGCAGGAAACTGGTGATGAAGAGCAACAAACCTGTTTAAATCAACTTAAGTGTTGAACCTTCACTTACTAAAGCACCGTGTCAGTGTTAATCTATGGAGGAAGCAGGAAGGAAACACACTGAGTTGTTTACTCTGGTGTGTATACGCGTGTTTGTGAGTGTGTGTATTTCCTTTACATTTGTGCAGTCCTTCTCCTAGCAGTCTGACGCAACTGTTATCGTTCCTCTCAGAGTAATTAAGACGCTCACATCTCCTGCTTTGTTCAGCGCATTAGAGCGATGGGAGTGGACAGAGGAGACGTCTGCGATGCTTTATCTCTCATATTTGTTAAAAATCAGTCTGACTTGCTGTTTCGGCACAATGCAGAAAACACCCCCATGATAACCCCAATTAACACAGTTATTCAAATAACAGCTTAATTTACTCAGCTAAGATATGTTTTTTGCCTCAACATTGTTTTCACAGTTTTCTCTCATGAGGCCGCTGCGTTTATTTTTTGCAGTATTTGTATTTTCGTGTTGTAGACTCACCTTGCTGAGGAGGCAAACAGATAAAAAAAAAAAAAACTACATAATGATGATGGATTTTTATGAAAGTGAACCTTCAGATCATTTCAGAATAAGTGTATTCGTCCATCAAATATATAAAAGTCAAACTCTTTTTGTAGCTTGACTCATTCGAACAAACCGTCCTCCATCAGGACGCAGCATGGCCGCCACTTCTGCTCAAACACCAGGTTTTGTTTAGCCGTGAGCCTTGTGTGCGAAGCAAAGATAAATTGATTTTGAAAATAAAAATCACAGCAATGTTCGCCCCGGTTACCCAAGTGATTCTTTTGTCACACTGATTACGGCTGTTTGTCTCTCTGATATTGACCCACCGCTGCCATTCACAGTGAAGCCAGGGTTAATCCTGTCTTTTGCACTTTAAAAATTAAACACACACACTCGCTCCTGATTTATATTTTATATTCCTGAGCCAGATTCATAATGCATAGTGTTGTGTTCTGTGTGGAGAAAAAAGAAGGAAAAATCAAAGGTCGTATATTGTTATTTATAAAACAACATGTAATGTGCATCATCAGTGGGACAGCTGAGTGTTTATACGGTTGAGTTGGAGGAGACAAAGGTAAGAGACAAAGATGAATGGGTATAAGCTTATTATTTACATAGCCATGATTATGCCGCGTGTACTCCGCAGCTTCCTCGGAATAAAATGAGCCTCCATTATCGGTGGATCGTATGAAAATTCACGGCTAATGCTGGAAGGTGCTCAGTGTGTGTGGACACGGCCAGGAGAGTGGCACTGCATTAGCATAACATCAATGTCAAGCTTACATCCCTGAATCGGGCTAATCAGTATTCCTACTGTCATATTAGTGTGGCACTCAGAATCTCAAACACAGAGGTATCTGGTAATATCACCAATCAGCCATGTCTATATATGCTGCAGTCACACTCTAATGGAATTTAAAAAAAAAAAAAAAAAATTCTCTGCAGCCCACAGGGATGAAATATGAACGAGGAAAAAGGCTGGAAAGAGGTGATGGACTGTAATGAGAGAGCACATTATCTCCACTGTTGTGAGTGTTTCAGTGCTTATGTTCGGTATCTTTAGGTTTTTATCATGTGAGAGCTCCGGACACATGTGCAGATTATATGACTGTAACTACAGTGCAGGAGCAACAGGGTCACTTTTTTTTTTTTTTTCAGGTTTCTGTTTTGTCTATTTATTCAATAGGGACAATGCAACGCAGTTCAAACAATGTATGGAGCTACTGAAGCTCTGCAAGGCTGAAAGTTTATTTCATTAATTTATTTATTATTGTTTGTGCCATTATCATGAGATGGTCACAGTCTTTCACTTAGCTCTCAGGGTTGTTTTTGAAAAATTGAAAAAAGTAGATGAGAATAATAATAATAATAATAGAGCAATAATAATATTTTATTCATTTATTCATTCTTTCCCTATTCAAATCTAAAAAAATAAAATAAAATCCCAGGGTTTGTTTTCACTGATGAAAAAAGCAAAAAAGAGACAACAACTAAACAGAACTATTTTTCTATTAATCTAAGACGGTTAAGTAGAATTGCCCAGAACCAGGCAGGTTAAAGCTTTGTTTTGTTTTCAATCTTATTTCATGCCTGGACTTGATTTGATTCCAGTTGGTAAATCAGCAGCTCAATTATGGTGAAAACGGATTCTCTACATTTAGATCTACAGCCCTGTATCTTTCACCAGCTAGTTTAGGAGCAATGATTTGCCTGAGGTGCGTTCAGGGTCCAGTGTACTTACATGTTGTCAAATAAACAAATTTAGAAAATGAAATTGCAAACTGATGTTTAATTCAGTCGCCAGTGAACTCTCAAGTCAAAACTTCTCTTGCGTTTTAAATATCTGAAAACTTCTAAGCTCATAAAACGTTGGCGTTGTGGAGATGCATGTTTTTTTATAAGACGGTGAAAACTGTGAAGCAAAGAGCAATAAACCTAGATGAGGGGGAAAAAACTTCTGCTGATTCCGTATGCAGGCTGAGACGTAACGCAATGCATATACAGCACCGTAAACTCCCTGAGCTTTCAGCATGGACTAATAAAACCACCGGAGAGGCGTCTGAAGAGAAATTATATTTCACTCTGCACGGCTTCAGTGCAGTTTGTGATCAACACTTCTCTTCATAATGATGCTCTAAATGACCGAAGAATAATATTTTATTGAAGTGTTTCATGTGAAAGCCAAAGAAGAGAGCAGCACATTCACAGAAGCCTCATAATGAGGATCTACTCTGTCATTTAACTAAAAGGAGAAACAGTTCATGGTAATGATGTTTGGAAGGAACATGGAAGTTAAATTATATATATATAACATATAAAATACACAGTATGTGCTGTATAGGAAGTGTCCAATAGATTCCTACAACTTTCCCCCTCATGCTGCGTATTATTCATGTAACTTACGGATAATTCATTTACAATTCTGCTGGATGCAACGCCAAGAAAAACTTAAACTCTAGGACATGTCTGCACCATACAAATATAAAACCTGAGTCATGGGGGAGAAGATTTATTATGGTTCATGTGCTAAAACAAAAACATTCATGTAGCATTTTAAACATGCTGTAGAAACACAGCTTTGCTTTGCAGGAATACAGAACAGTACAAACTCAGAGAAGCTCCTGAATCATCACTTATGACTTGTACATATACAGCTTGATGATTTTAATGGAGTTTTCAGAGAGGAAGGAGAAATAAATGAATAACATTTCCATTTGGTCTCTGGTCACCATCAGACCAAGTCTCTCTCCTCCATCTTACTGCACTCCTTTGTGGATGAAAGACAGAAAAAGATGTTCATATGAAAACTATAAGCTGCTCCATAACTCCCAGTGCTAACACCTGTTGACTACTGTAACGATTCTAGATTTGCTTATTTATTCAGTGAGCTAACACGTTGTTTACCAAGAAAAGACTGTTGTTGAAGTAGGTTACACATACAGTTTCCTCACAAATATGCGTAATAAAGCAAGCAGCATCTTAACTGATCTGAGAACATTTGAAAGCTGAGGTGACCACAGCTTGACCTAGCATAATCATCTGTAGCTATGGTAACTATATAAATTGGTGCGTCAGTGCCAGTGGATCATCGCGGGCCAGATGTTTTGCTCTCGCAGACCAGATGTGGACACAATTTAGTGAATAGATCAACATGCGTTTCTTTTCAAATAAACCTTTCAGTTTAGAGAAAGTTCATTCATCCCTTTTCATAGTCGCATCTTTTTTTTCCCCCTTCCTACAATCATACACTCTCCTGGGATGAATACTTTGATAATAGTTGTATGTGGTTTAATTCTACCAAAAATAGAAATAGAAAAGGTGGAATCATTTACCCAGGCCCCTTCAGTATGAAGGGTGAACAACAACAACAACAACAACAACAGAGGGATGATTGAGCAGAGAAGATGGATGAAAATCTCTCACGGCTAATTAAACAATATTACATTATACATCACAGGCTTCATTTCATCACCTGATTAGTTATAGTTGTATATGCAGTAAAGACTTTTCACTTTGCTTTTATTAATCAATCAGTTACTTATTCATCACAGATCTGTGGTCAGCTATTATTGATGAGCTTTGTGAAAACATATCCATGTATCTTAAAAACAATGAAGTGATGGATTTACAGTGTTTCCCCACATATGATTAATAAGAATAAGAACTGATGTTCCTTATTATGAATGATTTTAATTAGCGCTGCTTCTATCTGCACAACAGTGAATCTTATCTCTCAAAGAGGAAATGTACCGTCCTGTTGACACCTGGAGCCAAACCAGCGAGCGAACTGGAAGTGATTTCTTTGGCACATCACACGCTTTCAATTTGATTATTATTTTTTCTTAATTAAAGCTTTATTTGTATTCGTTTGTTAGCAGGACCAACCAGTAAATTAGATTAGTGTTGGATTAGAAGCCAGTGATCAATTGTTATCAGGATCATTATTACCTAAACAGTGTTTTTGTAAAATAAAAGATATAAAATAAACAAAATTATACCAATTATATTCCATATGAATCCCATGAATATGAATATCATACAATTTAACATTCAGAAAACCCTGTGCTCCTGAAAGTCGCTGCTGCTGCTGCACAGATCTCTGCAGCAGCAGCAGCAGAAGACAGCCTCTACACGGCTTAAAGAAAAAACAGATAATGGCCAGGACATTTCCAGGCTGCTGCAAAGCATGCTGGGGCAGTGCACTGGGCAACAGAATGACACGTCAAGCCACTTTGCTGCCTAAAAGGATCAAGAAGCACTTGTCTGACTGCCACTTGCACAGCAGCTTTGCCTCCTGGCAGACGACGCTTATTGCTTCGCATTCTTTAAGCTGTCGAGAAGCTACTGTATATAACAATGTTTGGCTGTTTGCGCAGCTCAGTGTCATTGTGATGCTTAGCGGTGTCCCGCCATATTGTTTTTGCTGTTTGGCAGGCATCTGAAATTATCTACAGAATTCGCCTCAGTCTGCCTTGAAGCCGTGTATTATTCTTATTTTCTCTGCGGGACACTGCGGTTTTGATGGCTCAACTCTTTACAGAGGATATTGTTGAGTCTTTGGTGTTTGAGTGACGGACTCAACAGGCCGCCGTCAGAGGAACATAAACAACAAACACAGCAGCTACATGCACATCCTCCAGGTCTGAATCACATCAAAACTCACACAATTCTCAGGAACCTGCTTATTTTGACAGTTTGCAAAATGACAGGTTTACAGCAATTTCCTTAGAGATTATTTTGAAAGGTGCTTTTTAAGAAAACAACAAACAGCAGAAGACTGTATTTACTTTACTTTGACAAAGCTAAGCTAGCTGCTTTCAATCTTTATGCTTATGCTAAAATACCTGTAGCTTTGTATTGATCACAAATGGAGTCACGACTCACCTCATCTGGCTCTGAACTAGTGCAAAACAAAGTATACTGGGAATATTCTGGTAGTTGATAGTATACGATTCTTGTTTGAGCTAGTCTCAAAACAGCTTGTTCCTTTATGTCTGGAGAACATGATTTGTGGATGGGAATGGTTGTTTGTACGGTCTTACCGTCATCAAAAATGGTAAAAAAAAAAAAAAATGTACGTAGGATAATGTGAAGTTTATTACATTTCTGTATGTCATGTCCCACATTATGCTGTTTTTCAACCATTTCACATACTGTAGGTCGAAGTGGTCCAACCACATTGTATTTGGAGTGTATTGCCCCCAAATCAATCTGTGGTACTAAATCTCAGCAATCTAAAAGTGGCTCTGCTGAGAACGAGCCGTTTCTGTGTCTGCACCTTGAAATGAAAATAAGATGTGTAAACCACGTCCACTCCAAACCCGCCATTGGGAGAGGCCGAGAGGGTGTGGTTTTCGCTACCGGTACCATGTGCTAATGTTGACATTGGGAAAAGGGGTGGGCAATGAACACAACCACTACAAAACTATAGGTTAAGAAATTAACCCCGGTTCTCTGAAACATGAGTGAGGTATCTCACTATGGGACACGCCCCCTGCGCTTGTCCCCAGAAGCAATTTTCCACTACGCCAGTCCTGACTGGCAGACAGACGTGACGTCACCTCCCTGGGAGGGTCTTCCTCCTCCCTATAAGACCGTGGCGTCACGTCGGTACTTCAGTCTGAGCAAAAAACACCTCTTCCTCGCTCCAGGCAAGGAGGGTGATCTGGTGAGATACCTCACTCATGTTTCAGAGAACCGGGGTTAATTTCTTAACCTATAGTTCTCTTTCAACATTCGTTTCGGTATCTCACTATGGGATATAGAGACTCCCGTATTGCCTCAGACAAGCATATCTCGAGGACCAGATATTAATGTGACATAAATCACATAGACAGCCCTCTATCTGTCGCTGAACCCACGCGCAGCACAGTGTGAGCCATTGTGGGTACAGTAACATCCAATCTGTAAAATCTGGAGAAGGTATGAGGCGTAGTCCAGCTGGCAGCCGCACACACCTCCTCCATAGAAACGCCCTGAAACAATGCCCATGACGCAGCCATCCCACGAGTGGAATGAGCGCGCAGCCCTGAGGGGGGCCCTAGACCCTTACTCTCATAGGCCAAGGCAATAGCCTCCACAATCCAGCGTGACAACCGCTGCTTCGTGAGAGGCTTCCCCAAGGTTGGTGCAGCCCATGACACAAACAGCTGTTCTGATTTCCTGAATCCAGCTGTTCTGTCCACATAGGCGCGCAACGCGCGCACCGGGCAGAGCGTATTCATGCGTCCATGCTCCTGCGATGAAAAAGGAGGAGGATAGAACGCCGTCAGCTCAATAGGGCGATATGGTATTGCCGGGTTAAAAACCTTCGGCACAAACACAGGGTTAGGCTTCAGTAGAACCTTAGAATCCCCTGCTAAAAACTGCATACAAGCCGGGTTCACCGATAATGCATGGATGTCACTCACGCGCTTGGCCGAGGCCAACGCGAGTAACAGAGCCGTCTTAAGGGAGAGCTCTCTGAGCTCCACCTGAAGCAGTGGCTCAAAAGGCGGGCCCGACAACACATCCAGAACCATGGACAGATCCCACGGAGCTGCCAAGTTCTTGGACACTGGTCGAAGGCGCCGTGCACCTTTCATGAACTGACAAACCAGGGGGTGCTGACCCGCTGTTTTGTCTCCAAAGCCAATGTGGCATGCCGATATAGCGGCTAAATACACCTTGACTGTAGAGAAAGCCAAGCCCTTATCCAACAGCTCCTGTAGGAACGTCAGGATAACCGGCACGGGGCTCTGAAAAGCCAAAACCCCCGCTTTTACGCACCACTCTTCAAACGCGCTCCATTTGCCATCATATGCGGCGCGCGTAGAAGGAGCCCTTGCGCCCTGAATAGTGGCGATGACGCTCTGCGGGAGCCCAGCGGTGGACAAATTCAACCTTTCACGGGCCAGGCCCATAGAGCCATGCGCTCCGGATAAGGATGAAAAATCTCCCCGCGCGCCTGCGTCAAGAGGTCTCTGCGCAGTGGCAAACGCCACGGCTGACCGCACAGGAGTTGAAATATCTCCGCTAGCCAGTTCTTCCCTTGCCAGCGGGGGGCTATCAAGATTAGAGACAGATTCCTCTCTCGCACTCTGGCGAGAGTAGGAGTGATCAGCTCTAGTGGGGGAAAAGCGTACAGGAGGACACGGGGCCACTCGTGCGCCAAAGCATCCAGCCCCATCGGAGCGCTCTGGCCGGTGAGGGAGTAGAACAGAGGGCACTGAGCGTTCTCCTCTGACGCAAAGAGATCCACTCTCGCCTTGCCGTATCTCTTCCAAACCTGGGCAACCACCTCGCTGTGGAGTTTCCAATCCTTGTAGCGAGGGTCGCCCCTGGAGAGTAAGTCTGCTCCCAGGTTCAGTATGCCCGGCACATGAGTGGCCCTCAGCGATAACAGGTGGGAGAAGCTCCACGTTATCAGTCTGTGTGCCAGCATGTGCAGACGGCGCGAGCGCAGCCCGCCCTGTCTGTTGATGTATGCTATAACTGTGGTGTTGTCGGTCCTGACCAGAACATGCTGTCCTCTGAGAAGAGGCAGAAAGTGTTTCAAAGCCAGAGACACGGCCTGAAGCTCCAAGCAGTTTATGTGAAGTAACTGCATTTGTGAGTTCCATGTGCCATTTACTATCCTGCCCTCGTAAGTGGCTCCCCAGCCTGAACGAGAAGCATCCGTAGTAATAACTTTTCTGGCCAGGATGGTTCCCATGGTAACCCCTGTGGTCAGAGAAGTTGTGCGTCTCCAAGGGCGCAGCGCCATGACGCACGCCACGGAGATTGAAACCTGACGGTGTCTGTGGCGCGACGGGTTCAGCTTCAGTGATGCCACCCACCGCTGAAAAGGTCTCATGTGCAGGCGACCGAGCGGAATGACCGCCAGGGCCGATGCCATAAGGCCCAACAGCCTGAGACACACTCTGAACTTTAACTTCGTCCCCCTGCGAAAAAGTGCCAGACAGGCCTGAAAGGCCTCCACTCTCTCCGCTGACAGACGTGCTCTGAACGCGACCGAGTCCAGAGATAGACCGATGAATTTGATGTTCTGAGTAGGGATCAGAACACTCTTTTCCCGGTTCACCGTGAAACCCAAAGCGGCCAGATGTGACATGAGCAGTGTGGCGTGAGCCTGGGTTTGGTGTGGGGACTGAGCTGCGAGAAGCCAGTCGTCTATGTATGTTGCCAAGCGCATTCCCACCTCTCTCAGAGGTGCGATGGCTGCCTCGGTACATTTTACAAACACCCTCGGACTTAATGAAAGGCCGAATGGGAGCACCAAATACTCGTACGTTATGCCTTGAAAAGCAAATCGGAGGTATTTTCTGTGCGGGGGGTAAATAGGGATGTGAAAGTATGCGTCCTTCAGGTCTATGGATATGAACCAATCGCCTGGACGCACAAATCGTATCAGAGCCGTGTGCGTTAACATTCTGAACTTGTACTGTCTCATGTATCTGTTCAGGGCGCGCAGGTCTAATATGGGCCGCAGACCCCCGTCTTTCTTGGGGACCAGAAAATACCTTGAATAGAAACCGCTCTGTCTCTCTTCTGAAGGTACTATCTGGACAGCTCCTTTGTTTAGCAGGGAGTTGATTTCTTCCTGCAATATGCGAGCTTTGTCCCCTAGCGCCTGTGATTGCAAAACTTTGTTGAATCTGGGCGGAGTGGACGCGAACTGGAGCCTGTAACCTCTGGTTACGGTTTTTAGCACCCAGCCCGATGTCACGCATGCACGCCACTGCTGGGCTCGCTCCGACAGCGGACCTAACGGTGGTCTCGCCGCCGTGCTGAGCCGCACAGCGGGTGGCGCTGCTGCGGTACTCAGTCTGTGCTGCTGCTGCACAGCAGGGAGACTGGCCCGCTGCGCCACGAGTGGGGTTATGGCTCCCCCTCGTGGCGTTATGTGAGGCTTTACAGCCATGATATGTTTCTGTTTTATTTTTGTTTTCATTAATAAGTTTGACTGCGCCCTTGGTTCTGGACCTGGATGCACAGTGGACAACAACTTTATTAATAACAATGAGGGGGGTGTGTGTGTTTCTCTGCACTGGTGTGTGCTTGTGTAACACAGAGTCTCTGCATGGCTCTCTGCAAGGCTCTCTGCAGGACGGACCTTCCTCCTCTTCGGGCGGCTGTGGACCACGAGTGCCGGGGCGGCTGCTGCGTGTCTCTTCAGGGACCCGGAACACGGCCTCTCTGAACTGGGCCGGAACAGAAACATCTTCAAGGGGGGGGAGACGGGCGTCTGGCTGGACCTGGCATCCCCCTCCGTGGACAGCGTCCTAGGTGGCGCGTCGCTTCTTCTTTCCCCCGTGAGTGACTCCTGGGGCCGGTTGGCTCCCCTGCGTCACATTCGCGGCGAACGGCTTCTTGGCCCATGCGCCTTTCAGCTCCGGTGGTTTGCTCTGGGCGGCCGCCTGAGCTTGGGGCTGACGTCTCGGGATGCGGTAACCCGGCCGGGCTGCAACCTGGGCGAACGTCTGCCGCGGAGCTGCTGGGGGAGGAGGTGGCATCTTCCTGGGTAGACAGAGTTTGAGTGCTTCACCCTCCTTCTTCTTCTCCTCACACTTTCTTTGCATGGTGGCTACAGCTGGTCCAAAGAGGCCTCTCGGGTCCACCGGGACGTCGAGGAGGTGGGCTTTTTCCTTCTGGGACAGGCTGGAAAGATTGAGCCACCTAGCTCTCTCCTGTGCGACCATCAGGGCCATGGCTCTGCCGGAGGCCTGGACAGCGCACCTGTGTAGGCGTAAGCAGAGGTCAGTCACCACGCAAACTTCTTCCCACACAGCAGCGGAGGGTGAGGTTGTCATCTCATCTTGCAAGTCGGCTTGGTAGGCCAGCAGGAGCGATGACGCGTTGAGAGCCCTCACAGACATGGCTACGGACTTGTAGCCTTTTTCAGTCAGGGAGGACTGGAAGCATTCCGCCTTGGACGGCAGGGCGGGGCCCGCCGCCGTCATGGTGGGCTTCTGGCCGGGGTGGAGGTGCGACGCCAGGAGGGGTTCAACCGGGGGAAGGTGGGAGAAGCCTTTCTCCTCCATGCCCGCCCAGTCCAATGCTGAGCCTCCCTGCGCGGCGTTCTTGGCCGTCAGTGGATTGCTCCACGTTCGGGTCGCTTCCTCCAGGCACTCCGGGAACACCGGCAGGAGCTGTCTGGTGGAGGGTTTGGCCCTGGGGAGCCGTCTACCCTCGTACCGGGACGTGGAGGTCTCGGCGGGGGCTTCTGGCCACTCAATGCCCAGCTTTGCAGCCGCTCTCTTGCAGACATCGTGCAGGTCGGTGCCGGCGGGCGGGTTTGGGGAGCCGCCACTTGCCTGCTCCCCGGTGGTCGACTTTGCAGCTGACGAGGGAGTGAAGGAGTCGTCCAGGTCCGAGTCGTCCTCGTCGGAGCCGAGGCTGATGGACTCGTCCCCAGAGTCGGAGTTAAACACGACGTCCAAGATGTCCTCCTGTTCTGCAAACAGGTCTTCACCGGGGGCGTCGTCTATCAGCGGGGCGAGGGCGTCGATCTGATCCGCCCAATCTGCATCCGTGGGGATGGTGTTTCCCCCGGAGGGCCCCGCCTCCGGCTCCTGTGGTGGGGGGTTGGATACCCCCATCATAGGGTCGGTGGCTGACAAGCTGGCCAGCCGTGTCAGCCTGCGGCGGCGGGTTTTGTTTGAGAACCGCGCGCAGTGCTCACACGACACCGGGGTTGCCATGGCATCCTGAGCATGTTTCAGCCCGAGGCACGCCGAGCAGGTGGAGTGGGTATCCGCCCCGGAGATCTTCTTTCCGCACACGCAGGGCTTGGCTGCCGGCACGGACCCGTCCATGGTGAGGAAACGGAGTTTTTTCAGCTCTTAAAAGGCGAGCGGCTACTGGTTGGGAACAGACTAGCGTGGGGCTACTGGTTGGGAACAGACTAGCGTGGGGCTACTGTTTGGGAACAGACTAGCTAAGTTATGTGGCCACTGTTTGGGTACAGACTAGCTTCGCTTTGCACAGGAAAACAGCTACTGTTAGGTAACAGACTAGCTGGCTCTCGTAGCTTTTCAGCTAGAGCAGGGAGCTAATGGGTTAGCGGCCGGCGACCGAGGTGCTAGCTCGCTCTTTGGCCAGTGTGCTAATGTTAGCTGAACCTGCCGTCCGAGAGCTGCTTCCAGGAGCGAGAAGAGGTTTTAGACTGAAGTACCGACGTGACGCCACGGTCTTATAGGGAGGAGGAAGACCCTCCCAGGGAGGTGACGTCACGTCTGTCTGCCAGTCAGGACTGGCGTAGTGGAAAATTGCTTCTGGGGACAAGCGCAGGGGGCGTGTCCCATAGTGAGATACCGAAACGAATGTTGAAAGAGAACCAGTATGAAGTGGATTTTGCATAATATGGGCCCTTTAACTCTTTCACGACCATTGACGAGTAAACTCGTCACAGCCTGCCGAACGTTCACGACCATTGACGAGTAAACTCGTCAAAACCGTTTTTTTTTACAGATTACGATAATAGACACTCTGAGGTACCCTGTGTGTGAATACGGTAGTCCTCTGATATGTAAAACTGTTTTAAACTAAAATCAAAACATAATGTTTTTTATAAACTGTGTGATCTTGGTTTTGTTTGAGTAATCGTTCTCCTTGAATGCTGCTCTGGGGACAGCGTGCAGCGCTGTGCGGCTGTCAGCTACAGTGTTGCGACTTTCTCGCTGAATCTGGCGACTTTCCAAACCCTCTGTGACTTTTTTTTTGACAAAAGCGACCGACGACAAATGTGGCGACTTTCTCCGGTGCTGTTACAAACGTTTCTGGTTTGGAGACTCGGATCTGAAAGCACGTTATCACTGCTGTTTTCACCATGCAGCGGAGCGGAGCTCTGCAGCGGGGGCTGTGACCAGCCGCCCCCGCCCCAGAGCACTCATCGCCGGCCAGTCACACAGCAGTGTCACGGAGCTGCTGCGCTGCAGCCAGAGACCCGCACCGCTGCTCTCCACACTGCCACACCCCCCAGATTTGCCTACAAATATATTTATTTAGCCGTAGAAATGATTTGGGAGACATGCCACACTGCAGAGTACCGGTAAAATGAGCCGATTGCCACTTGACACAAAAGTGCGTTTTTCTCTGAAACTAGAGCGGGAGCTCCGTTTTTGGAGAAACCCAGCTCTCTTCTTCTCCTTCGTACTCACGAACGAAACGGCGGAATAACTCGCCGTTTTTTCGAGGAGCACGTTGGAAAGTCACTCTTCAACCACGTGAAGACCGTTTGTTTCTAGGTGATGTACAGAGTTTGGCTCGACGTGAGAAAAAGGTAAACAAATAGCCAAAAACATGTGGTCCTGAGCGGATGTGCTGAGGAATTAGTGTGGTCGCAAAAGAGTTAAGGAAATCATTTGGCTTTTGAAACAATGTTTTTCCAAAATAGGAGAAGTATTTTACTTTATTGCAGGAAAATATCACAAATATTTAAACCTCACCATTAGCTGCATCTTTATCATCATCTTTATGTTTTTCTCACAGCGATTCAGTCGACGCAGTGGGTGGAAGTCCTAACCCCAACCCTGGCATGCTGCATTATTTTTTGATAACCGCACATCTTGTTGTGGATTAAAATCTAATATCTTCCCATCTTTATAAAACCCTGTGGGCGTCCCACTCACAGCTCCAGTCTGCACGTCGCGCTGCTACAACATTCAGCCGGCGGTTTTGCATATGGAAAGAGCAGCAGGTGAACCGAGCGCTGGAGATCTCTTTGAACGTCCGACGGCACGGTGCCTGAGTGTGACCTCCGTCTGAACCCCATCTGAATAATTTTATCAGACTACTAAGTCTCTGAGTGTCAGGGCCCTGTCTGCCGTCTAATGATCAAACACTGTCTGAACATGGCGGCGCTCTAACTGAAGTCACTTAGAGGTTTGATTCCCTCTAACCTGTGGAATCGAGTGAGGCAGAAAAAGGCAGAACACCGGATAGATGCTCGTCTGCACAGGAGAGACAGTCTGACAGCCCGTGTTTAATCTGTCCGCGTCAATCCATCACTGTCACCAGGCACTGTGCCCAGAGTGGATGATAGAAAAAAAACAACAGTACAAAAACAAAAATGTGTTATGTGTTGGGAGCAGCATTTAGCTCAGACTGAAACTAAAGTCTGGATTTCCTTAAGTGTTACATTTGTTTGGATGTTGTATCTAAGACGCATAAGGTTCGTGCCAGTAGCAGCTGTGTTCATCTGTTTATCCGTGGGCGTGTAGGTCTTAGTGTGGTCATTGTTATCCAGAGGCGGCAGAGCCATTAAAACTGGTCTGAGGTCATAGTATCTACAGAAATGGAGGATTAAGGCCTTGTAAAAACAAAAATGGTGTTTTAATGTTTAATGTGTGGAGGATCAATTTGTGACATGTGAGAACATCTGGCCTAAAGTTATTAGAGCTACAGAGGAATAAAAAATGAGAGGTTTTCTGAGTTGTTTTCATTAAAGAGTAACTAAACCCCCAAACCACTTTTTTTCTGCTGAAAACAAATATATTTGGGTATGAAGCAGTGTTGTTGATTGATTCTGGTCCAACTCTTGACATTTTTGTCAAAATATTTCAATTTGGTGTATTTTGTTGTAAAAGTGTGAGAGTGACTGCCCTCTATAGGTTGAAACCCGGCTATTACAATCAAAATTTGCTATTGGCTGAGATGGAGGCCGATGACGTTTTTGGAGGCAGCTTTCGTCACGAACCACCACTGTTCACCCCGCCCCCTCAGCGCCGGCTGGCTGGATATGGATCGTTTGCGGCTCTGCCCTGGCACAGCAGCGGAGCCGATAGCCAGGCTCGTCTGCGGATGCACTACGTTACGGCTCCTGTGTCCTATCCTAGTAGTGTCCGTGTTACTGGTGCTGTCAGAGTCGCTCATGGTCATCTTGTTAGCTAGCATAAGTGTCGATGTGTGTTTATGGGTTTTTTTTCCCCCTCTTTTGTGTGTGTTTTTGGGCCTGAGTGTAGTGGTGGTGGTCGGTGGGTGGGTGGGGGTCTGGGGCAACTGTTGGAGAGTGATTGAGTGTGTCTTAACTGCTCCAGGAGCCCCGCCCATAATCAAGGCTCCGCACGTCAGCCAAAAGTTTAGTTTCTCTTTAAATAAAACATTTGTTGCCTTCAATGAACCTCAGTTAAGTCACACAGTTCAGTAAAATTTCCAATAGGACATGGACAAAAATATATAACCCTGGGAAAAATGGTCAAAATGAATGAATGGAGGAAAAAAATCGAAAATGTTTAAAACATTTAACCCAATGTTATCACAAGTGTGAATAGAAATCAATGAATGTAGGAGAATTTAAGAAGAATTAAAAAAAAACCCATAAGTGAATACGGATGGTCTGAATATATCAAAAAGGAGAGTGAAGCTGTGAATAGCCTTTTATAACCTCATCTGGCATTTGAAATAAAGACTAACCCGGAGTCAATGCCTGCACATTAAATACTCTTCACTGTGGCTCCATCATGCAGCTTCAGAAGCTATTACTGCAACCAAACAGAGAGGGAGCAAATGAAAAACTCTATTGTGTTAAACTGACCTCAGCGAATATGAGGATACATTATAAGCTTTTGCCTTGTGAGAAATTACATTATAAGGCCCAGCAGGGTGTAATAGAGCTTTCAGCTCTGACACTGTGTCTGAAGGGAGAGAGAGAGCAAGAGAGAGAGAGAGAGAGAGAGCAGTCAGATGAGCCATTTTTTACCTGAGGCATCTTTAAAACAAGGTGAAGACATTAACGTCGCCAGTGATGGGGTTTTTTGGCTCCATATAATTTAAAATGATCCATCATGGTAAACTGTGTGGTAAAAGTCAGACCAACAGTACAATAATAAATCATCCAGAGAGTACAACAGTCTTTAAACTTTAACTTTACATCTGTTGTTCAAACACAAAGGCACTAATAAGTGAGTAATTGGTTCCACCCAAACAGGTGCAACAATACAGACTGATAGGTAATAGAAATGTCAGCCGGGCCCGTTCGGTACACACCCACACATTCCTCAGAGAATCTAATGAGTGGGGGAAATAAAATAAAAAACGAAAGAAAATAAGTGAAAATGCAAGAATTCATATTCAAGAAAGAAAAGGCAGAGTTTCCCCCACTGAGGAACTGATCATGAAACACCACACACAAACCCGGTCGCTGGAGATGTCAAGTGAAATCTCACGTTGAATTATAAATCAAAACCTATGCTATAGCGATCAGCGGGGATCCTGTTAACCTCCTGTATATATGCAGCACAAGTCAAGAGCAGAGACGAGCCTTGATTCTGGATGTTGGACGTCAGAGTGCATGGAAATGTCTTATCTCTGTGTGAACACTGTTTATTCCTCTTTCTTACATCTTAGAATAAAAAGTCTGAACATCTTTTTCAACTGATTCACTCCAAAAAAAAAAAAAAGGGTTATGTAAAAACTGATCGTCATAGCATTGGTCACAGAGCCTGCAAAACATCTGTACTGTTCATTAACCCTTTATTATGGTACTGCAGATGTTTACCTACTGTGATCTTAGCTTTAACCCTTGTGTGGTATTTCAGGGAGTGCTATGATAATTTTTCTTCCATTTAATTTTATAGAACTATTCTTTTTTAAATTAAATTGATGATCACCACCTGCATTGCATTATAGTTATTTTATTACATTTTGCAACACTGCTGGTATTCGTGGGTCTATATCACCCACCCACCACTAGGGCTGTCAGAACGAACTTCGCTACTCAAACAGAATTTGAATTATTTGAGAAATGAGAATATTCAAAGTTGGAAAGTGACATTTGAACGTGTGCCTTCGGCAACGAAATTAACATTGTGCGTTGCAACATTCAGGGTAGTAAACATGTTGATAAAACAAACAATTTTGTTGTTGTGCGTGACGTAAAGCTGCAGCTTTAAATATACGAGGAGAGTTTTTTTAATTGCCGTTTTTAATTGGTCACACACCTAGACCAATCCCCCAACCCTGCACACTAGGTGGCGCTATACAGTAGGATAAAAATACACAATACTGTGCTTCATCGCACAATAAACAGATCTATGCAAATAAGGCCAATGACGTCATATATTCCAAAAATAAATATAAAATTTGTCGTAATCAGTTGGAGTGAAGTTGACTTTCGGTGACAAGGCAGAATTTGATGAGAAATGTATGTTCATATCAGTCAAACTAAGTCAGGTCAATATGACCTGCAAAGGCTAACAACATGGTAACCTCTTCAAGTGTCGTCATGTATCGTGCAAAGTTAGAAACCCACCAGATGCAACATCCATAATACCATAGGGAATCGCTACGATGCAGAAAGTGCAAACGGGTGGTTGCAAACTGCTTAAGCCACATCAGTGAGCCAGGATAGATGACATCAAGGCCCCCTTGCTAATGGCTCACATAAATTGAACAAGGCCATTATTAGTGTCACTAATTACGCCTGAGCTTAAAGTCTGCCTTGAATAAGTGTTTTGACCCCTCTATCCTCAGCCTGTGCCAATATTTGGGTCCGCCCCCCCACTCTCTGACACCTGAGGGACGTGTTGTTGTTATTTCACAGCTCGTGTTTTGAGTAAAGAAGGAATTTTTTTTGAAACTGTAGATACAGTACAGTATATATGCTCAGTGCTGAAGCCCACACAGCAACATATACAGTGAATGTCACGTTCACCTCCAGCAGACAGCAGACGCTCTGCCTTATGGAATACACTCACATATACCGGGCCCATGCAGGTTTTTCTTTACAAACCGTCCCTGCTGTAGGCAAAACAGTGATGCAAGCTCTTCAGTAAAAACCTCTTCAAAGAGCGTCTGCCCGGTGCTACCCTGCTGCGTAAGGCCTAAGCTGTGTTCATTAAGAAAAGTCACACTCCTCTCAAAGCACTGACGAATTGTCAAAAGTAATTCTCTTCCTATCAACAGTTCAAGCAACACTTTTTTCAACCCTCCCTTCCCCTTTTTTTCCGGAGAGAAGAATATAACTTAAAAGAGCTCAGTTGTAGTGTTTTTGTGTGATTATTCTGTATGCGCGCGCGTGTGTGTGTGTGTGACACATCTTACACACAGCTACATTAACTGGGAAGCCGCTTCCTGAAAACACTCGTGGCGTCTGCTTGTAATGAAAATGAAAACGGGGCACGTTGCAAATTACCTTTGTTCAAACAAAGTAATGATGTAATTGCAGCTCTGTCTGTCCTTGCTTATGTCAGTCTTATTTTACTGTCATGAAGCCCTCAGTCATCACAGTCGACTGCAAATCATAAAGTTGTTTACCGTTGGAGAAATGTCACACAAACTATCCGAGCTGCTGGAGGTTGCGGCGGAAGAGCGCCAAAGTGTTCATTAAAAAAAGAAAAATACAACAATCAAACTCACATGTGCATTATGTTACTGACATATTCTGGCATCACGCTGAAAAATCGCACCAGCAGACTCCAAGGAATGATGAATGTGCGATGATGGGGAAAAGGATTAGCATGAAAAATGTTTGCACACCACATCTTTTGCTTGGATAATTGTCAGTTGAACAAAAAGCCCAAACAGCAGATGTTTCGTCCCTAGGACAGAAAGCCTCATGGCTATGATAATGAATATAAACCTACAAAATCACACACACAAAATCTGTTTTTGAAGGTAGTTAGCTTCCTCTAGTTTGTGTGTTAAGGTTGTAGATGCCAATTAGCGCTCACTTTGCTACATTATCATAAAAACAAGGCAATGGTCCATCAGGAGGCTGGTGTCTCCAGGCTGTCAGGAGGAAGCTTTTCAGTCACTGAATGTGACGTTAACATCAGCCTTCACTGTTGCATGCGTGTGTGTGTGTGTGTGTGTATCCGTGTTCACTGAAGCTCTTAAATAGAGGTAGAGTGTGTGGTTGACTTCATTAGAGACACACCTCTGCTCTGCGATGAGAGGAAAAACCTGGAGGTGTGATTTAAAGGACAGGTTCATATGTTTTCAACATCTGTGGATTTCATCTCGGAGACTGGAGTTGCATCAGGAGGGGGGTGGTGCTGCGGTCCGTTCACGGCCAGTTCGGGCCGGAGGAACAATTACAATGATCATTGACTGTCTCTGTGTAAATACGTGACGGTTGTTTCAACACTGACTCCACAAAATGTGAAAGTTTCCCCTCCGTCCTCCATTTTCACGCGTAGTGTTTCAGCCGCCAGCTTTCCAAGTGGATTTATTTCAAAAATAAAAACATCATCTACAATTTACTACTCGTTTGCATGTAAGATCTGACCAGTGAATGACCTGCTGGGTGTTGGATTTTCTTTTATCAGCTTCATTGTTTCAAACTCAGCAGTCAAAAATGCAGCTTGAAATCTTAAAGGGATAGTTCAACATTTTGACAAATTGGCCCATTGCCATAATCCTTATAGTTTTAGGAGTAGGTTTGTTACCTTTAATTGTCGGTGCAAGCTATTTTTAGAACTGTGGAGCAGAGTCACAAGCTGCTCAGAGCTACGCTATGGAGGCTAATGGGATTTCTTGGTTTCCCTCATCAAATACACAATCTAACAACTCCAGAACTCTATAGGAGGCTAAAAAGACAGGAGCAGCTCCTGCCTGGAGGCGTAGCTCTGACTTGGCTCGTTACTAGTGGGAAAGAAAACTGATTCTTTGGAGGCAACAGAGTTGGACCAGTTAAGAGCTGGTAAAATTGGTACTATTGTTGGTTCTTGTGCTGGTACTGGTACTGGTTCTGGTACCCACTTTGGTAATGGTACTGGTTTTGGTACCAGTTCTGGTGTTACTTCTGGTACCGGGTTTGGTACTGGTACTAGTTCTGGTACCGGTTCTGGTACTGGTTCTGGTTACCGGTTCTGGTGTTTGTTCTGGTACCGGGTTTGGTACCTGTACCAGTTCTGGTACCGATTCTGGTACTGGTACGGGTTCTGGTGTCAGTTTAGGTACTAGTTCTGGTACTGAGTTTTAGTACCAGTAATGGTTCTGGTACCGGTTCTGGTGTTAGTTCTGGTACCGGTTCTGGTACGGGTTATGGTTCTGGTTCTGGTGTCGGTTTGGGTACTAGTTCTGGTACCGGTTCTGGTACTCTGCTAGTTCTGCTACTTCCTGTGTTGGTGCCAGTGAGTGGTACTAATACTAGTCCAGTTAGAAATTATACTGTTCCTGGTGCTGGTGGGGTTTCCACTGGAGAAGAGACTGGTTCTGGCACTAGGGCAGCTAAGACTGGTAAAGGTCCTGGTCCTGGTGCAGGTCACAATTTTGCTGTTCTAAAAATAGCTTGCACCGACAATTAAAGGTAACGAACCTACTCCTAAAACTATAGGGATTATAGCAATGGGCCAATTTGCCAAAATGTTGAACTATCCCTTTAAAACTTACCCCGGCTCCATACACACTCATATTTTACATTCAGAAACACATCCATCTCCCTATGTCCATGTCTGCCCCCCACACAGACTCACACTACCTTAGGGGTTTTCAACACAACAGACACTTTGAGAAACAACAGCTGACCCCGCTCTGGTCTGAAAACATCAGGGTTGTGTTGCAGTCTGGAAACGATGATGCAGACGCCCGTGTTGGCCTCCTTGACCTCGACGACTAGTCTTAAATGCAACATCGATAATGGAAATGAAGTGTTGCTGTTGACTATATCTCAGTCTTTTCAAGCAGCTGTTGTGCACTTAAATCCAACTTTGCCGAGTATTTCCACCTTGCAACACCCCTGCCTTAAGTATAATCATAGCCGGTCTAACAGCCATTCCACCACCTTACATATGTACAAGAGCAATAAATGAGTGTATTGTTATGGCACCATATGGGCCACTGTTGAGCAGACATTACTGAAATAACTGAACCTGTTTGTTGACTTCATAATCCGCTTGAGCTACTCCTACTTTACATTTTAACATTTACCGTCATCCTATAGGCGACTGCCACTTCTGGTAACAATGACTGTTGTTCAGCTGAAGCTGGAGTCCCACACACAGGTGAACAAGTCTCTTTAACAGCACTCCACTAATGCAGCATTGTGAATGAATATAGCTTGTTTGCGGTTTCTTGCCGCCTGCATCACCCGCAACGCAACTCAACCTCCCACTCTTCGGTCAGAGATTGTGGTGTGTGTTAATCTAATAGCAGCTACTTGAGCTTCACTTGAGACAATTATTAGATTTTACAGATCTCCCTTTGAAGCCAGGAGAGGCTTCCAGTTTTTTTGCTCCCCCACGTGTGCAGTGGTACATCTCATCCCCAGACCTGTAAACAGACTTAAATGTGAGAGAGTGATGAGCTCCTCCTCTGTGCAAAACTGTTGCACACTAAAACAACCATCGATGGAAGCAGCACATCTCCTGTCACTCCAGTTTCTATATATACAGTGCATTTCCACCTCAACCTCCTCAGCCGACTGAACCTCGAGCACTCCTTCAAGGTTAAACCACTGAAGCCACAGAGTTTTGCTGCAACATTTGGGAAAATGAGTCACACATGTGAAGACAGAGGCTGGAGCGAAATCTGCAGGGTGACAGTGATGAAAACACAGCCAGACAATGGCTCAGAGACAAAAGCTGTAGGTGCCATTGGCAGGAATGAAAGGACACAATTCTCTCCATCCTTACATAAGCGCTCGTGTAACACCAAGAATTTCTCACTTTGTGTGTCTCCTTCAATGGCTCTTTGAAGCTGCTCTTTCCCAACGACGTTTGATTCCACGTGCGCTGCAGACTTCTCATTTATTTCACACTTATGAATTTCATTTCTGACTTCACAAAATTAAAGTGGCGGGCAGGGTTTGAGTGTGTGTGTGTGTGGTGGTTCAAAAGCCACGTAATCTTCTGACCATCGGCTGATACCTTATGCGGTGTTTAATTCAAAGGAGCTGGGAGGGAAACCAGCCTGAGGACAATAGTGTGGAGAGCAGGAGAGTGAAAGAACAGAATGTGTGAAATGAACGGTAATTAATGTTGAATAAGCAAAGGCTATAGAATAAAGGGCCAGTGTGAGCCTCTCCCACCCAGCCTGCCGGTAATGGGAATATGATTGCATTCAGGTTTTTTTTTCTTTTTTTCTCCTCACGAAGGTTCTTTGTCTAATTCAATCAATACTTGAGGGCATTCAAAGCGGTCTGAGTGAATGCTCTGAATGAGGGCAATCAAAGCACAGCAGTTCAGACAGCAAATTCAGCCAGTTTGGCCTGTTGGTCTAATTTAGTGAAAAGGCTGGAAAATGCTTACATTTATTTTTTTTATCCCCACAAAACAAGACAATCTGGACTTAAATAGGAAAAAAACTAAACAATCTGTGTAACAGTGCCTATAGAATTGACAGTGTTACTAAAGGAAGAGGTGGCGCTTCGATTACAGCTGTAACAGATGCTCACATTGGTCACATTGTCTTGCAATTCAAATGAATTTTTAGTCGATCTTGCCCTGAGAAAGCAGAGGAACAGGATCCAGCAGCTGCCACCTTGTTTCCTTCTCAGCAACGTTTTGAACTTCACCAGACTCCAGATAAGTTTCCAAGTGCAAAATGTTGACGGGGATGATTCAGCTGATCAAAGATCCAAGGCAAACCAGATTGCATCTTTAATATGTTAAAGGATATGGATGTCTAGTGCAGCGGATTTAATAAGTATATTATGCCATAAATTCTCAAATAAAAGCTGAGTCTCAAATAGACGCCGGTCTCCTATACTGGCTGGGTCTGGCTGCAGGTTTGAGCAAATAAAAGCCAGTCTCAATTAGAAGCCGTGTTAGTTATAATTTCTATTTCTTGTCAATGTACAAAACCTGTCAAAACCCACAATCGCCTGTTTGAGCAGTTGCTAAGCTGCTTAATTCGTGCTGGAGTTGTAGAATTGTGTCGGAGCTCAGACCCGATGCGGCTGGACTCACATTAATTCTCGGCCCGAACACCTGTGGTACAACCCGACCCAAAGTATTTATCTGTTTTAAAGTCCGTAGAATAGTAAAAACAGTAAGAATAGAACAATTTTAGAATATTTTCCATCTTTGATGAGCATAAGATATGTCCAAAATAAAAGCCTGCCCTAGACGCCTGTCCCAAATATAAGTCGTGTCAGTTCGGCAGTTGAAGCAAATGAAAGAAAATGAATTTACGGTAATATATGCACAGAGTTGATCCATAAAAAGATATACTTTTAGGACCAAAAACCATGTCTGTGAACCAATTAGGGGAGAGGAGGCTCTGACGGTTTAGTTGTGACATCACAAAGTCACGGGAAGTTCTCATGGCTGGTTTTAAAGCTTAGTTTCTAAGTACAGGCTGTGTGTGTTTCTCTGTGGACTGAAGGTTTGATACTTTCACAGTATTAATACAGAACCTAGAGCTGCTTTATAATCACACTGCACATGGAAATATCTCTTTGTACCATATTGGACCTTTAAGTAAAACAAATGAGCCATTTGAGCAGCGATGTAACAGGAATTCATTAAATAGAAATACATTGAGATTCATAAACAGATGCAGTAACCTTCAGGTGAATATGAATGAATTCTTTTTATGTCTCTTGTTTTTTTTGCATAAAAGAAAACATAAAGGTTTAAAGGTGCACACACCTTCAAACAAAGTCAGTATTAATCATAAAGTCTTTTATTTTTCATGAGCTGCACAACGTGTAGCCTCTGTTATTCTGCAATAACACATGTTCACACACACCTTTACACCCGCACCTCTGCTGCACTGTGCATAGAGTCGTGTATCTCTCACCTCAAGTGCTGCCGTTCTTTATTCTCATCATTTATACAATTTTGCTCAAATGCCTATGATCCATACTGTGCAAAATGCCAAGTGACAGACACACATTCATGTTACAGGCCTGACATGCTGTAAGTGAAATTATATAATGGCTGGAGGGCCATTTAGCATGATTGTGCCTCCAGAGTGGCATTGACAATTATAATAACTGTGTGAAATGCCAGCACCGCCAACAGTCCTTGCTGTGAAAAGGCTGTTCAATACATTTTCTGTTGCTGTAATCAGTCCTGTGAGGTGGGACCTCAGCTTCAGTCAATGCAGAGGGGTCAAACATCCTCACTCATGCACATCACTCACCTGCTCTCCAGCCCTCCTCCCACAGTAATTGTGTTTTTCTTTGCACTTCAGCTATGAAATTGCTTCTGTTGCCTCACACCCCCTCCTGTCTGCGCCCTCCCCTCGCCACCTTTTCCCTCTTTCATTTGCTCCAGATGTTTTATCAATGTCAGTGATTGCTTCGATGAAAGATCTGTGGCTCCAGGCTTTACAAGCTGCAACAGGACTTTTTTTTTGTTCTCCTAAAAAACACAATAAAGAATAATGCAATCAAGCTTATGCTGCTGTTGCAGGTGTGTTTGCTCATTATCGCTCAAAAGTCATGATCGGCCACCAGTGTATTCACTGTCTAAGAGGAGATGTTATGAAAAAAAATTCTGTTATAACTCCTTAAAAAAGGGGGGGCTGTGAGGATGTGGTAGTTTATGCAGGCAACTTATACACCCTGCACTTACTGTATCACACAGCTAACACCCTCCTATAATAAAGTAGAGGTAGTAAATCACTCTCACAGCCTCTGTTGCTACTTTACTGCTCACACTGCAGCCACCGCTGCTTCTCTCCCTGCTGCTGCACTCCATCCTATCAGCCCCACTAACACCCCAGCCTCCACCTGTGGGCACTGAAATACACTCCGAAATGAAATATGGTGGGTTTTGTAAGTGCCAAAAAGAAGCTCCACATTCGGCTTTGATCTTTGCAGCGTGCCACACTGTGCACTCACACACTTTTCATGCATGTGAACAAACACCGCACTAAAGCCATTTAGATCCGCATTTACTGACAGCAAATGTGCACTATATTAAAAGCATAAACTTAGAAATCTGCATTATAAATCTCATGCTTGAGAACTTTTACTGAAACCAGTGCTTTGTCATCTCAGGTAATGGCACCTACATTACAGGTGGAAGTATAGACACTTGCTAATGTACAGTAGTGGGTATGTGTGAGTCATACAACTCACATGTTTCAGGTTTACTGTATGTAGTTTCCAGCTCTTTCCGCTCCATTAAAGATCAGTACAGATGATGCATGTGCCACGGAAAAGCATTCTGCCTTCAACACCTTCTATCGAGGCTTACAGTAGATTACTGTGTGATGTAGAAGACTACAGCCGTGCCAGCAGCTCTTTGCTGTTTGGCTGCACCACACTTGAGCTAACCTGAGCTAAATGATAACATTAGCAGGCTAGCATGCTAAAAATGATATTAGCATTTTGATATTGAGCATTTAGGCTGTCTTTACACGACAAGGTTCAAGTGGCCCAATTCAAATTTTTTTCCTCTCAATTGGCACACATTGGATCTGTAACATCATGTGAACGGGACAAATACGCATGGAATCGGATATTGTCAGATCAGATTCAGGCCCTGTTATATGTGGAAATAAATCAGATTACAAATCACATTTCTACGCACATCTGTATTCTGAAACAGACTGATCAGATCTTTCCTCGTGTCGTACCTCATCAATGGTAATATTAATTCCCGTGCCCACACGTTTCGCTGAACCTCCGTAGCCCATGATTGACATGTGGCCATGGCCAGCTGTGGCCAGCTGTCACAGGAAGTATAATGTTTCATTTTCATGGTGTCCACGCGTCTGTCCCCCCCCCCTCACTAGTTCTTATTTTCATATAACATTCATTTATATGCGGATCGAGGGCAAGAAGGAGTGTGAAAAAAGAGAGCGTGCAAGAGAAACACCAGATTTCACTTTTTCCTACCTGCAAAAACTGAAAAAAGCCAATTAGAAATCAAGAGAGGGAAAAAAAATCACTAGCTTATTTCCTATTTAGCGGGTTGTTTCACGCAAGCAAAGCAGGTGTAAATGCAGATATCAGATATTGTGTACAGTGTAAAGACAGCCTTAGTGTAACATTTACCACATTGACCAGCCTTATTTCATCACCCTAAATGATGAAACTGTGCTAACATTAACCACCTGACACAGCAAGCACTAAGTGTGTGTCATTAGATTTGCAGATTTTTGACCTCCTGGTGATTTGAACTCTGTGGCTCTCTGAGGTCACTAGGGTTCAACCTCTGGGGAACATCTGTACCAAATGTCATGGTCAGCTGTTCCTGGCTGGTCCCTCAGTCAATGCTAAAGGGAAACGTTGATTGTGCATTCAGCATCCGCGTTGGAGCAGTTTAGCTCTTTTAATTAAGTGCTCAACCTCCATGGACACGTTTGAGGTGAAACTAAAAAACCCCACGTTTCCTCAGGCTGACGACTGTCCCAGAGGTTTTAGTTTCCACTTTTAGCCATCTGTGTTTTTATATTTTAAATTATAAGTCATTTTCAAATGTTTGTGTTTCCTTTCGGCTGTTACCGAGTTTCGTTTTTTTGGACGCTGACATGCCTAGAGCTGTGCCGGTAGCACGACTTAAAAAAAAAAAAATCTCCCCACCTACATTGTGATTCCTCCACATGCACACATACTCACCTATACACTTATACATACAGCACTGAGACAGCTGGCCGTGTAAGCAGATAAAAAAAAAAGTGACCCTTCAACTCAGCAAGGAATCACACACTGCCTGTTTGACTCTCATCAGGAAGGAGCTGGACCAGTTGGGTGGTAAAACAGGGGAAGAATGCAGGTCACACACACAGGTACACATACACACAAGACACACAAGAAAAACCTGTCTGTGAAGAAGAAGCTCCATTGAAATTCCTCGCCATAGTCTGGGCTCTAAATAAGCACAGAGGTGTAAGGAGAGAATCACCATCTCCATTTAAAGGGAGCAAAAAACTTCACACCTCCAAACGTCATTATGCTTATCCAAGCCCTTATCGCTGCTCAGGAATTACTCAGTCAGGTTGCAGTCAGATCACAGGAGGCCCCCAGATATAACCTTCCAAGAAAGAAATAAAATAAAAAATAAGATGGAATAAAATGCCCACTGCTACTTTACAGCCGCACTATCAGTGCTAAGCTCCCGCTTTCAGTCAGGCATGCCGAGGGTGTTTTGTGCTGATAAATTTACCTTGTGCACATCTGGGTGCTGCAGAGGGAAGGAGTTCAGTGCCAGCCCTAGAGATTTGAAGACCCTAAAGAGGATTACAAACTAGCACCACCTCTACTATCCCTGTCAGGGCCACAGGCTGCATAATGGCGATATCTGTCATTAACAGCAATGAATGAATGAATGAATGATTGAAGGCTGCAATGGAACAAATTTGAAGGCTGCACATTGTCTGAATCATCCCATTGTCGGAATATGAAGAACTCAGATTTTATTGGGGGGATTTAGATATTTCTCCTTCACTTCAATAATGCTAATTCCTCAATGATTATTACACAGATTATTGGGTTGCATTATTGTATCTATAATGCTCTACTGTGGGGAGGAGAAGAAGGGCTCAGACATCTCTCTCCACTTATATCGATCGGGAGGTTTAAAATTTGAGATGAAGCAACAGTGATAACTCCTGAGCAATAATTATAATAAAAATAATAATTACAATCATAAAATAAAAACAGAAGAAGAAAAACAATTAACTAAAAATGTTGAGCTGAACAAAAGGAACTAAAAAGGACACAGTAATGCAGATTGATTCAATTCATGCTCTAAGACCTTGGCTGCCAGGTACGGGCTGCGAGGTGCAGAATACTAATACGGAAAAATGCTTTTGAACATCAGGGGTCACAACCTGAGACATTTTAGCCAAGGCTCCAATCAATTCCAATTTGTCACTGCAACATCCTGGTGTCACATTTGCAAGCACAAAATGGAAGCAAATTGTTGTATTTGAGAAGGGACAAAGAGGATGTTCCAGGTCAACCCTGACACATTTACATCCCATCAGTTGTAGCGCAAGGAACTCTGGGTATTAGTCATAGTTTTGTTTTCACAATGGTGAACTTTTCCAGAGCTTTTTGGTACTGTATGTGCAGTGGATGTTGTAAAAAAAAAACATGTTAAACATGGATGTTATCTTTTCTATTGCTGAGATATTTTAACCTTGGCTCTGACAAAGGTATTTTAGGAAATTAATTCTTTATTTTACAGCTTATTTGTGAGAAACACACTAAATGTTGCAACCTCCATCTCTGCAAAGTCACTAAAAATCAACATTTCCTTCAGTTAGTTTCAAAATAAGACTCCCGGTCAATCCTCTGGACAATAGCTGGTATAAAAATACTCAAAAGCATGTTAAAAGAGATGAAGACTTTTCCATGGGCAACTGGCACAGATACACGCGGACATGTAAACACATCCAACGTCAAGAAACATCCTTGACAGGCCATAATGTACATATGGGATGCACAAAACACATTTCCTCCATACACACACCTCTCCACAAACAAACAAACAAACCTAGCCACAGCAGCACAGCATTGTGAGGATTAAGGGTCCTCTGTGGTTGTTTGCCTTTTAATAGTGTCCTAATTATCATTTAACCCTAATTAACCTGCATGGATAGGAGCTGGGCCTGATTATCCTCCACATTGTTGGTCCACTGTGGGGTTGAAAACACTTCCTTGTTCAGTCTTTAATCTGCTTCCTGCCACAGCATTGCACAAATGACGTCTACATGCATGTAAATACAAACACACACACACACAAATCCATTCAGCAACGTTTTCTTTCTTTCTTTTTTTTGTCGGTGCAAACATCACTCCACAAGGACGGACAGGATGTTATAGGCTGCATAGTTTTGTTCCAAAGTTTAGTTATTTGGCCATGCAGGCATATTTTTGAAAAAGCCCTTCTCCTTGGTTTCCTTAAAGAGAAAAACATCATTCAGTGTTATCAGTTTTTCAAATATGACTTACTCTGATGTTATGTGAGCATTCATGTTGTGATATTGCTTTCCCAAGATTCCCTATTGGGTTTTATATTTCAATTTGATACTTTCATGAGCTGGTGGTTTTATTTTGTAGTTTAAGGCACCAGTGCACCTCACATGTATTGGACTCTGCAGAATTGTTTTTGTATCAGTTTTTCTGGATGTGGGGTATTGGGTGCATTACATTCCCCTCTGGCTGAGGGAGGGAAGACAAATAAACAATTCTTGAATCAGACCGACAAAATAACGGCTGCACTGCTGTGCCCCTGTGAGATGTGGAGCTTCTTACAGTCCTGCAAGGCTGGTCAGACGCGAGCCGAGACGGAAGGAACAGTGATGTATTCAAAATCATAATATGAAAATAAAAAAGATTATGGTGATTCATTGTGCTTGTTGCTCACTAGAAAATACAAAGTAGAAATTTTCAGTTTTGCTATGATCATGGCAAGCAGTGCATGTGTTGTAGAAATTGTAGGCTATGTGTTGCTTATATAGACGTTTTTCTATAGCTATTGAGAATCCTCACCGAGAGCAACCTTCCTGTTTTGCTTCCATTTCTATTCCTTATTTTCTTGTGCTGAAGTTAGCATGCTAACCAGCTAGCCACAGCCTGGGGCCTCATTTATCATTGTGGATACACGTTTTTTTACACCCTTTTTCCCCCGTTTTGTGCGTACACACTTTTCTCCGCCTAATTTGGGATCAAACCAAAACCTGTCGGGAGAAAGTGCAGAAATTTACGACCAGTCTGACCATGGCGTACCGTGATTTACACGCTTTTTGAAGAACAGGAGGAATTGGCGACGCCGCTGCTGAGTCAGAGAATTGCAGTGTGCGAGGGAGAGAGGAGCGCGGAGTACACATTGTTTGAAGTAGTGGTGGTGATGATGACCCCCCCCACCACCGCACACGTGTTGACGTCGGCACTTTACATGAAAAGCACAGCGACTCTGATTTTTCCCCTGTGCATTTACACCAGTTTGCTCCTAAATACTGGCTTTATAAAACAAATTTCGTTTTCTTTTGATATCATGTTGATATTTTTCCCCTGCATGTAGGCTACACCTCTTCCACAACCAGTCTGTCCAGTCTGGAAAATAATTTCTGCGACGTGCGTGTGTTAAGTAGCCAGACTGGACACACACAAGCAAGCAGCAAGCACAATAATGTCGGCGCAAATCAAAGCAAATGAGAAAACATGATCGATATTTTTTGTGTGAATAATATTTATTGTATTTAACAAAAGGGGGTGCTGCCCAACATCATTTTAGGAAAAGTCACAGACTGGTGGATTTCAATGTTTTTTTTTTTTATATATAGCTATGCACAAATGAAAATCAAAGTCGTCCAATGAACGGCAGTTGGCGGTTAAGTGCTTGTGGAAAGGGGTGCAAAGTAATAGTAACTGGCAGTGGAAACCCTGCTTTAAATTATTATGACATAATCTAAAATAAAGGAGCAGATTTAATATGATTATTCTTCTTTCTGCTCTGTTTCATTTAGATTTGGGAGTTTTTTGTTTTTATTGTAGCCTTTCAATGCAAGATGATGTTTCTGACTGATATTGCCGTGTTACCGTGTATCTCGCTTTCAGAGAAATTCCGCTTCTTTCTCCGCTCTCCGTCCGTCTGTTGTCTCCACCGTCTTCCACTGACGTCATTCCACAAGTTTCCAGAGTGCACATGGCTACTTAATATGCACGTGCTGATTTGCATTGACGATATATGGTTGTGTGGGGCCGTTTAGCAGGCGGGATATGAGGCGTGTTCACATCCACACTTTTCTTGGGTCCGGTGTGATTTATCAATGGAAATTGCAAGCAGTTGTGCGTACGCACAGTTTGATAGATCTGAAAAGGGTGTAAATATTTTGGGTGTACGCCATTTTTGGCTTTTCATCGTACGTCAAAATTTAGTAGCACTTTTACACCCTGTTTGATAAATGAGGCCCCAGAGCATGTGTCTTGTTAACACAACAATGGCTCTAGGCAATGCTGGTAATACCGGTAACTGATAACTATGTAGCAATAGCAAAACTTACAATTAGCGCCTTTAGTGAAGCAATCAAGGACATCTTAATTTTCTGTAATTTTTTTTAACTTATTACAGTGACCTTGAACACTGATTGTCCAGTGATTAGTAATCATAAGTAGCCAACTAATCAAAACTTTAGTTTTTTAGCATGATGTAGCCACAGTGTGGCATTACTTTTTCATCATTTCAAAATTAGCTTGCTAGCTACAATGGCAGCTGCTGTTATCTCAGACAGCAAACCCAATGTTTGCCAGGTAGAAGTGAAGAGCTTTTGTCTACCTCTGCATCAAATCAAGGACTCATCAGACCAAATAAGCCTTAAATAACAGTCAATTTAATGTCTGAAATCTGCCGAAACCAGGAATGAAAGTGAATAGCTTTGAATGTAGCTGCTGTAATTGAAAAGTATTTCTTAGTTTTGTAGGAAAATTGTATTCAAATTACACTACTTAAGAGAGATATAATGAGAAGTTGGGAAATCTACAACAGATTTTTTTCATCATTTTTTCTCTTTCATTTATTGTGTTCACAGAGGCTCTGATTTAGTTTGTCAAAGTCTTTCATTATTTTGATCTTTCTTCTTGGAGATAAAGTAGATCCTCTTGAGAATGTGTAGAAAGTAACAAGGTAAAAACTGTTTGTACGTTTCTTGTTTTAACACTGAATGAGATATAACTTTCATTTAACTTTGGTATATTCAATCTTGACTGACACCCAATACAACATTCTTCACCTGTCTTAAAATAGCCAGTTTTATTTTCATTTGCCCAGGGTGCACAGATATGCTCCCTACTGGTTTGATGATAATGCCCCAAACTGCAGAACTGGTCACAGAGTATGTGGAGAAAATAATTTTAGCCAGAGTTTGCATTACAGTAAAAAAAAAAAAAATGCTTTTCCTACATCTCAGTGAGAGCAAGTTTTTTTTTTTCTTTTATATGAATATGTTATCATGTGCAGAGACCCAACAGGTGTAATTTTTTGGGGGGAAACTAAAATTCATTAGCAAGCAATTACTTTCCAATCACTGAGTAACATTATCAACTCGCTGCTTCCCGTACCTGTGAAGGCAATATTCCAACAATGGCGCTGTATCTTTTCCTTATATACCTTTCCTTTGCTTATCTGTCCTCTATTTGTTCAACCATATGTGTCCTGTGTGCCTAAATATAGAGTTTATGAGACATTGTGGTCCAATGCCTTACGGCTGATAAGCTAGCCCAGAAAACTGTCTGCCATTACCTAGTGATATTCTTTTTTTATTCCCCATCCATCCTTCTATCCATACATTTCCCACTGCTTATCTGGGCCTGTGTTGTGGAGGCAGCAAGCTAAACAGAAATGTCCTCCAACCCCCTCCCATGTCCTGCAGTGTTCCTTGGCCAGATGGGATATGTATTCCCTCCAGGATGCTCTGAGTCTGCCCTGAGGTTGTCTTCCTGTTGGACATGTCCAGACTAACCTCACAAGGAGGCATCCAGCAGGCATTTTGATCAGATGCCAAAATGACCTCAAGTGACTCCTTTCAACACAAAAGAGCTGCACTTCTACTTAACGGATGGTGTTAAATGTGCAGTCTGAACATAGCCCCTATGGAAACCTTCAATTGTTATGTTACAAGACCGGTTTCTCTCAAACTTTGACCAGCCCTTGGTCAAATAATTATGTCTGCTTCCTCATTTCTTCCTCTCTGAAATCATCCATTCAGATACCAGCTATCTGCCAAATGTGTCTCTCTCCTCTCCAGTGTTTTTTTTTTCACAACCATTAGCAATTTTATAGTCTTTTTCTGCTTACACACACTTCTAATGCAGAATAACAGAGTTTCAATCTTGCCCAGTTGTTGTCACCAATCTATATTTTACCTCAGTTTAGTGTAACATAACCTCAGCATAACCATCTGACCTTACACAGTTCAACACATTTGATTTGTGAATATACATAACAAGGTGTAAAAATCTTTGATGAAAGCACATTGTCAGGAAGATCAATACTTGCTTTAACAGCTGTTTGGCCTACATAGCATACTGTACCAGGCAGTAACGATGTCTTTTACCTTTTCAGTGTGCTAAAGTTACTTAGCATGCTAACCTGCTAGGTGGCCTGTCTCAGCACTTTACGATACCTTTCCAATGTCTTCCCAACACAACAATGGCTGACATTTTTGATAAGTAAACAGCTGCCAATGCTAGCACTAGCTATGTAGCATTGGCAAAACTTATAAAAAGAAAAGGCACCATTAAATTATCCTTAATCTCTATTTTACAGAGTTTGTGGTGCAATACCAAAGGGAATATAAAGCAGAAGTAAGTGGAATATTTGTGTTAATATAAATCTTAAATAGTTATATCTTCCGACTGCAATCACGTGTGTTTGGTCTGAAACATGGGTCTGTCAGTCACTCTGCTCTGCTGTAAACCGAGGAGAAAACTTTCCTTGTATCCCACAACCTTTATCCAATGAGAAGAGAGAACGGCATAAAGGGGCGGTCCTCTCTGTGTGTGCAGCCAAGGGATGCGCGTGAATGTGGTGACTTAGGGACGAGGGCGGGGACTGCTAACTCCATCGGCTGACAAGAAGTTAGCCAAAACGACCGGATCGCTTACTTCTGCTTTAAGTGCAACCATACTATTTTTTTCCCCCAAACTGCATCTCCACTATATATGTTTTTTTCTGAATTTGTGTTGACACTCACTCCCTCTTGAGAAGGGAAAGATCTTGGGTCTTGGCTTAGTACATGAAAAAGTAAAACTTTAGACAGACATGTAAACACACGAGCCGACTGATGCTGTGAAGTAACTTTTAATGACAAATGACAGGTTTACAGGAGGAGGGAGGAACCAGCAGACAGATCGATGGACTGGTAGGCAAACAAACAGGAGCAGGCAACAGGGGTCTGCACACTGGGGAACATTACTTTGGAAAAAAAAGCAACAACAACTAACAAACAAACGGACAAAGAGTGAGAGGAACACAGGGACTGAACACTGTAGTGAGGGGAAAACAATGAGGGACAGGTCAAACTAATCAGGTCAAAGCAGACAATCACAAAGTGGGGGGGAACCCACAACAGCAGGAAGCATGACAAACCATAAAAATACAATAACAACAGGGAAGAGAGTTCAATCTAACTGCAAGTAAAGGGGACATCATGTGTTTATCTTCATCTAATCAAAATTTAATACAAACCACAGCTTGGGCCCAACCACCGCCTTGCAAACCTGCTGTCACTAATAAATGCGCGACTTCATTTGACAAAGAAAAAACAAAATCCATTTGCTGTTAGTTGAATATAAATATAATTTCCAAGAGGCAGGTTGGTCTGTGCCTTCATAAATCCACTGCGCCCTCTGACAGGTGACACCACTAACTGCACAATGTTTTTAAACTGTTTTCTGGAGCCCTAACCCAAACAAACAGCAGATATTTCACTCTTTAAATGGGCATTATATTGAGACTACTTTCATCTCCTCAGACTGAACAACCATGCAATGTGTCGGCCAGACTGGCAATTTAATCCGAATGATATGCTGTGCATAATGTGAATTATTATCCAATAAAATATGTCATAGATTTTGCACAGAAATGCATAACATTATACTGTGTTGGTTACTTGTTTCTTATTAAAGGTAAACCAATGCTGTTTTTAAAGGACCAATGTGTAAGAGTTAGTGACACCTAGTGGTGTGGCTGCAGATTGCAACCAGCTAGAAACTCCTCCCTTTCCAAACAGGAAAGGCCTTCAGGTAACGCAGAAACACGAAAGGACTTCTCTAGAGTTTGGTTTGTCCACTCTGGGCTACTGTAGAAAGATAGTGGTCCAACATGTGGATTTCATGGAGGAAGACCCACTCTTTATGATATATAGGGCTAATTTTAAGCTAATAAAAGGTGATTACAAAGTAATTATCAGCATGACGTTCCATTTCTTAATACATCACACGACACATTTCTCCATTGATAGTTGATGTTGGTGCTGTGATGTCACTTTGTTAGCCATCAAACTTGAGTCTTGACTGCATCCTGGGATGTTATGGGAAAAGTATACCACAGTCGGTGGGATAGAACAAAGTCTAATGTACCTATCTATACCAGGGCTTTAATTTAATAGTCATTTATCACATGACAAGAAAATCCATATTTTAAAAATGTAAATTTTTGTCAGTTGGTTGAATATTTAGTGTGTTTCCATCCTCTGGGAACTTTCTCACCAATGTAGTGGAATAAAAAAAAAAAAATGAAAGAAGCCCTTTGTCCTTCCCTTGTTGCAGAGGCAGAATACCTGGAGAGTCCAGCTCTAAGTAGGTCAGTTAGAGAAGTATAAATGGTACCAAATATTTCTGCACATGTTCTTTTTTATATACATATTTCTTGGTAATTAATCAGCGAGGCTCATTAAAGAGGAATTCGACTGAATCATAGATCATCCAGTCCTAATCAAGGTGAAGGATTTACACACTGAGCCAAACGAACACTATGAAAATTCATCTTAAGATTCCTCCTCCTCCTCCTCCTCCCAGCTCCGGTCAATCGCTGAGAATAAGTCAACAGGAGATCTGAATCGTATTAATACCACAGTAGCATTAATGTGAGGATAACGACACAATCGTGTAAGCTACATTTAACAATATAAAGCAACTCATCCCTCTCATCCCCCTGTCAAGATGATCATTGTTCAGATGAGAGCACATCTGCACAGTCGATCACCAAAATTGAGTCAATCATTGTGTAATCAAGAAATATGGATGTGTGGTGTCTGACATAATCAAGTCAAAATCAAAATTGAAGATTAAGTTTGGGATTATTTAAATCGTTGTAGCTCTGGGTCTCTCCTGAGTGAATCAACAATCTCCACAATGAACTCTAAATAACCTAGGTTATCCACCAGTGTCAACATTAGACTCATTATTGTCGCTGTGATACATCCTTCACCGGCCACCGCTAACCTTTTCTTTGCCCTCTTCATTTTTCCCTCCCTTTCTTGCTTTTCATTCTTGCTTTGTCTTTTCCATCTCTCTCTCTCTCTCTCTCTCTCCACAGGCAATTTTCCCCTGTTCACGTTTCCTCTCCTCCTCATGACTCAAGTCACGAGTCATTAGAAAAGCCTGACCTTCTGGGAAAGGTCTTGGGTAAGCAGTGATAAAGTAGGGCTGGCCCAGTGAAGAAAGCTATGCTGTAGCACTATAATAGGTGCAGCTATAGTCCAGGGAGCGGACTAATGGTCCTTAAACTCCATGTGCCATTAGCCTGAAATAAAGACTGGAGGGAAGAATACAGACTAGAGGGAGGACAAAAAGTAGTCTCCATCTCCTTCACCCTGTCTGACATGGAGACGTGGATGATGTGAACATTAAATGCACTTTATGTGCCTGTGTATTGACATTTCTTTTAATAGTCACCTCATCCACAGAGAAAGCATTCATCACTGCTAGCTTGAGTGACACATGTGAGAACACAGAGAACGTGATTGGCTATATAATGAACATTTGTCTGCGTTTTCCTATAGAAAACAAGCAAATGTTGTTTCAACAGAGAGAGGGCACATTGACATGTGAATATGATGAAAAAGAAGAAGTTATATCAAACAGTTAAACATTGCACTAAACCTGAGGGTCAAATTAAAGAGGCAAAGATATCCTGACTTTAATTACCAGTATGTAATAAGCTCCACAAGCACTTTTTAGTTTAAATTGATTAGAAACGTCTTGTCTTGTAACTGCCCACCTGAAGCTTGCGATGCCACAAATAAGGTTTCAACTCCAAACCAGAGAGCAGAGCACCCCGACCGACGTCTGGGTTATTTTTATCACTCTCTCTAAAGTTCATCTCCGGTCCACACTCACTCAACAGCTTTTACAACTAACTTTGAAGAGTAAACTATCTCAATCTGGTGACGCGCCTCTTTAATTTTGCATTAAAAATTCTGCTTTTGGGTAATGTGATGAGATTTCCTACTGATATAATATTCATTCATGCTGAGAGCAGCAATTCAGATGTGTGACATGCACCGTATTGCATTTGGAAACCCTGAAATACCAAATAGAGTTTCATTGTTCAAATGGATCGCACTGATTTCAGCAAAAGTAGAAGCCAGCGTCAGGACTTTGTAAAGCAGGTCAAAAACCTGTGGGCACAGTGTCTGCTGCAGGATTTTAGTGTGAAAAATAATGTGGACTGGGTTTTTTAGGTGATCTCATGACACATCTCTGAGCTCCCAAAAGCTTTAGAGCTGCTATTAAACCCAGATAATGTAGACACAAGGTGAAGCACAGATCTGCACCTCCTCATATTTATTCAGAAGACACTTACAGTGGATTATGAGAAAACTTTTCCGGAGGTTTAACTCTTTTAACCTGTGCTTCCTAAATGGTGCTTAATACGGCTACTGACCAATTGCGACATGCTATTGTTCTCTAAAGAGTCAGTACGTGCACATGTCCAGCTGTGATAAATCACATCGGCATGTGCTGGGTGTCCCACAAGGTCCAAATGCAGGTGTTTATGAATAAGATTATCTGCAGTTAGCACATTCTTTGCTTAATGTTCTTGGGACAGTGTGACTGAAACTGCAGCTGTGCAATGCAAACACACACAAACACACAAAAAAACAACAGTACTGGTGGTGCATTCATGGATCTGATTCCAAAGATGAATGTCGTCCCAAGTTGCCTGGAACTAATTCATCTCGGTATCACAACCTGCCCATCAGGCCAAGGTCAAACGTGAGGAAGGTGCAAAGAACAAAACAAGCAAAACCACACATGTGCACGAGGAATCGCGTGACTGATTTCCAGTTGAAGGTGGTGATGCATCAGTGAGTAGTGAGTAGTGAACAGGGCGGAAAAGGTTTCACCAATTTCTTCACTTGAGACCTGCAATTAAAACTGTGAATATAGGCGCCCGGTGTGAAAACACGCCTCTGTTCGACTACATTCCACATGTGAGCAACTCGGCATGAATAACAGTTAAATGATTTGTTTAATGGTGTCACTGCACACCCCAGTGGTGTTAAGTTTTTATTAAATGTCTTTAGAGACATGTTGAATACCTTTTATTTAATAATATACAGCCAGAAATCTAAATATCTACAACACATCATAGACAGTTACACTCAACACTCGTGATAACAAACTGTCGTGAAACCTGTTCATGTTAAATGCATTGAAAACGTTCACACAAAGCTGTTTCACAGGCAGCTCCTCTCTTCTCACTTTCACCTGCAGGAAAATGTGCTGAATCAGTGTCACTGAATGTTTTTTTTTTTTTTTACAAACTGATCCATTACCTTCTGGTTCTGTGAGTTCAAATTTGTGAGGTTCAAATAAACACATTTAATTTGATTAAAGCGATGGGTTATGAGATTATTTTGGAGAAATGTACTGTGGCTCTGCCTACTCTGATGGAGAGATACGTTCTTCTAGCTGCAGTTGAATTCAGATGAATCACACTCTTAAATCCTTTTCTAAACAACTGTGACGGCACAGGCAGTCTGTTTAGCATATTACCGCTAATCAATTAACTGCTGTGTTGATTAATTGAAGTCTAAGTCAAACCTAGAAGACCAGAAGTGGATGTTAGAGGCCTGCTCCCATGACATTATTGATCACAGGAGGGTCAGCTAACATCCTGCGGGAGCATCATGTGTCACAGCAGCGCTCATGGTCGGAGAAAGCACCTTCTGGTGCCGGCCGGCACGCTCTTATTTTGAGGTGGATTATTGAATAGCTGTCCATCATAACAGTGCTGGAGTAGACAGATATCCTGTGCAGAGCTCTGGCACAGGCAGGGAGCAGATGGTGCAATTTTTTATTAATGACTAACATCAACATTATGCTGTGTACACATCAAAACAAGATGCACATACCACATATCACACCACCAGTGGGTGGACACATGCAATGCAGTCCCCCCAAGCATAAACTATACATACATCACCTTCTGTGTGCAGAATCGGAAATACATGATCAAAAAAAATAAAGAGCTAGCCCCAATGCTCCAGTGTTTGCAGTTTCTTGTGCATAACAGTGATTTACAGAAACATAGTGGACCTTCATGTCGATGCACGCTCACAAAGATTGGTTTTGATGCTTTAGGTACCAACCGCTGCACAACTGGCGCCTCACATTCATGGCCAAACCCCTGGGAGCTTCCCTGAGTGCTTTTCTATGTACAGGGTTGGTTTTGGACTCCTGAATTCACTGAGTCTCATAAGGATCAGACTCACAATCTTCCAGGCAGCAGTCCTCTAACACCAGGAGCTATTGGGTCTGACACTGGTCTCATTTGGATGTTGGACTTTCTTGCAGATCATCAAGGATCAAACCAAAGAGCTGAAAATGCCGGAGTAGCTCTATTAATCCCTCTGCTATTTGAACGGAAATACGCTTTTTTTTTTTCTTAGATATATTGACTCTTTCTATTGGGCATTAGGCTTCAAAATGTAATGCACCCCACAAGGATAAAACCCACAGCCCTGAAGAAACAGTCAGCTAACTCTCTGAGCTATCTCACCAGTGAAAATGTTGCTATTTCCTGTAGCCTTTGAGTCTTTCCTCTGGGTGTGAGGCTTTAAAGTACAACTAGTTGTCTGAAGATCAAACCCACAACCTCAAAACTTCTGAATAGTCCTGTTACTCCAATGCCGAAACACACAGCCACCATAATCTGCCAATGGCCCCAACTTTGTCTGTGAGGACCATCCAAAGAAAAGAAAAGCTAGAGGAATAAGAGGCGAACAGTCCTTAAGTTCATTGCTCAGCATGTTAGAGGTTCTGACATTAGATTTTTATGAGGCTCAGTGAGTCAGTCCAGCACCCACAGTAAAGACTCAAAGGCTGTAACTAATACAGTTCATAAAAGTCTCCGGGTGTTGCAGAACTTTTGAAATTTTAGGTGTAAATTTTAGTTGACGCTGTGAATTTTTTAAACCTCAAATGTTCGAGGTCAAGGGTGAGATCCGTTTCAAAACTGTAGGTATTCGGTCCGACTCCTGAAGTAAACACTCCAAGGTTCTGACAAATACTGGTCAAATGTCCTTTTTGACAGCCAACTCAGGGTGTCAGAAGACTGCTGGGACATCTTGGGGACGTGGGTTCAATGGTTATTAGCCTCATTGAAGTTTGCGGTCTAACAACCAAAGGCTGAAACGCTCCGAGAGACACAACCCAGAAGTGTCTGAACGAATGCCTCAGGGTTTTGGAAGACGGCTCTGAAGTTCTGAGGTCACAGGTTCAATCCTTAGTGAATTTTGAAGTCCAACCCCAAGATGAAAGACTTATGGATTGTAAGAAATGGACCTCAAGTGTCACTCACCAAATAATTCAGTATGTTAGAGGAAAGCTTGAAACTTATCAGAACCTGGGTTTGATGCTATTATTATTACCCTCGTACAGCTATTGGAGATTTTTGAGGCCCAGCACCCAAAGGGGAGCAACAGAAACGCTTCCAGGTGGATTGGTAGTGTGATGGGTTCATTTGTGCCGCTGCTGCAACATAAGGTTCAAATCATCCAAATGAATTTTCATAAGACACCCAGAGCGTTTTTGTATGCATGTCCCAGTTTGTGTTCGCCGTAGAGAGTCTCGCTGCAGGCCTTGGGGGTCCAGGTGCAAGTCTCATCTTGAATTTTGAGTTTCTTGAAAGTTTTGCACTTAAATTTTGACAAAATACCTCATTAGAATTTACTTTTTTTCCTTTGGTCTAAAAAAGACTAGGCTATACATTGTGTTTTACTATACTTGACTTGGCAGTTTGAGGATGTTTGGGATCAGGGAGTACAATATGCCAATGATGGATCCCCACAAATATAGTAAGACAAGCATCTCTGTTTGCATGTGCGTGTGTGCTTGTGTGTAAAATTTGAAAAGGGTAACAAGCGAGCATTTTTGTGTTTGTCAATCTCTGCTCTGATTTCCAGTCCCCTGCTGTAAAACAATATGCAGTCTGGTCATCGCAGATTCTCTTTCAGCAGTCGCTTGGCAAATCCCATCAAATATTTGGTGGAATAGTTCACTGGCTAGAAGTTGAGACGACTGTCTATTAATAAACATGGTCGCTGGGGCTTGGCTCTGCAAGGGGTTTGTTACTGATAGGATCAGTAAATAGAAAAATCCCCAAAGACGCACACTAAGCTTTGACTCCGAAAAGTAACACACACTGCCATGCTGCTCCATGTGATAATAATAAGTCAGAGTCTAATCAGAATGGTCACAGATTAAAAAGTATTTTGAATTGTGAGAAGGGAGAACTGGAATAATTTAGCTTTTTTTTTTTCCTCCCACAGAAGTGCATATGAATTTCATGGCAGATTACTGTCTGTGTGGCTTTGTATTTCTGATAAGCTATTAGCTATTGACTGTAGCGAAAGAAATAATTTTAGTTGCAATAATACATCCACTAGACGTATCACCATTAGTGTGTAATATGTAAATGAAGAAGCTGAAATGTTTCTCAAACTCACGCCACAAGTTACTCTTAAACGATTTAAACAAAATATTGTCCATCTTTTTTATTCCTTCCAAAGACAAAAAGATACTAAATTCATATCAAAATGTACAATAACGACTAGTTGACAAAATCACAATCGCAGTTAGCAGCTTCAAATATTCATCAAGTAGCACATTGAGTGACACAGAGTTGCTCCCACTAACTCTTAGATTTGACTGTGAGTAAAGTTAATAACCTGAGGATACAGACCTCAAAGAAATCTAATAGTAACGTCAGGGCAATTCAGAGAGCTATCAGATGTCAGTATTTGAATATTTCAACAGATGAATATCTACATGACTCCAGTTTACCATTTCTTCTCATGAAATGCATCAGCTCATGAAAAATACAAGACTCGATTGCAGGGTTATGGAAATGCAAGGTTTTCACCCGGCGCTTGTCAACAAAGTCTTACTCTGACAACCTCGCAAGTAATCTTCATTTATGTTTTAAGTTTCTGGTTTCTCACCAACCAGAATGGCAGCGAATGCAGAAATGTTTGCAGTATGCATGTGGCTCCGACAGTCATACTGTGTTCACTGTTTTGTAATCTAGCAACTAGTGTTAAACAAGAGTTAACAGTCATGCGAATGGTTCTTTTGCATTGCTCTGTTTAGATACTTTAGATCAGCATTATAGGCAAAACAACACTGTCTCAGATGATTTAAACAGCTCCTATATAATGTTTACCATGCTCAGTGTCTTAGTTTAGTGTGTTAGCATGCTAATATTGTGTCAATATTTGTTAATCACCACAAATCCAAAACTGATAACCTAAAATATGGATCTTGGGACCAATCTGGACTAGTCTCAAAGGGGATAAGCTTCACCTCAGAATCCCAAGGTGAGAAAATCTCAAGAGACTCAGTTTAATTGTTTATATACAACTATATATAGGTTGTTTTTTGGTCGGTGAGGGGGGGTTGGGTTAGACCAACAAAACTGGACCAATCAATAGTCCAATAACACCATTGCAGGAGACATGCTGCTAGTATACAGTATGGCTCCAAAGGACATGGATTCAGCTGTCTTCCCACTGGCTCCTGTTAAAGCTGATTGACCAGGGAGCCTCAGGATCCCACAGGAGGAGCTGGGAAATGGTGCAGGAGGAGGGGGATGGACCATTGGACCGCTTTGCTTAACCCGACCCCAGGTAAGCTAAAGAAAATGGACAGATGGATTAGGAAAGTATATGTTTGTCAGAATTCACCTTGTCAAAGCAATTGATTTTCATATACATGTAAATATAAATCGTGTTAGCCTGTTGCCCTTGAAGCTGGATAACAAATGCGTCTCTTCTTCTGGATGATATACAGTAGGTGATGCCATGACAGAGAAGTGTTAATCGCTTTATGTAAAAACAAGCTAATATAACAGAGTGTGGCCTTGGCCCTGCTTACTGCTGTGCTCAGACTTAACACAGGCTGTCAATAGCAGTCATATAAAGACTGCATGAGCAAGAACATGTGAGGTCCTAATGAAAATTACTGATCAAAGACCAGAGGTAGGTTAATTAGAGACACATCAAAGAGTTTGGATTCTCTGGAGATAAGCTTCACATCATCACCATGCAGTTGACACACGGCGATTCTCCAAGCATATCACACAGATCGACCTGATCTCGGCTGCTTTTCAGCTGCAACCGCCCCGAGATGCACACCAGCATCCTGCTGAGCAGAAAGATTTTTTCTTATAAAAGCATTAATGTTTATCACAGTGGAAAACCAATATATCATACTGTGCTCATTCTCCCCCCACCCCAACCTCCGATCCCAAGAATGTCACCAGCAGCTTTTGCCCTGTACGTTATACAGGATGATATAGTGAATGATGTTTTTGCCCACACACAGCACAATACCGCTGCTTTTATAAACAAAAAAATACTGTATGGTGCTTTCTGCATCAGTGATCAATCTAATGAAAACAAGGTACCTCTTCTCCCCACATGGTTGGCACAAGACTTTATGTAAACTCCATTAAAACAGCAGCGAAAATGTAATTAGTGTTAGGCATCACTAAGCATCAGCTCAGCAGTAATTCATTTCTTTTTCTTCCTATCCTTTTTTTTTTTTTTACCCCCCTCCCAACGATTCACAATTTTGAGGTATGAAATTTCGCAGGGATCCAGGAAAAAGCATGCAGAGGGAGGATGACACAGTAAACACACACTATAGCTAGCTGCTAGCAGGGTGTGAGGCTTAGGTTTCAATAACCTATGCATATATATTCCTCCCTGGTGTTCTGAGGAGGAGGATTATGGAAATAATATATGCACCCCCTTGTTCGGTGGTCATTTATTATATTGCATATTCTCTCAGTGCTTATGAACAATTTCATTAATGTATCTAATATTCAGCCGGCAGTCATCAATATATACTATAAAAAAGCTTGAATTAATCTTACATTGACTGACTGCCTTTTTCTTCTATACACTAAGTGAATTAATTACAGAGCCGGGTGTCAGCTGAAGCACCTGAGAGAAGAAAAGGAATTAAGAAAACTGATAAAGATGCGTTGTACAGTCCATTAGAGGCAGATCAGTTCCCATGACTTAAATTCTATGATTATTATGCATGCTGATGAACATAGGAATATTAAGTAATGTGAAATTCAATTTTAAGGACCTGTGGTGTGTGTGTGTGTGTGTGTGTGTGTGTGTGTGTGTGTGTGTGTGTGTGTGTGTGGCATGAATATCAACTAATGACGATCAAACACTTTGGTTGGCAGGACCTCGCCGGTGAAGGTTTTTGGCATGTGTGTACACGCATCCGTGCACTCTTTGAAATTCATGACGGTGTTAAGGCCCCTGGATTTAATTAAACCAATTCAGGCGCGGTGGCAAACTGGATTGGTTAATGCAGTGCTGTGGAACAAGGAGAGGCAAACTGGGAGGTCACAGCAGCAGGGAAACCTGCGCCGCCGCTGCCTCTCCTGCTGCTGCTGCGGCGGCGCTGATAAAAGCTCCTTACCCGATGGAGTCGTGGCACGACGAGAAGATGAGAGCAAGCGGGGCTGCGAATGTGCCACCGAGTTAACTTCAACAATCTTTGCATATGAAAGCAACTGTCATCACTCTGGTAAATATACACAGTGTAATATTGCTCTCATTACTGCATCTGGACCCGTAACAGTGCAGAATCAATCTGCCGGTGTCTCTGCCTCTCTCCATGGTGCTGAAATACTTCCACACAAGGACTGTCCCTAGTGCTCGCAGTTTAGTATTTGCACTTTATCAAGCGCCGGCTCATGTGATGCATTTATAGCAATTGTCAACAATGTTCAAGTGATCATTAATTTAGATTTTTTTTTTTAGGAACACACTGGGATTGTGAATTGTAAATGAGGTCATCTTTGTTACTCACATACGAATAAGGCTCTGAAGTCGTGGATGAGTTTATCTCTTACGCATGATACACCTACAGTTTCGGAGGCAAAATCACAACTTAGATTAAGTTGTTAAAGGTTTTCAGATGATTTTCTTCCCTGAAATGACAATTTGTGGAAGATTTTTTACCAACTTCCTACCACTTAATTAAACCAACGTTAGCTCCATGTTAGTTTGCTGTCTCCAGCTGACTTTAATGTTTGCAGCTGATTTGCTTTGAAATCAGGATCTTCGACTTAAAATGTGCAAACTTTTCTTCTACACAAACACTGACAATACAGGCTTTTGAGATTTCAACCGTTCCAAGACAATGATCCATTATTTAGGTGGAGTACATGTAATAGCTCCATAGCCCATTCTAAATATTTTACAAATACCAACCTGTCCAAGGGCAGTGAGGCGACATCTGCTCTTTTTCTTCTTCCAACACACACTCCAATGAGAGAAAGCCACAACAATGTTAATCTGTGTTTGTTCTCATAACCAATTTCTTTCTTGTATACGGAAATCCTCTGAACACTGTGTTTCCTAGTAGTTGTTGTAGCCCCATTTCTGCGCTTTCCCATCTTTTCTTCTTCTTACTCTGGCAAACCAATCATTGCTAGTTGATGTTAAATGGGTTTTTGTTGTGCTGTGTAAACTCTAGTAAGGGGTGAGGCTGAGGTCAATTTACAGTGCAGCTTTAAAATGTTTTTGTGAACTCAGAGGTTGTCTTCAGGTCAGATTGGAACATTGAAAATTTATGAGATGCACTAGGACTAGAGCTAGCATGCCAGCTAGATGATGCTAATTGTCCCTTTTGGCTGATAAGTTAACAGCTGCTAATGCTAACGCTGGTTATGTTGCAGAAAACTCAAGGTAACTCTTTGTTACCTTGTTGGATTGTGTATTTGATGAGTTTGATGAGGGAAACCAAGAAATCCCATTAGCCTCTGTAGCGTAGTTGCAGCTCTGCTCCACCGTTCTAAAAATAGCTTCCACAGACAACTAAAGGTTAACAAACCTACTCCTAAAACTATAGGGATTAGCAATGGGCCAATTTTCCAAAATGTTGAACTATTCCTTTAAAATATCTTCTAAGTGTAAATTTGTCTCTCCCAAGTAAAGCTCAGTAAGTACTGTAGACACAACTGCCCTTGTTAAAGCAGAAGTAAGCGATCCGGTCGTTTTGGCTAATGCTGCGTTCCAGGCAAGCTTTTGAAACCGTAAATTACAGCTTCAAGTCACGACTTACGACTTTGTAGAGTTCCAGGCAACCCACTCGTGTTTTTCCGACCTGTTTTACCTGTGAAAGTGCACTATAACGGCCACTCGTAACTTCCGACCCGTGAACTCGTACCAGATCGAACTGGTACGACTTCACAGGTCGGAAATACACGAGTTACGGGTTGCCTTGAACGCACCATAACGTCTTGTCAGCCGATGGAGTTAGCAGCCCCCGCCCTCGTCATGGATCTATTGGTCCTCGTCCCTACGTCACCACATTCACGCGCATCCCTTGGCTGCACACACAGCCCTTCATGCCGTTCTCTCTCCTCATTGGATAAAACTTGTAGGATACAAGAAAGGTTTTCTCCTCGGCTCAGAGCAGAGCAGAGTGACTGAGAGACCCGTGTTTCGGTCCAAACACTCTTAAGTGATTGCTGTCGGAAGATATAACTATTTAAGACTTATATTAACACAGAAATATCGCTTACTTCTGCTTTAAAGTTAAAGTTTATAAACAACCATTTAACACATTTCCTCATTGTGGTTTTGCTTTTTTGGAAAATCCTGACACCACATCAGCCTCCAAACTCTTTAAACTCAGTTTACAGAGTTTTAGTGTGCTGCTTTAATGGGACTTCTTTTTCCATGTCAGACATTTTGACCCTTCCTAGCAGAGAAAGCACAGGCAAAACAAATGTTGTTAACAGTCACATCAGCCATGACAATAACCCAGTACAGTCCCATATTCAGGAACCAGCTCACCTAAAATAAATAAATAATCAGTCATTTTTTAAAGGCATCAATAACACTTGTTTTTCCTGCTGTGACAAGCTAGATAATGCTCGCTGAGACAACGGTCTGTACAGACGAATCCAAGGCCTGACAGGCCTGCTGGGCTTAGTTATGGCTGCTAAGCTGGTTGGACATCCACCAAGCCGGGGGAAGATGTTTAGCAAACAGCCAGTTACAATTAATTAATTAACAATCTTGATGGTCTAAAGTGAACTTACTGTGAGTGTGATGTCAGCAGCTATATACATGTGAGATCACGCTGAGACGATGGAAAAGCTTCAGTTTTATCTGCTTTTCTTTCTTTTTTTTAATGATCTGTGTTAAAGCTTATCAGGAATTTGAGAGCGGAGATAATTATTACAGTTTGCAGTGAGTTTGGGAAACTGACTGCTGTGCAGAAACCGGCAGCAGCGCCGCCGTATAATAGTCTTATTAACACTGAGGCAACTCTGCTGTATCGCCCATCAGCACACCATCATTGCCACGTCTGTGTTTACTGCCTTGCCTCCCTGACATGAGCAGTTGTACGTCCTGTGGCAGCGAGGTAGTTTATATCACGCGTTGCACAGTCGTACACTGATGCAATTTACAGTAATTGCCAGTGACATGATCTGACACAAAGTGTAGCTCCAAACCATCTCAGCAGATGTTTCACTGCAGCACCCTTTGGTCTTTTGTGCTCTGCATTCCTCACTAACCCCCCGCACACACACACACATCCCCCTCCACCCAATGAAACCTGCCAAGTTTGCCTGATTACAGAAGGTGATGGCAGGAAGTAAAGGCGGTGATTAGAGGAGGTACAGACAGTGCACCGAGGAGTGATTTGGAGCTAGAATTAAAGTCTGTAAAACCTGTAAGAGTTCCCCACAGGCATGCAGCTTTATGTGCACTAACTGTTGCACGACACTGTCTGCGAAATATAGATCTCTTCCTCTGCCCAGAAGGTTGAAACCGATCCATAGTCGAAGTAAAGGATTTCAGGAATAACCTGGCCCGTTTTTGTAAGGCAATCCTTCTCCTCCTCAGTTTAGGAGCACATACAGTAACAACAGTGAAGATGCTGCTGGCTGCTGCTGCTGCTGCTGCCATGAGGACAGTTTATCTTATCATGTGAAGTAGCCTGGCTTCTATGCTTCTGCTGTTGCAAACAACAAACAAACTAAGATCTCAGGTGTTCCCAATGGCTTCAGTCCAGACAGGTAGCTTTGTTGTTCCAGAGTTTCCTGCTTTCTTTCTTTCTACATTTGTAATAAAGGCAGAAAAATGTCCAAACAGCTTGACGAGCAGTGTACAGTACACTTGGAAACGATTATCCAGTGGTATTGTGAATTATCACTGGGGTGGTCATGGATCAGCCTCTTCGGTGAAGTCTGTTAGTTTCTTTCCTGGCTCTAAACTCCATATCCTAATCAGTCCCTCCAGAAAATCATGATTATGTGATCGCATAGTTCAATGCATAATCAGCCAGAGCATATATAATATGCAGGGTCACACCCTTTCAAAGATGCTACACTTCTTGCAAAAATTGCCAGTTTTGTGCAAACTGCGTAAAATATGAGGGGTGTGCATGATTCCATAATCCCCATATTTTCTTTTTCTCTGCAAAAAAAGTCACGTATCTTCACAGAAAGTTGAAAAATGTTGCCTGTTTACTTCCCACAGTTGCAGCCATATCCCCCCGTTGTCTTGGGGCGACGTGCGACGTGAAATGTTTTTGCCTTTTTTTTTTTTTTCCTTTTCACAGAAGTTGTAGCGTTTATTTCTTTACAAAAATAAACGGTCGGAGATATTATCTGAGGTGAGTGACTACATGCAAAAACACAAAGTTTATACTGTTTATACTGTACACTATATGAGTTCAGTGGTGTCTCGTAAGGATTCAAGTCATGTACCATTGATATTTGATTGTTTTTTGAGTGTTTGTTGTGGTTGAAAGAATTGCCCCCATACTGAGGTATAGGTTAGCGTTGTCGCTATCCCTAACGCCGTCTAGCCATGGTGTAACTCTGGTTTGCCTGCATCAATTTTAGTTTTTTGCTCCCCCCAACACTGGGTGACCATCAGGATGGCCGGAATTCTCCTTTAAGGTAGGAGCCTAGTGATGGGGGAATTACTATTTTTCTGCGTAAAATTGGATGAATACCCTGCATATTCACTCACCGCATATCAAGAATTTTTGTCCTCAACAGTCACAAAAAAACTCTGCTTTTTTTTGTTGTTGTTGTTGTTGGAAGGACTGTTCCTCTGTATGCAGTATAACTCTATATATGGATGAAGCTTCAGGCTGCTGTTGACAGTCTTGATTAAAATGCAGCAGTTATTTTAATAACAAATTACAGTGGTAACGCCGTCTTCCTTTTAAAGACATTGATCTCCATGCTCTGATGTGCTGGCAGCTTGGTGCAGAAACTTGAAGTTGTCATTTTATTGGAAGGAGGAAGGTAAGAAAGACTCTTGGCTGTAATAATGAGCAAATAAGGTCATGTATATATGTGTATATTTATTTTTATAGACTATAAATATGCAACCATGTAGCACTGACATGTCTTTTAAATTTGAATCCTGGAGATTTTCTGTATACCGTGTTTTCCATGCATGCTTTTTTTTCCCCCCCTTGGTACCAAACACTCTCTAACTGTCAAACAATATTAAATCTATCTGAAACAATTACAGTCAAAAGTCAGCCGCTCCACACAAAGAGGTCTTAGCCTGCTGTGCTTTAGGGACTGCAGAGACGTTGCATAAAACCTGTTGTACCCACCGACCTGGTGTTAAACAACACCTTCCCCACAGGCCTGCATTCGGAATAAGGTACACCTGACGCAGCCTCATACAGTATAATTTAATATGATATAATATTGCAGGAAAAAGCTCTCAGTGTAATGGAATACAGTTCAACAGCACCACACCACAACTACACCCTCTGAAGTGACCATAAAGATGAATCAATACCTCCCTGAAATGGTTTCAATAAAAAAAACTCAACATTAGGGTTTTTTTTGTTTTTTTTTCATTATTATTTTTGGCAGGATTTATTGTAGGGCTGTTGTATTCAATTACAGTACATTCACTTTAGCCAAGTGTTCCTAACAAAGTGCCACGTGGGAGTATATGTCACAGCTGTCAGTGGATGTTACTGTTTTCACAAAATAACACAAAGTGAGTAAAGTGCTAATTTAATTAATGTGCTGCTGATGGATTAATATTGTCACTGTGACGCTTCTTTAGATCTGTATATTTATTATATCTTGATTGATCTTACACACACTCAACAACCATTTGATTCTATAATTACAGCAAGAGCTGCTGTTTTCTGCTCACATGCTTTACCTCTACTACAGTTTCATACAATGATAGATCTACAGTTTCACTTACATGTGAGATGTATTAAGTTGTTCCCAGAGGCAGTGGAAGATATTCTCCTCACCCTGGGCTTCTTATTTCATTAGACAGCTCCACACAGGAACAGTGCACAGTTACAGCCTCACTCTCTCTCTCTCAATTTCTCTCTCTCTAACAGGTGTCGTGTGTTGTTGATCCTCGATTCGCCTCCTTCTGAAATGAAACACAAAGAGCTGGAGGTTCCTCTACAACGTGCCATGAGGCTTCCCAACATTGTGCATGGCGTGCTGCCTTTTTCAAAACAACGCCATTAGTCACGGGGACGCCTGGATGAAGAATGCTCACAGGGCTCGATCTGATTTAAAGCCTGATAAAAACGTGGAGAATGTGACTAATGTTTTTTTCTTTTTACAGGTTTAAATGAACAGCATTTCTTTTCTTAGTGTGTATTTTTGTTGTTGATATAGGAATGTTAAAGGTAGAGCAAGGTCAGGACTCACCCATGTTCATCTGCTGTTCACGTTGAACCATTCTTTACTTCAACCTTAAAGGGATACTTCATCCAAAATCGATATGGAGGTATTTGGATGTTTCATAGTGTGTGTTTTGGACGATTCAAAAGTGAACTCCCCCCTGGAACTCCTAAAGCGTTTTGATGAGGCTGAAAGTTCTCCAAACCCTTCCTTGGCATGACGGTGAGTAGATGATTGGTGAATTATTGAAGTATCCCTTTAAAAGTTCTCATTTGAATATCTGCCAGTACCACCAAGATAGAGACTGGATGCTGTCAAGCTGGGAGAAATGGTGGAAACACAGTCCAAGTGAAGCGCCGGGCCCATACTGGGTCGTCGCTGGCAACAGGAGCCTTGAGGGCTATGCCGCCACGAGTAGGAGGACCACCACGGGCCCAGGTGGAGCCATCTTTGTTACGCTGCTACAGTAAGTGTGTATCTGCTTTCTCCCGCCTTGACGGCGTCCAGTCTCCATCTTGGTGGTAGTTTTTATACAAGCCCGAGGCGCCATGAGCCCAGCCCAACTTCACCTGCGTATTGTCATTGGCTGGGGAAAAACGCACCAACTCCGCCCAGAAACATCCCAACTACACCAAAACATCAAAATATGTCATCATAGGTGATGATGAAGCAGAAGTCTATATTTTGTGCTTAAGGAAAATCCTCCAGACTCTACCTTTAAACCTTCACTGAGTTACAAAAAACAAATGAACGTTTCAAGTCTTTAAAGTGACCCTCGGTGAGCCTGGTGCGGCGGCAGTGTGAGCCTCCACACATGAGCTGAGAGTGTGAGCACTGAGTCAATTTTTCCACTGCAGCTGCTGCCCAACAAAGGCCGATGAGAGTTAGATATGCAGAGGCGAGAGGCGGTGGTCTCATTGCTGACTGATCCTTATCCTTCCCTCAAAGCTCCGGGCTTGAGTTCTCAGGCTCAGCTACCGCTAACAGCTGTTTTATCATGAGTCTTAGGTTCAACTACTTTTCTAATAGCCACCCGCTCTGCATACAGGGCGAACAGCCGAAAGGTCACATACTTTATCTGCTGGCAGCTGATGCGAAACAAACCTATATGGAAGAAAAAAAAAAGATTGGGTAGCGGCGGAAAAATGTGCCGCATTTCATTTATTTTCTCAGCTCGTCCTGCACATACTGATTCTCACTGTAAACACTTGATCCTTACTTTTGATCTTTAGATGTGAAAACGCAGCCGAGGCTTCAAAGGTGAGACTTTATAGTTAGTAGCTATAATACCTGATTAGCATCGGACCTGAGCGCCAACGGTAGCATCACCTGGTAGAGCAGATGGTTCCTCTCTGGGCTCCTCTCAACAGCATGTCCCACTATCCTTGATGATGAGACAAGGTCATCTCTGTCCAGTACTGTAACTATACGGAGCTCGTCAGGAAAATAACAGTCTTTTAACGGCCTATTTTTATTTTCACGGCTCTGTCGGGTCCTAATCGCTCACAGGCGGGTTCACAGTTTTACCTGATTACCTTGATAGCCGCGGTGCTGTTGAGGGCCTCCTGGTGAACCTGGAAAAACACTTTCAAGGTAAGTGGATCTCACATTACACTGATTGTGAAGAACCAAATATTCTTGGTTACATAACCTTTTTCTTTTTTCTTTTTATAAGGTTCAAGTTGTGGTGTGCATCCCAGTATGAAACATTTAGATGAATATGAATGGATGCTAAGATATTATAAAGCACAGACTACTGTAGATGAAAGGTTGGCTTGTAGTCTTTTAATTGATTAATTAAGATGAATTTAACCTTAAAGTGTAATTAAACTCAGACTGAAGCTGCAGCCTTGAGTTGTGTTGTTGTGTTGCATTGTGTCATGTTTGCCTGTGCTCCTATTCAGCGTGTTTACAGCACAGAATATATTGTACACTTCAGTAAACAATGCACTTTTCAAATGATATGACTTAACAACTTCACATCGCACAAAGCATTCTAATATAATGAACATTTCAATACGTCTCAATGCCAGTCTGCTCACACAAAGGAGCACTGCAGCCACCCACAACCTTGGCCATTGTTGCAGGTCTTAACCATAAATTTATGAAAACATATCATGATTTGACGCTATAGAAAATAAAAAATTGAATTGTAAATCAAATTGAATGTACCTGGTGAACTGGAGAAGTTTTGCAGTAACAGGAGCACATACACTACACAGCTTCTCAGATAAAAAACAAGGGCCGTTCATGAATCACAAAGATCAACTTAAGTAAAATAGAGTCGGTGGGAGCTGGTGATTATTCACCTGTGTGTGTGTGTGGAGCTGCACACACACCCACACGCTTAATACAATGATGCATCTTCTGGTTTGGTGCGGAGCGAATAGTCAAAGCACTCCATAGATGGGGAACTTGTCCTCTAATAATGTGAGTGTGTTATATTAGTCACACACACATTTCTAGGAGGCAAGGAAACAGCCTCGCTCCATCAAACTGGAGAAAGAGTCACTTAACAACTTTACAAACATCACCGGTGCCTTCAGGTACATGTGGTAATACATAGAAACCACTATTGGTGCATTGATACATTTCTATTTTTATACACAGTATTTTTTTTGGTTCTTGATTTCTGTTTGGCTGCTTGTGATATTAGTCACTCATGACTCACTGTTGCTCTGATCCCTTTGTTTTCTCATTTCCAGAGAAACCTGTCATCATTTGGGTTTTGTCTCTCTTGATGTGTCACGCATTGATTTTGATCTGTACTCTTCACAAACACCTTTAAACTGCATATATGTGTTATATATTAAAGTTGCTGCTATTGAGGAGTTATCTGGCAACTTATTCACCTGATATTTTTAACTTCTGATTAGCACCATCGCTACTGTAAATTTGTGAAAAAGCTGTTCAGGTGCCTCCCAATCTGTCAATTTATTATCAGTTAAAAAAGACACGGAATTTATAACGGTTGTTATTTTCTCTCCCTGCATATTAATAAAACAAAACCAATATGTGCATAGTTTGTGAATGAACGTTACAGATGCCAAATCATCAAGCAACTCAGCACATATTTCTTCTATTTAAATATTCATGTATTCAAATATTCAAGTGTCTGATTCAGCGCGAGTGAGTGAGTTTGGCTCGGCAACAGATTGAGTTGTTTAACCTCATTCTCACATCGCACCTTCTTTTTTTGATACAACCTGGCAACCTTTCGAGGAAAAAAACCCCAACAAAAACCAACAGGATCTGGCAGCGTTGGCGTTTCCTCACTGTCAACAAGTCAAGGAGACGTGATGGCTGCTGCATACACTGTGTCAGCCTTGTGTTTTCCACCGATACATTTTTAAACACTATGCTGCCTTTTAATGCCAGCAGGGTTAACGAAGAATCAGCTCCGACACTTATTTAAACAATCGGAGTTAAATAATGCTCTGTTATTCGCTCTCTCTTTCTCACACATGCACTGTGCACTCTGGAGCATACGGAGGAGCGAGCCCCATTTTTAAGGGGTTGAAAGCCAGTCGATGTGAGCAGATCCATCAGTGTTTGTCTCCCACTGAGATACTGAGATGATGGATGGATCTAATGGATTGATTTAAGCCTCGGCTCCCTTTACTGACTGACTGAATAACCGAGTGAACGCCGGAGCAAATAACTTCAGCTGCTGGTGGTGGTGGTGGTGGTAAGGGGGGGGGATGCATTTATACCTCGCACTTCCTCCACAGTCGACTTCATCCATCACTCCCGCTGATTGTCATGTTCAGCGCTCTAATAGTTACTGTGTCTATGCTTTATTATTTCTCAATAAGGAAGGAGTTTGACACCGATATGAGCTCCTGGCTCTGTTTATGTTTATGTTTTTTATTGCAGAGCTCTTGTTACAGTGACTGATTATGAAACGTCACACAACTGTAGGCGTCGTCGTTTGACTGCTGCTATCATTTCACCGTTTAGTCGACGGAGGCACTTCCACTCCTGCGGCTGCTGCTGGATGATTCCATGCTAATTACACAAGTGATTATATCTTGGTGGAATAACAGGGAGACCATGCAATCATACAATTGTACTGAGTTGCTGCAGTAATGGGAACACCTGCAAGCTGTGAATATGGAAGAGTATGCATCCTATAAAGAAAAGTGTCAAGTGCCTCTATATTAGAAATTATAGTTATACTATTAAAGATTATTACTTTAATAGTCCAGTTCATGAGGTGTTGTACTGTCTTTGCATGTCTGATGCTGAAATAAGACATTAGCAAACACTGCAATGCAAGGACAATTAGCTGTTCCTTATTTACTACTAAGTTTTAGTGCCTATGAAAATATGCTGGTTCCTTTTGAAAAGATCTGCCATTTTCCCAAGTGCCAACAGCAGCCTTATTATTTGTAAATCACTTGTTAAATGTATTATTCATAGTTAGAAATCTTACAGGATTTGTTTATTAAAATATGAGCACTTCTTTGACAGAGGGCAGGAGAGTGAGACTTAATTATGAAGATGTTTTTTTTTGTTTTTTTAAAAAAAATCTATCTGAAGTTGCTCTGATCTACCATCTCTCTGTTCAGGGATTTTTTTCATTTATAATATCCTGTGGATGTCTCCTGTTGCCTCACTCTTCTTTCTTTCTTTCTTTCTTTCTTTCTTTCTTTCTTAAGTGACATGGTGAAATAAGACGCAATGTGTCACCTGCATCATCACTCAGCTGCTCATTTGCAGGTCTGCTGCTTTAGACTTTGATGAGGCTTTCTTTCGTGAAGACAGCCTTTTGTTTTGCATGTTTCCAGTCTGCTGAGAAAATGTGGCATCACTGTCTATATAACTAGCTCCAGCCAAAAAAAAAAAAAAAAGGCAGAAAAGACTTTGGAGTGATCCACAAGAGTCCATGAATTAAACATACAGGTGCTCGGCTGGAAGCGTGCGGATCAAACCAGGTGTGGCTGTGTGCAGGAATTTATGTTGATTACGTTAGCTGGGTAAAACGGGATGGTTCAGGGGGAAAATAAAAAAGAAGTCCAAGGATTATCACAGCAGCAAAATAGGCCAAAAGAGAGAGAGGGAGAATTTTATTTGATTTTAACCAGTTTACTTCCTACTACTTAATTCCTCTTGTTTCATTTTTTAAACAAGGACAGAAAGACGTCCTGTGCTGCTGCTCTTTATCACTGCAGAGGAGAGAGTGAGTCATTTTGATTCAGTGTCATTTGCACAAAAAGCCTCCACACGGCCACTGGGGGTCAGAGAGACGAATGAATATGACTGAGAATATCATCAGAGCAAAAAACATGTGAGTCGTGAGTCCATGAGGTTTATTAAATCTTAACACTGTAGATATTGCCCTCTTATCACAGACACATTAGCGCTGTGCTGGATCACCTCTGTTTAAAACTTTATCTGCTGTGGATGATGAATTTTGTTATAGGTAGCAAACAGAATATGGTCAAAACTCCTACAAATACTAAAGTCTAATATATAGTAAAAGTTTTTACATTATTGTTGCATAATATGCCAGACGTGTTTTTTTCAGTAGAAGCAAATCAATCAATTTACAGTTTGACTCGGATCGGACTACGTGCAGATGTAACTCACAGGTGGCCTTCCTGCGTCGGGCCACTCCCTCTGACTCTGGCCACAGTAAGGTTGGTGATCCATTCATTTGCACTAAAAAACTACTCACAACTTGGTGAAATTTTGACCGTATATAGCTATTACTTTAACTATTTGCATAATGTTACTTTCATAGAAAAGTACATGATAAAAATTATTTTTTATTTTAAGTATGCAGTATCATAACGGCATTTCTGACGTTCACAACGAGATCAGCGGTTTTGCATTAATTTACCTCTAAAACAACTCTGTGTCGTAACGTTCTGTTATTATCTCATAGCGTGGTGAATGTGCAGGTCACAACTTGTCCACCAGAGCGTTTTGGAGTTGTTGGATTGTGTATTTGATGAGTTTGATGAGGGAAACCAAGAAATCCCATTAGCCTCCGTAGCGTAGCTCTGAGCAGCTCGCGGCTCTGCTCCGCCGTTCTGAAAATAGCTTGCACCGACAATTAAAGGTAACGAACCTACTCTTAAGACTGTAGGGATTATGGCAATGGGCCAATTTGCCAAAATGTTGAACTATCCCTTTAATGCTATGAGGGAGATAGCATGTCATTGGGCAGCAGACTGAGTTATCTAGTCTGTAAACTACATCTCCTGAGGGTCACATGTTTACACACAAGATTCAACCTGTGTCAGTTGATTTTTATTTGACATTCATCAACTTATAAAGTTTATTAAGGCAAACAAGTAAAGCTGAATTCATGTCCAGTACTTTTACCTCTGTTTTTGGTCACCACCACCACCACCATCACCTCCTCCTCCTGAGAGAAACATCTGGCTCGATCAACTGCTAATTCAGCCGCCGGATTTGAAGTTTGCTTCCTTCAATGCCACTTTTAAAAGGATACAATCTTCAGACATCACATTAAGACGCTTCACCTGTTTTTTGCTGCAGTGCTTGCTGTATCTGGAAGCAATGCCAATGTAGTGACACTGAACTGAAACAATAAAGTTGTGGGTTTAAAACACAGAGCAGAAAAAGCTGAGGCAACCTGCAGAGGTGGAGGTATTGTCTGCAATACACCTTTCACATTACCAACAGGCATTTTTCCATTCCGTTATGAAAAAGAAAAAAAAAAAGGTCGCTGAGTGCAGCTATAAATAAAAACAGCAGGCCTCACTTTTGTCCAGCACACGTCGGTTCTGTGTTGGGTTCATTCAAACAGCTAAAAATAAGACCACGTACAGGTTCCCACCGACAGACAAAGAATGGTTTAAGGCAGGAGCCGGCAGATGTGGAATTTGCAAATTGAATAGAAAGCCGGTGTGGGGGCATTTGGCAGGTGGATAATTGAAGAGCACATGTAGATTTGAATGACATCAGGACAGACCTGCACACGCACACCAGACTCTGGCTGTGTCTGAAATTGCTATCTACGTCTTTGCATTACCGAGTGCTTCTTTCTCACACTTATCACTAACTGTCTCTGATGGCTGACACCACCATTATTTCATATCTCAACGTGTTTTTCAGGAATAAATGTCTTCACATTTGTCTCGGCGAGGGGACAGTAGCTTACATCCAACGAGAGTTTTCTGGCAAGATCAGCCTGACACCCGTGTTTTACACCTGTATGTTTTCACTTGGTACTTTGACCTTGTTTTAAGAGGGGGGAAGGCTGACTGATTGGGGAGGACAGATGACTATTCAAGTTTGGGATGGAGCCAATCCCAATCCCTCCGCTGATTTTTTTTTTTTTTTTTTTTCCCCACTCAAGGTCGTCGGTGGAGGGAGGGTAAAGGGTGTCATTCCATCTCCCAGAGGTGCAATTCACAGTGGCAGACAAGCAAAACACCTGAGCTGTCGAGCGCTGATTTAAGACCTTGCAATGTACTTTCCTCACTTTTTCACAACTTTAGTTCTGGAGTTACATATTGTTGATGCATGTCGGTGGCCCTTTCTTTCTTTCTTTCTTTCTTTCTTTCTTTCTTTCTTTCTTTCTTTCTTTCTTTCTTTCTCTCTCTTTTTTTTCTGTACGCATGCAGCGTGGATCGTACAGGGAGACGACGAGACACATGACGAGACACACGACAAGATCAATTAGGATGTGTCGTCTGCTTTGTTCGGTGACAAAAAGGCAAAGAAGGAGCAGAGAGAAGAGGCACGCATGCATCATCCATGACGGTGTTGACAACGGCAGTCTAACTCTTTGCTAAGAAACGAGGACTTTTTGCATCATTGACTTGCAGAGCGACCACAAAACATGAGTCACACAGACCAAACTTCAAGACGGTGATCAATATTTCACCGGTCATAAGGGAAAGTCAAAGTGTGTGCATCTTTTGTATATTTCACTGGCAAACACCTCTTGGATGTTACACTTAGGAACAAAGGCAGTTCTGATATTCATGACCGTTCATTTCCTCTAATGTTTATTTTTTCGTTTGTTTGCTATTCATTTAATGAGAGGGGAAATTGAGAGTTGCGTGTTTTAAGTCGGAAAAAAAAGATAATTGGTCTCAGAGGACGTGATGCATGATCTGAACTATGTTCCGAGATATCTTCATGCTGTTTCAAGATGTACACTGCCAGTGGCGCAGCTGGCAGTGAGCCTAGTTTGACATTTCCTCACCACACACTTTACTTTTATAATACTTTGACAAACAAATTCACAACTACCCAAACATGTCAACAGTGAAATACATCATATAAACTATATCATTTATGAGACACTTTTTTCTCCTTCCTTCCTTCTTTCCATTTCTACCACTCGGTTCTCTCTGTATTTATTTACCACATACACTATACATGTTATCAGCCACATGTCAAGTTAATGTGATGCACATGTGAGGGATTTCTAAACGGATTATGTAAGCACAGGCAGAACAGGCCTGTGGACTATTTTAATCTGAGTTCTTCCTATTCTAATTGGCATATCAGGAAACACATGTAGGGTGAGAATTTCTTTTAAGGTAATTTATACCTGTCAGTTATAGCAATTTATACTTCACTAGCTTCAGCTACCTACACGTCTTTGTGCATGTTCTGCAGCCTTTTCAATTTGCACCTACAGTATATGTGATGAATATATGAATATAATAACACTTACATATGTATTCCATGTATCAAATTCCTCTTCTGGATTTTAGTGTGTTTCTATTTTTTCACTCTCTCCTTCTTCTTCTCCTCCTTCTTCTGGTTCCTGAGAATAAAAAACACACTCGACAGAGAAAATCTGGACCAGAATCCCAGCTGTGCTGCAAGACCTCTGATTGGCAGGTGCTCTAACCCCAGGGGCAATATTGCACCAATCACTAAAGACAGTTTGTCTTCACCTTTGCATGAATGTCAGAGGCTTCAGGGCAAGATTACTGTGGAGGCTTTGAGGGAATTCAGTTAGTCAATTTTGACATTTGATTTCCATAAAACACAAAGGAGAGCAATGTCTTTGCACACTGACTTGGAGCGGAAATGTTTCCAATCACATTCTGGTATATGGAGCATTATCGCAGTGAGAAGGATGATCTTTTCATTTTTCACTATGTGAAACCTTGATGTAAATGATAAAGGTTAATTATTATGGAAAAACAAGAATAACTCTGGCCCACAGTTTCATTTACAGGTCGGTCGGTGATAAACATCATTTACTATATCTATAGATAATTTCTCAATTGATTATTCAAAAAATGTCTTATGCTACAACACAGTGAATAAATAACTGCAGGAATTAACTGAATAACCAGCACATCAACACATGAAAAGCACTGAAATTGAATCACGGCATGCCTCCGGTAGCGACCGTGGCTACAGCGCCAAGCCGCCTCAGCTAGCATGTCTAACGGAGGTCCGCGGGTATAGCCACCATCACAAGGTACCAGTAAGGAGAAGTGACGGCATGTGGCGGTTAGCGGTACTGAAGTTAAACTCACTCACCCATAAAAGACATGCTAATCCAGTTGCTAAGTGGTCATTGACCTCTTGGCGAAATGGTTAGCATCGCTGAGACTCGAGTTCGAAGCCCACTCAGGGCAGGTCACAGAACAACATCGGTCACACGTGAGCTAATAATTGATGGCACACAAAGAATCTTGGGATGCTGGAGGTCACGAAGGATCGTTGCGGTGTGTCCTCCTAGAACAGGCAAGGAGGAGGCTTTGAACTGCACAGGCCTTGTTGTTGCGATGCTATGACATAATCGACCTTCAAATGCGTCCCCGAAGGATGCAGCCCCCCCAAATCGAGAATATATAGCTAATGTCACATGACTTCTGTGGCCTGGATCATCAGGTTGTATGTGGTTCAACATCTGCATTAGAAAACATCTGGTTATATGATGTGAAATTCACAGGTACAAATATCTTTTAATAACTGACACATCAACACACGAGGTGCACTGAAATTGAATCACTTTAAATTCTCCAAACATAAAATTCATTCATTCACAATATGTGATATTAAAAGTCACAAATAACATGGTGACAATTAATTACATTACAGAGGCTGATACAGGATGATAATGACAGTATGCTGTGAAGATTCAGTTCCCATATGGTGCAAGTTATTGGAATCACTGTAGTGTAAAAATAACATCAAGGTGCTGCATGACATTAACTGTATAAACAAATGTTGTATTTTGTAATTCCTCACAGACTGTTACCTTGTTCCCCCCCTCCAGTTGTGTATTTAGAAACCAGACATCCATTTACCTTGAATCGTTTATATATTTTAAAATAAAACATGAAGCCAAATTCTCTTAGCAGAGTGCTGCCAATTGTGCAGCGAATTAGCATATAGCACTCTATGTGTATAGTAGTGTACTATAATGATGTACTACTTTAGCCTGCACTCAGATAAAGCCGATGAGCTGGGGGAGAGGAAGACCTTCAGACTGACTACATCCCCTCTGTGTCCTTGTGTGTCGAGAATCTCTGAGCATCAGTAACGGAGCCGGTTGCCTGAGAGCGCGTCCCGGGGGGTCTGCTTCTCTGGTTTTGAATAGTGATGATGTTGTTACATGATTGTTCAGGTTTCTATAATCAGCACCAATAGGCCACTGTATTTTAAAAAAAAACAAGTAATAGTCCCTTTAATTGTAATATGGTGTTATTGATTACTACATTCTTCCAGCATGTTGCATCATGTATGTGATAACATACCGAGGTGTTCATCTGTTTGCAATCGAGAGCAAAACGCTCAACTCCATATACTCACACACACACACTGACACACACACGCCAACATATTATGAATTCAGCCCTGTCCTGAAGCCAGCACCCAGCCAAAGGTGGATGATGAGCAGTGGGAGAGAAAGACCTTCAGACTGGCTTTATCCCTCTTTGTCCTTATGTGTAGAGAATCCCCAAGTATCAACAACAAAAACTGTTGCCTGAGAGCATGTCCCAGGGGTCTGATTAGTTCCATGGACCCCCGGCCCTGTCAGTGGGATGGCTTCTCTAACGCTTGAGCCCACTGCTCGAGGGCAATGGGGCTCTGTGCATTGTACTACCTAGTGTGCCCTGGTTCCATTACAAGACAAAACCACACACACACCGCATACACACATAAAGCCTTGTGCACTATATCCTAATACATGTCTCTTGATTATTGTGCACATGCATTAAGAACCTTGAAACTGATGTGTAACTCAATATCATTTGCAGGGTCGGCTATCTCCTCAAGGTCTCTGCAGACACGTTTGAGAGGCAACACAATACCAGAACGAGGCTTCTTGCTTTGATTTAATTCATTTCTCCGGCAGGAGGTTTAAGAACAGTGAAGCACTCCTGGTCCACTTCACATTTGAAGAGACAAAGACGGAGGAATTGATAGAAACTAGTGATAGCGCCAGGGCCAGCTTTGTGTGCTGAATAACCTGGCCTTCTCTATGTTGACAATTTAACTATGGTATATTGTATAACTAGAGAGGAAAGGGATGACATAGAGGGCTTAAAATTGATCAAAGTAATTCATCTCTTTTAACCCTTCAAGAAGAGATGCTAATTGGGAAAAGCTATTTTGAGCTTACACCCTTTCATTTTCCAGCTGTGTCCCAATTCAGGGGCTGCATCCTTTAGAGGACGCAGCCTACGTGGTCTACGAAGGGAACTGCATCAACCGTCGGTAAATGGGACGGTCTAGCCTTCAGATCTTTTCCTGATCAACACAGGTTAAACATTTGAAGGTGGCGGCTCCTCAGCTCCTCGCCCCAGGCTATAAGCGGCCAGCAGAGCCCTGCTCAGCGGGGCTACCATGGCTACAGCGCGGAGCGGCCTAAAAAATTCCAATAGCTAGCACACTAGGTGGCTAATTTTTAACGGCGCGCAAAGAATCTTGGGATGCAAGAGGCCACGAAGCATAGGAGACAGCCAGAATTGGTAGAGGCATTGTTGTCGCAACCCTGATGTAATCGACCTTCAAATGCGTCCTCCGAAGTATGCAGCCCCCCGAACTGAGACACAGCTAACGCCACATGACTCCTGTGCAGGGGGAGAAAGGTGATGATAATTCTAGGGGCCCAGCGCCCAGTGGTGCCCACAAAAAACCCCAGTAGTCTAATCTTTGTATGACTGATTTATTCTGCATAAGACCCTGACTAATACTCATAGTAATGCTAAAAAATGATAATACATACGTAGTCTAAGAAAAATAACTGGAAAAGTCTGGGGGTAGGGGCCCACTTTAGTTTTCTGTGGTGGGGCCCAGAATTCCTAGCAATGGCCCTGCTGCTGTGGCCTGGATCATCAGGTTGTATAATTAACATCTACATGAGAAAACATCTGGTTATATGATAGATGATAGATCAGGCATCACCAAATGGTGGACCTCGGTCCGGACCCGGACCGAGTGATGGTTCGATCCGGACCCGAGACCAATCTCTAATAAGTTAACATTTTCCTGGAGCATTTTTTTCCGACGGGACAGCGGGCTCAGCTATAGGTCAATACGGCAGCTTCACTCAATTGAGCCAATCAGATCGTTTGTTTACCCTGCGCGGCCAGTGCGTCCGAGAGGGAAAGAGAAAGGAGACGGAGTGATGACAGCCTGTCTTGCTCCAAAATAAAAAAAAGTTGATGCTGAAGTCAAAGGCGAGCCGCTGGGCGTTTGTGGCCGCCGCCGCCGCCTTGGTTAAGCACGCACGCGCGCGCGTGTGTGTGCGTGCGTGCGTGGGGGCCGTTCAGATGGGTCTCTTGTTGCGCGCACAAGCCCATTATTTTAATGTGCGCTCACAACCGAGAGCGACGCCGTAGCGGTGCGTATTCAGTGCGACGTGCTTGTTTCCTGCTTCTCCGCCGGTGTTGTGTCAGACCCCGGTTCTCCCTCGGTCTGTAAACTTTTTCACGCGGAGCTCTGCCCCGTTTGGAAGGAGAAGGAAGCCCGTATGTGGGAAGACATCGCTTCAGAGATTTAGAATGTGTGTTATAGAAGAGAAACACTTATTTCAGGACTACTGACTTGTATCACCAGAACAGAACAGACATATCCTGTGATTTTCAGCCTCCCTCCATATTTAATGGAGGGGAACAATACAATGATAGTGCAGCTATCAAGATGCTTTTGACACCTTGGCCTCAAAAAAAGAAAGAAAAAAAAAAAGCACCAAAAAAACAAACAGGGAAAACCCCTTATTTATTCTTTCTTGTTCTCTTTAATTGAAATACAGGCCTTAAATTAATTTGCCTGGGGGCTACTTTTATTCATGGTAAAAAAAAAAAAAAATTTTTTAAAAGCTAGTTGTTTACTATACAAGTGCATTATGTTAAATGTTTCCTGTGTTGAAAATTGACAATAGATATGAAAATGCACTTCGTTGATTTTATTTAAATGACATAGGGGTAGGCTATAGCTTATAAGACACCATTTGGACTTTATAAGGTTCGGACCTTTCACTTGGATGAAAGTTTAGTAACTGGACCTCAATGAATTTTAGAATTGAATGAATTATAGATTATAAAAGTGCATTTTGAGAAGAAACACCCAATAATAATATTGTTAATGATATTTTCTGCTCATCCACCAAGCACCAAGCACCAAGTCAAATGTTTTGTGTAGATATTAAAATAAAAGACTTGCTAATGATTTGCACTCTTTTCTCTGCAGCAACAGCAGCATCCAAGGCTCATGGATGATGTAGTCCTTTGACCCGTCCACCGTACCCAACTGGCGATCCTGACATACAGTAAATGATCAAGTAAATATAATTGTTACAGGACCTAGTTGTGTCGCATCACGTCTGGTGAGGACTGAACTTTGAGGAGTTTAAAGAAAACTTTAGAATAGGATTTCACAGTGAGTGAATAGCACAAACTGATGACTCATTCCTCTTTGAAATTATATAATAAAAAATAAACAAATACACAAACTCACAGAACAAGTCATTTCTAGTTTGGTGTAAAAAAAAAAAGACAGCCAATAAGTGAATGTTGTGTGAAGTTATGGATGCTGTATAATCTCCATTAGTGTTACAAGAATAAGCAGGTTTGCTCTCAGAGCTTATTTACTGCACAGGCGAAGCAAAGCAAACCTCCCTTACAGTAAAACCTCCCACACGATGCCTTGTGTACAATTTTTTTTTAATCTATTATTTTGTTGAACTGCTTTCAGCCCTGGAGGCTGGCTGGCTGAGCCGAGCCGAGCTGAGCATCCACAGAAAAGAAGCAAGGACATGTTGGTTAAATGTTTCTATCACATCTTCAGCATAATCGCTTTGTGTTTATAAGGACACAGCGGTCACAGATAACCTGCTGCGCTCGGTGCGCGTTTGCTGCCTCATCAAAATATAGGACTGGTCTATCTCCCCCCGGTATTCAGCCTTTAGCATAAACAGAAATGTCAGAGCTGTTTTATTGGTACAGAATATTTACTCCAACAGCGGCCGATACCTGCATGCTCCAAGAAAATAGTTACAGCCGTGGCATAATTCATCCAAGTGGTGTTTTGTTCAAACTTAATAGCTAAAAGGATAAAACACTGTTTGCTATTTGCAATTTATCTCCTGTCTGTTTGGGTTATGCGTCCCTGAAGTTAAGTGGTCAAATGCAAATCTGACCATATAGTGTCAGGATTTTTGCACTTTTTGCATTTACTAAACTAATTATCATATACTATATAACATAAAATAATATACATTTAAGATGCATCCAGTGACACTGGTCTTGAGGAGGCGATACAATAAAACCTAGAGCATCTTTTCCTCAACAACTGGTGTCCTCACAGCAAACATGTTGCAGCCTGACCAGCAGCTAACAGAGGCTCTTCACAATACCTGCTGTCAGCCACACTCTACTCTCCTGTCATGTGACAGGTCAGCGAGGCCAGTCGGAGCACAGACGTTGTGATCTCGAGAGGCAATAAGCAGCTCTCCTGCTGCGGATGTGACATGACAGCCTGGCTGTACTCTGTCGAGTGTCAACACTGAGTGTAGAAGGAATAGACAGGAAACGTTGACTTTTTAATGGCCAGGTCATTAGAAATAGTGGATAGAGACATTAAAAATAAAAAACTGCCAAGTGTCAAGATTTTTCTTGTTAGTTCAAAAGAAACATGATGTGTAAATGTGCAAATGCAAAGGAATACAGACATTAAATGTATAGATCCGAAGGAAAGAGCGTAGAAACTTATGTTGGTTTTTTAGCTGAAGTTTCTAAAAACCCTTTTTTCCTCAGCTGGTCTTGTACACAGCAGCACAATATTGTTCTCCTGGTTGTTTCTGCAAACTGTGAAGGTGCTGACCTGAATCTGCTGCAGCTAATACACTGACAACAGATACCTACTGTACCTACAACCTCACATTAAGGTCACATATTCAGACATGTGGCCCGTTTGCTTTGTTCTGATTCATAGAGCCATACAATTGTTGAATTTTTTATTTGTATTCACAGTCCCAAGTGGTCCAAAGTTGTAAACTAAAATGCCATGCACGAATCAACTGTTCTCTCATTGATCAAAATCTTACGTAGTAGTCGGAGGAGTTGAGAGTGATGACACTTGACACACATTAGTCCGACTAATATCAGAGTTCTCCAACTCCGATTAAGACACCCAGATAATGCGATTGGAATTCGACTTTTTCCGGCATGTATACACCTTAATCAGAGTTTAACTGGACAATGCGTGTGCGCATGCTCCACACCCCGCCGCGCAGGCATAAGACCCAGGAACAAAAACATCCAAGAAAGCCGGTTGCAGAAACTATAGTTGTTGCGTCACGGTGTTCTTGACTGCCTCTCGAAATCACCATTACCACAAGGGATAGCGTGCACCTTATCTGCACAATAAGTAACGCACACATTACGTACGAGATGAACAAAGCTGTACGATTAACCATCTTGCTGTTGTTTTGTAAATGCTGGTCTGCTGCCTGGCTGATAGGTCAACCGGAAAAGGCGCCGTATTAACCCGCTGAAACGAGGAGGAGGACACGTTCCCGTCAGTTATTTGATTTTCTATGTTGCATGTAAACTGGGACAAGGACAGAAGGCCGATTAGACGCCAAAATCGAATTTTGAGCATAGCTCGATTAAGCTGTGCATGTAAACGTACTGACAGCTTAGAAACCGCTCCTGGACTCAAAAGCGGAGATGAATCCAGCACCTCTTCTTGGTGATCTTGGTCCAAGAAGAAGCTCCAAACAAGCCAGGTCTGAATACACCTACAGTAAATGATCCAACCTATCACAGTGTTTCAAACCACTAAAAACCAGACTGTAATACTTCATGTTCAGACCGATCCACGCCTTTGCTGTCAAACTAGATGAGAACAGAGCACGGGCTCCAAGATGAACAGCTGGAAGTCATCACACAGACAAGTGAGTAATGTATTGACAACTTACTCATCGTACAAGAAACCATCACAAGTGACACCCAGCGAGAGAACTGAAGTTTTCCAGTCTTCCAAGTCATTTAAGTACAAAGTCCATACTTTAAGTCATGTAATCAGGATTATATAACAGTCACCATTCACAGACGTGTAAATCCACAGCCTCCACAGGAACAGAATCCGCCCTGCCAACAACATTTAGGTTGTTGTATATATCCACATTGGGGGCATGTTTTCACATTTATAGTGTCTTATATATATATATAAATGTATATACATTTCTGTATGGGGTGGCGCTGCACCTCCTACACAAGAAAAAGATTTACCTCTCAGGAGAGGCTGGTGTGGAATCTCCTTTCCATTTCGTGGCTGTCATTACATCCTGGTGGGAGGTGCACAGCTTTTACAGGAGATGAAAAGGCCCCGATTTTATTGACCACCTCCCTACTACTACATCTACCGTTAATGGATACCTCCTTATAGAACTTCCTTACACAACCATGCTGCTGCAGGATGGCTGTGCTTTGGCTTTGCTCACGAAAATTACCACCTCTTGTTCACGTCCAAATGAGCTTGTACTGTGAGTATGAACTATACTACCTGCAGTGTGTGTACCTTGATAATACAAGGAGGCAGGGGCTTCATCTAATCTTGAATCGATTATCACATGTTTGCTCCTCTCATCAGTAAAGTTCAGTCTCATCTGGAGTTGAGTCAGAAAGCCCAAAGCAAGAGTTATAACCACAACTTATATGAGAAGTCATAAAACGTACGTACTTTGTGGAGTTTTTTTAATTTTTTTTTATCTGTCCTGACTTCCACTTGAAGAACGACATGTGAAATTTCCTCGGGGTGAATGTGCATTAAATGAATGATTTGTTCAATAAATAGTGATAGTGCTCCGCCTTTGACTTGTCTCGTCCATTATTGATTTCAGTGACCGGTTTATGAATAGTGAGGGCACTGCTATTGAATCAGGCAGAATAATACATCCAATACATTGATTTTTTCTCCTTGTCTTTTGTAATATAATTGCACCTTTTGACAATTCACATCCTTGTAGCCCCTAAACAACAAAGAACAATGGTGAATTGAAAAGTGAAGTCCATTATTTTAGCATCCACACACTGAAAAAAAAGCATTGCAGGGCTGCTGAGCCCTTTAGGACTGGTGTCGTGTCAAAAAAAACAACAAAAAACACAGCTTTACTTGAAGGGAGGCGAGATAAGTAACTGTCTGTCATCTCCTAACTACTATTCCAGCGATGCACTCAAAAGCACCTCAAGGAGTTTCCATTGTACATTTGTATTCAGCATTAGAGACCTAAAAATATGTTCCAGGGCTCAGGGATACATATGTTGAAATACACTGAATGCATTTCCTTTTCCTTATAATAGATTTGCAGAGCGGTGGCCTTCTTCTCTTCCTTTTGTGTTGAAATAGTCTCACTTATTACAGCAACCTTTACATCCACCGAAGCTACCGGCCTCTTTAGTCTGCAGAAAATGCATATTGCATCACCCTGTTTCTCATACATACAGTATGTGTCGATGCCAGTTTCTATTGCCAGAACAAGAATATAAATATTGGCTGCCTCTCCTGCACCTCAGCAAACAAATAAAAAAGTTTTTCATGTCCAGTAGTGCCAAGATTTTGTTTTTTTGTTTTTTTTTTTGTTGACAATTCTTGCACTTTGCAAAAAAAAAAAAAAAAAAGCATAAACAAAGGACAGGCTGTTGTCGTTTTGGTGGAGTACATTAATTTTCTTGCAGAAAGACAGATGAGAAGATCAAGACCTCTCATGTCTGTACACTAAATACATTATGAAGATGCCATCTGCTGCGGGAGCTTGAGTAAAACATTGGGCTGTCATTCATACAACTTTGGGTTTTTGTGCAGATTAAATCAATGAGAGCTAATGTGTTAATAAGAAGAGCTGATGATAGGCAGATTTTTGTAGCCTTTGGTCTATACACCTTAAAGTCAAACCACAGACGCTCAATGATGAGTCACTTTCCTGTATCTGTGTCATGTGGGTCTCACCGCTACACCACCGTCCCTTTAGGAGACCAGCAGAAGCAGCAGCAGCAGGTGTTGAATATGGGAGAAGTGAACGTTACAGATTATGGTCGACTCTTCCGCCCCCATAGCCACCAAAGTAAATATTGGAGTCATTTTTCACAAGCCACATCTCTTCTGAACATGTTGACAGTAAAAAGGCAAATTTCAGACAGACAAATCAACTTTGTCCAAGACCTGTCTCTGTCTCAACAACACACTCTCTGGCATAGAAGTCAACTATGTTGACCCTCACTAACTAATTTTTTGTAAAGCTTGTAAATGTGATTTCAATCTCAGTGGGACTGGTTAAATAAAGGTTTAATGACTGTTAGCTGTGTAAATATCTAATGTTAGCAGAAGAAAAAATAAATAACTTACTTACATCCACCAACAACTTCTATCCACACACACACACACGTTCACAACACGAGGTGGGGGTACGGGTGTATACTACCATTTCATATCATGTGTGCAGCTTGTAATGGGCCATCTTGAGTAGTAGAGTATTTTTGGATAAAGGGATAGTTCAACATTTTGGCAAATTGGCCCATTGCCATAATCCCTATCGTTTTAGGAGTAGGTTCATTACCTATAATTGTCGGTGCAAGCTATTTTTAGAATGGTGGGGCAGAGCCACAAGCTGCTCAGAGCTACGCTATGGAGGCTAATGGGATTTCTTGGTTTCCCTCATCAAACTCATCAAATACACAATCCAACAACTCCAAAACCCTCTGGTGGACAAATTGTGACCTGCACATTCACCACGTTATGAGATAATAATTCATGCAAAACCGCTGATGCACGTTCCCGTCGGGGGCGTTTTGAAGTTGTTGGATTGTGTATTTGATGAGTTTGATTAGGGAAACCAAGAAATCCCATTAGCCTCCGTAGCGTAGCTCTGAGCAGCTCGCAGCTCTGCTCTGCCGTTCTAAAGATTGCTTGCACCGACAATTAAAGGTAACGAACCTACTGCTATGACTATAGGGATTATGGCAATAGGCCAGTTTGCCAAAATGTTGAATATCCCTTTAAACTAAGTCAGGGGTCTAGTGGTTGTAGCTTCATATTGAGCATGCAGATATGAGAATAATGTTTTTTCATTTCTAAAATAAGAAACTGTAAGGTGAGGCAATTTAACACTTGGATTATGTTATGCTACGATAATGGCTACGGATACTACGAACACCTGTAATACAAACTCCCACCTGTGCACTCACATAAAGGGAAGATTACTACTGTCTGCATTGTGTTACTGAACATAATGTGTATTATAAAGTGTGGGTTTGTTCTATGGAGACTGGAGACTGGGCTGGTAGGAGCATGTACTGGTAGAAAATGGGCAACAAGTACTCAGGAAACACAGGATGAATAAACATGAGTTAAAATAACCAACAGTATTGCTTTACAGTGGACCTGACAAATCACTACAAGACCTGCGTATCACTGTGATTGTGAAGAGTGAGGGGTGACGCTGCAGAAGTTATGCAAACTCAGCAAAACACTACATGGATTAAACAAATATATATATATATCATTCTCACAGGCAGAGCTTTTCTTTTTTTCTAAAAGCCGGATTCAGCTGACTGGGTAAATGAGTGACATTTCCTCAGCAGAGGCCGCGCAAAGTTGTGAGAAGACTGTAAATGATCCGGCAAACACACACACACACAGTGGGGGGAAAATTTACAGAGTTCAATGATACACACTAAATTCAATATATATACAGAGCACAATAAGGTGGATTACCTGTGCTTGCTGCTGCAGCTTGGCGACGATCAACTTTCTTTTTTTCTTTGCTTTGTTCTTTTAAAAGCTTTATACAAGAAACTGCTTGTTTTGCAAATCTCCGGTGGAGAATTTTTCATGAAAGGACTCACACCCACCCTGCACCACCACCACTGTGCAATGTCTCCTTCAGTAGAAACACACTGATGCAATGAACATGCAGGATGCGTATGAGATGAGATGCATGAGAAGGTGCATGTGCAGGTTATTGACTCACTAGTGAGGAGATTGGAAGAAAAAAATCAAAAAAAAGTTTTTACTCTGCAAACAGTTTCTTACAATTTCAGACGTGCACAGTATTTTAGATTTGTAACACATTTCCAGGAGGTGCATCAAAATCATAATCAAGAGAAAACTATTCTCCACTAGCTACTGCTTTAAATTGCAACTACACAGCCCAAAACACACTGTTGGACTAATGAACAAGTCTGTATTTAGAAAGTACCAACACCCACCCACTGCAGTGAAGTGAAGCATCACTGTTTGGACCTGCCTGCTCTGTTCACTGGATGCAGATAATAAATCTTTAAAGGCTAAAAACACCCTTTCTCTTTGTTTGTCTTCATGGAAAACTGTATTTTTTATTTTTATTTATCTATTTATGTGTTGGTTTCATTCTTTCTTCTTTTTTTTGAGATGAGCTTTTTATTGCTTTGGATTGCAGTGACATGAATTATACAGGAAGTGGCCTCCTCCATAGCAAATGCATGTTTTCTTCCCCTTCTTCGTCTTTTTCTGTGGGTTGATTACAAAAGCTGCCATACACTCATATGATCCACAACATTACTTCCCATGATGAAGCACATTCACTAATTCCCTTGAGTATTTTTAGGGACTCAATTACACAGTGTGTGAGGCGCTATAACAGCCGCCCCAGGGCATTTAGTTGCTCCTAATTCATTGGCAATCAGCCACTTGTGCTTTTTCAACACTCACACATACACACGCACACACAAAAGACAAGTTACAAATGTTTTTTGTTTTTTTTCTTCTTACTCCTGCCGTAACACATCCTGCATCCTCTGTCATCTCTGGGAGTAATTACAACAACAATCATCTCCAGATATGAAAGGGTTAGAGTGTACAGCACGCTTACCGAGCAAATGTGTCATTCCACAGCAACTCTTGATGTTCTCAGAATAATGAAGCAGAATAACCTCCGATCAACAAAAGGAGGAGAGTATTTTCAGTGTTTCTCTGTTGTTCATGGTCTGTCAGGTACAGCTCAATAGCCTTAAGGCTGTCCCAAATATTTAATGCACAGTTTATGGCTCCCTTTAGAAATATTATCAAGTAGTTAACCTTGCCTGACAGGCTGACCTCTGGCTACAACTCTGGGAAATGAACCGAATGAATTTCTGGTCAATAGGGTAATTATGTCAGAGAAGGTCAAGCGCTGGTGATTTACATACAAAACGAACACAGACAGACATTTTTATGGTATATCCAAGTTTTTTTTTTTGACTGCAGATAGAAAGGATTTCAAATGAGTCTGCAGAAGTAGACACAATAGTCTGGGTTTTTATGTAACATTAGAAAAGCTGTATTATCTCCAAACTTTTCAATAGCAGCAGCAGCAGCAGCAGCAGCAGCTGATAACCCTCTAACTTAAGGAGCATTTTTGAAAAACTTGAATTGACTATAACTTTTCTGGTTACTAAGCACATACTCCAGGTGGAGATATCATACCTCAATGCATTCATTCATCTGACAAATACCTTTCAGAATAAAAGTTCTTTCAAAATACAAATGCATTGTTACTAAAACTCAACAGTTGACATTGTGAAGGTCCATGTACTCGACGATTTCATGATTTCATTGTAAGATATTGCACTTTTTGCTCCGACATCTCTTGAGTGCTATGGTTACCGCTTTATTTTAGACTTTTAAAAAGCTATAATCAGTATAATTAAATGCCCAGGCTGCATTGTTATACTTTAAATTGAACTGTCAGCATGATACGAAGTAGCAAGAGTCAGCTCCACCTCGGCTGCAAATCTCACAATAAATTGCTATATTCGTATTAATCAGGAACAATTATCCAATTAAGACACAATTCAACAGTGTGTTTTTGACAGAAAGCAATTTGCCCACATTCTGCAAATCAGCCCACACACTGTTGCTAAAGTACAGTTTTGAATTCAAGAGTTTTGATTGTAATGAAGGGTTTTTAACAAGGTGAATTTAGTTTATCTATTTAAGTATTCAAATGTTCATAGCCACAAGGCTGCTTGTGTTGCTGCCTCAGTAATAATGTAAAAGTAATGTAACTCTCTGACCAGGGTCCATTCAATTAGTGCCTTTAAATATATTTAGCTTATAATAGCCACGCTGCTGTGGTTTTAAATATGGTTCCACATGCACCACCACTGCTGCTGCTGCTGCTGCTTTTATGTAAATGAACCAGGAGCCAAGTATTTCTTCCACCGCTGATCATCTAATTCCTTTGAGGACAAACGGCTGCACACTGCAAATGTAAACAATGAGATTAATTACATCATTTGAAAGTGGACATTTGGAAAGCAGTGGTCCAGTTTAGCTGTGATAATGTCTGCTTAATTGGCAATAGGACACCAATCAGAGAGGCCATATGCTCAAAGGCTGAGGACTAGGCATTAATTAGACAAGGACAGTGGAGAGATCTGACCAGAAACCATGTTTTTTTATTTTTTATTTTTTTCACAGGAAACAAACAGGGTGCAGCTGGAGATGTGAAGAAAAGAATGCAGGGGGGGGTGGGGATCTTAAAGGGATAGTTTGACATTTTGGTAAATTCTCCTATTACCATAATCCCTATAGTCATAGCAGTAGGTTCATTACCTTTAATTATCGGTGCATGTTGTTTTGAGATGCGCGGGTCAGAGCCGTGAGCTGCTCAGTGAACACAATGGAGGTGAGCGGTACAGGTCCCCTGTCCCTCATCAAACTCATCAAATACACAATCCAACAACTCCAGGGAAAAGTTGTGACCTGCACATTCACCACGCTATGAAATAATAATGTAACGTTACGAGATGGAGTTGTTTTCGAGGCAAATGCATAGCTGGAACTGTATTCCAGACATGACTGCTGGGCAGAGAGATTTCAAAAGCACGTCATATTTGCCAAATGCAATGCTACATATTTATACATGATTATTTCATAGCGTGGCAAATCTGCAGGTCACAACTTGTCCACCAGAGCGTTTTTTTTTTTTTAAAGTATATTTTTTTGGCTTTTTGGCCTTTTTTATTTGATAGCACAGTGAGATAGACAGGAAAGGGGGAGGCAGAGAGAGGGGGAATGACATGCAGGAAAGGTCTGCCCGATGCGGGACTCGAACCGGGGACGTCTGCGTTGAGGACTGTAGCCTCTACATGGGGCGGCCGCTTTAACCACTGCGCCACGCACCGCCCCTCCACCAGCGCGTTTTGGAGTTGTTGGATTGTGTATTTGATGAGTTTGATGAGCGACAGGGGAACTGTACCGTTCACCTCCATTGTATTCACTGAGCAGCTCACGCCTCTGCCCCGCCGATCTCAAAACAACATGCACCGATAATTAAAAGTAACGAACCTACTGCTATGACTATAGGGATTATGGTGATAGGAGAATTTACCAAAAACGTTGAACTATCCTTTTAAGAGAGAAAAAGAGGAAGAGAGATATCACCGAAAGACATTCCCTGGTCATTGAGGGTGGCGGGCGCGTGCATGAGCACACCTTTGTAATTTCTCAACAGGTCCACAGAGGTTTGGACAAGACCACTCTCACTCTCACTCCCTACTTCCTCTCCCTCTCTCTTCTCTCGCTCTCCCTCTCTCTCCTAAAACCAGAAAGCTGCTGGCTCGCGCGCCTCTCTCTGTCTAATTATTCCACTCTGGCGCGAGGCACAGAGCACCGGCTGCTGCTGCTGCTGCTGCTGCTGCTCAGACCACCGCGCCACTTTCCACCTTCTCTTTCTCCCTCCGCACTGCGCTTCCGCGAGGTGACGGCGGCTCTCCTGGCGGAAACTAATTAGTCCCCCCCCCCAAAAAAAAACAAAACACCTGGAGAGAGACGTTCCGCGAGGGCGGTTTTTTCGAGGAGCGACAAATGCCCGAGACCCGCGCCCGGTGCCCCCGGACCCGCAGGGGAGGGAGACCAGGACCAGGACCCGGACCCGGACCAGGACCAGCAGAGCAGTAATGGGACAGTTTTCGGGAGGATGCTACTTGAGTTTTGCCACCCTCCTCGTGCTTCTCGGCTCGCGGGTCCCGGCCACGTTAGCTAGAGGTAAGACACAACTCAACACAACACAACTCCACACAGCACGGCACGGCACGGCACGGCGCAACACAGACTCTGTCTTTGATGAGCCGCGGCTGCTGCTTTTTGATGTCAGTCCTCGAGGATAAACTCGAGGAAAAAAAGGTGCGCGTGCCTCGACAGACAGACAGACAGTGTTGGAGCTTGTGTGTGTGTTTTCTTTTTCTTTTTTAGTTGGTTTGTGTTGTGGAAAGTGATACCAGGTTGTGTTTACGTGTGTGTGACTGTGTGGGAAAAAAAGACAAATTTAAGAAAAGTAAAGACATTTCTCAGGCTGCCTTTGATGTAAGCCAAGTTTTTATTTCTAACACGCCACGCTCTGGCTGATGAGGAGTGTGTGTGTGTGTGTGTGTTTCTTCTTTACCCACTGCTGTAAAATGAAGCTAATTATCACTTAGGTTTTTTTTTTTTTTTTGTCAGTGCATCAGTTCTGCTCAGATCTTACCTACACTCTCACAAGATGCAATTTCTGCTCTGTTGTGCTTCGCCATGTTTTAACAGTAATTCAGAGGGGAGAGTGTTTTATCTCTTTGACCACAGCCCATCGTATCTATTTGACAAATCAAAAGAAAGTTATTTTTGCACCCATCATCTCATCTTTGAATCCAGATATCACAGAGCCGCCTTAATTATACGTATCCTCTCATTGAGAAATTGTCCTAATGAGTAAAATATCAGTGCAATTGAAGAAGCTGCTTGTGGCTGTCCCTGTTTTTTTGTGCTGCTCACCCCTGTGGTCTGAGCTATTGTTTCACACACAAGAATAAAAAAGCCCATCTACTCCCTAAGCTTGATGATAAATGGAGATGATTGCTTGAGAGCTGCTGTGCTTCTTCTTCTGCAACTTTAATTGGTTGTTTTTCCTTGCTTTGCTTTGACAGCTGTGGATGCTTTTTATTTTTGATTTCTCTGCACATGCAAAAAAAAAAAAAAGATGTGATTAACAAAAGGCTGGTTGATGCAGGATAGGAGGTGTGATCTACTGTCTTTCATTATGGTAATGCACATATGTGATGTAAAGCTGTTTGTGATGCAACCCTGAGATGTTATGCGCTGTCTTCGAAATGTCTCCATTTGGTCAGTGTGTGTGTGTGTGTGTGTATCTTTTCCTCCTTTCTTCCCTGACCTATTGACATCCATTTAGCTCACATGGCAGTGTAACAAAGATACATTTGCAATTCAATTAGTTAACTAGCCCCAAGGTTTTCATTTTTTTTTTTTTTTTTTTGCATCTCAAGTTTTGAAATTAGCTTTGACTTGAAAATCTGCATTGCATAAATATTAGATTACGCATGTGTATCTTCAGGGCAACTTTGCATAGGGATCATGGGGGTTTTTTGTCATTCTTTCTAAGTCGGTCTGAAAGGCGAGGAAATATAACCTTTCAAAACAGAAGCTGTACGTTGTATTTACTCAACTGGCATTTTCACAGTGGCAACATTTACATGTGAAACAATATTGGAAAGGAATGGCCTATGCTTGATGGAAAAAAAACAAAACAGAAACATTTGCCTTTTGAACGCAAGATGCACTTCCCTTAAGTTGAATAAGGTAGATTTTTGTGATACATCTGGCAGCTTTTCAGCATTTGTGACGGCTCTTTGCCAAGCTGTATAATAAATATTTATGTTATGTAATGGTATGGATGTAAACAGTCAAATACTTTGACTCTACTTTTAATGTAAAATCTGCAGGAAAGAGGAGCTCAGTTGGAAAAATCATCTCTCCAGCTCCATGTATAGTCCTACAGATGGTAATTTCCTTGCCAATTAGGAGCTAAGCTGTAATTCAGGCATCTGAATTTATTCTTTATCTTGCAAGGGCGGGAACTTAACCACTCATCTGCAAGCGTAGAATTTAAAGCTCTAGTGCACTAAAGGGGGTATAAGGAGCATGAAATGACAATAACAAACTTACCCCAAGGAGAAACCTGGAGTCAGTGCCCACAGGTGGATGGAGGGAGGAGGAGGAGGAGGAGATGGAGGAGGAAGAGGGGGGCTGATGATGCTGAGCAGCAGCAGTGAGTATAACAGAGGTGTTCGCAGCAGCAGTGACAGAGTGAACGAGCACATCACAGCTCGGATGTGTTCACATGTGAGTGTGTGTGTGTGTGAGTGTGAGTGTTAGCAGCACGACTTGAACTGTGCCTTCGTGGGATTTTCTCCATGAGTTCCTCCATGAATGTAAATGAATGTCTTTGGAGAGAGCTATTCAGAAATTTCTGAAAATGCTCAATTGTCAATAATTTCAGCTAAAGCCAACCACAAAACAATTTTTATTTGATAGTTCATGCACAGACTTTTAGTTAAAAAGGAAAATGGAGCTTTTCCTGAAACATCAAAACATCAAACATTTGTGGAATATTTTCTGTTTTTTAGTGGACTGATCATTTTTGTTGATAAAATACTCACTCCACAAGCTGAACCATGGTAAAGTTTGGACTTGTTGCATGGGAAAATCACAAGAAATGATTAATCAGTTATTCTTTCTCTTCATTGATCATCTGACTACTTCAGATCTAATTTAGCGATACCTCAGAACGATGCTCTTTCATGTTTTGTCCAATTGAAGATTGAATAGGAGCATTTAACATAATCCAGTTCTGAAATTCAAGTTTCTTTTTTAAAAGCACTTACAGATCCCAAGGCCATTTGTAAGGCCACCGAGGATGTCACGCAAGAAAATCACTGATATCAGACGTAATGGTCGAAGTTGTCACATACTGACATTTAATGCATGAGTTGGTGCTGTGAATCACAGAACACACCTTGAGCAACATGCAAGTAAACATCAGGCCCAACAGTTGCCGGTAGCCTCTGAGTCAGCTGTTACCTGGCTTCTACCTACAGTAGCTGTGGGTGAGAAGGCAGCACTCATGGTGTTTTGATTTGCTGTGCCTTTTTAGAAAAGAAACATTATGAAACTAGGGCTGCACCTAACGATTATTTTCATTATAGATTAGTTGTTTGGTCAATAAAATGTTGAAAAATGTCAATCAGTGTTTCTCAAACTACAAGATGACGTCCTCAAATGTCTTGTTTTGTCCACAAACCAAAGAGATACCTGGTTTATTGTCACAAAGGAACAAAGAAACCAGAAATATTCAACATTAAAGAAGCTGAAATCAGAGAATTTGGACTTCTTTTCTTAAAGAAATACTCAAACCGATTATTCGATTATCGATTTTTGTTCGATTAATAGATTAATTGTTGCAGCTCTATATGAAACCAGTTTATCAAACTGGCAAAGGGGTGACTGTAAATACATGTAACCAATTTGGCTTAGCTTAATTCCCTCGGCATGACAAAATGAAATCATTTAATCAATCAGATGATTGTTATAGTTGACCTGTGATTGTTGGGGGGCAGTGGTTACAGAACCTTTTTGAAACGAGCCATAATTAGTGTGTGTGTGTCTATACAAATGGCTCAACTCCTATTTCCATTAACTCTGACTAATGTGCCAAATGTCTTTTTAGTCCATGGTTGAAAATAATCCTCCTCCCTCTAAATGCAGCTCTTGTTGTTGTTGTTGTTTGCCTGACTTTCTGCTGTTACTTAGAAACTCCACTGGCCAGCTTTTTAATTAAAAGACTAACATTATATCTTGAGTGGCCTAATGAATGGGCTGAGTGCCACAGACATGGGAGGGGGAGGGAAGTTAGAAATTATAGAGAATTGGATGAACATGTGGTTTGTTTGGTGATTTGTCAACAGTAATAACAAATACAGAATAATACCAAACTTTAAGGCTGAATGGTGTGAACTTAATTGGACAGGCTGCTTGATTTAAACCGTCATTTAGGTGCTCTGTGTGGGTGAAATCAATAGATGCACTGTAGTATCCCCCCACCCCCCCCTGCAGCAACGCTGACGTGACACACACAGTTGTTAAGACATGTAACTGGTCAGCTGCCTGAAGCCAGTTAGCTGCCTCTCTGACCAAACGTAAAAGAAGCGGCGGCCTGTCACGCTGCATGACAGACGCCTGATTGACCGGCGCAGATCATCCGCCACTCCACCAACCTTCCTGCAACCACAATGTCATACAGAAAAAAATAAAAAAATAAATATAACAACAGAGCAGCACAGTGGGACGTCTGCACAAAACAGAATTTCATTTAATTGCAGTTGCATAAATTTCCTTTTAGGTTAATAAGATCCACAGAGCTGTTAGTGGCTGAGGCGTTGAGCATGGCATGAGTGGAAAAAAACTCAAGAGAAACATGAATTGGGTGCAGGGAGAGAGGGATGGAGGGTGGATAAAGGGCAATGGAGTCATCTCTGCCATGTTTTATTTATCCCCAAAAGAATGACTGCCAGACTGTTTCTCAAGCCCCGGCTTTGATTTAACTGACATTTCACATGAGCTGAATTCGCGAGCGCAGCCGGTGCTCGGTCTCTCCACTGTTGTTTCTGCTCTTGTAGGAGATTGCACGGTGGTCGTACACTCACTGCCCAGTTTCAGTCGTGCATTATTCAAAGGGGAGCCCATCTACTCCATCCAACTCTCTCTCATCATTCCTTCTTCACATTCAAAGGGGGGGAAACTAAAGCTCACCACAGAGAGCCAAACGAGGGTGGTGGGTGTGTGTGTGTGGGGGGGGGGGATGCTGTCAATGGTGAAAGCACAAAGAGCTGGGGAAATGATATAGGTAATGTTATTCAGTATGCTCGGAAATAAATATACACACATACTCATTACGCTGATAAAGTGTGATGAGAGTCTGCTTTGGACACAGCTATTGTGTTTTTTGTGTGTACGGGATATTGAGACTTTGGATTCTAGTCAATAAATAAGCTTTTGTACGCGGTATTCCTCAGAGAGGGAGGATTGATTGGAAGAGAATCCCTTTTGTTTGCTCCAATAAAAAAACAAAAAAAAACAACAACAATGCTTTCATTATAAAGCTGCTGATGTAACTTCATATTTCTGCTGCGGGTCCATTGTGGTTATGTACAGTATGGATTCATGGAGGTTCTCTCTCCACTCCAGTTTGTGGCTAGTTTAGTTTTTGTTTGTATACACTGGTGATTCTTCATGTTCATTTATGATCTCATGTAGAGTCTGTGAGTTTTTCTTTGGCTCTTTTATCCCTTTTTTAATTCAGTGCACATCCAACCAGGCTGTACAACCTGAACGGAAGCTTGAAGATTGAACTTAATTAATCCTGAACTTTTAGCTCTGTTGAAGTTGTTGCTACTACAAAAGGAGTTTTTCTGCACCAGTGATCTTTGCCCGAGAACAAACACCGGACCTGCAGAGACGAGCACAGAAACCTCTGACAAACTCCTGCAGCCAAGTTACTCTCAACTGGCAAACAGCTGACGTTGCCCTCGGCCAGCAGCGACATCGTATGTCATTTCAGTCGGCGAAATGAGAAGCTGTTACCTAAATGTGCTCCTCGCTAATAAGAGCAATTTAGCCCAACAATCATTTTTTGGTCAATTGGGGCAGCTAAACTCGGTCATTTGAACCGGGGTGCAGGAATAATTTACCACATTTAATTCTACACAGCAGAGTGCGGTAAAGGAAGGATTGGCGTTTGATCAGGTTTACGTCAACGGTCGGAGCAGCTGTTGTTAGGAGGATCGGCTCTCTCTGGCTTTTCTAAGTATAAACAAGACTTTTTATTGATCCCACTTATGTGAAATTAACTTGTTACAGCAGCAAGGAAGTAAACAACAAGCACAAGTAAAGAATATCATATAAATAGACAGTCTATACAGTCATGTACCAAGATATATCAGAAAATATATACTGTTTTAAGAATAGAGATATATAATATACAATGTTGCTTATTCAGTTGTTGAGATACTGCAGAGTGTGGGTGGGCATGAATAGGAATACATGTACAGTTTGTACATACAGAATGGTAATACTACACATACACACAAAATAAATAAATAAATGCAGGCAAACTTTATGAATACAACAATAGGAGGTAGTGGAGAGTGACGTGTGAAGACGGCAGATGGTTATGTACTCCATAGTGATGAGCATCCATCATCATCTATACATGTTGTATCTGTGCTGAATGTTTTGCAGACAGAGTGACAGGGATGTCAGATGTTGCCACTCCGGTCGCCTCCTGCAGATTTTCTCCTTTCAGCCTTGTCGACGCGGCCTTGAAGCTTTCTGTTCAATAAGAGCTGGCAACGCTGTCATGTGTTTCCTAATAACACAGAAAGGGGAAGCCTTGGAGATAACTGCCCATCCACAATGCACCATTCAATGCCTCACTGGCTAACTCAAGGGCATCGCCACAAAGGCTAGATTCACGCCATACACCGTTCACTTCAATGCCAAACACCCTCCCTCTCTCTTCCTCTCCCTCACAGCTCTGAGCTGCACTTTTGTTTCCTTTTAAACCGCTTTTATTTCATAAATACCCCCCCCTCTCCCTCCCCTCTCGTCCTGTCCCACCCTTCTTCATCCTTTGCTTTGTTGTTCACTCCTCCCGTGCAATTCCTTTCGGTGTAATTTAGTTTCAGTGGATTGTTGCTGTGACAAATGTTTTGGTTCTGGTATCATTTCTCAACTCACCTGACTGAGGGAGAAAGGAGGGCTGAGCCCGGAGAGGCAGAACGAGGGAGCCCGGGGTATGTAGCAGGAAGCAGAGAGGAGGAGAAGGAGAAGGAATAGAAGGAGGAGAAGGAGAAGAAGAAGGATAGGGGGGTTACAGTGCAGAATACTTAAGTATCTCATGTTATCAGTAACTGCCACAGCAGTTTGTCAGTAACAGCGAGCACCTGTCACCGCTCTCCCTGATGAATTGCTTTCAAAAGTAATCAAAGGCAAATACATATTTAATCACATTGGATTAAAGCAGGGCTTCAGTGTTTATTTGTGTAGTGTGCGATTTAAGATGCAGAAGTAAACATCCTCTACGCAATCAGAACATGTTTTTTTTTAAACATTATTATTATTATTTTCATAAAGGATCTGTGGGTTTCTGAGCACATGTCAGATCTAATGTGAAACATATTGGAAACACATCAAAATGACAAATGTAAAAAAAAAAAATCCATTGAGGTAAACATGTGATTAATTTCCTTGTTAGTGTGCCACAGAGCCAATACAGTGCTTCATGTAACATACGCTGTCATGGCCTGTACGCCCGCTGAGCTCTCTATCAGAACAACCACCACCAGCAGCACCGCCACCGCCGCCGCCGTCGCGCTAACAACCGGTTAGTTCCTCCCTTTTGCTCTCAGAACAGCCTCAGTTATTCACGTCGTGGAATCCACACGATGTTGGAAACGCTCCTCTGAGATCCTCTCCTCTGTGTTGACATGATTGCATCACGTGATTTTTTTTTTTTATTCGCAGATCTGTCGGCTGCACTCGTACAGTCGAGCTGCCAATCTTCTAGCCTACTCATCCCCGAGGTGATCTGCAGGGTTCAGATCTGGTGACTGGGGAAGGCAGCTGAAGTTCACTGCAGCTCACCATCATGTTCAGGGAGCCAGTTTTAGGTGACTTTTTTTATGCGTCTGTGTGACAAGATTCATTATCATTCTGGAAGAAGCCATTAGAAAAAGGGCTCCTAAATTCAGTCGGGCCAGATTTTTTCAAACAAAAGAAATTTATCTGAGCCAGACGTTTTCAGCGGCTGGTGGTGAGCAGCAGGCAACCAACATAAATGAATGTATTGAAAAATAAGTGATGTTCAGTCTTTGTTTCCCTTTAAAATTTGGTCACAGTTGAATCAAAGTGCATATAAACAATGCAAAAAAACCTTAACAGAACAGAAATGTAGGTAATAGCAATACTTAAAGGGACATTGTGTAACTTCTCCCGTTATCTATTCACAAAAATCGATTATTTCGTTCAAAAGTATGTTTTTCATTAATCAGTAATCACCCCCATCAACAAACTGAAGTGTTCCGGTAAGCTCTGAATTTGCCGTTCATATCATTCATATATACATCGATCGTGACAATATGTCGCCATGACAACATATTGTCACGTGCATTGTTTTGCCTCCTGCTGACGGACCACTTGTTTACATAGAGGCTTGTTTATGCTGTTCGTCTGTCGTCCGTCTGCCCAATTTCACGTGAATGCAGCATGAAAAATACGATTGAGTTGCTTGCGATATACAACCGCAACGCTAGCTGACCAGGACATCCTTGAAAAAGAGATTGTTAAATCTCAATGGATCCTTCCATAAAGGTTAAATAAAAAATACAAATAAATAGATGGGAGTAATTCCTACACAATATACCTTTAACTCCACTTTGGAAATAAAAAATAAACATTTTGATCTCATCTAAACCTTGGCCCACCTCCAAAGTGCATAAAAACCAAAATAGTGCCCAGTATTAACAATAACTTGCTTCTCTTATGTATTAAAAATAAACATTTACTTTGTATGAATTTCTGAAGGCTGACAAAATGTGATTTCACCATTTGAGTCGGCCTGTTTTAGAAGGTGATGCACTGAGGCTAAGTGAAGGGATGCATGATGAGCAGGCAAACCGTGATTGATTGATTGATTGATTGATTGATTGATTGATTGATTGATTGGTATTAAAGGGCCTAAAGTGAAAACACCTGGACTGGAGTGTTGATATAATGCAGACGTGGTCCATGCGTGGAGTCTGACCGTACCATCTGCAGCCTCAGCAGAAATTCAGATTCCTCAGACCAGCTATGATTTCTCCAGTCTTGATCTGTCTTGTTCTGTTCAGCCTGTGTCCACAGCAACCTCAGACTTCTGTTTTTGGGCTGTCTGTCAGGAGTTGGACCTGACATGGTCTTCTTCTTCTTCTTCTTCTGCTGCTGCTGTTGTAGCACATCCACCTCTAGGTTGTGGCGTGTCATTCACCCTGGGAAGCTTCTCCTTGTAATGCGTAGTTATCTGAGGTAACTGTCTCCTCTCTGTCAGCTCTGACCTCTGACAGCATCTACAAGGCGTTTCTGTCCATGCAGCTGCTGTTTAGTAGAAGTATTTTAGGGTTTATCCTGGATAAACTCTTTAGAGACTGACTGGCTGTTTGTGCCTGTGTGTGTCTGTGTGTGTGTGTGTGTGTGGAAAATCTCAGGAGATCAGCAGTTTGAGAAACGCTCACACCAGCTCCTTCGACTCCGACAATCGCAGCCACAGTCAAAGTCAGTGAGGTCACATTAAGTGAAGCTCCTGATCTGTATCTGCCAGATCTTCTGCAGATGATTGGCTGTGAATAAGCAGGTCTACAGGTGTTTTCGACGCCACCAAGGTTTTGTCAGTACATGTTAGTGAGAAATGTGCAGCCACATGCACCGGTGCAGTTTCTTTGAATGCTGTGGCACTTTCCAATTTGTTGGTATTTACAGGGAGAGGAGAAGCTGACCCTGCTTTTTTTTTCTTTTTGTCTCTCTCCTGACTCTTGTCGTATGAGCACAGTCTCACTGGAAAAGGTTGGTTAATGGTTGAGAGGCTGTTTCTTGTGGCTTATTCACATTTCCCATATCTAGAAATCTTTTTCTGACTTCAAGGAAGGCAAGGTCTCTCTCGCTCTCTCTCTCCATCGAGTGAAAGGAAGAAAAAAAATCAGATGACAACCCCAAGCTGCAGAAGAGAAGGACTGTGCCTGGTTATATTTCATGCAGCTTCAGTCTGTCCTCGGTGGCTATTTGGTGCTTTTTTGTGAGTGTCAGAGATGCAGTGTTGGGATTTAAGAGTCCCTGCTGGTGTACGAAGCCCACATAATGCCTCTGTGAAGCCACGCGTAACTATATGTTGTAAAAAACCAACAAAGCTCTGTCATTCACAAAATAAAACAGAAAGTGGAATACCATTGGCCTTTTGAAGAAGATGCCTTCTGTGTTGTTCAGAAGAAATCCTCGGTCCTGCAGATAAAGGAGGAAAGGGGAGGGGAGGGGGGGTGATTCAGAAGCTGAAATGCATCAAATACCAAGTTGAACTCGTAGATGGAAAAAATGATGATTTACATAGACTTGTTTGTATCACACTGAACTCAGGTCAAACAGACGATATCAAAGACAAATGCAAGTCTTAAATAATAAGAATCCAGAGTCGCATTGACAGAAATGGCAAATAAACCTAGAAATAAACTGCAAATAATTGGACGCCCGTCAAAAAAAAAACATCCCTCACAAGCAGAAACATTTTAATTAACCTGTGCAGGATTAAAGAAAAAACATATCTGACTTCAGTTCCCCCAGTTACTGTATCAACACAAAAGACCTTGACAACATGATCAGACTTGAAAGAGGCTAATCATATTTTAAAAATCTACATGAAGTTGACTAATAACAATTTAATTACATTCTTATCTAAAACTCAATTTCACGAAAAACATTCCTTTTTTTTCCAGAAAATATTTCAAAGTCATTAACGCCTTCGTTCTGGATGTCATTGACATGTCTATATGAGTCTGAATGTTTAGATGCATGAATTATCAGCCGTTTATATAAAGTCCAGCAAATATTTACATCATTGCCACCATCAGGCTTAGATTATAGGATGGAGGGACTGAATCTGCAGTGAAGAGTGTTGATATGGCTTTATTTGTTTAGACACTTCATCCATGCGAGCATTTCATTTCCATAACAAGAATAATCTCCGTAGATACCAACACATCATGTGCATATAATGGACATGCCTGTGTTGGTTTGCATGGTTGCTTGGTAGCAGCACATACAGTTGCAGAGAATACAGTAGCATAATTTAATGCAACAGCTGCTGTTTGCAAAAAAACAAGCACAACTACGCTAGTTCCTTTATCTGAACCTAGGAAAGAGTCATGTGATCGAATCGTGACAATACATGTCGTTTCTATTTGCATTTTACCTGTATAAATAAAGGTTAATTAATAAAAATAAAAAAGTCTCCAAAGGGCCACATTCAAGGCTAAGATGGAGCTAATGAGGGACCAGCAGCATTTCCAAACATCTCTTTTAAGGAAAGTCGCTTCAAAACAAAAAAGTACGAATGGGGACGTAACCTGTGAGCCACTGCAGCAGCTATCCTCTGTAACCGTTTACCCCCGCTGTCTCCTTTCATGTTTGTATTTGGCAGTGAAAAGCAGGCGGCAACTTGATAAAAGGGCAGTTTTCAATAAGCACAGAGTTCAGAGTCCACTAAAACGCTGCAGCTCATCTCCCGGGCTCGACGGCTCGACGCTGTCCACCTCTTTGCTGGCCTTCCTCCATCACCTCTCAGACCCTTTCAGCCTACACAAGTCAACCGTCCAATCACTGCGTCTGCTCCCTGCTCTTCTCCCTCCTCGCTCGCTCCCTGCTACGATGTCACTCTTCAAGTCAAAGCTGCAGTTTCTCTGTCCCTCTTAATGCTCTGGTACTTTACTGCAGCTCCCCTTCAAACCCCAGCTGGTGTCTTTTTAATCTGACTGATGCTCTCACCTTCTTGAAGTGTGCTCACCTCTCATTGTTTTACGTTTTATACCTTCTTCTCTTTTTGGATTGTTGAAGAATCATCTTTTATTTTTCATTTGCACCATTCTCCATTTACATATTGTCCTTGCACAGATCCATCTGGGTATAATCGTGGCAGCGTGACCTCCTGCAGTCTTTGCCCATCGGTCGATCACGTTTGTTAAATATGAATTTTAAGGGAGGAGCTGAAAATCATATTTGTTCTTCTGATTTACATTTAAATGAGAATGAATTAAGCATCTTCAAACAAAATGTGCAAGAAATATGGACATAACGTATATTAATATTCGTCCATGCATGTGTTGAATTGGCTCCCTCTTGCATATTGACATTGCTTAATGACTTGAACAGTTGAATTTAAAGGCTTTACCCTACGTGAGCTCGTGTGTTTTCTCCTGCTCTCCGAGCGCCGTTTGCAAGGTTATGCATGTGTAACTTTGATGAGGTTCCCCTTCAGCCAAGGACTCCCCTTTGTCATTAAGATAGATAACATCTATTCTGTGCATCGATGTGGCTACATTCATTTTAAAGACCACTTTTGTTTCAGCTCTCAGACAGCGGAATCAATAAATAGCTTTGCCTATTTCTGCTTCATTTCATCTTAGCTGGTTTTCAGACCAACTCAACCACAGTGCTGGAGACAATACTGTGAAATAATACAAGGTACAAGGCTCCTGTGCACGGTGCATGTTTTATTTAGGACCTAAATAATTAACGTTGGTGTTATATTTTTATCATTATCAACCTTTTCTCTGAGGAAATCTGACCAAAACCAACAATTTGTCCTAACATGTATTTCTCTATAGCCTCAGTCTGAATAGCTTATTGTTTGCCTCCAAGCTATAGCGCTCCACTGTCGATGGCAACCAGCACAAGCTGATATGTTCCTTTTTTATTACAACCAGCAGCTTTATAACCGAGCCTTCATATTTTAAAGGCCGCCTGAGCCTCTCTTCTGATTGGCTGAAGGAAAATAAAATTAAAACATAGCAGATTTCAGGTGAAAACCCTCAGAGAAACCAAATCCTGCAAGTGTCGGATGGTTGGTGGGTTCAGGTGGGCGGGGCTTAGCGACTGCTTTGGTGTGACATCACAACGTCACAGGAAGTCCTGATGGCTCGTTTTTAAGGCTCAGTTTCTGAACACAGGCTGCGTGCATTTCTCTGTGGACTGAGGCTTTTATATGTTCACAGTAATAATATAAAACCTGAGAGCTGCTTTATAATCAGAAACTCTCAGTTCTCTTTATATTTCTTGACATTTGACAAGCTGAATGCACTTAATGCAACTGGTCCATTATATTGAGAGGCTGAATGCAAGTAAATGGTCTTTGGTTTAAAAAAAGGAACAGGCACTAGTGAAAAAAATCTGAAATGTATAGCAGAGCAGCCATTGTCCACATGTCAGACTCACATTGAACCTGGTGATCTAGGTGCTTGAGTGAAGAGCCTATAGATTCGCTTCAGCCTTTCATGCCGAGTGATGTGATCTCTCGCGGTTTTGCTATAAATTACTTTCGTGAGAGAGCGACTCTCGTTGTCACATGTCACGGCGGGAAACGGGTATGAAACACTGCGTATTAGACAGTAAGATATCTTACAGTATTTCTGCTGCGGGACGTTGCAATTGGCAGGCCTGTCGCGGGCTCCAACCAGAGTATACACATGTAGTGACAAGGCCCATATTCAAAGCACTGAATTGGAGAAGCATCTGAAATTGAAATGTCAGGTTGAAATGAGCATGCTGTGAATTAGAATGTGGAAACAGAAAAAGACAAGCTATTGTGCAGCAGCAGTGGCTCGCGTTGACTTTTTTTTTTTCTTTTCGTTTTGTGCGCGTGTATGTGTGTGTGTGCATTGTGTTTACCGACTGTGTCCAATACCTTGATGCTAGATTTGGGGGTTAGAGTGGGAAAGCTCAGAGAACAATCCAGCTTTTCTTCTGTGGAGGATCATAATGAGACTGCAGCAACACTCTCCTAATCGGTTATCTTGAGATCTGCTAATGTGTAGGTATACTTCTCCTTTTTTTTTCTCCCTGTCTGTGTGTGTGTGTGTTGTATAGCTGTAATCCAAAAACAAGGGCTGATAAAATGAGAGGATAAAACCCAATTACCCAGTAGGCAGTCCTGAGTCATCTCCCATTTGTTCCAGCCATTTTCTCCTCTGTCTGCTCCTCTTTTATCTCGACTTGTATGGTTTACTCAAAGACCACCCTGGCCGATTGTAATCTGGAGGTGAAAAAGAAATGAGATAAAAAAAAAAATTCAAAAAGAAGCTGAAGTGATAGAGTGAGCTAATCGATGCCAAGCGGCTTGCACACAGGGATTCTCTTTTCTCTTCAGTATAATCTTCCAATGTGATTGTTGGGTTTGTGTGGACCGGGGCTTCTGAGGGGACCAATTAAGGAACGGCAGGGCAGGAGCCTGAACCGCTGGCTCCCCTAATAGCCTACAGGCTGGAGTGGTCCTGATCCATAGTCAGTCGATAACACGCAGGCCTCTGCAGCCTCGGCCGATGAATGCCAACAACCAATTCAAAATGGCAGAAAGGGAAAATAAAAAAATAAATAAAGATGCATGTTCAAAATGTTGATGTATAAGGAGAAGGTTTACCCCAAAGCTGAATAAATATTTCATCCCCCAAAAGAGTCGTTGTAAGACAGGCCACAGCCGGCTCTTGACCTTTTGCAGAAGATTAGAGAATTGGCCATCCTTTCTGAACTTTAAGTACACTGCAGTTATATGTGTGTGTGTGTGTGTGTGTGTGAGTGGGTGTGACTGTGTGATCATTTTTCTTTGCTGGATTTGAACGTCCTTGTTGGCCATTGAACACAGTGTTTGTTCCGCTCCTCACACACACACATACACACACACACTCGGAGAGAAAATGGGTTGCAGCTTCTTTCTCTCTCTCTCTGCTGACCTACAAGGTGTGTGATAACCTACAGGAGCTGCAGGTTTGTTTTGTCAAAGCTACAAGGAAAAAAAAACTATAGGGATGGGAACATTTCACATTTAAACTGATAAAGTACCAATAACAGGTTTCTGGAAATGCAACGCTACCTGTTTTCGGTGCTTTTTTGTGTGTTTGTGTGGTAATTTAAGTTATTTAATAAATTAAATTAATCAAAACGTATGAATTTTGAATATTTATTGTTGTGGTTCAGTGTGAACAAACAAAGTTTGCATAATGAGGGGAGAGGAGGGGCTGTTTATAGACAGTAGGGTTCTCAATGGGCCTGAAAATTAAAACCCAAACCCGCTGTCAGGTCCGGTGTTGAAACTCAAACCCGACTCACCAGCATTGATATTCTCTGCCAGAACGCGGCCAAAAAAAGAGAGGAAGCTCGAGGTCTGACCGGACCCGAGTCATTTGTAGATATTTTCGGCCTGAACCAGCACATCCGGTCGGGTTGGTCTGCTCGTAGAGACGGCTCTCTCGATGTGTTTGTGAGAGATGGACAGCGGGGGAAGGAGGGGCAATGCGCCGTGTGTCAGCCAGACAGACACTCCTCCATTATCTCACAGAGAGGAGGGTGCGTTCAGGCACCGAAATGTGGTACCGTTTGATTTAACATGAATTGATATTCGGGATTACTGTGGGTATTCGGTCGGAGTCAGTACCACTAAAAGTAGTGGCTCATCCCTAGTAAAAACGCTCCCAAGTAGATGATTTTTTTTAAACACATCTCAAAGGGATTCTCTTCTCCGCTCTTATTTTGAAGGGCTACAGTCAGGTAGTCCATAATGCGGCTGCTTCAATCTGACCAGGAGCCATACTGTAGGTATCACTTGCTCTTTGAATTAGTGGTCTGCTCATGTTCCTCTGTGCTCCATTTGTGGATGCGCACCACTAGATGTCCACTCACAGGTACAGTAACTGTATAATTATAACAACTGGAGAATATCTGCTATTGTTCCCTTTTTCTTCTTCTTCTCTCCGACCTCTGCAGCTGCTTTTTATTCCACCTGTTCGTGACTGATATGATTTGCTTTTCAGTGTCAAGAGCTGACACATGAGAGTCCCTGTAATCTTTCCTCTAATACAGAGAAGAATACAAAAAAAACACACACACACCCTCTAATAACAAAGAGCAAATATTGACTTGGGAGACATTTATTTTTCAGTTTTGTTGTCAATTGAAGGAACATTCTCGTTATGCCTGGTCCAGCCTGACGGTAGTGGTGGTGGTCGTGCTTTTCTTTTCAACATTTTGAATTCAGCATGGCAAAAAAAAATAAAAAATTGGAAAGAACCACTGGCCTTGCACTCTTAATTTCAGAACATCTTTTTTTTTTCACTAGGAGCTTTTATAACAAGATTTTTACAGAGGAATCTACAGAGAAGACTAAAAATGTTTACAATTTACTATGCCATTATTATTTTTTGGCCATTGCAAGTTGTTCCAATAGCCCCTATATGCAAGAAACAAGGCTTACTAGTATCAAATCTTTTTCTACATAATATAATATTCGAGAGCTCTGGTTTCCTTGTGCTTGCGAGAAGCTCTACCTCAACATTATGTGTCTGCTTTTGCATCGTTTCCATCTGTCTTCTCTTTCCCTTTTTCCTTTCCACCATGACGAACGCAGCGGTAACATTTTTACACGTCCATTCTTCTTTCCCCTGTGTCATTTCATTACAGCAGCCCATTAGCTCCTTCGGGGAAATATTACCTATATTACTATGGCGCGTTGATAACTGGCAGGGGGAATCTGTCTGCCGTACTCTACCACTCCAACCAACCTGCGCTGCACTGTAATAACGACGAGGTGTTACCTGTGAATATCTGAGAGATCGAGTGACAGAAATTCACACTTTTTTTTTTCTTGGTGTTGATGCAAAAATAACAGTAAACCACTGCAGCGTATAGACCTAATCAACCTGAGTATTGATGCAAGATACATTTGTAGCTGTCTGTATCTCTGTACTGTGTCAATACAGTCACACACTATAGGATTTATTTATAGTACGTTTTGGAGTGTATGTGTGTTCTTGTACTTACTACGTTGTGAGGACCGGAAAGAGTTTTTAACCCACAGAGTGAGGACATTATTGGGAAGTGAGGACATTTTGGCCGGTCCTCACTTTTTGTGTTTGAGGGTTAAGACTTTAGGTAATTAGGTTTATATTAGGTTAAGAGTAATGGTTAAGGTTAGGCATTTGTTTTGGATGGTTAAGGTTAGGGTAAAGGGCTAGGGAATACAGTACATTATGTCAATGAGTGTCCTCACAAAGATAGCATTACAAGGGTGTGTGTGTGTGTGTGTGTAAATAAATGTGATTTGTTGATTGTTTTTAAGTGTCTTCCTGCGGAGGCCATGAGATCTCATGAGACCTAATTGTGGTTGTAGTTTCTATTGATTTTGGTTATTGTCTTTCCATCCTATATCATCACCCATTCATCTTAATGTATGTCTCCTCTGCTCATGGCGCAGTGGTGCAGTGTCACCTCTAGGGTTGCAAAGGGGCGGTAAATTTCCAGAAACTTTCCATGGGAAGTTAACCTGGGGAATTTTGGAAATATTCCAAATTGGAAACTTTCCATGGGAATTATGGGAATTTATGGGAATTTATGGGAATTAACTGGAAATTGGGCATAATTTTTTTAAATATTTTTTTTTGGGGGGGGCTTTTTATTGCCTTTAATTGATAACACAGTGGAGAGAGAGAGAGACAGGAAATGGGCGGCAGAGAGGCGGAATGACATGCAGGAAAGGGCTGCCCGATGCGGGATTTGAACCGGGGCCGGACTGTAGCCTCAACATGGGGCAGCAGCTCTACCAAGTGAGCATGTAGGGGGCGTGCCCTCAATAGCCCTGCAGTAAGCAGTGTGCTGTGTGAGGAATGAGGAATAGCATAGATATTCAAGTGTACTTGCATTGGTGGTTTTAGCCAAGATTATGCTACAATCTATTTTCCCCAACTATATTTAAGTTCCCTGTTAAGGGCCAACCTTCAATTTTGTAAATTTCAGATTTATTCCCATTTATTCCCATATATTCCCGTTAATTCCTATGGAAAGCTTCCAACTTTGAAAATTTCGTCACCTCACAGCGAGGTGCAGTTCTGGACTTGGGTTGATTTCCTGTTCCGGTTCCCCCTCCCTCCCCCCACCCTGAGCCTCTGCAGGTAATCTGGTAATTTCCTGCAGGATAGAGACACACGGGTTAAACTGATCGGCAACTCTTGGGAGCGAGCGAGCGCTGGCTGTGAATGGTTGTCTGCCTCGGTGATGGACTGCTGTGACCTGTCCAGGGGTGGGCTCCACCTCTGGCCCCACCATCACTTATTACTGGCTGCGGCTCCACCGTGACCCCTCAAGGATAAGCTGCTATATCTAACGGATGAGTGGACCTTCTTTCATCTCTACACAGTTTTTCCACTTTTTTTTTCTCTTTCTCCTCCTCGCTTCACGAGTCGTATCTCCCACACAGCGATGTTTACCGGCATCAAGCCGCAAATATTAGTGTTTTTATCAGGCACATATTTATCCGCGCAGTGTTTAAATTTGTGAATCCACAGGTTTTTCGGTGTTTATACAGAAAGTGGGGATCATGCATACGTCAAATAGACCCATCCACTCTCTGTCAATCCTTTATTCACATATTCTCTACTTATACCATGCCATTGCTTGCCTGCTTTGCAATGCTGCACTTTTTTTTTTTTTTCTGCTTTCCATATAGAAATCGGATGAGGGCCTGTGACAGGTGTCATGTCGCAGCAGGTGCGCCCCAGCGATGCTGAGAAGTGTAGGAAGACGTCTTTAACTTAAGTGCAGGTTGTGGTTTCCTTAACAACCCCTGATTACCACTCCACAGCGCAAAGTATGGAGTTGTAAAGCAAAATAAACATCTCGTTACATCTGTCTTTGCGCCTTGCTGTCAAACATTAACACAGTCTGTGTCCAGGCGTTTCTACAAGTGACCCAACACTGTCGTTTTACCAATTGGAGCCGTCCTCGTCAGGTTGCAGTTTATTCTCAGAGACACAAGGTCAGCATCAAAGATTGATTTGACCTCCAGTGTATCCTTCACTTGAGCCGATGCAGCGTCTTCATACAGTATCATTAAATATTTAAATTCATACAGCATTTATATACACTATAGGCCTCTTTTATACAGCCGTTTCAGACAACTGTCATTTTCATTGACCATATCATGTTCTGCAGTGACGTTAGGGCATGAATTAATCAGTGCAAATTTTTATTAATGTTGTTTTTACATGTCAATTATTGAGTTAATTTACCAGAGAATACAGTGTTTATGCAGGCATTTACACATTCATATTCACACAGTTAACATTTACATATTCAGTATTAGAAGCAGTTACTGTATAATGGTTGTAGACTTAGTTTTCCTCTTATTTACCTTAGTCCAACTCCTCCCAGCTTCTGATTTGTTGATAGCAGCTTGGAGACAGGAAGTGCTTCTCAACATGTGATTTAGACATTATAACTCATCACTGCAGTGATATCTCACTGCATTCATTTCAAGTGTCCCACTAAAAGAACCATAAAAATGATGAAACTCATAGGTATGCATCCAACACTTTTTTGATGAGGCGGAGTTAAAGTTTTACATTTTCTACTGTGTTCCAAATGAAATTTACTCTGGCACAGTAACACGTATCTTGATTCTGACACTTGTGTAGGAATCTCACAGGTCTTAGCTTTCTTTTGAGACCAAGATTATTTCTACAGCCCTTGTAGTTGTGAAGCTATACTCTATTTAGTTTGAGTCGTTAAGTCGTTTTGGACAGGAGGAGCAAAAATAGGCCTTGTATTGAAAAGGTTAATGATTAAGACATGTCACAAAATCTGAACCAAGACAAGTCTTTATGCCACAGTGTTATGTCCGCTTAGCTTGTCTTTTTCTTTACTTTGGTTATCATTATCTAAATTATCATTATGTATTCATTATTTGGGAGCTTTAGTGGTGTTGTGCTGTAAATGGGAACCTTGTTAGTTTTGTGTTTAGCTGGAGGACAGGATGTGATGGGGAGAATATGAAAATGTGAATTCTCTGATTGGAAACAGCTTTGTGACCAACAGGGTGTTAATAAGTCTGACACTGTGTTGTCACGTATTCTCCTTTGCTTCCCATGCCGTTTATCCCTGATGGCTTTCAAAGATCATAATGATTGTGCGATACTGTAGCCTTGCAGGTGCTTGTGTGGCTTGTTACCAAAACGAAGACATGAAGCTACTTTAATAAATTACCTTTTATCCTGCTACAGCACTTGAAAACAGTCTCTGCCTTTGGTTCGACTGTGACAATAGAAAAAGGCCGTTTTCACATTCATCTGCTGAAGGATGAAAGTTTCTCTGTTCACCTTAAATCCTGTGCGTGTCTGTGTGTGTGATGTGGAAATGTAAAAAAGCCTCCAGTGCACACGCTGTCTGCTGACAATGGACCGTTCAGTGCAGGGAGGCGGTAATTGAACTTTTATGGAGGGAAAACCCGTATCAGACAAATTATAATTATTAAAAGCTGTAGTTTTGTATGTCGTAAGATCTGTCGGACAGTAGGAAATTAATTAGGACAGTTTTATTCAGAGCTGTAGCTTCAGTCTGATGACTTTACTTCAAAGCTGGGTGTATAATACCCAGACTGTACCACTGTATTTGGTCTTGGCTTTAAAGCTAAAAGTTTAAGAGCTTAAAGTTTCACTTTTTTATGATGCACTTGATAAACCTGTTGCATTGTGGCAAACTGTGAAGCAAGTCCATACTGTGAAAATAAGTAAATTCATAATAAAACATTTATCGCTGCCTCGCTCTCACAACAACTGCCAAAAATGTTTATGAAGTCATCACTTTGTGCCAGGACAATAAAATGATAAGTAACACTCTGCTATTTTATTTAGCGCTCATATGGTTATGTATCACCTCATAAATTAGAGACAGCTTGCCTTGGATGTTGATGTGAAACTGCAAACCTGTTGTCATCCTTCAAAGACGTCTGAGGGTGAGAGCTGAGATCCAGTCAAGAAAAAAAAAGAAGAAGCCAACTGGATCTTTCCTTATTCAACCTCCTTTCTCAGCCGAGCTCGGTGCTTCACTAATGCATTACGCAGGGAGATGGCATTGATCACACGGCAGCACAGCAGCCCAGGCGAGGCGGTCATTAGGTATTCTTTTTCATCGCCGGCCACACCTCCTTTGGCATAGTTTGTGCTTTGACAGTTTTATCAGAAATGAAAGCGCTTATACTCTGTTTGCAGAATTAACAAAATGCTTTGTCAGACTCGGGTATTGTCGTGCCCGCCTCCGCCCAGCGAACAGGGAGCATCTCATCAAATCAATTCAATTCACAAAAATCTCTCTCGCAAAGTGGTGAGAAAGCCAACAACACCCATCCTCACTTCATCACTCGCTTCGTTTTGTGTGTCTGAGGACAGCGCGGCCTGTACATCATCCTCTGTACGTAATGTGTCAGCGGTGGGAGGCGAGTTTGGCCTCGGGCCAATTCATCTCTAATCCATTAGGTGGCAGGCCAGAGCATAATCAAAGGTTAATCTCAGAAATTGATTGATGGAAATGTAAGTGGGATTTTTTTTTCCCAATGTGAGGCTCACAGTTTGTGTGTGTGTTTGTGTGCATCTTGGTAGTTTGAAAACGAACACGCTTTTATTTTGTATGCAATGAGGAAGTGATTCTGTGCCTAACTATGTTTTGGCTCCAGACGCCGCGCGCTGACTACAGAGCATCCCAAAATCTCGTTATGAAAATACAGGCCAGATGTTGTGTCTCATGGCTGCAGTGCAGGACGGCCTATTGAGCCCCAGCTGCTGGAGACAGAAACACTCAACACTTTATTCAGTGCATCTCTGGTTCCTTTATGATGCTGCAACCACTGACACATGGATTCATCTGTTATGTCTTTGTTTTATTTATGCAGATGACGAAGAAGTGGTGGTGTTTATTATGGTGGTTATTGGGTGGATGCATTAGCTAAAGGTCCAACTAGGGTGGCAAAGGGGCGGAAACTCTCCATTATGTTTTGTCATAAGCAGACATCCATGCAAAATAATACAATTAAGAAACATGACATTTCAACAGATTTATTTGTGAGTAGAACTTAATCAAGTTTTAATTCTTGTATGAACAATCAATTCCCCAAATCAGGAATAGCATAGATATTCAAGTGTACTTGCATTAAATCTGGTTGTTTTAGCCAAGATTATGCTATGATATATTTTCCCCAACTTTATTTAAGTTTCCTGTTAAGGGCCAACCTTCAATTTAGTAAATTTCGGATTTATTCCTGTTTATTCCCATATATTCCCGTTAATTCCCATGGAAGGTTTCTGTGCAAACTGTGAAAATTCCCTTTGCAACCCAAGGTCCAACCCATCCAATGAGGAGTTGTTCACTTTTGATTTTGAGGTTTTGTGTATAGAAAAGTGGAAATGAATCATTTTGACAAAAGGTGAGATGCATTCTATCTTGTGTGGTTCTGGCTCACACCGCTGCTGTCCTCTCTGTGGGTCAGAGATATTGATATACACTCTCACGCTCCCAGTCAGTTCTCCAGTTTATCCAGTGGGCCCTGTTGCAAACAAAAAGAGCTGACGGGGCAAAACACTTTTCACATTTTGACAAGTGGCAAACAGGAAGAAGAGTTAACGCAGGGAGCAGGCAATTTAGCAGGAAAATGACAGCGTGTAAGAGGCTCGCAGTCAGTTTGGTCGACAGACGACAGGGAATCAGAAATGGAGAAACGGTGCCACGGTGCTACGGCAGGAAACCAGGGGGAACAGGTGTGCAGGCAGGTGGCTGAATCCCAAAAGTGTCAGGGTGGGAAAACAGAACAGGGGCGACAAGTGGGCAGGTGAGGAGTGACGGGGTCCCGGAGGAAGAGGAGGAGGAAGAGGAGGAGGAGACGGCACAGGCGTCAACATGCCACATTTCTGAATGAGACACGATGACACAGGAAGCATTAACCTCATTAACCTGAAACCTGTGACCCCACTACATCAAAAAGAGGATATTTTTCTTGAACTTTCTCAATATCTATAATTGCAAATGTATTAAAAAAAAATGAATATAACACATAGGAGGACCTGAGTGAAATTCATTTCATTTGTAAAATTAATAATTTCCTACTTTAAGAGCCTGAGCTGTACACAAGAGGATTTGCTGAATACCTCTTTCTTAGATATTATATTTTTTTAAAAAAGTGAACCAGATTGCCCTGCTGCTACTTTAATATTTCCATATCCCAAAGCTGTGCCGCTGATAAATGGTCTTTGATTAGATTTCCTATGGAGTTAACTCCACAGTATATTGCATTAGTGGCTCAGTTTGGGAACTCTACTTTAATTGTATGTTTTGAACACTTTAAGAAGTTTATGTCCTGGAGAAATTTCTTAAGTGTTTATGAGATTATTAGGTTGCGTGTGTGTGTGCGGATATTATTTTCCAAACCAAGGCGTATATGAATTCTAAAATGTTCAGAAATACATCCCTAAAAGTTTTGATCCCCCTGCTCCATTTCCTCTGCAGGTAGCTGAGCATTAACCTTTAGCCAGTGCTTTTGAAATGATGGTTGGGGTGGTTGGGAGTCTGGTACCCTTGCAGCCCCCACCCCACCCCACCCCACCCTCCAGTCTCCCAACACCTCTGCTTGTTGCCCCTGTGAGCCTCTTCCATTAAAAAAACGAGGGTTTGGTACAGTAATGGCAGCAGGCTTTGATCAAGAACCCTTTCTCCAAGGTGAGCAGAGCAGAGGAAGTGAGGGGCTTCACATCTGTAAAAGAGCCGAGGACAAACATATTAGGTAACACTTTATAGTAAGTACACACTATTAAACATTAGTTAAGCATTAATACTGAATTCTTAATTTATAACGCATGAATACTCATTAGTATTTAGTTTATAAATACAGTTAGTGCTTATCAATGATGAGTCAAACATTTTAACTGTGTTTATAAACTACATACCAATGAATATTCATGTGTTTATAAATGAGGAATTCAGTATTTAATGCTTAGTGGTTACCTATATAGTGTTACGACAACTTATTTTATTTAGTGGTATGGAGTACTTCCTGTTTAGCCAGTTTGTGGTTATAATGCATCAGTGCTCAGTGATAGAAATGTTCACATCATGATCTAAGAGCAGATGAGCTCTCCTTATCAATTCATCTAATACAGGGTTGTCAACTTCTTTTTAGTTTAGGGGGCCACAAGCCAGACCAGGAAAATAATAGCATGATACCATATAAATAATAAGAACATTGAATTTTTCCCATTGTTTTAGTGCATTATTAAGGTGTTTACAGTTAATGAACTATCCTTTTACAAAACATATCATGAACAACTTTTCTTGATAAAAAACACAATATTATGCCTCTTCTTTGTCATTTTCACAGTTGGCAAATTCATCCTGAGGGCCGGATTGAACCCTCAGCCGGGCTGGTTTTGGCCCACGGGCCACATGTTTGAAACCCCTGATCTGTAACACATGTAACATGTCTTCTTTTCTCTTTTATGCCAGTTTTATCTTTTTTTTCCCTTGCTACATAATTCAGACAGTAATTTCCAAACACGCCGTCCAGCAACCTTGAGACTATGCTCAAACTCTTGCATCAGCCCTCCTTGTTAAGACGAGCTGTGTAAACGTCTCGTGGCCGCGGCACGGTCTGGTGGAGTGATCTGACATCTCACCACTTCATTCATATCAATGCATTTCTGCTTTCTGCATCCGCTGGACCCTAAGCAAAAAAGCCTGCATGGGACAAAGCCTCATTCAACATCACGTTAAGAAGTCAAAGTCAATGCAGCCGCAATGTGACTGTCTCAGTAGTTTCCATATCAGTGTGTTTCACCGGCCACAGGAGGCCCTATGCTATTTAAATGAAAAAGTAGCATGGTTCAGATTTAGGATGAGTGTCCCAACGCTGGGTAATTGCCTCTGAAACCCTGATGAACCGCTGCAGAATTAAAAAGCAGCTGTAAAGTCTCATTTGGAAAAGAACTGAAGGAAAGTGGGATCATAACTATGTCACGGGTGGATGACAGCCCACTAATATTTTATCCGAGATAAAAAGAGAACGATGAAATTATGAATCTAGCTCATCAGCCATCTGCTCCCTCCTATTTCATTGTGGGCCTCTGTTCCTCGCTGACACACATTAGAAAGCTGACGGGTAGCGAGTGTGAGATCTCAGTCTAACCTTTTGGGGGAGGGCTAAGAATAAACACTTCAATAAACTGTTTTTGATGGCTGCTAGCTGTTGCTACCTGGACATTCAGACGGCGCACCACCGTGGAAAGGTCACTTGTCCCAAACATATGGGTAATTGGGCCTAAAATACCAGCTGGCATGTTTTCTCCCCCACAAGGTGCACCGGGCTCTGTCAACCTTTACAAGACATCCTATTATGTCTCGTACAATATAGAAAGGCAATTATGTTCTGTCGATCCTCATAACAATGGTTTCAATTTATGCCTCAGATTTTTTTTTCCTACATTCAGCAGATAGTGTGAGAACTGATAAGTGTGAAGCCTAAAGGCTAACACTTGTATAATTGTTGATATGAGGTTGTGACTTTGGAAAAGACACTGAGGGATTATATTTTAGAGTAACTAACCCTTTTTGTAGTCGGTGGGGAAAAGGCTGCATTTTTCCTCTCGCAGGTTTTTTCACTCTGTCTGGCTTTAGCATCACTGCACACAAGGCACAAGCTCTCAGATCCCTGATGGAGGAACAAGCTGACACCATGGGTCTGCCTTCAAGAGTCTCTTGACCCCTCCCTCCTCTCCTCACCCCTTTAACGTGCCTAACTAAGCACTTCTTTACTTAACCTCGTTACCTTATTGAATAGACTTATAGGCCTTGTTTACACAAAGCAAAAACTGTGATATTTCCATGTAGGGCTGTCTGATGAATGGTATTTTCATTGTCATTGTGATACGAACATGCATGATAAACACATTGCAGAAGGTTGCCTGAAATGCAGTGAGACAGGAGAGGAGGCAGCACAGGGTTCGATTAACCTGCTGTTTGTTTAATTGATTATTCATGTGCAATTTGTTCAATAAAAGTATACTCAAATTATTACTATATGTAGTGTTTCTGGGTAGTTACGGTATCAGCAAGGCTCCCATTGAAACAGAAAGAATCAAGAACTGTATGGTGAATATGCACACTTGAATATTTGCTTATTTATTGCAAGTCATATTGTCATTGAACAGCGTCATTGCACATCGCACATTTTGCTCAAACTCTGCAGGCCTACTCCAGGTGTGTTGTGTTTTTTGGAGGGGGGGGGGGGGGGGGTTGGGGAAGAGTTTTAGGCTTCAGAACGTCACAGTATGCAACAGGAAATGCATCAGCGGCATGTCTGCAACAAACCTCCTGCCATTTCTGAAGGAACAGGATGTAACTTGTGTCATTCGTCGTTGGTGTTGTGTTTTTTCCAGGAGTCTGATTGACTAGTATGGCTCGAAGCTCATAGTAGCTCTAGATGGCATATTTATGTGAGTTTTTTGTATTTTTTTTTAAATGATCTGGTGTGTGAACGATATTATGTTTAAAACCGTAGCGGGGGAAATATCCATTTTTGTAACTGGTTATGTGTAAACGTGACCTTAGTACTTGGCACTTACACCCAGGCACTGAAGCTTTAGCGACGTTCTCCACTTTTTAGTCACTTTGAATAAAAGTGTTAGTCAGTAAATGTAACTTTCTTTCTCGGCCACTGTGTTTGTAATGAACTGATTACCTTTAAACTTAATGTGCATAATAGCACTGAATTGACTTTTCCAAATCGTGGCCCACTTGAAAAAATAAAATCTCTGAAATGTTGGCGGCACCACGTCTGACCCCCACAACAATACGGAGAGGCTAAACGATGCCCTCGCCACAGAGCTCTCTTCATTTCAATGATAACCATCACACACTACTGAAAGCAGAGGAAGCTCAGTATTTCGTTTTTTGTTCGACGGGGGAGGAGGAGGAGGAGAAGATCACTTGTCAATTCACCATCTGTCTCCTGACTCTTTTTTTTTTTTTCCTTCCTCCTTTTCAGTCTTCCCGTTGCTAAACGACTTGGTTCTTCAGTTTTTCCCCTGGATGCAATCTTTTACCACACAATCAGAAAAACAAGTGGTCCGACTGGCACAGAAGCTCCTATCACTGGCTTATCACAGTGATGGCTCTTATTATTTCTCAGGCCTCTGTGGTCTAGCGTGGGTACAGCATGTTTTACTGTCAGTGCATTGTACATTCCTGTTTTTATTGTCATTAGCCTCCCATCTGTCAAATCTGTCATGAATTGTAAAACCCGTCAAAGGAAAAAAAAAAAAAAAAAGAAGACGTGCATTCATAGCAGGAGACAGGGCACGCCAAAATGTCATCACACAGTGCAGAAATTAATGTTACTATGACGAGGGATTGTTTGGTGATTGAATGGCTCTGACACATCCTGCTCTGTGTTTTGTCATTGTACTGATTGTTGTCAATTCTTTGACAACTTTTGTGTAATTTCAGCACATTTACCTCAACGTCAGGACATTATCAGGACATTCCTGGGTTTTGCAGAGTGAATGTTTTTTCCCCCTCTGTCATGAGAGAAGGCCGTCAATAAGTAAGTCGTAGCTGTTTCTAAAAGTAAGAACACAGGCGGCCTTGGAAGTGTAGATGAAAAACGATTTTCTCTTTTACTTTTTCCCTTGCAAGAGTTTTTCCCCTCTTAAACCAACTACAGAGCACAAACTGATGTGTATACAGAGCTGCAATAGAAAATATATATAGCCCAAAGTCAACAAATTACAATTTACTGCTTTTCTGACACCAGCATCTCATGGTCCTGCAACGGCAAGGACATTCAGTAAATGGGTTTTATGAGTATTAAAGGAGACATATGATGCCCCTTTTCCACAAATTAAAATAGTTCCCATGTGTCTTAAAGACATGTCTGTGACATGCTTTGGTCAAAATACCCCAAGGATCAAACATCACAGCTCTTTACATCCGCTAAAAACAGCCCTGTTCAAAACGGCTGGTTTCAGTGCCTGTCCCTTCAAATGCAAATCAGCGCCTGCTTGCCCCGCCCCCTCTACCGATCCCAGGTAGGGGTGGTATTATGCAAATTCGAAAGCTAGTTACATCACTGGAAGACAACTGAGGGAACAGCTCATAAAACCACATGATTTCAACCTAGGGAGCCTGAAAATTACAGATTTTTTTTGTCAATTCTAGCATTTTGGGGGCTGGAAGGCAAGACAAACACCCAGATATTTGTTAAAGAGCCTTCAAAAAGTGATATTTCCATAATATGTCCCCAATCCAGATTTTTTCAGTCCCAGTGCTGATCCCTTTACCTGGGCTTAATGTAACCAGATACCGGTCTGGTTGTGTTTTGCAATGCAATCAGCGTGCCCAGCACCTACTTCCATACAGCTCGCTCTGTGTTTGTATGCTTGATGCTGCTGACATGTGATGTAGCATGTGTCAAAAACACAGACTTTAAGTGAATAGATCGGCGTCATGGATCAGCCCCGTTATCCCAAACTTGATCTAGCTGTTTGTTCAATATCTGTGCTGACATCTTAATATCAAATCAGTGCAGTTGAAAAGCGTGCTGCAGTTATATACTGTTATATTGTGACAGTGGTGCAGGAGATAGAGTAAGAGATGAGAGTGGGTCAGCCCAAACCGGACTGTTGGTGGTTGAATCCCGCCCCATCCCAGTCGCTGTCGCTGTGTCCTTGAGCAAGACACCTTACCCACGTTGGCTTTTGGTGGCCAGTATGGGCCGTTTGCCGAACATTGGCAGCCATGCTTGTGTCAGTCTGCCCCAGAGCAGCTGTTGCTACAGATGTAGCTCACCACCACAGGTGTGAATGTGGTATAATGTTTTTTGTAAGTGCTTTGGGTATCATGAAAAGCGCCATATAAATCCAACTCATTATTATTATTATTAGTATAGTCTTCATAGAACATAAATTAGACTGCATGGTGTGATATTAGATAATGTTATTTTACTTTATATCATCACGTCTCAGCAGGTGAATTCCCAAAGTTCTACGTTGGAGGTTTTTCTTTTGTTGTTTTTACCTTTTGGTTTAATCACCGTCTTCAGATCCTCATTTACAACAAAGCTTTAGAGTTCCTTTTTTACTTTTGATGTTATTCACTTGTGTGGAGGTGGGAAAATGCTGTTCGCTTCAGAAATGCCAACGCCAAGGGGAGTTGTCAAGCTCTGATCTGCGTTAAGGGCATACATCGATCTGACCTGCGCTTGAGAGTCCCCCCGGACCAACCGCACGCAAACCCTGCTTCCCACTGCTAGCTGATGGGTGTGGGAGACCACGAGGTGCCCTCCTCAGCTCCTCGTTCTCTCTCTCTCTCCAGTTTTTTTTTTTTTTCCAACTTACCACTTGTCTCACTGTTTGCGAGGATGAGTAAGGGCTCTGTCCTGGAGGCATTTCACTCGGAGCACCTCTTGCACGGCTCTGCTTGTTCCCTCCGCCGGCTCCTCTCTCTCTCTCTCTCTCTCGAGCTGTTCTGTTTTTAAAAACTCGAGTGTCAAAGTTCTCCGCTCTCCTCGCTGTAGACTCTCCTGCACTTTGTCTTAATTTGAGCGCTGCTGTTTTCATCCTGCCATTTGAGGAGCCGCGGAGAGCCAAAGAGCAGCTTTGTAGATTTCCGAGCCCCTTTTTACAACCTACACCACCACCACCACCACGGTGCAACTAATTCTTGTTGTTTGAAGTCTTGTTTATTGCTTGCAGTTGTTACAGGAGCATGTAGAGAATGACAGAGGGATGAAGTGTGATCTGGGAGCTTTTCAAAGCTCGCTGTCAGACGCCTGCTGGAAAATAGAAAAGTGGGAGGAAGTGAACAAGCTGCTTGGTCACTACGGTACCCGAACAAATGGATTCCCACTTTTTAAATTTTTTTTATTTATGTTCATTAATATTCAGGCTCCTGTTGTATTTAAAACATGCTGAATTAGACTTTAATTATGTTTCTAATCATACATTGGAATATGATAAGGCCTGTAAAACTAACTCTCTGTGAACTACAGTAATAGATAAAGTCGTAGTGAGTAACTGCTACAGAGGCTCCGAATAGATCATAAATTCATTATTCCCACTAGACTCACAGGTAGCTTCCCAAAGATGGAGAGTATCATTTCACCTTTTTTTTTTTTTAACTTTGAAAAATTACATCAGCGGAGCCATAACTCATGTGTTTCTGTGTCCTAATTACATATTTTAATGCTACAAAATCTACATTATGAGTTAATTTTGACAGTGCAAGACTTGTTTGAACAGAAATGTGGAGAATATGATGACGTTTGTGTGGGTTTTTGTTGTTACAGCTGCTTTGTGCAGATGTTGTCTCTCCAGGCAGGTGAGCAGTGCATGTGTCAAACAGCAGAGCCAACTGCCCTCAGTGACTAATTGGTGTATGTATGGTATTAATATTTTTGTGCATAAATGAGTGTTTTGGGCCGTCAGAGCTTCATGTTTAATGATTGAGTGCGGTGCAACCAGCTAAAACCCTCTGAGTAGGTGCTGCAGGTAGGAGTTAAGATTTATGTACTTGCAATTCCAGGTTCTTATGATCTGTAGATGTTTGTATATACAGTATGACTACTAATTAGGGATGTGCAATCATTTTTTTCCCTTCACTGATACCATTAGGTGATAACTTCCTGCTTCTCATAACCAATGTTGATACCGATAACGTTCTTAATAGTTTATATTCATTCTTGAGGTTAAGAAAGGCTGAGATGTAGTGAGTTAAGATGAATTTAACATTATAGCTCTGCCTCTTGTTGTGATAAAGTAATATAACCGACATGAGTCCAACAGTTATGACTCAACATTTAAAATCAACATTTATTACTGTTTGAAATCAACGTAGGGGGCAGACGGACTGATTGGTGGCTGATTATAATTGGCTCTAGTAATCAGAATAAAGAAAAGATCATTGGACTTGGATCTGTGTATTTTGGTCGATTGTAACTGGCCGATATCGGGCCGATAATTAAAGGTACCGATAGTTATCATGTTACTGCTGATCTGTTTGAAGTTATATGACAAATATGTGCCTTTTAGTGACTGCACACATCACAACTCTCATGTTTCCTCCTTATTTCCATACAGTATCATTTAATTGAGCAATAAAACCATAGTGCAGCAGTGTGTGTGGAAACCACCATGAGACCATATGCAGAAACAGACATCAAGCAAACTGCAACAGCTAATGAGGAGTTACCTCAGAAAAAGGTATATTTTTTAATGCCAGCATTAAACCTTTCAGAGATGAATCCACCTTGTTTTTGTCTTGTATAGTGTTTCCAAGATTTCTGTTGGAAAGTACAGAGACCTCTAGCACTGTAACTTCTTCTCATGAAGTGAATTTGTATTGACAGTTTGGGAACACAGCATGTGTGTGTGCAGTGTGAGTAGATTTGTAAGCAGAGGTGGAGTAGAGTCGGAGCCGTGGAGCGAGATTCGACCATTATGTAACTATGCAGCATTGGTTTTTAAAATCCTGATAATGACTCTGTTTGCGTGTTGCGAGTTTCTTTGCCTGGGTAATAATTAACTTAACTTGAATCTAATTAATCCTCAGTCAACTTCCTCAACACTGAGATATAATGAGGCTAGTGTGCATTTCATGAGTTGTTTTTAGCATCATCCTTTCATTTGTAATTTTTCATTGTGGGAAAAGTAGAAAGCTACCTCCGTGATGAATTAGGCAGAAAAAGAAGAGAGATACGCTGACTTCTTGTTAGTTTCAGATTCACCATGACCGACAAGAGACCCAGTCAATCTATATCACAATCAGATTTTTAAAAGGAGGCCTTGTGAATTATTCACCATCTGATTGAGCTCGTCGTCTCGCTCCGATGCAGGAAGGACAGGAGTGTAAGACACCTGCTGTAAAATTAGAAAAACAAAAAAAGATGACAAAAACTATTTACACGCCTTGACGTGGCGTGGAGAGAGAAATCAAAACGCAGTGTACAACAATCACCTCACTAGTTCTGCTATTAAAGCTCTCACATTTAACATTTAACTTGTTTTTAGATGTTTTATTTGAAGCGTGGATCCATGAGGAGATATATTTATGTCGATTTTCCATTGCAGATAACAGCAGGACAGTGAGCCAATCAAAAGAGAGGGGATTCTGAGCCTCTCCTCTGATTGGCTGTCTGTGTTTTTTATAAGTGATCATATATAGCAGATTTCAGGCATAGACAAACCCTGCATTGTAGGAAGGTGCATGCAGGTGGGCGGGGCTTGGAGCACAGGTGAAGACAGGGACTGTGTAGTTGTGACATCACAAAGTTGCATGAGTCCTGGCAGTTCGTTTTCTCTGATTGAGGCTAGTATTAACATAGAACATTTACCTTTTTATTGTTAATCCAAAAAGCATGGATATATCACTTTATACAATATAACATGGGACATTTAATTATTACTTATCATTATTATATCTATTACTAGGAGAAGAGCAGTTTATACTGTACTTAAATGGGCATAAATAACAATCAGAAGACAATGATGGTTATTAACTGTGTCTGGAAAAGCATGAATTTACTCAACACGCTGCTCAAACACCTTTGGCTTCTCACACACACACACTCACACACACAGCAGGTTTTCAACCACAGCCCAGGACAGCAACAATCAAACACTTAAACTGTGGGCGTCCTGCCCTGTTATTGTGTTGCTTTTTTTTTTGTTTTTTCTTCCGGTAGATGAATTAGAATATGTTGTAATTACAGTCTATCAGAATAAAAGGGAAATGCCAAGTCTGAAAAAGGAATGAAAATTCAATAACCCCGCATTGTGCAACCATTAGTTCTGCTCCAAAAAATCTCTTAGAGTTCACTTAAGTGATTAATTACGACAACAAGAAAGTGTTCAGCCTCGGAAAAACACCGGCCCTACAGTAATTATTTTGCACTCACTCAACGTTAAAACTCAATCGGTCAAAAAAAAACTCATTTGGTCAAATCTGCTTATCTTTACCAGTCACACACACACCCACACACACACACAGGCGCAGGCTTGTTGTGCTGAAGTCGTCGGCTCCGCGTGGCTTCTTAGCGAGCCCTTCATGTTTTAAGCCTGATGAAATGCTGATCATAGCAAGACGCACTTGGTGATGGAGAAATACTGCTTTCATTTCATATTTCAGTAATCTTGTCCACATTAGCCCTGGAGGGCTCCCAATAAAACACACACCACCCCTCTTTTTGCTGACGGTACTGTACTTCTCTGCAAATGCCAACAAGAACATCCCATCTTCAGTTGTTCTCTGATCTTCATCCCGTTGAATGTAATTTCATTTTTGATTTTTTTTTTTTTTTAATATCACAGCTTTTTCTTTTCATGCTGTTAAACCTGTTTTGTTCTTTTAATTACTTTTATTCTCCGATATGCCTCTCCTGTGTATTCACAGCGTTCATGAACTTATAGGAGAGTATTTTAGCACTACAGTACAGTATATGTATTGAAATTAGATTTTTTTTCCCCCCATGTATTAAAGCTGTCAGCCTTATCTTAAATGTCAAGCCAGTTATCTTGTCCCTGCATATCACATTAGCCCTCCTCGCTTTTAACCCCAGAGGTTCAACCGTTCCCTCAGATGCAGCTCAGATCACAAACTTCATAACACTCGATGGAGATGCGGTTCATGTGCATTACTGTACGTGCGGACTGCCCGCGCATAATGCTGCCTTGTTATTCCCCCGTGCTTGTGGGAGTGTGTGGGGTGGGGTGGGTGGGGGTGTCGCGACCCCTCCATCATTACGACCACCCACTCCTCCATCTCCCATCTACCAGTCTGACTCGGCCACGTATCTGCACACAAAAAAAAAAAAAAAAACACAGCTTTTTAAATAAATTCTCTCTCGCCCACGTCGGTCGCACCTCTGAACCGGCGCAGATGTTATCCCATTACCAAACAGCACTTCAGCAATTCAAATGTGGCAAAGTTTTAATAGATTGATTTTTATTTTTTACTTTGCAAATAAAGATTTAAAACACAAAAGTTACCCAAAATGCCAAACAAGAGCACAGAGTCGCTCTGTGAGGCACTGCTTGAATGCAAACGTCAGGATGCTAATATGCTCATGGTGATGGTGTTAAGGTGCAGAAGAACAGCAGGTGTACATTTACCAAGTTCATTATCTTTTATTTTAGTTCAGTTTGTTCAGGGAAAATGCTAATTAGCACTAATTAGCACTAGGATGTGATGCACCAACCACTGACAGACTAAAGTTGTCATCCCAAGAGCCACATTTGCTTCATCTGCATCTGTTAAAGCTACAGTACTGTGCAACAGCTTTAGGGTCACTTCAGATGTTTAGATTCTTGTCCATGATGAAGTACAATCAGGGAGGCATCCATGTTTATTCTGCAGCATGACAATGACCCAAAAACTACAGCCAGTGTCCAAAATCACTACTTTAATTCACAAGAAGAAGACTTGACTCCTGCAACAGATGGTATAGCCCCACCCTCACAGAGTCCCGATCTCGACATTATGGAGTCAGTCTGGGTTTACATGAAGAGATAGAAGACAGTGAGACAACTTCAATCCACAGGAGAACTATGGCAAGTTCGCATGGCAAGATGGTTCAACAACCTGCCAGTCAAGAACCTGGAGAAACTGTGCAAGTATTTGGAGGAGAACTGGTGCTGTTTTAAAGACAGTATTGATAAAGGTTTCTTCTGTTTACTGAACTTTGTATGAAGTTAAAGAGGAACTATGCAAAATTTGTATCTTTTGATTAAATTTAAATGATTAACTTATTGAACAGCGTTAGAGTAATTATGATGGTTGAATGACTTGTTACATGGAGAATGGAGGCTCTCTGCCTTCCACCTAACGTCTCTTGGCTGAAAACCAATGTTGCAAGATCAGAGCCTCCAACCCGGTGTCTCAGATCTCGTCTCTGAGGCACCATGACATGCATACGCCCCATAATCTGTAATCTCTTGTTTATGACAGATAAGACTACACAAATATACACATCATAAAACACTTATGATATATAACATTATCCACTGCTCCATGGATTGCTTTCTCGTCGGTTTGTTGAAAACAAATGCACATGGCCAGGAGGAGGGTTAGCAAAACAGAGAAAAAGCCACCAGACATGCATAGTTTCCATTTAATCAATAAATAAAGTCTATTAATGGCATTATTTTTGAAAGCATCTCCACAAAATGCAGATTTACAAAAAGGAGAATGATGAGCAGATGAATGAAATAAGGATAAAAGCCACTTACGTTCTTGGGATGAACTGGTGGAGCTGCAGGTCTGATGCAATGAAGTTTAAACTGTGATATTCAGTGTCAGTCTTGTGATTTGTTGTTGCGTTGCTGGTGGATATATTTCATTCAGCGTACAGCATAAATTATTCACCTAGCAACATAACGACTTCAGACGCAGATCATCCTGCCTCTACCTGATGCATGAAGGTGTGACTTCGACGCTGCTTTGCACGCACAACTGCTGAATGTGTCGTCACCACCGTGGTGTTAACACATTCCCTACAGCTCGATTATAGAGCAGCTGTAGATCTGAGGAGGTGTCTGTTAAAAAAAGTCATTCCCGCATCATATTTTGACATGTTTTGAGAAGGAGCGTTATTAACAAACCAGACGCAGCACTCTTAAGAGAAGAGTCGTCCTTGTGGCTTTTTTTAAAAAACAAAAAACTTGTGTTGCTTTTGCTGCAGAAACACAAACAACAATAACACAAAGGAGATGTGGCGCTCTCTTAAAGCTAAAGTGGAAGGAAGTGTTATCGCATTAAAATGGGGTTTGAGTCACATCTTAAGTTTAGGAGAGATGTTCGATATCAAAGTGTTTGTAGTTGCGGGTAGCACAGTCAGTTGTGTAAGAGAGGAATTAGAGCTCAGGTGTTTGAGGTTTTATACAAAGTTTCTCTGTAATTGCGGTGTCAGTACAGGAGGAAAAACACATGAAACACACTTTTTTTTCTGTCTATTCCACATCCCTCTGTGAAAAAAGAGGAAGGCAGAGCTTCCAAACTTAATTACATTTCAGTATCAAAGAGCAGGCAGCAGTTAGAGCTTAAGGCCCCCACTCCAAAAAAAAAAAAAAAAAATATATATATATTATATATATATATACAGTCCAACCTTTTTTTCCTCATTACTTCACAAGACAGGGGCGGAAGGGCTCCTTTTCATTTCACATGTGTGTGTGTGTGTGTGTGTAGGCTGCAGTGGTGGTGGTGTAAGTAGTCGTAGTGCTCATATGTTTCTATGGGTCAGGAGGCTGAGCTGTGTATTTGTGTTTGCATATTGTTTGTCGACGTGTCTCTGACTGGAGCCTTTATGCTTCGGAGAACAAAGGCAATGTTTCCAATTGTGGTGGATTTCATTTGGTTGATGCATTGTCATGGCAGCGGAGTTGGACAGGTGTTGTTAGTTATAAAATGTATGCGTTGGCGCCCACGTCTTTCTGCGATGGCGGTGGCGGTGGAGGAGGGAGTCTAAGAGGGTTTTTTTTTTTTTTTCTCCGTGGCCTGGGGAACAGCTGTAGCACTCTGTGTTTTTTATTCATTACACAGTAGAAAAACCATCAGTACTCTGGTCCTCTGGGGAGTGTTTTGTTCGCCGCTGTATGGCCTTCGCTGTACGTCTGGCGTGCTTGTTTGAATATTAAAGCGCCAGGAGTTGAATTCTAGTGTGTTTCTGTGATGTTTTTTTTTCCACTGGAGGTGAGGTGATGGATATCAAATGGAAATTGACATTCTGGGGCGTGGGATAATGATGACAGTGATGACAATATAGACAGTGGAAACGGTGACACAGGGGCGGTGGTAATAATTAAAGATGTTGATGATGATGACGATGACGATGACCGTGCACCAAGGTAATCATGATGTCAGGTTTTGACGAGGCGCCAGTGATGGGGAGGTTGAACGCGAACACCCATATACTATATATGTATAATATACGTAATCAATCTAAAGCCTCATTACTTCAGAGGTAAAAGACAAAGACTGCAAAACTAGATCATAATTGTGTCCTTCTATATCGGACCACTCGTGTATAGAGAGGCCCAATAACCTTCATTGGCAGGAGCGCTGTTCAAGCAGTGTCAGGGGTAATCAAGCGTTCTATTTTCCCACTCTCATCACTTACTGAAAGTGGGCCGCCATCTCCCTGACTGGACCTAGCAGACACACACACACACACACACACACACACACACACACACACACACACACACACACACACACACACACACTGTGGCCTATACAATTATCATAAGCATCGCATAAGGTCATGTCTGCTATCAGTGGTAGTTGAGATGGAAAGTAAAGTTAATGACAACCCTCGTATAAGAGCCATCGTGGAGAATGTCGCCATCAGAGAGGTTAAAATGACTCAGGGTGGCGCTTCAGTGCAGTGGAGTTCAGGGATTTTATCTTTCTTTTCTTTTTTTCTTTTTTTAGGACTTTATCGAGTTATAGAAAAAGAATTTAAGATTTCTTCTTGCAACACAAATCAACCACAAAATAATTCCAGACCAAATGAGTAGTGGTGGTGTTGATCAAAGTTATGAAGTTTAAAGGTATAGCTGCTCAGAGCTACGCTACGGAGGCTAATGGAATTTCTTGGTTTCCCTCATCAAACTCATCAAATACACAATCCAACAACTCCAAAACGCTCTGGTGGACAAGTTGTGACCTGCACTTTCACCACACTATGAGATAATAACAGAATGTTACCAGACAGAGTTGTTTTAGAGGTAAATGCAGAGACTGCGTGCTGAAAAACTGCCCCCGACGGGAACGCGCATCAGCTGTTTTGCATGAATTTACCTCGGAAACAACTCCGTTTTCCGTTATTATCTCATAGCATGGTGAATGTGCAGGTTACAACAAGTTGTTGGATTGTGTATTTGATGAGTTTGATGAGGGAAACCAAAAAATCCCATTAGCCTCTATAGTGTAGCTCTGAGCAGCTTGCGGCTCTGCTCTGCCGTTCTAAAAATAGCTTGCACTGACAATTAAAGGTAACGAACCTACTGCTATGACTATAGGGATTATGGCAATGGGCCAATTTGCCAAAATGTTGAACTATCCCTTTAAATTACATGTCCTGGTTAAAGTGAGGTCCAGAGCAGAGGACTTTTGAGTTTTTTAGGAGGAACATTGAGAACGAAATCAGTTTGTGACGGCGGCAGCAGCGGAGGCGACAGAAAACTCTAGGACGTGTCATTTGAGTTTCATCCGTCCCCTTTTTATTCCATCTCTTCTGTTCCCTGGCTTTCTAAATTCTTACAATGTCCTCAACAAAGCTGGAAACCTCTCTCCACATTCCTCGAGGCTTTGAATCCCTTGTACCCCGTGTACGATTTTTAATGAAATAAATAAAAGCCGCCTTAATATTTCATGAATGGTGTACCCACTTCGTTATGCGAGTTCCCGATGAAAGGTTCCCGTTAAAATGTGAGCAGAGAGAGAAAGAGAGGCTTACTTCCTCACCTGCCAGGTGAACTGACTGTAACGTCTGATGGAGCTGCGGCACATGAACGCATCACGTGAGCAGTTTAACATCTGTTTTTTTGTTTCTCAAATTGTTTTTCTTTTTTTTTTATTCGTGAGAGTGCATCATGTGTTCTTCATCAGCCCTCTCCGTCTGTCAGTGTGTGTTTTGCAGCCTTTGTACTGTGCGTTCACTCATCATGACAATGCTCCTCGCCTCCCCGCATTGTCTTGCCTTACGATGCAATTTGTTCCAAGTCCTCTCTCATGCACACACTCCTCATGTCTCCATCACCACCGCTGCTGCTGCTGCTGCTGCTGCTGCTGCTGCACCCTCGCAGTCCAGTTAGTCAGCTGAGAATCTCTGGGATTTTCAGAAGTGCATCGCTTGCCAATTCCTATCTATCAACTCTGCATTGTGACCTTGGGAAGGTGCAAAGAATCACTACTCAATCAATGCTATTAATTAATCATGTTTCCTGCTGGAGCGCACTGCACACGCCTGCAGGAGCTGCTGCTGCTGCTGCTGCTGCTGGTGGACAAACACACTTTAACTTGAGGCGGTGGTGGTGTGTGTGGCTCCAAGTTGGGAGGCCTGGCCCCTGTAGCACATGAAGCAGCCAGTCATTAACGTCTGACTGGCTGTCGTTGCACTCTCCCCTCACTCCTGTTGGTCTGCCACTTCTTTTCTGATGAGGACATATTGAGTGGAGAACCGCAAACCCCAGGGTTGTGTCTCAGCAGCCTGCTGATGTGCTTGAACTGTGAAAATGAGAACGGAGGAGGGGGAGGGAGGGAGGGAGAGAGGGAGGGAGAGAGAGGGGTTAGGGTTGTGTTGTGGTAAAGGTGGGAGAGGGGGCATGGAGTTCTCATGCAGGTGGAATTGTTTTCTATCTGCTGAACTGGAAAACATTTCAGAGAAAATGTGTGGGAGTTTTTAGAGGAATGCCAAAACACTGTGTTGAATAGTAAAGCTTCAAAATGCAGCAGTGACTCGGCTTCAGTGAAAAGTGCTTCACCTATAGAACCGTTTTATCAGCGGAAACAGAGTGTGCATGGATACAGCACAGAGAATCTGTGCATCTAATTATTATCATTATTCACTATAATCATCCAATGTTATTGGCAAATATAAGTTCTGCTTGAGCCCAAGTGAACTATGTGGACGTTAAAGGGATAGTTCAACATTTTGGCAAATTGGCCTGCACATTCACCACGCTATGAGATAATAACGAAGCATTGAGATTGACATTGAGTTGTTTTCGAGGTAAATTCATGCAAAACCACTGATTTGTGTTACTGTCAGGGGCAGTTTTTCAGCGAGCAGTCTCTACATTTACCTCTAAAACAACTCTGTCTCGTAACGTTCTGTTATTATCTCATAGCATGGTGAATGTGCAGGTCACAACTTGTCCACCAGAGCGTTTTGGAGTTGTTGGATTGTGTATTTGATGAGGGAAACCAAGAAATCCCATTAGCCTCCATAGCGTACGTAGCTCTGAGCAGCTCGCGGCTCTGCTCTGCCGTTCTAAAAACAGCTTGCACCGACAATTAAAGGTAACGAACCTACTGCTATGACTATAGGGATTATGGCAATGGGCCAATTTGCCAAAATGTTCAACTGTCCCTTTAAGGTATCCCAGTTCACTGACACAAGTAAAGATTGCAGTTTGCTGTGAATTCTGGGAGTTGGAGTGAAGCTGTGAGTGAGGTGGGGAGCCGGCTTTCTTAAGACGTATCACTGTAACCGTAGAGCTTAACTCTGATCATCCAAATCTTTCACAGTGAAACGTCCCACACCGCCACCAGGAACCACGTTAAAGTGAAATATCACGAATGAATGAATGAATGAATGAATGGGGAGGGATTATGGGTATGATTCAGAGAGGATTGCAAGGGGGGTAAAAAAAAAAGAAAAAAAAAAAAGAAGTGAGACATGGAACAGCGGTAGACACAGCGAGGGAGTTTAAAACATGATAGTGGAGTCATGTAAAACCTTCACTCTGTGGTTTTGACAAAATGTCCCATCATTCAGCTGTTCAAGGCCACGGTCTCACTTCAGCAGGTCTGTGTCACTCCTGCTGTGTCCTACCAGGTGTTACACTCCTCTTCTCTTCTGTGCAGAGCCAAGGCATCTGCAGCTTAATAAAACCATCCCATAGTAGTTTGCGCTTCTGTTTACTCTTGTTGTCTTGTTTTCTTCCTCTTACCCTCACGTTCACCTCGTTGTTTCCACTCACCGTCTCCCTCCCTCTCTCTCTGTGTCTTCTCCCACAACTGTCTTTGTTTTTGTTGTTTCTCTCCGTCTCTCTCATGTTAGAAAGATTCATTCTTTCATGTTCTGTTTTGTCTCTTCAAACTGTTTTGGGTAATGCAGCATATCGCTGGTAATTATAGCGGCTTCCAAAGAGCACGGATTAAGGTGACTTCATTCAGAACAGAAAAGATGAGACGACGTCTTTTTGAAATTGGGTTGCAGAGATTGTGTTTTCCCCCCTCGGTGCGGGGCGTCTGGCAGGCAGAGGAGTGTTTTGCACTTTTTGTTTCTGATGTTTTTGTCATGACTTGTGTAGCGTAGCACTTACTACAGAGTCAGGTGAGGTGTTGCTGCTTGAAATGTTGACATGGCCTGAAGGTAACGAGCCTGACTCCCAAGTACTGTATGTGAGATGGATTTTTAAAAGTGAATACAGTTCCTTGAGCCTCCAACACATCTGATTCTCCTCAGGCTGAGCCCTATGTTGTGTAAAAACTATTGGTGGGACTCGATTAAAAGAATTAATCTAATTAATTAGAGCCTTTGTAATTAATTAATCTCGATTAATTGCATATCATTATTTGACACAAGAACAGCATTTTTCAATTTAAATGGATTTTGGTACATGACTGAATCAATGAATAGACACATAAATGAGCTTAAACAACAAAATCTTGCGTTAACATTAAGTGCAATATGAATATAGAACATTATGATTGCATTGTTCACAAGGCACAAACTTAAATTAAAGTTAGCTATATTCAAGCTTTTTTAGGACTTTTTGTAAACTTTATATGCCTTAAACACATTTGTTTATTATGTTTTTAACAGGGCTGGGACTTTATCGCATTAATTACGATTAATTAATCACAGAAAAATAACGCAACAAAAAAATGTACGCATTTAATCGCAATTTGTGTCGCCAATCCACACTCGACAAGATGATTTTTTACTTTAATAAACAAAACCTCTTTAGGTCGCAAACTGGAACTCTTCTGATCCCACAGGATTAATGGGTAAAACAATTAAAGCGTTCCATTAATGAGTTATCCTGTGTATGCAATAACCTCCACTGTCGGCCCATATACAGTTCTTTATGTGGTTAATATAAGCGTTGGAGTGAAAACAGCCGACCGCCACGGGGCTCCGCCTCGCCCTTGGAGAGAGTCACCTCCAGCAACGCCACGGTTGTTGTCGTCGTATTGTGCTTTCCAGCGTTATTTGTATAAACAGCTATTGATCCTACGGGAAGGACTGGCACAAGTCAGCAACTTTATCAACAGCTGAAAAGAAATGAAATTACATTTTTTGATGGATGCTCCTGTCAGACAGAAAGAAAAACAAATGCCTACAGCGTGAGGAGGAGGGTGTGTGTGGGGGGGTTGCAATCCTCGCCAAACGTTGATTGTGCAGGTAAGCCAGGCCTGTGCTGGAAGTTAATGCAATACTTTTTGGGATGCAGCTACTACAGGTATTGGTATTATTTATTTATATGAACAGTGCACCCCTGACCCTCTTGGAGGTTACTAATTTGTCTCTTTTTTTGCCTGTTGCACCTTCACATTCCTTTAATGTTGCCTTGTTAACTCCGGCCCCGGTGATCGAATTGTAATTCCCCAGAGCGGGAGTAGGCTTGAGCAGCAGCCCTTAGACTGAGAGTGCTAATGAGATCCCAGCGAGCTCTTTCATAATGAAACATCTTTGAGGCCAATTGTCCATCACTAATAATCATATGGTAATAACCACCGCACAAAAAAAAAAAGAGAGAAACCCTGCGCTGAGGAATATAGTTACACTCATTGACTCTTTTAAGTGCATGCGCTCCTCTTCTTCTCCAGCAAAGGAGACGAGACGGAGAGGACAAAAAAAGGGGAAGGTGATAAAAGTTAAAGCGGCAGAAGAGGACAGATAGAAAGAACGGAGGCGTGAGTGCAAATAAAGTAAGTTTTTAATAGGAGGGAAAATATGGAGGCGGGCTGCGATAAGAGAAGGGAGGGCAGGAGGAGAAGAAAGGAAACGGCGAGAGACGGCAATCCCACGTATTTAATCAATAATGAAAAAGTGCAGATGACAACTATGAATGTTAGCGTGAATAAGTGATCAATTAAATCAGTTGTTGGTGCATGTGTGTGTTTGTTTTTGGGGTTGTGGGGCTGTGTGTGGACTGTGTGTGAGAGTGTGTGTGCGCGCTAATGTTGCTTTAATGTAGTTGCTAGCAAATGGGCCATTCATCATAACGCTCCCTGCTCATTTACAACTGGTGCAGGTTGGGAGGACTGCATTAGCGCCACCACTGGGACCGGCAAGCACAGAACGTAATGGAATCTAAATTGCTGCCATCCAAAATCATGTGTGTGAGCGCTAATTAGAGATTCAGAGATTTTTTTTTTTTTTTTTTGCATGTCATTATGGGATTTGTTCAGTTGAAGTGGCAAAAAATAAACTTCTTGAAACATGTTAAAGGCTCGGAGCGTGGGCCGGGAACAAATTTTCTTACCTGTGTTAAACACCCCGAAAGAAAAATGTCGTCTTCAAAAGGCTGAACATCGGGCATAGAAATGTTGCATCACTTGAACCCCTCTGAAAGAATAATGAATACGGAGCCACAGACTGAATATCATTTTAAAAAAGAAAGAAAAAAAAATCAAGGTTTTTTATTTATTTATTCCATCTCCATGGTTACAAGGACAAGCCATGTGACCGGTTTTGAACAGAACGAGCGTCACTCTGTGATGTCCTTCATGATATTTTATTTCTCTGCTCCTTTTCTTTTTCTTTTCCTCACTGGGGTTAAAACACACAGGAAATGAACAGAAAATATATAAACTTATCTTCTCAACAACTTTTCCTTTCTGGTCATAACACCATTCAGCCTGAAATGGTTTTTAAAAAAAAGAAAAGAAAAAATGAATACCTTTAGAGGAACGTGTTGAAAATTGGCACATTAGTGGTGTAATTACAGCTCGGCGGAGACGCACCATCCTCTGAGTTTTCCCAGAAAAAAGCCATTATCTGTGTGGTGGCGGCGGCGGCGGTGGTGAGCGCTGGACTCGGAGTGAGGGGTCAATAAGAGACGGAGGAGATGAGCCAGGATAAACAGAAATGCCAGTGTTGGGGCCTGGCAATGGTCACACACTCCCTCCCACAAACAGACACACACACGTACACTCCTATATGGACAAATAAACATACAAATACTGGAGCAGCCGACTGTGACAGACTGTAGCTGCTCCGGCTAAAAACAGCAAGTTAAAGATATGGCTCGTTGCCCAGCACATCCAGGCCTCTCAAAGCATGTATATCAGTGTTTAAAGAAGTCAGCATAATTCACTATGTAGTTAGTTATGTGTATCGCGGGCCAACGTGAGATAAAAGCAATGACAGGCCTCAGTATTAACAAAAGAAAAAGACTTGACTGAACTACAGGAAAGTTATTTAATAAGAATTTAAATGCGTGATTCCTCATCTGCAGTTAAGGGCTGCACAGTGTATCTTTAATTTGAAGTTTCTACCAAAGTAAGAATGGAAAAGAAAATGATTCATTCCATCAGACGGGTGCTAAATGTTGCATTTTAAAAGGCTTAAACTTGAACCTTAAGAAACGTGGATGGAGAAAAGTTCCTCATCGTCTAGGAGTTTAAACGTGAATGAGCGGCAGAGTGTTTAATGTTATCCTCGTTAATTGCTGACAAATATTGCAAACATCAATTCTTTAAACAACAGTGAAATAATTACGTTAATGAATTAACCTATTCTCTGGCGCAGACCCGCCCTCAATTAACAGAGCCAAACCTAATTATGAAGAAAGAAAGGAATTACACTTGACTTTCAACCTTGGGTTAAAGAAAAATAATGAGCACATTATTTAAGGCCCAGCCGATGAAGATGCTGACGTTGATACGCGGCTACAGGATGCAGTGTGTTTACATCTAAGCTGCCCTGCTTATTTTAAATATATAATTTACGTTTATCAATACACATCCACACATAATCACAATTCTCCAATGTATGGCCTGCGTCCTGCGGGGGTAAACACCATGCAGCCGTAAATTAAGGCGTTCTTATGCAGGGATGTCAAGCAATTATACAGATAAGATATTTGTTACCTGCTAAAAATAACAAAACCAAGAAGGAAAAGATGCAGCTGATGCACCGGCTGCAACACGGCCACATTGATCTGTTGTGTCTGTGTCCACGATGAGACATTTGTGGAATTTACTCTATGTAATACAGATGCAGTAAATGACTTTATCATGAATGTAGAGCACAATTCCTCACGTAACTTTGAGATTGAAACACTCGTACACACCTCCAATGTAGGATCAGGAACCAACATTAATATTTTCCCTATTGCAAATGTTTATAAATGGTCCCCATTTATTAAAATACTAACTCTTAATCACACAAGTGCAAACACTGAGCCTCAGGGCTACGTCTACGTTTTGCAACCCCCAAAATGGAAACAATCTTGAAAATGAGGCTGTTTTTAGTCTAAAAAAACTCTGCAGTTGCACGTCACAGTCTGAGCAGGACTTTTGGGTATTTGGAGGAAAAACCGAGGCAAAGAAGTGAATTGAAGGTGAATGAAGCGAGTTGTGAGGAGTTGAGTTTGCAGGCGATTGGTTCTTTAAAGAAAGTGGATTTGTTGTGTTGGTGAAGTTGTTGAACAAACTTTGGTCATCTGTAAAAAACAAAACCAAGCAAAAAACAAATCTGCAGCAGAACCTTTGCCACAAACAGTAGCAGAACCACAAATTGGCTCACTTGAAAAAAAAAAGAACGGCTGAAACTCCACAAGTTCACATTTCCACCCCCACACCAAATGAATCGCCAAAGATACCTGCCTGGAAGCAAATGACTCTGACTCTTCTTTGTTTTCCAAATCTATCAGGTTTATGTTGCTCTGAAGGGTCCATGTTGAGCTTGAGCCCAGCCAGGTCCTACAGTACATATAGTCCAGGGGCCATTGGGAAAGAAATGGTGATTTCTAAAGGCTTTTGTGGAGCAGGACCTTTTTGTTACGAAGACATTTAATCACGAAAGGTCAAAAAATCAAAGAGTCACAGGCTTGAGATGGAATTAGAGATGGACGGATGAAGAGAGTTGAGGTTCAATTGAATTGCTGCCATTTACCAGCATGCACCAATCCAGCAGATATAAGTGTGGAGCACAAATATAATGGTAGTGGTGGTGGCAGGGTGTTTAGTTTGACTCATTAACATTTGTATGGATCACAGCAAAAACGATGGTGAAATTATTAACGGCTAACTAAGTGAATAATTTGATAGATTACATAATGTTCCATCTAAAAATGACATAACCTCCACCCTCTGCCATCTCCATTAAATTGAAATTATGAATCATCAGCAGATAGATACCTCTGGTAATGTCCCCAAATAAAAACGGTAAAAAAAAAAAAAAAAAGTCACTGGACATAGGACCAGGGGGAAAAAAAACACTGATCATTGATCCAGGCAAATGTGCTGCACTTCTCATTAAACAAGCAGTAAACATGACTCCAGCACCTGCTATAACAGAGCCGTCTCACCTTGAACCTTATGTGTTTTTACCTCGCTGTCTCTGGGCAAAGACATTCACCACATCATTAAAATCCAGGGCTCGGACCAGATGCGACTCAATTCCCATCCATGGCAAAAAAAAAAAAAAAGATGTGGGAGCCCTCGGGGTCATATTGTCTCTTAGTTCAATTTTTTTTTTTTATTATTAGATGTGGCAAACAGCAATTGGCTGATCTTCATAGCTTGTGTTCAGCTTGGCACCTATACCATAGGCCTCAGGGAATATATGTCATAAAATGTGCATTGATATGTCTGTATGATAAGTTTAAATGACATGATAGTCAACATGAAAGAGGTTGTGCAGAGGAATAATCTGACTCTGCAGCGTTTTATGGTCTTCAATCACCAATCATCAACCAGTTAAAGAGGAACTATGCAATTAAACAGCTTCGGAGTAATTGTGATGATTAAATGACTTGTTATGGGGAGAATGGAGGCTCTCTGCCTTCCACCTAGCGTCTCTTTACTGAAAACCAACCTTGTGAGATCAGAGCCTCCGACCCGCGAGAAACATGGACTGCTTTACGGCACTATGACACAAACATGTCCAGACCAATAGGTTTTTCTATCTGGTTAAATAAAAAAAGAAATCTTGGTAACGTTACCCACCTTGGTAGACGTCGGCCAACTGATTGCCTTCTCGCCTGTGTCGTTACAAATAAATGCACATGGCCGGGAGGAGGGTTAGCTGTGAGTTTTTACCACAGTGAAAATATGCACTCCCAAACACTAGGGGGAGCTCTGTAGAGGAAAAAGCGCCTGAACTTGCACAGTTCCCCTTTAAATACATTTTCCCTTTGAGTTGGAGGAGACCAAAACGGAGCTAAAAAGAGACTGAATATCAGACTCGACATCCACTTACTGGCTGAAATTGTATTTTGCATGTGCCAGAATAGATGAATAACACCACTCGGGAGTGTGTTTTTGCCCGATTTTTATCATCCTGACCCTGCAGGAGCTAAAAATACGACTAATAAAATAACATGTCTAAAGAGCCAAGCTGCCGTCCCAGTCATCCAGCTTTTTCTCATCCTTATTAACCAGTTGCCGTGGATGAGGGTGGAAGTGGCGAGACGAGAGCAGTTGGTGGCATGAGCAAAGTGAAGTGAAAATAATTTAAAAAAGCTGTCAACAGTGATAAAATATTCTTTCTCGTGTTGACAGAACATACAGTACTGTGCAAACACAACAGATGCTCTGACAGCTCTGTAACCACAGTGAACATATTTACTATAGATCACATTTAGATAAGAGTTGCTACATTATGTTAATAACATTAATACATTAATATCACTGATGCACCGTGATACATGGCTTTTCAAGCACATGATACATTCTCTCCATGTATACAAGTGAAGAATAATGAGTTACAGCCACATCTTTACCCTGTTGCACTTGTTGGTAAAAAAAAAACACAACAAACACTTAACCCTGCACTGGCACTCCGCCAGCCATCAATCTGTTCTGTAATCAAACAACGCGCTAACTCGATGATGCACAGGAGATTTCCTCCAGAGAACCACTCTAGTGCGCTGACTTAAGAATCGGTAACAGCTTTTTTTTCATCGACTTCCGTGACTTTGAATGTTGGAATTTGCTTATCAGTGTTTTGTTAGACACAACATCATTTGCATAGATCCCTATCTACGAGTGTGTGTGCATCTCACTGAAGGATGTTTATTTTGTACCTTGAATATCTTTAAAAAAAAGCTCGCTAAGACCAATAAATCATCCTCCTAATCATATAGAAACATAAACTTTTAGTAGATGATAATGATTTGAGATGTGACGCTGGAATATTATGTCACACTCTGATGGTTATAACGTGGAAGCTAATTGAAACCGAAAACACACGCCCACGAAACGCCTCGTTCAAAACATCACCGATAATACCCAACAATGGCTTTCTTTCTTTAATGATTGGCGTGCATTGACAACACGTCTACCTCTAGCTGTTAATCATCGTAAAAAACCCTTCTTAATTACAAACTGCACCTAAATGGATATACAGAGACGGCAATTATATTCATTCAGAGATGCAGAGTGAGGGAGCGCTGACAAAAAAAAATCAGCCGTCATTTAAAATCCTCCCGGCGGTATACGGGGCTTTTATCACAGATATCTCTGCAGCACGTTGTCTAGAAACCGTATCTGCAAAAAGTACACACCCATCAGGCAAATAAACACATTTCACACTGCAGCACAGTGCATCACTATATGCTCCTATCTCTGGCCATACATACGCAGCAGCAGCATCATCCACACACACACACACATACACACAAAAGCTGCATACCAAACCCTGGGAGTGCATCCTAAATGAAGGTAAGCAATCATACATAGCTGACCAGTTCGTTATGATGTGATAATTGGCTGGGAATCATCAGACTGTGAGATGGCAGGCTGCAGGCTTGTTAGTTTGAATTGCACCTCCATTACACTACACTAGTGCATGTTTGTAAGTGCAATATGGATTAAGATGTGTGTATGTATGTGTGTGTGTGTGTGTTTGTGTTTACCCCAATGCCTTTCTTTTTAAATATATCTCTTCAAGCCAGGAAACTAACCAACCTCACAGAACATTACAATAACGAGGCCAGTTCAATTACACAATGTAAGTTAATGTGGTGATGTATTGAATTATTGAAGTGTAGGCTTCCCCGTGTCACGTTTTAAACTTTTCAAAGAAGCATCCCTCGAGTTGAAGCTGTAAATATTCCACTTCCCCGTCTCCTCCTCCTCCTCCTCCTCCTCCTCCCGTGTCTTCTACAGTCTCACACAAATAGCCCAGCCCTGTGGTTTACCCCATCACTCTCACTTGACTGGCCTTGCGCACCAGTTGGATATGCATGGCCATGTTAATAGATAGAAATAGATGCAGGCAGTGACTTCATAACCAAGTTCATGATTCACCCAGTGCAGCATCTTTGTCAGGCCAAGTCACATCGGACTGCTGCCTCTTCTTCTTCCTCTTCTTCCTCAGTTTTTTCCCAGGAGCGCATCATCAACTGTAATGTCCTGGGATAGTAACATTAATGTCTCATGCGCTGCAGGCTGGGAGCCAAGCCAGGCCAGGCCAGGCCAGGCCGGGGCCATGCTGAGGCCACAACCAGCTGGGGACTGACTCATGGACGCAGCACTAATTCCCATATGCTGTGACTATCACGATGACTAGTTGGCAAACTGCTGTTTCCTAAACGCGAACACTCAGACTCTCTGGTCTCTGACTGACGTCGTATCTCACATGGATTTTTGTTTTTTTTTAGTATGCATCAATCTGTTTTTATTAAGAGGCTTTAATTATCCCCTCGGTAATAAACGATGCAGTAAATTAAAACGATGGCACCACCAGCCTTCAAAACTTTGTGCTGAACTTTATAAATAATTTGTCTTTCTTACTTCAACACGTCATAAATCAAAGTTAATGTCAGGGTTGTTATTGTAAAACGTTACAGTAAAAAACAAAACAAATTTATGCCTCACCTGTCAGATAATGTTTATCCAAAGTGAATCGATACTTTTATCACCTTGTTTCCATATTGGTAAATATGTCAATACTGTCTTGGAAATAGAAGATGAAGCCATGATACAGAGATGAGTCGATGAGTCACCTTCCAGTATGGTTTCAGCATAATAAACCGATTCTGTGTGTTGACATGATTCAAATTTCTAACATTACATTAAACACAACATTTAAGTCGGTGTCATAATATCTTATCCACAGCTCTGTATTCAGTAGTTTATGATTGTGTTTGCCTTGGAATATGAATATGTTAATGCAGAAGAAGGTGGATTATTAGTAAAGGGAGATCAAGGACAGAATAAACAGGAAGTGGAGACAGAAACGGAGGACAAGAGAAGAGAAGAAGAGAGTCAGGCTGCAGGAGGAGGAGGAGGGACCAGTTTCCAAATATGAATCAGGGGTCTTGGCAGTGACAGGGCCCCTAAAGCTGCATGACACCTGACATGTTTCATCTCCAGCCGTGTCACGTACCCCTCGCCACAGTCCTCGAGCTACGGATGCCGCGGCGACGCACCGAAATAGAAATGACAATGTGCGAGAAAAGAAAAGAGGGGAGACTTACGAAAACCAGAAAGGCCTCAAACGCAGCGGGCCACGTGCAAGGAGAGGAGAGACCAGAGAGAAAGAGGGAGAGAGGGAGCACAGCCGTTTTGCTCCGGATCTATCCATATCACTGATGCAAAGACGACCCCAAATCCATTACAAGCCAATTATATGTGCTGGGCCGGGGCTGGGGCTGGGCGCTCACTCGTGAACTGCAGTGCTTAATCCACAAAGAGGAACTAATAGGAAATTTGAAAATAGAATCCACACTTGAGTAAGTTTGGAGGGATTTGGTTGGATTAATGAACTGTCAGGCTCACTGTCAACATGCTGGGGAGTGCAATCCTTTACCAGCCTTTGCCTAGTCTCTTTCTAGTCTTCGTCTTTCTAGTCTCAAGCACACACACGCACGCACACACTCAGACACACGTGGAGTCTTTAAACTGACATGTTCAGGATGCCAAAAAGAATGAACATGACTGGTAAACCACCTGCGTGTGATCTGTCTCCACTAATGTGTCCTCTGCTTTTTAACCGTCTCTACATCTCATCTATCATGTGAGCACAGACAAAGGTGCACACACACACTCACACACACACAGAGAGAGAGAGAGAGAAGTGCTCAGGAATATAGGACAGACCACTGCTCCCTCATGAGTGAAGAGCCTAAATGAGCTTCCCCCTCCTGGAGTAAAGGCAGCGTGTGCTGTAGTCCAAGGGGACACATTCTGCAATCACAGGAGCAACCAGTCACACTCCACGAGCTGAACGACAGCGGAAGAGGAGGGAGAGGGAAAGTGGGGCCCTGAAAGCAAGAATCAGAAAGGTACAAAAAGCGACAAAGAGTGGCTCGCATTCGGTTTTGACTGCAACGCTCTCGAACAGATGGGGAAAAACACTCGTAGAGAAGAAGTGAAGGAGGGTTATAGAACAGAGCCGGTGATAAGGAGGATGCACTGCGAAAATGATTGAAACACGGATATTTATTCACACAGATCCGATCCCACGCTGCGGCTGCCACATTGTTTTGGAGAGAGCCTGATAGAAAATAGCCAGCGCGACGCCTCTCTCGGCGGTTGGAGGTTCGTATCATGGCAGAGGATAAAAAAGATAAACCCATCAGAGCGCATGATCTGTGACACAGGTACGGGCAAACAAAGTGAATCTGTTTCGGGGACAAATTAAACAGGAAATGAAATTAAACACCAACACAATAGGTCCTGTGGCTAACCTGAGGCATAGTAAATGTCTAATCAACACTGAACGCCTGTTTATGTGAGACTTTCCATCCAAGCAGACGTAAAAATACAGAATACAGAAAAATCCTCCTGCTAAACTGGAGTCATAAGCCACTCAATGGGCATCGACAGTCCCACTTTTACAGCAAGGTGATTTCATGTTCAAAAAACGTTTTCCCACCCGCACAGTACACCAGCGTACAAAAATGGAGCGCACCTCAGCTCCCCCTTTACGCTGCATGAAAAAGCATTGGTTGAATTGAACGGACTTCCGCCCAATCACAGCCCATTGACCGAAATCAGAAGTTACATGCTGCTCGGTGCTTCTATCACTCACTGTTGGTTCTGATGATACAAGTCAGCGGTCCTGCGATGTTTGTTTCTCTTCTATAAAACACATTCTACATCTCGGAGGCGACGTCTTTCCACATACGTACAGGCTTCCGTCTCCTTACAGATGGGGCAGAGCTCCGTGGGAAACGGTAGGGGAGACACAACCTGAGGGGGAACCGGGATCTGACACAACAACGGCGGGAGAAGCAGGTCCGTGCAGATGTGCATGAAAAAACAAGCGAGTTGTACCAAATGCACGTAGTTACTGCGTCCTTTTGGTTGCAAGCGCGCATGACGTTTGTCTACATTGAAAGTAATTGGTTTTAGAGTGAACCAGATGAGTGTGGTTCAGTTTCACATGAATGTCAGCCTTTTAGAAAAACCTTTTATTGACATGCCCCATCCCTCGCCCATGGCCACAGTGATGGATGAAAGTAGTGGGTTGTAACATAACAGGTGCATAAAGGACCAACCATGTTGTCTTTGTGTTTCGATAAACTTTGTTTGATCTGATAGGACGATGAGTTTTTCTTTTCTTCGAGGCTGTTGAAGTGAATCCCACCAGGACCAGTTCGACCTCGGAGTCGGAGGCAGAAACTCCACTCATTTCCAGCTTTAATTTCACATCTTTATCAAATGTTTCACTGCAGCTAATGAGCTTCAGCACCCCCAAAAGTCAACACTGTCGAGAAGGTTCGCTAGTGCACAAGTCAAAGTTCGCTGGAGTCGATCCACACACACATACACACACAGAGAAGGACGGTGTAGGTTTTTACTGTGTTTGAATTTGTTTTGTGTTATAGCATTATTACTGTTATTCCAAAGAACTCTCAATTGCCCACAGGTTTCACATAATAACAAGACTAGACCAGAGTCCTACAGGTCTGAGTGTTTGTCAGGACCACGTAGTTAATCAGTCACTGACCAATGGTGACTCAAAATGTAGAGATTGATTCTCTTTTGTACCACAAAGACTCAATCTGAACCAACCCATGGCCCTTTGAACCACATCATCCTTGCACTTTTGCACTTGTTATTCTCTGCTTTTAACTTCAAGCATCACAATTGGGCATCAGACAACAAGTCCCAGCCTGGTCCATCACTTTTCTAAAGCATGTGATGGGTTTTTTTTTTTTTTTTAATTTCCAGCACGTTTGTGTGTGTGTTCACATGTTTTCTTCAGTTGTGGAGCTCCCAGGGCCAGTGTGATGAATAGCTGGCAGCAGTGCTTTTTAAACTGGCACCGGCCAATCAGGAAACAAGGCTCTGACTTCAATACTCCGAGAGTCAATCGGAGCCATTCATGTTTCTAGAGGAGGCCTCACTGTTTGTGGCACCGCCAAAAAACTCGAAGCACAACTTGCAGCTTCTGTAAAGTCATAGTCAAAGGAAATGATGTAATTTTTTATTTTTTTAATAAGGATGGGATGAGGCTCAGGGTTGGGCTCTGCTCTAATAAACACACCACACACTTGGCATTAAGTTGCCCTGCTCTGTTCTTCTTTTTCTTTTTTTCTGGCTTTGGTATCAGCACAGGAAGCCAGGACAATAAGGAGTGAATGCTGGCAGATGGCCACGCTGGAAAAACAACAACACTGCTGCTGTTGCTGCTGCTAAAGACGGATGTTGCATGGTTGGTTTTAGTGGAGGAGCTGCCCATCTGACTGTAGAAGAGCAGAGTTAAAAACAACACACACCACATAGAAGATACCTCAGCAGTGATGGCTGTCCTCGCCCCTTGCAAGCAAACAGCAGTTATACTGCAAACAGAAGCGCCGTTCACTTCCTGTCTGATCCTGTTGCCAACACCAGTCGGTGCTGATCCATAAGAATGCAAACACACACATTACAGCCAATGATGACAGAAACTAGACAGTGTGTTTGCTTCATGACTTGATATTTGTCATAAGGACCAGTTGCCACAAATGGAAAGCTGGAGTAGCAGAAGAAATTGTTTTTTTTTTCTTTTTACATTACTGACTATATTTAAATAATTTACCATCAGCTTGGACGTGCACCGTGGGAAAAAGAAAAACAGACAGCAGGACATTATTTAAATGCACAGGAAAGCAGCTCTTCATGCGAGGAAACCATATTATTCCATCACCACCCACAACCACCACATGAAGTCTCAATCTCATTTTTTATTATCAGATCTTGTCCGTCATCTACCGCCCGTCTCGTCATCTCAAATTTCTCTCTTCTCCGTCCACCTCGGACCCCCCCGTTATCACCTCTCCATCCCGCTCTTTGTCTTCACCCTTCGTCTCCTCTGGAGGGCAGTTCACATGTGAGTGTGAGTGGGCGCGCAGAACGCAGATAGCGCTCCTCCTGCCCCCTCCTCCTCCGCTTCATTTGATTGCCTTCGTGCATCTGCACCGCGTCCGTCTGTACTATAGGGAGCTCCAGAATGGCTTACATCCAATTAGACTGTCAATCCATCAGTCCATCCCTAACTAGAGGGAAGAGACAGGGCAGAGAGTGTGTGAGGCCATTTATGTTTCAGTTCATGTGTGTAGTGTTTTTTTTTTTACACTCACGTCGGTTCATGGCTCTATTAAAGCAATAAGAAATGTGTAGTGATAATCTGCCAGCAAAGACACAAAGCCTACAGTACAGAGCGCACACAACACACCGGCCACTACATCCTACTCTTTTTTTTTATTGATTTTGCCCTAGACATGATCCATGTTTTTCCATTTACTTGTCAGATTTTATGTTCTCAGACACAATACTGATCTAATAAAAGGCCGTCTCAGATCCATTCTTGCTATTTGCCACCAGCTAACACAAATGTATTTGCCCGTCCCTGTTGGAGCTGCTGCTGCTGGGGAGGTGGAAGTGCGTCAGTGTAAAGTACAGCAATCCTTTGGCATTTTGTTTGAATTTGAAGGTGCAACAGAGAGAGAAATGGTGTGTTACTGGAGGCGTTGTGTGTGTTTTTTCCCCCCCACCTGTTAACAAAGACGAGTCGCTAAAGTTTCACATTCAAACCGAGTTAAATGTGAAAGAGCAACACTTCACTCCTCTGTTAATACCAACCTGCTCCAATTCAGCAGACAAATGAAACTGCACCTGAGTCAATAAGATCTCTCTTAAAAGCCCGACTGTACGCCCTGGGGAGCCCAGTGTGTATGTGTGTGTATGTGTGTGTGTTGACACTGAATGTATATATACTCTGTTAGGGGCAGTATGAGGAGGGGAACTGATATTTGCAATGAGATGACAGTGGGAAAACAAACAAGTCCATTTGTCTGGGTATTAGTCCGGTACAGGGTAAAGCCTGATTGATGCAGTCATTACTGTTCCTGGGCTGGAAGCAGCTTCACTAGAAAAACCTGTTTAATCTTGATAAAATACAATGCAGAAGGAGATAACAACAGGAGATGAAGACGTATCTGTCAGGGTGGATTATGACTGGGACTGGGATCAGATCAGATTTTAAAAGCACATTATCCTTCAAAACATAAACTACTGTAGGAGAATTCAAAAATAATCGACGCAGAACTCGGTGGTCCATGTGTTGTTGTTGTTGTTGTTGTGCCTTGTGTCTGTGTGGTCAGTCAGTGCTGCAGCATCCATCCCGTCCTCTCCTCTCTCCTCTCTCCTGCTGTGATATTCAAGGCAGGATGCATCGGCTCCCCTGCCTGCACGCGCTCGCTCGCCGAAAGTTTCCTGACATTGCTCCCGAAAAAGAGATAAATATGAAATATGAGAGCTTTCAGTACTGCTTAGGCCGGCAAAATAAGTCAATTAGTCACGGCAGGCGGCAGTCAAATGGAGATTCTGCATGATGGTCTTAACGAGGGCCGCATAGGACAAGCGTCCGACAGCTTGTTAAATTAATCCTTTGGGTCTGCTGCGAGTGGAATGAGGCATGTGTCTGTGTGACCTGCTTATGTCCTCCACATTACATTACAGGGGGAAATGCGCACACACACTCACACACACACACACACACACACATACTCACACACGCATAACAGACTCTGAGCTCCAAATGGACTGTAGCAAATATTTCTGATCAAAGTTTCTCTCTGGCCCCCGTGGATGCACAGACATGAAACCTCCAGCCAGAAGGGATCTCTCTCTTTCTCTCTCTCCATTTCTCTCTATCTCTTTTTTTCTCTCCCTTTTTCATTTTGTTTTCCTGTGTTGTTGTATTTTTCCTTATCTCTGACTCATTTCATCCTATAAACACACTTCACCCCCCCTCCTCCCCTGCAAACACAAGCGCTCTCATTATGTAGGATCTAATGAGTATGTTATGTGACAGCTTGATTCAGGAAGCCTGTGTGTTTCTCTGCCTGATTTACAAACCGCACTAAATAAGTTTGACTTTTTTTTTTTTTTGGCATCGTGCGAGTCGGCTACATGTGCGTCTCCGCTTCTCTTTGTCTTCCCCTCTCCCTCGCTCCCTCTTTCTCTCTCATCTTCTGCAGTTAACAAATTCCCAGTGTCAGGCCGTTTGCCAACCTCACATCACACCTCTGTCATATATCATAGATACTATCTGACCCCCCCCACCACTACCCTCCGCCTCAACCTTCACAAAACAACCTTATGAATATCAAAGCCACCTAGGCGCTCTATATTTGAGGAAGGATATCCAGCTGCCCTGGGCAGTTTTGTCCAATCCATCTCAATCTCCCCGGCTCCTCGCTCTCTGTTTACCCACCTCAGAGGAGCAACGCAGGCTTTGGGCTCCGTCTCCTCGTGTACGAGCGTGTACGAGAGTGTGAGGCTGTCTGATCCTCGGAGGTACGGCCCGGGCAATTTACTCCTCTGTTCTCATTTCCAAACCATAACAGAGGCCTATAAATTGCCCTGGGGGAACTATTCTTGACCCCGCTCATGTTTTTTTTTCTTCTGCTTTTCCCAGCGCCTCCACCTAAATCACTGCCTCACCCTCTTTGACACCTGTGTGTCTGTGGCACAATTTAAACATCCTTCAATAAGAAAGCGCAAAGTAGCTCCAATAACCTTCATATGGACTCACACATTCACACACACACACACACTGTACTTCAATGGCCCCTGTGTGTAATTGCAGTTAAAGCATAATTAGAGGTGGTTTTAAAACAGGGGGTGTTGCAGTAATGGGTATTATTAAGGACTGTTTTAAAGCACTGTAAAAGGATGCAATAACACAGGGCCGTGTTAATGACTTAAAGAAGCAAGAAGTTCCCCCGGTAAATGAACAGGATGAAGATGTGAGGCAGGCGATTGGAGCTGCAGCTATAGCGACCGGCGTCATTTGTTTTTTCCTCCTCCCGTCTGCGCGCGTGGAGATTATCTGGTTGAGTGATGGAGGTGGCCTTGATCAGCCCCCTCTCCCTGCATACATCCGTATATCAGATGTCACACCGCCGCGAAACCATCAACCCTTCACTGGCCTGGGACGCACATATTTACCATGGTAAATGGCACCCCTACTCAGTAAACACTCCTGTTTTTCACCAACCGTCAGCACGCGGGGAATTGATGATGCATCGTCCGCTGTACATTCCCTGTAATTGCTCGCTGGGTGATATCTGGGAAAAAATGACAAGCTGTAGTATTCCTTGAATGAAATGTCCTGCAGGCGAAGATGGGTTTGAAGAGTTGGCGTGCTGCCTTTTTTTTTTTTTTTCTTTTACGACTGCCTCTTTCTTTCCTCTTTTTGATTATAGCTCACCCTCATTAAGCTGCTGGCATTTGAATTGGGCGAATCTATCAAGTCAATCAGAATTAGCTGCAGGTCTTATTTTGTTTAAAAAAACAAAAAAGAGTAAAGGCCTGTCATGATAGAGAGAATGAATCAGTTCACTGAACAGAGAATGGACCAAGAAAGCTGATTGCGAGGACGGAGGAGAGGGAGAGAGAGAGAAATATGTTCAGCCATTAATTAATCTAATAGTTTTCATGGGACAAAGAGTGCATATCTCTGCTGCCTGCATAATGAGAGCCCGGGAACAAAGTCATCGACTGCATCCCATTTAAAATGATGTGAGCGTGGGCTGAAGTCCAGGAGAGGAGGCAGAATACAAAACTGTGGAAATCAAAAGGCTTCACCATACATACCCCCCTCCCCACCCCTCCATACCTCTTGATGCTGTTTATTTAATATGGCTGTTCAGTAGTAAACACTTTACGTGCTAAATCCCTGGAAAAACAGTCTGAGAAAAAAAAAAAAGAGCTTACTCTACATCTCTCTCATTTTTAATCAGTTATGAGTATTTCACATTGGAAATCGTCAAAATTAATTTTCAGCTCTTTTAATTGGTTGAAATAGCAGTGAGAGAGTGGCACCGGGATTTGATTGGAGAGTTGGGGTGATATCACAGCTCACTGGTGCAAAACGGTTTGGGAAACAGCCTAGATCGTATTGAATTTTAATTCAATGGATCTGTGATGCGTATGATACAGACTGGGGGTGGGAGGGGGAGGGGGAGGGTGAGGATGGGGAAGGTGGGGTTGTGTGGGGGAGCAGGAGGCCTTCTGGGTAAACGTAATTTACCTTTCCCATCATTTTTCCACAGATTTCATATGATATCAATTTCATCTCGGGTATTTTATTTCACACCAACGAGCAAACACACACGTAGTATACAGATCCCAACACACACACACACACCCAAACAGACAAAGGGGTTTTTATATCAGCCGTGTTGTTCTCCCTCTCCGGGGGCCATTTATATGAATTCCCCCGTGGAGATGAATTGTGGGTTTTTATAGTTAAAATGCGTTGGACAGTTTAATAAATGAATACTCAACGTCAGGCTAAAGGTCTTGATATATTCTGTCATTAGATCTCATTCAACTGTTTTGCACAGTCACATAGGTTCACTGTCTAAATAGACTCTTGAACCAAGAGGTAATTATCTCCACCCACACGGGCAAGATGTGGTCGTTTGTGTAATTGCGGCTGAATGTTGGTTTCCAACTAACGCTGAGAGGTTTTTCAAGTTCGTCCCCTATTAAATATGTTGACTTTTGCCACAGGGAGTTGACATTTGTATCCCACAATGCTTTGAGAAGAATGGAAGTTAAATGCACAAATGCATGATTTTTTCTACTGTGCAGTGTTGTGCAAGTTAATGAAAAATAGTAACTAGTTACAGTTACTAGTTACTTCATTTAAAAAGTAACTCAGTTAGTAACTGAGTTACTTAAACCAAAAAGTAATGCGTTACTGAGAAAGTAACTTTTTCGTTACTTTAAAACGTTTTTTTTGGTGTTTTTTTTCCAATGCTCCCACTAAATAAAGGTTGATGGAATGGGCTTTATGCACAGCTCCACTTACTTCCTGAACTTAAACCAGCTCCTTTATTTCCTGTCTTGCATTATTGGACAAACTGATTAATCCAGGTGTGTCTGTGACTCTGACCTCAGTAGTCACAACAATGGTCAGACACCTGGAATCAGGAGCAGTGGAGCTGTGGAGCTGTGCATAAAGCCTTTTCCCCTCTATCCGTCATTTCTGTAGACTGATGCTGATGAAAAAACGCGTATTTTTATCTGTAAATTTTACCATCATCATCATGCTGCATCTTGACCGAGTTACATTCAAGAACCTGACGGAAAGTAGGTAAATTCACTCCAGCGGTCTTTTTTTTTTTTTTTTTTTTTTTGATCTATCAGCTGTGTTTACCCAGAGCGATTGCTCTGTGTTTAGCGTTTCAGGCGTCAATTGGAGTCCGTCTGTCTGTCGGATTCATACCGCTGCTGCTGCTCGGGTGGAGTGGGTGCTTGTGTGTCTCGCTGTGACTCTGGAGCTGTGTCCCAGGGGCTGCAGGCTGCACTGGCGCACAGCTGATGGGTCTCGGATGCTGCGTTAGCTACGTTACCTTAGCTCGCCGTCATGCCCTGACCTGAGGCAGCTGATGTGTGGTCGAAACCACCGTGCGTTTCATTCAACCGAACTGTAGTAACGCGCCACTTCACATTCTCAGTAACGGCAACGGCGTTGTAACGATGGGAAAAGTAATCAATTAGATTACTCGTTACTGAAAAATATAACGCCGTTAGTAACGCCGTTATACTCTAACGCCGTTATTACCAACACTGCTACTGTGATAATGACATTTGTAGCTTGTTATGTTTATTTTATTTGATATGGACATCACAAATACATTGAGACTGTTCCAGTGGACAGACTGAGATGCTTTGCTTGGGTGTATTAGCACACGTGCTAATTTTCAACACCAGTCCATAGGCGGCTATTCTAACACAGAGCATATTATCAACAGTATGAGATAAAACAAAGTGCATGATCACAACAGTAATATGCTATTCTAAAAACACAGAGCACAAGATCAGCGAGAGGAGATGAAACAAACAGAAATCATGGTTGCAACATTAATATTAGCTTGACTTAATGAAGTTGATTGGCATCATGGGAGTTGTCGTCTCCACTGTCATTGCTGGATTCTTTCAGTTAAGATTCCTCTGATGTGAATTATCAGCAAGATTTCTAACGGAGCCTTACTATCTGCAAAGAGCTCCTCCTCTCCAAAGCACATGGACAAATTCAGTATAAACACTTAGGAAACGAGTTTATTCCTTTAAAAATCTGTGTTTCTGGACAATGCTCCAGACACAGGACATCTAGGGCATCAATTTCTCTGACAAGTTAAGACCTAGTTGTCCTAAAATTTCATCTGATTAAGTTAAAAACAACTAAAATCTAAAAACTGTATTTTAAAAATGTGGATTCATACTGTTGCTGGAAACATTTGGGATGTGTTTTATTGCAGAAAAGTTACATCATCATTAAAGGTTAAAGGAGCATTGGTAATGGCTAGAAACCCCAGTATGAAGCAGTGCAATTGCATTATTTTTCCCTAGGCCAGAACCATATCAGAAAAATATGTGATCGTGATGTGCGATGACACTGTTCAATATTGCAATTACGATATGACTTGTGATAAATAAGAAAATATTCAGGTGTACATATTAACCATACAGTTCCTGTGTCTTTCTGAAAACATCTCAATACGCTGTAGTTCATATGCCAGGCCTGTAGTGGCGCTGTAACACTGCCATACAAATACACCAAAAACAGAGACGAAGAGTGGAAAGCCTGCGCGCTGTAAACAAACTCCAAATATTATAAGTCGACTAAACACGAGAAGTCGTGTCAGTACAAATATGACGGTCGATGTTGCAGGGACGCGTTTCAGGTGCGTTATCCAAGGGACGCGATGGAAGTCTGTTGTTATTGTTGCTACGTTACGTCGGTGCAGCTCAGGTTACAGGTGTGAGGTGTATAAGTGTGAAGCTAGTGTGTTAATAAAACTTCCTCATCACCCGATTCAAAAGGAGGAGAAGGGTTAATATAAAAAAAAGGTTCAAGACTTGTACGGCAAATGAGGATGAGCAAGAGGGAAAGTTGGAAAAGATGTGCTAAAGAGATTTAACATAGAGAGAGGAAGGTCTAACTTTCAGAACTAAATCATTCGACGTGGGTCCCAGGAGAGGGCTCAACCCCCCCCCTCTCTCCCCACCCCACTCTGTCGTCACGCTCCTTCAGCTCTCACGACACTGTCACGAACCAGCGCACACCTTGTCACCCTCTCAGAGGAGATGACGGGTGACATCAGGGGATAATAGGCTCACCAGCATTATCAGGACCTCAAATCATTACCTCTGGTTCGTCAGCATTTATCTGCAAGAAATTACCTTTGATGCAGTTTCCTGTAAGTTGGTAAAGGTTTTTTTTTTTTTCCCCCCCATAAAGTGAGTCAATCAGCTTCCTGTCATTTCTATCAACAGACAAAAATAGCTGTGTGTCATTTGCATGACAATGACAGGAGATGGCAAGACTATGAATATTTTGCCGCAGGGGCAGCATATAAACCGAAAAGGAAAGCAGCTCGAAGAAGCAGAAACCTTTCAGTTCCCCAATGGTCCAACACGGGGGAGAAGCTGAAATTACCAATAGATAAAATTACCATAACTCACCAGACACAAATAAAACCATTGAACCATAAATGTAACCCGCGGTTTAAGAGCTTCCAGCAGCCTGCAGTAATCGACGGTATCAAATGTAGAACCAAAAGTGTAAAAGAACAAAAAAAAAACCAAGGACTTTCCGTCATCAGCTGCTGAAAGAGGCTCACTCAACACCCGGATCAATAGTGGTGTAAAAGAAAGGCCTCGGCAGAGCTTTAATTAATGTGATCCTGAAGCCACAAAAGATGTTTGGACTAAATCATACACCACTTTGGAAAACTGCTGTGTGTTTGTGTTTGTGTGGAGCACAGGAGGAAGGTTTCATCCTATAAATGACCTTTCTGAGCGGAGGCTGGGCAGAGGGGGGATTAGAGGAGTAAACAAACAGTAGATTTTTTAAAGAGTTACTGTTACTACTGCTGGAGGAGTTGGAGAAACGATCCGCGACCCCTATTTTGAAAATGGCCTAAAAAATTCCTTCGGCGTGTGCAGTCGGCGGCGGCTCTGACATTTGGGGGAAGGATCTGGGATCTATGGTTCGGTCAGTGAGCTGGGAACCCACAGGAATATGACACTTTCATTTAATAATGCCAGAGAGAGACAGACTGGAGCTCTCGCAGTCTTAACCTCCCCTCCCAATTAGATCTTTTACTTTTACTAAGTCCTGCCGTGCTCTTAAGTCCACGGCTTTGTCGCCCTTTGAAAAGTTCCCTCTCAGGTGCAGATGTTATCCAGGGTGGAGAGGAAAGACGCAAAGTTTAACATGAGCCGCTATTCTAATGGTCTTAAGTTTAATGCTGCTCTGTGATTCCAGGAGAGCTGTGACGCTGAACTACACCGTGCCGTGCTGCAATTTAGGGCAGATAAAGGCTAAAGTCTCAAATTAAAAATCAGTACAATGAGTGCCATACAAAAGTTTCACAGTGTGGTGGTAGATGTCCATGTGTTGTTTGATTATGAAGCAGCATAGATTCTATATTGATACTGTGAAAAGTATCAAAGCCTGAGAGAAATGCACACAGAAACTGAGTCTGAAAGGGGACATAATATGGAAAGATCACTTTTTGAAGGCTCTTTAACATATCTTGGGTGTTTGTCTTGCCTTCCGGCCCCCAAAATGTGAGAACTGACAAAAACATCTGTAATGTGCAGGCTCCCTAGGATGAAATCCACGTTTTACGAGCTGTTCCCTCAGTTGTCTTCCAGTGATGTAACTAGGATTCGAATGCATAATACCACCCTTACCTAGGACCAGTAGAAGGGGCGGGGCAAGGAGTGGCTCATTTGCATTTAAAGGGACAGGCACTGAAAGCAGCCGTTCTGAACAGGGCTGTTTTGAGAGGATGAAAAGAGCTGTGATGTTTGATCCTTGGGGTATTTTGACCAAAGCATGTCACAGATATGTCTTTAAGACACCTGGGAACTATTTTAATTCGTGGAAAGGAGGCATAATATGTCTCCTTTAAAACATGCTGTCAGGACTTCCTGTGACTTTATGATGTCACAACAAAGCAATCACCAAGCCCCGCCCAGTCCACCTTCAGCCAGGGTTTAGCTCCTCTGAGCGTTTACTTGAAATCTGTTATTTTATATCAGATAACTCTGAAAACAGTAATCCAATCAGAAGAGAAGCTCAGATCCTCCTCCTCCTCTCTTCTGATTGGCTGACACCCACCTGTTGTTACTACAGCTGCTATATCTTAAACACTGTAAGTAAAAAACACTATAAAACTGTAAAATATGTGACTTTTAAAATCTGTGAGAAGATAATTAAATATATTTTCAAATTAAAAGGTTTTCCTGTGAGGAGACAGACTATAAGGATAGGATACAGTTGGATATTGTTTTGTTGGGGACTTTTGATGAATGTTCAAGCGAGAGCACCTGCTGGGGTTTCATCAGTCATATTAAAACCTTGGAATAACATTAAATTCATTAAAATATAATTGCTTTTTAACATGCTCAGTTTTTAATTGATTTGCCCAGACTGTATATTCTGACTGAGAGTTAATCATATATAGAAATAAAAAAGGGAAACGATTTGCAGGTTATAACATTGATGAGCTCCGTCTCTCATAAACAGTCTGAAGTGATTACAATATACTAACATCAGGCTTTTGTTTTTGTTTGTGTGTCTTTGTTGTTTAGTGATGATTTGTTTGCGGTGAAACGGGAAACAGACATGACTGGAAACAGTGGAGGGTGTTGCTGGAAAAACTGACCTTTGCATTGAAGATTACATTTGAGTCGGAGAAATAAGCTATGAATATCATTAAAAATAAATGAAAAGCGAAACAACGTGACACATGGCGGGTCATTTTATAAAACGTGTTTATGAAGACATTTCCATTATGCTCAAAGATTGCCATACGTACATACATTTCCTTACATATCATTTTCATACTCTTCTTTGGTTCCAAAACTAAAATGGAAACTTCTTACTCACAACTTTGTTTCAAATCAAAAGCTATTTTCATTGCACTGTAGCATTGTTAAAGTCTGTGTGGTGTGAGATCATTAGCTGTTTGATTTGTCATCTTGGGCTAGCTCCATTTCAACTGAGCTACTTGCTCTGAAGCTTGTGATTGTGGAGGAGGTGAAGCAAACTGAGGCCATATTTATAACCCTCATCGTTGCAACCTAAAACACTCAATTCTTTCCCACTGTGGGTCCAAAGCAAACCCCCGTATTAGGGCTGAGAGAGACATTTATCTTGACTCCCAACTGTGTGTTATAGTGGTGGCTTCATATGGACACATGGTACAGAAGTGCTGTGGACAGTGCTCAGAGGGAGTCGGACCCTTAGGCTCTCACGAAGAAGGATGACAAACCTGAGGTGGCAAGTTGAAAGTCAATCCATCAGTGTGAATGAATCTCCAGTAGCACTTATGTGGACAGGGGAGATAAAATAGAAGGAAAAAAAAAACATTATTGTAAGACTGGATTGACGGCAGGTCCAGGGAGAACTGCACATCCAAGCATTAAGCTTCAACATAGCAGCATTTCTTGGCAACAGGGATTTGTCACAACACCCTATTTTAGGTGCAGAGACGAGCTGTGTTTCTAGGATATGTTGCTCTCTATGGTTTGTACAGGCTGCATGTGCACCAGCTTTTAAAGGTTGACACAAAATCAATGGATTTGAGTGGAGTTTCAGCTATTAGTGGATTTTATAGTGACAAAACCGGCACAGATCATACAATGCCAAGTCTGATCAAGTAAATTTGCTCCAAATTTCCTGATCTTAAAAGGGGAAGAAGGTTTAGAGTCAAAAATTGAGGGAAATGACTGACAGGAAGGTAAACAAACACTCGTCTTCACACATGCCCCGCCTCTTTTTGGATGAGCCAGGATTAAGGCGGAGTCAGCTGCTGCCAAGACGGTGAGGGAGGAGCAGCTCACTCTGAAACTTGTGAGCGACAGTTTATAATATCCTAGATGGTTAGCATGTTGGAGATTAGCACAGCTAGCCCCACCAGTCATAGTAACATCACTGAGCTTTTAGAGGAACATTTGAATAGAAAATGCACAAATTAGTTTCACTGTGCCACCTTCTGCTGAGGCCTGTGCTTCATTTTTTTCCCTCATGTGTTTCTTATTCTTTGTGAGTTTTTTCTCTGTGTTTTGAGGAATATTGTTGCCCTGAGACAGATCTTGATACCACAGTAATCTGAGATTTACCTTCCATCGATTTTCTATTATCAGTTATCCTCTTCATGCTCGGGCGGGGGTGGCGTTGGAGAACACTGATCAAAAAGGCAGGGAACTACCCCGCAGAGAGAGAGTCTGCGAAGAGAAACACTCCCTCGTTTCATTCCTGGGAGGAAAAACTATAACCTTTCCTTCAAGTATCAGCTGGATCAGTGATCTCTAAAACTGATTTCCTTTATCTTGGCAGAGAAAATTTCCTGAAATGTCTTTAAATCCGCAGCCATTTGGGGTAACGTCAGTCAAACAAAGTGGCACTGTTTGTTCTCCGTCTATGTGTGATCCCCATTTGTTTATTTGTCCTATCACTTTTTCTTTTTTCTTTTTTTTGCTTCGTCACCTGTGTGAGAGCTCGAATATTCCACAGGCTGCACTTGATAATCTAAGCAGGTGTGCGCTGATCCTTTGGCAAACCAGGAGGTAATTACACTATTTGCGTTATTGACAGACTAACCACCAGTGATTTCACACCCAAACAATGAAGGGTGAGGAGGGGTGAGGTGAGGGAGCGGAGTGGAGTGGAGTGGAGGGGGTTGGTCGGCTCAGAGGGAAAGGGTGAACACTGTATAAAGAGAGCTTAAGAAAAGACCCGAAGAAAGCAGGCTGGAGTGCGCCACAGTGAGCCAGTGTAAAAACGGAAGAGTGTGGGAGAAAGAGGAGTGAGTGAGTGAGAGGTAATGAATAGCAAATCAGCTCCTTTATAAAACTCCTGCTTTCAGTGTTCAATCAGAGGAGCCCTGGATTGGCAATTTTCCTCCGGCACAATAGTACAGGCCCGAGAGTACCCTGGCCTCGGTTCAGAGAGAGGGAGAAGGAAGAGTAAGGCAGAAACAGAGACGTAGATAAAGAGAAAGAGAGACCTGGCCGGGGCCCAGCCCCCCCACCCACCACAACCCAGTCCTCTGTCAAGTTTGGCGAGAACCGCACAGACAACAGGGGGTGCTCAGCAGCGACTTGCTCTTTGACCGCTCCACACACATCCGCTCTCTTCTTCATTGATGTATGAGGTAATGAGAGCTGAGAGACTCTGTGAAGGAGCAGCAGCAGCAGCAGCAGCAGCTTCTCTCCTCACCTACGCTCATTTGCATAAAGGAACTCCCAGTTTCCTGCCAGTGATAGGAAATAGCCTCAGGGGTGGAGGAGAGGAGAGGAGAGGAAGAGGCAGGCGGTGCATGGATGGAGCACAGAAAAAAAAAATATGACTGACAGTCTGAACTCTGCGGGGTCAAGCTGCCGCACCTGTATTAGCATTTTTCAACCGTGTGCGTGACCTACCTGTGCGTGTGCACACGTCTCCTGTCTCTACATCTTCCTGCTTGAAACAGATAACGTGTGACTGATGTGTTAATGATGAAATTTTAAAGAATTGCAGGGTGGATTTCATCTGTTTTCTACATCGTATCTGCAGATCGAAACAGCCTGCTGTGGGAAGCTGCTGCTGCCTTTTTTTTTTTTTTAAGATAATTGTTATTGTATGACATGCCAACTGAAATTGGAATGGAAATGCTCATTAAAAGTGAACTGAGCATGAAAGAAAAAAGTCAAACATAACTAATTTAGTCCAGCCTAATAAGACCGCTTGAGCATTTATGCTATTAATTTTGCCAGGCACAATTTTCACTCCTTTTTAAACTGCGGTGGTTACATAAAAGAGGAGGAACAAAAACATCCTAATTGCCACTATAAATTGAGATGAAGTGCTGCACAGCAGGCCAAACAGTTGAATGGCTCAGTTCACTCAGGGCAAACTGAAATCAACAACAAACACACACACACACACATAGAGACAAGCTGACTAACAAACACATTCTTTCACCTATAGATATATATAAAGCTGTTCCCACACACACACACAAACACACACACATCACAAACCACACTGCACGCTTTGTATGGAAAGCAGCAGCGAGCATTAAAGGCGACTCTCAGGAGAAATAATTACTCTGGACAGTGGTGGGGCTGAATCCAGATGGACTTGGCAGCGCCGTGCACAAACCTGCTGCCAGTGTACACAACTCATACCTGCATCCCAGCGCTGGCTGCCAGGCCACCCAGCCCTTTAAACACCAATTTTTTTTTTTCTTTGTTTGTTTTCCCTCTTGCATAAAGTCTTTTTGGTAGATTTCATTTGTACCAAATTCCTTGTGCAGCACTTCACAACAAAAGCAGGCACAGGAAGCTCAGCAGCACACTAAATGCAAAAAAACAAAACCAAAAAAAAAACAGTATGGGCGCAGTGGGAAAGCCAGAGTTACTGGAAAAATAGGTGAAATAAAGAAAGACGAGATTGCGGCAGCGGTAATCAAACATAATAACCATTATCGGACTGTAATTGTTATGGATGTTCGCTTCTCGGAATTTCATTTTCTATGTTTTTGCTGCTGATGAAACCTGAAAAGTGTGAATTTAACTGCTTTCTCTGTGTCATTGAGTTTGAGATTTGAGCTGTAACGCCACCGCTTTTAGCTTCTTTCAAAATATCCTCTTAAAAACCCATAAAGTAGCCTGGCTGTGTGTCTTTATTTGATGTTGTGTAAGGCTTTTATTCTATTACTCAGCACTCAAGGACAGAAGGAGCACTTCTGACATCTTGATGTGTGTGATTGTGTTTTCTAGTTGGTTCTTTGGTGGAGTTCTTTTTTTCCTTTTAGTATTTGTTTAGACTTGGATGAATATATTCCTCCAAATAACAAGGAATATTTTCGTCCTGTTGGATATGGACACATTTTCAGCATCATGTGTCCGTGTGTTTGTCTGTTTTGTCTCCTGCTTCTTCTGGATGTTGCTACATCACGTTTCTGGCTGCAGGTGTTGGAGTCGCTGGAGATGATTTCCTGCCAGTGTGCACAGGAAATAACACGATATCTGTCCCTGGCTTTGCTTCTCTGAAGCTAAAAATGCGGAAATGTATTGATATTTAGGGATACAAAACCCTGCTGTGTGTACAGTACCAGCAAAGTAAAGCAAGAGTGTCACATTGAGTGACATAATAAGCTCCCAATGTGTGTACAGCTTCTTTGTCCTTATTTCCTATAAAACAACACTGGAAGTGTGGGAGGTGGGCAGCAGCAGACGCTTCACTTCTGAACAACTCTGTCTCCCGGAAATGATGTGCAACAAGAATGCAACAGCAAATATGCATTATGGGAAACATGGTGGTGGCTGTCGCTGGCTGGATTATGATTAGGGGAAATGTGTAATGTAGAAACCAAGAGGTGGTGAGTGCATGGTGCAGAGACTGGAGTTCATACAGGAGTGGTATTTTGGTAAATGTTGGGGAAACATGGTGGATTTGATTCGATTCAATGTAAATGAACTCACCACAGACTTCTCTAATAAAGAGGAACTATGTAGGATTTTTGTCTTAACTGTGCTACATTTGTACCTTAATTAAACAGCTTTGAGGTAACTATGGTTAAATAAATGTCTTGTAACTTGTTACAGGGAGAATGGAGGCTCTCTGTCTTCCACCTAGCGTCTTTTGGCTGAAAAACCAACCTTGCAGGATCAAAGCCTCCAACCCGGTGTCCCAGATCTCGTCTCTATGGCGCCGTGACACAACACTCGCCCCGTAACCCGTAATCTCTTGTTTGTGACAGATAAGATAACGTTATCAACCACTCCATGGATTGACTTCTCACCGGCTTCGTTGAAAACAATTACACATGACGGAGAGGAGGGTTAGCAAAACGGTGAAAAAGCGACCAGACTTTATAGTTCCCCTTTAAAAGTTATATATATTGTATAAAGTGAGATTTGCACACAGCCTGTATTTGCTAGTTTTGTGATGTCCTTAAGCCCCGCCCATGTGGACCAAACATCCAGCATCATGCAGGATTCGGAAATCTACGCGATTATTATTTGATTTACTTAGAAAAACAGTCATCCAATCAGAAGCTCAGAGCCTCCTCTCTTCTGATTGGCTGCAGAGAGAGTAGCCTGGAGCTCTCTGTTTTGTGGGAAAAACAAATGTAAAACATCGACTGTGAACATTTGAACTGATGTATTCAATAGATTTGGGCTTTGCCAAAATATTTAAATGAACATTTCTCCCACAGAAAAGCGGAGCCACTGTTTCCCCCCGAAGGCCTCGGCACATCACAGCTTCCACCAGTCGATACAGAGTGATTACAAAAATCCATCAACAAAAGTCGATCTGCGCTGTGATCGACTGCCATCAACGGACTGATTGGAAATATTCAAAGTAACCGGTGCATACGCTGATAATGACGCTGCGGAGCTGGTTGAACTTTGGTTAACTGAAGTTCACACAGTTTTCAAAGGGGGTCCAGTGGGGATGTGGCAATATTCATCCAGCTGTGTGAAATACAGATCATTGCCAAGTTTGAACTCTCTTGCTATGGACGTCCAATTGAAAAGAGAGAATGAGAGCGAGGGCCGAGAGGGAACAGGCAACACAACAGGAGGTTGTTGTAGCTCTGTCAGAGATGAGGGGTGTGAAGAATCCCCTTTGTCAGGTTTTCTTGGGAAAGCTGCTTTTTTTTTTTAACTTTAAAGAGCCTAAAACACACGATCTGGAGTCTTGTTGTACCACTTTATATTCAGCTGTGTTTCAACCATAAGAAAGTCTTCATGTATAATTTGGAAGTTGATATTCAGGGCATGAAACGCCTGCAAGACAGATTGGCGCCAGCTCCGGAGGAAGCCTCAGAGGAGTCGTTTGTGTCACTTCAACAAAAATGTCTGTAGGAGTCGCAGCTTCAGATTATTTTCATGATCAGTTAATCGATCAGTTTTTTTTACAATTAATTATTTAGTGTCTGAGAGAAAGTCATGAGAAAGGCTGAAGGGTGATGCGTGCGCTCGCTCGCCTTGTTTTTGTTCAACCAAGAAAAAACAATGTTTGGTAATCAAGTTGAGATACTTTTGGATTAACTTTCCTCATTTAAATATCCCATCAGTGTTTTTCTGTTTACTTTATATCATTGCACTTATTTGTCCTGTCGTGTTATTTTTCTGCCGCACCTCAGGTCACTCACTTAACTCTGTGACTTTGTTCATCCGTGGCCGTTAACGTGCGGCGCATCCACTCGACCACATGTTTTGGCCCACATGCGGTCGTCCTCTCTCTGCTATCAGCAGGCCCCATATGGATCCCTGCAGGACGGACACACAGATGGACACAGTGGGGGACTCGCAGCCAGCCCTGGCTGACACCGCCAGCCTCCCGTCTCATCAAGCCCCCCCAACCCCCCACCCTCCCCTCACGCAATGGCAGCACATCAGAGTCACATCAGGAGGATTTCTGATTTATCCATTAGCAATGAAATGATTTAAATGCTAATTTGCCTTAGCCTCATATTTGCTCTGGTTGTGTGCTTTTCAGACTAATTAACATCCAGAGTTGCTCGACAGAGTTACCATTCACCCATGGAAGAGGACATAAGTGATGATCTCAGAGTTACACATCAATCATTTCAAAAAAAAAGGAAAAAAGCTGCACACATCCAGAGGTAAACAGTTTAACAGACTTAATTTACATTATTAAAGATATTTTCAATTTGCAGAATAATGTCCACAACAAGGGTTTTTCCCTTCTCCTTCTCCTTCTCCTCCTCCTCCACTGAGCGTTGTGTAGTGAATCATGGAGCCTTCCCGGTTTTGTGGCATTGAAAAATTAAAAAAAGATGAAAGATTAGAAACGTAGAAAATATATTAAACTTCCAGCGCTTGTGTGGCGATAATAACTGAGCGATCCAATTCCATCTCAAACAGACTGTTTGAAGATCAAAGCTTGCGACTTTATCTCCAAACTAAGTTGAACGCGTCCAGAAAGAGGGCAGCGGACGCCGAGGCATCTCCCATTCCACACTTCCTGCTTTTCCAGGCGTATGTTTCCATATGAATGTATATGGAATATAACTCTAATTTAGCTTGAAATTGAATTTTTCCTGGAGAAAAAAAAACAAAACAAAACAATTGCCCTTCTGCTTACAGATACATCATAAGAAGAGTTAATGAATTTGTCTGATGATAACTGTTGTGGATTATCACACAAAATTCAGTCGCTACAGCGGAAGTGAAATCTGTAGCATCTGATAACGACTTCTCTCTTTGCTGCTTCCATATCAGCTTTTAGTTTGGGTGTTAAAGGATAAACAGACATACTATAACTACATGACAACAGTCTACAGGACCATAAAGAAAATGGTTGCAGATGGAGCAGAGAGGAGGAAACAACACGTGTAATTGATTCTTTCTGAAACATGAATGACGATGATGATGATGGAGGAGGAGGGCTAATGGTAGGACAGAAGATTTAGATCTGACGTGTTAATTCATGTGTTCACGCCGCGTTCGAGAGCAGCTGCTCATCTGAGCAGACTGACTAAACAACCATGGCAACGATGAAAAGTGAGGTTATTGATAAATAATTGAGGGTGTGGTCGCTTTGAGTGACAGGTGGGAGCTATGGAGTCTCGCCAACAAATATTTAAGCACATAAAGGTTCAGATCAATTTAATGCCCTGAGGTTTCTCCGATTTTTCCCTGTTAAAAGGGTTTTCCATGGAGTTTTTCCTCAGTCGATGTGACGGTCTAAGGACAGAGGATGTTGTTACGATGCCATGTAAAGCCCTTTGAGACAAACTGTTTGTAAAAACGGGCTATACAAATAAAATTGCCTTGCCTTGCCTTGCCTTGAGGCCTGAAGGCGCCTGTAAGAAAAAACTTATTGTATTTAGATAGATAGATAGATAGATAGATAGATAGATAGATAGATAGATAGATAGATAGATAGATAGATAGATAGATAGATAGATAGATAGATCATTTATTGTCTGCCCCAAGGGTGGCAGAAATTTGTCTTTGACAGGGCTCATCACTTTACATACACTCAATAAAAACACAATAAGGCAATAAAAACATTTACAACATTTTGAGGCGACCTTTTGCGTAGTGTTGATCATGCATGTTGTTATCACCCTAATACCCTATATAGTGGACTCATAGTATCCCATAATGCAGTGTGAAAAGTAGTTTACAACCGACGGTCTTTGATTACGCGACAGTAATGACATGACTACCTGCGCGGCAGAGTAGTTTCCTAAAGTGTTTTTCATTTTCTTAATGAGTTCACTATATAGAGTATAGTCCTCTATAGAATTCCCCATATGGTGAACAGGGAGAAGTGACTGAGTGAGTGATTCTGGACAGTCCTGCAGTTGGAGTTGTGCAAAATTATCATAATTTAAATTGCATCAATACTTCTACATATCATGAGGCTTCAGCATCTTGTAATCAGTTGTGTAATTTCTTTTACACAGATGCATTTTGGGATTTCTTTCTTCCCTCTCCCTCCCCCTCAAAGTCCTCAGCATAATTTCTTGAATGTATCCAATGAGGCTCCTGCAGAGCAGAGACTTGAAACTAATTACAGCTGTAGTTTAATTGTTCTTGGCAGTAAATTGTTTAAAGACAGCGACAAGGTGTTTCCTAAAGTGGCAGGAGTAGTGTTTCCTCCTTAAGGACGGCGTGTTGCGTGTTGCGCGTTGCGTGTTGCGTGTTGCGCGTTGCGTGCACCTTCTCTCCCTCACACCTGATGTTGGTATTGTGATTAAACACAATATGCCGTACACCTCTCCCGCTGCTTCATTAGGAATCCAATTTATTGCATGTTTTTTTAAGGTGAAAAGGCACACTTGAGATTAATTTTTCGGAGTGTTGTGAAACCTTAATCATTTATTTATTTTCACGGCCCGAGGCGCTGAATATTCATCAGCGTTTTGATGTATAGGTGTATTAATTTACTTCAGTTTTAATTGTTGGGAGGCCAGACGTTTATGAATATTTTGTGTGCAATTAGCATGCCGCGCGGTGTTGATGAAACATTTCAGTAAATTACAGAGGATGGATCATGTTTTAATTATCTGCTAATTTATCCGTACAATGCCGGGGAAGAAAATGCGTTGTGAGTTACGGCCCCCGTTCGCTTCATTATTCAGCAAACACACAGAGAGAAAGAGAGAGACGGAGGACTCCTTTATTTGTCCTTCCTGGGAGTCAACACCTGGAGAGAATGACCGGCGTTGGATCCACGTCGACAGCGTCCTTGCAGCTCTTTAGCTGAAGAGCGATGATCTCTGGATGGAGCCAGAGTCCGTAGCGGTGGTGGTGGTGGTGAATCCTCTAACAAGGACAGCGTTTGGCTCCGGAGCTGAGCTTCTCCCCAGTGGGAAGCAGAGAGGGCCCAGACCTGTGACTGTCAGGATAATTGGCAAAGGCACCGGGATCATACAGCAGCAGGATGACAGACTGACATTCATTACCTTTAATAGTATTTCCCCCCCATCTCTCTGTCACTCTCTCCTCTCTTTATTTTATTTTATTTTGTTTGTGCCTTTGCCCTCATCAGCAGTCCCACCTGCCGCCCTGCATGGGGTCACACCATCCACTGTCTGCCCCCCCCCCCCACCACCCCACTGTTGTTGTTACCCTTGGCACCTGAGAGATAAAGACACTTCCTGCTGACTGATGACCGCCGGCCTGTGCAGGGATGAGCCCCGCAATTTGTAACGATACAGATATGCCTGTGTGCGTTTTATGCGGGTCCTCAAGGCTGCGCGTGTCGGGTCACAGGCCGGAGCAGCAGCAGCAGCAGCAGCAGCAGCAGCAGCAGCAGCAGCAGCAGCAGCAGCAGCAGCAGCAGCAGCAGCATTATGAAGCACATCATAAAAGTCCTTGTAAATAAAGCAAAATGTTCTTTGGAGCAGCCCCCGCCGCGTGGAACCTTGAAATAGCCGAGTCCTTAAGATGAATAAATGGGAGTTTCATCAACCTCTGGTCGCTGGGTCGCGGCGGAGGAACTACCTGCCTGAGCTTTGAGGGCCTGTTTGAAGAGCTGTTTATGATTCTGCAGCGACCGGAGCAGATAATGACCAGCTGTGGGCATCACTCACCGAGCTTCTCAGGGACCTCATTGGCACACTAAAAGATCTCATTATGACACTTTACAGATGTCACCCCTGCTACTTATGAGGTTTGCCCGTTGGCCCCTCATGATATGTTGGTCCTGACAATCTGGCCATGGTCAACCCCCCCCCATCCCCTCCTCCACCGCCGCCATCGCCCGGTCGTGGACCTCTGGGCTGCTGGAGGCTGCAGAGAAACGAGGTCGGCGGCCAAGTTGAGAGTGTGTGAACAGTGAGCGAACTGAGCTGCTGCTGATATTTTTATTTTTCGAGCTGAATTATTCCACAGCTCTCTTTTTTAACTTTCTGTTCCCTCAGGTTTTTTTTTTTTGAAAGTTCTCATAATGAAATGTGAAAATCTGTTATAAATAGACTTGAAAATAACACACAGCATTTGTATTATTATTTTTTCTTCCAAGGTGTAAATTATGCAATCACAATCGTATATTTGCTTTTTAGCTTCAGTTTTGTTAACTCAAAGCTCAGCGTGCACTCTGTGTAAAGTGCAGGCTGATAGACTCTGCTGTAAAACAACAATTGTTAAATTGCCTTTGCAGTTTTCTGCAAATGAAACGGCATTAACCGGGGCGGCTCCTAACCACAGGCGTATTACAGTCATCATTTACACACGGACCAGTTTTTTTAATGAGTGCTATCAGCAATACTTTGGAGGCGCCTGATTGGACGGCTGTCACCCTCGAACGCGTAAATCAAAGCGTAAATGCGGGATATTGTGAGGTTTTAAGATGCGTCGTATCCAAAGGTTAGTCGAGTGTAAACGCAACTGACTTGTTAAAACCACAGACGTCGATTTCTAACATCACTCAAACGGAAGAAAATGATCCAAAGTGCAGTTTTTTTATTCATAAAGCACGTTTAATAACAAGAAAACTCCATGTGCTCCTCAATGTATAACATATATATATGGAAGAAAATATAATGAAATAAAAAACACTCATATAATAAGAATAGAATAAGAAAAAACACACACACATACAGCGAGTACTAATAACATCATGATTGTGTATCAGTTTATCAATATCTTTATTATTGAATCGTGAATTCTAGAGGATCCACCACAAATCTATCTACAAATAAGTTACCTATATTATGAAATAATCTATTTCTCTTTTCTCTATGGCCACTCTCAGCTCTGTGCTGATGTGCAGCTTAATCTTGAATATAAATCCAGTCAGAAAATCAATGACACGTTGCTGCGTGTTCACAGAGGAGTGAGGTCAGAGCAGGTGAAGGAAGCTTCATTCACCTGCTCTGACCTCACTGCTGCTGCTGCCACATAATCACCTACCTGCAAATCACTGCCACGTTTATTACCGTCACACTCACACTCACCAGCTTTCTGTGTGTGCGATGATGTTCAACATGGGAGATAAACCCAGCTTCAGTTCAGGACGTTTTTTTTTTGTTTTTTTTTGCCGTTTAAATATTCACACGATTTGCAATGTATTTTATCCAAGGCCGCTCAAAACAAGAACCTAATCCAGGTGGTTGTTACTGTAGCCATGACGACAGAGGTCTTCTAACCTTAAGTAGGAAGTACTTGTTATATTCCTATTGTCCACTCGCTCACCCACAGTATGTTGTTTGCAGCACAGAGGACTCAGGAGGGGACAAGTGTGGACTCGGCAGCGGTTCGTGCATTTTAGACCCTACGTGTTAAATTGTTCCATTATTATGTGTTGGGTAATTTCACATGTACATCTGAGAATCACATGTCTGAGGGCTGATTACATTAAAATGCATGCTGTCCTATAAGATGTGCACCTCCTGCACATTATGGTGTTTTAATTTGTGGCTACAGAGCGAGTTTGGCTCTTGTTTTGTGTCTCTTATGTTTGTTTTGTGTTGTTTTATGTGGTTTGGATTGTATGGATCGCACTTTTGCCTGAGGCTAATTTCCCACTGGGGACCACAAAGTATATCTTGTGTTATCTTAAAGACACGGTAGCTCCATTGTTGTTCCAGCTCACGTGCAAGTGTTTTAAGCAATAAGGGTTTGAAGAAGAAGAAGAAAACGCTGCACTAGTGAGGAGTTTCTTTATCTGCTCTGGAGACGTATTGAAATCACATTAAAGGGATAGTTCAACATTTTGGCAAATTGGCCCATTGCCATAATCCCTATACTGTAGTTTTAGGAGTAGGTTCGTTACCTTTAATTGTCGGTGAAAGCTGTTTTTAGAACGGTGGAGCAGAGCCACGAGCTGCTCAGAGCTACGCTACGGAGGATTTCTTGGTTTCCCTCATCAAACTCATCAAATACACAATCCAACAACTCCAAAACGCTCTAGTGGACAAGTTGTGACCTGCACATTCACCACGCTATGAGATAATAACAGAACGTTACGAGACAGAGTTGTTTTAGAGTTTTCATGCAAAACCACTGATGCGCAAGCAGTCTCTGCATTTACCTCTAAAACAACTCTGTCTGGTAACGTTCTGTTATTATCTCATAGCGTGGTGAATGTGCAGGTCACAACTTGTCCACCAGAGCGTTTTGGAGTTGTTGGATTGTGTATTTGATGAGTTTGATGAGGGAAACCAAGAAATTCCATTAACCTCCATAGCATAGCTCTGAGCAGCTCGCGGCTCTGCTCCGCCGTTCTAAAAATAGCTTGCTGCGACAATTATAGGTAACAAACATACTCCTAAAACTATAAGGATTATGGCAATGGGCCAACTTGCCAAAATGTTGAACTATCCCTTTAACGATCAGTTAATGTTAGCGCCTAAGAGTAAGAAAGTAATGCAGTGCATGGTTGTCTGACTTGATTAATGTAGGATACAGCCTCTCTACACCAGAGGTCATGGGTCACGTACAGAGGCAGGAACAAAGTGAGATGTTTGAGCTCTTGTTGGACGGTGCTGCAGCCTGCAGTTACTTTCATGTGATGTTTTCCAAAGCACAAGCAGCAGAAGTGTGTTCAGCACTGTTCAATATTCAAAGTATGAATGTCAGGAGTAAACAGGGCCCAGCTGAGCAACACTGAGCGCTCACTGACGCCGTCCTCTGTGTGCGATCGTCTCTCTCCTCCGGCATGAAGCTTCTGCCGTGGCATGAGAGCCATCCTGGAAGGCTGCTCCACAATGTTAGCCTTGTTAAGTGTTTATCTGCAGCCTCATTAGTCACACGAGACAGACACATTAATACTGGCAGTTAATGAACTGCCTGGAGCCTTTAATTTGATTTGACTGCGCGTAGAAACGGGTCTACTTTTGATCACTACTGTAGCAGCGGCAGCGGCAGCAGCAGCACGGATCAATACGATCACATGTTGCACTGCAGCCTGCTGGATGAAAACAAATATCTGTTATTCACTGTAAACAGACAGAATCGGCGAGAACGGTTTCTTCTGTGATATTAATGAAAACATTTTGAAAGCAGAAACGGTGAGCAGGTGGTTTCCTCGACATGTCTTGATCATCATCGATGGCATAGAGATCAATACGGGCGCCGCGTTGTTAGGCTGATTATGCAGGTCCAAGCGCTCGGGGGGGTGATGACCTCACAATCTGCAGCCACATTTAGCCTACAGGAGACACAATTTTTCCCCGACGGTTTCTAGGAAATCAAGCTGTTCCTCGTCGTCTTGACAAACCAGGATTGACACACGTACACGCGGCGAAAGACATCAGGAATTCACTTTGTGGCGAAAAATTAGAATTATGCATACATTTGCATAAATGTTTCCTTAAAACGCTTTTGTTTTGTACTTTTTCCCCGCAGTGAGCGAGTGGCCTATATTCCCTCTGATTACAATCTCAACCCGACTGCTGCGGCGCCACAGGTTTTTTTCTTTCTTTTTTTTTCCTTTTTTGATTTGCAGAGAACTCGGTGTGGTCAAACACTAATAAGCGTTTTAACTGACAATGTTATTGACAGTATCATTAAAATGTCAATACGCTATGAATATCATTACAGCCTGGAACCACTTCTCACAGCAGCAGCAGCAGCAGCAGCAGCAGCAGCAGCAGTAGTGGTACTACTCTGTTGAACAGGATCCTCTCAGCTCAGCTTTTGTTCAATATTTAACTGTTACCTTTCTCTCAAAAGACTCATAAATGTATTTTTTCTTGCCTTTGTATTGATTTGGATCTAACGTAATTGATCATTGGGGAGGCACTTAAGACACTCGCACTGTTTTTCTACTTCTATAGGCAATTCAGCTTCATCCCACCCCCCACTACCCCCCCCTCCCATTTTCTTTTGTTTTGTTTTTTTATTCATTACAACAAGATTCAACCTCCTGGGATTCCCCATGATGGAGAATCACAGATGGGGAAAATAAACGCTGGAATAATGTTCTGTACAAAACTGTTGGTAACTTCGATTCAAAGAAAATCAACAGATGAAAAGAACGTGTGTGTGTGATGGAGAGCGAGGAGAAAATCCTCCGAGTGCAACGCCTTCCTGGTGTAATATCCTACTTGAATGTAATGTGTGCATGTCAGTTTCATATAATTAGTATTTAGCTTCATTTCAGTAATCCATGAAATGATGCTTGTTGATGCTACGCGCTGCTCTGTTGTTGTTTTCTGCAACACACACACTCACGCTGCAGTGATCAAACGCTCTGTGTTTTTCTGTGCATAACATCACTCCACTGCAGATCAGATGTAGCACAGGCAAAGTGTGTGTGTGTTTCCCTGTGAGTGTGTGAGTGTGTGTGTGTTGTGAACTTGTAAAACTTTTCACATAACTGGATTCCTCAGAGCTTGTGTATGTACACGTCTATAGAAAACACTCTTCAAACAGCCGTTCAACTGCAATTATCCCCCTAAACAGCCTGAACCATGCAGCCAGAAAAACATGAGGAGAGAGTGTGTGTGTGTGTGTGTGTGTGTTTGTGTGTGCGTGTGTGGCAGCAGCTGCTGATCTGAGACCAGTGTTTACTCTGCTGTTACACACTGGTCCAGTCTCTGTAAATATTTGTCCACGTGCACTCTTGCTGCTTCCTGGTGCAACTTTTTGATGATGATTGATGCTGTGATGTAATAATGACATCATGACACAATGACCAGATTTAAAGGGACATTGCGTAACTTCTCCTGTTATCTATTCACAAAAATCGATTATTTCGTTCAAAAGTCTGTTTTTCATTAATCAGTAATCCCCCCCATCAACAAACTGAAGTGTTCCTTTCAGCTCTGAATGAGCCGTTCATATCATTCTTATCTACATGGAGCGGGTAAGCTCGGTGCTGGTTGCCATGTCGTGTCGCCATGTTTTTACGTTCAGTGGCAGCGTGACGGTAGGAAACCACGGAAACTCACCGGAGACACCGGAGCTGTCGGCTCAGGTGGAGGTGGCGTCTGTGAAATGTCACCGCGGTAACGCAGTGAGGAGGAATGGAGCGTTACACTGATGCTGCATTCACCTGCAGTCGGGCAGACGGCCGTCGCTAACAAACCAGATGTCATTTTAGTCTCAGAAGTCCAGAGAAAGCCGGTAAAACGTGGGTCAGGTAAACAATAGGACATCGCCATGACAACATATTGTCACGTGTATTGTTTTGCCTCGTGCTGACGGACCACTTGTTTACATAGAGGCTTGTTTATGCCGTGTTATGTGCAGCGGCTGTCATACGTCTGCCGTCTGCCCAATTTCACATGAATGCAGCATGAAAAATACGATTGAGTTGCTTGCGATATACAACATCAATGCTAGATGGGAGTAATTCTTACACACCGTACCTTAAAGGAGCATTTACACCATATTTTAGAGCTTTGATGTCCAAACACAAAACCCAGTGTCCCTGTTTTACACAGCTCGCTCTCTAAGAAGCAACGGCCCTCGAGCCGATGGCTCTGATTGCTCTGCAGCTTCTTTAAAACACACAAGTAGATGGATGATGTGAACTGATGATGTGCCAGCACGCTGTCATATGTTTTTTTTCCCCCTTCTTCTTCTATTTACATCGCGCTGCTACAATTCACCAGGCAGTCATCATGGCGCGAAGTGACAGCCTCGAACGGATATTGTACGATCTGTCACAGATTGTGAAGCAGCGCAGTGTGACACACAGTGAGTTTTATTGTCTGAAGGCGCCTTCACAAAGGAAACCGGCTCAGCTGTGTGTGCTCTAATGAAGTAATAGCAGCAATCTGTCCTGATGTTGACCTCTGGATGGATTTGGTTAGGGGAAGAAGGAGAGATCCTCATCATCCTGACTCCTTAACGTTTTCCTCCGACCTCATTAAGCCGTGAAATTATAATATTCCCATCATTAGGGCGACTGGGTTTTTCGAGATCATATATAGGAGACGTGCGTTCTCTGTGGGAAATTAAAAACATGGAACATGACACATTAAATATACAGTGCAGGCAGATGCGTCTAATAAAGGCCTGCAGCCTGTGGCCATTATGGTGATGATGATCAGCAAGTTCAGATTCAAGTTCACAGAGCACAGGCTGCAACATTAGTAATCACATAGTGTGTGGTCATCTGTAATCATTAGTTCTTTTTATCTCTGCAGTTATAGATCGGTATTTTTTATTAGCTTTTACATTGTACTCACAGATTAAACACAGCTCTTTTGATACTTTCTTTCTTATCTGTTGTTCAGATTCCTGTAGAATAAATGCTACACCACTTTTCTTCCTTTTGTTTTGGCTTTTCAGGGTTATAACAGGAGACTTACCAGCAGAGGAGGTGAAGAACTGCTCATAAAACTAACTATTATAAACTGTGACCCTGTAAATCCAGTCTAATCTCTGGTAACAGGTCTCCACCTGTTGTTTATTTCAGTTCTTCTCCCAAAATGCACGAAACAGAGAGGAGAGAGGTAGCTGTTAGCAAATATCCTTCAGGATGACATGCAAACTGCAGCTCCAGCCTGTTGGGGCTCTGTGTAGTTGTGTGTGTTAGGAAAACAGACTGAAAAAACCCTCAGTAAATGGGGAGCCTTGACTTTCTGCTCTTATCACATTGTTAACCACCAATTTTCCATCTCTTCCTCTGGCTGTGGGGCGTCGCTCCACTTCAGTTCAGATATACTTCAGAGTCTGATACTATATCAAGTTTGATTTCATTTCCGGCACATTATACCACCTGCATGGAGATGGAGGAGGAGGAGGAGGAGGAGGAGGAGGGAGGGGGGTCCTTTAACTTTGAAACCAGACCCAAGTGACTGAAGTGAGGGATGATTTCCATCTGCTGCTGCTGCTGCTGCTGCTGTGGAAGAAAAACATACATAAGATGTGAGGTGACACAGACACATACAGTCCCTGAACACACTGTTTGTTAAAAGGCAGAGGTGTGAGAGGCGGCTTTGCTTTCACAGCCTCCCTGTCTTAATTAAAGCAGACTGTATATCTGATGTATATTCTCTCTGAGCTATAAAGAGCCTCCACATTGTCAGCGGAGAGAGAGAGAGAACGCGTGACCCGTACGACCCCGAACGCGGACGAGCAGCCGGCCTCCCCGAGGAGAACATCGGGCCAGTGACACAGCCTCAGAGGAGAATTATGATGAAGGGAAACTGATGGACTTGAAGTGTTTTTTTGTTCAGGAGGATTGTAATTACAGCCCAGAGAGCCGGGGAATAATTATGTGAGCTCTGTCAGCGAGTGATAGAGGGGCAAGAGGAGAAAATGAAAATCAGACGTATCTCCCACCTCTCAAGAAGGAGGGACAGGATAAAAAGTGGAGCATTACTATTTTTTCTCTCCCCCCCTTTGCACTGCAAAATGAAAAGAAACAAAGAACGAGGCATTTCTTTCTTTCTCCCCTCTATCTCCCAGCTGCTCTAATCTTTTCCTGTTCATTTGTCCCTTTCCTCCACTTTTTCTTTCCCCTCTCTCTTTCTCTCTCTACTCTGACTCTTTGACTTTTCTATCACTCTCACATTGGTCCACCACCACCGCCCCTCTTCCCCTCCTCTCCTCCCCCTCTCTCCGACACTGTTCCCGGCTACTCGGGGGGCAATTACAATTTAAAATGACAAAATGGAGATCATCACCATGTCACAAGATCAAGTGAAACGAAATGGCCCATGAAAAAAGCCGACGTATGCTAGTGTGCAGCTCGCCCGTGCACCCGTGCATGCACGTGTTGTGCAGCTGCATGCGTGTGTGTGTGTGTGTGTGTGCAGCTCTGCTTTTGTTGTGCGTTTGCTCTGCTGTACAGTACTTCCTCTAACAGTGTATGACATCTGCCCACCACAGTTGTGTCGTTGGATCAGTTTCTGAGTGAATCACCCTCGGATGCAGTCGGGGGTAATGTAGTGTAGCAGAAGGAGGGTCGCCCCCGGTCCTCTCATTTTCCCCCAACACCATTTACTCCCAACGTTCACCCGCTCCCATGGAAGCAGCTGCATTCACTCTTCCAGTGAAGTCAGCATTTTTTTTTTTCGTTTGCCAATAAAATATGTCTAAATCCTGCACGCGCTGCTTCTTGATAGTCATGATCCCTGAGCGGGATTTCATTCTGCATCATCCCACACTTTGACTCTACTTCATGAGGTTTTTCTTTTTGGATGAGGAAAGAGAATTGGAGTTAGTCATTAAAAACACACACACACACTCACATTCACACTCACATTGCTTGATGTCTGAATCCTCTGTGGCTTTCCTGAAACAGATGGGCTTATAAACTTTAACACAAGTTCTGGAAAAGCCAAGGAGACGCTGGGGTGGCATCAAATCCAATTGTCTTATTATTTAAATCTCAGCAGCAGTTTAATGTTTTTAAAAGAAGTGATGTTAAATTAAAACCTGGGGTGCTGCTCACATGTCTTCACCCCGGCTGTGGCGTTTCCTCATTAGGAAACTTTTTTCTCGGGAGTGGGGGGGGTGAAGCAGCGCCGCTGTCGATCCTCCACATCCTTTGCCTCAGCTTTAATTACACTACAGTCAGACAAGTAATACAGGCAGCCGCCCCCTCCAGTCGCCAGGCTGATCAATAAATGGACCGACTCCAAAGCCGTTCGCTTTGGAGTGTGTAAGGAATACGAGCAGGAGTGGGGCGGAAAGAAAGAGAAGGAAATGTGAGAAAATTGCCTTGTTACTCTGCTCAGAACTCTTCCCTCTGTTCATTACTTCATTTGTTTCATCACCTTAAAAGCAAATTTGTTCCTGGGTGTTCATTCTAAAAAATAACAAAAAACATCTGATTAGAGGAATATGGGCTACGTTGCCTCGTGTTTGCAGCAAATTAACAAAAAGCTTTTGTGTTTTTTTTTGTTTTTTTTATGTTTCCCCCTGGAGCATCAGCACTCACAGCACTGGAGCTTGGTTAATGTACATACTGTTTGTTTAAATGCAAAGCGCAAGGCAGACAGAACCAGCAGGCCCGTGCTCGTTTGAAGGAGTGATTTTTTTCTTTTCCAACAGCTTTCCTCAAGAAAATGTGTTTCTGATATTCAGATATAAACAGAGTCACTTGGGGGACGGCGCTGAAATGAACGCTGTGGCAGAGTGCACCATTACTGTACTGACAGAGAGAGGGAGGGAGGGAGGGAGGGAGGGAGGGAGGGAGGGGGAGAGAGGAATATGAAGTGAGGGAGACGGCGGACAGAGGAAGTGCTCCGATGGGTCGAGTGAAAGATTTGTGGGGACGGAGAGCAATATGGAAGAAGATGATTGAGAAAGATGGATAGGAAAAGATGAGGGACAGAAGGAAAGAAAAAAAGGGGAGGATGATTTAGAGACAGCGAGAGAGGGGCGAGGAAGAAATAGAGCTGAAAAGCAGCGAAAAGGAGGGAAAGGGAGCTAAGGAGCCGGCGACAGGAATAGAGTATAGAGGAGGTGTCACCGTCAAGGGTGTCTCAATGAGATGCCATAAAACACTCTCTTATTCTGCCTACTGTCACAGCAGAGAGTCAGCAGCCCACAAATAGAGGTGTGAGACATGCACACCAATGCTCACACGCTGACACACACACACACACACGCATACCCACACACACACAAATGCTTTAACATACTCCTGTGTTTATTCGCCCTCCTGAGTTTGCAGCGTGTTGCAGTGACAGTGTTTTTGTTTTTCATTTCTGCAGGAGCAAAATAACCAGCGGACAAATTTGTGTCCGGAGCCGTTTCCAGTGTCTCTGTGATGGCTGTAGGAAAATCATTTAAGGAGAAGCAGTTGTCAGAATAAAGGAGGGTTGTGTACTTCCTGTTTTTCTTTATTTTCATGCTGAAGGGACTGAAGAGTGTCTTTGTTGCAGACTTGTATTTTTTTCTATTATCTTTTTATTATTCCTGTCATTTGTAATCAGGGGATGTAAACAAAAAAGATACCACAAAGCCGCCATCTGTTCCCAGTTCACTCATTTAGTAACAGTAATAGTGGGTTATTTGGACAGTCGCTATTCAAACAAGTGGCAGTGATATTCAACATTATGTTGTTTGCTACAGTTATAATGTGCAGAATGGTGTTTATAATGACAGTGATGTTCAGCACAGCATCTTATAATGGATGCTGTTGTTTTTGTAGGAGACAGAACAAAGTGATAAACCCGTCAACAGGGCAACAAGTGCAGGTGCATCACTGTTTCCTGTCCCTTAGAAACAATTGCTGTGTTGTTTGAGCTGAACTGGTTTAAAGAGGAACTTTGCAAGATTTTGTACCTTAATTACACAGCTTCGGAGCAATTGTGATGGTTAAATGACCCTCTACCTTCCACGTAGCATCTCCTGGCGAAAAACCAACCTTGCAAGATCAGCACCTCCGACCCGGGGTCCCAGCTCTCGTCTCAGTGGCACCACGACACAACACACCCCGTAATCTGTAATCCCTCGTTTATGACAAATAAGACTACACAAAAATACAAAATAAACTGCAAAAAGGCGACCGGACTTGCATGGTTCCCCTTTAGGACCAAAGTTTTTTGGTGGGACTTGATGTTCATGTCATCTTCTCTGCAGTCCGTGGGTGGCTGTGGCTCAGGAGGTAGAGCAGGTTGTCCACTTACCAGACGGTCGGTGGTTTGATCCCTGACTCACATACTGTATGTCCAAGTGTCCTTGGGTAGGACATTGAACCCAGCATTGCTGATGTCTCATCGCTGTGAGACTGTGTGTTAGACACCATGCGATGCCAATATCGGTAGAAGCGCTGTATGAATATGTTCTTGAATGAATGAATGTGAGTGTAAAGTAGTGTTAAGTGCTTTGAGTGGTTGTAGAGATGATATAAATACAAGTCCATTTATAATCTGCCTTGGCTCTCTCTATAATTGCTCCTACTTGGAGGCATTATCACATACGAGTTCCTCCCATACGCCGACGATACTCAGCTTTATGTTGATTTGTCTATGATGCAAACTATCTTAGATTTTAATGTAAAACCCTTTCACCTGCAATTTTCCCTCATGAAATTGTGAGATCGCGCTCTGTTAATGAAGTTTACTATTAGAATTACTTGCAATGTGTTTCTGTATTTGGTTGTGTTGAGTTTGAAGTCTCAGGGCCACCGTAGGGCCAGCTCACTTCTTTGTAATGTGTGTTGAATAAACACACAGATCCATCCAGTCACCTCTTCTGTCACCTGTCGGCCTGTCTGACTTCATGTTCACTGCTCCTGGTTTGTCTGTTTGTAAACCAGAACTACAGCGTGTTTCCTGCGGTCAGGAGCAAATAAAGCGAACTGCAGGTGTGAAATCTTGTATCTGAAGAACACAGTGTGTCTGAAACCAGACAGGCAACGCTGTGGTTAAGTAAGTTGTTGGTAAGCAAGGAAAAATAAAGCAGGATTTGATCTATGTGTCCACAAATACCTGTTTGTCTCCAGGCAACACATAGCATGCAGGAAAAAAAACAACAACCACCACCACCACCAGCACCTCGCTGAAGGCAGTGATTATTTCTTGATGCCCTAACTGTCAGAGCACACAAGAACAGACGGAGCGTCAGCTGTGTATCAGTACAGTGCCACCACCACACTCACTCACGCACACACACACTCACACTCACACACACACACACCGTCCATGATCAGGTTGTGCTAATGAAGATATTGCAGGGCTGTATGAGCAGGTGGAGCAGCAGAGCCACAGAAAGGTCAATGAGGCAGCTGAAGTTACACTCAGCTCAATGCTCCTAATTGCTGTGTTTGAGCACCGAGTGGGAACGTGTGACACATTCTCGCTCGGTTCGCTTCAGTGAAGGGGCCCCATTAATGACAGGCTTGTGTGAGTGTGTGTGTGTGTGTGTGTGTGTGTGTGTGTGTTGTGCTGTCATTACCAGATGTTGTTATTTGTTAATGAGACCTGTTAAAAAGAAAAAAAAGTCTTGGAAGTGGTGTTTATTTCTGATGATATGTCTGGAAGGGATTCTCCTTAATATGGGTACACACATTTGAGCTTTTCATTAAAAAAAAACAACATCCCAGAGCTTGAATGTGAATAGGAAAAGTGTCCGTGGTTTTAATTGGAAGCTGGGTGGGTGATGTCCGTTGTTTGGAGGTGAGTTGCAGTCGCCACGTTTAGAGGAGGAGGAGGAGGAGGTGCTGCTTTGTTATAGAGTCATGAAATAAACATAGTCCTGTGCATAAATAAAATATATCCAGTGTGTCTATACTGCTCAGAGTAGGAACTGCACCTATCACGGATTCAAAGACAGCCAGAAACACGTCTCAGGCATCCAAGACAATCCCCGTCTCTGAGACCCCAAAAGACATTTCAGTGTGGTGTTCAGCACTTTTTTGAAAAGTCAGCATCGTGTATTTGTTGATATGAGGGATTTAAGAACATCCCATTAAGCAGCTGCTCTGTAGATTCCCATTAGAGAGAAATGGCCAACAGCAAAACAACCACAGTTTCCTCACACAGTTTTTCTTTTTACCTCGGCTTCAACTATTTAGTTTTGTTGCTAGAACAAGAGCTGCAGAGCTTCATGGGAAATAGTAACATCATGTCTTTTTTCTCAGAAGCAGAGCTTTGTATCTTTTGGGTGTATTTACAAGAACATCAGTGAGATGAGTGTGCTTGTTAGAAGAGGAGGAGGAGGAGGAGGAGGAGGTGTACTGTACAAGTTGCTGACACTTGTAGACTTGAAACAGCAGGTGAGTGTGGAAGTGCACATGAAGGTGAAGCTATGACACCAGTCAATCATCCACACCTCCTTCATGTGTGATTCCCCCTCCAGCCTCCAGACCCTGTGACATGCTGGTGGTATCTATTCATACCGCGCGCCGCCACCATTTTTAATATTTCAAAGGCGGCTCGAGCTTGAAGAGAACTTGAACTCCAACACATCACATCAGCCCCCCCAAGTCCCGTCTTCTTCAGCTGTAGCACAATTTAGTCACTTAACCGACAGGGCAGGAGGCAGCAAGTGGAGTTGGTAAGTGGATTGCAGGCACCTAAAGCCGATTTATCTGATAGATGTTTGGACCTTGTCCGTCAGGCTGACCTCTGGGGGCAAACTGTAAATTAGATTTTTTTTCCCCCCTCTCTCTCTCTCTCTCTCTCTCTCTTTCTCTCCCACTCTCTCCCCCAGCACAGATTGTGTTGCTATGTGCTATGTCACCTCTGTATGTCATCGCTCCACCACTGTCAGCAGAGGAATCACCCAGTACACAGATATTATGAACTCCCCTCGAGTCGATTGCGTGCGTTGTGTATGTGTGTGTGTGTGTGTGTGTGTGTGTGTGTGTGTCTTCCGCATCTCCCGGGACCGTCGACGGCGCGTAGATGGCGCGGAGGGGAGGACGGAGACAAAACGAGTGATAGATGGCGCGGCGAAGGAAACGGTGTGGAAGAGAATGCTGCGTCAAGCAAGTCGAGCGGCCGGCCATCGATTTAATCTTGTGCGCTCTCCTGATTCGGCCGTGTCACGGAGAGATTGAAAAGCCTAAGTGGACGTGGGGGCTGTGTTCACTCACCTGAGCACACACTGCGCTGATAATCCCTCCCCCCTTGCAATGAACCCTAAAAGCGGGCCTGAAACAGTGGACCCCCCGGACCAAATGGAACAGGAGGAAGGAGGGGAGCGGGGGCTCTCGAAACATCACAAGACACGGGGCGGCGAGACAGCTGTTTCAGGTCTGCTAACAAGCAGCTAAATCCACTAGAGGGGCCGGTCTATCGATTTACGCCCCGGCTTGGAGGAGTCACAAAGCTTGTGCAATTGGATCCTTTGTATCCAATGAATTCTGCCTCAGATATCTACAGAGATCCCCTCGGCTCAGAGACCATCGATTGAGCTAAAGAGATTTTTATCTAATGAATATTCTAATTGCTGTCATATGAAACGCCGGCTGCTAACTGTATGAGGAATGTGTGTTTGAATAGATTTGATAGATCCTAATAAAGCAGCGGGATTAAGCTGTGGGCTGATGTTTATGTAGAGCAGAGGGAAATTGATATTGATCCCAGGGGCCATCCCTTGATTTCTCTGCGTTAACATGGCGCTCCCTCCCTCGTTTGTTCCTTTCTATTCCTTCGCCGGCTCGTCTCCTGCCCCCCCTGTACGGAGCGCGCAACAAATGTCACCAAATAATCTTTAATTAAAAGAGAATTTGTCCGTGAATCAGATTCAATTTAAATTATCACATTTTGACATTTAGCCCGCTCACATTGCATTGTGGGATCAGTCGATGTTTGGGATTAGTCATAATCCCGGGTATTTGCTGAATACATTCATTAATGGAGAAACGTGTTCAGACAAGTGTGCACGCTTCTGCTGACTTACAGTGCTTTGGGATTGACGCACACATGAACACACACACACATGCATACATACACTGCCTCGCTCAATAAACCAGGTCTCAGTCCTCCTGCATATTATACGCTGATGCCACGTGCACGCCGGGGTGGACGCACGTGCACACTCCTGACAAGCTGCATAAGCAGGAGCCACGCAGGGTCGACGCGCCATGTTTTTTAAGATTAAGTGGCAGCTTCACCTTGACCCGCCCCGACCTCTCTCTGTTCCCTTTTACCATAGATCGTCCGGGCCAAATCAAAACTGTATTAATTTAACCACCGTGTTGTGTGTTGATCATAACAGCCTCCTATTTTCCTGTAGATAGCTGCTGCCATATTTAATCACCATCACTTCACCGTCCTCACACCATTTCTCATCAGATCCATTAGCAGATAAAACAGTTCCATTCCTGACGACTCGATATAGCCGCGCAATGTCAAAGCTGAACTAAACTCCCCGGCGATGCCACCTGCGTCAGGCCCAAAGCTTGTTTAACTGCCTACTCTTACAAATTAGTTGCTGTTTCAGGGCTCTGAATCGGCCGCGTGATGAGCCAGGATGAGCAGGCTTTGCATGGCATTATCCAAACGTTGCTTAAGCATCGATTCATTCAGGGCGTTAAGAGTAACACCACCGCTGCTTCACTTTCACAGAGCTACACACACATATGTGGGGAGAGCTGTCCAGTATAGTATTTCAACCCTGCTCTTCTCCTAAGATGCACACACTGAGGGTGTGTGTGTGTGTGTGTGTGTGTGTGTGTGTGTGTGTGATGGGAGAGTGAGAGGTGGTGGTTGTGTGTGTGAGGGGCTCAGGCTGCAGGCTGTCAAGGTCTTCTAATTGAGGTGTTATTGCCTCTGATGTGGGCTCTGGCAGCAGGTTTATAGTGGTCTTAACCCGTTAATTAAAGTCCAGTAGGATTCACTAATGAGGAGCGAGGTGGCTCCTGCATGCGTGAGGCTGTGCAATAAGACGTGATCCTCACCGAGTCCGTACGGACAGCTGACGGCACCGCCCCCTCCTTATGGCGCCCGTATACTGTCGCCTTCTCAGCTACAGCTACTTTTTTTTTTTTTTCCTGGGCTCCCTCTTTCCTGCGTCTCGGCACCTCGTTGTGCTGATGAAGCAAAGCCGGGCTCGACTCGGCTCGGCTGAGTAGCCCCGCAACACTCTGAGACACTGAGCAATGAATCTCCCCGTCTTATTTTTTGTTTGTCATGAGTATTTGTACGGTGTGCACAAATAATCAGGTTACATAAGGGAAGAATCTGGGACACTGTGCAGAGGATGTGCCACGAGGTGCTGAGCTGAGCACGCCCTGCTCGCTCCCTCGCTCTTGCTCCCTCACTTGCTCATTTGCCTGGTAATCTGAAGTGAAGCGTCGTTTGTATGACAACAGCAAAGAGACGGTGTTGACATACTTTTGCCATGTCCATCTGAGCTTGACAAATGAGGGTATTCAGCCTTAAAAGATCTCAATTCTTGTTGTTTTGCTACTTTTCTCTGTTTTCTTTAAAGATTCATCAGGAATCCTTGGCACAGTACACTGCAACTCTTCACTTATTAAGGGGGAAAATGGGGAAATTGTTCATTAGTGATGTATTGCACAGCGGAGCGTTGCTTTCATCCGCCCTGCTCTGCGGAAATCATATATATCCTTCTGTCACCAGCTTGTTAGATGTTTTTCTTTTTCTTTTTTTGCGGCTAAATATTTCTTGTCCCATTAAAAAATCCGTGTCTGACATGCCCAGCGGCGGACTATACAAACACAACCTTTACCTCAACTTTGTTCCCCCTGTTTATTATTCATGTTGTCTTGATCACATGCCATTCACTTCAGAGCTGTTTGGGGCCGGATCACAAATTGGCCATTCCACTCGGATTACTTTACCTGGGCAGTTAAAAGTAGCGTTTGATGAGCTCCACTGGGACGGAGGGAAGGAGAGCAGGGGCCGGCCGGGGCCCCGGTGCTTTGAACCAACTGGTCGTCTGCTCGCTGAAGCAAATGAGAGATGAGGTGAGAGGATGGTGCTCGGTGCAGGAGGAGGCGCCGGATAAAGTTTTTTCTAACTTCGCTGCATTTTTCAGGTGGCCATTAACACCGTCCCCCTTTTGACACGTTGCGAGCACGCAGGGTGACACGGAAAAGCACTGCACAGGTGTTTGATCGTCATGAATCTTTCATGTCATACAACCACGGATGGACTTTTGGCCAATATCCATTTTTTTCCTCTGCCCTGCAGTCCCTGGAGGTTCTTTAAACTCTTATTTTGAAATTCTATTCAGGAGTAATGTCATGAGACATGAGACAGTCATTACTGGAGAGCGGGTGGAGGATTATGTGGACCATCTTTTCTGCTGCGTCTTCTTAATTCTCCAGAGGGGAAGAAGAAGGAAAGTGAAACTCGTGTCGCTGAGTCTGAGTCAGACTGATTGTGGCAGGAGTGAACATCTTCCCATCATGCAGCAGACTGAGCCGTTCAGACGATGGCGACGTCCTTTGAAAGCGTCGTCGGATCTTGGAAACTCTTAATCTCCTCTGTAAAGCTGGAGGTGAGACTGTGCTGCAATCACAGTGTCACAGGTTGAACGGTGATACGTTCTTACACTTGCAAGCTTTGTTTTTTTTCCTTTTTTTTGTGTGCTTGATGTCCTCCAGTTTGATGGATGCAGTCTGGCACAATGTGCTCACTCATCAGAAAGACAATATCCAGCAGACAGGAAGTTCTGGCTGAGCTGTCAAAATAAAATATAAAGGCAGAACACACTACAATATTAACCACTGACGGCTGTCTCATTCATACCATAATATGTATGAGTATGCTACTCATGCTTATGAGATAATGTAATGCTAGAAACACGTGACATATTTCATAAAGATACTAAATAAGCAGAGGTAGATAGATGTTCTACCTGTAAACCTTCCAGTCCTTATATTAGCCCTTCATATATAGTTATTATAGGTGTATTATAATATCCTTATTCCACTTGTTTATTGTTAATCAATGAAGCATGCCATTATCATTATGCTATTATGCAATATTATTGGCACTATGGCTATCACGCTAGCATGCCAATAATAGTGCTTCTGTATTACATATACATATTAGATGGAAATGTAGTATGCTAACTGAAAAATCAGGCCAGAAATTGAATTTATAAAGTCAACCTAGTGTCATCTTTACATCCTGCATCAGTTATGAAACTTAAATAAAACACAGCAGCCACCGCGGCTTAATGATGTTAAATATTTCATGCAGTAAGAAACGTAACGCCGCCTTCATCACATATGAAGACACACATTGCTACATTTAATCACCAGCTCTCCAGCACAACGACATCTATTTTTTAAAGCGGCACACTGAGAAACAAAACACTGATCTCTGCGGGAGATCCTGTCGTATGCAGCTACAACATGAGAGTGAGGTCAATGAGACTCTGATCATCTGAAGGAACATATCGGTCGCTTATATCGCTGATAAACAAACACCAATGCCAGCAGTGTGGGGTAAAGACTTTTAAAAATGTTTGAACTAAAGAAAAAGAGACCAGTGACATGCAGCTGAGAGGAGGGAGGAGAAAAAAAAAGCTTCAAGTGTATCACCCTCATAATCAACCTTGTACATAATGACAGATGATTAATGATATTAATACAGCAGCCGTGTGCTTAGTCATTTGCAGGATATTAACTTTTTTATTGAATCTCATTTTGCCCCTGCCAAACATTTAATAATAAAATGACAAAACAGCACTGTTTTAAAATAAAGTTGGGGGCTCTAAACCTTTTCTCACATCTGGCCGCACAGCAGTAATTTATTCATAAATCCATTCAATAATAAAAATCCCACTTTCATTTGTGGTCATGTTAAAGTTCTGCAGAAGGCGTGGAGGAGGGAAAATGTGAGAAAAGGAGTGAGAGAAGGTTTTTTTTTTTTTAAAGAGGATTTTACTTATTTATCGACTCCCCCACTCCCCACACCCCCGCCCACTCCACAAGAGTACACTCACATTAGAGTGAGCTGTCAGGTTGCCAGTGTGATTGCAGCCGAGATTGTATACACCACACAATGCCTTTAATTATGTCGCTGTCTCTCCTCTGTCAGAAAAGACAAAATGGATCAGAGGCTATATGGGTACGAGTAAGTAAGCAATTATCTTCTTTTGTCTGCGATCACTGTCAGTCAGCGGCGGCTCGCTCTCCACGCCGAGCGCGCTGGTAGATGAGGTAATAATGGTGCTGCATATAACCTGTCAATAAGGCCTCTCTGTACCTGTGTCATTACTCTGTGGTGACTGGATTGGTGAAAGTGATCCGAGAGTCTTGGTGCAATCAGATATCACTCCCCCAGCAGACGATGAAACAGTGAAACACAGTCAAGTGGCCTCTAGAAGAACAGGTTAGATGTTATGGATAATAGTTTGACATCAAATACATGTGCTTTATGGCGCTTTTCTAGCCTCGTAAACAGTGGTGTAGTGGTCCCTGGAGAAGTGGGTATACTCTAAATTTTCATCGTTATTTAACCTCACCTGTGAATTTCCAGCCTCTCCTCCATCTCCTTCTCTACCTCATCCAGCTTCTCCTCTACCTCTTCCTGCCTCTCCTCCTTCATCTGTTCTAGCCTCTCCTCCTCTACCTCCTATGGTCTCTCCTTCTCCATCTACTCCAGCCTCTCTACTGTCTGTCACCTGACAAAAATATGTTGATGCATGACATATGAACAGATACATTAGGGATACAATAGAGCTTGGTGGTAGGCCTACAGTTATTGCCTGAGGAAAAAAGGATTTTACTTTCACACACTTATGTGTCATTTATTCCCCCAAAATGTATAAAATTACACGAGCATCTGGAATCTGAGGTTTTTTTCTAGGCCTTTTCCTGACCAATGTTATTTATTTTTGTTTTTTAAACAGTTGCTCCCTTTCACACAAAGGATAGGCCTACATGGAAATAAGCTAGTAGTAAAAATAACTTTTTTTTAAAAAAAAGTGTTTGCCATTAAATATTGGCTTTTATTCATTATCTGTATTGTTGAGGCTCTACAGTTAGATACCATTTAAGTAACTTACACTTTCACTGATAGAGAAGTGTTTTATGTCCATTTTCCTTTTCTTTGACATCCTTATTACCAAGCACAGACCCACAGGCAGAGCACACACGCACGCACACACACACACACACACACGCGCACGCATGCAAACAAACAGACAGACAGACAGACAGACAGAAACACATGTAAATGACACCACTGATGTTAAAATCCGTCTAGCTAACGTGACCCAGGCAGAACAAAAGCCGAACATGTTGACAACTTACATTCGCGGTTGCAGATTCAAGCACCGTGACCTCCTGTCCCGTCCGACCAACGAGCAGGTAACTTTTACAAGCAGACGGAGTGACAGCGGGGACAGCCAATCACATGTACGTTAGCGAGAAACGGCAGAGCCAATCGGAGATCGATATTCAGGTTAGAGGCGGGACTTCTAGCAGAGACCGACTGTTAACCCTTTGTGCGCATCAGGGGGGATTTAGAAGTGGGTATACGCAATCCTGACTGAAAAATAAGTAGGTATACGCCGTATACCGGCGTACCCCCTCGACTACACCACTGCTCGTAAACCAGCCTCTCGCGGAAGTGCATTTCATTTCATTCCGAGGGAGAGTCTGGTCTCATCCCCATTCTAAGCGTTTGGACTGAAACCCTCAGAAGGCCGAGCCAATCAGTGTCGCCCACTGTGATTGACACAGCACGTTGGCCAATCAGGGACCGACTGGTGCAACGCCCCGTCACTACACCAACTTGCTGATTGGCTGAATGGGGTTGTCTGTCAACGCTACTACCAAAGATATTAAACCGTCTTTGCTACTACTCCCGCCCAGCTCCCGCCCAGCCCAAACACTTAGAGAGGGGATGAGGCCAGACTCTCCCGAGAAATGAAATGAAATGCATTTCCGCGAGAGGCTGGTTTACGAGGCTAGCGCTTTTCCACAAGAACTACTTAAAGGGCCAACAAGCTAAGTGTTTTCACACTACATTTCCCATGAGCCTCCACGCACACGGTGAAATTCTTGGACCGGCTCAAGACAGACAAAAGCGAAAAAATTTGCCAAGAATGTTTTCATTGGTCAAGAATGAAAGTAGTTCTGACTATAAACGGCGATTCGGCGGTGTTATCCCGTCCGCGAAACCGAAAGTAGGAAATGCTGGGTGAGCCGACCACTAAATTTTAATAACAAAATAATGATAAAGACAAAACGATATATTTATCGAAAATGGACCCAAGTGTGGTTAACGTAGATTCATCCATATTAAAGGGACAATGAGGAGTTTGTATTTGGTTATAAAAAAGTCTCATCTTAAGTCAACTAAACAGCTTTTCCACTAGGTACTTTTTTTGGTAACACCTCAGCCGAGGTTTCAAGCGAGCCGAACCGATGCTAAAATGTGACGTCAACCGACTGTCGGCCACTGATTGGCCAGAGTGTCGTCACTGGAAGAATCAAGAGCACAAGAATCCAACACATCATCAGCAGCGACCACTGCTCTGTACTATGACTGTTGTCATTCTTTCACTCGAGTTAAAAAGCTGCTGTGAGTAAAAACCACACTGTTATCTGTCGACAAGGTGCAGACGAGTGTGTTTGGTGGACGACGAGAGGATCTACTGTAAAAAAGAGAGCGACTGTAGCAGCAGTGCTAAGATGACCCATGTTGAGGAGGCACTATGAAGTACTCAGTTGACCTGAGTCGAGTCGAGTCAGTCCGAGTAGAGCTGTAAGTGTGTACTGGAAAAGAGCCATTTGAGTTTTCTGCAAGTTGGACGTACTTAGACACACAATAGTTTTGTTTTTTAAAGTTATAATCCTCCAAACTTTGGTCCTGATTGACAGAGTAGAACTCATGGTTTCCTGTTGCAACATGAAGTGAGGTTTATTAGTGAATTTTTGTTGGCAGCCCAACAAGCTTGTGTTGTTTGAATAACATAAAATCTCTCAATAATTGGCTTCTTCCCATCACGAGCAGCCGCTCTGAGCAGCGGGGTCAGTGGAGGAGCCGGTTACCTTCCTGAGAAGCTGCTGCTGCTGCCGCTGCTGCTTCCTGCTTTTCTTCTCTTTGCAATATTTAAAACTGATCCTCTGTCAACCAAAAAGCAGAAAAGATCTTGTTGTGTTGATGAATGTTTGATGACCGTTTCTCTGTCAGCAGTAACCTCAGTGTCACAAACATCACGTTGTTCTGTTGTTGCCTCAATATTTTTGCCAGCTGCATGTTTCCGCAGCAGCAGCAGGAAGTGTGGAGTTTGTCTAAGAGTTAACAACTAAAGGAAAGTGAAGTGAACAGTAAACACTGATAAAGGCTGATAAAACTTCCTGTGAGTCAGTCCTCCATAGAAACCACGTATGTTCATTAATGTGCGTTTCTATGGTCTTATTAGGGCTTCTGTTTGATTTTGTTCTTGTTAGCTTTCACATACAGCGGGGAAAATAAGTATTTGATCCCCTGCTGATTTTGTAGGTTTGCTCCCCCACAAAGAAATGGACAGATATTTATTTTATGGCAAGTTTATTTTAACAAAAAGAGACAGAATATCAAGAAAACATCCAGAAATAATATCATCATATAAAAGTTATAGATTGATTTACATTTTATAAAGTGAAATAAGGGCAAAATAGGATGTGATTTACATTTTATCAAGTGAAATAAGGGCAAAATAGGATGTGATAGGGTACATTTATAACAACCTTGTGCAGATAGATAGATAGATAGATAGATAGATAGATAGATAGATAGATAGATAGATAGATAGATAGATAGATAGATAAAGCCTACTTTAGTGATCCCAAGATGGGAACTATACAACTAATGACTATAGGCCCAACCCATTTCAAGTAGACAGATGTGTACTTCATATGTCCATCCACATACAGTATGATTGGCTGTTTTATATTTTCTTTGTCTCCTTGTGATCTTATTTAAATGTGCACTAGTAACCGGTATGAATACAGTGCAGGGACAGTGGGTGAGTGTGACGGTTTGTTTGAAACTGTTCTACTTTAATCTACACAGGAGATCAGGTGACATATAAATCACAATCTTTCTCTTACTGTGTTTCCAAACTGTCACTTTACTGTAACACACCAACATTTGTATTTCGATTTAAATTGCTACTGTCCATCATCGATGCCCGGTCTCTGAAAAGTGGAGTCACAAGTTTGAGTGGATTTGGGGGGGATTATCCCTGCTCTCTGTGCTGATGTACACGAGGCTAAAGCTTATTTGTCATATTTTTTTTTAGTTTACACTCCTCATTTCTTTTGAGCAGGAAAAAAGTCTCTGACACGCCGAATATGAAAGGCGCATTCAGACGTCTGCTGCGTTTATTCAGATGAGTTTGTTTCCTTCCTAATATTAATGTATATGAGCAAAACTTAGTTCGCGGTGGCTGATGGGATAGAGACGGGAGACTGTTTTTGTCAGTTTGACATCCAGGTAACCCACTTTTGCTTCAGCATGTTTACTCTTTGATTATTGGGAGAGCTGAGGGAAGCAGTGTCTCCCGCCTGCCAAAACCAGGCTGGCGAGCTGTCACAACACCGATGAAGACGCACACACCACCTGGGTGTTTGTAGGTGGTGCGCAGTCACAGACACACACTGTACACGGCTTGTTTGTGCACATGTTCACACGCACTCTGTATCTTCTTTAAAAAGAAAATTGGTGGTTTGTTTTCGCACATAAAGATATATTTTCTTCTTGTGGTGCTTTTAGAAAAACACTGTACATGTCAAGGAATTAAGATGAAAACAAAACAGCAAATTCACACCAGAGTTTCTAATACAAAACTATTAAAGGTCCTGAAACTGCAATTAAATATTTTCCATCACACATACAGTATCAGTTTCTGTTCAAAGGTTAAAGGTCGTGTAGTTCACACTTCTTCAGTAGAAAACCCCATGTATCTCCATCATAGTGAAGCTTTTATCTTCTCTCTGGAGCTTTAGCAGCAACAGGTGTTGTGAGCCAATGGGAAGAGAGGAGACTCTGACACTCTCCTCTGATTGGCCAATTGTTGTGTGAGTGGTCAAATGAAAATGTAGCAGATGTAAGAGAGGAACCAAATCCTGAGAGATTTAATTGAATGGTCTCTTGGTGGGCGGGGTCAGGGGCTTTGTTGTGACATCACAAAAGTCAGGAAGTCCTGTCAGCCTGTTTTAAGGCTCAGTTTCTGAATACAGGTTGTGTGTGTGTTTCTCTGTGGACTGTGGTTTTCATATTTCCACAGTATTAATACAGAACCTTGAGATGCTTTACAATTGAAAACAACATTGACATCTACCTCATACAATATCTAACCTTTAATAAGAGACAGAATAACAGAATATCTTCACTGCATCACTTACATATTTGCAATGGCCACTGTGCTTTATTTTCCATTAATTCAACATTTTTGCAAGTATAATAAGTGAATAAAAAGCGGAGAAGAGCAGGAAGGGTTGCAGTCTTCCCCTCAGCTTCCTCTGCATCTGCCCCCAACAACCTTCACCAGGAGAACAGCTCTGTTCGTTTGCCTGAGAGACAAAACCCAGGACCGGAAAGTGTAAAAAGTTTAAGGCAACTCAGACGAGCGTATCGACATAGCGAGCTCCTCAGATCCTCTCTTTTCTCCCAGATGTGTCAAAGTGTCAAATGTGCTAGCAGGCATGTTATACAAAATGTTGTAGCATTACTATTAATACACCTAAAATGTAAAATAACCAAAAAACCTTTCAGAAGACGGAGCAAAAAGAATCAGGCATCAACCCTGTCTCTTTTGTTCGCGCTTTGCACTTTGATAATCTGGTTTCATTTCCATTTCACTAATGTTAAAGCAGCACAAGTCTGATGCCATACGCCCACACACACACACACACACACACACACACACACACACACACACACAATATCCCTGCTCTTAGATACACAGGATAAATCTTGATGGGAAGTGCTGTGCTTTCCCCTCCTCCTCCTCTCCACCATCCAGGTGTCTTTAAACAAGGCTCCTAGCCCCCCACTGCCTCAGTGAAGCTGCTGTCCAACAGATAAGAGCTTGGTCGCACTGAGCATGCGTGTGCGTGTGTGCATGTTTGTGTAACTTTGAGTGTGAAGCGGGGCATTGCTGATAAAGTGAAACGAAGTCGACTTTTTTTTTCTTTTTGACATTTTTCCTGCTTCGTTTAAGCAAAAATTCATTGAATCAACACAGGAAATGAACCCCCCAACCTCAGACAATGTGGCTGCCTGAGTGTGAAATAGTTCATCAGAGCAAAGAGTCAACATTTGTCTGGTCTTGTTTTGATTGGACAACACTTGACATGTGTGTGTAACTGCCTTTGCCTGCCAGTGCTTCAGTTGTGCCGCACACATTATACAAGTGTGTGTGTGTGTGTGTCTGTGTGTGTGTTGTGTCCTGAGATGACAGATGAGAGGTTTGCATCAATATTTGAACAAAGCGCTCTGGCATCTCTTTCTGTCGAGGCCGTGCTGTTTTTAAGAGGCAGTAGAAAATGTCTCGCTTGTGTGCGCGTGTGTGTGTGAGACTCTCGTTACAAAGAAATTACAAGTTAAAGTAGATTTGGAGCTCCGGGCTCCTCCGCAGTCAAACTCAAGTCGCTGTCTCTCCGAGAGACTCGCCTCAGGACAGGGAGGAGGAGGAGGAGGAGAGGAAGAACCAGGAAGGAGGCAGAGAACCTGGCTGTTTCCTGGTTACCACCACTTCGGATTCAATCCAATATTTTGGAATATTGTAGCTGCTCTGAGGTCAGATTTCTTGAGCAGTTCCTGGGCACTTCATCACCTGTTGGAGCTGCAGGCTGCTGTGTTTTGATGTGGTTCAGTCACGGGTAGTATAAGCCGCGTTTCCACTACGTGGTACCGGCTCTACTCAACTCGTCTCAACTAGGCTCTGGTAGCCTACCAGGTACTATTCTAGAGAGCGTTTCCATTACAGGATAGTACCGCCTTTAGAGTAGCCGGTCGACAGCGCTTAACAAAATAAAAAGGAAACTAAGCAGGATTTCTGAGTAATTGTGTTGTCCTAATCGTATATGTTATGTAACGTTATCCACCGCTCCGTATTTATTTTTTGCTGGCTTCATTGTAAACAAATGCACATGGCCAGGCGGAGGGGTAGCAAAACAGCGGAAAGGCGACCAGACTTGCATAGTTTGTTCATTTTAAAGTATATATTTTTCGGCTTTTTGCCTTTATTTGATTGTGATGACAGTAGAGATAGACAGGAAATGGGGAGGCAGAGAGAGGGGGAATGACACGCAGGAAAGGTCTGCCCGACGCGGGATACGAACCGGGGACGCCTGCGGCGAGGACTTTAGCCTCTACATGGGGCGGCCGCTCTACCCACTGCGCCACGCACCGCCCCATAGTTTGTTCATTTTAAAACATTTATTTATTGAAATGTGGTGATATCTGATGACCCACGGCCGCTGGTGACGACTCTCTGACCAATCAGCGGTCTGCAATGTTTACACGTCACATTTTAGTACCACTTCTCCCGTTTTGGAACCGTGGCCGAGCAGGTATTAAAAATGTAGAACTGGGTACCAGATTCCAGGTACTTTTATGTAATGAAAACACAAAAAGGCCAAGTCGAGTCAAGTCGAGTCGAGTCGAGTCGAGCCGGTACTATGTAGTGGAAACGCGGCTATAGTGTCTGAAAAACACTGAAGACAGTCAGGCTTTTTTCACGTGTCGCCACATTTGCTGTTGTGTAACTTGAGAGATCAAGAAATCCCACCCAGGCCTGTCTGTCCTCCCCCCGTGGCGAACTTGTCATTCAGAAATCTCTGCAGATGGAGAGAGGAGCTGCATATGTGTGGCTATCTATGAGTGAGAGAGTGAGTTAGTCTGTGTGTGTGTGGGTTGCGGTCCACCAGTGGGCCAACGTCAGCCGTGGAGCCAAAAACAAGTAACTTCATCATGTTAATGAACATTTCCTGAAAATGTGGAACTATTCATTTTTATTTTTTGTTGTCTTCCGTGCACTTGGATGATCTGAGCAGATGCTCCCCCAGCGCCTCGCACTATCTTCAACACCCACCTATCATCTGCTTCAGCAGTCTCCCTCCACCCCCACCTCCTCTGCTGTAGCTTCACCTCTTATCCTCCATCTCAACCGTCCATCTGCTGCGTGGATCTGCGTCAGCGCCGTCTATGGAGGAGACGCCACCTCACACACACACACACACACACACACACACACACACACCGGGCGTATATCATTAATACAGTGCTGACCGATGCCAGGCTGTATTTATTCATATATTTACACAGGCGCGTTAGCCTCCGAGTCGCTGTTGTTTACACAAAGGCAGTGACACAAAGCGGCGAGGAAAAAAACCCCATAAAACTGAAAACTAGCCTGCGCCTCGCTCCTCAAACCTGTTACTGAAATGTCAATGTGGAGAAGTAATTAACAAATAATCATGTCACTGGCTTTTAATTAAAAAATGATGAATTAATTAGTATATTTGTTTGTTAATTCATGGCTGAGCAGCTGCTTCTGTTTTAAAAATAGCAAATGTCTCGTGTATGAAAGCAGTTGAATAACTTCTACGTCCTTTTCTTCTACTGTCCAGTCTTTTTTCAGATGTTTATCTTCCCCATAAAATAAAAATCCACGACGTCTTTTAGTCGGTAATATTTAAAAACTGGAGTTCTGCTCAATATTAAAGGATGGCCCAGTTTCTTATTATGGGAGAATAATTCTGAAAATGAGATATGCAGTAAAATGTTTTGGGCTTGGAGCCACTGATTATTGGGTAACACATTAAGGCAATGTTGCATTTTATTAAAGCCATATTTTCTCCTCCTCTCTCTGTTTTTTTGCTCCTTTTCTTTCATGCAAACAGACACAAAGCGCTGCCTCCTCTCTGTTTCCTGGTGACTTGCATGCAGCAGCTCCAGTTGAGAGGGTCGGTCATTCAGTCAGTGGTGCCTCACACCTGTCGGAGGTTTGAAATCAGAAATAAAAATCGGTTGTGTGCCATTGTGACAGTGGCTGTTTTGAATTCAGCCCAGTTCAGTGGACGCCATTCATGGGGAGCACTCGGATATGGCAACACAAAAGGGACACAAATGAGTAAACTTGTATTAAAAAACCAGCAAAGCGTAGAACGGAGGTGGAGGTGCTGCTGCTGCTGCTGTGTTGACCCAGCTTTATTCATCTCCATTATAAGTCGTGTTGCTTTTCAGTGTGTCAATAGCAATGATCAGACCTGTTTACCCACGTCAGGCTTTAGTGCACAACTATGTCAACAGCAGGTACAGTATCTAGCAGCAGAGACATGAGCAGATACAGGAAGTCTAATCCTCTGCACCACATATTCAGCCCTGAACGTGATTAAAAACACAGAAACAAAGGCGACACATCCTAAAATCTTCCTAAAAATCTGCGGCGGCTGATTCTAATCCTGCAGAGACTTGACAACCCTGTTAGACAGGCGACACAAGCCGCAGTTGTTTCACAAGCAATGACCCATATTAACCCGGTACTAATTGTTTTGTGCAAATTGTCAAAAGGCCATCAGATTTGAACTTGTGTTCAACAGCCCATGTCAAACAAAGTGTGTGTATAATGTGTGTGTGTGTGTGTTAAAGAGGTATTGTAATGACTTCCTGTAAAGTGCAGCAGAGGCAAAAGGTCCAGGTTCAGAAGGCAACAGCTGCTTGAACAAAGTAGGATCCTCGTGCAATCAATTCTGCATCCCAGGAAGTGGAGGTGTTCGCCATATGGGAGCCGTTCACAGTGTGTGTGTGTGTGTGTGCTGTGTGTGTGTGTGCAGGATGTGGGATGCGTCACATGCAGGCTTGTCATTTGAGGCTTGTGTTGAGACATCAGGTGGTGGGTTGAGCAGAGCGGAGCTGCACCAAGGGCACTTGTTTTTTTTTTGATATTGGACGAGCGGAATCAGCAGATGGATGAAAACTTTATGGAGCTCACAGCGAAAAGAGAGAATAAGAGTTAAATATTAATAGCAACCTCGGCTCACTTTGAAGGATAGCACCTGAGAAACTCTCGCTCTGTCTCTTCACCAGTGACTCGGCACCGCTCTGTTGTCCTGCGAGATCCACCGGCATTTTTCCTTTGATCCGAGCAGGACTGGGCATCAGGGGGCGGAGCCAAACTCTGTAAACAATCAAACTTTAGACGCTGAAAATGAAACCGTCAAACAACTGAGAGAGTTAGCTAAGTTAGCTGGTAGCTAAAGGAGCTGTATTGATTTAGAGAAAGACTGAGGAGAAACTGAAAAAGATTCAGGGCTTCTGGGAAAAGTATCTGGAGCAGGATAAGATAAGCTGCTGATCGTCATGGGCAAACTCACCCTGGCATGGGATTTACTTTTCAGGTGAATCAATCTGGGGCGGGATTCACCAATATGTTCTTAAGAGAGATCTTAAGAAATGTCTTAAGATCTAAAATTAAGAAGTTCCTAGGAAAGTTCTTGAGTGCAATTCTCTTAAAATACGTCACTGCATTTCATTGCATGCACCAACAAACAACATATAGTTTGCATCTTAACCGTCAGTCACTCACTAATCATGGAGAAGGACAAAAAGAGATGCAGAAACTTTTCAAGGCAGGAGCTTGATGTTATGGTTGATGAAACTAATGTACAAAGAAAATTAATAATATGGGAATTACAGCGGAAAATGCAAGAGGGTGGGCCAAAGTGGCTGAAGCTGTGTCAGCGGTGGGAGAGACCCTGAGGGACGGTCCAGGCATTAAGAAGAAGTGGACAGACTTCAAGTCCGAGGTAAAGAAGAAGGGAGCTTAACAGGCTCTTTGTGTAATTAATGACAAATTATAGTATTTACTTAAACTATTAGTCTAAACTTTGTTGAAAAAGGTGATATTAGAGGCTTACCTATTCACCATAGGAATTTTAAGACTGAGAACAAATTTGAGAACTTACCTAAAAAATACCTAAGAACTTTTTTTGGAGAAGATGACTTCTTCCCTTTTTCTTATTAAGACTGAAGTTAAGAAAAAATGACACTGAAGACTATTTTTTTTCTTAAGAAGGTTTTGTGAATCTGGCCCCAGATCTCTTTATTAATAGGTGCTATGTTTAAATAGCCATGTAGTTCTACTATACAGTAATTCAACACCTGCTACATAAAGCAGGTGGACAATGAGGGTCAGAGTCAGTCTGCCAACAGCAGGTAGCGAGTCGACAGCACACCTGCATCATGGCCTGGACTTGCAGTATCTTGCACACCTTCCAGTCAAGACTTTCAAAATAAAACGAGAGTGCATGCAGATTGTTAAACATTGAGAGATTGAGTGATGGATGATCTTTTGTTGCCCTCTCAGCGCCCGCTCCTGGATCCAAGCCTGAGTTGTTAGAAGACACTTGGCCTTGATCTGCAGTGTGAGCTGTCAGGTGGGCAGACATGCAGGCTGATGTACAAACCGCTCTGGCTGCTTGTAAACAGAACAAAAGGCAGCAGGAGGAGAGCACACTGCTGTCACACTGGGTCTGGCTGTTTGTTTAGGTGGGAGGGGGAGGTGGTTCGAGGACCCGCAGTAGCTTCTGACCTTGATCCTACAATCTGTGAGTCGAGAAAGTCGTCCTCTCTCGGATCAGCCGGAGTTTGGAGGTGGCGGCGTGGCGGCGGGGTGGCGGTGTCTCTGCCAGGATGTGATTTTTGCCAACGTGGAGGTAGAATCTGGCCAACAGCGCCGGCCCTTTAGTCTCTCTGCAAATCACTGCGAGCGTGCTGGAGCAGCAGTCACGGTTGCTCTGTGTGTGTGAAGTAGCCCGTGCTCGCACCCAAAGGCATCACTAAATTAGTCCAGTCAGCTGGGGGCTCTTTCCCCCTCATTTCTTTTAGATTCCCACTAAAAGCTATGAATACATTGAACTGACATAAGAGACTGCACTTACCCATCGCTTTTAAATTTGAATGTGAATAGATGGAGCATTCGCTGCACTTGAGGAAATTAAAACGTCTGACTTTCCTTACAGCTGAGGCTGTGTCCACACACACACACACATACATAGGGTTGCAAAATTCTGGGAATTTTCAAAGTTGGAAAATTTCCATGGGAATTAATGGGAATATATGGGAATAAACTGGAATATATGGGAATTAATGGGAATATATGGGAATTAATGGGAACATATGGGAATAAACTGGAATATATGGGGAATAACGGGAATATATGGGAATAACAGGAATATATGGGAATAAACGGGAATAAATCCGAAATTTACAAAATTGAAGGTTGACCCTTAACAGGGAACTTGGGGGGGGGGCAAGACGAATTTCAATAAAGTTTATCTAATCTAAATCTAAAGTTTCTGGTAATTTACCGGAAATTTACTGGAAATTTTCCGCCCCTTTGCAACCCTACACACACACAGGGTGTGATTCCAGGACAAAAGTTTGTTTGTGTGTGAGACAGACAGGGAAGCAGACAGAGGAGAGGGAGAGAGAGTGTCTGATAGAGCCATCACTCAGGCCTCTGGCATTGATATCTTGTTTGGCTCTCAGACTGGGCTAGATGTTCCTGCACCCCCTTATGTGTTATTGCCGGGCCGCAGCGCCGGTTGTAGATCAGTGTGAAAACTGTGAAGCGCCGGGCGCAGCGGGTTCCTGACTGACGGCTGCTCAGCAAATTGAGCAGAGATTATAACCGGGTCCTGCATGTGCACGTCGTCCGAGGGAACATGCAGATGAAGCAATAACAGCCGTTGTTGCACATGCTGGCCTTGCTCCGAGATGTAAATGCGTGTAGGATGCTGGAATGGCAAACAGAATACCAGCAACCCCCCACCGCCACCGCCGTTGACACCATCGCCCCCCCCACGGCGCTACGATCTGCAGCCACTTCGTCTGAGCTACATCTCACATGATAACAGCAGGAGTTATCTCATTGCCATGTGTGTGCCGACCACAAGGTGCAGAGCCGGAGGGAGTCGGTGTGTGTGTGTGTGTGTGTGTGTTGGGGTGTGGGGGCTTATAGTCGCTGCACTTTGTGATCTATATTCAGCAATTTCAGGGGCAAAGTCGACGCGATGCAGCTCCCACAGACGGTTAAGTGCTTGTGTTTCCCCCTTGAGTCGCATGTCCCACCACCAGCCTGAGGTTAAATCACACCAGAGTTCCCTTTCCAGTGTCTCTCCTAATCTGTCTGCTGCAATCCTATCCACCTGCTAAATAAAGCATGGAAAGTGAAGAGACATCTAACTCTGAGCTAAAGCCTGTGACGCTTTTACTACCTTCCTCCTCCTCCTGCTGCTGCTGCTGCTGTTGATACTCGAGGTATTAGTTGCAGCGTCATTAAATAGTCGCTAATATAATACCTGACCTATAAACAAATGAGTCATTACATGGAAGGCTGTGGCTTTGTTCGACAGCAGCTGTGTGTTTGTGTATTCATGTTCCCATCTATCATTGTCTGAATGCACACTCACGTCTCATGTTTTTGCATCTATCCAGACACAAACATGCCATGTCAATGCTCCGCGTGCAAAACAAATTGGAGCACTCTGTACAAGAAAAGCTTGCCTGGGGCTAGTCATTTTGAAATTAAAAGCATGTCTCTTTGTTCAGCAGCCTCAGTTCCAGGAACGAGGAAGAGAATGCGAATGCGTCGCACGGAGGGGAGAGAGACGAAACACCGAGCAAGTGCTGTGATTTTCACAGCCAGAGAATCACAGAGTCTTTTATCTATTCGCCTCAATCAGGAGACATCCGGCAGGAATGGTAGGAGGATTAGATTAGCTGGAGAGAGGGAGAGAGAGAAAGAGGAGAGTGGGTTCTCTAATCCTGATGGGGTTTTCAGGTACAGCCATCGCTGTGGAGAAAGCGTGCAGTGTGCAGTGGGGAGTTGAGATGGGGAAGGGGCGGGGTGCAGGACAGTTTGCCTCACTAAACCCTTCACACTTGCATGAAAGAGGTTCCAGCAAACCAGGGGATTAGTCAGAGTGTAATTACACTTGCGGGGGCTCCAGAAGTAGCAAAACGTCCGGAATACACCCCGGACTGTCAGAGGAGGACAGGGAGTAATACCTGATAAATGCTGCTGTCTGTGATTCTGCAGCTTGAATCATTTTCTCTGTTGATCAACACTCGTGTGCCTTTTTCTTGTTAACGTCCAGTGAAGTGTTTACTCCTCTAATTTCTACTGCTTTTATTCAGGGAGACAGAACCTGTCAACATGTTGGACAAAACCGTCATTAGGGGTGCAATGGTTAAACAACGTAGTTGACAAAAATCAATAACAAAGTTAGTCGGCAAGGAATTCAGTAGTCGATAATTAGTTGGTAGCGTCATTGCCCGTGTTTCTCACACTGTGGAGCTGAACTAAACGTAGCTCCTTCCAATCTCTGCTCGGAGTTGCGCAATAGTGTGTGTATTTGTGTGCATGGGGGGCTGTTTAGATGTAGCATCTTTTGACGCGACGCCGTAGCACCGTATGTGGAAGGACGTTGCCTCCAAGATGTAGAATGTGTATCATAGAAGTGAAAAACACATTACAGGACCACGACTTGTATCATCAGAACAGACATGTCTATGATTTTCAGCATCCTTTCATATTTAAAAGAGGGGGGACAGAACCTGACAGTATCCACAGTTGTTTAAATAATAGCCATTGAGTAATTCTGCACTTCATAATCCAATTAGTTGATTAACTGTTCAGTAATCAATGGATTAATCGACTATCAAAATAGTTGTTAGTTGCAGCCCTAACCATCATACATTGTTGTTACACGCTGCTCATCTTAAAGTATGTACAGTTATTACTATGAGAGGAGCTCAGACAACAGCTGCATATTTCAGCTGTCGTCCCACTGCTGCACCACTTCATAAAACCAGGATTTTTCATATTAGCGCTGAGATAACTCAACGTCTCCCAATTCCTACAGGACCTGAACACCTCCTCATCCTTTGTAGCAAACAAAAGCACTTATGACATAAATAATTTCTGAAGAAACATGAAATGTATTATTATTGTAAATATATTTTGCAGGTCTTGCAGCCTAGTTTCCTGCAAAATATCCCCTGTAGCGCTGTGTTACATCTGTGAATATTTAAAATATTTAAACACTGACGCAAATGTGGAGAAGTTCTACAAATGGTCATGACAGAGGATGGACTGTGGGGACGGGCCGGTGCTCTGTTGTTGTTGTTGTTGTTGTTGTGTTATTTCTCACACAGAGCTCCGGAAACCATTTGTTTGAGGGAGACGTCTCTGGAAGGAGTAATGGCTACCGGTCGGGTGTGTTTGCAGGGAGGTGTGGGGGGAGTGAGTGATGGTGGTGGAGGAAGCTGGGGCGAGACAGAGAGAGAGAGAGAGAGAGAGAGAGAGAGCTGGTTTTGTTGTTTTGAAGACAACGCTGCCAAGTAGATATCTTGTTTCTCTCTTTAATTCTTTAACCCTGTGTGATTTCCCAGGTGCCCGAGGTGAAGCCCTGCAGCATGGCCAGTCCGGGACGCTGCCCCACTTCCTGGAGGAGCCCGTCGACGCCTACATCGTCAAGAGCAACCCCATCAAGCTCCGGTGTCAGGCTCGGCCCGCTCTCCAGATCTTCTTCAAGTGCAACGGGGAGTGGGTCCACCAGAGCCAGCACATGTCCCAGGAGCACACCGACCTGGGGACAGGTACAGCAAAACACACATCGTCTATACAAACATATACACCCTGCAACTTAAACATGGATCCCCCTCCTGTTTAAGTGAATCTCCTGTCACTTTAAGTTATGAGCGTAGCGTTCATATCTGTGTTAGCAAGAGACGAAGTCTCCAGAATGAACTTTCCAAATGGGGCTTTATGACAAAGCCCAGGGCTGTGTCCAACCCTGCAAATATATTTTTGCCTCACTTCTTGAGCGCATACTGTGTGTCACATTTGATCTAAACTGAAATGACAACTGTTAGACCATGAAAGGCACCAACTTGTTCAATTTTAGGATTTGACTTTGAACTCTAAAAGAGTGTCTTTTTTTTCCCCTGATGCAACTTGCAGAAACGCCGTTGTTGTTGTTTAACTTCAATATGAATCCATTCAAACCACTGACATTTTTCCTTTCCTTTGTCTAAAGCTCCCGCTTTTTTATTGCATCATCCCACAATGGAGTTTTAATATCTCAATAGTTCACAGCAAATTGAATAGCAGCAGTACAAAGACTTTTCTCCCTCCATAATTATGACACTGTAATTAAAAAGACTAGGTCAAAACCTGGTAAATGTGTGGACCGTGTCATACGGGCCTGTCTGCTGCTGGCTTCACCTGTTTGACTCCTCTCTGTGCTCACACACGCAGTGTTTTCATTCATTCAGCTGAGCCCCAGTTAAAGCTGCTCTCATTTACATGTTAGTATGAAACAGTGACTGAAACGTGGCTCATTAAGGCTCCATGATAACCAGTGTCAATGTCATTTTAAAAAAAGTAATCACACACGAGTTACAAGACAAAGACTGGGCTGTGATTTCAAACATGTTTTTTAAGTTATTTTTTGACAGTGTAGAGACAATATATAGCAAAGATCCCCTTGGACAAGATTAAACCTAATGATTTGCTGTTTCTGGGGGCAGATGTGCTCTCACCACTTGACCGCCCGACTATTACCTATTTCAGACATATTTACTTTTATGTTGGAAAGATTTGTGCAAAAAAAAAAGTAGTCAGATTTGTCACAAATTGCTTTTTGGGGAAAAAACAGAACAGAGGTTTTCTAAAAACCCATGAAATATAGTGACAACATGTGGCTACACTGCTTGTTCCTGTTAAATCATTTTGAAAGACAACCAATCAAATAGAAACTCCACTACACAGCTGACAAACCAATCAAAGGTGTAAATATACCACCCACTCAACTCTATCACTCAGTCAGTCACAGATATTTACCTTTATAGGACCCGCTGGTTTATTGTGGGGCCCTCTTATTGAAAACCTTGTATGTATACATATAACCTGCAGCCAGCACTACTGACAAACCAAGTGACCTGCCCTGACCCAGCAGGTCAAATACCTGCGACTCCCAGTCATTCAGAACTGAAGAAGCCGATAGGATGAGAGGTGAAAAGCCCTCAAGTGTCGACAGCCCAGTCCTTGATTCAGACCTTTTCTCGGGTAACCATGACCTGGATGGGTGAGAGTCTAAACTCTGTGGCCTCAAGTCTGCACTTAACTTCTGATGACCGCCATCTTTTTTTTTTTTTTTTGAATTATAACTTTTCTGAAAGGTGTCAGGATGAAGGCTTCCTCAGTATCATCTCACTCCTGATGCTTCTACTTAACAGCACACCCCCTCCTCGTCAATATCTCCCTCCAAGAGTTAACAATGGAGCGCTAACATTTTACTGTCTCCGCTCTGGAGTCATAGCTCTGCTCCCATCTGGCTCTTATCACCATTCATATCAGCCTCCGTTGGGACCGATGAGAGGAAGCAGAGGCACAGACAGGGTGAGAGAATAAAAAGCAGAGCACCTTTAAAACCCCACCTGTGCTGGACTCTCATAAAGCAGCAGGCTGACCTGTGTCAGGACGTGTCCTCCTGACTCCAGGCCGATGGAGGATGAGACAAGATAGGACTGTTTTATTGGTCTCCGTTGTAACCATGCCCCTCACAAATAATATAGAAATAGATACAAGAGCAGATTGAGAAAGACTGAAGCCTGCAACATCAGGACACATTAGTCACATTAGTTGTTTTTCCCCCATGCAAGAAAGAAGAATTTGCATGAACGTACTTCAACAATTTCATATTTGAGTCATCGTGGAAGTTCTGTGTGTGCTATTCTGAGGCCTGTTTCCTGTCTGTCAACACTTCACACTGTTGCTATACCACCAGATCTCAAAGGGGAGATGACAGTGTTACAGACAGACAAGCAAAGTTTAGATTTAATGAAGGCAGAAAAAAAAACAGTCGTGCTGTTTATTCAGCATCTGTTCGACGCTGCCTCCATGAACTCGTGGCTTCATCTTCCTGGCAATACTATCTGCATCATCCCATATTAGAAACAAGTCTTTTAACCTTTAAATATTGTGTTAGATTTAAAGGAGCTGTGACAAATATTTCTCTAATCGATAACAGGATTATATAGATTTCCTCTCAGCTGTTTGAAGGAGCTTGTTTTAGTTTTCCAGATTGTGACTTCACTATTCAGGTTCAGCTGTCACTGGTCTCATCGTGTTGTTTTCTCTGGTTTTTAGAAAACAAAGGGGGAAAAAACAGTACTCAAATGCCGAACACTGAACGACAGACAGACAAAACAAGTTAGCAATTAGCTGGTGATCATATTGTAGTGGAGCCTTTAGCAGCTAAAGAGCCAGATTGTCCTCTCAGGAGTCAACACAGAAAGCTAAAAGAGCTGAAAGTGAGTGGATATTGGATTTGCATTCACAGGGAAGGACCATGAGGCACGACACAGACTGAATGGAGAGAAGGCAACTGTTTACTAAATCAACTTAAAAAGGTGGAAATATATATCAGTGTTGTTGTGCTGAGCTTGTTTCCGCCGCCCCCAAAGTGGCCGAAACATCAGTTATTGCAGGTTTAATCTACCGCGTTTGGAATGACCGCAATCCATCCCATATATCCCATTACTACCTCGGCCCAGCGGCTCGCTGTGTTTCCATCCAGCTGAGAGCGATGTCAGGGCAGCTCCGGTCCACACAGCTAATTTCACTTTCAGCTGAATACAACTTTTTTTTTTTTCCTCCTCTTTAGTAATTTTAGCAAAAATATATAAAGAGCTTTATGTTTTCACAGGCAGTGGCTCTCACTTAACAAAACCTAATGGAGCAGTGTCATAGACAGTGATATGGAGCCTTTAGTCCATATTTATAGGCAAACTGGGGACACTCTACTGTGAGTCCTTTTGTTTAGCATTAGAGGTGCATGCGATTTATGGATTATAACACAGTGTAATGTGGCTGAAAGTGGATACCAGGACATTTTTGAGTGTTAATGAGTTTTTATAATTAATGTTCATGATTCCTAATATGACATACGATATAGATACGATATGATACGATACAATGTGATATGATACAATACAATAAAATATGATACAATGTGATATGATATGATACAATCCAATGCAACAAGACAGAGCGCGATATGATACGATACAATGTGATATAATACAATACAATGCAATATGATACAATGCGTTGATACGATACGATACAATGAATACAATGTCTTACTATGTCTATAGTTTTGACTAAAGTACATTAATACACATGCATTATCTGGGGATGGTGATTGATTGATGATTTCCCAAATTGATATTCCCCATCTGATGTTTGATTCAATATTGATATCAATATATTTCACCAATTATTCAGAGAACTGATGCTGCAAATTATTTAAACTGTGTGAGTTATGTTAATACACTTTGCCACGTCAGCCATGTTTTGTGTGTTCATACAACGAGGTCACAGCTTCACACATGCACAGGAGACTGTAAAAGGCAAATATTCAAACCAATATCGATTTGAATAGGAGGATCCATTTATTAAATGTGTCTGCAGATAGGAGAACCAGTTATCTTTCAGTCATGGCTTTTGCTTCATACTTGTAACACAACCCTCCAGTTTTGCTCTGTGGTGAAGAGTCCTCATGAGGCTTCAGTATTTTTCTTGTCCGTGTCATCTGAGTGTAAATAAAGTCTCATAATCAGACACAGGAGGGAGCAAAGTGAAAACGAATGGAGCAGTTCAGGGTTTTGGCAAACAAGAAGATAAAAGCACAAAATAAGTGTGAAGAGGAGGATTCTCTGACATGATATCAAATATCTAGAGACTGTTACAGCCACACACACTCACACACATGATGAAAAATAAAGAAGTGGTGAACAAAATGTCCCCAAATGAAGCCAATAGCAGTCGATTTTTTAAGAACACTGGACCTGGCCGTGGTTTTACAGCCCACACTTGACTTGGATTTGTGTGTGTGTCTCTGTGCACGGCACGCTCCAGCAGCCTCCCTCTGAAAGTGGTAAATAACTTCAAATGTTGAAATCATCATTGCTTAACACACCATTTTCACACGGTGGAGATGTTCCTCCAAGCGTGGTGTAATTTTGAGATTCCACATCCAGCCTCCTTTCAATCTAACACTAAATCAGCATGTTGATGGCTTTTGCTTGCGGATGTTAGTCCATTATGTCTTTGTGTTTGTTTTTGTTCACGCAAATTGTAATGGCTTTGGAAAACTATAATGGAAAATATGATAGCCAGTAGCATCATTTGCTGTTTTTATTTATTTTATTTTTTTTTAATCATGTTTTTTTATGTACTGTTTTAGAGCTTTTTGAAACAAGAATAACACAAAAACTCTCCAACAGATTTTAGTGACATTGTGTTAAAACTTAACTAATGTGTAAAAAATTATATGAACACTGTGTGATGTGTCTTTTCTAAAACCTGACTAATATATAATTATTGCTGTAGGTAAAAAAAAAACTTGTCAGAGGCCCATGCAGTTTCACATCTCAACACAACATCCATTTATTCACTGTCACACGAGCAGTTTGGCTCTGAGAAATATTGAAATATTGTCCAGACATTCACAGTCCCCATGGTGTTTCACCTATAGCGCCACCAGCTGGTCAGATTTTAAAATTGTCTCCACTTTTGTTGGATGAGCTGGTTCAAAGTTGAGCAGACATACATATTTAATGCATGTGGTGAATTCTTATGATTTGGGGCCTTTCATCTAAAGCACCACAATGAGGTCACTGACATTTTTGGTTTTTGATTGAAGTGTATAACAGCTATTACCATGAAACTCGGTAAACACATTCATTCATTTTTTTTCTCCCCACTCTTGATGATTTGATTTGCGATGCCTTTTGATCAAGCTCTGATTTTCATCTGGGTCGAAGTTTGAATTTGTCAAATAGTTTGGTTTTTGACCACAGACCTGCAAAGCTGAACTCGCTGTGCTATACGGTATCTAGCAAGCTAACATGCTACGTAGATAGCATGGGAAACGCATTCTAATCATCAGCATGTCAATATGTTACCATGTTAATATTTAGATAAGATAAGATAAGCTTTATTTTTCATTTGCACAGATATTTGTGTTGCACGACAAGCTCCACAATCATCACATCTCCACATTATACAGAGTATATTTCACTCATATTATAAAAAAGAATTGCTATACAATAAATAGATCAAATTACAGCTCAAAGCAGGCCTCTTGAACCCATTTACTTAACCGTAGACTCTTAAAGCCCTTCTCTACTGAACAGTGCAGGTGCTACAGTTAGGGTTGCCACCTTTGAGTTGTGAAAATAAGGGACACTCGACCAAATGTCGGGCGGGGGGGGGCACGGGTCAAAACGCCACACTTTTCATGTAGGCCTATGTATTTTGTACACGTTCAATTTCTTGTATTAACACATATTTTAAACTGGAATGGGGGCAGGTACAGTGCACCTCATTGAGGTTATCACTTGACGTAGCTAAGGCCAGGACGGGCTAGCCTACTTGTTTGATCCAAAACATAAAGTTGCAATATCCCACTTAAATATAATAGTAATACATATTAATGCCTATAGCCTATGTGCAGTCTGTATACTGCCTGCTGCCAACATGTCATGTCAAATGTCATAAGTAAAAGTATGTTACATTAAATGTAAAAAAAAAAAAAAATTATGTTATGATCTGTATACTATCTACTACCGTAACATGTTATGTCAAAATGTCATAAGTAAAAAAATGTTACATCAAAATGTAGTATGTGTGTATGTATGTATATATATATATATATGTATGTATGTATGTATATATATATATATATATAATAATAAGAAAAGAAGAAAAAAAAAGCAAAAAGATATGTATGTATGACAAATATTCTTATTCTGTGGGTAATGGGGGCGGGACTAGATAAGCTTTTGCTTCTCCCGCTTTTCCCTTTCGGCCATGTATTGTATTATTTGATGATGAAGTGTGATGATGATGATTTAAATTGACATGCCCGAAATAAACAAATTGATTGATTGATTGATTGATTGAAGAGGCTGTCACATGTTACACATGTAATGATTCCTCACAACAGCCTAATAGGCTTTATGCACAGCTCCACTACTTCCTGAACATTTAAACAAGTTCCTTTATTTCCTGTATGTATTATTGGACAAACTGATTAATCCAGGTGTGTCTGACCTCAATAGTCAGAGAGCTGGCCAGCTTAATGGGAGGACTGGGTGGTTTAAGTTCAGGAAGTTTAAAGCCTATTATTAACAGTGATTTACCATGGTTTGAAACGTATGCAAATCAAATAAAAATGCATCTGCACAAAATGATCAGAAATAACACTGTGCTAATGTTCAGACCAGTTCAAGACCAGCGGCATAGGCTACCAGCAACAGCAGGTCAGACGAATAAACAGCACCCACTGAGTTAGTTTGCTTTTGTTTATGTAATAATAATAATATAAAATAGGGCTGTCCCAAATGATTATTTTTCTCCCGATTAATCTATCGACTATTTTTTCGATTAGTCGATTAGTCGATTAGTCTAGCGATTAATTTTTTGACAAATCTAACAATTAATTTTTGGTTGACGATTAGTCATTTACAAAAAAAACACTTCTCTTATTTAAATTCTTCAGATACTCTTTCTGGTGTGCATTCCTCTTAATCAGTGGTTCCCAACCTTTTTTCCTCAAAGCCCCCCCCCCCCCCTTGCTTTTGTCAAAGACAAGCCTTTTTATTCTATTTTGTGCCATCCTTATTTTGTCTTTATGTCAGTTTTCCTTTGTTGTGTCATAATTGTTATCACGTCCCTATAAGCAGGTAGGTTGTATGTAGGCTTTTGTTCCTATTGATTTTGATGGTTTTGATTATCCAATTGGATGTGTTATTGGAATTTTAAAATATCAATATGCACAAATCTAATTTTGATAACCTCACAACCTCAGAACAGACAAAGCTCTGTGGACCCCCTGACATCTCTGACGTCCCCCTGAGGGGGGCCCGGACCCAAGGTTGGGAACCAATGCTCTAAATAATCTTTTTTTTTTTGGAGGGGAAAAACTATGCCACATCAGTTTGCTTTAACCTGGAAAATAGACAGATGAGTGCACACTGAAATATTAGCACAGTGATTTTGAATAGGCACATTTATTTAGTATAGTCATAGGCAGAGCAGTGTTTCCTCTAGGATTTTTTTTTTAAGCCGGGGGTGCAGGACATCACCCTCACTTACGATCTGCTGCTGTGCTGCGTCCGGGTGCACAGAGCAGCAGCGGATTTAAAAAACAACAACAACAACAAAAGACAACACGAGGACGTGTTTACATCTATGGATACATAAAGCAAGGAGACTGTGGCGGGTGGTCCGATTGTCCGACGAGGGAGGGGGGCGCGGGGGGTCCGCGTTCGGACCTATGAGTTCGCTTTTACCGCGCACTGATGTCATGCATGCGCCCTTCGCTCTGTGTGTGTGTGTGTGTGTGAGAGAGAGAGAGAGCGTCAATAACGGTGAAAGAGCGATGGATAGAAAGTGTCCTACAGAGAGATCTCTGCTTTGTTGTAGTTCTGACAAATGCTGGATCTTTACAGAACACGTGCGAAGTGATGCAGCATTCATGACAACTCTACGGGACAAAGCCCGTCCCGTATTGATTCAAAACGGGACGCACTATTTTATTTCAAAACACGGAACGATTCCGTATTTTAAGGGACGGGTGGCAACCCTAGCTACAGTATCAGACAAAAGCTGTGGGTAGCACCTGACACCTGCTTCCTTTGCTTTCCTTTTTTTTTTGTTATCACCTCAATTGAGCTTCCAACTGAGCCGAGGTGAGGTGATACCAGAAGGTGACATGAAAACCCTGCAGACTGTCAGACAGGGACCTGGTGTACAGCCAGTACTCTGCTTCACTATACAGCCTGTTTCATTCCTCTTACTGTATTATATTATACTTTTATTATCACAGCTGGTGAAACCACGGCACGGTCAAAGTTCCTGTGTTTTGTGTGATGTTAAAGGGCATTTTCTAGTCGTAATCAATGTTTACCTCAGATATCAGGTCACCTATGATCAGTTCATTTCATACCATCCAGCGTTTGGACGTTTATATTTGTTTTTGTTCAAGAATCTATTGTTTTTTTTGTTGATCTAATTTAATTGTAAAGCGAATTTTAAAATTTAAATGATGGTCAAAAGGACGTTACTTGCGACCACGGAACAATTTTAAGATTAGTCCGGAGCCGGAACGATAGATTCATGAACAAAAATAAACGTCCATACGCTGCAGTTGGGAGTATGGATGGTACAAAATGAACTCATCATACAGTAGGTGACCTGATATCTGAGGTTAACATTGATTATGACTGGAAATGCCCTTTAAAGACGACAGCAGAGTGACAGTCTGCTGGAAACACAGTAACCTGCTCCACAAAGTGAGTTCAGTTGAGTTGAGTTGAGTAGCATAGTGGAAAAAAACACCAGTCATCTTGTTTGCACACTGATTTTACTTGACACTTTCTTTTTATTGGATAAAATGACAACTTCTCTTGAACAGATGCCTGGCTCTTGGCGCACATGCTACATGATTAGAGAGTAACATGTTTTTCTTCCTCGCTCCTGGTTTTTTTTTTCATTCTCATCTTGTCAGTCTCTCCGTTGCCAGTAGCCATTCTTTCTTTTCTTTTTTCCTTTTTTCCTCTTAGCACTCACACAAACAAAATATATCTGAGCTCAACTTGTATTATAATGTTGTGCGCTTTGGTTGAAACTGCTAGGAGGTTTCTCCGCCCTGCATGTTGATGTGCGGCTTTGCTGCTCGGGCACGCTTTAGTATTCACAGGTGTGGGGGGGATTCAGAGGGATTTCTCAGAACCTGACCAGGGATTTAGTGAGTGTTTCTAAACAGCATCTGTCACTTACTGTGTCTATGTTACCGCGCCGCGCCGGCAAGAGGTGCGGGCCGACATGCTACATGTTGAGAAAATGAACATCTTTGCACCCAGTCGAAAACACTTCTGGCTGTCTATCCAGCTTCATCTGTTGGAGGCGGTTGAACAGCTGTATCTCAGTGCAAAGCTATTATAGTCTGACTCAGGTGGTAGAATGGCCCCTGGGTCCAGCAGCGAGCAGGGGGCTGTAGCTATTAAAGCAGTAAGCTGTGAATTAAATGCAGACAGACTCAACAACACATGCCCTAACGTTGTTTGACCCAGGGGGGGGGAGAGAGGACAGAGACCGTGTCTGTCCGGCGGCAGCAGCTAACTCGGCCGGGGGAGTTTTATATTTCAGCCTTGTGTTGTGTTGTGTTGTTTTTCTCAGATGTGCCTCGCAGGTGACGGAGTGGCAGGCGAGGAAAAGAAATGTCGAAACGGGGAAAGAAGGAAATATCCATTATAGTTTCAGCCGATGATGTTGCCAAAAGCACGAGAGGAAGAAGCTGGCACTAGGCGCTCCGGATCGTGCTGCGTTTCTCAATCTGTTCGATGTGGTGTGTGTGGCAGAGAGAGAGAGAGAAAAAAGAAGAAGATATTTTTAACAGCATGTAATGACCAAATATTCCATACCTGCACCTCATCTTCTGCTCTTTGTGAGCTAATCCTGACAGTTCAACTTTCCGTGACGATAAGCGAGCGTGAGCTGCATTTGTCTCCTGGCTTCTTAAAATTTTTAACACAGAGGAAAATGAGAAGTACTTCCCCCCACACCCACACATAAGTCAAATATACGCAGTTTCCAAACCTTGCGTGCAACCTCCAGAAATGTTTTCTCCTCGCAAAAAAAGGAAATGCACAAGATTTGAATCCATATTGGTGCCACAGAGACACTTTATGTTGCACCTCAAAGAAAAAAAAGGTTGTGCACTTGACAGCTTGCCTGTTCTGGGCAGACCACATTTATCTAAAGCAGGAGGGAAGCCACATGTAACTTAATTCTTCAGGAGCACTTCACTGACACAGCAGCGACTAAAAGTACAGACGTGTCGGATGATGAAGGAAAATCGTCTTTTCTTGACTCGCGGTTTTATGTATTTCCTCGTGGATCTGAGACACTGTGGTCTCAGCGTCAACGTCGGTAATTTGACAAAAAGCTTTCTGCCCAGAGACATGAGACTCCTCAGATGTGTGTTTATGTGCGAGTGTGTGTTTGACAGTCGCCTCTTTAATTTACACATCGTACACTACACACAGGCGGCGCCGAGGACAACAACACCTCCGTTTGTTTTCTGAAGATTTGAACCGGTCTCTGTCTCGCTGCAGGACACGGTGTAGGTTGTAGAGGATCTAATGAAAGCCCATTTATTATCATTATGCAGTTATCATGAATATCAACATTGTTGCGCTGCTCAAACCATTAGCTGAGCAATGGTGTGCTGTCAGGCTGAAACATATTGTGTCTGTCAATAAAGAAGTGTTCATCAGATGAAAGAGGGCAGTGAACAGTTTCTCTCAGTTTATGATGAGATGCTCAGTGCTTTGTCTTTTGTGGTTTATTGTGTTTTATGTATTTTTGTACTCTCTTTTTGTACTATTTGAGTAAAGTGACTAAAACCTGTTTAACCCTTGTGTTATGTTCACATTTTGGACCCTTTGGAACTGTTCGGGTCAAATTGACCCGGAACATTATTGTTGGTTTTAAAAGAAATATAGAACTAAATATTTACATAAAAAAACTCCAACATATATTTTCTTTATCTCAGTTCCAAACAATATAGATAACATACATGAATCATGTTTGCAATTAATCTCTGCTAGATCACATTTAACAATGGAAGTGTCATTTGTTTTTTGTGATAAAGTTATAATGTATGTAAAAAATCCACTATAGTAAAGCCTTGGGGTGTTTGTGTGTGTCTGTGTCCTTGTAAGTTTGTGTGTGTCTCTGTGTCTGTGCGTGTGTGTGTGTCCATGTGTGTGTCTCTGTGTGTGCGTGTTTGTGTGTCTGTGTCTGTAAGTGTGTGTGTGTCTGTGTCCATATAAGTGTGTGTGCGTGTGTTTGTGTGTCTGTGTGTGTCTATGTCCATGTAAGTTTGTGTGTGTCTGTGCGTGTGTGTGTCTGTGTCCATGTGTGTGTCTCTGTGTGTGCGTGTTTGTGTGTCTGTGTCTGTAAGTGTGTGTGTGTCTGTGTCCATATAAGTGTGTGTGCGTGTGTTTGTGTGTCTGTGTGTGTCTATGTCCATGTAAGTTTGTGTGTCTGTGTCTGTGCGTGTGTGTGTCTGTGTCCATGTGTGTGTCTCTGTGTGTGCGTGTTTGTGTGTCTGTGTCTATGTAAGTGTGTGTGTCTGTGTCCATGTAAGTGTGTGTGTGTCTCTGTGTGTGCGTGTGTTTGTGTGTCTGTGTGTGTCTATGTCCATGTAAGTTTGTCTGTGTCTGTGCGTGTGTGTGTCTGTGTCCATGTAAGTGTGTGTGTGTCTCTGTGTCTGTGCGTGTCTGTGGTCCATGTGTGTGTGTGTGTGTGCGTGTTTGTGTGTCTGTGTCTGTAAGTGTGTGTGTGTCTGTGTCCATATAAGTGTGTGTGTGTCTCTGTGTGTCTGTGCGTGCGTTTGTGTGTTTGTGTCCATGTAAGTGTGTGTGTGTCTCTGTGTGTGTGTGTGTGTGTGTGTGTGTCCATGTAAGTGTGTGTGTGTCTCTGTGCACGTGTGTGTGTCCATGTAAGTGTGTGTGTGTGTGTGTGTGTCTCTGTGTGTTTGTGTATGTCTGTGTCCATGTAAGTGTGTGTGTGTCTCTGTGTGTGCTAGCATGTCTTTGTGTGTCTGTGTCCATGTAAGTGTGTGTGTGTCTGTGTGTTTATGTGTGCGTGAGTGTGTTTGTATATGTGTGTGTGTTTGTGTGTGTCTGCATCCATGTAAGTGTGTGTGTGTGTGTGTGTGTGTGTGTGTGTGTGTGTGTGTGTGTGTGTGTGTGTGTGTGTGTGTGTGTGTGTGTGTGTGTGTGTGTGTGTGTGTGTGTGTGTGTGTGTGTGTCTGCCTGTCTGTCAGTCAATGTATTTCATCCGGGTCAAATTGACCCGAACATCCTATGAAGGACATAAATGCGTAGGGGTATTGTAGCATATCATGTCAATATTTTTTTTTTTCTTTCACACGTTCTTCACATAAAATAAGCCAAGGCCATGGATTTTCAGGTCGAAAAGTCGTATCCTTGTATATTTTTTCTTTTAGTAAAAATTTGAAACGGGTCAATTTGACCCGAACACCACATAAGGGTTAACAAGCAGCAGCAGAGGGAGGCCAGTGTTAAGGGTTAAGTTAATATAACACATACAGTAAAGCATTCTTCCTACTTTGATTCTAATTGGTACTTAATTTATACACACAGTTACACTGTAAATGTATGAACTCTGGATCATGTTCATTGCTAATTGATTGATTCATAAAAATGGATTCTGCATTTGTAATATATCAGTTACAAACCAGTTATTTAGGAGATGACAGTGTCTCATAAGATAATTTATCAAATGTTTACTTGACTTGCAGCACATGTACAATGTTTTAGACCTGTACCAATGGTTAGTGAGCATGTCAATAGATGTTTTACTATAGATGAGCTTAGTTTTTTTTTTTTTACTTTCTTTTTAATTTAAGATTTTCTTTTTGTGACAAGACAAGCTCATCAAAAAAGCAACACAAGATCACAGCCTTCTGCTGTCACAAAGCACAACATACAAAAACACAAACATATGTAAAGGACAAAAATAAATAAATATAGAGCTTAGTTTAACATTCATAATTGTGTTTATAAATGACATACTAATCACAGTCAGTCTAGGAAGAACACTTTATAAAGGATGAATTCATTCATACTGGATGTTTAATCATGTGTAGTTATTATAAAGTGTTACCCAGTGTTTTATGTTGGAGATTTGCTGTGGTGTAAAGCACTTTGAGACTCCAAGAAGAGCAAAAGAGATGACATAAAAGTGCAGCCCACTTGTTATTTATCATATTACTGCCTTTAATACATTTATGCTTTGTTAATGAGTTGGTTACCACTGGACAGGGCCATGCAGGCTGCTCCCGTGTGTCCAGCCTTGTTGCTGCTAAGTTAGAGCAGCTGGTGATTATTTCATATTTAGTGACCAGGTAGAGTGTTGTTGATTTTCCTCCAACACAAAACTGCCCAGAGAAGATTTTTTTTTCTTTTTTACATGTAGATCCAATAGTCCTGCTCCATCCATGTGTCTCATGACCTCTGACCTCACCTCAGTGCAGGTGGTTGCTCTCTGTCGGGCCGTGTTAGATAGTTTTAACAGTGAACTCACCCTCTCCTCTGCTGGCAGAGCGTCGACAACTGGCCTCAAGTGAACTTCCCTCTTAAACGCACAGATTTAGCAGCCATTATAAAACAGCAGCGGCTCATGAGAGGAGAGATGAGATGAGTGTGCTGCGTGGTGATGGCGAGAAGCTTCTGATGGGATAATCAAGATCAACAAACTGTGAGGTAAGAACTTGAAGAGAGAAAGAGACGGGGAATCTTTTCAGCCCGGTCTCATTACTGGCCTCGTATACCTTTTGAACAGCTGTGGCAATCAGAGTGGCATTTTGAAAATAGCTCGGTAAAAAAAAAAAGAAAAAAAAGAGAGGGAGCAGAGCGTTTCTCCAAGAAGGAAAATAATATTGTTTGAACGATGCAGAATTTGTTGACGTGGATATAATAAGGCACAACAAATCTGCAGCCAGAGGCAGATGGTGCAGCATTTAAAAGACGGAACTGTGGAGCTCCTGAAAGAGCAGAGCTCGAGCTGTGTCATGTCGTCTGTGATGTTTTCCACTGATCCACTGAACTTAACCTGCTGCATCACTCCACCAGTCTGTCGTATAGGCTCATACACAACATGTACAGTGACAATACAGCAGAAATGAATAATAGAAGCAGCATTCAAGTGTGATTGGATGACTGAAAAATGAAAAAGCTACATTTGTAATTCAGATGCATCACGTTACATCGGCGCTAAAAATACATCTCGAGAATTAAAAATCCGAGATGCCAGACAAAAAGGAGGCCGTGACGCATGGGAATAATTGCCTACTGTTAATCCAGTGTTTATGGATGAGAGAAAGAAAGAGGGAAGAGAGAGAGAGAGCAAGAAGGAGTGGTAACGAGGAGCGGGTGAACTTTAATTGTCTCTGTGCTTTTCATTGCCTTCGCAGCGTGTCACATCAAGTGGCAGGATGACAAAGATCTCACCTGATGTGTGCACAAGTCTTTCTGTTATTCTGCTGCAACCTGCTGCTGTTTGCTGGTGATTTCATCAATGTAAACACGGCGAATCGCTGTTTGCAATCGCTCTGCCCAGCACACTAGTTTTAAAATTGGAAGCTGCAGATTTATCACGTATATATCTGTGTAGCAGCCTTCAAATGGTCCAAGAGAGTTTGGTTAAAGAAAGTGGAAGAAGGGAAGGCTTTCATACACACCACCTGTGGATGACAGATACTCTTGTACTTGTTGCATGTTTCTTTCCCCACCCAAAGTATTTAATATGCACTCATTACAGAGTCACTAAATTATCAGCCTGAACCAAAACAGACCCAGTTCTCTGATGTTTATTCCCGGCACGTCTCGGGTTTTCACCAAAATACCAGCGCTTTGCGTCTCAAACCACCATCTGTCTGTGCCCCTGTCGCACCTTAGTGCCAAATGTGCTCCGCTGGGGGATGAAAAATACCAAACAAACAGAAAGAAAAAAAAACACCTAGTGTGTCAAAGTGCTGCCTATTGTTGTTGTTGTTGTTGTCTTTGTGCTGCCGTGAAAATCAGGTGGTCGGTGAACCAGAAAAACAAAGATGCTTCAATAATTATTTCCCCCTAATATTGAAAATCCCTGGCTAATGCTGTTAATTTCATCTGCAGCTTATTATTTAGTCCTGGTCCTGTGTCGGATGTCCTTGACAGAGCCAGACTGTCTCCTGACATCTCACAGATAAAACGCAGGAACACATGAAAAGCGCCAGGGGGGTAAAGACAAAGGCCTGGATGCAGATCAGATTTTAACATCTATTTATCATCTAGTTTTAATCCTCATGTTGAGCTTTGATGTTCCTCTCTCCTCTGGTTTCCGGTGTTCTCAGCAGTAAGGTGTTCTCAGCAGTAAACCTACAGTACATGTACGGTAAAGTGTTTGGTTTCTCCTTTTCGGCTTCATTGTGATGGAAATGAACCCAAACGCACCTTGTTTCTGTTTCCTAAACCCTCTAGTTGTCGTCGTTAACCTCTGTGAAGTCACTGCGAGCGCTCTGTGTGTGTCTGCTGCCAGCGGGGAGGGGATGCGGTTCACGCAGCACAGGAAACACGACGACAACGAAAAGAAAAAGAAAACAGTCTATTGATATTTTAAGCTTAACTTTGCACTTAGTTTGTGTTGAATGACGCCTTGTCATTGTTTCTCCTTAGTCATGGAGAAGTGGGTCGTCAACAAACTTTATTAAATTAACACTATACGAGTTGTGTGAGATGATGAAACGGTAGCTGGACGTTTTGATAGACAGTGCAAAATGAAATGGAAGACAGCAGTGTCTAAGTCCAGATCAAACACTCTGAATTCAGAGAGAGAGAAGGCAAAGAAACGTGTCTTAATGTGTCAGAGTGCAAATATCTCCCTGGTCCTGCAGGATCTGATCTCATAAATCTCAAATATGAACAAAAAAAAATCCTAAATCTTTTATAATTAACTGGCCAGAGGTGCGAGGTTATATTGGTCGATAACTTAAGAATCAATACCACCAATGCCAAGTCTATAGTCCCAGTCCAACTTGTCACATCCCAAATATAAACATCTCTTTAGCCGAGCCTGTTTTTAGCTTCCTGATGATGCATCTAGTTTTTTTTGTGTTTTTCTTTAGTTTATTTAGCTCAAGAAGTTGGAGAGTTGGTTTCTCGGCTGGTGGAGGAACATCTAATCCTTCAGTTTATCAAGAAACATGAAATCAACACATTTGATGACCGAATTATAATGATGAAGAAGGACTCTCTCTGTTTTAACATCTGCGCCGTTAATTCACAGAAAAACAGTGAACGGACACGCTCCGTGTTGCACACCTCCCCCCCCCTCCCCCACCCGGCCCTGGTTCTGGGTCTTATTCTATGGAGACCTGCAGACTCACTGCGGGCTCGACATCATTACACGGTCTGAGCTAGTTTTGATAGACTGAAGTCAGTGATGCTTGTAAACACCTGAAGGGATTTCATTTAGGTACATTTCATCTAGTAATTACTGCTCTCATTCACATCTAATGTTTTTTTGTTTTGTTTTTTATTTTATTTTGCAAAGGCTGCTCGTCACAGTTTTTCATTTTAAAAGCATAACAGAGACTGAGAGGGAGCAGAGGGAGGCAGGATGTAATAGTCCACCACTGGGAGGTTTGTTGCTGCAATCCACATCTGTTGAGTCAGAGCGGGAGTTTGAGTAAGTAAATGAAATTGAATTTACTGTATCTCATCACATTGGGTGTATAAAGCCGGTTTTTAGAGGCAGCTCTGAGCTCTGCTGGTGCTCGGTTGCTAGTTTTCCTGTGGGTATGTATGTGAACATGTTGGAGAGAGAGTGTAAACCTGTGTTGTGCGCACGTGACCGTGTTTTTACGAATCCCAAGTGGATCTCATGGCGGTGAGTAAACTCGGTCTGCGGCTTTACGAGCGTCATCGGAGCACTGTAATGTATGTGTGCCCTCGCTTTAGCACCCGCGATAACTGGCCTAACGTGAACCATGAAACAAGAGACTGATCAGGGCTGACAGTAATGGCCGCCCCCATGTAAACACAAATGGAGAGAGCTGTCTACTGAGGACACGTTTGAGTCTGTATTTAAATATTACTGTGCAGCAGTGGCTGGGAAAAGAGACGTCCAGCTTAACAAAGACAAAACGTGGAAATGCACCATGGGAGAGAACGAAAGAATGAGACACGGACTGCAGAACATCCATCCATCTATTAGTTGTAGGGTTTATCCATGGAGGATTGTAGAGGCTGAAACCAACTCCAGCTGCCACAGTGTGAGGTCGGGCACACACCGTGGACAGGTCCCAGTCTATCAGGGCCGACATATCCATATTCATTTTCACACCAATGGGTGACTTAGGGTGCTAGTCGGGGCCGTTTAGTGGCTGTTTTGGTAAGAAAACCGGAACCAGTCAAGAGAGAGACAGGATCCGGAATTTGATGGATGCACCTTTCCGTCAAAATAAAAGCACCAAGCTAATAAAAATGTGGTGAAACTTTTTAATTTAAAGAATATAATAACCTCTTCTAAAACAGATTTTTGTACATCCATGTTTAAATGAATAACATGTTTCAAAACCAGAGATGGAAATCGATCAAAGTTTTATTTTGGTGAACACTTTTACTTTCCTCTTCTCCTCTCTGTATGAAGAGCCTGGTGAAGCAAGGCTAGGGCCAGTTGTTCCGTAGGCTACTGTGCTGAAACACGAGCGCGATCAAACTTTGACGTCAGTCACGTGACGAGCGACCAAAGCGGCTGAAAATGTTTGCCGTTTTGGAAGCTGTCTTGTCTGAAGCGCACCCTCGAGCATTTTTGACACTTTGGAAGCTTTTGGTGTGAACACACAGTTACAGTATACGTTAGGAGTTTCACGTTTTGCGTACGTAGTCGTGCTTGTGCACGTGACCAAGTGTACCGTACTCAAGCACGGTTCACTGGCACTCACACTGGCCAAATAATCCAGATTTCAGGGGGCAAATGTGCTTGGGCACGGTACAATTGCCTAGTGTGAGTGTGGCCTTTAGAGTCACTAGTTAACCTGCTGTGCATGTCTTTTGACCGAGGGGTGGGGCTCCAGACCAGGGAATTGAACCCAGAACTTCCCAGCAGTAGCTGTACCTATATAGATTATAGTTAGACATAAGTATATAGGCTTTCCTGGGCAATTTTATGAGGATTTCCATAACTTCTAGATTGTCAGCCATGTCTTTCTACATTTATGTGGGGTCATCTGTCACTTTACACGGAGCATTTTCCACTTCCACCTTTCCTCCTGCTGGTTCTTATGCTAAAAGTAGGTAGATAGGAAGCACTGAAGCTCTTATCCCGGCTGCCGCTTAGACACTTTGACTTCATTTCACTCAGATAGGATCCTTAAGAGAGGAGAAGAAAAGTCATTATGACACAGAAAGTTTAGCACACTGAGGCTTTAGACTCATTTTAAACCACATTGTTCTGTCACTGATCTTAACTCATCGCTGTGAATATTTCTCATGCACCCTCTTCAAATTGAGCTTGACCTGTTAAATGAGGTCCATGACCCGGTGAACCCAGGTGCGGCGGGAGCAAGTTTTTAGAGGATGGCTTGATGACGCCTGAGCCGCAGAGCCAGATGGAAGGAAACACAAGGGCGAAGCGAGAAAACCAGGAAGACAAGTGCAGGAGCCAGAGGGGGTGGAGGGAGTGGGGGGGGCGGCTGGAGGCAGGTGGTGGAGATGGAGCAGATGGTACCGCAGGGGAGAGGAGACAAGGGTCAGGATGCAGGTAACGGGCTAAATCAGAATAGCATCTTATCTAAAAAATTTTTTTTTAAAAAGGTGTGAAGGTGCAGACTGAGTGAAGCAGAAGCTGCGATGTGGCAGCAGCAGAGCTGGGTATTTGTACAGGGCTTGATTACAGTGATGAGGTGCAGCTGGCGTGGCTCGACTCTGACTCCAGAGCACCGACTTCCACTCAGACAATCAGACACTGGGAGGAGGCAGAGAGAGAAAGTGTGTGTGTGTGTGTGTGTGTGTTAGGAGGGAGGGAGGTTAGAGAGGCACAGAGGAAGTGACAACAGGTGAGGGAGACCCAGAATGAGAAGTGGAGGAAGTGCCAGGGAAGCAGATGTGACAGGAAGATAATCTTTTCCGCAACCAACATTTGGATTTTGCCAAGAAGGAGAGGAGGAGGTGCATTGTCGGAGCTCTCTGGACAACGTGATTATTGCTGCACAGCGGAGTCTATCTTCAAATTCAGCGCAACAGCGTTTATTTCTTTATCCCTTTTGCAATTGCTAAGCCTTTTGATAAACCACAGGCAGACAAGGCTCAGCTGGATATTCCATGTAATCATTGCTACCCAGATTTTCACCCCCCTTCAAGGAAAACAGCTCGCACCGATAAACTCCTTAGAATGATTTTAGGGAGCTGTATCGAGTCTTTACAGACACTAAATCAGAGGTTTAAATCCAAAGACAAAATAAAAAGCGGGGTGGTTACTGTAAACACGGCACAGCCTCGGCTGCGGCGCGCTGCTCGCACGCTCTGACCTATCAGAGAAGACCGCTTTATTTTTGTCTCAGCTGAAACGCTGCGAGAGGGGTAGGGGGGAAATAGATGGAAGTGAGTGATAGAACTCAAGAGATTATTGAAGGACAGAGTGAAAGAAGAGGAGAGAGGACAGAGGAACAGAGGGGATATCTGTGCCGATAGACTCCAGCTGAAAGGATGATACCCTGATGGAGAGATAAGAGAAAGAGGGGATAAGGGAGAAAGAGGACACTAGAAATGGGAGAGGGTGGGAGAGAGGCTGAAAGTGGACACCACGCTGAGGGAGTTGGGGGGGGTGGCAGCTCTTTGCAGATTCACAGATGAGGAGATAATGATTGAGGGAAAGCGTATAAATACGGGAAGTATGGATATATATGTCCCTGTTGATGCTCCGTTAAAGGGATAGTTCAACATTTTGGCAAATTGGCCCATTGCCATAATCCCTATAGTCATAGCAGTAGGTTTGTTACCTTTAATTGTCGGTGCAAGCTATTTTTAGAATGGCGGAGCAGAGCCGTGAGCTGTTCAGAGCTACGCTACGGAGGCTAATGGGATTTCTCCGTTTCCCTCATCAAACTCTTCAAATACACAATCCAACAACTCCAAAACGCTCTGGTGGACAAGTTGTGACCTGCACATTCAGATAATAACAGCATGTTAAGAGACCGAGTTGTTTTCGAGATAAATTCATGCAAAACCGCTGATGTGCATTCCCGTCGAGGGCAGTTTTTCGGCAAGCAGTCTCTGCATTTACCTCTAAAACAACTCTGTCTCGTAACGTTACGTTATTATCTCATAGCGTGGTGAATGTGCAGGTCACAACTTGTCCACCAGAGCGTTTTGGAGTTGTTGGATTGTGTATTTGATGCGTTTGATGAGGGAAACCAAGAAATCCCATTAGCCTCCGTAGCGTAGGTCTGAGCAGCTCACGGTTCTGCTCCGCTGTGCACTGACAATTAAAGGTAACGAATCTACTCCTAAAACTATAGGGATTATGGCAATGGGCCAGTTTGCCAAAATGTGAATGAACTATACCTTTAAAGAGCGACCCTGGTGTTGAGTATATGGGCATGAAGTCAGGACAGAGAGAGAAAGGTAGGGAGTGGTTGGTGGTGGTGGTGGTGGGGAGGAAGCGAGACGCCTCGGAGTCTCTGGGTGTCACAGACTATTAGTTAAAGAAATAGCAGTGGAACAAATGAAGTGGCCCACAGAGTGAAAATTACTTGTGTATGCAAAACTGGCTCTTAATAAGAAGACATGCAGGTTTTTTGGATAAACATAAACAAGGCGACCGGGGGGACGACACGAACGAGGACTCACAGCATTTTAATGGTTGAATTATCATGATTTTTTTTTTTATGCATGGAGTAATGCGTCCCTTTGGTTCCAGGATTAAGTATGACACACACAGCTGGGACCAGACTGAAGATGTTGCTGGGAGCATGTTCCGCTTGTCTAGCAGGGTTCGTCTGCTGCTGGCCCTCAGCCAGCCCTCGCAGCCCCCACACACACACACACACACCACACACACCCCACACACATGCCACGCCACACCGCAATGTCACATCACACAAGCGTTTCCCCAAAGCCGGGTTCACATCAGACAGTGGCTCTCCTAAAGCTCCATCCATCCACCTCCTAGCTGTCTCGCAAAAGGATCCCTCAGACAAACTCTGCATGAATATCCCCCCATATATACACACACACACACACACACCGTTACCGTGGCGATAAGTACCACATCCTGGGACATCCTGGACCCGTTTGAGCTGCAGCAGCCGGACCAGTCGAGTTTCTGCTGAGCCCACTTGGATCAGAGACCACTTGTAGCTGGCAGCGCCTCGGCCCCCTCAGAGCCTTTTTCACAGAGCGGGCCAAGGAGAGACAATGGGCCAAAGCCGGGAGAAATCACACCACAGGCCGCGAGCCAGACACAGCACAACACAGACGGAGAAAGACACTGACATGAGATGATAAGTGAGCGTCAGCAGCACTGCTACAGCTCTGTCCTGACTCCTTTTTACATTAGAGACATATTAAAGGACATGATTGAGGGGGCAAGTAGAAGCCGCTCCAGCTTCAGGTCTGTTGTCAAGGCTTGGTGGCGTTTTGTCAGGAGCCATTGGCAGGAACCTGAAGGGAGACAGAGAGAGAGAGAAAGAAATAAATAAACAGGTGGCCAGGGCTGAATGCATGTTTGTTTTTTCTGTGAATGCGGGGAGGTGACCACATGCCATCGACATGACTAAGTCGTTTTTGGGTAATTTTTCTAACGCGGTGTCATTTGAAGATACTTGGAAAAGAGACAAAGTTCTTTGATCGTGTCGCCAAACGTGTCGGTGTCTCTGATTTCTCTCCTTTGTTTATCTGTCCTGCAGCAGAGACACTGTGGCCTCTCACTCAGACAAATGAAGCCGTCTCTTCATGTGGAAGACTTTATTTATTACCAGGGCTTCATGCATTTTGTTGTGTGTGAAGGCTTTCATTCATACTGGAATCATTTCTTCTTCAACTTTTTGATTATGATGTGATACGGGCGGTACGATGAGGTGCTGGTTAGCACTCTTCAGGTTCTCCAGCTTCCAAAAACATGCACGCTAGGTTGAGAGGAGACTCCAAATTGTCCGTAAAGCGTGAATGTCAGTGCATGTGTTGTTTGTCTCTGTATGTGGCCCTGTGTCAGCTGGGGTTGGCTCCAGCCCTCCCTGCAACCCTGCACATGGATGGATGGATGGATTATGATCTGATACAGGCTGATGTGGAAAGCATCACCGTTGTTGTTCTGCGGTCTGTGAGCCAGAGAAACAGTTTTTGCAGAGCTGCAGCTCACTCCGCCCTGTGTGAGTTTGTCTGCTTTCAGCACAACACGTTGCATCAGGAACAGTAGAGACGACTGTTGTTTATTCATTAGTTTCTTTCTGTTTTCCTCATCATTAATGAAGATGAGTGGGTCTGATTGTGACAGAGCCAGTGTGAATTAAGAGACAACGCTCCCCATCAGGCTGCTGTCAACAACATCCTGACAAGTTGTCCAACTTAAAGCACCGTATAGGTCGCTCACCTTACGGTCATACCTGTTGTTGTCACCAACAACTTTGACAACACATAACTTTTTCCTGAAAACTGTGAGGCCTTCAGTTTTAACAGTTGCACTGTTCGCTGCTAAACTGAGCTGAAACCTAATATTCACATTTCAAAGTGTCGCCCTCGGGCTCCGCGGGTGTTGTTTGCTGCCGTATTATTTTCATTACCAACTCGCAATTACCGGTGAATAAATGATGGTTAGTGCATGTTTCTCAAACACATAAAACCCCCTCTCACTAAGATTTGAAGGTGTGCAAGAACCTTTATTATTATTATGTTATTGTTATTATTTAATTTTCACCTCTGTGTGTTTTTAGCCTGTAGCTGTATGAGCTTCCATTTGTAATGTGAAAACACCTGTTTCAGATGCAGAAAAGCAAAAGCACATTAACCTGAATGATGCGTTCGTGTGCATTTACTGTATATCTCTATAAACAGCGACGTCTTTGATGTGATGACAAACTTGCCCCCGCACTGTAGAGTGTGTCGTGTTTTCATTTTCCTGTAGTTAAATCTGCCTCACTCTCTTAATCAGCCACGTTGATTAAGCCTCTAATTTGTAGTGGTGTAGAGGAGAAGTAGTTGTGTGAATGTGTGTGTCTGTGTCTGTGTGTCTATTGTGCATAATATCAGTCAGTCATTGCAGAGGATTACAGTGTCTTCAGAGAACGGATCTGTTTGTAGACAGAGTTTTGAAGCCTTTTCTCTTGACCGCGAATTGACAAGTTTATCAAAAGCTGGAATCAGAGAGTCGCTGCAGAGGATTACAGTGTCTTCAGAGAACACGTCTGTTTTACATTGCTTCATTAGGGCCTCCTTTGATAACCTTTCATTTCACATTATTAGTTTTCATTTAATCCCGGCCCATGTCTAAGCCGCCGCGCTGTCTGCAGCGTACGGCGCGGCGGTGGTGGCGAGAGCCTGTGGAGAGACGGCTCCTCTACAAGTGTAGGGCTGCGTAATTAAGCAATAAGCCACGAGAGGCTAAGCTTTACAGTGATTTCTCAACAGCTGCTGTGAGATTTGCCGTCAGGCACGACTTGTTCGCCGTTTCCAAAAATCTGTGTAAAGGACAACCTCCTGCAGGAAATCCACAAACTAATCTTTTGGGTCCAGAAACACAAGATTTTAAATTCTTCCATAAATTTTTGTTAAAGTTTTCCTCGTACTGTCAGCTGGAAAAAAAATCTAAATTCAAACAGACATTTAATGTATTTCTTTTCTATATTGTTGCCTAGTTTTCATTCCAATCTCTATTATTCCTGTGCACCATTAAAGGGATAGTTCAACATTTTGGCAAATTAGCCCATTTCCATAATCCCTATAGTTTTAGGAGTAGGTTTGTTACCTTTAATTGTCGATGCAAGCTATTTTTAGAACAGCGGAGCAGAGCCGCTAGCTGCTCAGCTACGCTACGGAGGCTAATGGGATTTCTTGGTTTCCTTCATCAAACTCATCAAATACACAATCCAACAACTCCAAAACACTCAAGACAAGTTGTGACCTGCACATTCACCTCGTTATGAGATAATAACAGAACGTTACGTTAGTTGTTTTCAAGGCAAAAAACTGCCCCCGACAGGAACGCGCATTAGCGGTTTTGCATGAATTTACCTTGAAAACAATTTGCCAAAACGTTGAACTATCCCTTTAAATTGCTGATGGGAGGAAGTGGTTTTCACTGTGAAACAATCACAGGAAACACAGCGTATCTGTCACTGGGGTTCACGCCAACGCCAAAAAGATGCACACAGGCTAAATACAGTAAATATGGTGAGAAAAGACCAATTACTGACAGCTGTTTATTAAAACAACATGTGTTTGTTTGTTACACCATGTCACTTCCTCTCGGCTTTTATTTAAAACATCGTAGCAGCTCCATTGGGTGTGAAACACAGTCCTCAACCGTGTCTCTGCTGCTGCTACACCTGATGCCATTTTAATCAGAGCCACCTCAGCCCTCTACAGTTGTTGGCTAACGCTAGTTTTTTCCTTTGAGGGGCAGTGACACTTGTTATTGTCACAGCCTGTTCTCCTCCATGACGGCTTCATTCAGTGCAGCCAGAATGAATTTTGAGATGGAGGAGCATCCAGTTTTGGATAATGGGAATTTTTTTTTTTTTTTTTTTTGCAGCTTTCTCTCAAGCTCAGCCAAACCGCCAAACCTGTTGTTTTGTACGGCTAAGTGCTGAGAGTATGAGGTCCTTCGACGGTGCACAGCGCTCCTCTGAAAAACTCTTCATGTGCATTCTTACGTTAGAAAATCAAGGACAAGTGGTCGCTGACTCAGAACGAGCCGGAGCTTATGTTTTGTGTTTTCTGTTGCACTCATGTTTTGCAGTAAGACGAACAATCACAAACACACACACACACACACACACACACATGCACTTACACAATTCATACCTAACCATACTGAGGCAGATTGCTGCCAACGCTCCTCCTGGGGCTTGAATAGTTGCCACTTTATTAGCATAAAGCCCGAGAGTGGCTGGAGACAAAAAGTTTCCTTGTCCAGCCTTGTTCCAGCAGCAATAGCAGCAGGAAGAGCTGTGTGCGTAATGGCTGTTTGTATCTCTGCATTCACATTTTAATAAATCTGTTCAGCCGGTGCTGGAGAGAGAAGACATCACATTCTTTGGATGAAAGCTGCAATTTCACCAGACACCCAATAAAGCCACCTTATTATACATTAATGGTTCGAGGCTGTCATCTTTTGTGAGTAGTCTGGCATAATTGAAATACCGGGGCTTTTAAATTCCCATCAGTTGTCTGGGAAAATGCTCATCTCACGCCTGGCTCATTATGGGCTGCATCACAAGACAATATACAGATATTAACAAATGACCTGGCTGACATTAACTCAGACTCTCTGCTGCAGAAATAGAGGATTTGATTGTCATCGAAAGTATCCGTGTTCAGCTGCGGCGTTTAATTGCACTGTTATGCTACCTTAAATTATAGCCTCTTCAAATGTTTTCCAAGACAACAATAAGAGGCAGATGTGCTCCTCCTCTCCGTTAATGCCTCCACTGGAAAGCATTTAGTGTCACTTCTCTATAAATGGATTATAGGTTGATTCTGAAAGAGGATATAAGAGCTAACTTACAATTTCTCTCCGGCACAAACCACCGTTTTCCCACCGCTGCCCCTCTGTTTGCCCAACTCAAGCCTTAATGAGGGTTTGTCAAAAGAGCAGTAATGACATGTATTTGCTGTGAAGTGGTCAGCTCTGTGTGTGTGGACCCACTTAGAGAAATAACACATTATAACGTCCAAACAAAATCCCTGAAATGTTTTTTGGCTTGACGAGCAGCCTCCGCTCCGTCTCTCCTCCTGGTCAAACGGTAGATCATCTGTTTACCGCTGATAATCTTATCAAATTCAGATTTCACTCATCATCCTGTCCCCGACGATTCTTCATTCATCTCTCTGATTGATCATCGCTGTGTGATCTAATGAAAGCTCTAATCCCAAGCAATCCAAAACCATCTTGTGTGTCCGCAGGGCTGAAGATCCGCGAGGTGATGATCAACGTGTCTCGGCAGCAGGTGGAGGACTTCCACGGCCCCGAGGATTACTGGTGTCTGTGCGTCGCCTGGAGTCACCTGGGAACGTCCAAGAGCCGCAAGGCAACTGTCCGGATCGCCTGTAAGCAAAGCTCCGTGTCATTTTGATTCCCAGACTTGACCTTATTGTCTCGGAAAAGGTCATCCTTCTTCAAAACCGGTGGTGTGATCTTTTATTTTTTCTTGCAGAAGGCTTCATTCTTTATGTCTGTCTGCGTTTGTGCAAGGAGGAGGTCGTCAAACATGAAACGAATCTGACTTTTTAATGTGCATGTTTAGATGCTGCTTCATGCCGCTGCTGTTGCTGTTGTTGTTTAATGCAGTGCTGTTTATTCTCTCCCACAGACCTGAGGAAGAACTTTGAGCAGGACCCCCAAGGCACCGAGGTGCCTCTGAATGGCATGATTGTGTTGCATTGTCGTCCCCCAGAGGGAGTGCCGGTGGCTGAGGTGAGGGGGCTTCTTGCACTTCAAACAAGTAACATTTCCTCCTGTGTTGCCTGGAGAGGAGCAGTCATCTGTCTGCTGCACTGACAGAATAACTCTGTCTTCATGATACAATGTTTTGCTACTCTCCAGCCACAGCAAATCAAAGACATTGGTGCACTTTTCCTCTCCCCCCTCCCCCAACCACCCTCAACCCCAAGTCTGGTTTACGCCAGAGCCGCCAGTTTGATGAGCTGAAGACAGCCATTGGTATTAATTTCTCACACTCATTCTGTTCAAGTCTGGAGCCATCACTCACACACCGGCGATAATAACTGTCCGTGTGCGCCGCTATGTTCTCTGTTTCCTGTGTTCACGGGTAAAAGGATGTACGGCTATGACTTATTTAGATGTCATGTATTCATTTCATTCTCAGTATCACCTCCCCTCTCCCCCTTTGAGTCCTGTCTATGTGTGTGTGTGAAAGAGAGTGGCTGTCATTGCCATTTTAATTTTTACTATGAATATAAAATGAGGCTCTCACGGACAGTCCTGTTGAGTGGTGTGTGTTGTTCTGCGCTCTGATGTTGTCTGCCTTCATGTGGAGGCTCAGTAGGCAGATATGTCAATATCAAAGCCTGTGTGCCCAAGCTTCTGAAGCTTTGCATTTACTTAAAGGCACAGTCCGTGATCTATGGGTAAACAAAATGACAGCCCTATACCAGCACATTTCAAAGGCACAGGACTTGGATCCCTGCTGTTTTTCCTGCAAGTGATTGACATGCTTTTACATACACTAAGAAGTTATTGATGTTTTTATGAAGCTAATGGTTAAGGCTTTGTTTACATCTCTATATTGTAAACAGAACATTAAAACAGACATGTGTTTTTTTATGTTTTCAAACACCATCAGTTGAGAAACACATTGATTTTCTTCAGCTTTTAAGTCAGACTTCACTCAGAACAGTCACATTAGGGACCAGTGTTCCCCAAGTTTGGCTCTTTTCAGCACGTTTGGTTTTATGTGGAAAAATTGACGGCGATGGAAGATCAAACTGTACGCTTTAGATGTATTGATGGAATTAACTTTCATATTGGAAGACATCTTAATATTCTATAATTTCACTTATTTTGAATTCCCACTCTACTGTATGATTAGGCCTGCAAGGAGTTTTAAAACATCATTCACCTCCTGTAAATAATATGCAAACACAACCCTGCATCAGTGTTGTTTGCTCTGTATGAGGCTGCATTCACAGAAAACTGCAAACTGCAAATGATGAGCTAGTAGAAGCTAACAGTTAGTATAGAGATCCTAAATGAAAGTGAGCGGGAGTCAAAATTTTGTTTCGTGATCCGATTGAATTGTATCATGAGAAAAATATATGACCTCTACCTATTTAAAACATTGCATTTAATGCCAAAAAATGTGTAGTTTTTCATAAAACGGCAACGGAAGAATTAATTTTGTGTGAGACCGCTCTACGGACTACAGTAGGCTAACAGGCAGTGGAGTAGCTGACACGGGAAAGGGCGACATGTGGTGTGTGGCGTCACCTACGCGACCTGTAGTCTTTCTGTTTACGGATTTTTGGAATTTTATTTTTTAATAGTTTAAAGAAACAACCCATGCCTTCCTTAAATCTGTATCACCCAGGAAGAAAATGAAAGGAAAGCAGTTTATCAGATTCCTGACATTTATACGGCTTGCAGCCAGGGACGCAGTTACGGTTTGTTTACCCACCCCGAGTTATGACGTAAGGAAAGATGGCGACGCTGTGGATACGGTCAATTGTGTACATCAGTTATAACTGATAACTACAAACAGATAACAACAAACATGTAACTGATAACTAGTACTAACAGCTAACAGATAACTGAACTGATAACTGATCATTACAAACAGCTAACTGGTTGTTCAACCACCTGTTGACCAGAAGTTTCCAGGTTATATATCATCACCACTTTGCTTCATAATAGAAGCACCAATTGTTCATGCTTTCGTAGGCTACTGTCATTTGTTGATTATAGGCTACAACAGTTATTGAATTAACTATCAGGTAGAAGAAAGGTATTTTAAGGCCTACAAACCACAAATACAAGCGGCTTAAGACAGAACTGAGGGGTTCTTAGCAACGATGCTGCTAAAATAAAACTTGGATAGATTGACTGACATGCAGTGTTAAAAATTAAATAAATAAAAGTGAACAAAAATTGCAATAGAGTGAAATATAGGATTGCACTAGGTTACTTGTAGAATTGCAACACTTAAAAATTGTCAGACAACTGGTAACCAAATGAGAAGATAGGATGCCGTCTACAGATTTCACCACGTTTGGTTGGGAAGGATTTTTAACATACGATAATGTTATAGGGTAGTATGTTCACTTCTGTTAATGGCTTTTGGTCGCTTAAAATTCAAACAGCTGCATTAAAAGTGCTGCAATTCAACACCATCTTAAATTCAGGCTGAATGCCGGCACTTGTGTGAGTGTGTTTGAGATTTATATTACCCAAACATTTCCTCTGCAGGCTCTATTGTTGGTTCTGAATTGTTGTATTAATAAAAAGCTTGATCCCCCCCACAAAATATATATATAGTTTTGGGTTTTAAGACTCCTTGAAGACAGCCATGGATTCCATCCAAAGCACACATAAAGCATGTAAAACTGTGTTTGTGCATTTGGTGTTGTGTGTGAGAGTGTGTGTGTGTCTGTGTGCACGCTCTGTGTGTGATGAATGATTCAGCTCACACAAATGGAGCATCGGTGTACCGCGAGTCTCCCCCATGCATTGTGGTCATCAAATAGGCAACTCCTCATGCATTCATTAATGTGACTCCGGCTAACAAAGAGAATGGTAATAGTAAATAATGCAGGGACAAATCCAGCTCTCTCTAGTATGAGTTGCACTGGAAAGGGGAAAAAAAAAGAAAATACGACATCCAGAGTTGGAGATGCGGGTGTACTTTTCTCTTTTCGTGACTTTAGGCATTGCTGAGAGGTTAAAGCCTTTTTTTGTAACCAGCACTGTGAAATTTGGCTCAGAGAGAAGCCGGAGCTCAGCTACAGTTTGAGTTTTAAGGAATTGAGGTCAGGATGCTGTGTGATCTGTTGAACTCTATTTGTATTCCGAGGCATATTTATTTTGGTCATGACATCTATTTGAATATTTCATACCACTGCGATTTGCAACGGATCCTGATGGAAATTAATACTTGTGCTGCAGAAGACACATGAACAGTTTTTTTTTTTTTCTCCCGGAGATGACAATAAACGCTCAGTTGACAACATGCAAATGAAATGAGTTCCAACTTTGCATGCTGTTTTAAGACATAAACGCTGTGCAGCCGACTTTACAGCTCGAAATCCCCTTATGCCGCTGCTCTGTTCCTGTTCTCAGAGGCAACAGTAACAGTGAGGGGAGGAAAAGAAGTTTATCCGTGCCTCGCTGTAACTAAGCCACCCGGGAGTTTACTGGGCTGCTGTGTAGGATGTTAATGAAAATCAGAGAATGCCATATTATCTGTCCCAGCAGTGATAGAGGCAATAATCTGCGCACATTGTAAGCCAGACCACCAGAGAATGTATCGTAGTAAAACAGCTTAAGCCTGCTTCAGTTTATTGGTGACAAGAGTTGAGATGGCCAAAGCTCCACTTTTCATAAAGAGAGAGGGAGAGAGAGCATGCTTTGTATTCATTATAGCCTAATACTTATGTTATTATATGATTGGCTGTGATAAGAGTAGGTAAAGGAACAGGAGGAATATCTTTCATTAAACCATTCAAGTCTATAATGACAGAGTTGTTGCAGGAGATGGATCATGACCATAATAATGAGAGAAAAAGCAGAAATGAAGAGACGTGGTCGTCTCCAGAGGGATCAAAAAGGATCATAGTGACTTATCAGATCACAGATACAGTATAAGCATGAGCCTGACCATGCACGGCTTTAAAAACAAGCAATAAAATCTTTAAATCAATTCTAAAACTGACACATAGCCAGTAAAGGGCAGTGAGGATTTGTGTGGCGGGGTCACTTCTTCTTCTTCTTCTTCTGAGAACTTGTTTGTTGTATACTCCCAAGATCAATAAACTACCTAAGCAGAAAAAGGCAGCTCTGAGTAAACAACTGCAACATCATTAGATACGGCTCCCAGACTATATGAGAGACTTTTAATAATACATGCGCTCCTCTGACCATGAAGGTTATTAGAACGACCTCCAGTCTGGAGTCGTTCAAGCTGCAAATGTCTTTGTCCGACACCCAGGTCTTAATTTCAGCGGCGCGGCGCGGGACAAACGTAACACACACACACACACAGGGGACAATCTCTAACCTGTTGGACACACACGGGATGAGAGCCTCCATCACCGAAGCCGGCGGAGTTTTTTTTTTCCAGACAGCTGATTAAGACGTCGTAATCCACTGCGTCAAAGGCTGATCTGAGATCAAGGGGGAATTACAATAGAGAAGCTGAATCAGCAGCCGGGGCGGTGAAGAGCCAGAGCCAGAGCCATAGACTCGAATAGTAGAAACTTCTGATTCTTCTTCATAAAAGAGAACAGAGGAAATCATCAGTGTGGAGGGAGACTTAGATAAAAGATATCAGCGCCGGGATGGGTCTTTGAGTTTGACACTCGTATTGACAAACAAATTATGTGTTGTAAATGTCAAGCCAAGCGTGATTGTGCAACTAGACGGTGCCGCTTCTGCTTTAGATTTGTTAAATACTTGATTTACTTACTGCCACAACCGCAGGCAGTGATTGCTTCATCCAGGGTTTTGGTTTCAAGTCTGAGCCAGCCTATTGTCCGGCCTGTTGCTCCAAATGTCATGGAGGGAAACACCTGCTGAGGGCTGAGTGGAGTGAAGTGGAGTGGAGTTGAGTGGAGTGACGTCTGTGTCTTTGTGGCTTTGTGAGGCTAAGGCCTTGTCCACACCAGCCCGGGTTATTTTGCTACCAAAGTTTTGTTAAATAAAATTCTGCATCCACACGCGTGGTGTAATAAAAATACTTTGTACACACGCAACCGTAAAATACGCTACCAAGTGATGCAGTGTACGTGTAATATGCCACAGCAATAGGTGGCGATGTAAGGTAAAATGGGAAGGCTGTTTTAACCAATCAAAATAGTTTATGCCGGGTGCTTTGCTGCTGTCTTCTTCTAGCAGGTGTTGGGGTCGCTAGCAAGAGGAGCAGTCTCCTTCGTTGCTATTTCGTCCTGGGTGAGGGATCCCTCCTCTGTTGCTCACCCTGAGGTTTCTCCAATTTTTCCCTGTTAAAAGGGTTTCGGGGAGTTTTTCCTCAGTCAATGTGAGGGTCTAAGGGCAGAGGATGTTGTTATGATGCCATGTAAACCCCGTTGAGACAAACTGTTTGTAAAAATGGGCTATAAAATTGCCTTGCCTTGCCTATTTCAGGTGCCTTCATTGTTGAATTAGGTTGAGCAACTGGATATGACAACCGAATACAGCTGACAGCATGCCAACAACAACTTCCAACTTCCAACTTGTCCATTTTAGCTAGCAAGCTAGCATTAACTCTAGCTAACAACCTCTACGTAGAGATGTGTAGAGGAGCTCAGCTCAGGAAATAATAGCGGTTGTCATATCCACACACAACCGCTGAAACCCGAATCGGCAGAAAACTTCTCTCCAGTTTCAAAAGACCACGGTTTCAGTGTTCCAAAAGCACGGTTGCTTGTGGACAGAACAGTAAAACCGGGAAGTTCGCGGTTGCAAAATAACCCGGGTTGGTGTGGACAAGGCCTAAAAGTTTTTTGGTAAAGTCTCCTATAACTTCAAGAAGAAAAAAAAGAAAAGGAAAAAAAAAAAAACAGTTTTACAATCATTATCTCCACATTAACTGGCCAAGTATTCTTTACCATGTGTAATTAATCATCAAGGCCTCTCATCCAAAGTCATTTGAAGTGCTTAAAATGTAATTATTCAGTGATAAACATAACATTTCCAGAGACCAGCGCGGAGATAAACCAAGGACACGACAAGGGTTTTTTAGCCACCCCCGCCTGGAGAATATGCTGCTGTCAGATTTGGAGGGCTCATTTGTTTAATGTGATTTCATGAAAGTCATTGTTGCAGTGAGAAAAGGCCATACATGGCTTTGGGAAGGCGGGGAGGGGCGCAGGCAGGAGAGGGGAGTGAGAGGAAGAGGAGGGGCGCTTGTTAATGAAACTCAACCTTAATTGAATCAGATGGAACAAAACCTAGTGCGATGCCTTGTAATCGTCTTCATGTCACTTTCACTTCCTATTTGAATGATTGCGAATGTAGGTCATTACATTTTTGCTTTCAGAATAATTGAGTGTTCGGGGCCCGATGCGGGGAGGAATTGGGATGACTCGAGGAGGGCATACTTTTTATTGTGAGCGTGTGAATGTGTGTTAACTTTAAGATACCTTTTTTTCCGTAAATAAACACGCGCTCCTCGGGGCCTGCATGTCGGCTCTCTCATCTCCACATCTTCAAACAGCTTGAAGCTATCAGAGAAATGAAACTCAGCTGCACGGTTACATGCGGCTTCCCTGCTGACCATTTGATGCTGATTTCAATACATCATGACTTCATTTTGTTTGCTCTCGCACTCTCGCTTGCTCTCCTCTGGCTGGAAATGAACTGTTACCAAACAAGTCAAAAGTTATACGGGAAACTTTCAGGGGGGAAACATGCTGCAGAGAGAGTTTTCAGTTCAGTTTTCTTTCTTTCTTTTTTTTAACTCGGCTGCTGCTGTTTATTGGTCAACACTGTGACCTTCACAGCCACATAAGCCCGCCACCGGCAGCCTGCCCGCCAGGCCTGATGGGCCTGATGGGCCTGATGGGTTAGGTGTGGTGTAGCTCGCCACTGGTTGCTGCTATCTAAGTGGAACAAATTTACCAATTAAGCAAATCCGTTTCCTGCCCTCCCCAGGCGCTGGCTTATCAGGCTCATTTGAGTCTGTCCTGTCTCTCTGCCTTCTCATCAGCATGTGCATCTCTCTATCGCTTCTCCCCACCCCCACAACCCCCCACACACACCAAAGGGGACACTCTAGGACCAACGCAGAATGCAAATCACACTCTGGCTTTATACACTTCCTGCAGCGAACACTGGAAAGGAGAGAAGGAGGGGAGAGGAGGGGAGGGCCTCAACGAACAAGATTAATCAAAGCAAAAAAAAACATGAGACAGGAACACCGACCACAGAGCAGGACGATTATTTTAATTCATTTCGGTTTGAGAATTTGCTGCGATAAAACTGAAAACTAACCAAAGACAGCTCAAATGTATTCCACTCCTGTGATCACAGGGAGACTAGAGAGGCAATTATGAGGCCAGAAGACGATGGTTTAATGAAGCTACACCTCTCCACTTCTGATGTCTACCTCAGCTCAGCTCATGTTCCCTTTTACAACGGTGTGTTTAGAAATCGGGGACAAACTCATTCATTCATAATATAACATTAGTATGAGCCTCAAACAAACGTTCAAGAGCGTCCCAGTTTGAAACGTGTGTTTGAAATTTGTCATCACTGAGGCTGTTTTAAGTTGCTTTTTCTTTCTGAGGGTGGCTTGGCAGCAGTGGAGGAGTTTCATCCTCACACTTCATCCCATGAATAAATACAAACTCTATATTTTAGTCACAGACGTACAGTAGGTTCAAGTCCCTTTTAATACAATACGATCCTCTTTCTCTACTGCAAAAACTCAAAATCTTACCAAGAATATTTGTCTTATTTCTAGTCAAAATGTCATTTCTAGTCAAAACAAATCTAATTATACTTAAAATAAGACTCATCACATTAAAAAGTAGCTTGTTTTTATACACTTTTTACTTTTTTCAAGCATATTTTTACTTGAAATAAGTAGAAAAATCTGATAGTGGAGCAAGTTTTTCTTTCTTATTACAAGCACAAAAAAATGGCTTTCACTGGCAGATTTTTGAAATTGATTTGAAAATTAGTTTGAAACAAGTGAAAACTGTCTAAAAACAAGTTAATTTTTAGGTGATGCGTCTTATTTTAAGTGGAAAGAGATTAGTTTTGACCAAAATGGAGACATTTTGACAAGAAATAAGACAACTATTCTTGGAAAGATTTTGAGTTTTTGCAGTGTATCTAAATGAAGGCCTATAATATCTTTAAAAAGAAGCGGAAATGGCATACAACACAAGATCTGGTTAAACAAACAAAGCATCCGATAGAAATCACACACCCTACAGAGAAACTGGGAGCATTTTCCGAAGACGTGCAGCATCCTGAACAATCCAGCAGCGTAACAAAGGGAGTGAGTGAGTGAGGAGCAGATCGATGCCACGGTGACTGATACTTCAACACTCAGAAGGATTGATTTGTAAATTGTCGGTCTGTTTCGGTGTGGTTGCCAGGTTCTGACAAACACAAAAATGAATGATCTTAAATAGTCTATGATTGTGCCACTTAAACATCCTGATGATGACACAAGTGTCCCAGAAATCCACACCAGTCATCAGTCTGCTATTGTCAGATCACTTCACTGTAGATCTGGAAAATTGACCACTTTTTTCTCATTTTCATTTTATGAATTTGAAAATCATTTCAATAGTTGTGTAATATAAGGATTTACCTTTATTCTACAGTACAATGAATGAATGAATTGGGACTTTATCGAAAATAATACAATAAAAGAAGAGGCAAATCAAATATAATAGAATAAATACTAACGTATCTGAAAAGGAGCAGGAAGAAGCATCATCTTATTTAATCCTATTCCTCCTACAGCTATTAATAATTAGATTCTAGGTTACCAGTTAATCATCTGTTGACTGAGAAATGATGCTGGTTTGCAGTCTCCCGTACTTTGATGAATATCTCATCAAACTCTGCAGACCTGACCGTTCCTGTCTTCAGTTGTGTGCAGCCTGTGCTGTTATCTGTGTAAAAACACACTCGGGCAGGTAGGGCTGCATGAGCCTGCCAAAAAAAAACCTTTTGCCCGCATCCTTGAATCTTCATTGAAAAGTGGAGCAGCAGAGTCGGAGAGCTCGACGCCAGCTTCTCAGAAGTGTGTATGTGTGTGTGTGTTACTGCCACAATGGCTGGAAAACAGTACACACTCTTTTGGCAAATGGTGGAGGAATTTTAAAATTACCCAACTTTGTATGCGAGATAGAGAGAGAGAGTGAGTAGGGGAGCTTTCTAGTAGAGATGAGTGCCAACGCTGACTTAATTATGCAGATTGGGCTCCATGACGTGACTGATCCATAATAAATTAAATAAAACAGATATCAACAGTGTCGGTGGCCGTAAAAAAAACAAAACAATCTTTCCACTGTAAGTTACACTTATTCAGCCATGGCAAACCACCAACTCAGCTTCCTGTGCCACAGTAATTCCTGGCCTGGAGTAACCGAGAAAAAATATATATATATCCCAGTGAGTCTCAGTCAGTCAGTGAGAAATATGGAGTATGAATGTGGGATAAAGGATGACTGGTATCAGAAAACGCCGGATCGATGCATGTCTACTTTCTGGATCCATGCTGTGCTGCTTATCTGCAAACATTGATAAGAGAATGAAAGTTTTTACATTTCAAGAAACCAGTAGCAGTTTTACCAGGTATAATAACTGTTCCCCACGTCTTAGTGTATTTCAAGCCACAGGTATATATAAGTATTTTCTCATATACAAGACCGTACAAGAAGGTTTTTATTAATTTCCATGAGCTCGTCCCCTGGTCTCATATTGGCATATACCGAATCTGATGCCATCTCCGTGACTTGTCAATATACTATTAGTGCTGGAGCCGAGGTTTTACAGTGAGATATAAATAGAACAACAGAGGCAGCAGCCGTGTCGCAGACCACTGAAGTGTCAAAGCAGCAGCAGCAGCACCACATGCCACTTGCCCACCCACTGTATCTATAACGCATACATAGCATTCATAATGTACATACCTCCATGGAGAATGCAGCAGAAAATGGCCTCTTATATGTCCTTGTATAATTGATTAAAAGACTCTCCATAGTTAAAGTGCTGTGCGGCTGGAGCCACAAGTGCGTCCTTGGCTCACTTTAATATTACACGTTCACCAGCAGTCATTCGTGGGTCAAAACCAGCAACTCTCTTCTTCTAAAAGCCTAATAAAGTTGCTTAAAGGGATAGTTCAACATTTTGGCAAATTGGCCCATTGCCATGATCCCTATAGTCTTAGGAGTAGGTTTGTTACCTTTAATTGCCGGTGCAAGCTATTTTTAGAACGGCGGAGCAGAGCTGCAAGCTGCTCAGAGCTACGCTACGGAGGCTCATGGGATTTCTTGGTTTCCCTCATCAAACTCATCAAATACACAATCCAACAACTCCAAAACGCTCTGGTGGACAAGTTGTGACCTGCACATTCACCACGCTGTGAGATAATAACAGAACGTTACGAGACAGAGTTGTTTTAGAGGTAAATTCATGCAAAACCGCTGATGCACGTTGCCTTCAGGGGCAGTTTTTCAGCAAGCAGTCTCTGCATTTCCCTCTAAAACTCGTAACGTTCTGTTATTATCTCATAGCGTGGTGAATGTGCAGGTCACAACTTGTCCACAAGAGCATTTTGGAGTTGTTGGATTGTGTATTTGATGAGTTTGATGAGGAAAACCAAGAAATCCCATTAGCCTCTGTAGCGTAGCTCTGAGCAGCTTGGCTCCGCCTAAGCGGCTCTGCTCCGCCGTTCTAAAAATAGCTTGCACCGACAATTAAAGGTAACAAACTTACTGCTATGACTATACTGTAGGGATCATGGCAATGGGCCAATTTGCCAAAATGTTGAACTATCCCTTGAAGTGGTCTAAAAAGTGTTGGTTACTATAGTAACAAAAGTTCTAAGTTGGCAGCACTGCACTGTAAATCCCCTGGTGACATTATAGACAATTAATGCACATATTTGTGTTGTAAGAGCAACAGCCAATAGGGAAACTCCAAAACTCCATCAATGGTAACTTAACTTAACTTTATCACTCACTCACTCACATACATATATTTATACAGTTGCAGTTCAAGCGGTATGGTTTTAATGACCCTGACTCAACACATTAAATTCATTTCGCTGATACTCGTGATAGATTTTCTTCTTTTCCTGTAATGTAGAATTTATTACCTGGTGGAGAGCCCTGCTACGTCTGCAGTGTGATATATATAATTTATAATATGTTCAACTCCTCGTCAATAGAACTAATTTAATGACCGATCTTATTTTCAGGGTTTGTTTTCTTTTTTTTTGACCTTGGCAAATGACTGTTGATCCATCTCAAGGATAATAAGGTCATGCATTAATTGTAATAGATTGTAAAGTATCCAGGTTATTATGTCCACTGGATTTATTCAACACACATACACACACACACACACACACACAGGTCTATGAGTAACACAGATTTAATGCACAAGCGTCATCGCAGTACACTGTAAATGAGGAGAAACACTTCTACGCAGCGTTTAATGATTAATGTGAAACTGCTGATGAATAGACAGTAGCTGCACATTTATCCAACTCATTATTTTTCCACTCGCTACACCGTGATAGAAATTAGATATGCCGTTGTAATACAGGATAACCCACACCCAAGTTAGTTTTTGTTTTGTTTTTTTTCCTTTTTGCTTCAGGCAGTGTATGTAGTTATACTCCTGCGTTTCCTGAGGTGACATATTATCCACTAAATGTTGAGATATATTTAATTTAAATTGCATAATGGTGAAATCTTATGTATGTGTCGAGTTCAATTTTGCCACCAATCTATAAATATGCACCACATCTGAATACGTGTCAGGAGTGAACAAAGGTTTGAGGGTTAATTTTCAATTCAGTGAATTTCCCACATCATATTACTCCATCACACTTGTTTGGAGCTGCCTGCAGGAAAATGGCTTTTATTTATAGTTGTTTTTTTGTTTTTTTTCCTTAACCAAACTCCAAGAGCATTTCAAAGTAATATGATCTCCTTTAACTTAATGCTCCGTAGCAATTTGTCTTGGATTGATATAGTGTTTGTAGTTACAAAGCTGACTCTACAACACTTACTGACTGTCCTTAGATGACTTAGTAATTAATGTGACATTTCCCCACATCATAACAACACAGACAGCTGACTTAAAAATAGCCAGTGTTTCATCCAGAGTGACAATATAACACTAAAGCAATAATCCTGGAGCCGTATGAGCCTACGAATCTTCCTCTAAAATGTAATTTGTTGCCTATGTGTGAGGCTGCACAACCCGTCGGTCAGCTCGGAGTCGGCTCTCGGTTCATTATCAGCTCAGCAACATCTAAAGGCTGTGTCTCTCGATGACATTAGAGACGCCTTTGAGCTGGAATCTTTTCAAATACAACAAATAACACACAGACTATGTAAAATGTGACCCTGGTTCAAAACAACAACAAAGCTCGTCTCTGTCGCCCAGAGAAGGTGACAAAGCACAAAACCTCCTCCCTGTCAAGGTTAATTCCCTTCTTCATAGATAGTAGATAAGGCTGCAGACAGTAGGAGAAGGTAAACTTTGCACAGTCTGAGAGAGAGCAACAATACTAAACCAGGGTTTCTGTAGACTGACGGGTAGATAATAATGATAGATCTGAAAAACCATAATATAAAAGCAGATTTTGTCTGAACAAAGTAAAAGTCTGCACCGTTTTCCTTTTGTGGGAAGTTGAACGTTGGCTGCTGCTGCTGCTGCAATGGAGTAAATTGATGTTAGCAGCTGTGCAGGATATAATACAGCACAGACGGCAACACAAGAGCTGATTAGACATTGAAGGTGTGAAATGGTGAAAGGCGAGAAATATAAAGAAAAGGGGGAAGGGGAGGAGGGTTTGGGGTTGATGGAGTGACCGATGCAGCAAGCCAGTGTGGTCGCTCGGTTTGTCTTGAAAGCTGTGCAGCCAAATGATGAAAAAAGTTAAATTAAAGGCACATGATGAAAGACTTCTCGAGCCATCAAAGGGAGAAAAAAAGGAAGGAGGAAAAAAAAAAAACGCTTGTGACAACGTGACTCCTGATTTATTGATTTCCCCCCTCGCTCAATTTTTTTCACCCAGGGTGCTTGGAAAGAGCAAAGCAATCTCTGAGTTTGTTGGCTGTTGTTACATTCCCTTGGCAAATGGACACTCTCAACAAACACACACACACACATACATTGACACACACATACACACAAATGCTCTGGAGTGCAACCCCGTGCACAAACATATGGAGCTCCCAGTGGGGCGGAGTTTTTAATCCTCAAATACACTGCCATAAATCAAACCCCACTCCCCCATGCCCCAGCTCGTCTCTCTCAATGAAAAGCTCAAGCCAGTGGCACATTAATAGCAATTTACAGGGCCAGTCATGCGCGGAGAGGAGCATCAGCAGAGCGTCCTTTATTTTGTAATTCCTTATTACTTTCACTCGCTACACGGCCACTGAATCGGTAACGGCAGAGGATGTGACCTACCTACGCTGCATCGCTCCCGCCAAGCCCGTGTCACTCAATGTTGTTTCTTTTTTTTCCCCCGCTAGCCCCCCCTACTAATCTCACAATGAGAATCAGTCTCTTCTAACCTTATGTAGTAGTACTGACAGGTGTTCCTATTATTTTGTGCACCCCATTTTTATCACTGAGGGGTTAGGAAATATTACAGACACCTCTCTGGATTGAGTGATACAGCTGGTAAATGGATGGACTGCACTTACAGAGCACTCTTCTGATCTCAGAGACCACTCCAAGTACTTTACAATACATTTATACTTTTTATACATCACATCCATACTCGCTGTCATACATCACACCTGTACACAGACAGACATCCACAAGGGAGCTTCAGCACGTGGACCAGTGGAGCTGGGAATCAAACCTCCGGCCTAATGATTATCGGGAGACTTGGGAGGCACATTCCCTTCAGGGTAGAGACATCCTTAGTCTCTTTTTTGAAGGAAGGAGTGGGGTTAAAGGGATAGTTCAACATTTTGGCATATTGGTCCATAATCCCTATAGTTAGGGAGTAGGTTTGTTACCTTTAATTGTCGGTGCAAGCTATTTTTAGAACGGTGGAGCAGAGCCGCTCAGAGCTACGCTACGGATTTCCTGGTTTCCCATCAAACTCATCAAATACACAATCCAACAACTCAAACGCTCTCGTGGACAAGTTGTGACCTGCACATTCACCACGCTATGAGATAATAACACAACGTTACAAGACAGAGTTGTTTTAGAGGTAAATTCATGCAAAACTGCTGATACGAGTTTCCTTCAGAGGCAGTTTTCAGCAAACAGTCTCTGAATTTGCTTGGAAAACAACTCTGTCTCATAACGTTCTGTTATTATCTCATAGCGTGGTGAATGTGCAGGTCACAACTTGTCCACCAGAGCATTTTGGAGTTGTTGGATTGTGTGATGAGTTTGATGAGGGAAACCAAGAAATCCCATGAGCCTTCGAAGCGTAGCTCTGAGCAGCTCGTGGCAAGCAACCAAAGGATTTTAAGATAACCATTTCACGTCACGTTTGGTCACCAGTGTTCTGTTTGTTTGTTTGCTAGCGTTGCATCATTATTGCTGATTTGCATCCACATTTTTACTTGTTTTCATGTCTGATGCTAACCTGGCTAAGACTAGACCACGTCTCAAGCTGCTAGACATCGTGTCTCTGACATCATTGTGTTAAGCCTGCCTATTCTTCTCCAGATGGATCTGCAAAGACATTGAGCAGGGGCGAATTAGTTGAACCTTTTTCCAGCTCATCTAATATCAATGCATTATGATGCAGATGCTGACATATTGTGGATTAGTGGTTGTATTGGGGTGTTGGTGGAGGAGGGGGTAGGTAAGAGGGCATCAGTGGGAAATGGCATCAGGCCTGACTCTTCCTCCTGAGCCACAGTCTACGGTTCAACAGCTCCGCAAATTAAACCCCCCCCAAAAAGATCCTGAAGTTGGAGCAGCAGCTTTCTGAATCGCTTTAACCTCAAACCTTCTTGAATGTGGGATTTATTGCAGCACTGTTGCATAAACTGGTTTAAGCGCTGATCTCATTATTTCAGCTTTCATCTTCCAACGTGTTTATGCCCACATACAAACCTTTAGCCCGTTGAGTCACCACCAGTGTCTGTGTGTGTCTGTGTACACACTCTCTCTGCTGATTTCAGGTGGAATGGCTGAAAAACGAGGAGCTGCTGAACTCTGACGGCATCACCGACACCAGAGGCGACCACAATCTCATCATCCAGGAGGCTCGTCTGTCTGATTCGGGGAACTACACCTGCGTCGCCAGCAACATCGTGGCCAAAAGACGCAGCGCCACAGCCACCGTTGTCGTCTACGGTAGGAGAAAAAAAAAAAGTCAAACTCCTGATATCCCTCCTTCCTTTTTATTCAAATTGTTCAAAAGAAAAATGCATCTAAGGTTAGATCCTGTCTCAGCCCCCCCCAAAAAAAATAAAAGAAGAGGACCTGACAAGAAAGCGCTTCAGGTTTTCACTGCAAATGATCAAAACAATGTCAAACAGCTTTTCTTGCCTGCATCAAAATATCAGCTTTCGCTACAGAAGCAGCCTGTCGAACAAGCACCTCAAGCAAATTCCCCAAAGTCATTAATATAAAAAGCCGAGCTAAAACCGCAACGTGTGGCCTTTTTTTCTTTTTTCTCTCTCAAGAGTCTAATGAGCAGGTAATGGGCGAGTGATCCCTCATGTGTAAAAACAAGGAGACACAGGCACAATATTTACAATAACTCAATTATTAATGATGGAAAGGCAGTGACGTGGGCTGTCACAGCTCCTTGCCTTTTATCTGCCAGCGCTAAACACCTTGTGTAAAGCACTTTGTATTGCTGCAGGCCAGCACGCAGTGTTTCCAGCATTTTTACAGCCCTGAAGCGAGCTGCGCCGAGACAAAGGCAAGTAAGTGAAATCGTAATGTCATTCTAGCGCTGCCTCCTCTCACACTACAGGAACACCTTGTTAATTGGAGGATTTCTGATGCTCGTTTTAACCAACCTCTCATACAACCGCTTTTTCTTTTTTTCCCCCCTGACGAAGGGCATTTAGCTTTTGTACAAATACATCTGATTCTATCTGACACCCCGTTGCTGAGGCCCATCAATCATTAATTTCCACAGCGGTAATGAAGTCTCTGACAGGATGACTATTCCCAGTAGCCTCAGACAGATGTACAATGGTTGAATGCTAGTATTTCTGCCTTTCCTGTGACAGCAAATGAGCTGATTAGTCAATCATGCCACATTATTCCAGGCAACAAATCACAGGAGGAAGTAGATGGAAAGGGAAGACATCATTGATCATCATGTCAGAGACACCTCTGTGTTTTTCCTTCCCCTCCCCTGATGAGGCGTTTGTTGTCACATCTGATTGATCTCCTGTGATGTAAACACACTAATACTGTACATTGTTATCCACAGAATATAGGACAGATTTTTTGAATTTTTTTTTACCATCTCCAGCTGTCATCTCTCTCTCTCCCTCTCACACAGTGAACGGTGGGTGGTCATCGTGGACAGACTGGTCGCCCTGTAACGTGCGCTGCGGTCGCGGCGTGCAGAAACGGTCCCGCACTTGCACAAACCCGGCTCCTCTCAACGGGGGAGCGTTTTGCGAGGGCATGTCGGTGCAGAAAAGCACCTGCAACACGCTGTGTCCAGGTGAGCGCAGGGACGCCGTCCACGCGCTGTCAGTGTCTGAGCAGCAGCTTTAAAGCGTGAACGTCCTCCAACTTCACAGGCCGCAGTTGGTGGTGTTTTAATGAAAAGCCACTGACATAAAAAGGTTCACATGCTGGGAAAGTGGACTGAAGTGGTATTCAGGCAAACTCTGCAGCTGTTCGTGTATATAACTTATACAATATACTGTAGTTTCTTTTCTGCTACTTTGATTCAGTACTTCCTCTTCTTTTGTTGGCCCATTCATTGTTTAATTGTATGCAATATTTGACTTGTTTAAAGGGATACTTCACCCAAAATTGATAATTCACCAATTTTCTACTCACCGTCATGCCAAGGAAGGGTTGGGAGAACTTTCCGAGTTATCAAAACGCTTTTGGAGTTCCAGGGGGGGTCCGGCTGGCTACAGATTTTCATATAGTGGCGGTGGATTGTGCTCACTTTTGAATCATCCAAAACACAGACTATGAAACATCCAGATACCTCCATACTGCTTGTCTGTACTGACCCAAGTGTCCTGAGGCCGCCACATGAAAAAGTTGTTCGGAAAAAAATAATGTGATCTCTGTTTTTAGCCTTGTTGTAGCAGTAGCTCCCAGTGGCTGCGCGAGATGTTCTTCCGTACATCATACATCCAATGGTTTACGACGACGAACGAACATCTCACAGCGAATCTTGCGCATTTGCACAAACATCAACAGAGCCACTGAGAGCTACTGCTCTCTTCAAAAGTGAACTCTATCCGCCGCCATTATATGAAAATCCGTCGCCAGCCGGACCCCCCCCTGGAACTCCAACTAAAGCATTTTGATGACTCCGAAAGTTCTCCAGACCCTTCCTTGGCATGACGGTGAGTATATTGGTGAATTATCGATTTTGGGTGGAGTATCCCTTTAAACATGTTTTGCATGAAGACGCTACATCTGTCAACCTATGTTGTGTGAGGACAGTAAAGCTGTCAACATCCTGCTGCACACAAACTCCCACACATTGTTATTTTATACCAAACTTTGTGCATATTTAACAACTGTTATTAATTAGATACTTAGACGTAATTAGGTGGATTTATCTACTCTAGGCTAACTCTGTCCTCCTGCTTCCTGTCTTATGCTACGCTAAGCTAAGCTAAGCTAACCGCCTCCAGCTTTGATCCTCTCAGACTCCTCTCAAGAAATCAAACGAGTGTTTTCCCAAAAAATGTTAAACTACTGCAACTGCTGCTGCTGGCAGACATCTCTGGGGATTTGAGCAGCTCGTCCTTGAATGCATCAGCATGAAAAGGGGCTCTCTCTACTCACATGTGCGTTATCACACAACAATAAGGTAAATGCGCGGGGGGGAAAACGAAAGGCAACAAAATGGTCTCTGTGATGCTCTCTGTCTTTAAAATACCTGAAATTAATAGAAAGTAGCGACTTGCCTGGAAGGAAGGAAACATGTTTGAAAGCCTCAGGCTGCGCTTTGTAGTTAGCTTTAGTCTCCTTTTGAACTACTTACATTTCACCATGAATGCGTCACATGTTTCCACTGCTGATAGTGACGGAGGTCCGCATCTGAAATCTAAAGCAGCAGACCATGGAAAAATAGCAAATGAAGAGAAAACGTATGGGGGAAATAAACGGAGAGAGGGGGGTGAAAAACAAACAGGCGGAGCTTATAAGTTGGTTAGAGGAAGAGCTGAGCAGCAGTTCCAGTTATCAGAAGTGCCGTGTAATCTGCTCTGCCCAAGTGTTTTTTCTAGACAAGCCCCAAATTTATGATTTCAACCACAGCACCAGTATAAAGGAGAATGCTCATCAGGTTTAAGGAAAAAAAAGTTATCAGGGGCAGGCAGTGCACTCCTCCAAACATTATCTCCTCTTTGCCAACAGCCTACTTCTGAAGGATTCTTTCTCTGCATCTGACTTCTGAACATAAACAGAGTGCATTTGCGTTTAGATTAGCAAGGAAGAAGGGAACTTGAGAGCGTTTGGAGGTGGAAAGGAGACTTGATGGAGTGTGGCATAAACAGAGTGTCTCTATGCTCCGAGTCAGCAAGGCGGCACAATATTTCGGCTCCCTGAGGAAGAAAATGTTGGTTGTTTTCACTTTTTTTTTTTTTTTGGAAAGTTAGAGGTGCAGTCGCTGCTAACTTGAGTGTTTTCTAATGAAGTTCCAGAAAACTATTAAATGACTCAGTTTAGTCTGTATATTTGAATATTTTCCCACTAAAAACCTATATTCTCTTGTACAAAATAAACCTAAAATAAACCTAACAGTAGTAAAACAGAGTTTGCATTAGCACAACAGCTAATTCTGCTGATTCTAACGCTAATTGCTGTGAGAAGTCGCCATCTGTTCTCTTGATTTTACTTTTTTTCTGTGCGTGTGTATATATAGTATATATATATACAGTATATACATACACATATACACGCACAGAAAAAAATCATATATGTAGCCTACGTATATATTAATAGTTTTATTGACAACAACACAGTGTATAACATTATAAAATATATAAACATACAAAGGAAGAAAAAAGGAAATATTTATCCAATTCATATTTTGTAAAGTTTAAATAGATCATATGTTTTAACAGCTTTTTTATTTTCACAATCAGAGGTATTGTTTAACATATGCAGAAAGTTCCAGAAAATGTGTCTTCTTGCCTGCAAATGTAGATTTTTGTATGTGAAATTTGGATAAAATAATTAACAAATAAATCAAGTAAAACTGGGAATTGAGATTCTTATCAATTCATTCATTCAGTGTAACCAAACAAAACATTTTTCCAGCATAAATTAAACTGGGGGTAAATATGATCACTGATAAAAACAGCCACCAGTTTACTCTGGTGTGTGGGCCAGACCAGAATAAATGAACCAAAGTTTCATTAACAGAGTCACAGTGGAATCTGTGTACATTTCACATCAATGTTTTGATTTTACTTTTTATTCACATTAAAACAAACTGTATTTGTAAGGAGAAGAGGAGCTTTTAACCCTTTGTCTTTGTGTCTGATTGGTCAGTTGACGGCGGATGGGGCGAGTGGAGCGAGTGGTCGCTGTGCAGCTCGGACTGCGAGAGGCAGCGCAGCAGAGAGTGCACGGCCCCGGAGCCCAAACACGGCGGGCGGCTGTGTGACGGGGTGGCGCTGGCCACGGACAACTGCACGGGCGGCCTGTGCACGCAGAGTGAGTTGCATCATCGACATCATCATCATCATCATCATCACCATCACCTCATCCTCTCCTCTCTCCGCCGGTTCACAGTGAGAGAAAAACAGACAGTTTAACATCATTAGCGTCAGTCCCACTGTGTGCAGGGACTGTGCCATTATAGATTTACTGTTCATAATTTTTTGGCAGTGTGGGCTAGATCATGATCGTCATTATAATCATGCTCATTACCAGCGCCCTCATTCATCTTCATTACTCATCCAGTCCACTCCACGTACAGAACACAGGGAGTGTGCGCGCAGGCATGGATGCATACACACACACACACACAAAGGAGTAGTCATTAAATAAACAAACACTTGTAGTGCTGAGAAAAGGTCATAGAGAAACTGTCAAAGTCTGATGTTTCTCTGTCTTTGCAGATCGAAAGTTGCTACATGATGCTAAGCCGCAGGGTGAGTTTCTCCTCAGCTTCCACTTCCTACTCTCACCTTATTTTAAAGGGATAGTTCACCCAAAATTCAAATTTCACTCATTATCTACTCACCCTCATGTCGACTAAGGGCTGGGAGAAGTTTCAGAGTCCTCCGTGCCTTCTCTGAGTTACAGCGGGGCTCCGTGCAGCACTGCATGTCCATATGACGGTTGCGAACGGAGCTCACCTTTCTTCGTCCAAAAAGACACACCAAAAAAACATCCACCATAGTGCTCGTCTGTAATGTCCCTCTTGTATTGAAACCCCAACATGAGAAATTGTTCCGAAAAAATTATTAAAAAAATAAAAACGTATATGTTTTAAGCTTGTTTGTAGCGGAGGCTCCCAGTGTTGCTCTGCCAGAATCTTGCACGATTTGCGGAGCCTTAAACAGGGTGTCAATGCAAATCGTGCGAGATTTGCACGGACCAGGAAGAGCAGTGCTGGGAGCTTCTGCTACAAACAAGCTTAAAACATATACTTATTTAATTTTTTTCAGAACAATTTCTCATGAACATTTCTCAGCCCTCGACATGAGGGTGAGTAGATGATGAGTGAAATTTGAATTTTGGGTGAACTATCCCTTTAAAGATTATCAACTCCTGACTTTGTCTGTACACAGTGACCAAAGACATAACAAATGGTGCATTCAAGGACTGCTTGTTTTAGTTTATGCCAGACTGCACCGTCTACTACTATAGTAGCATTAAGTCCAGGTTTGACGAGGGGGGTTAGCACGAACACTCAGCAGAGCCTTTATCATCGATTCAGCATGGAGAACAGGCAGCATGTGAGGGAAACATCTGACGGGCCGTTCAGCCGTGGAAATCAGTGATTTTCCTCTTTGAATAAAACGACACTCAGCTTTTTAATGGTTTGCAGGTCGCCTTGATGTGAGAGGAACCAATCACTGTGACAGGTGTACTAGTTCTGTGGGGAAGGAAAAAAAAAAGTCGGTGTCACTCATTATGAATGCACCTGTATTCAAAATAGATAGTTATCTGAGATATCGGTGTCCCAACAGACAGACAGAACACATCTTGTATGAATAATGAGCAGCAAATACAAGTGAAATGAATTTCTGTGTGTGGTTTCTGTGTCTTAGTCAGAGGATGATGATGATGATGATGGTGGTGGTTAGTGTGCGTTCTCTCCACCCCTGACATCCAGTCCCACTTTAACGTAATGACATACTGTATGTTGAATCATGTCACTTTCACTCCATTAAGTGGTGTTAATGGTCTTTAACAGTATTTGAACCCGAGCACTTGTGCATGTTAGATTTTCTCTACACACGACTATCGCTTCCCCAAATAATTAATGAATTTACCTCAATGTGATTTCTTCAAACTCAGATACAATACAATACAATACAATACAATACAATACAATACAATACAATAAAACTTAATTGTCCACCATCATGGAAAATTGCCTCCGGCTCACCATAAGAGAAATACATATTTCATTAAAAACAAAAGGAAACGGTTAGAACACAATTAAACATAAAAAATAAAAATAAAAAGTTGAGAGCAGTTCATTGCTAGTGCCATTGAATTCATTTGTTACATTCATTTATACCGAACAATTACACCTACACCCACCTCCATGGTGTAAAAACAACTGATAAACCAAAGAACCACAAGGCCAAACATCTGCCATCACCATATTATCATATGTCTGTTATCAGCACAATATTGATATTTCATTTTTTTTAAATATCACAAGTTTTGTCTTCACTAATATATTACAATATCCCTATATGAAACTAGTTCAACTGCTTCCAACTTATTATTACCTCAGTTTGTGATAGTGATTTGTGTCAAATGACCCTCTCTTTTGGAACAATGTTTTTTTACTCTGTTAAAGTACCGTATCCCTCCACATAAGTGCACCTTCATTTAGTCTGAGCTAAACTGTGGAGAAATACAGAGCACTGTAGTTGTGCTTATGCATAGTAATATAGTAGAAAAGTCATGTTTGACAATGCAGAAGTGAAAATATTCAGAATAAACGACACTAGCAGCTTCAACTTCTATTAGCTTTTTTTTTTTTTTGTAAGTAGCTAGAACTCTTTTTAGTGGAGCCGCCCATCACTCAGTTTCTGTGCTGGTGCTCCTGCTGCTTCTCTGAACCAGCAGCACACTGAGCTGAATCTACTGCAGGTATAACACTGACGACTGGAAAGCTACTGTAAGCACACACACACACACAGCATCAAACAACCCAGACTGTCACTTTGTACTGTACTCCCACTAATGCTATTATTTTTGATGCATCTGATGAAGCATTTCATGCCAAGCAGCCTGTGGTTTACCGCTGCATATTCATCACTTTGTGCATAATTGCTGTGTAGAGTAATGGGCCGTTTATGTGTTGATTAGTGTTGCGTGGTAGTTGGTGCAGTGAAAAATCAATTTGATACCTACTAAGCTGCTGGCACATGTTCTCCTAAGTCGTCCTTTAACACAGTTGTGTGTTTTTTTTGTGTTTGTCAGAAACAAGAGGAAGAATCCAGCCAGGCTGCCAAAACTTCCCAAGCCCTCAATTAACCCGCTACTGTAGCTGTTAATGCCGCTTTGCATATTTTGTCAGTTTCTCTTCATTTGAGCTTCAGGTTACTTAGAGGATTTCTCAGCATGTCCTGTTTCAGCACAGATCTCATTATCTTGCGAGAACAAGCTAGCAGCTCCTTTATTTCCCACTCATTCTTTTCCTTTGTGGACTTGGACGCCACAGCACTGGTGGGACCAGATAGAGCATAATCATCGCAGATGAGCTAATTTAATGAATTGGTTTTGTCACATTATCCCAGTGGAAAGCAGAGTGCCTGCAACACCAGAGCCAAGCAGTGTTTGAAATGACAGTCAGGTGCTGGGTTGATTATAATCGCTTTTCCTTCCGAGGTTTCTCATTAGTAGCTTTAACACTCTGGGATAGAACAATGAAGCTGTGTATCAGGAGGCACGGCAGATACGGAATAGAAAACAAAAAAGGCGCTAAAGTAGTTTGAAAACCAAGGTAGACTTGCCTCCTAGACTTTCACAAGTTCAGCTCAGCTGAAATTCCTCAGCAACACAGGTTTTATTTTTGGGAGGGGGAAAGATTCCTAATTAAGACTCAGCAGACAAAAAAAAAAGAAGTGTCAGAAGAAAAAAGTCACTAACAACGTGTTTCTGTCTCTGACTCTGACTCCAACTTTCCAAGGTGTGGAGAACAGCAGCGACGTGGCCTTGTACTCGGGCCTGGCAGCCGGGGTGGTGACGGTGGTGCTGCTGATCGTCGCCGTCACGCTTTATCGAAGGAGCCAGAGCGAGTACGGCGTGGACGTCATCGACTCGTCCGCCCTCACCGGGGGCTTCCAGTCCTTCAGCTTTAAGACGTCTCGTCAAGGTGAGACAACGACGGCGAGGGTGCAGTGACTCAGGCTCCTCCACAGCAGACTTTTACTTGGATTTAATCTTCATTTAAAGGGACAACGAGGAGTTTTGGAAAGCGAAGTGTTTTCACACTACATTTCCCATGAGCCTCCGTGCACACGGTGATTCTTGGACCGGCGCAAGACGGACGAAAGCGAAAAGAATGTTTTCAAATCAAGAATGATGAATCAGATACCGTCGTAGTTCCATAAGTTCCATAAACGGCGATTCGGCGGCGTTATTCCGCAGTAATAACAAAATAATAACAAAATAACAATAAAGACGAAACAATATATTTATCGAAAATGGACCCATTAACAAGTGTGGGTAACTTAGATTCATCCACATTATTATGACACTTTTTTCTAACCAAATACAAACTCCTCATTGTCCCTTTAATCAGGCTGAAATCTCTTAATTTGATTCAAACAATCAAAAACAAGGACAACACAACCACACAATACAAAAAAAACTAAGACGCACGCAACAAAACATTACAGTCCAAATGAAATATGTCAAATAATCAAGTTCATTCAGCGCCTGAAAGCATCAGTGGGGAGACGAGGTGAGGAAGTTCCTGGATACTGGCGATGATGGTGAGGCTGTTTGGAGCTTTGTATCAATTATAAATGAAAAACATAAGATGGCTGTTTCTTCCCGCCTGTAGGTAGTAGATCCAACCCACGGAGCCACACAGAGAGCAATGATGAAGCTTATAGTGCTCTGTGATGCACTGGGTTTAGATGCTGGAGAATTGATGAGAACTCCCTCAGACATGAAGGTTAACTGCACCATCGGTTTTTTTGTTTTTTTTTACGGCTGGAAGGAGACACACGTCCTTTAAATCTACAGCAGAAACTTTATTTCCTAACTGTATCCACACTGCAGAATAAAAATCAGAAGGGACAGATGTTATGTGAAGTTGTTTTTGCTCAGAAAAAGAAATCATCAAAGGTTTGGTGGTTATACAGTATAATATAATTAAGAGTTTGCGGACATGCTGAGGAGGACGTCCTCTATATTTCACTGTATGCATCCACACTAGTTTAAACCAGTGGGGTGTGTGTAGAGAGTTGTGTTGTTAATTTGCTGTAGTCTGGTGGTGTCACATTTGATGATGTAATTAAATGATTCATGCATAATCACACCCCATAAATTAGAGAGTGGAGTTGAGATGCGTCTGTCATTCCTGCTGCGATATGACAGCCGCAGGTATTTTCTCCTCTAACTTATTTATATCCAGTACAGGCGCCGATTTAAATTTTGATTTGTACTCGATTTAGGGAAAAAGAAGAAATAAAGAGGCTGAGAGTTGGTACATGTAAAGGGGGTGTGCGTGATTTTTGAAGTGGTCTGTTTTTGCCTCTTCACCATCTAAAGGTACTTGACTTTGCAATAAGAGGTTGTTCAGGAGGAAATTGAAAACACAGTGGTGTGTTCATAAGGATCCCTGCAGCCACGACAACACAACACATTACATTTTGTGTGTGCACTCAAAATATTATATACAAATATGGTCATGTCATAATCAAAAAAAATATATTGTTTTTGTTTTTGTCAAACAGCAAATTGAAATATAACTCAGTAACTGCGTTTGCAATTATTTCAAGTGAGTTCGACGCTTGAGGTTCAAAGAGGAAAAAACCTCAGGATATCAAATGAGGTCTGTAGCCTCGCCTGGTGCCACAGTCAGATGCTATTATGATATAAATGAAGTGTCACTCTCCTCCCAATGTGAGGGCTCAGTATGAATGAGGAGACACTAGTCTACTGCTATTCTATTGCACTTTATTTTTATTCAAATACCATCAACGTCCTCACATATTGATGTAACTGTACGGAGTTTAAACCACACAACATGCAAACAGGCCGCGCAGTTTTGTATTTGTATGTATATTCATGAATAATGCATGTATTTATTTTGTATTGTGATATAGTTACATCAATTATTAAAATGCTTTAGGGGCCTGAGTGACTGGATTTTTTTTTTTTTTTTTTTTTTCCCCAGTTTGTTTACTTGAGCCTTCTGGAGAAGCTGTAGTGCACTAAAAGTCCAATAACATACAGTACGAGGCTTAATCTATAAAGCACATCATGTATTTATTGCTTTATTGCAAACATCACTTTGCCCTGAGCAATAAACGCTCAGTGAGAACATATGGTAACAACCGCTGTTTGTGTTCTCACAGTGTAACTCTCGCCTGTTGGAGCCGAGACCTTCTTCTTTACTGGCACTGTATAACTTAAAGGCCAGCGCATCAGTTTGTTGTTATCATCCTACATACATGAATTATTCATGATTCCAAAATTAAAAATGTAATTTATTAGTGTTTTTAATTTTTTATTTGTCTTCGTTTATTTATTTTTGTCCCCCAAATGGAGCATTTGTGCTCCCGTGTCTCCGAAAAACACTGGAGCAGTGTTTTTTTTTTTTTGCCACAGATTGAGGCATATTTTTTACAAGGCTGGCATTATGGGTCGCCACAGCAACAGCTCTCAGCGGGGCATAATAAAGTTCATTTTGATAACACAGCAGGAGGCAGGAAAAGCTTTAATCTTGATCCATGTTCCCCCTCGATAGAGAAGCTGAACCAGCCCAAACACCTGGAAGGTGGTCGCTGCTCCATCCACACACACACACACACACACACACACACTCTCTCACACACACACACACACACACACACACACACACCTCTGACTGCTACTGTACAGGAAAACTGTAAATATTCACATCCTAATGCATTCAAACTGTGATTCAGTGTCAGTGTTATTACTGAACCCCCAGACTCTGTTATTTAACATTTTGCTATTTTATTCTAACACAGTACAGTAAATTGTCTGCCTCTCTAGTTTCCATGGTAATAATATTATAGCAGTAGTCACCATGACATCCTCTGTAGGTTTTTTTTTTTTTCCCGCTGTTGTAGGAGGAAGTTTAAAGTGTTAGTCTCTCATTTAAAGATGTCTAATGAGGATAATTGGCGATGCCTTCCTGTGTCTTCCCAGCGAACCCCCTGCTGATCAACTCCTCCATGCAGCCGGATCTGACAGTTTCGCGTACGTACACCAGCCCCATGTGTTTCCAAGACTCCATCGACAAGGAGCTGATGGCCGAGCGCTCGCTCCTCGACCCACTCCCCGATCTCCAGGTCAAAGGTCAGTGATTTTTTTTTAAAAACTGTCACGGGAGCTCTCGTCTCGTCTTGTGGTTGTCGGCTACTTTTTTTGGAAGAGAGGTTGTTACAGAGAAGGTAGCAGCTCTGCAGTAGCAGCAGTCCGGAGGATAATCCATCCTGCTTTGAACCTGTTTTTTTTTTTCTTTCATACAGAGACAGAAATGGTCATGACCTTGTAAGGGCATGACAAACTGACTATCCGATAGGCCACATCCCCCGTAGTTACTGCTGCCTCACCTGTCAACACGTTAGCATCTTCACCAGTTGGTTATCCAGGAAAGAAACTGTGTTGGTTTGTTGTGATTCGCTGCTTAGCTTTTTTTTTTAAGCTACAGCAGTGGTTCCCAACCTTTTTTGGCTCGTGACCCCATTTTGACACCACAAATTTCTGGCGATCCCCGTCAATCAAGATGCACCAGCTCAGATTTTATATGCTGCATTTATATTTGAACTCGATTTATATTTGAGAAAGTGAAAGTATAGAATACACTTGTTTAACATTGTCTGTGTTGTTTTTAATCATAATTTTAAAAAGAATAATAATTAGTTAAAAAAAAAAATGTCAGTCTTTTTTTTTTAATCAATTACTAAATATTTCAGACGACCCCATTTGAATTCCATGCGACCCCACGTGGGGTCCCGACCCCAAGGTTGAAAAACACTGAGCTACAGTATATATTTCTTACTGGAGCTGTATCAGTGTTTGATCTGAGTTTGTCTCACTGCACCAAAGTCACTGCTCTTTCCCTTTGCATCTGCAGGGGTGGCGGAGAGGGCAGAGTACCATGTCATGTCGCACCCTCAGACGTTTCCGAGGGGCCTGGCTCCGGACTACAGAGGAGTCGCCGTGGGGACGACGCTGGGCAGGAGAAGCAAAAACCTCTTCACTCCTCAAGTCTCTCTGACTCCCAGCAGGCCTCTCCACAAAGCCACCGCCGTGTTTGGACACGCTGGAGGACGGCTGGTTGTCCCCAACACAGGTCAGCCTTCAATATGTCCAAGCTGAAATCCCTACAATGAGAAAGAAAAATAAATCACCAACAGAAGCCACAAACTGGAATTTAAGCCGACTTTGAAGCTGCAGCAGAGACGAAACAGAACATCCAGCGCTGCATTTTGAAGTTGTTTGACCTTGTCAGTGTTGGTCCGCAGCGAAAATGTGAAAATGCCATCGATCGACCGAGTAACATTAAGACGAATATATTATGTACTGAAGTGATGAAGTTAGACAGCATTGGCATTTTTAACCAACCGGTGGGGTCCTGACAAACACAATCCATATTTCTCAGAGTGCACGGGGGAAGTGTTTCCATAACTGCAGTGAATGCATCATTTGGAGAGTTTTGCCAGATGAATGAATTTAAAAGAAAAAAAAAGCGGAAATTGTGGATTTCAGCTTTAACATTTTTGAGAATGCATACTGTACTCTGCATGGAGAAAATGTTAACAAGTCTATGTAAAGTAAAAAAAAAAAAAGCTCTGATGCTCAGTCAAGCAGATTATTCCTGCAGCGCTGTCTCGTGGCCTACATTCATCATCCTGTCCACTGCGGGCCTTTATCTACTGCAGCGTAGATTGGCAGTAATTGTTTATCATATAGTAGAATATGGTGTTTGGGTCTAAGACAGAGACACTCTCTCTATGTATGTGTGTATATGTGTGTGTATGTGTGTGTGTGCATGTTAGAGGGAGAGAAACTGCAGGCAGCATCGATTCACAGGCGCTGTGGGACCTTCCCTCCGTCACCTTGTTCTGGGGCCGTCACCTCTCCGGCTGTCACCCTCCGTAAAGAGACCTGACAGCCGAGTAGGTGTGCGTGTCCTGTGTGTGTGTGTGTGTGTTTGTGTCTGGCTGCGTGTTGATCAGCTCTTGCATACCTCCCTCTCTGCAGGTATCAGTCTGCTGGTGCCTCATGGGGGGATCGCAGACGACACTACCTGGGAAATGTACATGATCATCAACCAGGAAGACAGCAGGTGAGGGACTCCGACTGAGGAGCTGCGTTCTGCCGTCTTTTAAAGGGATAGTTCACCCAAAATTCAAATTTCACTCATTATCTACTCACCCTCATGTCGACTAAGAGCTGTGAGAATTTTCAGAGTTACAGGGGGGTCCGTGCAGCAGTATTTGTCCATATAATGGTTGTCAATGGATACCAACTTTCTTCGTCCAAAAAGACACACCAAAAAACATCCAAAGACCTCCATAGTGCTCGTCTGTAATGTCCATCTTGTATTGAAGCCCTGACATGAGAAATCGTTCCGCCAAATCACGCGAGATTTGCACTGACACAGGAAGAGCAGTGAACTGAGACACTGGGAGCTTCCGCTACAAACAAGCTTGAAATATAGACTTATTTAATTTTTTTAAATAAAAAAAATATATATTATATATAAATATATAAAAATAAATTTCTCATGTCGGGGCTTCAATACAAGAGGGACATTACATACGAGCAGTATGGAGGTATTTGGATGTTTTTTGGTGTGTCTTTTTGTTACGAAGAAAGTTAGTATCCATTGACAACCATTATATGGACAAATACTGCTGCACGGACCCCCCCCCGTAACTCAGAGAAGGAACGGAGGACTCTGAAAATTCTCACAGCTCTTAGTTGACATGAGGGTGAGTAGATAATGAGTGAAATTTGAATTTTGGGTGAACTATCCCTTTAATCTTTAAGACCCCTTCACGCCGCGTCTCCCCGCCCTCTTCCTGCCACGTCGGCTCCGCCTCTTTCATGCACAGATACACAGTACACTCAGTACTCAGTACATGCAGACGTACAGATGTATTCCCACCTCAGCATGGGGTCCTTGCTCGTCTTTGAGAGACTACAGGGGAGGACACGATGTGTCACAAACACACATCATGCAGCTGCAGACTGATAGCATTACGGCCTTAAGCGACTGTCTCAGCGGAGGAAGATACACTCTACACGACTCTGGCGGCACTGTTTTGTGTTTTTTTGATACAGCTGACAATATCTGCCTCCATCGTGATTTGGTTTTTAGAGTGGTAAACTTTGTTAAAGTCATGACGATAGATGATATTGATTTGGTTTTTGGTTTTGACGGAAGGAGATACGCCGCAAAGTTTAGGTGACTTGTTGCCTGCCAGCGGGAAGTCTATTTCTGTAACGTTGCCGTCAAGATTTCCACAAAGCTATTACTCAAGGAGAAAATGGAATGACAGATAAGATCCGTTTTGAAAAGGGAGAGTCTTAATACCTTTGACTTCTTTTGCAACTGAGCCTCAAAAGCTATGACAAGCAGAAATCAGTTTTTTTTGGACATGTTCTTGACTTATAGCAGACAGTATCAGTATGTGTCAGTGTGACTGTAAAACCCTGCTAGAGAGATATCACCCTAACAAAGGCGGCTAAGCGCAGCGAAACTCAATTTCCACGTCCAACAGAGAATCAAGTGACATTTAGTGGCGTATGAAATTCAGCTGTCATTTCACCTCAACCCCTCCTCCTCCTCCTCCTTCTCCTCCCTTCCCCCGTCCGCCGCCCACCCATTAAAGGGATAGTTCACCCAAAATTGAAATTTCACTCATTATCTAGTCACCCTCATGTCGACTAAGGGCTGGGAGAAGTTTCAGAGTCATCCGTGGCTTCTCTTCGTAACAAAAAGACAAACCAAAAAACATCCAAATACCTCCATGCTGCTCGTATGTAATGTCCGTCTTGTATTGAAGCCCCGAAATGCAAAATTGTCCCGAAAAAAATTAAATAAGCTTATATTTCAAGCTTGTTTTCTTCCCAGTTCGTCTAAATTTGACGAACCGGGAAGAGGAGCTTCGAGAAGCTTCCGCTACAAAACAAGCTTGAAATATAGACTTATTTAATTTTTTTCGGGACAATTTCGCATTTCGGGGCTTCAATACAATACGGACATTACATACATATGAGCAGCATGGAGGTATTTGGATGTTTTTTGGTGTGTCTTTTTGTTACGAAGACAGTTGGTATCCATTTGCAACCGTTATATGGACATGCACTGCTATGCCGAGACCCTCTGTAACTCAGAGAAGCCACGGATAACTCTGAAACTTCTCCCAGCCCCTAGTCGACATGAGGGTGAGTAGATAATGAGTGAAATTTCAATTTTGGGTGAACTATTGTTTTATTGTTTTATTTGTTTTATTGTTTTATTTGTTAGGATCCCCATTAGCTGCGCTCTAGAACGCCGCTAGTCTTCCTGGGGTCCACATTTAAAACCAGTACATTTAAACATAAATCTGCAATCCCAACATGAAAAAGACAAGTCAACAAAATCTTACATTAAATCTGTACAATCAGATTGTCATTGTCATCTACATCAAAAAACATGTGTAAGATAACTCTGTTGTATAGCAGTTATGAAATAAAATAACAGAAAAATAATAAAATAAGAGGGTAAAACAAATGAAAATGACAACAAGAGATTATTACCCTACATAAGACCCTTTGATCCCTTTAAGCGCCATAGTCTTGTGGGTAGAGATACAGATCAAAGGTCACATATAGGCTCAGTTAGCCCCGGCTGGTTGTACAGTACACGCCCCTACCCCCAAAGTCTCCCCCCCCCCCTCCCCCTATTTCAGCCAGTGCTGCTGCCCTCTAGGCTCCTGCTTTGCTCTGATAAGCCTGATGCTGTTTACTTCTCTGGCTGTCGGGTAGGAGGCTGCAGGAGCCCGTGCACCGCTGAGCTGTCAGTCAAAGCCTATCTTCTGACAGCCGCAGAGTCCAGGGGAGAAATTGGATCCTTTCTTCCCATTCAAACCCGGGCCATCTACATAAGACGACGCTTCCCCGCTCGAAGAATGGGGAATCGATCAGCTCTGGCTCGGTTTCAGGTGTTCACAAGAGGCTTTCCGTCCATCCTCTGGTGCTTTTTACAAGGATGTTTTGTGTGTGTGTGTGTGTGATCTCTTTCCCCGGCTCGGCTCGGCTCGGCAGGGGTCAGTGGGTAGTGCAAGGACAGAGAGCCATTGTGTAACAAAATATACCTAATGTGACGTGACTCGCGCAAGTCTGGTTGAATGTGCTCAGCAGTTTAATCCTCATTTCCTGAGTATCCTTTACAGGAGGAGGCAGCTACAGTAGTTCTCTGTGGCATCGGTCACAGCTGCATTAGACCGGGTGTCATTTAAATGGTGTTGTTGGTTAATTGAGCCTTTGTTGGCCTTCTGATTGGTCTGCTGATCCACCAATCAGAGCGCTTCTTCCCACGTCACGAGTTGTGCAACGTTCTACGGTTGGACAACCCTAGGATGAAACCGTACGAAACGAGAGAGGAAGACAGCAATTTCTTCGGCAAAAACTACTTTTTAATTTTTCAATACGGTTATAAGTTGTGCCTGCAATAGTGACTGCCGATATCCGGAACATTATTCCCGGAGTCATTTCTATCCCATTCCCCAAACCGAAGACATCAACATACTTATTACTTTAACCTTCAAAGTTATCTAGCAAACATTACGTTACCGTTGCTAATGTCTTTTGAACTTTGTGAAGTTTTATGAGGAGAAATGGGAGATCGGAGATTAAACGTTATCTAGTAGCTAATGTTAGCTAGTGTCGTTAGCTAGCTAGCTAGTGAGTGCCCAAAACAATGATTTTTCCCCACTTTTCGGAAAAGTCATGTAGGCCCTAATGCCCGTGTAACGGAGGGTCTGGGTGCACTCAGTCACCCATAAAGAACATGCAACACCTGACTACCAAGCTGTCATTGACCTCTTGGCACAACCCCACCTGGGGCAGTCCGTATCGAAACACAACGTAGAGGGCCAGATTAACATCGGCTACACCCGTTCAATCGCTCTTAAGTATGTCTGTCTTCTATCACGGACACCGTTTTTCTGAAATAGAAGTTAATTCAAATTTTCCTTACAAGCAATTTAAATCTGCCTATTTTTCAATGGTTTCCAATGGGAGTTAACCCTTTTGTGACCATTGTTTGTCCAACCTAGCAACAGTAACTTGACAAAGGGTAAATTATTCTCCTCTGTCTGCATGAGTTGACCCAGCGGATCTCTGACCGCTAGGACCATGTGCAACAAGCTTTAGCATTACATGCAAAAAAAAAGTTGCCTCAGCACCGTGGCCTCCTAATGAATGTGCAGCATCTCCGATATTCACTTTGTGTTTGTTAAGGGAATATCTGACTCTGCAGAGGCCGAGTTCCCCATTAAGTTCACCAGCGAGTCACTATAACTTTGTGTGTCTGCCATTTGTGTTAGAGCTTGTTCCCTAAAAATACCTGCCTACTGCAGAGAGCAGCACTGATGAGAGCAGTGGCATCCAGAAAGCAAAATAAATGTGACTCAGACACTTATTTTTTTCTTCCTGTATCCGCCCAGTGCCACCGACCAGATCTGGTCTGCTACATTATTTTAAGACAGCAGCTCCACATCTGGACCAATTCTGTTGAACACACATAAGAAAATTCTTCGGGCTATCAGTTAATACAGACGGATAACAGCCAGACTCAGGCAGGAGGACTCGGGCCAGAAGTTTAATTTTCTACCATCAGGGAACACAGGAAGACATTACATTTGTTGGTCATGAAATCGGTTAATTAAAAGACATTAAAAAACCTGTGTGTGACTGCAGAGCCTGGTGGTAATTATCTGCCTTAAAAAGGTATTGATTCGTGCAACTTAAAGTAGCTAAAGTTGGGGGGGAAAAAGTAGGCTACTTTGTGTTTTGACAGAATCAGATTATGCATCCCTACTTTTCACTGAAGCTATCGAATGTTTACATTGAGCCGAATATTAAAGGTGAACTCGCAGGGGAACAGCTGGATCTCTGATAAACTGCCTCAGGTGAAGTCAATTTTTATATTTTTTTCAGACTACCTGGCTGATATAAAATCCTAATAGTAACCACAGAGGCTTGAATAATAAAAGAAAGGGTTGTTAACAGTTTTTACTGTGCTGTTGTGCAAATCGTCCTCTATGGAAACGTCCAGATAGATGTGCACGGCCTTTTGTCCAGTAGTTTTCTGTTTGTTTGAAATTTTAAAAAACTGACTTTTTAACGAAAATATTGATTCTGTTCCAGCTCAGTTTTCTGGTTGTTTAACTCAGAGAGCTTGACAGACAGACTCTCAAATACTAATGAGGCTTTTTGAAAAATGATTTATTCAGAATCGTGATCGAAGCAAATACAAACCATGAATGTCACACTGGATAGTGATGTGTTGATGTGTGTGAAAAGGTGGAGGCTGCGCATATAGGCTACAGTACAAGACTTATCGCTAATAACCCCCGATCTACTATCTATACCGAAACCATCATCCCGGCTGTGATATTTCTTTGTTCTCATAACCACAGACAGTGATGCTAAATAACCATCTTTAATCTTTGCTCACAGGCAATCTGGCTAATTACCATAGTCTCAGCAGCAGGTAACCTTGGTTTCCTCTGAGCCCGGGGCTGATTAGCACAAAAGTGCAGCTGCAGGGCCACAGTGCTGTCTGGATGTGTGATTTTATTTTTAGACAGCAGATCATAACCTCTTTTAATATTTTAGTGTTGATTGGTAACAGCATAATGAAGAACAAAAGTTTCACACCAAACTCGGCACCAGGAGCTGTTAAAACAACAGGAGCCAAACAACCTCAGCCCATCCCTTCAGCGGGCTCACACAGGATATGTTGATATAGTATAAATGCATGTACACATCGTCTCATCATCTACATAGCTCTGTCTTATTGGCAACAATTTCACTGGAATAGAAACTAATTGAAATCCCTGCTACAGTGCTAATGTTGTGATCACTTGATGATCAGTACAGAAGTAAAACAGGAAAGTAGTTGCTTCACTTTGATCACCTGTGCACCAGTTAAATGCCACTCGTGCTAATTGCTGCTTTGTCTTAGTATTTAAGCCTAAAACAAGCTTTAATTGATCAGTTGATTGGAGGGAGTTCTAGCAGCTATTTTACCAAATGGATTCATGATTTTATTTTATTTTTTCCCCCAGTGCTTTTCTAGTGTTGCATTCTCTGCCTTTTCAAAGTAACCATCTATTATCTGAATGTGTTTGGGTTTTGACAAAAACAAGACGTCTGTAAACGTCACCTTTTGACTCCAGGAAACTCATGAGCAAGCTTCAATTTTTTCTTTTTTCTTTTTAAACAAACGATTAACTTTAAAAAATAAAAGTAAGTGTTAGATGTAGTTTGTGTAATTATCTGTTTTTGTAGTCAGTGTAAAAAATAAAAAAAATCGGCGCACTGCTTCTAATAAGCGAAATAATGGTTATAATTAAGGTCAGACAGCTGCAGCTTTTGAAAGCCACTGCTGTTCAACTCCACTACGAGAGAAAATAAAATGTTTGTTTGGGAAGATTTGATGCATTTTGTATTGGGTTGTTTTTCCCTTGGAGCTTCCCCACCACTATCTTATCTGTGATGCAAAATGAAACATATTTAATATGCACACTGAGTGTGTTGATTGTACTTTTCTGATGTGAACAAGCTGCACACTACTCAGTATAGTACTGTATGTAGCAGGGCAATGGGCTTTACAGCTTTGTGTGGGACAACATGCAGAGATTCTACTTTTGAAGTCTTATCTCATTTCCACTTGTTGGTGTTTTCTTGTATCTGCGTCCATGTCCTCATGTGTGTGTGTGTGTGTGGGTGCCCGCTCGCATTTGTGATGCATCTGTGCCTTCGCGCGTGTGTGTGTGTGTCTGCAGCTCCGTCCCCGACTCTGTAGCTGCATTAATGATGCTGAGAAAAAATCCACGCTGCTCCAGTGACAGCAGCAGCACCAACATGGTGTCCAGTGTGTATGTGAGGTGTCCAGCCGGGCCAGCTGCATGACTGATGGTGGTCCCATCGATTGCTCTCAGTCTTCGGGGCTTCCAGCCAAGATTGGGCCCCTGGCCAAGAGCAGCTTGGCCCAGCTAATCTGTCACCAGGCCGGCCAGAGCAGGCTTCATAAGCTCCATCGACCCACGAAGCTTACACGCTCTGTGCTAAAGCCTGTCCTCTCCAGCCTCACTGTCCATTAGTCTTGGTGCTTTAATCTTCCTCTATCTGTGTGTCTGTGTGTCAGCTAGTCAGGGATTGATTCATTATGAGTGTCCAAGGATTTGAGTTTACTTTGTTCAGAGGCAGGGGTCACACTCTGCTATCTGAATGCTTGATTAAGCAGCGATTCATTAGCAGTGATATTCTTGTTCTCATGTTTATACACTCTGAAACTCAATAACTGTTTGTTTTCTCCCTCGGCGCTCTCCAGAGCAGCAGACTGCACTTTATCCTAAATAATGGCCATATCATGAGATTTGTTATTTTCTAATGCTCGTCTTTCTTCACCTCTGTGTGCAGCACTTTGTCCGAGAACGGGCCGGAGATCTTCCTGAGCCCCGCCGTCACGTACGGACCGCCGGGCCTTGACCTGTCCTGTCCCATAGCCATGACCGTAGCCCACTGTGGGGAGGTCGACGCCGGCAACTGGACCATCCGGCTAAAGAGACAAATGCAGGACAACAAGTGGGAGGTGAGCACCTTTTGCAAAAGACACAAATTGTTTTTACCAGCACTCAGGAATATCAATAAGATCTGATAAACTGCTTCGCCTTAACTTTGATGAAAATTGTTCATCCTGCGGCGGAGTCATGCGAGCATGGATCCGATTTCAGGGTTGCCAGCTCAGATTCATCATTCTGCATGAAGTTCAGGCTCTTGGAGCTCTACCTCATGCTGTCACACGTCCAAAAGAAATGTCAGGCCAGATGCAAATGACGGCTATTAGTCACTGAAACACTCACTCCTCTCTCTCTCTCTGTCTCTCTCTCTCAGTTTAACGATGGTGGTATTTTAAAGTGTTGCAGGTGTTGAAATTTAGAATCGGTGAATTCAGCTGGACACGTCAAGTGAAATTAAATTAAGGAGAGGAAACATCTGGACACAGAGCAGATGTTGCCGTATGTCCGCTTTGGTGTTCTGCCACATGACAAACTGAAACGTTAACAATAATAATATTAGCATCAGTTTTTGCAGACGTTTCAACCCTCACCTTCGCACTGCGCTGACGTTAGCTAAAACTGGATGGGTGTTGACACGTTGCCAAATCTGCATGGATTGGGGGGATAATATTTTTCTGCACAGGTTCAGCAGACAACCTGATGATGTAATGTAACTGATGACACTTTTCTGTCCTTGTGATAGAAAATAAAGCTTTTTGAATTGAATTGAATTGAATTAAATGATAGATTTTTATTCTTTGGCCTCCCAGTCAGAGAAAGAGAAGATAAAGTGGTTGCATGAGGAGAGTTAGAGGAACATGAGGGGGATGGAGAGAGGCTGGAGAAGCTGTCAGAGTCGCTGGGCTTGAGGAAAGAGCGAAAGAGAGAAACGTCTCTAAATAGAGGACAGATGAGACATGAGTTCATAGCTTCTTGCTGTTAACTACTTTTTTTTTCGTCCTCCGCTGTCGGACTTGATGCCACCGTGACTCACTATCACCTCCTGAGGTACAAACTGGTCCAAACAGACAAGCGTAGTCTGTCAGGGGTTAGCTGCTTAGCATGTTAACTCCAGCCCTGCACCGCTGCTACACAACACACACACAGGCGTCTTTGACATAATGTCAAAGCTGTTATTTCCTCACACTCTGCTGCTGATAATCACTGATAATGTTTTGAATATTTCAAAGTAAAAGCACTTCTACATATGAGGTCCTTTTTGCAGCCTTCAAACTGTGTGAGGTCAAAAACAGATAAAAACTGTCAAGTGTGCTTTTTGAAAGATTTAATACTTCATTCCTCTAAATGCATTATAGTTCTATCTGCTGTGATTTCTGCTGTAAAGGGGTTTTTTTCTCACTTTCAGCTCTTTCGGTAAAATAACACGTCTGAAAAAGTCCTTCAACTCTGCCCTGTACAGCTACTTCACAGTCTCGCCGAGGACTAGTACAGACATCCGACTTGAATCCAAACACCCTCCATCCATTTTCTTGTGGCTCCTCGGCGGTAGTAGACATATCTAAGATGCTCTTTTAATGTTTAACTAACCTCATCAAAAAGCTATGGGGCCCTCTCGGAGACAGAGTGACCCCGGCGCCGCCGTGTGAGCGTGACCTGAGAGGGGGGCCTCGTGGCTTCTCCTCCTCTTTTCACTCGCTGTGACATTTACACAGATGTAATTTGCCAGCAAGACGTGTTGCACAAAAGGGAGCTATCAAAAGACTCATCACTGATGGGAGCTGTATGCCATCAGACAGCAGAGAATAGCGGAGGGAGTCAGCGCAGGAGGAGGAGGAGGAGGCGGAGGAGGAGGAAGAGATAGACAGAAAGATACAGACGGGTTCAGGGGAAAGACGAAGAGATGTTCTCCAAGAAAAAAGCAAGAAAGGTGCGACCCGTCTCTGTCACAGTGAAATAATGAGCCCTTTATCTCAGGAAGGATGCTTACTCAAAGCCTAATCTCTGGAATTAGTGATATAATGGGAAATGGAGGTCTCTCTCTTACTCTCTCCTCTGTCTGCCTTCCTCTCTCTCTCTTTCCTTCCTTCCTTCCTTCCTCCTCCTCCTCCTCTCTCTCTCGCTCCGTCTGCCTCTCAGTGCCATTCCCATTAAAGCCTGCACTTTTGTACTGCTAGAGTTTGACTCCATCATTTCTCCCCCCGGCTGCCTGGCGGGGATGAGCTATGCCATGGAGATCCTTCATGTCTTGCTGCAGCGCTAATGGGGGCTGGTTTTCGGAAGCTGTGGTCCACTAAATTACCCTCCGTTGCTTTATATTCGTTCGAGCAGGGCCATATGCAAAGGGGGGGGGGGGGGGGCAGGGGGGACCCAGGGGTCACAGTTAAAAGGTGATTTAGGGAGGACTGAGCACAGGAATGAGGAGCAATTGGCCATCGGATCCAACCGCAGCAGCGCCGCTAATCCATTTTGTCAGTGTTACTGTATCCCCCATCTGTTTAGTGAGATGTGTCGTTATTCATTTGGCCCTCGTTCACTTGTGCGCACTTCCTGATCCTGTGTGAGTCTGTGAAGTGTTTTAATTTTAATAACGTCCATAACAACAATACAGTCACTTGTAAAAATAGGAAAAAAATGTAAATGCCAGATCCGCAGCTCTCGCAACTCATTAACTGACTCCAAAAATATTCTTTTCACAGGTAATAATTGACAGAATGATGAATCCTGCCTGATCAATCAAATGTGCTAAGAGGTGCATTATTCACATATCACAGGCTGGATGTTCATCTTTTGTGTGATGGTTAAATTAAAGCCTCTTCCTCCCTGTGCAAGCACATTCTTGGATGTAATTGAAATGTTAATAATCATGAATCAGCAGGCTGAGCTCCGCTGTGTATAACTAGATGCTGATTCCTCAAAAATCAAGAGCTCAAAAATCATCTGCAAGACGGCATCCCAGTATCGAGCCGTTCTCACAATTAACTCCGAGATGAAGCGCCACAGGCTTCCAGAGCATCGCTTTTATTTAATGCACTGGACCTAAATCTGGTCTCTGCTGGTGTGTGTGTGTGTGTGTGTGTGTGTGTGTGTGTGTGTGTGTGTGTGTGTGTGTGTGTGTGTGTGTGTGTGTGTGTGTGTGTGTCTCCACAGGAGGTGATGTGTGTGGACGAGGAGAGCACGTCCTGCTACTGTCTGCTGGACGCCCACAGGTGCCACGTGCTGCTGGAGCATCCAGGTCGCTACGCCCTGGTGGGGGAGCCGCTGAACCAGGAGGCGGCCAAGCGGCTGAGGCTGGCGGTGTTCGGTAGTCCGGATACCAGCAACTCTCTGGGCTTCACCCTCAGGGTTTACTGTGTGGACGACACGCCGCATGCTTTTCAGGTACAGTGTACAGAGGGAAGAGGAAATGGTGTCAGGGTTGATTCAGTGTACTAAAAAACTGTTTTGTCATGTTTTCATCTCATCAAACACCATGTTAAAAGAGCTATGTGTATGTTTTAAAGTGCTATATAGCTAAATTTAGCATAACATGACATTTTGCATCAAACTTAAAGGTAGAGTCTGTGGGATTATTCCTAAAAAATGAGAATATAGACAAAAGAAATCCTGCTTCATCATCACCTATGGGCTTCCACTCATGTGTGGTGGTGACCGTGTCTGTATTTTGATGTTTTGGTGTAGTTGGGTCGTTTCTGGGCGGGGAGTCGGTGTGTTTTCCCCAGCCAATGACAGAGCGTAGGTGAAGTTGGGCGTGTGGCGCTGTGGGCTTGTATAAAAACTACTACTACTACTAGAGGAGGGGCCCAATTTGAATGTTGTGTTTACAAATTGTATTGAAAACAAACCTACAGACGCTACCTTTAATAGCAAACAAAAGGAAATCTTTTTTTCCCCACAAAATATTAAAGGGACTACGAGGAGTTTCGGAAAGAAAAGCGAAAACATTTGCCAATAATGTTTTCATTATGAAAATGAATGAAAGTTCAAAGACGATCAGATACCGTCGTAGTTCCGACCATAAATGGTGATCCAGCTGCGTTATTCCCTTGACGCACTGGGCAGCGGGAAACCGAAACTAGGAAAATAATAATATCAAAATAACTATAAGGCAAAACAATATTTTTTTTGTCGAAAATGAACCCACAACAAGTGTGGGTAATGTAGAATCATCCACATTAATATGAGATTCTTTTATAACCAAAAGCAAACTTCTCAAGGTCTCTTTAACTTTACATTGATTTTAGAGGAAAAGTCAAAGGATCCATGAATATCTACAAAGCTCTGTTGACATGTTACGGTCTGGAAACCAGCACCAATGCAATTCACATATTCATGCTGCTAACGTGGCTAAAACTGTGAATATATCCAGCCGAGCTCTGGAGTACAATAATAAGCCAGTAAGTACCGTATGTGACAGAGGAAAAGTGGCTGGTGGTGGTGGTGGCGGTGGTTTCGCCTGGAAGAGCTGCTGCTGTCTTGAGTTTTTCTTTTTTTTTTTTTGTGCTCCACTGAAGATCTGCCTTCAGTTCGGTAACATCGCCACTGGGAGCTGCCTGATGACTCGGAGACAAAGAGGGACTTTTAATTACAAAGACAACAGATGCTCTAAGGTTGCTTCTCTGCCCTTTCTTTGCGTAATTTAATTTGCTCTCTGTTAATTAAGTGCGCCCCAGCATTGCATTTCATGTGACAAGTATCTGAACGCATTGAAATGAAAAAAAAGAAAACCCATCCTCCGATCCGGCCTCAGTTCATCGCCGTACTCCTTGGTGGAGTTTTGTGAAACATTTTCTCTTCAGTGTGGGTTCACGCCAATAAAAAACACATATATACACCTTTTTTTTTTAATTCAAAGGCAGCGCTGCAGCCAAAAAAAGAAAAAACTTCTGCCAGGAGTAATTTGTTTCCTTTCTTAATTAGAAATACACAAACAGCTTTTCTGAATTAGCGCTGCTAGTCGCTCCACAAAGCCAAAAGTCCTGCTTCACTTGTGCCTCCATTCAAGAGGTAAAATTGCACGTGAACAAAGGAGAAATTGGTTGTAGGTGCCAAGAGCCAATTCACTTCACCTCTCCATCAGTCAGCCGTGGTTATTTGTTCATTTGTTTTCTTTTTTTTGCCGCCTTTTGTTTGTGCTTCATACGACAATTAATTTCCCCCGTGAGCTTGAAGCAGGAATCGATCAGGTTCAAGGCAGCGCCATGTGTTTGTGTGTGCACTTTGCATTTCCCTCTTCCCCCTCTGTGTTGTGAGACGGAGAGGATAAGCAGCACCAGGCATACAGGACTCACCGCCTCGCATGCATCCCCACAAGATGCAGGAGATGTAAACACAAACATGCAAGGACCATGTTTACATGTGTTATTCTTCTCCTATGACCTGGAAAAATCACAATTTCACAACGCACAAAGCCAAAAAACAAACAAACTGCAGGCCTTTGTTGTTCAAGCCGTGTGTCGGAGGAACTTTTTTTTTTTTCATCTTTTTATCTTATTTTGAAAGTGTTGAGCACTGTTGGTTTGTCACTTGTGCCATTTGTGCTTTGATCCTTTTCATGGCTGGTTACCTGTCAGGAGCATCAGTGGCTCCAGCAGTTCAACTTTTAGAGCCCAATCACTCTGGGTGCATTAAAGACACCACTCTTTCATTTGTTGATTTTCTGTTTTGTTTTGTTTTTTAAAATATGCTCACAGCAGTTTTCCAACAGTGCGAGAAGCAGAGAGCAGATAAAAATGGAGGCTTCCTGGGTGCACAAGCAGCTTGTGCAGCTCTTAAAAACCCAAGACAACTCTTCACTAAAAGCTTATTTTTGTCGCAGTGGTTATTTCATTATCAGCTCATCTGTCAATTATTTTTTTTAATTAATCATCGAAGGAAAGTCAGACATCACAAGCAAAGCAGCTCAAAGAGATTCAGCTTGTATCACAGAAGTCAAAGAAAACCTGAGTCACAAATAAGAAGCTGAAGGCAAAATATAGAAAATAAGGCCGTCGATTGATAAAATTATTCAATCTTGATTGATCATATGGTGTAGATAGCTAATCCAGATTAATTGCATGTTTTTTATTCAGGATATTTTTCAAGTATAAAGGCCTAAAGATGAGATCTGCTCTGCTGGAGACTCATTTCACATCGACAGTAGGCCTAACTGCAAATAACCTCTGGGTTTTGTCAACAGACACAGTGGCAGACTGCGAGACGATTCATTTCCAGCGACGGATAAAACAATGAATCAGGTCAAAGGCCAATATTTAAAGGGGAACTTTGCAAGTCCAGTCACTTTTTTGCTGTTTTGCCAGCCGTCCTCCCTCCCCCACCTGGCAAAGTGCGTTTTGTTTTCGACGTAGCTGACGAGAAATGAATCCATGGAGCAGTGGATAACATTATATATCATACGTGTTACAATGTGTATATTTGTGCAGTCGAATCAGTCATAAACGAGATCACGGGTTACGCAGCGTGTTTGTGTCATGTTGCCTCCAAAACAAGGTCTGGGGCACCGGTTCGGGTCTTTCAAGGTTGGTTTTTGGCCAAGGAAGGCCTCCATTCTCCCTGTAACAAATCATTTAACCATCACAATTACTCCAAAGCTGTTTAATAACTGAATGATATAAATTTAATAATGGTAAAAATCTTGCATAGTTCCTCTTTAAAAAAAAAAAAAAAGTTGTCAAATGTGCAATAAAGCATAATTTTCCCCTTAACTTTGACAGGGATAATCAAAACATCTCATAATGATATTGAAGAAACTGCATCACTGTGTGTTGCTATGGTTACATCTCCAGCATTAGCATCAACAGCTGTTAGAAAGACACATTGCAAGTTTAGCATGAAGCTTCACTCACCAACAACAGCTGTGGTGAAAAAACAACGCCCCCTTCTCTTCTGCTAATTAAGTTAGCATGCTAACCAGCTAGCCCCGTGTCACTTATCCCCAGTAACGACTCACTGACTGCAGCTTCACATCTGCAAATTATAACCCCTCAGTAACTGCAACAATCATCACTCTCTCCTGAAAGGGAAAACTTACAAAGAGCTCCTTTAGGCAACTTTCTTATTATCACTTCTTCTTCTAAATTTGTCTCAATTCAACCTTTTCCAACCTTTGGGAAACAATAAGGATCTATATGTGTGTGTTTGCTGTATCATCAGTCAACAGAAAGCTATTGTTGCACATAAACTGCTCTGTGCAGTGAGTCCAGGCTTGGTACAGTGTGCGTGTATCAACCATAGCTATAAAATGACCACCTTTTTTCCTCGTCTTTGTCCGTAAAAAAAACAACAACAACAACCTGTGTCTTGTTTTTTTCCCTTATCAGGAGGTGGCAGTGGGCGAGCGCAGCAGGGGTGGGCGGCTGCTGGAGGAGCCCAAAGTGATGCTGTTCAGGGGGAACACTTTCAGCCTCCAGGTGTCCATCCAGGACATCCCACAGTTACTCTGGAGCATCAAGCCTTTCACCACCTGCCAGGTACGACACTCACCACATGTTTGTCTCGTTTAGAGTAAAAAAAAAAAGGAATGTAAAGCATGTGGTGCGCCTCAGCTTTAATTTAAAGAGAGCACAGCTGCTTTTCAGGGTCACAGATCGGGTAAAAAAAAAAAGAAAGAAAAAAAGAAGAGGAAGAAGCCGGGACCTTCATCATCCCAGCTTCCTCTGTTCCTCCGTCTGAACTCTCCTCCTCCTCCACCAAATCCCCCTGTTTCTCACATGGTCACATCAAAGCCAAAGGACAGTAGCAAGGGCACAGCACGATATCACTAAGACTAGCTATCTCACCCGCGCACACACACTCACACACTCACAAAATTAATTATGACTTCCAGGCAGGCACGAACACACACACATCACATAGTTATCTTCCTAGGGGTCTATATGCTGCATGTTCTGCTCTGCCCTGTGATGTTTATCCCACCAGTGACATCCTATTAGCAGAATTAGCCCACCACCACAGCGCCTCCAGAATACCAACGAGGTTTTTCTTGGAGGAAGGAAGGAAGGAAGTGGAGGAAGAGCGGTGTGCGGTGTGATGGTCCTACAGGGAAGATGACTATAGGCTTTCATTCAGACACTACTCTAGCCTGAAGGAGGCTTTTTACAAGTAGCCGTCCTCCTGTCTGATGGATCTGAAGAGAGGATGATTCATCTGTAAAACAGTGTTTTTGACCCGCTCTCACTGCGCCACTGTCTGGGTCACACTGTAGTTAGTAATGGAAGTCGAAATTGGCCCTTTTTTTTTTCTTTTGCTTCCAATGGCTTCAGAGCTCTGCTGCCACTTTTTAGTTTCTTTTTTTAACAGTTGTCACATTTAAAGGGAAAATGCAGTGCAAACCTGGTGAGTTAAGGCATCTGTGTCCTAACTCCATCATATAGAGCTCATGTTTTTCTGAATTTATACTTTAAAGCAGTGGTAAGATGAGAACAAATAACAAAATAAATACAATTATTCTATTTTGGGCATTATTATAAAGTCTTATTTATGATAATATAACATGCCAAAACCTTATTTGCCATGCTCATCTTTCTAATTGCCTGCCAGACAAATGATCATTCATGACATCATGACTATTAACTGCTAACTGTTTCAAAACTCAGTGGGTTTGCAAAGGGAGTTCCCGGCCAGAAGCTAAGGCTATTTTGGGGGGGCCTTGCCATGAAAAAATTTGGGAACCCCTGCTGTAAAACAGACACAACCAGTGGTTAATTTGGTGAATATGGCCTGGAGTCTGCTTTTTACTGCAAAAAAAACAGTTAATTGTCATGACTATTTGTGCTAATAATGTGGGCTTGAGTCTGCGCTAATGATTGCATGAAAACCAGCCATACTGTAGGGTGTAAAGTGAAACAACTGTAAAGTAGCTTAATTAATTTTCCCCGAGCAGCAGCGGGGTAAAATATTGTCTCATTTATGAGGACGATTTTGCACGGATGACTCCGGCTCTTTTCACATGGTGAGCAGGATGCGTCTTGGGTCCTGAGGGCACTAATGACTGCTGGTGTTTCCTTCTGACGGGTAAACTGCTTGATTAGCCAACATCAATGATCGGCTAAAGAGGCCACTCATTCAGTCTTAATTAATCATGTAAACAGCAAAGTGGGTGGCAAAGCGGGATTCAAATAACGAATGTCTTTAGCCGGGGGGTTTTTAATGAGTTTGTTGTCTCCTCTGCCTAATGCCTCCATCGTTCTCTCCTGTCCGCCCTTCACGACGGCCGCCGCCATCGTCGTCTCCTCCTCATCCTCCCCCCATCTGCAGGAGTTCTCCTTTTCTCAGGTGTGGGCCAGTAACCAGCGTCCCCTGCAGTGTGCCTTCTCTCTGGAGCGCTACAGCCACTCCTCCGCCCCCCAGCTCTCCTGCAAGATCAGCGTGCGACAGGTCAAAGGCGAGGAGCAGATCCTGCAGGTCTACACGTCCGTGGTGGAGGTGAGATGAGACGACGGCAGCGGCGGCGTGTGGGCTGCAGCCGTGCGCCGTGCTAATAGCTTCTTTTATTAGACTGAATAATTCTTGATTTGATTTAAGAGCTTGCTTAATGAGCCTCTCAGGGAGCTTTTCATGTATGGATTGCAAATTGTCTCGATAAGTCCCTCGTCCTTGTCTTCGTGCTGAAGATTATAAGCCGCACCATCAGTAATCTCACTGACACCTCACTCTTTTCTTTTCTTTTCTTTTTTTCCACCAGAACGAGAAGGGAGTGGTTCCCTTTTTCACTCAGTCGGACTGTACCATCACCTCTCAGACGGGGTCAAGGGCCTTTAAAATCCCCCTGTCTATCCGTCAGCGGATCAGCGCCACCTTTGACACGGCTAATGCCAAAGGGAAGGACTGGCAGCTCCTGGCTCAAAAGCTCCACATAGACAGGTATGAATTATAGCACTCTGAGTTCTCCTTCTTCACTTTTCTCCATCTGCCAGGTGCTGAGTCATTGCAGTGTTACGCAAAAGCTTGCAGTCACACACACACGGATCAGCTGATCAGGCTCTGTTTAGGTCGTTCATACAGAATAATGCAATAATGACTGGGGAATGGGGATGCATCGGAGCTGCATATACGCTGGGCCCACTTTGAATACTATTTTTAAAATCTGGAATTTAGGCACCGTGTCAGCCCTAATCTTCCATCACCAACCAGCCTTCAGTAACACGCCACACTGCTGATTTCATTATAGATCTAGAAACCAGAGAGAGAGAGGGAGAGAGGGAGGAAAAGATGTGAGGGCCAACTTTAGCCAGTCGGAGAGAAGATGCCATGTTTTGCAGGAATGTGAAGGAAGAAGGGCTCAGACCGCTGACAGGCCGGCCTCTGGCAAGAAAACGTGTTCACTCCTCATTAGCAGCACGTCTTCATGTGCTGCTGCGTCCTCCAGCCCTTTTACTAAACTCTGCAGAGGTTGTGCCAGGTCAGTGTGTTTGCGTAGGCTTGTGTAGTGTTGTGTGAGGGGTTTGTCAGTCGTTTGGTGACGGGGTGATGTGTGTGTGTGGCTCGGCAGAGAAACGCTTACAAACCACGACAAGGCTCTTCTCTGTGTTGCCAGTTGGAGAAACATGAGAGGGAAAAAAGTTGACTAAGAAACTGTGACAGGAACTATGTGATTAAGAAATAAGGAATCTCACTTAAACCTGGTATGAAAACAAAACAAACAAGAAAAAATGTGACCGAGGAATGCGAGAGAGGATTTGAGAGCTCTTCTTTTTTTTTTTTCAGCCCAGTCGAACACACCAAGAAGCATGTAATGGGAATGTCTCTACCTAGTTAAGCTGATTTTGGTAATTATTTCCATGAATGTGTGGGAACGTTATCACACAGAGGAAGGACAGTAAGATGGGATGGAAAGGGAAAAGGAAAAGTAGGGAGAAGGCAACAAAGGAAAATCCCATTGTGAGGAAACAGTGCACTCTGTTGGATGGGAGTTATAACAACAACAACAGCAGAGAGAGAGAGAGAGAGAGAGTAAATAAACTGTGGCCTGCAGTGAGTTTCCTCAATAATAAACCACATGAGTTCACAGCACAAACTGTAGCTAAGTCTCAGTGCACAGATAATATTGTGAGCCGGAGTAAAAAAAATCATCTGTGCTGATGATTCCTGACTGATTAATCATTAGATTAACTGATTTAATTTATTTTAAGACATTTTTATTGCATTTTTATAATCTGTGTCTCTCGTAGCTCCTCTGCATAATTAAAACGTTTTATTAACATCCTCCTCCGCTCACAGATATCTTTGTCTCAGTCATACTTCATTTGAATATTTAACCCTCACCTTGAATCGGAGTTAAACAATGCAAATGCATAAATAAGTTGTTTGGAAGTTAATTTCTCCACTATGCTAATTATTATTATTATACAAGTGTGAAACCTCCAGTGCAGAAAATATGCAGTTTTCATCTTCTATCCAGCTGTTAAACATTTGAATTGAAACATATTTGCATAATAAATGAAGGGAGATGGGTTTTTATTTTGTTATTCAAAGGCACAGATTCTGTGTCTGGTGGAATATTTTCCATTTTAATTATTTATTTGTTTTGATTATAAAAAAAGACAAATGCTAATGAGGAAAAAAAAATAGCAGCAGCCGCTCCAGTGATAAAGCTGCAGGTGGAGCTCTGCCAGTAGTTTCGACTCAAGGGCCAAAGGTCGCAGTTTAGTTGTCACGAGAACAAAGCCACTCCTCAGGCGATGTGTAATGACTTTTTTTGTGTGTGTGTGTGTGTGTGTGTGTAATGACTTGTGTTTGAGGAAATGACCCCAGTGATGTCACAGTGATGTCATCCAAAGAGGGTTGGTCTTAACAAAAAAAACTGTAGCTGTGGGGAGGGTTGAAAGAAATAAACAACGTTTTTCAGCCTTGGGGTCGGGACCCCATGTGTGGTCGCCTGGAATTCAAATGGGGTCGTCTGAAATGTCTAGTAATTGATAAACAATATACATAGATACATTTTTAAAAAAACTTATTATAACACCGCACACAATTTTAAACAACTGTATTCTATACTTTCACTTTCACAAATTATAAATCGAGTTCAAATAAAATGCAGCTTATAGAAATATCTAAGCGGCCGCAGTCACGTGATCGCGGGGTCACCAGAAATTTGTGATGTCAAAATGGGGTCACGGGCCAAAAAAGGTTGGGAACACTGATTTAGCAGGAAGGGAAGGTCAGAAGTAGAGATTTGCATGATGGGAAATGTAGGATCCAGTGTTTTTAGAGCTTTTAGTGTCTCTTATGAAGTCATCAACTCTCTGATTGTGTGTTTCTTCTCATAATAAACTGTGATAAACTCACTTTACTTCTGATCTACCTTTAATATAACCCTCCAACGTCTCTGTCCTGCAGGAACCTGTGCTACTTTGCATGTCAGGAGAGCCCCTCGTCAGTGATTCTGAGTCTTTGGGAAGCCCAGCACCAGGACTCGGGGGACCTGGACTCTCTGGCCAGCGCCCTGGAGGAGATCGGTAAGGTCCAGTCCCCGACGACCGCCACGCTCTGCGGCGGCAGCAGCAGCAGAGAAGAGCAGGACTCTGAATTCACTAAACTTGGGTAGGACAGGTGCACACAGCAGATCCAATCATGATGGACTTTCAACTGCATGAACACTGACGGCCAGGTAGGTGTCCTGTCTGCTGACCGAAAGTGAGGAGGAGACGCAAAGTCGGCAGCAGCGGCGGCGGCGGCGGCGGTGGTGGTGGTGGTTGGGGAGGGAGAATAAACCCTGTTATGGACTGTTACTAAAGGAACATCTCTGCTTAACCAAAAGGCAAAACACAGACACACAGAAACCATGGATCACCTGAGAGTCCAGCAAAAAATAAAACAACATCTTGGAGCAGGATGGAAGTATCCCACACCCATGTTTGATTGAAATACGTCAACTCCTCGACGCTTTGGAAGACAGATTTGATAACCTGTATGTGAGGATTATGGGTGACGAGGACTCTTCATGTGGTGTGGGGAAGTGTGTTTTAGACAAACTGCCAATCAAATCCTAGTGGCGTGACCTTCCCCTTCGGAGGATCATCAGACAGACGCGCTGGCACTTGCCGTCAAAAAAAGCGGCCGTCCGGGTGCCGTCGAAACCTTTGGTGTAACGTCATTATGTTGTCATTCATTTCCTATATCTCCTGAAGCTTCTGTTTCTTTTCTGCACCGTGTCTCTACTGTTACTGCCGGAGATAGATGGGAGAGAGAGAGAGAGAGAAAGAAAGCAAAAAAAAAATAGGATCTTGATGTCGTAAGAACATGTCAGTGGCTCTGTGACAGCGATCGACCACGTTGATTAGCGTTTAAAAAGATCCGACGATGTCCACGTGCTAATTAAACAAACATAAAGACGAATAAGAAATGGCTTCTACAGTGAAATGCATCACATAGACAGTGACAGTCATTTTAACAAACGGCCTCGTGCATAAAAAAACACTGAAGATCACTTTCCATCAGCAGAGTAACACAGCCAGCTGCACCGCATCCCCTAGTGTCTATGGATTAATCAACTTCTGGTTCTTTTTGGAAGAAAATTAATCAATCAATCACATGAATTAATTAATTTTCCTTCATTTTTGAATATCAATTGTGACTTTTGATGTGTCGCTTTGCTGGAGCTGTTGTTTTTCCTTTTTTGTGTCTTGTTTTTTTTTTTTGAGGATCGCAGCTTGGAGTAAATACCAGTACTCGGACATCATCATCATTATCTGGATCTCATGTTCATGTAAGAGGCCGGTTCTGGTTCTGCCTTTTAGAGGACAGACAGAAGTGAGTGAGCGTTGATCTGGAAGACCCCCCCATCCCCCACTCCCCCCACATTCAGTTGCTCCACCTGCCCCCTAAACCTAAATAAAGTGACTTTGTGTTGACCTCTGTGTTGCCTCTCTCTCTTTTCATCTACTTAATGAACTCATTGGTTGAAAGTTAGTCAGAAAATAAAACTTTATTCAGCAAAGAGATGAAACAGAGACCCATACAAAGTCCAACATGAGGCTGTCCCCCCTCCCATCAACCAAAGATTTTCCTAGTTGACTTTTAGTCGTTGGTTTAAAAACAATTATTCAACTACTCATGACACCTTCGTATTCACTGATATCTATTTTTGAGGGCACCAGGAAGTGGTCTGGGAATAGAAATAAAAAAGATTTAGTAGTATAATAATATTATTGTATATGCTGCCACCAAACAGCAGCTCAGAGTTTTATTGGTCACATGTGAATGTACATTGTGCAGTAAAATGAGGGGGAAAAATATGATATTATATGACAAATGTCAAATATGATGGGAAATATTATCAAATAATCAACTACAGTAACTCTGAATGTGTGGGAACAACTAGCACGGACTCTGAAAAGTTTGCTCATGTATTTTTCTTATGAACTTAGAAATGCACATTGTCCATAAATACACAAACATGCAGTAACGGAAATGATTTAGCTTCCTTAATCCCTGGGAAACATATTTATTTATACATGTAAAGCTGGAGAGAGCGCCCATGCTAACAAACTGTTACTAACATTAGGCTACTCACACATTTGAGTCATGTTTGAGGTGTGTGCATCAAGTTTGCGTGGTGTCTCATCCTCTTTGGGGGACGTTCTTCACCCGCTTAATGATCACAACAACTTGAATGACTTTATAACTGCAGAGACCAGTCATGTAAACAGTGGCTGTTTTTCTCCCCAATCAACTAAACAATTAAAACTTGGTGGACTCAGACTCTGCTTATCTTCTAAAGTTGTGTCGACCACCTGACAGCAGCTTCAGTCTTCACCATGTGGATGTTGCATTGTGTTTGTAGAAAACCTGAAAGGAGGTAGATACTTGCTCTTCTCTCTTCTTGCGTAAGACCCAGAGGAGTTACGTGTCCAAGATGCTGTTTCCCATGTTCCTGAAAATCTGCTGCTTTTTATCCCCCCAAATCTAATTAAACTGGACTGATGAAACAATGCAGCTGTCGTTCCCCTCCGCGGTGTACTTATCGGCATGTTTCAACATTTTGGGAAATAAGCTATTTGATTTCTTGCCGAGACTTAGATGAGAAGATTGATGCGACTCTTATAACTACAGTAAATACGAAGCCGCAGCTCATCTCATCTAATTCTCAGCGGTAACACAAACACCGCTAAGCCAGTTTTTCCCCAAATGTCCAACTGTTCATTTAATTGACAAGGACTCCCCGCTTTCATCATCAAGCTGCCAAAGGAGGATGCAGATTCAAGTGTGCACATGCTGGCTCTGCAGTGGGTAAACCACATTCCTGTTGATTTGTGTATTCATGGAAATATTCAGAGCTATCCAACCACAGAGATATGTATTTCATTGGATAGCTGGAGTTCCTGGAAATCTGTTTTCAGTGAACCGTGACTGCCAAATAATCAGGCTGCATATAACAGAGCGGAGCTGTACTCTTTGTCATTCTGCCTGGTACGGATCAAAGAGCAGCGCGAACCCCCAAATCTGTAAAGGAGCGACTGATTCTCCGCTATCAGCTGAAAAAGGTCACCGCGCAAAAAATAAAAAAATAAAAAGGCCAAAACCTGGAAACCATCTACACCTGGAAGATACTGGCTCTCCTGGAGGCCTCCCTCCAGCTCTCACATGCTGAGTTAAACTACTTACACAGATGGCCACGGTGGGACGGAAGCAACTAAACCTGAACTAAGCAAAACAGATCTGACAGTACAGGGTAATCTCTCCTCCATATCTTTTTTTTATTCAATATATATGAACTCCTGTTTGATTTTTCAATTATTTTCTCATTTAAGCATTTTTGGTTTGATGAGACAGAGAGGAAGACGACAACTAGAAGTTGCACCGGTGAATATATTTGGCATTTTAATTAAAGTTTCTTGACTAATCAGTTAATTAAGTAGCTGTAGTCTGACTTTTACCATTAAACCTGGTTCTTTTTAAAGCTACTAGCACCTACAAGTGTCATTAGCGCTGCAGCTAAACAAGCAGCAGCTATAGACGAGTGTTTAGCCACCTTAGCTGCAGAGGTGTTAGCTAACAAACAACTTTCAACAGCTTCTGAATCACAAAACACTTTTTTTCCCATCTCAAGGTGACTAATTAGATAAATAATGATATAACCATGTTTTCCTTATTTATCTTTTTTCTAATCTGAAGTAGCGCCGTGAGCTGCAGAAGTAGAATAAAGGTGTTTTCAAAGATTTAAAGGACTTCAAGGTCTTGAAGTGATCTACATGGATCTATTATTTTACATTCGTACAAAGCTGCATTAATGTTTCTATAGAAAATAGATGGTTCCAACACTCACTCCTTCCATCAGCAGCTACTTTCCAAAAAAAAAGCACATGGACAAGAATTTCCAGCCGAGTGTTTTCTCTTTTTTCATGCTGACCTCCTGTGGATGAGTGTCTCCCATCGTGCCACCTGGAAGAGCAATCTTTCCCTTCCCAACGTCTGGTACGAGGGAACAGCTAATGGTGCCAAACGTTACTGTTCTCGGAGAAAATGATTATTACTGTAGCTTCTCTCCAAAAAAAAAAAAGACAGGAGGAAGAAAACCCATCATGGTCAAAGTATTTCTTCAGTTTTCTGAGCTATTATCCACAACATATCCCACTGATGTCTTCTCAGAATCACATCTGAAACACAGAGTATGTCCAGCGACCCTGTGTGGTAAATCTGTTTCTGGTAGAAGCTCAGATTTTACCCCAAACTATTTAGTATATTTACAGATGTATCTGGGCAGAAGACACACTGTTTCCAGCTGTGAACCGAGCAATTTTAGGGCCGGACACTGAGGGAAGTGAAAAGTGAAAAGCCAGCGCAGTGCAGACAGGGAGGGACATAAACTAACTGAAGACATTCCTCCTAGAATAAATAAGAGAATGAAGCCAAAGATGGGACGAGGACTCAGACAGGTGGGTCGTTGCTGTCCCAGTGTTTGGCTCCTTAGAGGAAAATATCAAAACCTCAGAAAAACTGAAGTTATTCTAGTGGACAAACAGCTCGTAAAGGGGGAAATGTGTCCTGACATCCGTCCTGTCGAGTAAGAAAGCTGCAGAAGATGGATGAAAGCTGATGGTCCACTGAGAAACCAAATTACCAGTTGCATATATAAAGAACCGGACTCCATGGAAATGTCACATGTTACAGCCGAGCCCATTGTGGCACCGTCACCTTGATGCCACTTTTCCACATCGAGGTTGGAAAATACTTAATAATAAAAGGTTTTGTCGACTCCTCTGCACATACGATCAGCGTTGCACCACGTTCCCCTCTAATTTTTAACGATTTCCCAGCAGCCACACCTTGCTATGCAGATCTATAACGAACAGCGACGACATTTTTCGATTTATGCCGCCTCATAAAAGATTTTATAGTCACTGTTGGAGCTGAAGATTTTCTTTCTGGAAGAGTCTTCTTACATTAACTGAACTTTTTTTTCATTTTTTTTTCATCTTTGCTATTTCAAGCCTCCACCCTCTCATTTGCACACACACAGACACACAGAGACATACTGTATATACGACCACATGCAAAATTTAAAAAGGAAACTGAACTTTACGTGTTGTGCTTCACAGAAATCACACACTTTTCTAACTTATCGTGCCTCTCTGTGTGGGTTCAGTGTCATGAGAGAGTCTGAGCAGAATGTTTTTTTTTTATTTATCCTACACCATATCAAAGAAACTAATATGTTATATGCAAAGCCGTATCGTTTCTCCGTCCGTTCGTTCGTCGCCATGCCACCACCTTCTACACACTTTGTTTCCTAAGAATACTGAAGCATTTAAAAACCTGTTATCTCCTCCGATGCCAGGAACTTACAGCGATAATGAGCTGACTAACAGTGATGTGACCATCTGTCACCTGAGGATGCTCAGTGTGTCCTTTGACTCAGTGAGTGTGTGTGTATGAATGTGTGTATGAATGTGAGTGTGTGTGTGTGAAGAAAAGTTCTGTGTAACTTTTAAAAAGCTGTATTACACGTCCTTGGGAAATCCAGCCTACAGTTAGTGCTACTCTTTCAGCTTCTTCTTCTTCAGATGTGTGACGTAATGTGTGTTTTTTTCCTCACAAGGCTACTATCTTAACCCTCCTGTTGTCCTCCTGGGTCAAGGAAGGAAGGAAAGAAAGAAAGAAAGATGGAGGAAGGGAACAGATTGGATCAGGGAAGGAAGAAGAACGAAGGGAAAGAAGGGAGGAAGGAATTTTCACTTCCTTCCTCCCTTCTTTCCCTTCGTTCTTCTTCCTTCCCTGATGGTGGGAAGAAGGAAGGAAGAAGAAGGAAGGATGGAGGGAAAGAAAGAAAGAAAGGGAACAGATTGGGTCAAAGAAGGAAGGAAAATGATGTTGGGAAGAGTGGAGAAAGGAGGGAGGAAGGAGGGATGGAAGGATGGAGAGACAGAAGGAGGGAGGAAAGAAGGACCATTCGAAACAGATTGACCCAGGAGGACGACAGAAGGGTTAAGATCTGCATTGCTTTGGAGAAAATAGAAAACAATGCTAGCTTAAGTGAAACAATATCATGTCATCAATCAACCGTGGTGAAAGTTTCATTTCAAACTTTATTACTTACTTTTGGTTTGTTTTGTTTTTAAGTTGTTGTTTCTACTTTTACAGCTTTTTTTCCTTTATTTTCTTATTCCAGGAAGAACGACTACTGCCTTTTTAAAACTCTTTACTCCCCTATGATTCTGTTTGTTAAATGAAACTGCTGGAAATGATTTTTGTTCCTTCAAAATAATATACTGTGTAACGCATCTGTGTATGTTTCATTTGAAACATCTCTGTGCTCGACATTGGATTCAAGTGCTAAATGAATGTTTATGTTCAGAAGGTGGAAAAGTGACAGCCATACTGCTTATCACTGGTGATGTTCTCTCTTTAGGCCCAGCTCTTCTTCTTCTTCTTCTTCTTTCTTTTCTTTTTCAAAGATTTGCAATTTTGAAACTGTGTATACTGTATTGTGTTGAAATAAATATGCAGTGAAAGCTCATAATTTACTGTCTCAGGTTATGTTTTTAGTGGTTTTTAAGTACTTGTAATGGGTGTGGTCCAACTTGAATTCCACTGATTCTGGATGATGGAAAAACAAGTGTCGGTCCAACGTGCTATAAATCTCCATTGTTGAAGATTTAAATTATTGGATTGTTTGAGGTACAAAACGAGATGTTGTCGTGGTTCTCTGAGGCTGCACGTATCGATAGGAGCCGTAAAAATCATTCGGTGTTATGCGAATGTTTTTCTTTTGAGGTTTCAATGTGAAACGTCTAAGATTTCAAAATAAATCTGAGCCTCACTTTGGCTACGTATTTGTTTTCCTTGTGGCCCAGCATAGGCCCGGTTTCATTACCCGATCCTGGATCATATACAGCAGCATTTTAAGATGCTATACTTCCACATCTGGAGCAATTCTGGCACAAACACAGAAGGTCGTCTGGCCGCCGGTCAGTTCAGGAGAATAAAACCTGGAATCAGCTCAAATGTGGGAGGGCGCATGGGCCAGAACTGGGCCGAGGACTCGATGATTGGGCCAGAAGATTCATTTTGATGTCTCTAGATTTCATGACAGGACAAACAACATGTTGCACACTGAGTATCAGATATCATGGGCTCTAATGTGAGTTTAGTTTTGCAGCATGAGCCACAGGTCGAGAGCTGCAGGCAACACAGGCCTCATTTAAATAAAGATACAGCTCTTAATTAAGGCAAGAGAGCTTTAACACTGAAAATCATTTCACTAAGTTAATGAACTTTTGACTTATAATCCTGTAATAAACTGAATATATATGGTGTAAATATAACAGTGTGAAATCATTACTGCGTCTTCAACATGTGGATAATTAGGCTGAATATCTTCTGTTTAACGCAGCAGATTAATTATATAAAGTTACACTCAGTACAAGTGTGTTTTAAACAGCATCTTGGATCTTCTAATTAAAGATGCAGCTTTGCTCTCGCTGTACGACTAATATCTTAAACCTACTAGTAATTTTCCTTTTACGCATCAAGCTACTTTAAATAATGGAAATATTAATACTGTGCAGTGTGAATTAAAATTTCGCTGCAGCTCACACAGAGACGTGTTGAAGCTAAACCAGCGGGTAGCACAGGTTGTGCGTGTTGCAGACGTGGGGGGAACCACAATGAGGCTGATGGGATGTGACATTCTGCTCGGTGTGATGCATGCATTTAATATATAATGTCAGCATAACCACTAGATGAAGTAAACAGAGCAGAGCAGGGGTTTTCTTTTTTGTTTTGTTTTTTTGTTTTTTTAATGATCTGGTCGTGCATGACCTCAATGTACGACAATGAAAAACCCGCCAGCGTCATGAATAAGTGGCCTGATCTATTCCTGTCATTGTTACACGCTCTTACTCGACAACAGCAGCAGCAACAGCAGCAGCAGCAGCTGACAGTTACAATTAAACCCCAAACAGCAGATGGCACTGTACGCTTTCTTCTCAATAAAGGTTATCTTGTCTAGACATCCTGTATGTGTGCGCATGTGCAACACGCACACACAAGTGTAGGTTGTTTCCATGACATGAGGTAGTCACACAGGCTTGCATGCATGTGCCCCCCTCTCCATACTGTGGGTAGGGTCCATCATGGCTCAGGCCTGGCACTCACTCAGCTACAGCAGCAGCTACACCCCGTCTGACAACGCCAGAGCTGAGACGACTACAACTGTCTTTTTTTTCTTTCTTTTAACCACTGCAAAGTCTGCAAAAAGTGACAGAAACAACAGGATCACTTAGTTTCCCACAGTATAGAGCAGGAATACTCGAGTTAATGTTTATCTGCTCTACCTGCTCTGGTTTAGTATCGTCACTCAGCCATGCAAGAAGAACCATGTCCCCAGCCCGGATGTCATCTGTCCAAGAAAGGCAAACAGGGCCGGCTGCAGCCTTTCTCAGCAGACCGCGCTCTCTTCCCCTCCAGACGCTACACACACATCCCTGGCACAACCAGAGACCTCTCACCCTGTCTAACACGCCCCACCCCGCTAGCTCGCCTCTGGACAACTGCTCTGACTCAAACGGATTAAAGATGACTCTCTTCTCTCACTTTCTTTTTCTTTTTTTCACCCTCTCTCTCTCTCTCTCTCTCTTTCTTTTTTTTTTTTTCCAGGCCGGATGAAAGGCCTCCCAGACACCCACTCCATGCACATACCATTCAGGCCAGGACACACAGGAAGTCTATGTGTGCTGCGCGCAGAAGAGGGGAGGGGGGAGAGGAGGAGGGGGGAAACGGGGTGGGAAGTGGCGGAGGAAAGGAGGAGGGGAGGGGAGGGAAGGGAAGAGGAGGGGAGGGGGGAGGAGGCTTAGCACAGAGGGAGAAAGGGGGAGAATGGAGAGAGGGAGGGGGGTGAAAGAAGGGCTAAATGCAAGTCATGTGAAGCTCATGAGAACTAACCTTACTTACAAAAGCTGGAATCTTGTTTTTCTTTCACCAGCTCTTTTGCTGCTGCTCTTTTGTCTCATTTCCCGATTGCTCCCCCCCACCCCCCTTGTCCTCTTAATCCTAAATCTGTTTCTCCGCTGTCACCATGGCAACTTCATCTTTATTTTTTCTTCCTTTTTTCAAGGCAAAAAAAGTCTCTTCTTCTTCTATCTCCCAACTCTGAACTTCAAACTTTGGAGCAGAACAGATGGCAAAGAACAAACTCCTTCTCTGTGCTAAACATTCGGAGACAGAAGCTTAGTTATGCATCTGCCAAACACTTAATTGATTGAGGCAATAAATCCTATTTGCACACAACTGTGTGTAAGTGTATTATGATAATTGCATACTAACTTTCTTGACCTCTTTCTTTTTAATTCTTTGCTTAGTATAAACTGGATGGATGCAGAGAGGCTGCTGAGCCGAGGCGAGCCACCGACACCAGCAGCGAGCTGAATTCCACTCAGTTTGTTTGGAGGATCTGGTTCTTGCAAGAGGCGCCATGCCATTTAGTTATGAGATTAGCTTCAGCCCAAATTTGCTATGGAACTGTGAATAATTGCATCACGTGGAAATGGAGCGCTCAGTGCATTTGTTGCTTTTACAGGGGAATATTGCCCCAGTGTGTGTGTGTGTGTGTGTATGTGTGTATGTGGGTGTGGGTGGTGAGGGGGGGTATTGCCTGCAGCCCCCAGCTCGCGGGGGAACGGCGTCACGTCGCATGCTTTGAATTACTGTACATTTGCGGCTGGTAGACAGTCGGCTGCCAACTGTCTCTCAGTGGATCAGACAGCTAACATCAGCACTGTGGGTTCTGCCACGAGTCCTCCTTTAATTCCCACTCAATGTCTTTTTCCAACACACTTTCTCTCACCACACACACACATATACACTTTAATCACAGCAAAAACCCACACAAACTTATCCTCTTATTATTTATTCATGCCATTTTCTCTCCCTCTAAGCATATAGGGCTATACAGCACCATACAGACACCGACACCCACACACATTCCTGTACACAGCTCTCTCTCACACAGACGCACACATTTGCCAGTGTTTACACAGTTCGCCAGGCAGCTAATCTTCACTGTGCTGCTTGCTGACTGAAGTCTGTCTTCTGTGGAAAAACTCTTTTAAAAAAACAAGAAAAAAAAACAGTCAGGTGACTAATCAGGCCACATTACAGCAGCAGCAGCAGCAACTGAGGCCTCCGACCGAGGCTGCCGCCCGCCTGTGTTGCCCCTCCTCTAAATCCTGCCCAGGTGGTGTTGGTGCCAGGGGAAAAAAAAACTACCGATGATGACATCACCTCAAAGGTTTCAACAAAGACGAGCATTCCTCAGTCAGTCACAACCCTGTGTTAATATGCAGCCCGTCTCCATCCAGTTAAAACCAGTCAAGACACTTTTCTCTCTCTTAGTCATTAGCCTCACTTTTACCCCCCTTCCTTTTTTTTTTTTTTGTACCTCACAAGCAAACAGTCTCAGGTCCTTGACACAGATCCTCCAACTGTGAGTGTAAGGAAGCATTAAAAGATTTGACAATAAGACACTTGACAATATATTTCCAGTATGTTGTGCCAGGAACCCCCCCGCTACACCTTTGTCTTCTGCTTTTGTCAAACGACTTTAGGAACTTGTGGTTAGCTAAAACATTTTTTTCCCACTGGTAACTAAGAGGTCATTGTTTTTAGAGATAAACAAAGGTATACTCTTCAAACGATTTCCACCATTTACTCATGAGGCCTGAGATTGTGTTTTATTTTGAAAAATCAACCAATATTAAGGATATCCTGGAATTGTGTCATATTTTAAAAATGTTGATTCAGACTGACAGAATTAACTCTTGACCCGTGTTAGCTTTGCCAGTGTTAGCCTGTTAGCATGCTGAAGCTAACATTTAGATATAAAAGCTGTAGGCCCTCGTTATGATATGCTCTATCTTGTTTTAGATGACAGATGACAGCTTTAGTCCATTTGGAGATAAGCTGTTACCATTTTTATGTTGTCAACTGGTTGATTGTTAGAAAAACCTTTTGATATTTGCCAATTTTTTACTCATAAAACAGAAATGAAGCTACGTTGGCATTGATTTGGAGTTTGGTATTTCTACCCAGCCAAATGTTCACTGACTTTTTAGCTCCATTTTTGGTCTCCACCATCTCTAGAGAAAAACATGCGACCCTTAAAATGACGGATCTTAAACTAGAGTAGCATACCATTTTAAAAAAAAGAGAAAAGAAAAATCTATGATTTTAGCATAGCTTTACTATAGGCCTAACAGTTGTGTTTTAAATGTCTTAACAACTTTTTGATGATGAAATAAAAATTAATTAATTAATTAAAAAAAACTCTCTGTAATGATTTGTCCCAAAGACTTTTTCTTCTGGTGCCGCCTCATGTTGACTTGTTGGCATGTTGGCATTTCTTTCATGTCCCAATGCCTTAGTAGTTTCCATTAAATAGGGAACAAACATTCATGGGTTCCTCAGAATGAATTGCAATAAGTTTGGTGATCCCCCATCATGCCATCAGTAGCCTATTTTAAGAAATAGAAAATAGAAAGTACCTCAAATGATCAAATGTTAGCACGATACGATAACATGCTAAATAAAGAAAGTGAATATGATTAACTTATTCTTGGTGAGCATCAACATGTTTATGTTTGCATGCTGAGCACCTCAGTGCAGCCTCATGGAGCAGCTAGCATGGCCGCAGACTCTCGTTTTTAATCTGAAGCAGCTGTCTGTTGATGAGAGCAGCGAGACTGACCCAAAGCGGGGAAAGGTTCAAGCTGAAAAAAACCCAAAACAGCAGCTAAAAGAAGCTAAAACGCTGCCTGGAGACGAGGAGGAGGAACTCTGGAGCCGGGTGGATTTGTATCTGCAGCTGACCCTGTTCCCATACAAGCAGTCATGTGATCCAGTGTTAATGTAAAGAATATTGATTACTGCCGCTTTAAATTCAGCTCATTTGTTGGACTATTTGTTATTTATAACACCACTCATGCTGGTGTGTGTGTTTTCACTCTCCACTTGTGTGTCTGCATGCTTGTGAAGGAGGAGGAGGAGGAGGAGGAGGAGGGCTGCACTGGATGAATGTCAATGCTCCAGACCTCCACACAGAAGGAGAGAAACATAAACAAAATCATCAACTTCTGTGTCGGGCTGCGGCGCCTCATCTCAGCAAAAACATTTGCACCGTGACCTTTCACCCTTTCACTGTAAACAGGCGGTAATGACCCCGCGGCTGCTGCTGCTGCTGCTGTTGTTGTTGTTATTATTGTGAGCTCTCACAGAAGCTGGCGTCCTGTTGGCTCCAGTCACGTTAACCCCCACTTGATGATTACGAACACTTATCTCATTTCAATCTGTGTCCCAGATGAATGATGACGAAAGTGTGAAACCGGCCTCAGTGTCCCAACATATCAACTCGGAGATGATACAAGGTCACTGTCCTTGTTCTGAACCTGCCGTATGAAGGATGTGGATCCATTTTTATACCGTTTCCTGTCCCGTTATCTACTGTGAATTCAGCCATGATGTCGCCGCTGTGCATTTTTCTTCTAGATCTCTAACAAAATTAAGTAAAGATAAGGTACACTGCAGTAAATACGAGACTGGCACACTCCTTTGTGGCGAGGGTTGATGCAAATAATGAGATTCATTTCAAGGCATTCAGCTCTTAAGCGCCCTGTCCCTTTTCTTTAACCTTCCTAAACAGCAAGCGAAACAATACATAGCGGGCGTCACAAGATAAGTTACTGACGCTCAGGAAGGTTTCCCTTCCCTTTATTTTCTCTCTGTTTTCCTCCACAGGTCACTTCTGTGTAACAAACCCTGCGGCTCGCCACCATCTGCTGCAGCACACAATCCCTTCATACACAAATATACAAACACACTCACACCATACTCCCACGCAGGATATGCAAATTCCTCCCGAGCTATATACACAACATTTAGTAACTTTAACTTCTCTCATCGATACAAACATTCGCCACCCCTTAAAACTATGCAGTGCATGATGATGAATGGAGTTGAGTATGTTTTTGTGATATTTGTTGTTGCACAAGTGCTCTATCTGAACTAATCAACCCAGTGGCCATAAATACAGACTTGTTCAGGATAGGCCTGCAAATAACTCAGTCATGCACTTCCTGTTTTTGAGCACGTAGTCAGTGACCTCAGAAGGAGGAGCACAGGATGTGTTCCAAGTGGAAGATACAGATAGAGGGTTCCTAGATAGTTTTTTTTTTTTTCTAATGAGACACATGTCCAGCTTTGGCAGGAGGCGATGGGATGCATCTGTTGTGCAACTGCCGATGAGGTGTTGTTGTGTTGTTTTGTTCCAGATGAAATGGCGGGTGTAAAAGTTTGATCACCTCTTTCCGCTTGGATCATCCTTTTCTTTAATATTTCTTTTCATTCAGAGCTCCTTCTTTTTGAGCCAAAAACACTAAAAACATTGTGACTCATGTTCTTTCTTTCAACAACACAGTCGAGCCGGAGCTCCTCAGATGTTTAGTTAGGCAACAACAGTCAGGCGCCCTCTTTTATTCTCAGATGCTCCACAATGAGCAGCATCTCTGGTTTGATCAGATCACACAGTTTTCATCAACAGGCACTTTTTTATTTTTTATTTTTTGGCTGCCTTGGTTGCATGCAAAAGGTTGATGCAATCAATCCCTGCCCAGTTCCCCCCACGCTGCACCATCACGCCTCTGGTCATATGATATTTAACTAATCACCATAAGGTTTCATAACACCTTAGTTTCTGCAAACTGCAGAGTGAGAAGTCAGATTTTACTCTGCCATGCCAGCAGCCAGAGATCTACTTCTACGCTCTGATTGGCTGGAGTTTATTTATTTGTTTGTTTGTGTTGTAAATTACCCCGGCGTGGTTTAGAAGATGTAGATTTGCTCCAAAATCTTCCGCTTTTTCCTCCCCAGACAAACAGACCCCAGACCGACTTGAGATAAGATTTTTGTCAGCAGGAACCACATTTGAGAGGATGTTTGTTGTTTGATGTAGCTTAGTACAAATAGTTTAATAATGTGATGGTTGTAGACTTCCTTTACAGCGGCTACTGCAGACTTCTCAAAACGCTGAAACGTAGTCTGGTGAAAACGTTGGTTCCTCTTCTTGTGAGACACAATAGAGACAAATTAGTAAAACAGAAACTGGTCAGCCGTCCGTGGGACGAAGGTCCAAGTGCTCGATGGTCCAGAGTGTGTATCTGTGTCAGAGGTCGCCAGTGTGCTGCGACTGCATGGTGGCCCATCAGTCAGTTATTACTAGTTAGTTACACATTACATAGTCTGGTTAATGTGAGTGCAGAGAGAGTTACCTATATGAGTGAATGTGGATCAGAGCATGAGATGACCCAGTTACTCAATTACAACCACAGCGGTGGAAGAAGGAGTCAGCAAAAGTAGTATGTTGATTTCAAAATAATGACGCGCATTCAAACTGTTTATTTCTCAATAGAGGAAATATATATATATAATAGGGCTGACAAAGTTCATGTGACAATACAAATTCTTTTAAATGCCACTATTTTCTTTTTTGACACGTGGTTATTAGCACACATTCTTTGATTCTGACCTTTGACCTCACCCATCGTTTGAATCACTTGCTGGAAATGAAGCAGCTGCAGTTGTAAACTAATCTGTCTCTGCTAACTGTTCCCACTCAGATGGAGCCCTCATGTTGTTATTTGAACATATGTTTTTATGCTAAATGCGGTAAGGCCTTTGAGGGTTTCCTGTACAACTTTTGTCATTGTTTTTGATTAATGTAAGATAAAGTAACATTTGCATAAAGCCACATATTTGACTATCTACATATTTGTACATTTTGAACAGATAAAATAAATATGTGTGTGGGGTTATCTGATGGCTTACCCCATAGTGTGTAGCCTACTATGTGAACTTGGTGAACTACAGCGGCTAATAATGACTATACAAATGATTACTGTGTTAGAAAAAATGAAATAAAATAAAATAAGGAATAAAATAGGAACATAATATACATAATGTAAGAATTATGTACAAATGACACATGTCATATGTTATATTTAAGCACATCATCAGCTGAATACATTTAAAATATCAATGTAAAAGTACTTCTTCTGTACTAAAATGGCCTATGTGAATGATACATTAATACTTGCATTACATTACAGGGTCAGAGGGTTAGTGCAATGGAAACTACTGGTGTGTTAAAGGGATAGTTCACCCAAAATTCAAATTTCACTCATTATCTACTCACCCTCATGACGACTAAGGGCTGGGAGAAGTTTCAGAGTCCTCCGTGCCTACTCTGAGTTACAGGGGGGCTCGGTGCAGCACTGCATGTCCATATGACGGTTGTGAACGGGGCTCACTTTTCTCGTCCAAAAAGACACACCAAAAAACATCCAAATACCTCCATATGCTCGTGTGTAATGTCCCTCTTGTACTGAAGCCCCAACATGAGAAATTGTTCAGAAAAAAATGAAATAAGTATATGTTTTAAGCTTGTTTGTAGCGGAAGCTCCCAGCACTGCTCTTCCTGGTCTGTCCAAATCTCGCGTGATTTGCATTGACACCCTGTTCACAGCTTTTTTTCTGAACAATTTCTCATGTTGGGGCTCCAATACAAGAGGGACATTACACACGAGCACTATGGAGGTATTTGGATGTTTTTTGGTGTGTCTTTTTGGACGAAGAAAAGTGAGCTCCGTTCGCAACCGTCATATGGACATGCAGTGCTGCAGGGAGACCCCCTGTAACTCAGAGAAGGCACGGAGGACTCTGAAACTTCTCCCAGCCCTTAGTCGACATGAGTGAAATTTGAATTTTGGCTGAACTATCCCTTTAATATTTTGGATGAGTTGTATTATGTATGTTAATGTGTGGGCAGTTTTGAATTACCTACTTTACATGCAGTTTAGTGTGAGGTTTAAATGGGAACTGATTTTATCTTTTCACATTATTTTGTATTTTTAATTTTTTTTTTTTAATAAATATGCAGAATCTTGTTTTGTAAAGGCAGTGCTGTAAACAAAACAAAAAATACAACTACTAACTAACTAATCAGCCTGCAACAGGCCACTTCTACAGGACAATGCTGCCCTCATTAGTATTCAAGCAGGGGACGTTCTGATTGGCTTGCCGGCCCCGTGACGTCACGCTGAGCGTTCCGTGCTGGGAGAGAGGGGAGGGGAGGGGGGAGTCTTCTTCTTCACTGTTTCAGTCCGCGTCTCTTCTCCCAGGAAAAAAGGAGCGCAGAGAAGTTTTAGTAGAAGAGAGAGAGACAGAGGAGCTGAACTCATGTAAGAAACCGGATGACGGAGACTTTCGAAGCTGGATTTGCGTGGCCGCTGCGTTTGTCGCTGTAACCGCGGGGTTTTATTACTTTTTTATTTCTTTTATTTTTTCACACACGCGAAGTCCACAAAGTGTCGGGGACTGAGTCTGAGGCTCATCTCGAAGTTCCCAAGATGAACTTCGATCCGCTGCTCGGGAAAGCTTCTGTAAGTAAACACGGCGAAAAACCTCATCAATATTCATCTAATCGATCATATATCGATCTGTATGTGTTTGTTAATGTGTATTATTACTATATATAAACTTGCCGAAGTTTAATTAATAGTTAAATATGCTGTTAACTAACTCGAGACTGGCTCTTGTCCCGCCGCGCTCGCGGCGCTACAGCAGCACACTCCACTTTATTATTTGTTATAAAGTAACAGTATTGATTATGTCGGTGGTGCACGAGACCACTTTAATAGCGAATACACGCTGTTTCATAAGGGTGGAGGATCCAACAAGATAAACTTCTTTCTAGGGGCTCTTGTGTGTGTGTTTGTGTGTATGTATGTGTGTATGTGTGTGTGGGAAAAGGCTGCGGCTGTGACACGGAGCAGAAATCACGACCAGGCCCGTGAACTTGTGCGAGGAGATGAAACAAGCCCGTTCATTGTCCCGCAGGAGGAAGCAACACTGTGTTTGTTGTTGTTGTTCATCAAAGTGTTTATTTCTGTAGAGGCTTCATCTGTGCTCATCTCAGGCTCCTTGGCTCCTGTTTGTGGCTTTTTTCTTTTTTTTCTTTCTTTTATAATAAACTGAGCTCAGGTCAGTTCAGTACAGTACATGTGCTGTATCATTCACTCAACTCCCCCCTTCCTCCTCCTCCTCCTCCTTCTTCTCCTCCAACATTACAGCCACCATCTGTGTTGGACATCATGTGGTCATATTGTTCAGACATTTCAGCATATGATGATGGCTCCTGGTCTGTCACAGCGGATGTAGCTTGGCCCCCTTATAGGCTCTATTAATAAGTGCAGTGCAGCCAATGGCCTGCTGTGAAGTGCTGTGTGAGAGTCCATGTGCAGACCAGTGCAGCAGCCAGTGTTAAATCAAACTGTGTGTGCACCACCACCGCGTTGCATTAACTTGTGTCTGAACTGAAGCTCAACCTTGTTGCCAGTTCGTCAATTAAAGCCGCAGCACAGAGTTTTTTCCATCCCAGTTTATTCCACTCTCGAACCCTCACAGAGACGTCTTTTCATTCCTTCTTCGTCTGTTGTTTTTTCCAAATGTGTGCACCAACCAAAAAAAAAAAAAACCCTGACACCATGGATCCTGTAAAAAGTAAAAAAAAAAAAAAAAAGGTCAGTGTGACGCTTTAAAATTGTAACCGTTCATTAACAACTATAGGATCTGATGATCTGGCCCCCTTTTTTTTCTCTGGGTTTACACTCCAGCAGCAGCGTGATGATAAGATGTGAAGGTTGGGGTCATCGGTGTAACATCTGCTGATGTGCCCCGGGAGCTTTTTGCTGCTGTTTGTTTTCTGCATTGTCTGATGTTGCGTTTTAAGTCATGCACTGTTCCATTACTGAAATCAGATTTTACTTCTCCGGGTGGCAAAGTCAATGTTTATCTCTTTTGTAAACCACAGTACATTCTGGAGGCCCTGCCAGCAGGGTCTTGTTGCTAAGGGACTATGAGGAAACTTCACCCCCTCCTCCTTCTCCTCCTCCTTCTCCTCCCTCCCCTCTAACAAACACACATTTACAGAAACATGCACACACACACACACACCCCTCCAAATTGGCCTGAGTGAGTGTACGTGCCTGGCCGTCCAGTAAACTTCCTGTCTAGAGTACACAGATATGCTGATATTAGTGGCATCAATTTACTTCTTAGAATTGTCATGCCCATGGAAATATACACTAGATGTTAATCTGCGTTTGCTTACTGAGTGTCTGGGTGTTGGTTCACACAGGAAATACCCCCCCACCACCCCCCCTCTTATCCCGCTACCCCTCCTCTGTCTCTGTGGACAACACAGACAAGGGCAAGGACTGACATCTGGGACAAGTGGAGGCCAAGCCGTGTCACTGGGGACCGAGCAGCGGTCAACAAATCAGCCGCTGTGAAGTAAAGCAAAGCAAAGTAAAGTAAAGTAAAGCTCCTAATGCTGCTGGTAAAGAAAAAATAAAAATAAAAAAGCTGCTGCTGGCTGCTCAGCATGGCGACCAACCATGTGAACTGTGAGAAGTGTGTGGAGTGAGCCCGAGGGGGGGGGGGGTTGTTGCATGGAAGCTGCCTGATGCAACGCAGTGCAACCCACACTCCCTGTCACTCAGTCAGTCAAGGTGTTTATACCAAAGAAGGAGCGTGTGATGTTTTATTGCCGGTGATTGATTGTTGATCAAAGTTCTGCTGCTGCTGCTTCTGTTGTTGTTGTTGTCGTCGTCTTCGTTGTTAAGGTGAATCACTCCTCAGGTTATTGAAGGACCCACTGACTCACTGAGGGAGTGCCACCTGTTCAGGTGCAGCCGCCGCCTCACGTCATGCATACCAACGCAGACGAGTCAGCGCTCAGTCACACACCTGAGATAAGTAAAGGATGATTTACTGCGCCGAGATAAACAGAACCCACTTCGCTCCGCTCCCTGATTGTTCCTCGGGTTAATCCCTCTCGGTCCTGAGGAAGTTTCGCTCCCACAGGTCGTTAAACGTCTTGAGTTTAAGGGGCTTTAATTCCAGTCAGACGGTGATTTAAAGGAGCAGGCTGTGAAATAACTTGTGTATGGAGTTATAGTTCACGACTGGACCGAGATTAGAGCTGAAATAGTTTTTGATTAATGGACCTCGAGTTTAATGGTTTAATGGTTCCAGTTGTATTTCAAAAGAAGAATCACCAGATGCTCTTTGGTCTCAGCTTCTGCAATGTAAAGATTTACCTCTTTTTTTTTGCGTATTACATAACAGGCAAAGTGAATTCACTAGATTCACATATTGAACACATTCCTTTATTGATAATTAGCACAAGGGATGCCTGATAACTCCTTTTTTCCACGGATAACCGATAACTATCTGCTTCCCATAACTGATGCTGATAGTCAATAACGATTTAAATAGTTTAGTTTATAGTTAGAAAGGCTGATAGGGCAGATAATTATCTGTACCGATAGTTATTGTGCCTCCCTAATTAGCACATACAGTAATTGTTAGTAGTAGCTGCTGTAGGTTTTTATCCACACAGGTCAAGTGTGTCCTAATAGTAAATGTTAGAATATCATTAATCGATCACTTGTCCCATGATCAATTCATTCCCAAAGCTTCTAGTCGCAGCTTCTAAATTGAAGGTTTTCGCCAGCCGGTCTTTGTTTTGTTATTATAAAGTGAAAATCAGAGGGTTTTTTGGGACTCTACGTCTCCTCCTCCTCCTCCTCAGGCTTCAGGTGATCAAGCAGCACGAGACTCTGGATCAGGAGATATTTATTTATCAGATGAAATTGATGAAGGTGGCACCGTGGATCATCAGACATGTGACACAGCGTGAAAGACGACGGGCACAAATGGTTCACACCAGATCTGTCCTCTGACTTCCTGCTCCTCCTGGAGAAATGAACAGATTATAACTCTCTCACACACACACAGTCACACACACACAAGTGTCGACGAGTCTCAGAACAAACTCCACCTTTGTCCTGAGAGTGGACTTCTGTTTAGAGAGACATAAATCCGACATGAATTCCAGCTCTTGATGGTCACTTAAGTCCCTGTTGACCTGCTCCACCAGTCACATATTCTACATTTTTGCCCTGATGTGTTTATAGAGGAGTCTATAAACTCCTCTTCACGGCTTCGACCCCCCCTCCCCTCCCTCTCCTTCTCCTTTTTTACACAAAGACAAGCTTTAATGGAGCTAATGTGATTGTCTCTAGAGCGAGGTGATGGATTCCTGCACATACTTGAATCTATTAGTCATCCTTTTCTTGCTCTTTTCATTCTTTCTTTCATTCTCTCCCCTGCTGGTGTTGTCTTGTGAGTCGCCGCTGCCGCCGCTCGGCCTCTTCTTCTTGCAAAAAAAAAAAAAAAAAAGCAAGAAAAGAGAAGCCCTGATCAGAATTTGAAAAGGTTCCCTAAGTTAATAGCCCTCCTGCACACAAATCTCCACAAATTCAATTTAGCTGAATGTTGTTGACAAATTCAATGTCCTCTCTTGTGCTTATCCGTCTTCAGCAAACGCGCCTCCACTGTATGAGTCACATGTGCACATGAGCGGAGCTGGGGGCCCGACCACAGAGACCACCTCGCCCCCCTCTCTCTATCTCTCTCTGAACACTCTCAAACAAACATATTGGAAAGTGTGTGTCACGCTACTGCTGCACCTGCTTTACAACTCTTGAACTTTTTTTTTTTTTTTTACAAATCTCACGGCCTCCCCTGCTCTCTGTTCAGTCATCACAACAATACGTCCGCTTTCATGTGGTCCACGTCGACGTCAGTCAGGGGTGTCAGTCATTTCGCCGGCGTGCGGTCGGCTGCCAGGAAATTCATTAAAGCTGTCGTCATCTCAGATTGTTTTCTTGTTGTGAAGGTGAATGCGGCCTAACCTGCTGGTGACACCGCCGTCACACTCCGTCTAATCAGCCGAGCACACACTCCTGAGGAAACTCAAGAATTCATATGTGTGTGTGTGTGTGTGTGTGTGTCGTGGAGCTGCTGCTTCCCTGAGTTATAAATACCCTCCGCTGGCGGATGTGTTGTGGGTCTAATCGGGTGCTGGTGCTGCGAGGCAGAGCTGCTGTGGAGGGAACAGTTTGGAGCTGAACCCTGCATGAAGCCTCTGTATTGTCTGGAGCTTCCTGTGCTCCCTGAGAGGAGGGGGCAGCCGCTTTTCACACGCTCCCACACATACACTGTATGTGCAATTGTGTACTCTATTGTGTGTAATCATCACTCTGTGTGCAACAATACGTTAACACTTTCTTGTCTGGTGTCTGTCACTCTCTCTCTCTCTGTCTTCATCTGGGCCTGATGGTGATGAATGTCTCCGAGCTCGGCTGAACCCGGGATGCATTTACAGTTTGATGCTCTTTCACCAGCTCCTACTTGTCTTAGTCATCTAACGCAAAATGTCAGTGTAATTCATCACTCAAGGAAAGTCACGCATGGTCGCTCCCACCCCTCCATCCCACCCAAACAGCCACCCACCCACCCACCTCCGCCTCCAGAGAGTGCCAGGGTTTATCTGTAGAGCAGAGCTCAGAGCGCCGTCAAGGTCGCCTCACACAAACCTGGATTACTCCCTCGGCCACGAGCTGCAGCACATCCACTTAAAAACTCAACTCAGGACAAGTCAGGTCATCTTGAATAATAAGCCAAGGCATGATAGTTAAATTAGAATTGCATTAAAACATCAATGCTAAACTTGGATATTAGTTTTTCACTGATAAACTAACGATGTTAGAGAGAGAAAAAAAAAACAGTGGCCGATGGGTTCTGTTTATCATTATTCCCAAAAGACGTATTTCATTTCATTATGTGAGTTTCTTCGGGTCATAGAAGCATCTGAGTCGTCATAGCAACATAAATTAGATCACAGGGCAGCTATGGGTTCGTTAATGAAGACTAAAATATCAAACCCAGGGATATTTTTAGCTTTGAATAAGACCAGTCAGGCAGAAAAGAATTGAGTTAAACGTAATAGAGCAATCAATCTATAAAGTGATCAGCAATCCAATCAGCACAGAAATAATCTGAAGCTTCTTTTTTGATGATCAATAATCGCACATTTATGTGAGGATTTAATATGTTTCTCTGTTGTTTTATCACAGTAAACAGGAGAAATGTAGGTTTTTAGTAAACATTTTATAACACACAGCATTTATAACTTTAATATTTTATACCCAAGACAGTTTATTGATCAATCACACTGCAAAAACTCAAAATCTTTCCAAGAATATTTGTCTTGTTTCTTGTCAAAATGTCTCATTTCTAGTCAAAACTGATCTCTTTCCACTTAAAATAAGACTCATCACCTAAAAATTAACTTGTTTTTAGATCATTTTCACTTGTTTCAAACAAGTTTTCAGTTGAATTAAGTAGAAAAATCTCCCAGTGAAAGCAAGTTTTTTTTGTGCTTGTAATAAGAAAGAAAAAATTGCCCCACTATTAGATTATTTCAAGTGAAAATATGCTTTAAAGAAGTAAAACGTGTCTAAAAACAAGCTACTTTTTAATGTGATGAGTCTTATTTTAAGTATAATGAGATTGTTTTGACTAGAAATAAGACAAATATTCTTGGTAAGATTTTGAGTTTTTGCAGTGCAGAAACTGACAACAATGAAAATAATAGTGCAGCCTCACATGAGACAATAATCTTGATATATAGAAGATTAAATATTGATTTTGTTTGGACAGTTATGTTGACACTCATATTTATTCACCATAAATGAGACAAAACACAATAGACCGAGTCAGATTTTTTTTTTAGCGATCATATTGTTCTCATGAATGCTTTTGGTCACAATAATTGTGTGGAGAATATGATATTGTGACAGCTCTAACCAGAGAGATTACATCACGGTGATTAATAAAGAGAGATAAACAGATGTCTGAGAAGTTCAGTCAAGTAGAAAGAAAAACAAATCCAGTGGCTGTAGATAGTGTGTCCTCTCTAGTAATGAGGTGGAGGGGCTTTCTCTCTTGTGGTTGTGGGAGGACAAACTGTGATGGAGTTACAAATGTCACTGATTTCACTGACATTTGGGGCTGAGGTAAAAAAAAAAAAAATGTTTTGTATTTCAAAATTTGTTTGTAACGCGCTGTGAAAATCAGCAGCTGAGGCAAGAAAACATGTTTGTTCCATCCTCCCTCCCTCAGCCCTCGGTGTCATGTGCTGCTGGAGTCCTTAAATATAATCAGGGGGTAAAATGGCTAAATTCCTCAGTGCAGCGTGGAAATAAAGCAGTACCGGTCAGTAATCAGTGTTAGTTCATACCCCAGAGACCTCCAGCTTTAATCTGATGATCTGATTTAGTCGTTGTATAGTCACAGATCAACAGATGACTGTATAACACTCAGACACTCAACTGTAACAGACTCCGGTTTCTGGATTTGGTTTTTGCAGGAGCAAGTTGAGAAAAAGTCATGTGATATTTGGTCTTTTTGGGTATTTTGAAGATCTAACAATCCTTTATGCACGCAGACAGGGCCGTTGCTAGGAATTCTGGGCCCCCTGAAAGAATACAAAAGTGGTTTCCACTTTTTTTTTCTTAGACTATTATCATTTTTTATTTAGCCTACTTTGTTTTGATGCTAATGCAGCATTACTATGAGTCATTAGTCAGGGTCTTATGCAGAATGAATCAGTCATACAAAGATTAGACTACTGGGTTTTTCTGTGGGCCCCACTGTCCGCTGGGCCCCTAGAATTATCATCATCTTTCTCCCCTATACAACGGCCCTGCACGCAGATCTAAACTCGATCTTGTGTGAGGAGAATGTGCTCGTACAGTATTGTACGAATAAACATGTTGTCGGACAATTGATGAAAGCAAAAAGGGAGAAAAGCTAATAGGGAAAGCATGACACAGGGAGTCAGGTCCGAGCGGCTCCGGATCCAGGAGCGTAATGAGGTGCATCATGTCTGTGCTTATCAGTTGGCTATGATTGAAATCATCTGTCCGATATGAAATGAAGAATCTCCCTCGGTTGATTTGTTCGTGTGTGTTTCTGTTTTTCAGTTCCTGCCCCTGTCTCTCTCTTTCCCTCTCTTTCTCTCCTTTTTTTTATATAATGGAGCTCACTGTAACTCCCTCAGGGATGTTGCAGTGATCACAGCCCCCCCTGCCCCTCCTCTTAAATGGCCCATTGATAACCTGGGTCAACTGAAAGGATGTCCTGTCATTTAGTCACAAATGCATTCTCAGTGTACATGGCATGTGAAGGGTCTGTGCCAAGGCCATTTGGAAGAACCCGGGGTGTTTTAGAGGAAGCGGAGCGAAGCTACTGTTGTCACATAAACAGAAGGTCTCATTATTTTATTGTTACTTTTTATTAGTTTAACTTGCATCCACACAAGCGGTCCACTAACCTGTCACACACACATACATACAGATACAGGCTTGAAGGAACGACAATAGGACAGTGTTTCGCCCCAGATCGTCTGCAGCCCGGCCCACTCATTGTACAGAGGATAGAGGAGACTGTGAAGTGGACTGAGCCACTCCAGCCAGTGAGGTTGGAGAGCTTCCAGGGATTGTGGGTTTGGAGGGCTCTCTCTGCACTGAGGTTACGGTTTCTCCGCTTTTTTTTCTGCCTCCTTGCTTGGTTATGGAGGTAAAACTTAAGCCACATTGCGGCTGCCCATAGCGTTTATATACACACTTACATTTGTGCCTATGCCGTTTAGCAGCCCTCAGGATATTAGTGTGAACACATGTCGTTGGCTTTGCTTGTTTTCTTCCCCTCCCGGGTGCAGGAAAGGCCACGTTGGAGAGAAAAGGCGGGATTCCCTCCAGACTGTGTTAATGACTAAATAAAAAGCTGGATTTGTTGGAAAAGTGGTCGTGCACAAAACATCTCAGCTGCAGTAGCACTTTTTCTTCTCTTCTATTCTCTTTTTGCAGCTGATCAAGAGAAAACTACAGTAGGGAGATGAATCATCAGTGTGAGGATTCACTGTGCTGTACTGAAGATCTTCAGTGTTGTTTTTGGGCTGTTGGTTGGAAAAAAACATGACATGAAGACGTCATCTTGGACGTATTTCACTGTCTTCTTGCATAATCTGCAGATACCCCTTAGCAAAAAGTAGTATATTTGAAGTTCATTTTATTAAGTATGCTTGAGTATAAGTATAGCAAGTATACTATGGACCATGTACTTGTAGCGTACTAGAAAGTATACTAATTTAATACTTCTTCAGACTAAATTGGAACATTTTAAATTTATAAAAGTATACTTTATAGGTACTTTTAAGTTTACAAAAGTACACTTTCAAGTATACAACAAGTACACTCATCTATATACTCCTAGTGTACTAAGTATATACTTCTAGTCCACCTTTTAGTTTATTAAACTATATTTTATAAGGTAATTTTAAGTTTACAAAATTACACTTCCAAGTATACTGCCTCAGTTTTAGTATAATAAAATGAGTATACTAGTACACTTTAATAAACTACTTTTTTGCTCAGAGTATCATGGTGTGAATAGTAGCAGGCAGCTTTTTTTTAATGAAATGAGATGAGATCTTCTGTGGATTAATCTCCAGCAGGTTAGTTACTACTGCTGCTGCTGCTGCTGCTGCTGCTGCTGCTGCTGCTGCTGCTGCTGCTGCTGCTGCTGCCGAGGCCGAGTGCACCTGGGAATGTTTTGAATAACCGGCCCTGAAACTGAACAAAGACTGGAAGTGATGTAATCTCTATGCTCTCTATGCATCTCCACTGTCACACAGACACACACCAGCTCTGCTCTGCCTTCTTATTGGCAGTCGTGATTTATTACATTGCTTTTTTTTTTTTTTTTGGTAGGGGGTGGGTATTATTGATTGATATTTCACATTCCCCCTTCTTCTCTCTGCGCTGCCTGCAGAAGTGTAGCGTTACCTTGAGTGCTGCTCATTCTTTCCCACTTGTCTTTTTTCCCATCTTTCCTTTTCCACTGCTCCGTCGTGCACGTGTGCTCACACTCACATTTTTCTCTCTTGCCTTTTCACACGGCCTTCCTTCTTCTTCTGCTTACTTCCATGTCTCTGCCCCCCCTCTCCCCGTCCACCCTGCAGTCATACACATAGTGTATTCAAGTCTAAAGACTCACCCTTGCACTCATGCAAGCTGTTGCTCCCCCCCCTCTTCTCTCTCTCTTTCTCTCTCTCTCTCATTTTATCTCCCTCCCCCTTTCCCTCTCTCCTCTGCCTCCCCAGAATGTTTGGATAGATCTAAATGGTGTGATTGTGACTGCTCTGCCGGCCGTCTGCCCCTCCACGTCTGCCTCTTAGCGTCTTTGGAAAGTCTGACGTGAGCAGAGCGAGAGGAAGAAGGGAAAAGGCAGAGGGAGAGAAAGAAAGAGAGGGAGAGAGGGAGAGAGAGGGGAAAGTTCTTCTGAGTAACAAGGCATGGCGTCTCTCCAGAGAGCCGAGTCTATAGCGTCAGGAGTCGGCCTCAGCTCCAGCCTGTCCCTCTTTTTTCTCTACCTCTGCAGCCTTTCTTCCACTCATTCTCCCACACTTGTCTTTTTTGACTATTCCCCCCAGATCGTCCCATCCTCGACTCCCTGTCTACAGTTTCTCACTTTTGATCGACCCTCCTCCTCCTCTTCCTCCTCCTCCTCCTCCTCTTTCTCTTTCTCCCTCTCGACCTGGCCCTGCTCCACCCTAACCTGTTCCTTTCTCTTCGTCTGTTGGTCCAGTAAGTAAAGGTTGTGGGTGGAGGTGGGAAGGTGGGAAGGTGTGGAGGCAGAGAGACAAAAAAAAAACCTCCAAATCTAGGCCTCTCATTTACCCAGGAGGTGTCGCGTTGCGTTTGAGGCGCTTCGTGCCGGTGTCGCATGTCGAGCCATTCAAAGAGCCGGGGTTTAAGAATGTGGGTCATTTGAAGTAGAGGCACTAAAGTGTGTTGTTTGCCAATGAATGGGGCCTTCTCACATTGACATGGTGAAAAGCGTGTGAATAAACACCAGCGCCTGGGGGCCACACTAAAGTGTTCGGCTATATTCTTCTCGGCTCCCCACCTATACAGAGGCCGGTTATTATCCCGGCACATGAATGGATTTCTGGATTCACATCTGATACGGACACCGTGCTGAGGGCAGCTCGGATACCTTTATCGAATCCATGGCCCACAATAGAGGAAACAGAGACTCCTCTTCTTCTTTTTTTTTTTTTTCCTCATAAGAAAACCAGATCATGGAGTAATTAAGTTTGGTTGCCTGGTGCGCTGCATGTTGCGAGTGTATAACTCTGCATCCTGCTCCTCCGCACAGGATTGTGTTGCCTCTAGTTGTGACCAGCTGCATGGCTCCCTTAATTGCTTTCCCACGGCAGATGTTCAGATCAGATGGTTCAAATTAAGTCGTAGATTGCTCACACAAGGTTTCCTATGAAGATAGACTCTCCTCTTTACTGTCCTTCATCTAATGGGTCTGAGTGGGCGGCTCAGTCTGTATACTGTGTGTCCATACTGTGGAAACACATAATAATGCAAAGCTTTTGTCTCTTGTCTTTTCTCTTTTGTTCAGGTTCAGGTGTTGGTGTTGGTGGCGGCGGCGCTCCTCGCGGGGCTCGTGTGTCACGCGGCAGATCCTCCGGCCTCTCAGTGGGCCGGCGACGAGCAGCACAGGAACCTCACCCTGCGACGACACAGAACCTGTTTGGAGAACCAGCAGTACCTCCACCAGGGGCTCTGCTGCCTCAACTGCCACGCTGGTAAGGACGATCACACAGAGACGCCCTTCATTTACAGGCTTGATGTTAATAAAAAACATATATTTGTCCCTTTTTATAACCAGTGTAGTTTTACACCTCCTCTCTCAGACTTCGCCCTCAAGCTCTTGTAGCAACAGATCGGTGTCAGACAATCAGATTGGCTGGCCTGTTTTTTGACTATAGCAGATGGCAGATAAACACCCGGAGAAACCAAATCCTGGAAGGTGAACCGGGCTTTGTTGTGACATCACAAAGTTACAGAAGTCCCAACCGCTCTTTCTTAAGGCCATGTAACTTCTCTGTTGACGTGGATCTTCTCTGATTGGCTGGCTTATTCTTAGACTGAATAAAAGTATATTGCAGATTGCAGATAAACACCCAGAAAAACCAAATCCTGCATAGCCAAATAGTGAGGCTAGATAAACAGGGCCTTGTTGTGACATCACAAAGTTACATAAGTCCCAACAGCTCTTTCTCAAGGCTCAGCTTCTGGCTCTGTTGATCCTTTCTGATTCCCAATGGCTCTTTTTAAAAGTTTCTGACTCCATACATTTTTCTGGGGATTACACGCTTTTATACTTTCCTATTATTAACATTAACCCTAGATGTGCTTTATAATAATAAAAAAGACACTGAAGTCTCACGCTATACGATATGGCAGCTTTAAGTAGAATATACAGTAGCTAAACAGCTCCAGTTGCAACAGTCAACTAATTGCAATTAATTCCTGCATCTTAAATTATTGATCCATGTCCTCCACAATAAAAGAAGGAAGTGAGCACAAGCTAGATGCAATCGCTACAATGGTGTTTTTTCTGTCTGGGGGGAAAAAAGCAGTCCAGTCAAATGTCAAACCTGAACTGCGTCCTAAACGAGTTTTGCAAATATCCTCTCTCTGCCGAGTCTGGAAAGAATGTGTGGTGGCCAGCAACAGGAGGTAAAGCTGCTCCGTCCCGGCAGGTCAGAGTGACTGACACTCAGTGAAGGACTATGAAGCAAAAGGGTTATTTTCAATTCCTGAGTAATAAAAATTACCAACCTTTTTAAATTTATTATTCTGTCAAGAATTTAGTGCGGCTGATACCAGCTTTTTTCTTTCTCTTTCTCTAACTCTGAACTTATTTAGCCAAAATGCAATTACTGCACACTGATTGAATTATTTCATTTACCATTCTGAATTCTAAGAAATCCTTATTTTTTTTATATTTAATCAACTCAGGTTTTGTAATTCTGTTTTTTTTCCTTTTAAATAAAACCTCAGAGTCTCTTTCACATTCGCATGCAGCACCAGTAAATTCCCGACGTTATTAAGTCGTGTTTGATTTCTAAAACACATGCACCCTTTATCAAATTATGTGCACATGAACATTAAATTTAAATGAATTTAAAACCTGGAGGTTTGTTTAATCACATGGTTTTGTGTATGTGTGGCTTCATACCTGTCGGCTTTCGCTAATCAACTTGATTTCTTGCGTCTAAAAAGCTTAATTTCCAGACTTTTAGAAAATCATTAGCATCCACAGAGACACAGAGAGAGAGAGAGAGAGAGAGAGAGAGTAGAAACCCATTCATGGGCAATAATGATTAGATATTAAGAGATAAACCGGAGCACGCTGTGTGCTTGTGATACTGGGTTACAGAGAAATATCTTGGAATTTATGCTTTTCCCATTTTTATGATCCTGTTTTCTTGCATTCTTGCCATTTGGTCAGTTTTCACCACATGTTTTTAAAAAAACCACTGTGACCACTTATTGGAGTGAAATGTTTGCTTTTTGCTTCTTTTTGTCAGCATGAACTTTTTTTTTTTTGAACCAGGCATAATGTTTGTTTGCTCGGCTGCATATTGAAAATCATTTAGAGCCACACTTTTAAACTAAAGCTAAAACAAACTGTATTAGGCCTGAACCAACAGACCCGACCACAGCACCGGCACTCCGCTCCACTCCACTGAATATTCATCGGGGGTTTTAGGCCACAGATGTCTTTGCCGTCTCCTGCATTTTTCCCATTCTCCGCTCTTGCCTTTTTTCCATTTGTGCATCGGATAAATCCTGAAAACACATGAGAGTCAACTGGTTTTATTCAAGGCATGCGTGAACCGAGGAGAAAAAATTCAATGCATGACAGCCGACCAGTGAAGGAGGTCACGTAACTGTGTTGTTGAGTGAATCGGTTCATGTCGAAACCCCCCACACCCCACCCACCCTCCCCCGTCCTTCCTCCCACCTCCTCTCTCTCTCTCTCTCTCCTTCCTTCTCTGGTCTCCCCATGAAATGTGGACTTGAACTTCCTGGAAACCTGTCATCTCGTGTAAAACGGTGAATCATGTGCAAGCGAAGAAAAACCTCACGCTCCCACCCCTTTACACTTTTATATCAAATCAAACGGCCTCCTTCTCTCTCCGTCTCTCCCCTCGACTCACGTCCCATTGGTTCACAGCTCAGAGGCCGTTAACATGGTCCGATCCCTTTGCTCACTCGCTCGCTGTGGTATGTCCTGCCCCGACATCCTGTTTGAGCAGGAAGCACATCACATTAATGACGTCAAAGATCCACAAGAGCTTAAATTAGCTGCATAAATGGGTTTATATGTTTATCTTTTGACCACTTGTTGTCTGATTGTTGCTGTTATGTCGTACCTGCAGGAACCTATGTGCAGAAAGCCTGTGAGAGAGAGGAGGAGCAGGGCACCTGTCTTCCCTGTGAGCACGGACAGACCTACACAGAGCACTCCAACGGCATGAACCGCTGTCTGCCCTGCACCCACTGTCGCTTAGGTAACCAGCCTCTGCACATCTGGATGTGTGTTTTTAATAACACTGTGTTTTTTCATTATATCACTTGAATGTTTTTGGCTCTTTATTTGATATAACATCAACAACACGGATCAGATGATGCATTTTTATTTATGAACTCTCATTTGCATGTTTATTGATTCTTACTTGTTTTCAGAAGCCAAGACATTCTCTGATGTCTCGTTTTATTCCTTTATTTGGATTCCCACATTAGCCAACACACAGCGGTTACCAGGGCTCCACACTCAATAAATCAAACAGTAACTAAAACAAACAATATTTAAAAACACATTAAAACTAAAAAGAACAGAACAAAACAAAACAAAACAGGGCAAAATGAAATCTCATCAGGTGAATAATGAAAGAAAATAGACTTGTGGTCTCTGTTTGTGTCAGTAGATTAGGTTTTTTCCACAAAAAGGTGTTTTTTTGAATGATAGAAGATAAGATTTTAATTCAGCCATGAAAGTAATTAATGCTATTTGTCCGATTAACAGTCCAAAACTCAAAAATACTCACTTTACCATCACAGACCACAGAGGAAACCTGAAAATATTCACATTTAAAAAAAAATGAACACACACATGTTTATCATAATGGAGTGGGTGGGGGTGTCTATCTAGCTGTAAATCTACAGCTACAATGCGTTTAGCGTGTCAGGTCGAAGCAGCTTTGTCAAGTGTGAATGCTGAAAAATAACTCCCAGGTGGTTTAAAGAAAACAAAACCCAACTGAATTGCCCTTTAATTCAATCCATTGGCTTTTTAAAAACAGTTACATAAAAGTTGGCGGGGGGAGGGGAGGGGGGGTAGGGGGGGTCTTCTCTAATCCAGTTTGTCAAAGATATATTGTTTGGGAAAGAAGAAGCAGTAGAAAACCTTTTTGTCTCCCCACCCCCGTCGCCTTTCACATACGCTCACGCTGAAAATGTGATCTTATGATGTTACACGGAGTCGCGGGGCGTGTCTTTGTTGTTTTTGTCTGGCGCAGCGCTGAATGTGAGCATGTTACCTTGTCTCTGGAGATTTGCTTGTGTGTCTGTCCCTACCTGGGTGAACTGGGTGTGGCTGTGTCCCATTGTCTCCCACACTGGGCGTCTTTGTGTCCGGTGAAAGGCTGGAGCCACAGAAAAGAGACTAATGTTACATAGGATGTGTTTTGTGCTCCCTGGTCGTGGGTTTTAACATCGACCTTTGTCTTCCCTGCTCTAGTTTTTAAACTTATTTACCACTTGAAGATGTTTCAAAAGTTACTGAAGGTCAGTTGTTGATTGGATGAATCCTCCATGGAGTCACATGGAGCTTCAGTTGAGTTTATCGTCTCTATAGAAAAGCCTCACGTTGGTTTTCATTTAATTGAGATGAAACGAGCTGCATCGTTTTTCGTTGACCAGACAGGAAGTGCGGAGAGAGAAAAAAAGCTGCTCATATTCAGTTTAAACTGAACAGGCCCCACCCTGCCCGCCCCCTCCCCAGCATTCAGACTCATACAAAGCACCTGCCAATTTAATGAAATAACAGAATCAGTCGATTATAGTGCGTTCTTCAAACACCAGCTGCCTCTCTGGCAGCTGAGCGTTGACTTGATGCCAGATCTTAATGTTTTTTTTTTTTTGTTTCGTTTTGTTTTGTTTAGTTTGTTGGGTTTACTCTGACTCCCGTCCTGTCGGAGGCTTTGTTGCTCTCTTCTGCTTCTGTCTTAGCGCTGAGCCTAAGTATGTAACAAAACAGAAAATAATCATTTTCAGTAGCAGTAGCTGAGCCAACATGGCGACTGGTCAGTGTAAAAAAGAAAGAAAAAAGTGTAGCTCGATCGAATTAAGTAAATGTCAAACAAATTAATTAAATTATTAATAAATAATTAAGCCACACAATGTCATCAGCCTGTTGAAATCGAACAATGTCCGTTTTTGTCTATAGCCATTATCACAACTTGCCTCTCAAACCTTTTTTTTCTCTCGCAAGGAGCATTTTTATATCTCAATAGTTTCATTGTGAGAAACGTCAAAATTCAAACCACGAAGCATTTAGAATATATTAAATCTGACACATTTTCTCAGATAATCAGTTGTTATTGGTTGTGGAAGTTTCCCATGAGTGTTTACGCCCAGTCTTTTACAAATGAACTAATCAACCCTTGGGGGGAGAAAGTGCTTCATATTGGAAAAGATTTGATTATTACAAGTCATAAAAATGATAATAACCAAACCCACTGGTCCAATAACTTGACACAATCAGCATCTAAACTGCTTCTGTGTGGGTGGGGGCTTCTTAAATTCATAAATACATAATATCACATAACATAACACATTCTAGATTGACAAGGACATTAAAAACTTGTACAGATGTGATGTGGTTCCTCCCAGTGTTCCCAGTGGTCAGTTTGTAAGAGAGGGAGTGAAATAAGGTTTTACCCATATGAAATAAATGATTTAAAATCCGTGAATGGAAAATGTTGGTAGCAAGTTCTCGCTCCGTATATCTAGTCCTGCATCGCATAGACACAAGTGGCAGCAGTGATATCTACAGGCCTGATCTACTGAACTGCATTAGGTTTCATTACATCCATGGTCACTAATGATTAACGGCAGGGCAGCAGACACAAGGCATTCAGTGTGGAGAGAAAACACTCCAGTCTTTACTCTAGTTTTTTTTTTTAATCCTTAAAGTTTAGTGTTATATTCCCCATTATAAACCCACAGATCAGATCACTGCAGTTCATTAGCAACACGCTCCAACACTTTCTCCACAGCTTCCTGAAGACTCTAATAAAAAGTGTTTCACTCGCTGTGAACTCTGTAGCTTCGCTGAAGTTGTAATTGTCACCTCTGGAAAAAGTCCTCATTTAGGTGAATTCACTCATCAATTTGCACCAGAAAATGTAACTGTAAAAAAAAAAAAAAAAAAAAAGAGTTTAAAAACTTTGTAACTTACTGAAATGAGCTGAATTGTGTGAATACAGAAGAGGGTATTAATGTGGATGATTAGAAGATAGTGAGAGAGCGCTCACACTTTGCTACCAAACCAACCCGACGCCGCAATTTCGCTTTAATTGGCGAGTACGGACAATAGACATGTGTGAAAGTTCGTCCTGTGGAGGTGTACCGCTGCTTTATTATTAATTCTGATTGTATCATAAAGGGCCGGGCCTTTTGCCTTTCAGGTCTCAGTTTAATAACCGCACCGTGCCGCTCCATCCCTCATTATCCTGTTAAATCCAGGCGAAATGTATTTAATGAGAAGACAAAATTGGAAACTCAATTATCTTCGTTTTTTTTTTTTTTTGTTTGGTAAAAAGATTTCCTCATAATTGCCAACGCTCTTCAAATTGTCTGAGAAGTCCACCATGTTCCCTCTCATTTAACACACGCCACTGGTCACAGGTTTAATGTGAGTCTACTTATTAAACTCTGAACTCGCTTCACAAACTTAGAGGAAGTTGCACAGGAGTCACACCGCTGCACACAGCTGCACAGATGTACAGGAGCCACCACTGCTTTACATTTTAAGAAATCCAGGGGCCCGGGATGCTGTGGTTGAAAAAAAAACAAAAACGGGCTGTGTGCCAGTGCGCCTGCTTTATCTCAGTGGCTTTAATGTTATAATTCAGCGCATACCATCTCATAGGTCCTTCAAGTGCAGCGCTGCCGTCTGACTGTCTGCGTATTGAGCTGCTAAAAAAGATCGTTTTATCGTATCTGTCTGCGTATTTGATGTCGGAGTAGATTGGTTTACTGTTTATCTCCGTGTCCATCGACTCAGTCTGATTTGATTTGATGTCCTTCGGAGCTTATTGGTTGTGATATTTATTCATGATGTGTCTGCTCTTTTATCTCCGTCCAACTATTCACAGATGAGACTGTAACTGCGCCCTGCACCACCACCACAGACACCAAGTGCGAGTGCAGACCGGGAACCTTCTGTGTGCCCGACCAGGCCTGCGAAGTCTGCAAACGTTGTGCCAGGTGAGTCTGACTGACGTCTTTATTTAAAACTTTGTACCACTGACCCTCACAGTGTCACCGGGTTTCTATCTTAAAAGGGAGATTGAGGGGTAGGGGGGCAGTTTTACACATCAAAGTGTGTTTACAGGGCTCAGGGAGAAGTCGTGTGGGGAGGAAAGATGAATAAGACTGAGGCTTCACAGGTCTGATAACTGATAGATGGAGCTGACCACACCTCTGTAGCCTGATCCTGCTCCTCAGCCCGACCTCAGGCTACAAGGCCACGTTAGCTGCTACGCAGTTGAGTTGCATTGTGGGGAATGTAGGCAGCAGGTTTTGATAAGAAAGAAGACGTTGAGGTTCGGGTCTCTTTTTTTGTATTTAACTGTCTAACATGAATCAAACAGTGTTTAACTTATAAATGTAAAACAGACACAGACTGAATTTTATGCTGTGCTTTTTTCTATGTGTTAAAGGGGTAGTTCAACATTTTGGCAAATTGGCCCATTGCCATAATCCCTATAGTTTTAGGAGTAGGTTCATTACCTTTAATTGTCGGTGCAAGCTGTTTTTAGAACGGCGGAGCAGAGCCGCAAGCTGCTCAGAACTACACTACTGGGATTTCTTGGTTTCCCTCATCAAACTCATCAAATACACAATCCAACAACTCCAAAACTCTCTGGTGGACAAGTTGTGACCTGCACATTCACCACGCTATGAGATAATAACGAAACATTACGAGACAGAGTTGCTTTCGAGGCAAATGCAGAGACTGCTTGCTGAAAAACTGCCCCAACGGGAACGCGCAACAGCAGCTTTGCATGAATTTGCCTCGAAAGCAACTCACAGCTTGTCCACGAGAGCGTTTTGGAGTTGTTGGATTGTGTATTTGATGAGTTTGATGGGGGAAACCAAGAAATCCCATGAGCCTCTGTAGCATAGCTCTGAGCAGCTCACGGCTCTGCTCCACCGTTCTAAAAATTAATGCACTGACAATTAAAGGTAACAAATCTATACCGACTATAGGGATTATGGCAATGGGCCAATTTGCCAAAATGTTGAACTATCCCTTTAATAAAACTTGATATTAATTATTTTGTTTATTTTTCTACAAAATTGCAGGTGTAAATCGGGGGAGGAGGAGGTGAGGAAGTGCACACCCTTCTCTAACACCGTGTGTCGAAAACGGGAGACGTCCCCGACTGAATCCTCTCCGGCCATTCCCCCGACACCGACCCCTGCCCCCTCCTCAGTGGACATTGGTAAATTCATGCAAAACTCGCTGCTCTGATTGTTCTGTCTTCATTTCAAAATGATTAATCTCTTTTTTTTTTTTTTTTCAGCTATTCCTATTTGCATTTTCCTGGTCGTCATACTCGTCGCCGTTGTCATTGGAGTGGCTGTGTGGTGGTTCCTGTTCAAGCAGCGTTCATGTGAAATACCATGTATGTTGTTGACATCATGTGTTGTTACTCTGTGATGCAGTTTTTCTTATCAACGCTTTGTTTTTAATGCTGTTTCTCTGCCTTCAAACAGGTTTCAAGAGCCACTCTGACTCCAGTGAAATAGTGAAGATTCCTATTGTAAGTTATTGTTTTCTTCTGTGTTTACTGGGTTTTTTTTCTCTTTATTATATAAAGGGTTTATAATTGTTTGCTGTTGCGAGCCACCCGTCATAATGACTGTGGATAATCCGTGGGATGATGCGTCAATGTTTTCCAATCGTCTTTCATGTCTCTTTGTTGTGTGCAGGATGAGAGCGGGGCCACGGCGGAGGAGAGGCAGAACAATCAGAACGCCGGTCTAGAGGGGGAGGAGACCCGCCCGGAGTCACGGCCGCTGCTGCAGGAGACCCAGGCCGGGATCACCAAGTCGCCGCCGCTGGAGGACGAGGACCGAGGACTGGGGGACAGTTTGCCCAACACCACCAGCTCGTCTCAGACCAGCCTGTCGGCCCTGCCCACCGCCGCCTCCTCTGGAAACACCCCACACCAGAGCCCCAGCGCCTTCAGACTGCCGCCCGCAGACGTGGTGAGAAGGCCATGATAATAGGAAGCACCAGAAGGATCATTTTCTGTTATTTAATTCACACATTATAGACTGAATCTCCTTATTGTAGCAAAACTCTCGTCTGTCAATATTGTCAGAGAATTTCTAATATTGAGGAGAAGTCATAAACTGGCTCTGCTATTGTTCTCATGCTGGTTTTCTACCCGGAAGTAGTTGTAAACAATAAGGCGATTTGATCACATTATCACACATAATTTACATTTGTGTTTTGTCTCATGTTGCAGGATGATCCTCTGCGACATCGACTGATGCCGCTACTAGGTGAGATTCCTGCCGTGGGAGGAGGAGGAGGAGGAGGAGGGGGAGGAGGAGGACAGAGAGAGAGAGGGGTTTTCTACTCCAGAGAAACATTTCTTACTCATTTTTTTTCTTTAATGCCATTCGATTTTCCCTAAAAGGCATCCAGCTGTGCACAGAAAACCACACAGTTTACTGTAGTTCATGTCAGTCCACAGGGAAGTCAGATAAACATTATCTCCTCAAGATCTCACATTAGCTGCCTGATAGATTAATAATCTCATGACGGTCAGGCCGTAGCCGATCCTTCGGGGGTTTGGAGCACGCCGTCTGTTTTTCTCATGCTAAATTAAAAAAGACGTGGCTCAACAAGATTTGTTTGAGCCTCTGTTAAAATTTTCTATGTGCACATCCCCTGCGGGAAAATGCACCGACATGTACAGTACTGAATGTTCCTAAAGTCATAGAAACAATACGAATACTGTTTCCACGTGAGGTTTTTTGAGGCTTCAGCTCATCATTCATCACTCAATGTGAACATTTATTATCTATTTCACAGTGCAGGCAGCTAAAAGTGTTTATTTATCTTTTTTTTTTAAAGGGTCTGAGAAATCCCTGAAGAAGAGCTTTGATTTGTTCGACGAGTACCTGGACGTGCGGATCCACAACAAGTTCTTCAGGCTGATTGGAGTCAGCGACAACCACATCCGGATCGCGGACAACGGCACCCCCGGTGACAAAGTTTATGAACTGCTGAAGAACTGGATGCAGAGGCAGGGACTAAAAGCCGACATCAACGACCTGTTGGACGCTTTGCTCAGTATGGACCAGCGGCGCTCGGCCGAGAGCATCGCCTCCTTAGCTCTGCAGAGAGGCTACTACAAGCACGCGGACACGCCCTGAACGCCGAGAAAGGAACAAGGGGCGTCGAGTGAAGTAAACGCAGCACGAGAAGAAAAAAAAAACTTAAAAAGCACATGAGTGGACGCTGCGTCTCACGAACAGGCTTACCTCTTTGTGGCCGACCCTTTGTGGCCATGTTTTAAAAAAAAAATAAAAAAGCCAGTAGTTTTAAAGAAGAAAAACACGAAAAAGGGGAAGGTCAAGTCGTATTGATCAGCGCTTTGAGGATGTTGACTGTCTGTCCAAATACTGAGGTGTAGTAAACAACATGAAGACGAGAAGGAGAGGTTATGTGGTCAGATTCAACAGCGACTCCGCCAAAGACGGCCGTGAAAATGTGTTTTTTTGTTTTTTAAAGATTAAAAAAGAAGAAAAAAAAAGAGCAGGAGAAACATGAAGGCGCCGACGTCCACCGGCCTGAAAACGCTGCAATGTTTCAGCCTCGAATGAAGCGAGAAGCAGCCAAATACTGAAAGCTTCGACGTCTCCGGGGGGGCGAGTGTCGCGCATCTGGTTGTCCAATCAGAGCGCGGTGCACTGTCGCCTGGAGACGAGGATATACACTGGTTTGTAGGAGTGGCATTAGCTATGTCACCGATACTGTGCCTCTTTGATGCACTGACCTCTGGCACATGTAGGATTTTTAAAACTACAGTCATGCTATGTTTTTTTTTGTTTTTTGTTTTTTGTTATTTAGACCTCGGCTTCTCCGAAACCGTATGTAACAGTCCACGAGCATTTTGTCGACTAATGAAATGAAAATATTGTTATGGCAACAGTTAATGTTACTAATCATAAACTTTACCTCTTCAATGCCATTTTGAAAAATCTACATTTTACTTTTTTTTTCTTTTTAGACATTCAAAACGTCAGATTTAGTCGAATGAATCCAGATGTTTTTCGTCCGGTCTCGTTCTGTGTGTTCAGTGTTACGACTCATGCGTTGACATTGGAGAAGGATTTTCACAAAGCTCTTTCTGTTAACTGTTGATAGTTTAGTAAAAAAGAAATATATGAAAAAAAAAATGTTTCCACAATGTTTTCAAGTAAATTGGAAAACTTCAAAGGTCGTCTTTATTTATTAATATATTTATTGTAATGAATAATAATTATCTTTTATTATTTATATCATTGCCAGAAGCGACCCTGGAGAACAAGCACACTGTCTGTCTGTGTGTGTGTGTGGCGGCGATGATGTTTAGCTACAGGGCAAAATGACTGACAGCAAAATGTTTCAAGGTGAGGGTGGAAGTCGTCGTGGGTTTTTTTTTTTTCTTTAGTTTTTGAACTCTGTTCCCGCTCGGTGCGCTGCGTTCAGAGCCACACTGTCAATTTGTCAACGTTACATGTGCCATTTCTTTCCACAAATGAGTTTCCATTTAGGCGACATTCATCACAGTGTCCAAGAATTTTTTATTTTATTTTATTTTATTTCATTTTTTTTCTCTTGATGCTGAGAGCTGAATGTGCCAAATTGAAGCTGGAGTGACATCAGTCTTTGAAAAATGTTTTTAGTCACCGAATGACCCCGTAGTTGTGCTTCTGTACACACAGAGGGGGGTTGAGGTGACTTTGAGGTGCAGGTACGCATTGTTTTGTGTTAGATAGACGAGATGAAGGAAATCTTTTCTGGATTATAAAACAGAAACTCAGATTTTATTTCCCCTTAAAATTGTACATACATACAAATGTCCAGAGGCCTCACGATGTGCATAATGTAGTTTCTATGCAGCACTATTATTAACAAACCAACGTGAACACAGTGAGGTTGATGAAGTGACTGAACACAACACACGACGTGCAAAGCCAGAGCGGTTGTTGTTGATGTTGAGACCTTGTAAACTAGAGTTTGCCCGTTTTCCTGCAGTCTCTGATGTACAAAGTGAAGAGTTACAGAGTTATATATTATTGCTGAAGAGTGATGCTACAGTGCTGGCACTGCCATCTATTGACAGACAATGAAAATACAGCCTGCATCAATTTCTAGGGACCCTATGCACTGCTTTCTCACTCCACATTCTCACTTTATTCTTTTGTTTTTAACTCATTCATTTCTCAGCTCGTTGCCTTTTATCTGCCCTGCGTCTCCTCTGCAGTAGCGTAGCAGTGAATAGGCTTCAGTGCATCATGCTTTGTGTGAGTGTATGTCTGCTTTTTTCTTTTTTTTAAATATACTTTCTGTGTTTTTACCTTTTTACATATTTCATTACAAGTCCTAAGCTGTTCAATTAACTTCCCCTGTGTAAACACTTTCTGTTGAAGCGTGACCGTTAAAGCCATTTCCCCCTTAGTTATTGTTTGCTTGTCAAGGATTTCAGATTTAAATTATGCAAAGTACAACAAAGCTGTTTTTATGTCAATTTCAAAATAAATGTTTTGTACAGATAATTTTGCTTGATGATGTTTTCATTGTTTGTTTATGCCCGAGAAATTATCACCTGGACAATTCGCATAGTTGTGCAGATAAAACATCAGAACAGTATTTTACATTTTCTATGTTTGTTCCAAACAATCTCACTGTTAAATGAAAACAGAGGTGTTTCATTCCTGATATATAAAGAGTATACTTACCTCCACCACTTTTAATCACCAAGCCAATGACATATACTGTATATAGTATACTAACATACATACAGTCACACAGAATTGACATGTTATAACTAAATATTTTTATTTAATGGTAAACTACTTTAAGGTAAATTAGGCACCATAGATGGAAATGACACAAAACAACAATTACTAGTGTGTATGAGTGTAGGCTACATTACATTCTAAGGTCATTGGAAAAATACAGAAACAGACATTATAGATTATATTGTAGCTGCACACTGCATATTATTTAACATTAACCTGATAAAACACAGTTAAATATAATATAAAATCACTGTCATGAAAAAATAGAAATTGTAAATGTCTTAAACAGACTTAAAATAACATATATTACAGGCATTCAACATTATACACAATAAACACTGCATCTAAAGAAAGTGAGATTAAATATATCTACACAAGCTAGCATAACATAACATTCAGAGGTAGTTGTGTTTTATGTGACTTTGCTGGACATTATCAGCATGTTATAAAAGTTATTGATTGATTATTATAATAGTATAAATCCTCCCTCCTCTCTATTTATCACATCTGTAGTGCTATTTCACATTGGAGGTTTTTCCTCTTGCTCAGCCACTTTGTTTTCATCCTGTCATGGCCAACTCCATCACTCAAAGGGGATGTTGTATTTCATTTACTGGCCAGCAGGTGAAGCTATTGTTGGTGAATAATTGTTTTGATCAGTCTCCATCACCATTATTAATAATTTGCTGCAATTTTGTAATTTTTATTTACTTAGTCTTTTTGCTTCAGTCTCATCCTGTTCAGCAAAGAGACTGAATTTATTCCTCAGAGTCAGATGCTGAATATAACTAAGAAGATTGTCTCCTTTCTTTCTCACACTCCTCTCTGAGGTGTCATGACTCCCCTTTTCTCTCCGTCTTTCACTCTTGTCGTGGGGGTAGAAATTATTTCGAACTCTTTTCAACACTCCATCAAAATAATAGAAATGTTCATATTCATCATCGTCATCGGGCAGGTTGTCATCATGCACAGATGTATGGCCTTTCTCCAGCTCTCCTGTTTCCTTAAACGCAGCCGTGGTGGTTTCCCTGGAGGAAATCAGCTTTGATCCGGCTCCTGCAAATCTCTCCATGCAGCGTTTCCACCCAGCTTCAGTGCGATCTATTAAACCTCTGCACGGTGGTGGCGCCGTGTCATCTGCAGACTGTGGAGGAGAACTTTCATCACTGCTGGGAAATGTGAGCAGGAACAGTAAAAAAAAAACTAAAAAAACATGCCTCATTTCATCTCACGCTACTACATACACTGAATTTGAAAGTCATTTTCTTTGAATTAGTTAAATTAGGTTTTCCACAATTAAGTGGGCCATAATTAACCGATTTTCACTCAGAACTCAGTCGTCCCTGGTTCCTTCCTTTTATCCTACTTGCAGCAGCTTTATCTCCAATAACAGTATATTCTCATAGCCACTCCTGTTGGACATTGAAAAAATCCTGTGCTCATTTCATACATTAAATCTGTTCCCTCTTCTATTTAATGTATCTATTCAAGTAAAACTTTAAACAAGATAAGTATTTGGGGGCTCATCTTAGCTTACTTAAGCTTACTGTGTCTTATCTTAGATTATTTTAGCTTGATTTAGTCTACCTTATCTTATAGCCTACTTTAGCTAAGATCATTTAAGTTTAATTTGGTTTTGCTCAGCTTGATTTAGTCTAGCTTGTCTTCGTTGATCGTATATTTTAGCTTGAGCTTAGATTAGCTTCACTTAGCCCAGTGTCAGGAAAGTGGGACTTGTTCTTTCTAAAGGTCAACTAAATGCACTCTTCAGCAGATCTAAAGATAAGTAATCTTTTTTTTTTCTAAAATATTGCATTGGGGTTACAAGCTTGATAATTTCTTTGTTCATCAGTATCTTGAAGTATTTAGTTTAGCTTAAGCTCAGCTTCATTAAGCCCATCTTTGTTTATCTTCCTTTAGCCTATTTTAGTGTGAAAGCAGGGGAAAACCGTGCCTCTAAAAATTAATAATTACCTAGTTTGAAAAAAATGTCATTTTAATGTTTTCCTGTGGGTTATGAGATGAGTTATTGTTTTGTCTCTGAGACTGCACACAGGTTTGTGCCTGGCTAATAAATAATGGCACATTTCTACACATTCCTTTCATTGATCAGGAGTCTGTCTCCACAGCTTTATGAAGTTTTTAAAGACTGTTTTCTGCCTATTTTCACAGGTTGTTAAAATATAAAATATAAGGGCTCACTCCTGGATCTTCTTCAGTTGGAGTTTCTGGCCTGTTTGTCGTCTCTCCCTCTGTCTTCTCTGTGGCTTCATGAGGCGTGGTGGTTATATTCTCTCTCATCCGGAGGCCCGACAGCGGCTCTCTGGTTGTAGGTTCAACATTCCTCGTTAAACCTGATAAGATAAACCTAGGCTCGGTGTCCGTCTCAGGCTCGGGACTTTTGTCCTTTGTGGTTGTTGTTGGCGGTCCGTCAGCTCTCTGTGTGCCTCCCTGACTCGTGACCTCTGAACTCGGCGTTGTCTGTTTAACCGCCGCGTTTCCCGTCACTGTCTGTGCCGTGTGCTCTGCTGTTGTTGTTTCTGTGTCTGTTATTTTGAGTGGGGGAGGTGAAGGTATGACTGTTTCTTCTGACGGCCCATTTTCCTGCTGTTTAGTCTGATTTTTGCTGATGTTTTCATGAGGTGTGCTATTAGTCTCTGTGTGCTCCATTTCCTGTGTGGTTTGTTCGACCTGTTTAGACTCCGTCGTTGCTTTAACTTTACTTTCTGCGGGTCTCAGATCCATTGCCTCTTTTCTATCTATCGCATAATGTATGCATAATAAAAACAGTGTTTCTCTCAAGCATTCACACTTTGAGTTATCTGCTCCAATAATAAAGTTTTCCTGTATAACTTCAGTGATGGATGGCGGGTTAACCGGCTGCTTTATGGGTGTATTTACTATTTTCCACCCAGTGTCTGAGCTTAGAACTGTTTTTATTTCAGATGCTGGTTGTGTTTCTGTCTCCATCAGCAGCAGTGTGATTAAGGCATCTTCTCCCACCTCGGCGAGCGTTTCTTTGTGATCGGCGTCGTTATTATCTATTTGATTCGTACAGTCTGTGTGTAGGATGTATGCTAATCTGTCCTGGTTTCCATTTCCAGTATGCAATCCCTCAGTTTCACTTCCTGCCTCTGGGCGCCGAAGCTCTGCTTGTTTTGCGATTATCTTCCCACTGAAATCTTCTTTATGATCATCCTGAGTGGCCCTCAGCTTATACTGCCGTCTATTTACGACGTCTTTCTTCTCTGTGGATACCAACGAGAGCTTCCTCTGAACGTAAAATCCATCACCATCATCATCATCATCATCATTCTCAAGCAGACTAGAAGCAGCTTTTACAGAAAGTTGTTTTCGAAGGCTTTCTTGCAGAGTCGAGCCTCTAATTGACATCAAAAGCTCATTTTTCTTCATGAAAGTGTCTTCACTTCTTTGTGTCTCTAATTGTGATGTATCTGAGGTTCTCACTGCAGCAGTTTGGACTCTGTCACGTTGATTGACTAAAGTGTTTGACAACCGTTGTCCATCATACTTCCTGAGAGCTTGGATGTTCATCGCTGGCTGTGCGATGTCTTTTTGCCTTATTTGTGCTTGTGCTTGTGCAGTCTGTTGTTCTGGTCTCTCTTTAATGGTCATCGCCGGTCGTAATTCACCCTCTTTAAGACAACAGGAAATCAGCACAGCTGGAGCAGCACAGCGTCTCTTTGGTATCGCTTTCTGCTGTTGAACGGCGATGGGCTTCTCCAGTGAGAACGCCTGAAAACCGTGGCCTGAAGCAGCTCGTGAGCCGTGATGCAGGGACCATGCAGACTTTGAATGAGGGCGATCTTCAATTATATCCATTGCAAAATGACTGACGACGACTTCACCTCCAGCCTGCTGAGTCGGCCTGGCTCTGCTAATGGCATGCAACTCAAGTGGAATATCTGATGTCAGACAGACTGGGAAACTTCTTCCCTGTGAATGATTAGAAACAACCTGCAATGACAAGAAAGTAAGGTAGAAGTATGAAATCGCCATCAGAGCTATAGGACGTGAAACCAAAACAAAGGAGGCCAATCCATGGGAAAACCTAGAGTCATGCTACTGGCTAAGCTAAGGCCTAGGAATAGAAGTCCTTGAGTGATTGGTTCAGGAAACAAGTGGTTCCCAACCTTTTCCAATCATGACTTCATACAGAGGCCAAATAGAGGGCAGTTTTTTTTTTGTTTCAATTCATACGATCAAACTTTCAGGACTGAACTAAAATCAAGGGGCATTTGTTTGAGCAAGTGGATATCACTTGTTTCTTCGCTCTCTTTCTTTTTAATTCTTCCAGCCATCCATTTTTGATCTCCAGTTTTTCTCCAAGTAAACAATCCTTCAACACACAATCACTCTGAGAGGTCAACATGGTCGAGGGGAGCATACATCAGTCCGACCGCCCAAAAGTCAGACCGCTCATTTCTCCGACTACCCATTACTCCGAGTTATTCTACAGTGTTACGGTTAGGTTAGGTTTAGGTTTAGGGTTAGGGTTAGGGTTAGGGTTACTTAAATCGGAGAAATGGGAGGTCGGACTAATGGACGCAAAAATAAAGAAATGTATGCACAGAGAAATGGGAAGTCGGAGAAATAGGTAGTCGGACAGACGTCATGCGCCCCATGGTCCAGTGGTAACAACATGAAACTTCTGATCAATTCATCAGCCCACTTAGAAAACCTTCGCAGTGCAAAGATCCACTTGTCCAGAATGAAATTTCTATTGGATAGTTGATAGATCGGGAAAACTAAGGTACAATAAGAGCTATAGCCTACTTGGTTGGTAAACATTTCCATGATGTGTTATTGTAGTTAGCATTTAGCTTTGTGCAGCCACACAGTCGCCACTGTGGCTGTAGTCGACTCTTGAACTCTAGAAAAGCAACATTAATGGCTCCTTTTTAGTGCCTCTCTCTCTCTCTCTCTCTCTATGCCCGGCCTGGTCTCTTTACCATAATGGCACATACTTCTCTAAGCACATGAATGCACCACACACACTCACACACACACCAGTGACCATGCAGAACATTCATTGTTAACTGGGCCAATAGAGAGGAGATTAGTTTCTTAAAGGGATTAATTCACATTCCACAGCTGTTGCACTATTTCACTAACTCTATTTTTATATGTCTGTGTAACCGTAAGGAAATATTACTCTGCTTTTTCATTTTTAGTGCTCTACTTGACAGCTCTCAGGTTTTTCTGCCTTAAATCTCAAATGAGCATGGAGCGGGAGTCTCACGGTGAAGTTTCTCTCGCTGAGTTTAAAGCATTAGCTGGTAAAAAAAAAAAAAAAAACTCCTTGAAAAATGCTTTTTCTGCCTCATGAATATTCCAAACAGGTGCCAAAATATGCTGCGTGTCAGATATTCTTTTCATCAGCAGTGTGAAATTAGTGAGAAAATAAACCAGGTTGCTGCAATCAAATTTCGGAGACTCTAACAACCCCGCCAGGTACACTGATAATTCATGCAAACAACAGAGAGCAGCAAAACTGTGAGGATAAAAATAAACAATGTGTTGATGGAAGATGTGGATTCCAGTGGCAGCATCATTGCACAGAGAGCTACACATCATGGGAACAGAAGGCCAACGGCCCCAGATTTATATAAGTATTGACTCAAACAGGCAATATGACTCCTGTGGATTATTTCTGTCACATCCTGATGAGACAAACTGTGTGTGTGGACATCACGTACCACATATGCCAAGTAGGAAGGGGAGGTCCTTAGCGTGTGCAGCTCAGCAACATCATGGTGGCTGCAGCTTCCCTGGATGCACATGCAGTCTTTCTCAGTTTGGATCCGGAGAAGAAGTGCCCCCGGTCCCGTGGGAGTCATCGGTCCGCCGAGGAGGAGGAGCAGTTTTCTGCATGAGCTCCAGCTGTAGTAGTAACCCACGACCCGGTCCCCGTCCCTGTCCCCCAGGGGACCGAGCCCGGAGACGAGCAGGGACGTCAGCAGCAGCCACATCCTCATTGTGCTGAGAATCAAGTGCTGGACAGACCTGACCAGACCAGACCAGCAGTGTATTTTTTTTTTTTTTTTTAATCTCTAAACTGCTCTTGCTTCACTTTGTATAGGCAAACCAGGCAGTAAATGAAGGCTCGTCGTGCTTTATCTAACAAGGTGCTGTAATTACACAGAGGCTTCACTCTCACACTGGTGAAGCTTATAGCAGAGTGTAATGAGCCATGTTGCTTCTCCTTTTTTAAATTAATCTGGATGTGTATGTATGTCTAATTTCATGAGAGCATCAGCCAGAACAAGTGCAAAAAAAGCACAGAGCGCAGTGTGAGAGAAAACATTCAAGACACTGGAAAACTAAATAAATGTTGTACTTGAAATAGAATCAGACATCACATCTGGTTAAATCCATCTTATATAAATGTACTACAAATCCTTGATAACACTAGTATCATCTGCATGCTGCATGAAACTATGAACTGACTTTGTAATAATGGAGCAGGTGCACACACTTTATTGCCCTGTGTTCCCACTGCTCTAACTTTTTGCATATTTATCAGACTTTGCCCATAAAACTCACTCTTGCTCGGACGAGCGAGTGTCACAGAGCGTTACTGTCACTTTGCCTTCATCGTGTCAGCAGGTAAGAATTCACTCCGTCTTTAATTTATGATAAATAGAGATTCAATTGAAACTAAACCTGTTTTGTTAAGTATATATTTGTTTTTTTCTATGTGTATAGGAAAATGTTGGTTATTTTTAACTCTTTCTGAGGATTTAAAACATGTTTAAGTCTAAAAATCATTATTAGGTACTTTTTTTTGACAATATTTTATTAATAATCCCTCTTCCCCAGAATAAAAATGTGATATTTAGTAACTTTATGTGACTTTCTGCTGTAAACAGATAAATTCTCATTCAATATGCAGATAAACTGCACTGTGGCTAAAGGTTAAAATCCAAACACAACAGTTATGAATATGCATTAAAGCTGCCACATGAATCTATCCAACATGTGCACAGATTTGAGTCCAGGTGATGCTGAATATTTGTTAATTTTTAAACCACAGCCTCCAGAAAACCCTGCAGCCCTGACCGGTCACACCAGTGGTTATCACACACACACACACACACATCAGCAGAACCAAAATGGGGAACACCAACACTTCCTGCCAGCTGAGCAACTACAGCCAGAGGAACGTGCGTGTGTTCGTCACAGAGAAAGCCGTGGAGCTGGACGCCTTCATCGTCTCCGAGTCCGGGCCCATGGACAAGATGGCGTCCGTCCTTCCCGTGGACAAGAAGTTCAGCTTCAAGAAAGACGTCAAGTGCATCCGGGTGCTGGCCTCCCAGACACAGGAAGTGCCGTGGGAGGCCGACCACTTCGTCTCCATCTTTGTGGAGGGCGACGACGAAAACATTTGTTCCAAGCAAATCATACACAACATGGCGCTGAGTGCTCCGGTGACCGTGCTGCTGTACGACGTGTAGCAGAAAGTTACACCTCTGTCCAGATAACCAGGCAAATGATGAGGTGTGAAATTGCATTATGTCACTGCCACCTGGATATTTCTTTTACTGCTGTTAACATGACATCTCCCTCATGATGGCTGCAATAAAATCTCCTCTCAGCTTCACGCTCTTCTCGCCTTTTTGCATTTTGTCATTACAAAGTAAAATGAGATTACACATTCATTTGGCGTGACGCTCCTTGCGTGACTGGTCCTGTGTGATCATCCGCCTTAACCCAGATCTCAGGATTGTCACTAAACTGTGGGGCCTTTATTCAGACTGGAGGTCTGTGCCAAATTAGATGACATGCTAACGACTCTCTGTCACTCACATGGTCACTTTGAAAAAGAAAAAAGAAAACTTTTCATAACACCTCAGACTGTTCGTACAAGTTCGTACACAAAGAGACGCACGCAATCCAGCCTGAGGAAGACTTAATGTTTCAAATTGTTTCATGTTGTCTGAAAGTAGATTCATCATAATCATCCCTATTACATAGTTGAGTTATAGTCATGTGTGATTTGTCTTTGAAGAAAGTCTTGAATCAATTATAAAACCTAATCAGTTTGAACATTTTTACGTCAGACCTGAGCGTGTCCAATGTAAATGTGTCTTATTATGACTTTCAACTTACTTTTGTAATAAATAAAAAATCCAGAGTCTTTGATAAATCAACATGACCCAGCAAAAAAAAAGAAAAGGAAAGAAAAAAGGAAAAAAAAAAGTAATTTAAGTTTAAAAGCCTGCATCTGTTTGTATTTTGTAATCATCAACCATGACTAACACCTCAGCACTGAGCAGGACAATGCAGAAAAGGACAATTGTTTCCCTCCTAGACCTCCCCTCGCCAAACCTCCACACTTATCTAAGGTCAGAAACAGTTTCCTGATGGATGCTGCGTCAGCCACCATCACATAAGTGTGAATGAACGAATGGATGGAAGCAACAGGAGGAGACTTGGAGCTGCAGTTCTGATTTTGGAGACGATTCAAGTGAAGGAGAGAAACTCTTGTTTGGTGAGAAGGACAGTTTGTTTTTTGGAAAGTTCAAATAGAATAGAAATACTGAAAGTTGTTTGATTTAGAGAATAATTGTGGTTCAGAAAATAACAATTTTACAATATAAAATCATAAATTAAACAAATTTCATAGAATTTAGCACCATTTAAAGCTTTAAAAACCAGAAGTGTCATCATAAGACTGTGGCTTTTGCACTTTTAGAGACTGAAGTGTATCTAAAGAGGTTAGCATTAGCTTCACCTCTGGTAAAATGACTTGCATTGCGTTTTGTATCACAGTGTGAAATGGCCTGTTCTACGGTAGTTTAACTACTACCATCCTGCTTTTAAAGGACCCGTCTCTCTCTCTCTTAGCGCTGGTATTGATTCAGTGCATTTAGATTCTCACATTAACTCACTGTATGTTCTGCTTATGATATAGTGCATTACACTCTCTCGCACAGATATGAAGCCCTCAGTGTCTTTCTATGTCACCTACGCCCTGTGCGTGTGCTTGTCCCTGCTCTGCGTGCTGATGGTGAGCTGCTGGATGTCACAGTGGAGGGGGGGCTTCTCCTGGGACGACCCCGCCCTGCAGGTCAACTGGCACCCTGTGCTCATGGTGTCTGGGCTGGTGGTCCTGTATGGCAATGGTAAGTAAATAAATACACTCAGTAAACACTTTATTAGTAGATATTGATATAAAACAACAGCTGTATAAATCTGTGTCTCACTCTTCCAGAGAGGTTTTGATACTGTGTGAGTTTGTGATGCTGCTGCTGAGCTGTCGGAAAGGGAAAAGCAGCTGTTTAAAGTTTTGTGTGGCTCTGAGTGGAGCTCTCCAAAGTCTGAGCAAACAAATCTGTAGTCACAGAGAGGCCGTCAGTGTTTTCCTGGACCGAGTTGTGAGCCTAAGATTTTCTACAGAAAGCCTGCGTGACATATTAGAGGTGTCGAGTTTTGAAGTATCTGGGCGTTAGCCAAACAGGCAGAGTTTCACAAAAGATGTGTTGCATTCTGGGAAATGTAGGATCCAGGGTGAGTGCAGTTTGACCCACATTGGAAGTCTGAGCTCCTCAGCCTCTGCAGCACTGATATACTGATCTTATCTCATTTGTGAGTCCCCCAACTTAAAGGGATAGTTCAACATTTTGGCAAATTGGCCCATTGCCATAACCCCTATAGTTTTAGGAGTAGGTTTGTTACCTTTAATTGTCGGTACAAGCTATTTTTAGAACGGTGGAGCAGAGCCACGAGCTGCTCAGAGCTACGCTACGGAGGCTCATGGGATTTCTTGGTTTCCCTCATCAAACTCATCAAATACACAATCCAACAACTCCAAAACGCTCTGGTGGACAAGTTGTGACCTGCACATTCACCACGCTATGAAATAATAACAGAAAGTTACGGGACAGAGTTGTTTTTTGAGGCAAATTGTTTGTGTATTTGATGAGTTTGATGAGGGAAACCAAGAAATCCCATCAGCCTCTGTAGCGTAACTCTGAGCAGCTCGCGGCTCTGCTCCGCCATTCTAAATATAACCTGCACCAAAAATTAAGAACCTACTCCTAAAACTATAGGGATTATGGCAATGGGCCAATTTGCCAAAATGTTGAACTATCCCTTTAAAGATACCTCTTTGATATTTAAAGTAAGTACATTGTAACTTGTGTGGAGTTGTGATTCAATAGTGCACGAACAAACAAATGAATGATTGAAGTGAGAGTCTCAGTATCTGATGATTATTCTTCTCTTAGCGGACAGATGTATTTTCACTCTGGACTGTGTTATCATTTTAATTAGACATCATGATACCTGGAAAACTGAAGTGAGTCTCTGCATGCAGACAGTAAACTCATTACACTTTTCACTGCATGAGTGCGCTAGCTATGTTCTGAATGTAAAACATGTGCATGAATTATCAGGACTTCTTAATTTCATCCTCAGATGACAGCAGCAGCAGCAGCAGCAGCAGCAGCAGCAGCGATGACGAGGAGTAATTACTCATCGATCTAGGCTGAAAGCAGAACGTGGCAGATTATCACTTTGTTTCTTTCAGCTGTCTCTTGTCCATCTGTGTCTCTGCAGCAGCTGTTGTGCATCGTGTGCCGTTCACCTGGAGGCAGAAGAAACACACCTGGAAGTTGGTGCACGCCGGACTCATGCTGTTGTCTTTGCTCCTGTCCGGACTGGGCCTGTACACTACGTTCAACTTCCACAGACACTTCAACATCACTCACCTGTTCTCTCTGCACAGCTGGGTGGGCGTCTGCACTGTAACCATGTTTGCCATTCAGGTATGAATCACAGATTTATATATATACACTTATTGAAGGTATTGGTGCACACACTGCAAAAACTTACCAAGAATATTTGTCTTATTTCTAGTCAAAACAAATCTCATTAGGCTATACTTAAAATAAGACTCATCACATCACACAGAGACACTTTTTACTTCTTTCAAGCATATTTTCACTTAAAATAATCTGATAGTGGGTCAAGTTTTTCTTTCTTATTACAAGCACGAAAAAACTTGCTTTCACTGGCAGATTTTTCTACTTATTTCAAGTGAAAATTTGTTGAAACTAGTGAAAATGATCTAAAAACAAGTTAAGTTTTAGGTGATGAGTCTTATTTTAAATGGAAAGAGATTAGTTTTGACTATAAATGAGACATTTTGACAAGAAATAAGACAGATATTCTTGGAAAGATTTTGAGTTTTTGCAGTGCATGATTCTTGTCCTTTCACTGTGCTGCTTGCTTAGTGGATCCTCGGCCTGGCTGGGTTCTTGCTCCCTTGTTCTTCACTGTGGTTCAGAACCAAACTGAAACCGGTCCACGTCTGGGTGGGGAAAGCGATCTTGATGCTCAGTCTGGCTTCCTGCATCAGTGGCATCAATGAGAAACTGCAGCTCGCACTGTAAGTGTTGATAATACGCAACTGGCAAAACAACACTGCGGCCTTTATTTCAACTGGAAAACAGTGTTATTGCACTGTAAATCGGTTTCCATGCAATTGATCCATGCAAAAAGTGCATTTCCTAATCAAATTTTGTTCCGTCTGCCGCTGCAGTAAAGGAGGCGGCGGCGGTGGCGAGCCGTACAGTTCACTGCCGGCGGAGGCACAGTTTGTAAATTCCCTGGGCCTCCTCATCGTGGCCTTTGGGCTGGTCGTGTTTGGACTCTTGTCCAATAAGAAATGGCAGAGACCGGAAACTGACGGCGAACAAATCCTTGTGAGTATCGATGTAGGGATAGTGTTCATCATGTTATTGTAAATCACTGGTTGATTGTGTATCTGTGTTTTAACTTTGTAAATCAGATAATAATCTTGTCATTTTTATTACAGCTTCTGCAGAATCAAAAAAGCTCAGGATAATAATGGATGCACTGAATGCACCATGGAGCGTTGCAGGTTTTCTTCTCTGGATGAAGAAATTTATGCACAATTTTATCAGTAATATCTAAATAATGTCTTAAAAACCACCACAATGGCACGAAGAAGTGATGTCACTGACCTCACAGCACATTTTTATAGATGCAAAAACCTCTGCACTCAGGTTTACTCATCAGTGAAGACAGGGGGAGAATTATATGATCCATACATTTCTAATGATGTCCCTAAATTTAACCTACAGCTCATAGTGTCTCTGCAGCTGTTTATGGCACGGTGTTGTACAGTCTTGTAGCAATCAGTGAGTACAGTCAGGCCTGACCTACTGCTTGTCTGACCGTGAAATAAGCCGACAGCTCGAGGTGTTCTGGCGAGCTGATAGTAGCCTCAGACGCTGGGGGTCGTCGCAGGTATCAGACATTTTCTCGTCCTCATCACCTGCACTGTGAAGGAATTACAGAGCAGGAGCCGACTCAATTTACCAGCCACACACTGTGATAACAAGTTACCCACTGCATTTACTTGACATTACCATTTTAAGGTGCTTGTACTTTTGAGTATTTCAGTTTGTACAACTTTCTACCTCTAACTCCACCAGTGACTTCTCTAAAAAATCATGTCATTTACATTGTTTTTTTTTCTGTGTAAGAATTTCTTCACTCAGATTTATCATGTGATCTATAAAAATAAAATTGTTGAGTGTAATTCAGAATTAGACGATGAGTTACTGTCGAAATGATTGTATTTGTTTTTTTGCAGTGCTTTTTTTTTTCATGAAAATATTCTGCGACCTTCTGTGTTTTTCTTGTTTGCTGTAATCAATAATTTAGTTAGTTCTTAGTTAGTTAAAACATGATAGGTAACAATGAAACAATGCAGGGAGAGGCAAAAAACACACAGTGGGCTTATTTGAAGACTCCACCTTATAATAATATTAATATTACAATTTCATGTACAAAAGCACAAGATATCAGAAAACATGAAAAAAATAATAAAAATGATAGTGACTAACAACAATAATATAGAAATAAAAACAGAAAATACAGTATAAGTGTGTGTGGGTGTGGGTGTAACATATCCAGTAGGCTATCTGGATCAACATCTGTTACTGTTAAAGGTGCTCTACAAATAAACTGAAAGGTCATGACTTGACTTCTTTCAGTAATTTACTTATGATGAGTGCACTGTTTCCAGTTGTAATTATTTTTGTTAACATGCAGGTGGTGTTGACACCTACACAGCTGCATCCGGTTGTGTTTTACGCAGATGTTTGCTGCTTTTGTGTCACTAACCACATCAGAAAGTCTGTTGTAACATTTAAAGGTGCATTATGTAACTTCTGCAACTCTGAGGTTTCTTAATCAAGACAATACCATTGCTTTATCACATTTATATCCATTTATATTATGAAGAGAAAAGAAAAGAAACAAAATAAAGCCGTCTTGTACTTGCACTCAAATGATTTAGGGGATTAGATCAATTAAATACATACATACATTGAAGATTAATATCATAAGTAGACATGCTTTTCCTACCTTTTTAGTGTGGCTTTACTGCATTTGAAGGTAGCTATGTGTTGGAAGACTAGTAGTGTCATTAAAAATAACATACCGGTAGGCTAAGTCAAACAAAATTTCTGTTATGATGATGAACTACTGTAAAATGCCAATGTAATACTGACCCACACCACTAGATGTCAGTGTAGTGCAACATCTAGTTTCACTTGGGGTGTGTGGAGAAAATAAACAAGCAGTGATACATTCAATTCTATCAATACCGACGGCAAATAGTTCTTATTTGAGTTAGTTGTTTTTATTTTATTTATTTATTTTATTTCATTTAAAAGAAAGATACAATATAAAAATGTGGAAGGGGGGGGAAAGAGCTGTTGTTACACATCCCGTCTCATGGGGGCGCTATCGTATCTATGGAGCGTCTCGAATTAAACACACGAACGAGAAATCCATTTCCGCTAAGGTTAAAGTGCACCAGTTAGCATAGCAGCTAACATCCTCCCGATAAGACAGTTTTCTCTGTCAAAATGGATGTAAACCAGGCCAAACAGGAACATCTACTCGCATTAAAAGGTATCTTGAAGTCACGACAGCTGTGCATATATCTTGTGTCCACATTTTGTTTTTTTAAAAGGGTAAAACAGACACGTTAATGTTTCACTCTTGTCATTTTGTTGTTGCTGTTAGCTGCAAATGATGCTAATGATGCTAATAGAAACAAATGTCTGAATTTGATACTGAACGAGAAAGACACTGTTTGTGACACTTGTATCTTTAAAGAGGGTGTTTCCTGGGGTTTTTTAACCTTAAAGCTGAAAGTCTAAGCTATTTACTTTATCGAAAATTACTCCATAATGACAGTAGAGATGACAGTCAGCCTGGGTGTCAGGCAGCTGCTTGGCACAGATGTTTATTCAGTTTTTCTTACGAGTAGCCTAGGTGTCAATTGATGTTTATATTTTTGTTTACAAGATCCAGTTTTACCCTCAGATCTTAGTGTGTAAACAAAACACAAAGCTCTTATCAGCGACTACGCTGTTAAGTTAAATTGACCTCCCTTTACCTGTAGTAGCCCAGTATTTAATTAATGTCTAGCTGACAAAATACTTCTGCAAAATCCTTAGTTGCACTTTTTTTCTCATTATGATTATGATCAGTAATTTGAATATCTTTGATTAAAACGAGCAAAAGCAAGATGTCATGTTGCATTGTGGGAGCTTGTGACACTGTGGCATTTCTCCCAATTTTATAAACTATTGATTAATTGATCATGGAAACACTTAGCTAGTTAGTTTTAAGCCCTAAAGCAAATGCAAATAGACTTGGCACCTAGTGTAGTTTGTTAAAGTTTTAGACAATTGTTTGTAATGTTATGGGGAAGTAACTACTGTTTTGTTTTGTTTTTTAATATTGGACTACTATTTATTGATAGTGTTTAGATGATTTGATCAATATGATTTTACTGACCTGGGCAATTTCAGACAGACTCAGTGCAAAAACTGATAGTAATCCCTGACACATGACTGTGTGACTGCTACATGAGACTGAAGTTACTTAGGCTAGAGTGGTTTTCATACCAGTATTACCACACATGTTTAAAAACAGCACCATTGTAACTAACTTATACTAACCAATATCTCTTTTCTTTACAGTGATGCGATTAACAAAACCAACGCTCTTCACAAACCTACCAGTGACATGTGAGGAGCGAGATCTTCCAGGTGAGTCGGTTCAGAGCAACAGACTCAGAACCTGAGGGAGGATTTAATTTTCCTCCAGAGAGGAGAGAGTGTGTTGTGTGTTAGCTAATGGTCTATGTAGCATCTCCTTTATCTGTCTGCTTCATGTCATACACAGCATCTTGATATTGTCAAGGAATCAGATTTGGTCCATTATTTTACTTTTGGTTCATAAAAACGTAGCAGCAGCAGAAGCATCAAGCACAAATGACAAGAGGCCTGGAGACGATCCATGAAACTGTTAAAAAATACAATGAAATCACCTGCAGAGTTTGGTCATATAAGTTCATTACTATTAGATCACCTGACCTGCAGGTCTTCAGACTGTGGGAGGAGACCGGAGCACCTGTTAGAAACCTAAACAGACACAAGGAGGGCATGCTTACACACTGCTCACAGAAAGGCCCATGGCAGCTGGTTCAGACACTGGATCTTTGTTCTGTCATGTGCAAACAAATGAGCCACTGTGCTGCCTTTGTTAGTCATTTAATTCATCACTGGGATTATGGGCATGTTGAAAAGGGCTTCTATCGCTTGCTATTTGCTCTGGAAAATACAGAAATTCAGCATTTGCAGCTAAAAACTAAACCCTATAACTCTATACATAAATAATATCTCAAATTTATATTCATTTTATGTCAAAAACAAGAAACCTCTCTGGTTTCCTCATGCTCTACTAAGCATGTGACTATGAGTGAGAAACTGACAGTCTGTCTGGCTTTGTAAAGTTACTAATTCTTCATTTTCTGAGAAGTTAATGTCACTATTTCATAATAACGTGCATGATCGGAAGCAAAATAAGTAGTGAGACCAGACAGAGGTGGGCGTCCTGCTTCTGGTTTCTGTGTCTGTGATGGGAGTAGTTCTGCTTTCCTGCAGCTGATGCTGTCTGTGGTCAGAACGACCTTACCTAACATCTCACTGAGGGCGACAGCAGACAATCTAATGCACGACAATTTTTATTTAAGGAAACGGCAGCCAATATATTAAAAAAAAAATCTTACAACCGCATAGCGAGGTTAAGAGGATGCAGGAAAATACTGGAAATAACTGCCTTAATGCTTTCAGTCTGTGCCTGCATTACTGAGCTATAATAATAACCTTGGTAGAGTATTGATGGTGCAATAAAACGAGACTATCATAAATTAAAGCTGAAGCATTAAGAGTGCAGCTGGCTGTAATGCACACTGCCCTGGATCTTTTCCAAATGTTTGATTTATTAATTCTGCATAGCTACAGATAAAATATTAGATTAAAAACGCAGAGTACGATCCAGTAGCTGGAGGCTAAACGCAGATAAAATGGGGTTAAATCGGCCCTTTTCATACACGTTGTGAACTCAGTTGCATTTGGCATTTGAATCAGACCCAGTCTACATCTGCATTATAGATTTACTGTCCCAGCTCCAGCTCCCAAATTTAGATGGGAAAGCCTGCTGAGTTTCTACTGTTTGTTTTTTTTTTTCCATCTGCCGGAGTAGAGCACCGAAACGACGTGTAAGCGGACGCCACGGTAACCATAAATCATGTTGGCACTTCTAAGTAGGTTTGCTATTTATATAAGAGCAGGTATAGAGTATCCTGAAGATGAATTACTCAGATTTGACATAAGAGTCATAAAACCTCCACCTTTAACTCTGCACTGATTATTACATAATCTCCAGTGTCCGTCTAATGAATGAATGAATTAATATAAGTGAGACGTGTTGTAGATGAATCACCACCGTCACACGTCACACAACAGTAGGCTTTGTAATATGAGTAGTATTGATGATATTAGTCAGTGAATTGATCACAGAGTTAGATTCATGTGGAGCAGAGAGAAATCTGAGCCCAAATGAAACAGTTGTGGTTCAGTCTGCTCTGAAACCTGATCTTCAAAGGTCTCTTCTCTCTCTCTCTCTTTGATGCTTCCTTCCTTCCTTCACGACACACAATCCTCAGAAAATGTGTGCACATCTTTTTGTAATATGCACTGTTTGCATACGCGGGGAGTAAACTCTTTTGTCAAGCTGCTGCTGACTGATCTTTTTTCTTTTTTCTTTTTTTTTTGTCGGTGAATGGAAACAAATTCATTCATTTAATTTAAAGCTGCAAACAGCTCAGTGAGCTCATAATGCACAGGGATCTCTTTGATGTTGTTGCTTTAATAGAAATAAAAGTGCTGCCAAGGGGGAAACTCACAGGAGTCTGATGGTTGTTTAGGTGCTGCATGCGTAGTGTACACACACAATAAGCACAATAGACTTTAAATACCCTGTGGTTTTAATAGTAGTAGTGTTGCACTGATCCAGCTCTTTTATCTACTTTATTATATCCGTCTATACAAAAAACTAATTCAGTGCTCTCTTATCTAAAATCTATGAACCACACTAAGTGAAATTGGCTTTATTATAATTATTATATTCCTTGTGCATAGAGTTGTAACTTGTAATCACACATGTATGTGGTTAAATCGCTCCTGTCTCTGATGAAGCCGGTGTTGTTTTTTGTTTTCTGGTGCTGTGTAATGAGCTGTGCACTGCAAATGCTCAGGCAAGTGCTTTTTAACAGCTCTCAGTGGAAGTGAGTGACGTTACATATTATGCACCACCTGCCACTGCAAAATGTGTTTTTGCCTCCACAGGAGATTTGTTTGGTCAGCTAATGAGAGAGGACCCGTCCACCATCAAAGGAGCAGAGACGTTGATGCTCGGAGAGATGCTTACGTTACCACAGAACTTTGGGTAATTAACTCTGATTTGCTGTAGAGAGTGAAAGAATAAAAAAAGAAAAAAAGAAATATGAGCTTTAAATATCTTTTTATAGACAAAACAGTTGATTTAATTGTTTCCACATCTTTGCATTTCAGAAATATTTTCCTGGGTGAGACCTTCTCCAGTTACATTAGTGTGCACAACGACAGCAACCAAGTAGTAAAGGATATTCTTGTTAAGGTACTGTTAAAAAAATAAACTCTACAATGTTTATTACACACTCTTTACTCTTTTTCTACACATAATTGTCTTGTTTTGTGACGTGTGCCTCCTCAGGCCGATCTACAGACCAGCTCACAGAGGCTCAACCTCTCTGCGTCCAACTCGGCGGTGGCCGAACTCAAACCTGAATGCTGCATCGACGACGTCATCCATCACGAAGTCAAAGAAATAGGAACACATATGTGAGTTGGTTTTTTTTTTCCACTATCTAGATGCTTTTATTTTGAAAATCCTAAATCCTAAACATCTTTGTCCTTTTTTTTTCTTCCAATCTCCAGCTTAGTTTGCGCCGTCAGTTACACCACACAATACGGGGAGAAGCTCTATTTTCGGAAGTTCTTCAAATTCCAGGTGGGTTGTATTATCTTGGCGTGTTCTCATTAGAAGACAAGCGGGTAAACTGGTGCGTTAACTTGGAGGAGGCCTGAGAAATGTCACAGGTCCGCAACAGAGCAAACGCAATTACCATCCACACACTGCTGCATCTGCCCCCTCAGTCTGTGAACGCACCGTCGCCCCTGTGCTTCTACTTTTTTAGCAGAAAGAAGCGTATTATCTGTCAGATTTCCATTCCTTCTTCCATTTTTTAATGTTTTTTTTCTGTAAAAATGGAGATACACTGTGAGAAAACAACATCAGCTTTCAGCTTGCAATCTATTTTCAACCAGGTGTTGAAGCCGCTGGACGTGAAGACGAAGTTCTACAATGCGGAGGTGAGTCAGGGAAACGCACACAAAGTGCAGCTGTCGGCATTAAATCACTCCTGCACGCACGTCCATCATCACATCGTTCTGCAAATAGAAGAACTGTACAGTATGACATACAAGTTCTTGTGTAGCATACATCACATGCTTTACATCATATTTCATTTCATGGTTGGAAACTTTTCCAGAAGCTAATAGACGGAGTTAGAGTTAAGACATGAAAACTCTTGTTTTCCTGTCGAGACAATTAGCTTTTTTCCCCTTTTTCTCATTTTCATATCAGTAGTGTTTTTTGTTTTGTTTTCTACAAATATTCATTGTCATCATCTTTTTTGGCATGTAACTTCATTTGTTTATTATGTCTTGTATTTTATTTTCTCCATTAGAGTGACCTCAGTTCTGTGGTAATTGTTTCTTCTGTTCTCATCGCTGAAACATTAGTGTCTCTTAATCCTTTTTTTGGTGCAGCAGACTTTGTCTTTCTGGGCTCCAACAGAAAGGTGCAAAGTGGGGAAAAATGGAAAGAAAATGTGTCATGACTGAACGTTAGACGGTTAAAGATCTTAAACAAAGTGCAGTAGATTAAATTTAACCTATGAACTTTCCATTATTTTCCCTTTGCCCTTTTCTTTGGACGCTCGTGCTTCCTTGCAAACTCATCCTACACAGGGCTTGGACTTTAATTGATGTTTGTGGTGTCAGATTGTGGTGGGTGGGGGTTTGCATTGATCATATAATTGATCCTAATTGGGCAAATGATCAGTTGATTGTTCGCATTGTCAATTCATCAAGATTTAAATACATTGCAGATATCAAGGATGAACTTTTGAATCTCATCTTTAATTTTTGTGTTTCTGGGTGGAAGCTGACAGTGTGAAGGAACGGGCCAATTATTATTATTGTTTTATTATCAGTAATTATAAAACAAATATCAGTGTTTAATCATTTTAATGGAGTTTAATTGAGGAGATAATCCAGCGCGAGGTGTCAGGTATTGGTTGGAATGGCTTTGCATGAAGCAGAGACGCTGAGCTCTGTGATTTAACATTAACCTCGTTCACACTGGTTCATGGTCAGTTCTCATGTTCTGAATTGCAGGCATGAACTAATCTCTGCTTGTCTCTCCTTGTTTCTCTCTGTACAGTAGACGTTGCACTGAAAACCTGGCACTTGTGTTGACCACCGAGTGTTGCTCTCTGGAAGCATCAACTAGTTGCTGACAAAAAACACGACACATTACATATGCATATATCATATATCACATATATAAGGTGATTTATATGATTTGTTAGACTATAACAGAGCCAAATATTTTCAGCAAATTTTAAAATTGTTTGAACAAATGTCAGTTGCATTATGATAAACTAGGAGAGGTTATTTTGTGCATTTTTATGTGCATGTAATATGAATATTAATAATTGATAAACACATTTTCCTGATGAAATACTCTATAAATGATAACCCTAACCCTATAAAATGTCACAGAAAAGCAACTAAAACTCTTGTATTCAACATTTAATTTAAGTAAAAATAAACATAAAATATATAAACATAATCAAAATATTCATAGGTTACCATCAGGCAAAATAGTCCATCTCAGCATCATATATATTCTATTATAGGATTAAAATGACAGATGCAGTAATTTACATCACTTAATTTTGCAATCTTAGCTTCTTTTTTATTTTAAGCTAAAAAATCAACAACAGTTTCCTCTTAGTTTTAGTGTTTTATGAATGAAAGGAAACAGAAACTGCAAATGCTTGTAGTAAAAGTGAGTCAAAAAGGTATTCATCCTTCAATAACTGATTAGTGACTACTGTGACTTGGGTATTATTAAATGTAGTGAATTTGAAATATTTTAGTCAGCAGTACCGGAGCTCTGCAGAATTAGTTTCAGGTATTGTCAGATATAAATCTATGAGTTCCTCAGCAGAGTGATCAAAGTGACAGTTGTCTGATGCTTCAAATGATCTGATTGGTCAAAAACACACAACTAGTTGATGTCACAGAGACGACACTTTATCGATTGGTCGAAATCAGTCGTTGTGTGCAACCGCTACTCGTATGTTCTGCTGTTCAGCACTTGCACTAACAAAGTCCTCAAAGGTTGACTGAGCAAACGTCGTAGAGTTCAATGTTTTATCTGTTGTAACGTTGTCTTCAGTGTAAACGTAGATGTTTATCTGTCACATCAGCTGAAGAGTAGCTCAAAGGATAAACTCACTTCTTCTCAAGTGGATCTCAAAACAAACACACGTGACCACATGTTCATCACACAGTGTTTCCTCCTGCTCATACTGGCTGTGGAAAGACACGTTTCTGATCCAGTTTGACATCCAATTCCTCCTTTTTTCCTGTTAAACTGATGTGGAAAACTTTCAGGATGCACCTATGGTCATGTGAACATTGTTTTGAGACAGACTTGAAAGACTGTGATGCTGTATCCTTTATTAAGACAGTAAGATTTTGCACAAGTCTAATCCTCTTCATACTTAAATGAAGGAAGTCGAAGCGTTGCTCAGTTCTCCTTGGAGATTGTTTCCTGTTGTCTTCGCTGTGAGCAGCAGATGTTAGTGTGTGTGACTCGTCTCTGTGCTGTACCTCAGACAGATGAAGTTTTCCTGGAGGCTCAGATCCAGAACATCACCACCTCGCCCATGTTCATGGAGAAGGTCTCTCTGGAGCCCTCCATGATGTACAACGTCACAGAGCTCAACATCGTCACAAGTGGAGATGACGGGTAAAATAATAAAATAAAATAAAACACACACATCTTCCCACTTTGAAAACGATTCATCAGCTTTTACACATCCGTGTCTTTTCCCCATCAGGGAGTCCACGTTTGGGAAAATGTCCTACCTGCAGCCCATGGACACGCGGCAGTACCTGTACTGCCTGAAGCCGAAGCCGGAGTACGCGGAGAAGGCCGGCGTCATCAAGGGCGTGACGGTCATTGGCAAGCTGGATATCGTATGGAAGACCAACCTCGGGGAGAGGGGGAGGTTACAGACCAGCCAGCTGCAAAGAATGGTATCAGGAATGGATCACTGTCAAAATCCTCAAAGAAACTCATTTTTAAAAAATTCTCTTCCATGTGAACTTTTTCCGATCTTGCCCTCGTCTCCTCCAGGCTCCGGGCTATGGAGACATCAGACTGTCTCTGGAGATGATTCCTGACACTGTCAACCTGGAAGAGCCGTTTGACATCATCTGTAAAATCACCAACTGCAGGTAAAAAAAACACATCCAGACTATTTAAATGGATAGTTCACCCAAAATTCAAATTTCACTCATTATCTACTCACCCTCATGTCGACTAAGGGCTGGGAGAAGTTTCAGAGTCCTCCGTGCCTTTTCTGAGTTACAGGGGGTCTCGGCATAGCAGTGCATGTCCATATAACGGTTGCAAATGGATACCACTTTTCTTCGTAACAAAAAGACACACCAAAAAACATCCAAATACCTCCATGCTGCTCGTATGTAATGTCCGTCTTGTATTGAAGCCCCGAAATGCGAAATTGTTCAGAAAAAATTAAATAAGTCTATATTTCAAGCTTGTTTGTAGCGGAAGCGTCTATTGCACGAACCAGGAAGAGGAGCTTCTGCTACAAACAAGCTTGAAATATAGACTTATTTAATTTTTTTCAGAACAATTTCGCATTTCAGGGCTTCAATACAAGACGGACATTACATAGGAGCAGCATGGAGGTATTTGGATGTTTTTTGGTGTGTCTTTTTGTTACGAAGACAGTTGGTATCCATTTGCAACCGTTATATGGACATGCAGTGCTACGCCGAGACCCCCTGTAACTCAGAGAAGCCACGGAGGACTCTGAAACTTCTCCCAGCCCTTAGTCGACACGAGGGTGAGTAGATAATGAGTGCAATTTGAATTTTGGGTGAACTATCCCTTTAATCAATATCATATGATTAGATTATTGAATTCCAGACATGATCCAGTTGCACCCAGCTCTCTGTTTATTTATTTGTAAGGATCCCCATCAGCTTTGCCCTAAAGCACAGCTGGTCTCGCTGTGGTCCACATTGAAACAATATATTTAAAAACAAGAAGACAAGACAAAGCAACAAAACATTAAACTTGACAGGACACATGAATCATCATCCTAAACCAAAAAAACACACATGAAGCAGTGTACAGTTACGAGATCATCTCGCCAGTGGGTTATTTAAAGTGGAGGCCAAGGGCCCCCTGGGGGGCGGCCAGGGGCTGCTGACCCCTGGCAGGCGGCCAGGGGTCAGCGGCCTCAGCAAATTGGAGTAAAGATAAGAGAAAATGCAAATAACAAAAAAAATTGAATTATTATATTTGGGGCATTATTATAAAATATATAACAATAATACAACATTTGCCATTATTTACCATGCTCATCGTTTTTCTAATTGCCTGCCAGTCAAAATTTCATTAATTATGTCATAAACTGTTAGTGTTGACCAGGCAGTTTGTGTCTGACGTCGGGCCTCAAACTCGGTGGGTTTGCAGAGGGCTAATGCTATTCAAAGGGGGAACTACGAGGGATGGAAAAGTTTGGGAACCCCCGATCTAGGCCATGAAAATCAGATCAAAATACCCCTGGCCCTGACCAGTATGTCCAAGGTCTTTCTTGATTTGCTTTTAAAATATTGATTGAGTCATTGGCAGTGTAGTGGTAAAGAATTTCATATTTCCATTGATCTGTATTCTGATGTATGCCTCAGAAAATTGGTGTTTGGCTTAGGAAGTAAAAACCAGCCCATAGTTTTCTGTCTAGTGGCTTATGTATATGACTCATAATTGCGTTTTAACTGATGGTACTGATATGATATGAAGATAGAAGTGCAGCATTCATTCTATCCTCAACCTTCTCCTCTCTCTCTCTCTGTGTGACTGTCGTGTTGTAGTGAAAGAACCATGGACCTGGTGTTAGAGATGTGCAACACCAGGTCGATCCACTGGTGCGGCGTATCGGGACGACAGCTGGGGAAACTCAGCCCCGCTGCCTCGCTCTCTCTGCCCCTCACCCTCCTCTCCTCCGTCCAGGGTCTGCAGGTACCACCTCCACACACACGCTGTTATCAAGAACCTGAAATCTAAGATGGCTGACACTCGGTAATTTAACGTCACGGTTTGTGTTTCAGAGTATTTCTGGACTGAGACTGACGGACACCTTTCTGAAGAGGACGTACGAATACGACGACATCGCACAAGTGTGTGTGGTCTGTCCGTATACCAGCAACGAGAGCTAGAAGTTTTATCAACACTTTTTTTTTTTTTTTTGCATTTTAGATAAGATTGGACCAACTGTGGAATTCTGCACATGACGCTGACATTTCACTCTTTTTTGCAAACCTAAGGGGGATGATGCTGTATTTTAAAAATGAATTGTGAATAATATAAATCACTTTCTTTGAAGATTATAATGTAAATGTGCATAAATGTTAATAAAATCTCTGTAAACTTTGATTTCCTATTGCTTTTAAAAACACGTCACTGTGTCCGTTGTGGTTTTTGAAACACAGAGAGAAGAAGAAGCAGAAAAATTAATAATATGAAGAATTATTTATGAAACATCTGTTCACTGGAGATCTGAGAAAGTTTTTACATCTATTTTGACATTTTTAGATCCTCAGGATACAGACGACCATTTCAACTTGTCCTGACACAATGTCAGATCTTCACTACATGAATTCACCTTAACAATGTTACAGTGATATCTGTAACAAGTTTGGGGAAAATGTAGATGTTATTAGTCACATTCAACTTTGTTTATTGTGTATTTTGTAGGTTTTTTTGGCAAATGATTTGGAGTTGAGTATGAGTGTTAGGAGGTGGAGAGGAGAGAAGGGAACAAAAGGAACCAATAACTGATCTACAATAGTAGTATAAAGTATTTAATATAATAGTATGGAAATATAGTTGTATTATAATATATAGAAGATATACACATGCATGTCATTCCCCCTCTCTCTGCCTCCCCCTTTCCTGTCTATCTCACTCACTATCAAATAAAAAAAAAGGCAAAAACGCCAAAAAAAAAAAAAAAAGATATACACTGTTGACCATTAAGTTGGAATACATATATATATTAACTCTTCTTATGACATGACTGTGACAATGTGGTTTATTCTTGATAGATACAGTGTATATCATCTCAAAACTGATCAATTTATTTATCTCTTCCAAACATATCACAATGATATTAAACCACAATTAACCTTTGCAAACTGTGTAGGTTCAGGCTTTTAAATAAAATTGGGGGTACTGAACAATAGGATTGAGGGCTTGATTGGTTTAACAGAAACACATTCATGCATAAGAAGTCCTATATTCCTTTTTCAAATGTCACTCAGTCACTTGATTGAGTATGACCAACCCTGACATGGATCAATGCATTAAGACGTCATGGCATACTGTCTACAAGCATGAATTCATTTCACCTGGGTAACAGTATCATCATCATTGTACCTGGTCAAAGGTGATTACTTATGAGTCTAAAGAGGAATAAAAAGATTCCAACTTTACGGGCAACAGTGTATAACAGTATAAGTTTAGTTTCTAAAGTATGTTTTAGAACGACAATAAATGAACCTTGATAATCATCTACATATGATTAACACAATATCACTGTTATCTTTTAAATGTGCAGTTGACATGAGACTATAAAAGTCAGATTGTTTGGATTTACTTAAATGATTGAAGTTTAACTTAATGTTGCTGTTTATGGCACAAACAACAGTAAGTGGTCACACAAGCTAATTAGTTTCTTTAGTTGCTCTTCTGTGTGTGTTCCTAATAAAAAGAGCTGTTAGAATAACTGATCGGATTCAGGATTTTATGTTATTTAACATGAAATGACACAAAGGCAGAAAGTAGAACGAGGAGTGTGAGCAGTTGATCAACTTCAAGACATTTATTCACATGTTTTAGACAAAACATTGTGCTGCCCTAGCATTACCTATTAGTTTCTGTAAAGCATCTGATCCCAAATACCAGATTTATTTAAGAGCATGCAAAATGACCCACCTGAATATGTCGTTACTAGTTCATGAACAATTAAATAGGCTTAAAGGGAGACAGGGGGGCAGTTATGTATTCTTCTTTTTTTCTTTTTTCTTTTTTGCTAAAGTGCAATAACAACATTATGCAGGCTGCAAACACTGCTATACAATTACACAGTCGTCTTAATCAAAAGTTAAGTAGTACTCGTTGAAAAGCAGTGATGTGAGTCCCACACGATGAAGGACTGAATGGTCTGTTATCACCCGATACACAAGTAGGAGCGTGTCCCGTCTACAAAAATAATATTAAACCAGATGTGATATAAACAATTAAACCTGACATCCTCTATGTGAGTGTGTGTGTGTGTGTGTGTCGTATGAGAAAAAAGCTGAAATGTTCCCTGCAACACTGTAAAAGTACATTCCTCCCTCGCCCCATCTTACTCATCTGGACTAGACAGAAGGATCTTAAACTGAAAACATGAAGAGGGATTTTTCACCACACGGAAAACACACGACCTCTGCAGTAAAAGCTCTGAAGAAAGAATTTTACTCATGATCCGTCCACAAGCTCAGCTCCTTCTTGACTTTTTGTTTGTTGTAGTTTGTTTTTTTTCTTCTTCCCCTATGACTTGGGTGTTTACAGTATGTTTTGCCCTAAATGTGTGGGATGCTTCTTCATTTCATGGTCCGGTCTCCAGGCCCTCGTCTCTCTCCACCTCAGAGCCTTTTTAGTCACAGTAAAGTGCCTTCATCCCCCTCATCCTCATCTCTTCATGCCAGCTCCGCCGGGGACTTTAAGAAATGGGTGTAGAGATTGTAATCGCGCCAATATGGTTGCCCTTCCTTGGAAAAATAAAATAAACATGAGGCTGTAAATGAAAAGGAATTCATGTTAGAGATGAGAAAATGATTCTATAGTGAGCTGGAGTTTGGGGTAACACTTTACAATAAGGGTCCCTTAATTAACGTTAGTTAGTACATTATTAAGCATTAATTAACTGTTTACAGATATATTATCAATCATTATTATGTATTACTGTTAGGATTAGGAAACACATTAATTAAAGCAGAAGTAAGCGATCCGGTAGTTTTAGCTAACTTCTTGTCAGCCGATGGAGTTAGCAGTCCCCGCCCTCGTCCCTAGTACGTCACTACATTAACGCGCATCCCTTGGCTGCACACACAGAGAGGACCGCCCCTTTACGCTGTTCTCTCTCCTCATTGGATAAAGGCTGTAGGATACAAGGAAAGTTTTCTCCTCGGCTTACAGCAGAGCAGAGTGACTGACAGACCCGTGTTTCAGACCAAACACTCTATATAAGTGATTGCTGTTGGAAGAAAATTCCGCTTACTTCTGCTTTAATGTATTTTTTAGTATGGCTTTTTTGCCTTTATTTGATAGCACATAGTAGATATAGACAGGAAAGGGGGAGGCAGAGAGAGGGGGAATGACATGCAGGAAAGGGCTGCCCGACGCAGGATTCGAACCGGGGACGCCTGCGTTGAGGACTGTAGCCTCTACATGGGGCGGCCGCCTTAACCACTGCGCCACGCACTGCCCCATTAATGTAGCCTATTAGTAAGCAGTTAATTAATGTTTACTACTCAAAGTTAGTTAATAAATTATCAAGTAATAATAAAAGTTGAATAATGTAATTAGTTAGCATTATGTATGCATTAATCATTAATTAACACATTAGTTTATATATTAATGCTTAAAGGTGTACAGAAATGACCATTTGTCCCCTTTTGTCATGCTGAGTTGTCACGAGTTGCCGCACGAGTTTACCCGAGTAAGGAAAACGAATTTGATTGGTCGTTATCGAGCGGGCGGGACATTCAAAGCTTGGGGCGAGACCGAGCTCAGTGTGTGTGTGTGTGTTGTCTCAGACGTTTGATTGACGGATGACTGATCCAATATCAGTGGCTGGTGAATCGTGAGCAGGCTGACGTATAATCTGTGCGCCTGCATTATCCAATGCGAAAAAAAAATACCACACTTTCATCCCAGATTTAATCAAAAAAAGAATTTTGCACAAAGTTTGGCCTCCATAGATGAGTTATTACACTAATGTTAGGACCCACAGTGGGCTCAAATCCAATTTTCTTTTCTGTACAGCTTTAATAATGTACTAACTAACGTTAATTAAGGGACCCTTATTGTAAAGTGTTACCGAGTTTGGTTTGAATAGATGATAAAAATAACAAATACCTAGAGTAGATCATGAGTGCTCCTCGGCGCTGCCGCTGAACGAGCGGCTCCGGATGTGGTTCCTCAGCTGCTCGATCAGCTCTGGGTTCTGCTGCTGGATCTGCTGGGCGAACTGCTGGCCTCTGACAGAGACAAGAAGAAAGCAGCTATATTTACCTGCCATATTGTTTTTTTTTTGTTTGTTTTTTTCCTACCAGAACGACAGCAGAGATTTGAGAGATCAGTCTTCACCGCCTGCTGTGAGACAGTCTCTGATCTCATCTCCTCACACGTACGAGCCAGCCAGCGCCGCTTCATCGGATGGAAACAACAAAAAGCTTCTCATGCTGAGTTTCAGGGGATAAAATGTTGTCTGCTATAAAAATGTCACATCAATTTAAAGCGTGATTACAAACACAATATTTCATCCTGTCTCCATCTGCAGCAAACGCCTTTCCCAAAATCAAATTTTTCTCCAGACTTAAACTGTGTTAGTGCCACAGTGTGTTGGTGTATCATTTTGTCACATTAGTTAGTAGTAGGAGTAGAAGGCAATTTGGGAAATCTTATTTGGTTTAAAAATAAAATCCATTGGACAAAGTGACAACACCACTCCCATGTGTCTGTATGAAGTTACAGCTCGATTGCTTAACATGCAGCATGAAGACTGGAAACAGGTGGAAACAACTAATCTGGCTCTGATTAGACGCAACAAAATCCACCGACAAGCGTCTCTAAAGCTCACTGATCTGTGCTCAATCCATGCAAAAGGTGCAAAATGGCAAAAAAGTTTTTACATTTTAGTCTGTGCAGCTTCATTTTAAAATCCAAAACACAAGACAGACAACTTGTTCCCAACATGTCAAACTATTCCTTTCACTTTTTCATTCTCTATAAAAGTAAAAAGTCTGTGGGTTGACTAACATTAGGAGCATCATATGAAACGCTCTGAATGCTTTTATTGTCTCAGTTGACTTCACTTACGCTTCAATCAAGCTGGAAATGTCTGACAGTCCGCCCACTCCCGCCGCAGGACCCCCGACTGCATTAGACATCATTCCTGACATACTGACCGCACAGAGACACAGTGACAGTGAGTCAGAGCAAATTATATCACAGTGTGTGTTTGTGTGTGTGTGTGTGTGTGTGTGTGTGTGTGTGTGTTTTAATGCTTCCACTGACACATCCCTAAATCTAATCTATTGGTTTTGACACTTACAGCTGTTGCACTTGTTGGTTCTGCATCACACTTGCAGCCTGTGAGGAGAAAAAGAAAAAAGCTAAAATCTATCATGGTCTCCTCCAGATGCATTAAAGGAGACATATTATGCCCATTTTTTCAACAAATTAAAATAGTTCCCAGGTGCCTTAAAGACATGTCTGTGACATTCTTCGGTCAAAATACCCCAAGGATCAAACATACAGCTCTTTTCATCTGCTCAAAACTGCCCTGTTCAGAATGGCTGGTTTCAGTGCCTGTCCCTTTAAATGCAAATGAGCCACTGCTTGCCCCGCCCCCTTTACTGGTACCAGTACTCACAGGAAGGGGTGGTACAGTATTATGCAAATTTGAAAACTAATGACATTATTGTATGACAACTGAGGGAACAGCTGGTAAAACCACATGGATTTCAACCTCAGGAGCCTGACAATTACATCATCTCACATTTTGGGGGCCGGAAGGCAAGACAAACACGCAAATATATGTTAAAGCGCCTTCAAAAAGTGATATTTCCATAGAGTAATATGTTCCCTTTAAAAGGACAAGCCCGTCCTGATGTTGGTTCTCCGGGCTCTGAATTGACCTGAGCAGCTCTCTGATTTAGATGTCTCTTGTCATTGTTGCAGCAATAAAACCCCCCTCTGGCATGCGGGAGTGTTTTTCGGCTTGGCAGACGATCCCGCGTGTCATCATTTAATAAGTCAGGTTTCTGCAAGCTCCCCTCCGCTGTATAATAACTTGTGTCTGAGTAACGGGCTAACTGACACTCATGGGACTAATTAGGCGGAAGAAAATCTGGTCTAACCTTGCCAGAGACAAAACAAGCATAAGACACCTGTCTCCAGGACAAATGGTTAAGTCTACTGAACTGCTGGTAAACTCTTATTATACAGTTCTCACATTAGCAGCTTTGCTCTTCTTACCATGCTAATGAAGGCAGGGTTGTTGATTAAACTGGCCATGTCGAACCCCAGCCCCGCAGCGATCTGTGGTGCAAACACAGTCACACAGCACTTCAATGATACATGCATGATGTTGCATAGAGTAAGAGCTAATAAAATAGGCCTTGTTGTTTTTTTCACTCACCGGACTGGTCGCTTCTTTTTGCTTCTGCTCTGCGATCTTCAGGTTGGATTTGTAGGTGTCGTTCTCGGGGTCTAGTACCAAAGCTTTCTTAAAGTAGGTAATTGCCTCTGGGTATTTGTTCATAGCTGTCAAAGCCAACCTGGAGCCAACAGAGGAGAGGGACAGGCAGTGATTTTTCTTTTTTATAACAGGAGCTGACTGCACAGAAAAACTCAGTTTAAATAACACTGAACTCACCCCATCCGCCCGTAAGCTTTACTGTAGGTAGGGTCAATCCCAATGGCTCTCTCGCAGTCACCAGTCGCCTCTGTGTAATTTCCCAGTTTACTGTGAGCTGCAGCCCTGCCAGGTGTTAAAGCGCTTAAGCGTTATCTCTGGCCCCCTTCTTTTTTAATTACATTCAGATACATGGTGCACAAAGGGGAAGGACTCGCACGGTGCACCAGCGCTGTCTAGACCGGTTCAAACATTACATCACTGTCTGCTGTCGTGGTGAAGAACAGTGAGGCACAACAACAGCACAATGTTGAGGTGCAAAACAACGGCACAGGGTGAAATCACGTTGCTGTAAATACCTGTTGCAGTAGTACACGGCGTTTCTCAGGTCCAGATCAATGGCCTTTGTGTAACACTCCACTGCACATCTGTAGTTCTCTTCTTTCATGTGATTGTTCCCTGAGAATAAAACACTGAGTTATTCACAGAGTAAAAAACATAAAGAAGAATGGCTGTGGCCTTAAAGATATAGAAGAAAATGACAGGAATGGATGCTACAACAACTTATTAGTAAATCATAATTTAGTCCAGCGCTTCAAATAACAGCTCTGTTCATTATTTATTAAACTAATGATCAATTTCCCAATTAACTGATTAGTTGTTGAAGCTGCCAAACATCAGAAAATAGTCCAATGTAATATCTTTAAACACCAAGATATTTATTGTATCCTCTATGCATTGAATGTGGTGTGTTAGTATATGTTGTGTGTATGCTATTATGTCTCTTGTGTCCTTCTGCTGATCATTTCTACTGCATGTAGTGCACCTTAGGAGATAGTTACTCAAATTTTGCTGCATCATTTGTACAACGACAATAAAGGTAATCTAATCTAATCATCTATCTGTTAATTGATCATGTGATAAATCAATTTGCTCCATATCTAACATGGCTGGTACCAGTGCCTAGAGATAAACAGATCTTCAGTAAAAGCCAGAAAAACATTAGACTATCGTCAATGATAACAGACATAATCAGTGTAAACACACCATTAGTGTAGCATACTGGATCAATGTTAACTCGAACACATCTGGGACCCATTTAGCACAGCATGGATCAGCTCTGTTCCTCCCTTCCTGTTCCCGTCACGTATCTAAATCTGAAGAGTTCTGACGTTACCTTCGTTCTTCAGCTGCTCCGCTCTCTCGATGTCTTCCGGAGACGGGGACGTCTCTGGTATGGTGATGTTGTCATTCTGAGCAAACGCAAAACAGCAGAATCACAAATGCTGATTAGATCAAAGTGAAATCAACTGTGAATAAACAGTGACTACTCAGCATTTAATAACCCCCCCCCCCCCCCCTCCTCCTCTCTTATGGCAGACAGTCTGTAACTAATAACATTAACAAGGACTTTGTCTCATTCAGTTTGACAAGTCGAAATGTCAACTGTGAGGCTTTGACTGTAGATTATGCAGCATACATTCATTTTATTTTATTTTAGCCACATCACACATCCCCGGGATATAAAAGCTGAATTATTCATTTCAAAGTCTTATTAGGAGCCATTTCATAAATTCTTATGTAGAGCTCCGACTGCGACCAGGCTGAAGCAGGGATCAGTCATGTTATCAACGGTGCTGGTCGTTTTATTCTATTCTATTGTATTGCATCATGTAAATTGTGATTTATGGACTGTTTTTATGGAGATTTGTTGAGTTTTATGCATCATAAAGGTCCTTCTAGGGACAGGATAGCTACCTAGCTCAGGCTGCTACTGTTAACACTGTGTTACATGGCTTTGCTTCATGCTATCAAACTGTCCCTACACAAATAACCCATGCAGCACACACCTTGAGCAGGGCATTGAGGAAGATCTCCCTCAGAGGCTGTGGCACAGCAAGATGGCAGTCACTGGAGCTGATCTTGAAGGTGGTTTCCAAACACTGTATCGCAACTGCAGAGGAGGATCAGTGAAATAAGACAGGGTGAATGTGATGACAGAGCTTTTGTGTTTTTTGCACAGATAAACAGCCAAACAAAATGGTCTTAGAGCCTTAATGGTGAGTCAGAAATTGGCTGCACATTCAGAGCGGAGAAATTAAAACCGTCCCGTCCATCCTTCATGTTGGATGAGAGGAGACACACCTCCACACAAACTGCACATCACATCACTTGTGACTCTCTGTGATGATAAAAACCCACTCGCTGTTTATTCTCTCTGCATCAGAATGAAGAGCATTTATTTAAGTTCACTGTGAGTGAGACGGACAGGAGCAGGAGGCGTCCTACATTTCTAAAAGGTGCTTTGTGAAGTGAGTGTGTGAGGTGCAGACGGTTAAGTCGACCTACCTTCCAGACTCTCCTGCTCATCAGAATTCAAAGCACCGCAATGTGTTTGATCTCGTAGGAACTGCACAATAGAGAATGCCAAACGCTTCTCCACCGCCATTTTTACCTAGAAACTGACGGGCACAGGAAGTTGTTGGAGTGAAACACACACAGACGCACCCACACACACACACTGATGACTCTAATATTAACTCATTAGGTGACACTTCAGAATAAAGGTACAATTCACAAGTTTGAGTAATGCATAACTTACACATGAGTCATGAACAAATGAGTTACTGCTGGATGTTACATGAGTTATAACATGTAAATAATAATCTGGTGATTCAACATGGCAGCAGCATGTTTTGTTATTATTGCAGCTTTTTCTGCTATAACTTATTAATAATAACAATAATAAAGATTCTGATTCATAGCGTCTTTCAGGGCACCTAAGGACGCTTTACAATAATCTTATCCTCTAAATGTGACATAAACAAACACTGTTGTTCAGTGACATGTAGCTCAATCAATGTCCTGAAATACCTTCTTCTTTATAACTTGTCTCTCAGTGCCACAAGCTTTAAATTGAATGTATGGAGTTACTGTACATTAACAGTCATTAAATGGCTTTAAAGAATCTCCCCTCAACATTAAATATTCATGATTAAAATAAGCAGAAATCAAATGTTTTTTTTGTTGTTTTTTTTATCAAGAGTGGCTCAAAACACTGTTTCCTATTCATGTTGGACTCACAGCAAGAGATAATTGAGAAAATATGTATTTAAGGCTTTTAATTTATGGAACGAATCATTGTGAATCATGTATTAGTTATGCATTAGCGTAGCATGTGTTTTGAATCCTCATTTCTCATCCATGATCAGAATAACAGTGTTAAGTCTACTGGTTTGTTATATTTTTTGTGAACCTTTAATATGCTCTTGGCTTATTATGGAGTCATTTTCCAGGGCTGGAGCAGGCGACTGCCCACAGGCCCCACAGAGCCCCAGATTCCCTGCATGTCAGTCGACCGTTTGATGATTTATTTAATTAAAGAACTTGAAATATAAATGTTTGACATCAATTAGGGCAAATCTTGCGGTATTGTTTCATTTTGTGGCCCCTATCTGCAGAGAGGCCTGTCATTTAATTAACTGTTAGAGGTTAATCCAGTCATGTTATTAGCTCTAACAACAATAATGACTCCCAGTAAAGATGCTGCTGCTGCCATTTAGCTCTCATTTCTAAGATACCTCACAGTAGGATGGAGGATAAATTATTATTACTCATAATAATAATAATAAAAAGAGAAAGCATTGCTCAGTAATTGCTGGTGGTTTGGTTCTCCTCCTCTCTGACGTCTGATCCAAACAGATCCACAGTCAGTGCAGGTGGTGGTGACATAAACAGGATATTTACAGTAATTTAACTCTGTGTGTTGTGGAGGTGATGGGGAAACACTGCCTCATATATCCATCACGTGCTGTAACCATGCGTTGCTATGTTCGTTTAGGTCTGGCTCTCTCTCACACACACACACACGGCTACTCCCCCCTCGGTGTGTTGACACATAGCCTACACATATAGCCTACACACACACACGTACATGCAGTGATGCAGAAGCTGTGATGTAGGTAATAACTACCACACTGGGAGTCCGGGGCTGTTTGCAATCACCACACACGGGGGCTTCAGTATTGTTTTAATCACAATGCAACTGGAGCTAATGCTGCGGCCCATGATGATGATGATGATGATGATGCTGATGATGATGATGCCACTGGTTGAATTGCATTGAACTGAATTAGCTGGGTGGATTTCCTATAACAGCCTGTCCGTCTCCACTGACGGCGGACTGATCGGCTGTGTGTGTGTGGTTGTGTGTGTGTGTGTGTGTGTGCAGCCTGTGTGGTGGTGATGCTGCTGCCTGCAACAACAACCATAACACAACCTCCTCCTCCTGGCAGCAGCACAAACAACGACACAAAGGTGAGCCTCAGACCTCTGCACGCCCTCATTTATCAATAACATAACGTCAACGGATCCCGATGCGTGTGTCCCCCCCAACACACACACACACACACACACATACTCCCAAACACCCCCCCCCCACAACCCACCTACCTGAGCTCTTCTCCAGCTGTCTGCTGCTACCGCGTCATGAGGACTTGTGTCGGATTGATCGCATCCTCCTCCTCCTCCTCCTCCTCCTGCTGCTGCTGCTGCTCTGCGCATGCGCGGTGACAGCGGAAATAAGAAGCAGCATTTTCCTCACGCAGGAGAGGGAGGGTGAGAGAGAGACTAGTGCTGCCTGTCTGTGTGTGTGTGGGGACTGAGCTCCAGGACAGTAAGACAAGGAAGTGCGTTTGTTTTATATTGCACGAGGAAATAAAACAAAAACAAAACAAACCCGCATGAGAGAGAGCGCGTGCAGGGCAGGGCAGGCATGTGCGCGTTAAGAGCTGCAGCGGTGACGCGCACGCTCTGCAGGTAATAACAGCTTGATCTGACTTGGCCTAACTCTGTGTTGTTTTATCCTAACACCTGTGTGTGTGTGTGCGTGTGTGTGTGACAGATGGGAGCTTCATTTGATTCAACTAATACTCTTACAGTAATTCGTAATTGCACTTTTGTTTAATGTGTGTGTGTTTTAATTTTCACGCGCACTATTAATCATAAAAAGTGCATTAAAAAATGATCTGGGAGAATAGCTGAGCTGTTTGTAGGTTTTGGCTGTGACTTGTCATATCTCCCCCTGCAAATTATTCCGCGCTTCTTTTTTTTGTTTTAATGATCCCAGCTCTGAGTGGGGGTGAGGGGGGGGGCTTCCTCTGCCAAAGCCGTGAAACTCGACCCAGAGTGGACACTAGCGAAAGGTCGCGGCCGCTTAGCATGGGCAACAATTCAGAGCATGTTTCCAAGCGTGACCTTGAAGAATTTATTGCTCTGTAGTAGTAGAGAGCCACCTGTTCTCCTCACTCATTCAGCTTTTTTATAGGAAATATAATATCAATTTACCAGCTTTTTTTTTTTTTTTGCATGAATGTATAATCTGTCCCCTTTTGTTTTTCTTGCAGCGTGTCTAAACCTCTGTTGAGAATGACCATCCAGAACAGCTCTGTGGCTCCTGCCAGAGACTGCTCCCAGCAGGCAGGACATAAAAGAAAACCTAACCCCCTGAGATGGGACCTGTCTCCAGAGGAGATCAGGACCATGACTGACAGTGTGATTAACAGAGTAAAGAAGGTCTACGATGACATTGGGGCCTTAAACATTGAAAACGTCTCTGTTGAGAACACCCTCAAAGCTTTGGCCAACGTCAAACTGGACTATGCATGTGAGTTCTCTCTTTTTTGTCAGGTGGTGTTCACTATTTTCCTTGTTGTCATCAAATCCAAGTGTTAATGGTGCCCTAAATAGTTTTTAGAGCAACGGTTGTGTGTTCATCCACAGCAAGAAGTAGTCCCCTTATTCCACTTTGAGAGGCGTTTACACTGTCCAGCTGTACTATTAAGGCTTTTTCCAGTCGCAACAGCATGATTGGTTCATGTTGTTTTCACCTTATTAGTCTATGTGTGTGTCATCATGGTTAAATATGGTAACACCAACTGTAGCCGGAATTACAGCAGATTTTGTCACAGCTGTCGAAGATACTCACTAAATTTTACAGGTGTTTACTTGAGATCAAAGTTAGTTCGTTTCTGAGGTCATGGATCGGGATGTTTAATTTATTTTAATTTATTTGCACATTATATACAGTATATACATCAAAACAATGAAATTAAACATTGTGCAGGAGAGGTGGAAGCCAGAAAAGGCTTATGAAAATACCTCCCCTATGTAAAAAGAACAGTGGTCATCTTCAAAGTAAAAAAGCAATTTAAATAAAAAAATAAAAGATACAAATGGACAGATCCAATAAAGTGCTACAAATCTTTGCTAAAGAATGATCTTTTCAGTTTTTCAGTGTAGATATTGATTTTAATGATGCAGGTAAATTGTTCCATAATGACAGTCCGTGCTTCGATTGTGGGCAATATGGAAGATTTTGATTCAGTTTGATTTATTTAATTCTTGCTGGCAGTGGTGTCAAAAAGGATCCACTGAAAAGTGTAGAATTTTACATTCAAGAAAAGAAAAACACATTTGACAAAACATATTTAAAAGATGAAAGTCTTGTATGATATGAATGGAGGACTGAGCAGAACTTAAAAAACAAACAAATGTCAACATGTTGATGGACATGACAGCTGGTGTGATCCATCATAAGATAGTCTCTAATTAACTTTTTAAAAGAAAGATTTATGTCTTCACTAGGATCGCCACAGAGAGGGTTCAGGAAATTGGAAACTGTTGAGTAATAAACTGTTGACAAGAAAAATGTATTTATTATTTATTAATTATTATTTATTCATATAATTTACTATGTTAAAACAAATCACAGCGTCCCTGCTCTGTGTTTGTTCTGTCTCCTCAGCATCGCGCCATGTTCTCGATTTCCCCCAGTACGTCTGTCCATCTAAGGAGGTTCGGTCGGCGAGCACGCAGGCCGACAAAAAGCTGTCGGAGTTCGACGTGGAGATAAGCATGAGGGAGGACGTGTTTGAGCGGATCACCGCCCTGCAGGTATACGCCTCATGTCACATCCACTTGAATATGCACTTCACTCACTCACTCACAGCCTTTTAATGAGACTGCAAGACAAGTCCACACAGACAATCAATGAGGTGTTGGAGTGATACTAACGCCTTGGAAAAGATTTGGATTTGAAGCTAGTTAAACTTGGATGTGTGAAGATTTGATGCAGTTATCACAGTAGTTATGCTGATGATAGAATATTTTCACCTTTTCTGTCAGCCAGAGGGTAAAATATGATATATGTGCAACGACCGACGTGTTTGGCCTCCTCAACTAGTTTTTATTTAGCCTGGAAAAAGAAATTTAATCTGATCTAATCAGTGGTGGCCAATGCCATATTTCTTTTGGTGCAGGGCCTGACTGACTGACTGACACACAGCCTAAATAGGTCAATAGTGCATTCAATAAATGTTTGTTCATGTGATTGTGTTTTGACAGAAAAATCTGGAAGAAAAAATTTCACCTGAAGAAAAGAGATTCTTAGACAGACTTGTCACATTAGGCAAGAGGAGAGGGCTGCACCTGTCTAAAGATATACAAGAGGTAATGCAATATATGAGCCGCTTTAAAACTGCACTCGCATCATATAGATATAGATGTATAGCACGAATAAGGACTGTGAGTAAACCTTTCTGTTTTTGTCTATGTTGCTTACTGGAATTTTCTTTTTTTTTGTTTGAACTTAATTGTCTAATGCACTAGACTTCACTTCATTCTTACAAATATTTTCTTTATATTTTGATAAAAAATTCTGCTTCTTATTTCCTGGAACTCAAACGTAATCTTCCTGACTCAATTTTCTTTTTTCTCTTAAGGAGATAAAAAGAACCTCTAAGCTCATTAGTGAGCTCTCCATCGAGTTTAACCAGAATCTGAACGAGGACAATACGTGTCTTGTCTTTTCAGAGCGTGAACTGGGTAAGATTATAAAAACAGAGCTTCATGGATCGTCTGTTGTTGTGAATGTGCTTTGACTGTTTTCCCCACTCACGGTGCTGTGCTCTGTTATTAAGGTGGACTAGCCCACAGTTATCTGAATGCACTGGAGAGGACAGCAAATGGACGGTATAAAGTGACACTTGAATATCCCCATTACTACCCCCTGATGAAGAGGTGTTACAATCCTGAGACCAGGAGGAAGATGGAAACAGCTTTTCACAGCAGGTGTAAAGAGGTAACTAGAGTCTGAGAGTCAGTCTGTGGAAACCTTCACTTTACCCATAACAGCAGGTCCTGTCTGTCTGCTCTGTGCTACAGTTGATGCCTCTGCACCTGCAGGGCTGACTAAGTGCTTAAAATTGTAACGCTGGAGATTTTCACACAATGAAAACTCAGTTTTTAAATATTATTTATGGTCGTCTTTTTCAACCTGGGCATGAGGAATTCAGAGTAATTATGCATGAATCCCATAACATCATGCAGTCACACTGCAGTGGTAACAGCCTCTTGTTCACTGTGCACTCTCCTGGAGTTGTGACTTATAAAAGACTTCAAACTATGAACAAAAAAGTTCACATTGCACACACACACACATCTATTTTGGCAGGTAATTCCAGTTGAAATGGACGTTTTATGCATTTCATTGTCAGTGAACTGAATATTAAAATTATCATGCACCCTATTTTGGATATCACAGTTGGGCATATTTTGTATTTTATATTTTTGATTATTGGTTCAACCATAACACTGTTGCAAGTGCAAATATCTGCTGCTGCTAGTTCACACTAAAAGTGGATTTTATATTGAAGCTGTCAAAGGACTTCAATCTTAAGTGCTATAGCTAAAATTATCTGAATTAAATGGTTTGTGGAAAGCAGCCATTGTTTACATCTGTCTTTGTTTTTCCAAGGTAAACACGGCGATCCTGGAACAGTTGGTCCATCTGAGGGCAAAGGTCGCACGCTTACTGGGTTACAGCAACCATGCGAACTACGTGCTGGAAATCAACATGGCCAAGAATGCCAGCAATGTGTCAAACTTTCTAGGTATTGCCGCCTCGACATCCGAGGCGTACACGTGTTGTATAGGATGAGGTCCTAAACCATCTGACAACGGCTCTGCAGTAGAAAAATAAACTTAAGTGGACAGACGGATGGGAGAGCAGATACCGACTCAGCTAGAGGAGAGAAACGCAACACTTGTGCTTGGCGCATGTCACGTAGTGCATGTCCCACCACATGCCTCATGCCTGTGGCGTAACATGGTAATTTATGGCATGTGAAAAGCATGCGGTACATGTGACATGGTCATACTAGAAAGTGGAAGCGGTTAAATGTGTATGTGGGGTCGGTTACTTGTTGTTATAGTGCAAAAGTGAAAGGGCCTTAAGTTCAAGCCCAGTATAGAAGGAACGTAATGGATGATAATTTTAAAGGGATTTAATATGCACCTAGAAATAGATAAAAAGACAAATTACATGTTGAGGATTTGAGAAAAAACATACTTTATTGTCCTGTTCTCTGTTTTACAGATAGGTTCTATGAAACTCTGAAACCCGTTGGCATCAAGGAGAGAAAATACATCCTTGCGCTAAAAAAGCGGGAGTGCTTGATGAAGGGCTTGCAGTTTGACGGGCAGATCAACGCCTGGGACTTGCCCTACTACATGAACCAAGTGGAGCAGTGCAAGTTCGCTGTGAACAAGGACAAACTGATTGAGTATTTCCCACTTGATGTGGTCACAGAAGGACTGCTCAGTATTTACCAGGAGCTGCTGGGCCTCAGGTTCACCCAGGTCAAAGACGCTCATGTGTGGCATGAAAATGTCAAACTTTATTCGGTCCATGACACCGACACAGGGGGGGAGATCGGCCAGTTCTATCTGGACTTACACCCGAGGTAAAGACAAGAAGCCAGCCCCATGAAATTGCACCATCACTCAAACCTAGGAGCTCCTGCTCTTTGTGATGGCATTCATCTTAAAGGGATAGTTCAGCATTTTGGCAAATTGGCCCATTGCCATAATCCCTATAGTTTTAGCAGTAAATTAGTTACCTTTGATTGTCGGTGCAAGCTATTTTTAGAACGGCGGAGCAGAGCCGCGAGATGCTCAGAGCTACACTACGGAGACTCGTGGAATTTCTTGGATTTTGTATTTGATGAGGGAAACCAACAACTCGAACGCTTTCGTGGACAAGTTGTGACCTGCACAATGCTATGAGATAATAACAGAACGTTACGAGACAGAGTTGTTAAGGTGAGGTAAATTAGGTAAATTCATGCAAAACCGCTGATGCGTGTTCCCCTCGGTGGCAGTTTTTCGGCAAGTAGTCTCTGCATTTACCTCCTAAAACAACTCCGTCTTGTAACATTCTGTTATTATCTCATAGCGTGGTGAATGTGCAGATCACAACTTGTCCACGAGAGCGGTTTGGAGTTGTTGGATTGTGTATTTGTTGAGTTTGATGAGGGAAACCAAGAAATCCCATGAGCCTCTAAAAATAACTTGCACCGACAATTAAAGGTTACAAACCTACTCCTAAAACTATAAGGATTATGGCAATGAGCTAATTTGCCAAAATGTTGAACTATCCCTTTAATCCTTGCTGCCTTTTTCTCCGTCAGAGAGGGAAAATACGGCCACGCGGCCTGCTTCGGGCTCCTGCCTGGCTGCAGAGGACCTGATGGAAAACGCCGGCTCCCGGTGGCAGCTATGGTGGCCAACTTCACCAAACCCAGAAAGGGCATGCCGTCTCTCCTCCAGCACCATGAAGTGGAAACCTATTTCCACGAGTTTGGTCACGTGATGCACGAGCTCTGCTCTAAGGTCGGCCGCTGTGTATATGATGTCCTATTATAGTTGCATAATGAATTCTGGCTAGAATGAGAGAGTCTGAACTCCTTCCCGTCTGTCTGTGTGTGTGTGTCAGACCGTTTTCTCAGAGTTCAGTGGGACCCTGGTGGAGACGGACTTCGTGGAGGTGCCCTCGCAGATGCTTGAGAACTGGGTCTGGGAGAAGGAGCCTCTGAGAAGAATGTCTGGCCACTACAAAGACGGCAGCCCGATCCCCGACGACCTGCTGAACAAACTGATCGCCTCCAGAGTCGCCAACACAGGTCCAACATCTGTCCAAACATCTTCGCACAGATCAAGTCTCTGTTGACGTATCAGCACGCCAACGGCAACACATAACACACTCACAGTGACGGTGTTTATTCCCCTCAGGTCTGATGAACCTGCGGCAGGTGGTCCTCAGTAAACTGGACCAGACGCTACACACCAGCTCTGATGCAGACACAGCTGAGGTGTATGCAGAGCACAGTCAGGACATCCTGGGTGTTCCTGCTACACCAGGTCAGTACATTAGCATATACTTGGAGAAGTACACCATATGCATGAGGATGTTTCATTCCCTGTATAAAACACAGACCTTTGTCTTTGGAATATACATTAATAATGATATGGTGACAAAGTTGTGATCTCTGCAGGCACCAATATGACAGCAAGCTTCAGTCACCTGGCTGGAGGATACGATGGTCAGTATTACAGCTATCTGTGGAGCGAAGTCTACTCCATGGACATCTTTTTCAGTCGTTTTAAAAAGGAAGGCATTATGAATCCAAAGGTTGGTTAATACATTATTTTTTTAAATACATTTTATTGTAATTATTCGACTCCTTTTTGTGGAAAATGTCCTTATCAGTTGATCTGTGCCTTCACGCAGGTTGGAAGAGAGTACAGAAGCGTGATTCTGGAGGCTGGCGGCTCTGAGGATGGGATAGACATGCTGGAAACCTTCCTCGGACGAGCACCGTGCCAAGACGCTTTCTTTCAATGCAAGGGACTTATTAAATCACAGGAAATAACAAACAGTGTAATTCAATAACAGCCTGCAAGAGTCATTTTGTCAAAGCTGCTGGATGCAGATCCATGTCTGTGGGAAAATGACTTTACTTTAAGTACATTATAGGGTGCTTAAAGTGTTAGTACTTAGTGTTTAGGGTTTTGTACTTGATGTCTGGACTTGCAGCTTCTTGATGAGAGGGATGTGCTGCTTTTCTTAATTGTTTAGTAAATGTAAACTAACTGTATGACTGTTAAGAACGGTTACAACCAAGACATTTGTAATCTTGGACTCTTGAAAGTTGTGACAGCTTTTTCTATTAGTTTTTGAAACTGTAAATTACAAATGTATGAACCAATGCAATCCAATACTCAGTGATAAAAAATATCTGTTAATTCCAGCCTTAGTTCTTTGTTGCAAACGCTAAGATTAATGTAGACATGTCCAAGTCCATATCTACAAGTAACATCTGTTAGACACCAAGTGAAGGCTGGAAAAAAGGTTAAAAATGTTGAAATATAAATATATAAATGATATGATGCTTTTAACTGTGTTCAGACACGCTGAATGCCTGCATGCCTTGGAAAAATCACAAAATGCATGAGGCTCGTGTAATAAAATACCTCTGAGATATCTCCAAATCTCTCCTCTGAGAGAAAAAAAGTATTAGGAAAATGTGTTTATTACCATATTTTGCAAGAAGGGGGTTTTCCAAATGTTGAGGAGGACTTCCATATTTCCAATTCCCCTCTCCGGCAGGTTAAAAAAAAAAAGTTACACTTACACCAGAGGGCGCTGCAGGATCACAAAGACCGGTTTATGACTTAGACATGTTTAAAAAAAATGTATTTAATCATTGATTTAACTATTTTTTCTTTATGTGAATACAATAAAAACCGCATTTCTTGTACTTTTACTGCAATAAATGGTCTGATTGTTGTAAACTGATGCTATTTGTATGGAAATGTGTACATGGGTTTTAATAAAAAATGTCTTATTTTTGTCTGCTCCATAAAAATCTAACCTGGATCTAATCGATAGATAGAAGAAGGGGGAAAAAAACACCCAGCCGAGGGGCGCAGAGAGAGGGGGAGATACGGCGGATTGAGCGAAAGTGTCTGGGTGAGATAGTGCGAGCATCATCGCTGGGGAGACTCTGTAGTGGTGGAGCTGGAAAGGCGACTTGTTCTGGTGGACAGGACAGCCTACTACTACCCCTCTCTCTAGTCTACATGCAGGCGCAGCAGCAGCAGAGGTCGCAGCGAAGAAACACAAACCCACCGCACCGCAGCGCACCACACAGCACACCGACCGACCGCTCCGCTCCTGGTTGGTAGCAGCCTGAATGTAGCTTCACTCGACTCGACTCTCGGGGGCCAAAAGAAAAGCTGCAGCAGTGTTTTTTTTATATGTATAAATCGCAAATGATCAAGCGAGAGGAGGAAATTATGAGTGAAAACATCTGGGTGCGGCACACTTTGAAGGAAAAGGCTTCGCTCTGTCGGAGGTGGTACGCATTTTTGCCTTTTGTATTTCCTTGCTGAATGTCGTGTGGACATTTTGGATTTTTTTTTTCTTTTATTGCTCCGTCTCATTTTTTTTCTTCATTTTTTTTTTTTAATTTTAGTCTCAACCAAGTAAGGACCTTTTTTTTTTGGTTTTGTCGTTTTTAGCTCTTTGCCTTCGCTTCTTTCTACTTGTTTTGTTTGAGCAAAGTGTGTGAAAACAACGCTAGCAAGAAAAAAAAAAGAAAAACACACACACTGAACTGCCGTTAAGAAAATCAGCAAAGCTAGCTAATGCTAATGCCCACTCGGTGAGATACATTTTGACAGCAACACCTCAACCACAACCTGGACATCACCACTGACTCTACTTTAACTTAGGTAAGTTTTCTTTGTGCAAGTTTCTTTTTTTTAAAACTCCTGTTGTCTGTGTGCACCCCCCCCCCCCTTCTCCTCCCCCTCCTCCCCCCCTCAGTACAACATGCTAACATGCTAACAGCGCTGCTAGCGTCGAGCTAAAGCTAAACCACTGAGGTCCCATTCTGATGCTGCTGATGTCTTCATGAGTCTTTTAATTGATAAATCCCGCAGTTTTATCAGTGAAATCGTAAGTTTCCATTCACACATGGAAGTTGTCAGGTTAACAATGGTGCTTGCTTCGTGTGTGGGTGAACACAATAGTTGTTTTTTTGACGGCAGCTGTCTGTCCTGTGTTTTCGGTTTACACATCAACAGCTGTAACACATCCACATCATAATCGCAGGTTGGCATTTACACGTACAGGTGTGATTTAAATAATCTGGGTTTATTCTTCGAGCATTTTACGGTGTGATTTAGTTAAACAGCTGCAGTGCAGCAGCAGCAGCAGCAGCGGTGGTGGCATCTTTTGTTGCGGAGCCGCCGGAGCACCTTCAGCGCCGCGACCGACGGGACTGTCGGTCGGTCGGCGGAGGGATTAGCGCGGTGTGCACTCAACATATCGGCGTTTTCATTTTCTCACCACTTCGCTAATCAGATTACTATATCCCACTTAGCTCCCAATGTAATTTAATCCTGTTAAGAACAGAGAGAGAGAGAGTGTGAGGGTGGATAGATGTGGAGCTAATCTCTAGGTTTGATTTTTAGGATTTTTTTTTTCTTCATGAAAACAGGTCCATCCATGCCTTGGCCATGACACTGCTATGTGTGTGTGTTTTTATTATGTGAAGTGTCTGTTGTGAGGCACCTCTCTGTGGGAAAATGCTGCCAGGAGAAGCGGCCCACAGAGATCTCAGGAAACCGTGACGTAAACGGTGTTCAGGTGAAAACAAAAGCATTTTTTTCTTTTTTTTCAGAGCTACCTGGATTACATCCGTGAATGCTTTGTGGCTTTAACACGTCAATGACAGCCTGACATTTATGCTCAGATCTTATCTGTCCCACCTGAATAGCTGTTCATCTATAATAACCCGACCTCATTCAAACTGTAAACTGAGTTCTAGACACATTTATGCATGCGTGTAGATTACCTGACATTGAAATATGATATAAACTTGACCTATTTGAACCAACCCTGTCAGGATGCAGGCCTCTATGTTGCCAAAGACAGAATACATTATCCCATGATTGACACAAGCACTGCAGGTAGTTATACAGTAGCTAGGTGAATGTCCTCCAGTCTGCTTGTTGAAATGCAGACAAGGCTTCTGCTGCTGCTGCTCCTGTTATAACTCAAACCTTGAGTTTGATGATGGCTGGCATTGTCGTGTAATAAACAAACAAAATATGCAATATCTGGTTAGCCTTCCAAGGCTGCATGTGCTGTAAGAAGAATAATAATGTAAACAGAGACAAGGACCTATCAGCTGCTGCTTGTCTCTGTTGCAGGGGCCATAATCTAAAAGCTGGTAGCCAGCTGTTTGTTGATCATTAGCCAGGTATTCATGATAATACTCACTAGGGGTATGCATAATCGCAAAACATCATAGTGTCTCTGCAGTTCCGGTAATTTCTTTATACTTTAATATGCATAGACTTGTGTTATTCTTGTGCCTTCATTTCCACCTTGCAGTTTCTTCTTCTTCTTCTTCTTCTTCTTCTTCTTCTTCTTCTTCTTCTTCTTCTTCTTCTTCTTCTTCTTCTTTCTATAATCTTCATAATATTACTATGTAAGATTAATCTTCAGTAATCATAGAAACATGCACAGCCTTACTACACTGTTATGTTTTGACTGTGCTGTTGAAATTCTGTGCCGGTGACCATTTGATTTAATTTATCAAGATCCACGTACGATCATTTACAACAGACCGTATCTCGAATCAAAGATAAGGCTCGTTCTAACAAAGGCCCTACACTGTGCTGTTCTTTTCTCACATTGGTGCTAAAGTAGCACTGCTGCAGATAGTACAGTGCTCCAGCAGTTTGTTGTGCCACTTGGAGACAGAGGAAAAAAAGCAAAGACATGACAATAGCCTTTGAGTAACGCAATGTTTCCTTATCTTCGTTTTACAACAGAAAAATGTTACTCTGGCAGCTTAATGGTTAACTCTAAGTCCATAATACTCCCATTGTGATTTTTTCCCCCTCATATCTTTATATCATACTCTGGGTTTGGACAAACACAACTCCTGAAGGATTAGGCCCAGGTCACACAGGTTAAAACCAGTTTTTCTTTTCTTTTTAACAGCCTCAAACGGTTTGGTTCAGCATTTCTAAACTCGTCCTGGTTTTCATTGGTGGTAACACATCCAACAACCCAATTAAATGACACCTTTACTTGTTGAGAGTGATGTAATTCCTGTTGAGACAGGTCACACCGAGTGAACATCCTGAACTGTAAATCTAGTCGAGCAGATAGAGGAGTGTCACAAGGGTGGGATGTCTAATTTTTTTATAGCTTGGCCCAGAGTTTGTGTTGAACGATTGCCCAACAGGCCTTTTCTATGAGCAGGGATACTGTCTGTCGCTGTATGTCGCTGCAGCTGTAGGTGTATTTGCATAATAATATGGCCGAAAGTTTGTTCTCTTAACCTTTTAATATTCCAACTTGTTGTGAAACCACACATCATTACATTTAGCCTGGAGCAGTTTCATGTGCTTTGTGTTGAATTGGAAAGAGAAACATGACAAAGCAACATGTCAACAATGGATGAGCACATGATTAATGACTAAATATTCATGTGATGTGGTTGACAAATTGTAGCTGATGATGTGTTGCCATAAAGAGCAAACTTGTGAGGGAAATATAACCATATTTCTGTCCATATTTCCTATATGTCATGTTTTCAACCTAAGCAACATTGAATATAGTTGAAACTACCATTCTGTTGCCTCATTTAAATGTATGACTTTAAAGAAATGCTGAGTAACATTTGGCAAGTTGTTTCAGTTGTCATGTAAACAGTCCTGACTCTTCCCTCTTGCAGCAGGTGCAGGCAGAGCAAGGTGTTACCTGTTCTACATTCAGTACGTCTACATGCACAGTTTAATCGAGCTATGCTCAAGATTCGATTTTGGCGTCTAATCGGACTTCTGTCCTTGTCCCAGTTTACATGCAACTGAGAAAATCAAACTGACAGTGTCCTCCTCCTCAGGCAGCGATATGCGTCGTTTCAGCAGGTTAATACGACCCCCTGTCCTGTTGACTTTTCTGTCCCCAAGTAAAAAACTGAATATTAAGTTGATAAGCTTAATAAAGCTTAATAAATTCTCAACTACAGTCTCAACAACTCATAAATTCTCAACTACAGTCCCAAACCAGTTTCGGCTGAGAATAGGATACAAATAACGGTCCACGGGCTTCCTTTTTCTCTCTCTCTCTCTCTCTCTCTTTTAATAAAACACAACTTCAGTCCGATTAAGGCGTATGCTGAAGGAAGTCGATTTCCAATCGCATTATCTGGGTGTCTTAATCGCAGTTGCAGAACTCCGATATTAGTCGGACTAACACGTTTACATGCACTTCTGTTGTCCAGTTATAGTCGGATTAAGGCAATAATTAGTTTTTTTCAAGTGTCATGTAAATGTACTGATTATCTCTCAGTTAATGGATTCGCTTCACAGAGCTTTCTATGCTAATACTGAAACAATTGGTCTATTAATCAATTTGTTCATCGTATTTTACCTGTCTGGTGTTAAATTGGATCATATAATATCTTTCAGTTCGTGACTGCTGCAGTCTTGAAATGGAGACAACAGTCAGTAGGTTTATCAGTACTGGAAATATAGAGTAGTTGTAAATTGCAGTTCTCGACCTTTCAGAGTAGATTTTATTCAACATAGAATTTGTGGACTTATGGGATATATTCATCAATTAATACTGAACTGTGTCCATGCATTTTCAACCATAACCATAAATAAATTCTGAACATGTGAGCAACCGAACCACAGAAATATAAACCTTTGATGTCTTTTAAAGTAGATTTATTTAGATGCATCTAATGAAGTGAGATTGCTAAAGATCATTCAGAGTGCCCTGTCTCTGTTGTGGTGAATGTATTGGCATTTTTCTCATGTGTGCATGCATTGTTTTGCTTTAGAAGTCACTGAGTGGAAGACAGACCCCACCCCCCACCATATCTGGTGTATGTCACATCTATTCCAGTTTGGCTACAACAGAGAGAGAGAGAGGGAGAGAGAGGGTAAACATGGAGTTGACATTTCCAGCCAACTTCTGCTACAGCGCGTCTGCTCTAGTTACAGTTTCACTGCATAAACTAGTGCGACTTCTTCGCTCAAGCTATTAGTAAAAATTTGTGCATGTGCTCCGACTGGTTCAGGGTAGAAGGCTGTCTGTCTGTCTGTCTGTCTGTCTGTCTGTCTGTCTGTCTGTCTGTCCGTGTGAAGTGTTTCGTCTCCGAGCCTTTGAGCCTTCCCACGGCTTTTCAATGCGCCCTCTCTGTCCCCATCATCTGCCTCTATAGAGATTCAAAGTATTTGGCAGCTGAGGAGCGTTTGTCCGGTTCCTTGATTCAGCTGAAGCCATGCAGCAGCAGCAGCAGCAGCAGCAGCAGCAGAGGGCAAAACAATGGATGATTTGATTTCAGGCAGTGACAGCAGATTTGATGTTGCGAGCTCACGCGGTCATATGACAAAGCAACGTCATGGGATGAGTCAGCCACCTGAGGAATGGCATCAATAATGTGAAGAAGTGGGACAATTGTGATAGTGGGTGCAAAGATTTTATGAATGTGCATGTGCCCTCCTGAGGATTGCAAATGTCAAAAATGTGAGTTTTCCGTGTCACGATTGTGGCGCATGCTTCATAAGTTTAGATCGCCATGGTAACCGAAGCAGCAAAGGCTAAGAGGATCTGGAGCAGGGCTATATTCAGACGTGGGATGTCCCGTGCTGATATTTATAATTTATGGCAATGTTTCAGTCCCACTGACTTACTCAGGCAGCATGAAAAGCCCTGACACACTTCTCTGAACTTCATGTGACTGCTCTTCAAGACGCACATTTCTTATGACTCTTCTTGTAAGACGTCATTTCTGTTGTTAATAATTAAGAAAACTAATTTCCATTCGCACACTCTAAATGGTTTTAAGTTCATTTTTGTCACGCCACCCTTGCAGCAGGTGGTTTGGATGTATCAGAGCAATATTTGAAGAAACACTTTGTCATAACGGTAAATCATTTAGAAAGGAAAACCAGCATTTTTATAGATTTTTATTTCCTCCTGGTAGTGTTGCCCGCTGGCTATTAAAGCTGGCTTTACAAACAGCTGTCAATATACATTTATGACCCTTAGATATTAATATTGATTGAATACCCCATTGGGTACGATAAAGGCTTTTCATACAGTCCATCCAGCGTTGTGTGTCTGTTTTTTAGCTCATTATTTTTCAGAAAACGGAAATATGCATAACAATCAGCATGCTGGTCTATCAGTTTTAAGATATACATCTGTGTATTCAGATTCTCCCCAATGATTTCTATGCTTGTATGACCCAGTTTAAACAACATCTGTCTCTGCCTTCAGTCTTGCCGTCAATCAGCGGATACAGACGTGAAGCCAAATCCATCTGTAGTTTGGTGTCTAAACGAGGAGCCGCGCTCTGCCCCTACAATAACCCATGGGAGAAAAAAAAGAAATGAAATAAGTTCCTGGCATGAAAGCATGGCATTTCTGCAGAGGACCTTGTGTAATGGAATAATTGGGAAAGGGTTTTGCTTTGTTTATGGAAATGGAAAAGAGGAAAGAAAACAGTTCTTAGAAGTATAGAAGTGATCTGTTGTAATATTGCTCACAGATAAGACGTCTTCATGCGGCGCAGTCTAACTGATTTTATGTGCAGGAGGCCCGGCTATGCATTATCCTCAGGCTGTCCACATACGATAAGAGTCTGAGCACTGGGATGGGCCAAGAATCTAAACCATACTGCAGCATAATGAAGCATTTTCTATAACCATTTAATATAGTCTATATAATACTCAAAATTGACTAGTGATGGACTTGGATAGTGACATAGTGGTAGATAGAAATATAACTGCTGTTTTCAGGTAAAATTTACCTTTGAATTTTGACTTTTACAGCCTAGATGCATAGATAATAAGATATTATTAAGCTGGATCTGAATTCTGAAGCTGGTACTGTTTGTCTGTGTTTCACAGCTGGATCGGAAAAGCCAGGGTTAACGAAAAGCGTTGATAACCAGTGTCATGAGACAAGCTACCCAGGACTGATTTTTCCCGTCTGTCTGTCTGTCTGTCTGTATGTCTGTCTGTCTGTCTGTCTGTCTGTCTGTCTGTCTGTCTGTCTGTCTGTCTGTCTGTCTGTCTGTCTGTCTGTCTGTCTGGGGTGAGGAGATGCAGCAACGTCCTCCTGTGAACAGTCTCAGATCCTGTCCAGGCCTTTAAACCCTGTCTTCATATAAACCTGGGATTTGTGACTGTTACATTTCAAAAAGGGTTTCAGCTCAAGTCTGGTTTCAGTATGCAGCTCACACATACATCTCATGTGACTACTTGTGATCAGATATTTTTTCCCCCCTCTGCTTATAATGCAAATTACTGCACATCTCACCGGCTCCTGTGAGCACAGCCGGTCCTCAAAGACAAAACAGTTCATCTGTTTTTGGCTCTCAGACTCCAATTCACTTGCAGAAATGATTAATCTCGTTTCTACCCTGTGCTACTGTTGTTGGAGGTGGTTGTTTCACATATTCAGTGGCTCCACTGGTACAAAAGGAAAATGTAAATCCTCTCTGACTTACTTCAGAGTGATACGGTCCACAGTGCAGTAAATGATGCATGTCTATAGACACATGCTCTGCTGACTTCCTCCGATCGTTGCTTTTAATAACTGCGCCCACGTTGTGTTTTTGATGGAGTCAGTCGGTTTGTAAAGGGATCACCCGGTGAGAGCAGCTCCCTTTGAACCAAGGCCGGCGGTTTGGATTAAAATGAAATCAAATCTGGGTTTGTGTACACGGGCAAAGTGGTGGGTTCGGAACCACAGAGATGTTTGGCTTTTCTGTCGCTGCACTAAACCGCCTGTAAGTTTTGGGTCCAGCTCTCTGTTTACCACTTGACGTCACCATGGCTGCTCCCCACCTTCATCCGCGAGCATCTCCTCTCTCTGTTGTCATCAAACGAACGCATTTCCGACTGTGTGTTCGCTCTCGGTGGTGCGTTTGACAGCAGCCTGAGAACGGGCCAAATTTGATTTAGTTTTCAGTGTTGACTTCTGAAGAGTCTATTAGCAGAGGAACAGGCCGGGTAGGACGAGGGGAGGGAGGGGGGGTGGGGTGGGGGGCAGAGAAACCGGTATTACTCATACTCAATTAGCGCAGTAATGAAAAATAATGTCATTATTACCATAGCAAACACAACAGATAAACAGCTGTGTTACTTGGCTTCATCGGTGTAACTGAAATAAGCCCTGCCCTTTCTGAACTTAATGAGGACGCGCTGTTACATTTCTATCATACAAGTGGGTAATCTTACATCTAATGTCTTTATGGGGGAATCCAGAACATACATATGTATGAGGAAGTCTTTATGGCGCCTTTTTTTTCGGAGCTTGGAGCACCACTAATCCCCTTTTAAAACCTTTTTATCTGTATCAAAATTAGCAAGTCAGGAATAGAGTATCGAGAGATTTGTTTAAGGAAGCGGCGATGTTCATGTAAATTGTCTTGTGCACAGGACAAAGTGCTTCCTCATTATCGAAGGAGCTCATGTAAATACACCGCACAGGTGATTTCCTTCAGCCGGCTACTTTTGGTTTCGTGCTGACTGGGGGAGCGTCTGCAAAGGAGAAGAAGAAGCACTGGCTGTCGGTCCCCTTCCCCCACCACTAACACCACCACCATCACCCCAGTTGGAAAATTGACGCTTCTCCTGCTTTTATTCCAGCGTGTGACGGCAGAGGGAACTTTTGTTTGGCAAATTCAGGATCCCAAATAGATGTGATGAGGATAAAGGCACCCGGGAGGAAGTGGAGCAGAAACTAATGAGTGTCAGTGCAGTCCAGTGTGATTGCAGCTGATTGGGAGACTGTATGAATAAGTCAAAATTTTCTCTTTTCTTTCCCCCCTCTTGTCCTTCTCTTCTTCTCTCTCTCTCTCTCTCTCTCTCTCTCTCTTTCTTTCGTGCTCTGTAGCTCCATTGTGCTCAACGAGGTTAGCGGAGGGATGATGCTATCTTTTAGCAGCCTCGGTTTGTCTCAGATCAGCTGGCAGGGCTAATCTCTTTCCAGACATGCACGGACAATACTGTTGTGTTGTGCTCTGACCTGAGAGGTCAGATCGTGTCACATTTTAAGGCTGAGTCTTGTTCAGGTTTCTTGGTTTTAGACAAACTGGACGTATGTTGCTCTAATCGCTTTAATAGCAGCACGGTCTCCCGATCTCTCTGGGATTCTCGTCAAATTGTTAATTTAGCACATGTTATCAGTTTTGTGAAGGACATAAGTGGGAAGCTAACTGAGCATTGGACATGGTGGAAATGTGTTGCTATCTATCTGTGTGTCTTGAGGCAGCACTAACGCAGCATGAAGGAGGAGCTCTTCTATTTCGGTATATTCTCAACTTAATAAATTCCACCTTCATTCAGCTCTTTGTAGTTCAGTGAGGAAAACTGCTGACAAAACAGGTTTTTTTTTAAATATCCAACATAGTGAACAGTAGCTCTGCACGGCCCCTAACGAGCATAACTTAGCATGATGATGGAGGGAGACGTTCTTTTGACCTGAAATTGACTGCACTTGAACATGCCCATTTCCAATGGAACGTGGGCCTTATACAGGATAATCTAATCTCATTACTCTGTTTAGATCTTGGCAGGAAGCTATCAGAGGAATTTATACTTTTTCGAATTGGGTTGGAGCTGTTTGAGAAAGTTGGTGTTCTTTACTTATACTTATGTTCTCTTTTATCTCTGTCCCTTTATTAGATAAGCAAATTGTTGCTGTCGGATCTGTCGTCTGCCATCCACTGGGATCCAGGTGCTTGAGTCCTAAATGACAAGGTATGTAAGGCACCACGTTAATTTCACCCAACGTCCCCACTGCCAGAAATTGGTTCTTTATTTACTGCTGCTGTGACTCGACTCTGCAGGTTGCACAGCCATTGATTTGTGATTTTATTTTGCGGTAATGAACAGCCTGTCAAGTGACACTCAACAGCAGGACTGAATTTATTGCTGGTCTTGGTTTGCTTTGGACTCAGATGTAAAGTGCAAGCAAACACATCCTGTATGAGCAGTCCTGCCCTTGTGGAAGTGATGTATTTGTGTCAAACATTAGCCCAGCTCCAAACAAGAACAAGAAACAACAAGAGTGCCCCACCCTGTTCTCCTGGAGGCCAAGAGACATGATACACCTGCCAAACTAGCTCTGTGCGTAGTCAGCATCCTATTTCATCTTTTAAAAAAAAGAAAAGAAAAAAAAGGGGGTCAGGAAATAGCCTCCCATCTGATAGAGCTCAACCCACTTTTCAAAATACGGCATGACCACAGTTCACAGTGGGATTCAGGCCTCTGACATTTCTGACGGTAATCCAATGAGGCAGCTGTGATACTGGAGGCAGCAAAGGTCAACATATGTACCTAACGTAATGTGAAATTAGCAGCATGGTAATTAAAACTGACTTTGAGGTGGTGCCGTTACTTAGGAGGAGTTTTCTTCTCTGCAGCTGCTTCACACTTTAAACCCCGGCCGCCCACTGAAGGGAATTAATAAATTGTTGCATTGTTGGATTGTGACACCGGTCCACAAGACGCAGCGACAGGCTGTCAACAACCACGAGGCTGTTGATCATGATCGCGGGGAGCGTTTGTTCTTGCAAATAGGTGGTTAAAAAAACATCCACGGCTCACAAACTTGCCCCCAGGCCCCAATTTTAGGTGAAAAAGGACAAACTTGCCAGGAAGTGCCTTCAGGCTGCTGAGTGCTCCGTCATGTGTCCACACCGAGGGAGAGGAAAGGAAACACAAAACTTAATTTGTGACCCTCCGGGGCCGCAGAGCTCCCGCTGATGATTATATTCTCTGTCAACGTTAATGGACACCCGGCGAAGACTTGAATATTTAATTTGACCATTTTTGACCTGTGTGTTGGGGAAACAGTGACAATTAAATGACGCATTTCCAGACGTCTAGACATTATCCTTTTAAACCGTAAAGTCAGTTTGTTTAGAGGACAGACGCTGCGGATGCAATGTCTTGTGACCTGAACAGTGACAGACAAACAAAAGTGAATGACAGAATAAAGCACGTCATGTTAACCCACTGCAGTGCTGCATGAGGCTGTATTGTTTCTGGGCTCTGCTGACAGGAACAGGTTTCCCTTTCAAAGCGTGAAGGATTTAGCTTTGTGTCAAGTGCAGTGCGTCCACATGTACTGGTTTGACTACTGTGCATTCTCCTGTAGCTCATTGCCACCGTATCTGCATAACTTTCACACGGCTGCAGGCTGTTACATTGTCGATCTACATTTGACACTTGGATCTGAACCAAGATCAACAAACTGTTTTTTTCTTTGTCCACAACTGGGATTTCTTTTTCTTTTTTCTTTCCATATAAATCAACACCAAATTACATGAGGCAGAAAATCGTTGCTGCACTGTTACATGATGATTACAGGGCTACAGTATGTGAGCACGCGTTCAGCGCTGTGATCAATACAAAGTGTCACTTTAACAGCGGTTACAGACTACAATTCATTCACATAAGCATGCCGGGGGATTTGCCGCCAACAATTGCTGTCATTGTACACAAGTCATATGACAAGACATGTTTCATTCTTGGTGGATGACGGTAACCTTTTTATAAAATATTTGCAAACACACCTTCAGCCTTTACAATTGAGGGCAATTCTCGTGACCTTTCAGCATTGGCAACTGTTTGTCTGTCACTTTCTTCAGAGTTGAGATCTCTCCCTTTCTTTGTATCATTCATTATTATTTAATTTGCAGACATAGATTTAAAGAGACCCCGAGGAGTTTGCTTTTGGTTATAAAAGAGTCTCATATTAGTGTGGATGAATCTACGTTACCCACACTTGTTAATGGGTCCATTTTCGATAAATATATCATTTTGTCTTTATGGTTATTTTGATTATTATTTAGTGGTCGACTCGCCCAGCATTTCCTGGTTTCCGGATCGCTAGTTGGCATCGTTTATGGTTGGAACTATGACGGTATCTAATCGCCTTTGAACCTCTGACTTTCGTTAATTAATTAATGAAAACATTCTTGGCAAATGCTTTCGCTTTCGTCTGTCTCACGTGGAGGCTCATGGGAAATGTAATGTGAAAACACTTCCGCTTTCCGAAAGTCCTCGTCATATATGTCAAACTTGACAGAGATAATTGTAGACCAATTCCGTACGTTGGCCTCTTAATAGACGTAATGAATTGTAATTTGTATAACGGCAGTATATAATGGCACAACATATAGATTAGACTCTTCTTATGCATCTTAGAGGAACATCCAGTCGGCTTTTCATGCTCACATTGGTAACTGGTTGTCAGATAATCAGGTAAATTGATGATTTAAAAAAACATGCTGCTGCTTCAGGGTGTCACGGGGGCACAGTTGGAGTCTCCAACATGGTTTTGATGAGGGTGGAGTTTGCAGTAGTGAGGGCAAAATAATAGTCTTTGGCTTTTTTTCCCTACACACAACCCTTATTTAAGATGGAAACGTGAACTAATTATAGAGCTTTCTGGTTATCTAAAGGGCTGTAGTTCTCATTCAGAGAGGTTATACATTATTTCTGATTGGAGATGGGGTGGGGGCTGCACCATATTCTGACCATCTTCACAGACAAATTTTTCAATGTGAACAGTTTTTTTTAGTTTTTTTTTTAGAAAAACACAGTTAATGAGCAAACTTTATGACTTTAACAAGGCTCTTGGGAAATGTTATCCATCTCCATATTCTCCAGTAGGCAAACAAGGGAAATGCGGCAGTTGTCTGCATGGATACGTGGCTCTGACCTGAATGTGTCTGACCTGGTTACTCAGACTTGGCAAACTGGTTTTTGCTTCCTCGGTCTTTGTAGCTGGCAGTGACAGACAGAACGACAGACAGACAAGCAACTGTATCTGTTACTCAGTCCTTCACAGCTCTTCACTGGAGAAGCATCGTCCCGTAAACATTATCACTGTGAGAGGTTTTAGAAAGCTCCTCTCTCGGTGTCTAAGACGAAGCCCATTTATTATTGAAGTTACAGTAAACATACACAGTCACATCAGAGAAGACGTGTTCTTCCACTTAACTACTTCTCAAAGCAAAAGCAAGATAACTAGTTAGACTTTGTATCGCTTTTGCTTTTGCTTGTGTATCGATTCCTGCACTTTTTTTTTTCCCGACTGTTGGCCATCTGTGGGAGTGGCCTAGATCATGAGCTGCTAGCCCTCCAGGTCCTCTTGAGCTCTCCGAGTTGGAAACAAGTCAAACAACATTGGTCTGCAGCACTTGAACTCCCTGTTGATATTCACATTAGCATACTTGGTTCACTGTAAACAACACCAGTCGTTTCCTCTCTTGTCCCTCTAGTAGTTCAAGATAAACTGTTACAGTGAATGAGGTGGCTGTGTATCCTCGATGTCACATGGGGCTGATTTTGGACTAGAATGAATGAGGTTCTTGACTAAGCGCAGTGAAATCTAACACTTTCTGTTTCCTGCTATTTTTGTGGCTGTCACATGCTGCACGTCTGCAAAAAGGCATTAAAAATAATCCAATTTTGAGCAAATAAGACATTTGCATTAAAAATATAGCCTGTCTCAATGTTTTGCATTTATTGCCCCCATAATGTTTGGTATAATATCCATAACATCAGTGGTGTCAGTATGTGACTGTAGTAGCTGCAGGGTTTATGTAGAAGTGGGACGACCTTTTTCTTTGCTCAAGAGAGGGCAAAATATTAAAGATTAGAGACAGTGGTGGATGCTTTTCTTTTTTTTTTTGGCTGTCCTTTTGGATGTTTTGTTATTTCTGTTGGATCACAGTTCACTCCATTGCAATACGATGCACCAGGAAGACATAGTGTTGTTTGTACAGGAGGTAAGGAGGTGCTATTGGCAGCCGCCGCCGCTGCATCCTCAGTGGGTTGTAATCGGTGCTGGGTATTGATCGCTTGGCTGCTGAGGAGCGCCAGAAACTTTAATTGAATCGGCTCAGCAAACTGATGCTACTGATGCATTGTTACTGTGATTGATTTAACGATACGCTACGATAAAAATCAAATGCCTTTTTGAAGGAGTCAAATATTTATGAACTGCTTGGACAGATAACAGCTGTGGTGAGGAACCTGAGCTCTATGAAACAGTGACTGCAACAATCTTAACAAGAGCTAATGCCATCGATCGGATCCCCACTGTGCAAATAGATCCCAGGGGCCCCATATTTAACTTGATCTCATATTTAATTAAAAACTTACCGGCAGAAGAGATTTTACTATTTATAACCAGCAGGACTGTTTCTGCTTCGCCCTCGGTTGAGTTTTGATGAGCTCTCCGGAAAAACCCAGACTATTTAAAACAACTGCTGACCTTTTTAATGTACTGATATGTGTACAGAAAATATCATCCAGCAGAGCTCCAGTCCTTTTTTAGGCTTTAATGAGATTGTGTTTGAACCAAGCTTTTGTGTGTGTGTAAACAAATGCACTTCTGAAGTTTTAAAGGTTGGCAGCTGAATTATTAAAAATAAAAAAAACCTTGCCAGTTTAGATGATGCAACCTTTATGCAAACAGTTATGCAAACCTCAGACCCTGCTGACCTAGCAGTCGACCTGTTCACTGTGTTGCAGCTCTTTACTTTATCACATTTTGTTTTGGACATACGTACATCGGTGGCTCTTGTTTGTGTCTGTGGCTCTTCTCAGGTCCTCTCAGTATAGGGAGCAGTGTGGAAATAGGACATGAAGCTGCAAGAGGAAAAAGAGGAGGAAAAGGGTGTGTGTGTCAGTGTGTGGTGAGGGGAAGATGATGAGCAGAGAGGCAGCTAACTCACACTAGATAATGCGTCCAGTTCATTCGATAAGGCAGCTCTGCTGTCTTTCAAGCATACAAGTCTGCCAGCTAATATCTGCAGCCTTGTTTCAACAACCAAGGCTTTTCTTCAGTTTCACATGGGATACCAGGCAGGTTAAACAGTTGATTTAGCTTTATCTGACATAGGTTTCACTATGGGCTCAGGGACCAACTTTCCTAAAGTATTAGCAGAGTTTAAAAAGAAATGTTCCCACTTAGTTTTCCTTTTCATTAGCCTGGCCCAGCTCCACATGACAGACACCGAAGAGAAGCTCTTGTCTGAGAATATCAAGCTCTCTGACCTCAGGATGGAACTTTTTTTTTGTATGACCCGAAATAAAGTCGACGTCAAGTGACGCTTGCGGTGAGCTTGTCTCACAGGATACCCTGTTGTTGTTGCACATCTCAGCAGAACTGTCATCAGTCTACACGTAGCCAGGAAGTGGCTTTCACAGGCACAACATCAAGGTAGCTACAGAAGAACTCATAGAAGGCTGTGGTTGTAGTTCAGATACTGAAGGTTTGGCGAGGAGGAGCATTGTTCTCTAAGCTGGTTGGGTTCAGTCATCCATTTATATCATAGGAGACAAAAGCCTTTGTAATGCCGTGATTTACCAACTCAGAGGTTTAAAATAAAATGATGAGAGATTTATATCATGTGATCAACATCAAGTATCACCAAATCAGATCCTGTGAGTGGTTATGAGTCATGTCTCCCTCTATATCTCCATAGTCATGTATAATTATTTCCATACAGTAGATATAGAACCACCACATTGAGGGAAGAGAAGATGCTTCTTCTTCTTCCAGTCTCATGTGTAATGGGTAATCTGCTGGATCGCTACTTGATTTGCTTGATTTACAGAGAGAGCAACCCTCATAGATGTTGAGACGTCGAGCGAAGGACTGCGATGAAGTGAATCACAAACACAGGCGCTGGAAAACGCCCTCTGAAATTCCTCTGGGAAAATAGAGGCTGTTGTCTCCATTTGTCCCAGTAAAATAATCCCTTTCATTCATTCATTCATAACTAAGCTGTTCCACATCTGATCGCTGTCATTCTCACTGGTCCATTCAGTCAAACACATGCTGGATCATAATAGACTATGCTTGGTTAGAAAAAAAATCAATGAGCATGAGGTGGCATTAGCAAAGCAGTTTATGTGTGCTTGAATTGATTCCTGTGCATTTTCTTCAGAAATAAATGTTCTTTTTTTTCATTCTACCAGCATTAGCTTGGTTACGAAACATAAAGTGAATTGCAGTGACAGTGACTGTTCCCAGCTTGTATGAGAGGTCAGAAGATAAACAGGCTTTTTAATCAGCGTGTTGAATGGGAGGGAGGAGACGCAGCCCCTTGGAGGTGGACGGTGTTATTCCAGTCTTTGTCGTCCTCTGGGGGATCCATGACATCTCCATAACCTCCGAGTACTGAGGGGCCTCTAACAAATGGAGTGAGAATCAGACCGCATTCATTTGCCTTGGGCCCAATCCGTGTCCAAAGAAGAAATAACGTGGGAATTATTCATTAGCGTAATTATGATGGTCATCTCAAAGGGAATTGAAATGAACACACTCTGGGATTCAGAGTGTTTGAAATCTCCTGGACCGTGAGAGTAAGACGCATCATCATCAAATGTTTCCCCAGAAGAAGTTGGTTTCAATCAGTTGTGATGGGAGTGCTTTACTTTCTTTCTTTTTTTTCATTTCATTGGTATATATGGAAAAAAAACACATTCAGTAGTGTGTTATGATGGTTTATCTACAAGAAAACTACAGAGAGCTCCTTTTGAATTCCAGTGTCAGTGGGTTATACTCAGTTTAGGATTGAAACCTACATTCATCAGGTTAGTTATGGTTCTAAACAACCATTTAGTTTGAATAAAAAAAGAAAAAGAAATGTAAACTCTCTGTAAACATCCTGCAGGGTTTAACATTCATGCTTATCAGACACGTGTCAGACGTTTCCATGTGGCTAGGCCACATATTTGTAGTGGTGGTAAAGTGTGTAAAGCTGCTTTCACTTCTCCCCGGCATTAAAAAAATTCCCTGTCCTTTCATTAGCTGTGGAAACGGTTTTTCCACCTTTTTCTAACTGGCATAAAATATGAATGTGCACTTACACTGTGTCCCTGCTTCTTTTTGAGCTCTTATCATGCAGGGTAATGACTGAGAAGGCAGACACCAACCACTGCTGCTGCGGCTTAAATTAATGTTACCAAGAAAAGCTTGTTTGTGAGCTCGGGGTGGGTGGGTTGGAGCTATGGATAGCAGGGTGGTAATATCACATTTTCAAATGGTGGAAAAGCTTTGTTGTGTTTCCTGTGTTGTTGTTTTTCTCCCTGTTGTGGTCCTGCACATGCCGGCTATGTAATCCTGTTGCTGCAGCCTAATAGAGTGATTATGCAGAGGGTTGACCCAAATTCACAACAGATACATTTATTGAAAACGACTCGTTCTTAATTAACCGTTAGTGTGGGAATTATTTTTTTCTTATAAAACTTACAGAGCCAGTTTTGCCTCTGTGATGGCTGACTGACATTTTTTACTGGAATATCGACAAGCTTCATTTCACTTTAGGAGAATTTTACCAGCCAGTTGCACAACTATCACTCCCTGTAGCTGTTGTAGATCATCTCTGGTGCAGCACAAGACGACAGTCAGTTACACATTTCAACAGCTGAGGTATGTTACAGTATTGTTTGTGCAGCAAACAGAAAGCCACAACAGTTGCTCCAACGTAAACAATAAACATTGTTAACAAACAGCCAAGTGGTGGGTTTGGGGTCGTGTAGCCGTGTGTCAGGGTTTATCAGAGTACTCCATCTTCAAAACACTGTTTGTTGATGCTCAATACTGTTTGACTGTCAGCAGATTTTCATCTCTGAATACTGAGTGCATTCAAATCCTTCCTCAAACACAACCTTATTCTGTAGTTTGAGCCGCTAATGCTACACAAAGACAAACAACAAAGTATCCCAGTAATAAAGAAACTTTTCAGATCATTGAACTTTTTCTCCATCTCTAAGCGTTTAGCTCATGTACATATGTATGAGGGACAGCAGCCTGGTGCTGTAACCAAACGGTTTGTCCTACTTTTTTTTTTTTTTTCAAAGACGTGAAATTTCAAAGTCTTGCATAACCATATTCAAACACAGAAGAATGTGTGTAGGCTCCATGTAAATGCTCAGAGAGATGTAAGTCTCATTGTTATGATGAATGCAGTGTATTGGAGCCGGTTCGCTGCAGAGTAGAAAATTGGGGGAAGATGCTGTAAAAGGCACTTTGTCTTTTGTCACAGATCGGATTACTTGCCCTCATTTCACCATGAATTCAAAGAAAACAATCATGGTTTTGTTTTCTAGAGTCATGCAAGACCACTGAGACCTAAGACCGCTGGTGAGAACCAAAACCAGAGGGAGAGTGAAACTGGAACTTCAGGTTCTACTAAGCTGCAAACCCCCACGACAGATACCGACAACAGGGGTTGTCTTTCTGCCTTTTCAGCTGTAATTCCAGCTTCAGTTTCCTGTTGCTTAAGTTTTGTATCCATTGATTGCTTCCTATGTTTAGCTATCAAACCCAGTTGTCAGGTTGTAGATGACCGGCAGCGCTAAAATAAGAAAGAAAGGCACGGATATGTGTCTAAATGTGCTGGGGAACAGTAGATTTTTTGAGAGTTTGGACTACAGAGACATGGATCTGTGTCTCTTAGTGTTGTCCTGTTAGCTCAGTATCCCACTGCATTATTGAGAGGCAGCAGTTCTCCTGTTGTGCCAGCTGGAGTTGAATGTGATGCTGTTAATGAGGCACCCAGAGGAAAGACATCACCACTCACTATGTTGTACACTGCTCTCCAGTATATTTACCCACCCTCCTACAAGACTGATGCACCCATACATTATTTCTCCAACGCAATTAAATGCTTTTCTTTATTATTTGCAACAGTTCATTGATGATATAACTAAATGGGGAAGGAGTTTAAATTTGCTGTATCTAATGCAACATTTCAGCAAAACCAGACCTTGTCTACATCGTGCATAAGTCAACACCTGCTGCATCAAACAACAAATGTGCTTTATTTTTCTGCCCTGTCATCACTATAGTTAGAGAATGTAATCACTCTCCGATCATCCTGAGATGACTGTAAAATGAAACCTTGTAAAGATATAGATAGAGCATTTGCATCTGTGTTTGCAAACTGCATTTCACAGCAGCGGCTGCCTGGCAAAATACGTCACCTAGAACTTGTTTTTATAATGTATTGTAGAGGAAGACGATTGCGTCACTGGAACTTCTCTCTCTGCGCTGGACTTTGATTGGTCAGTAAATAACAAACGGGATCTTCACAGTCAAGTTAGAGTTCAAGTTGAAGCCACAGTCTCGCACACTGTTGCAGCCCGCTGGCACTCCGCCCTCTGTGGAGGAAGTGACTTTTTTCTTTCCTCTTCCTTCGCAGACAGAGCCAGCGCAGCGTATCCCACACTCCCATGCAGACTGTTATGCGTTCTTCTTCTTGTGCATTGTTATTTTTTTTTTTTTTTTTTTTTGACGCCATAATCTCTGATATAAAATTTCAGCCGGCAATCCTGTAACAGTCCACTGCAATCTGGATCAAAAGCTCCTTTCATAAGGCGAGAGCTAGCCCTCACTAATCACATTCTGCTATATCAACCGGACGAGCGTTATTTGCTATAAATAACACGAGCTGCTTGCAATGCTCGCCGTCAGATGCTGCACTTGCGTTTCCGCTTAACCCGTCAAACACATGTGCACACTAATGATCACATCACACCTCCTGGATTTGTGTTTACTGTTGATTTTGCTCATTCAATAATATATCCTTTGTCTTTACCTCCAGTCTGTTGTTTCATCTCTGCCGTCGACTTCTCAGTGAGGTGGACGAGACGAGACATGCATTGGAATCGGACATTTCGAAACGGGAGACACATTAGAAACTGCTAATTTGTTCCTAGCACATTCTGTTGAGTGGCCACAGTGGAAGGACCCAATGACCTTTGGCAAACACACACACAAACACACACACACACACACACACACACATTAATCATGAAATACAGTGTAGTAGTCTAATTGTCTCAGTCTATTTCTGCCTAAATTTGCTTTCGACAACATTTCGTTCACATTGACCACGTTTTGCAGAGACGTCTTTACGGCTCGTCTGTGTTTTATCAGTCAATGACTTTCCCATAAACAGCGCTCTGTGTGTGTGTGTGTGTGTGTGTGAGACTTTGGGGGTCGGACAGCTGATTCTACCCTTGACCGTAGTCTCTATAGCAACAGCACTGACCCAGGAGGCACTTAAGTTACAGGGAGAGGACTGTGACGGGGGAAGTGGTTTCCTGGCTCTGACTGGGGGAATAAAGTGGGAATCTGTGACTGGTTTGCCCTCTGGACTATTTCATTCACTGTTTCACAGAGGAAGCCCCAAACATCACTGGCAGGCTGCAGAGTCACATGCACGCACACAAACACACACACACACACACACATTTTGAAATGTCTGGGTAGTTGTTTTCAGACTCTGAGCGATCTCGCTGCCATAGGACCAAGCTCTTATACTAGATTTAAGAAAATGTGCTGCTTAAATAAGTAGGCTAAGAAAGGAAAATCTCAGCTGAGAGCTTAACATGTCTGGAAATCTGTGTTTTCACGTCTTGAACTTCCTCAGTTCAAAAGTCAAAAGCTCTTGGTGGACTAAAGCTGGGTGAGTGTAAGCAGTCATCATTCCAGTAACATGTAGGTCAGTGGATAAGCCTATCTGTGTTGTAGGCAGTGCGGTTCTCATTACTACGCTGCCCTCCAGATTACTCTAGGGGGGGCTTCAGACAGACAGACAGACAGACACTGCCACGGTTATCCAGCCCATTTCACTCTCTTAATCGTCCTTGTGGGGTTAAGTTGTAGCAGAACAAAGTGAAAACAGCACATTAATGGCACAATAGGACCTTAATAAAGGATGTCATAAAGGAGGCAGGAGGGAGATGTACAATAACATCACTGCAATGCTTCCCGATGGAGGAAACGCTGCAGTTGTGCAGGAGTGTAAAAAAAACTTTTTTGTACATCAGGAGTTTGTTTTGCATCATGCAAATGTAGCAGCGGTGAGAAAATCCTCTCTACACATGTAACTGTTGTGTTGTGTATCACAAACATCTGACCTACTGAGGAGAACAGCTGAACTTCCTCTTATAGAGCTTGTTTGTTTTGAAGGACTTGTGTGTGTTCCCAAATTGGCCAAGTCCCTAACTCTCCAGCTTATCATTCAAGGTCCGCTCGCTGCTGTCTGCCACTTATCTTACTTGGCATGTCGACAGCATTGTGCAATATAAATTTGTTTTTTAAGCTTTGATAGATGGCAACACAGTACGTGAAAACACCACAACAATGTGTTTGTTCATGTCTTGACACATCCTGCCTGTGGCTCTCATCCATAGCGTCCATGTTGAGTCTCCTGAAGACATAGATGACAAAAACATTTAAAGGTCCATTGTGAAATAATTGGCTTACTAAGGTTTATTGGCAAAATCTGAATATACTAAGTGTGTAATCGCTATAAAATAGAGAGAGTGTCGCCATCTTGCGCTGCCATGTTTGTACGGCAACCCAAACGGAAAATCCAGCCAGTTCATAAACAAACCAATGAAGAAGAAGGAGTAGGAAACAGCAGACATATGGTAAAATGGTTTAGATCTTCAGCTCCATGCTCCTGAAATACTTGTCCCAGTTGTGGTAAACAAGTTTTTTGGTCTTCGGAGGCCACCGTCACTTTGCCGACGGGAGGAGTGAGCGCTGCAAACTAGAATCTGAACGCTGGATGTCACGGTTTTCCCCCCATTTCACGCACTGGACCTTTAATAGTCTGTGAACAACAGTCAGGTTCTGGATACACAACCAATATTTGATAGGAGGATGAGTTCATAAACAGTAAGAAAACACACAGCCAGATATTCAAAACTAATCCCACTCCCATCAGCTGAAGAGTTTTGTTTAGTGCTAATTAGCAAACGCTAGATTGCTAATGCACTCTTGATGGTGAGTGTGATAAACGCTGCGTCTGCTAAGATCAATGAGGCTGCAGAGTCAGACTGTACAGACTTGGTATCAGTATGTGTCTCTGGTGACCACTTGTGATCAGATCTCACTTCCTCCCCCTGTCTCTGTTTCCAAATAAACACTCACATGTGTTTATTTCACTGTGCAAGAGACCAAACGTCTCTGTGGTGTCAATGAGTTTGTGAGAGGGACGGCGAGAGAGCGGGACACGGAGGGGCCGAAGCGAATCGATGCTCTGCCACGGCTCCACGCTGAAATCAGGAGTTTCCAAAAATAAATCGATGTATGACAAACACCTTTCAGAAGTATAAAAATATTTTCGCTTTGTTGGTGAAAACCGTGGCAGCACAAATTGGACTTTGGCAGAGGACGAATAGGCAGACACTTGAAACACTGTGGCCATATGCGGCCCCAGACCACCGCAGTGCATCATGGGTACTGTGTTTACACCTGTGCTCTGTGTACTTGAGAGCAGATCACCCAAGTTGCATATTAAACTAGGGTTATTGTATTTAACTAAAACTAGAAAAAAATAATTTAGTAAACTGAAATTAAAATACAAAATGACAATTTTTCAACAAGACGTAAATAAAAACTACAATGAACAATGCAAAACTAACTAAAACTAAACTGAATTTCAGATAACATTAGCTTAGTTGTAGTTTTCTTAGAGATGGCTAAAGTTGCAGGAAGAAAACGCCACAGCTCAATATGAGATGACTTGGAGTACGACCCACAGGTAGATAAGAGTGAATGTAACGTTATGAGCAGTGAGCACTGACGGGAACTTTATGGGATGCAACTAAAAGGGACAGAGGCTTTCTCCTAATACCTGAAAAACTAAGAGTAGGACTAAATAAAAATTTTAACTGCTTAGTCACTTGGTGAACTAACTAAAACTAAACTGAAATAAACAAGCAAACTGAAAAAACAAATGAAAAATAAAAACGAATGAAAAATAACCTTGGTATGAACAGGGCCCGTCGCCAACACTGACATTTTTTCTGGTCATTTTAACATGATCAGGAGTGAGTTGTTGTTGTGATGATGAACCCATCCTTCAGGTGTGAGCGACCAGCTGCAACACGTTCACCTCCTCTGATCGTCTCCGGTCCTGATCGTCTGTCAGACTCTATACACATCAGATGATCTCCGCACAATGATTTCTTTCTCATGACCTTTAATCTGCTGTTGCGTCTTAATTGCTTCTGCTTACATACCTCACAATAATCCACAATTTACCCCGTTCTCCGTTAACCCACATCACACTCCCTGTTCTTCCACCGCCCCCCCCCGCCCGCCCCTCCTCCTCCTCCCACTCCCATTCCCACTCCACATAGCATGCGTCATCCATACTCTCAGTGCTCATTACTCGGGGTGAATGGAGCCAAGCCCTCTGTCATCCCCTCTGGTGATAGACCAGATTACTCAGTGTATTTATACATGAGCTGCCTGCTGCTATAGCACAGGGTGTGTGGGAGGCCGACAGCCTCTTGGTTGTGCATACTTCATGTGAGTGTGGGATGTGGGTGTGTGTACATACAACCACCCCCTTTTAACGAGATCTAGATAGAGCGATGTCTGCCCCGTCCTCCCTTTTTGACTCATCTTTTGGAAGTTTCCCTTTTGAAGGTCTACGACTCCTATCACGATGGGTTATTAGGACTTGTTTTGCATGTGTACAGAAATACACCTGCTTTGCATGGCTCACAGAAAACATCTCCACACACACACTCACACATGCAAACATTTGTACATCTGATGACAAAGACACTGAGATGGAAGCAGATTTCACAGAGGTGAATGACTGGAATAGTTGCTTGTAGCAACTGGTAACACAAACTTGTGTGGGTGTGTGACTGATGGTGTGGGTCAAGGCTACCACAGTTCCAGTCGGCCAGCGAAGGACTCGGAGATTATGTGCCGTGTCGGAGCTCAGATTAAGACGAGGGGGAGGAAAAGTCACATTCTCTACATGGTCCACAGAACAAAGCCGCTGTTGACCAGAGCACATTCCATAGTGGATACTGTACTTGGTGAAAAAAGAAAAAACCTGCCTGTTGACCCTGGAGCTATAAAAATCATAGCAAGTTTAACAGACAGGTTTACAACTCCCCTCCTATCCGCCCTGTAAGCTTTCCCCTCTAACCGGACTGAAAGCCGAAAAAGAATTTCTGGCTTCATTATGTCATTATTTTTTTGCAGTGGTGGTGAGAGTTTGGGATAAAAACCAGTCAAGGACATGGATTTCCAAAACGACGGCTGATTCATGGCCTACTTCTTTTCGCATTTATCCGCAGCTTCGACCCAAATGAGGCTACAGCCCACGATGTTGAGAAGCAGCTCACTTTGCATACCTATGGAAATTTCACAAGTGGAAAACGGCTTTTCCCTCAAGTGAGAGAGAGAGAAAGCTGAAACCAAAAATGTACGTTTATTATCAGGCTCCGCAGGGATACCGTTTCATCGTAACGAAAACCTTTAAAAAGCACAGGAAAGTAGGCCTGTTTAGCCTTGTTTTCCCTCTCACTGATCAGATGTATCGAGTTATTAATTCACTGAATGATGATGACTCACCGTCAGTAATCATCTGTAATCTATTTGCAAATTTGAGATCAGCACAAAGCTTTGCATGAAATAATAGGATTGAGTGAGGATGATGCAACCCACGCCTGTTTTGAAAGGCCCTTCTCCAGAAGTGCCTCTGGACTGAAGAGCAATTATAGATCTGCTGATACTGTTGTTGTGGAGCCTCCACACTGTCAACGCTTCACACCGTGGCCTCCTTTCATCCAGAGTCACCTCCTTGGAAATACGCGTAGTTGAACCTGTAGAATTGATGAATGATGGCACATCAAAGACATTTGTGATTCACATAAAGTTGATGGGATTTTTTTATATATTTTATTTCTCAAGAATCAAAATCATTGATACAAATCCATGTTATAAACAAATGAATATGGTCATGGTTTACATGCAAAATTAAACCATAAAGGAAAGACAAAAGAACAACAGCAACGTCAACAAACAAAAACAGCAACAACAACGAAACAAGAACAGTAGCAACAGTTACAATCATTTACCATTTCAGGGTAAAGGTGTTAACACCAACCTTCACCCTGGCTCAAAATTCCCCATTATTCTGTCCTTTATTTCTGTTAATGTCTTTTTCAAGTGTCCACTGAAATTTCAGGAACATTTTGAGGCATTCTAGATTTAATTGTTGTGTTTTTGTAGCTCGGAAAATAAAAGCTTTTCCCACCATACTAATAATATTATCCAGGTCTTTTCTTTCTGCATCGTCTCTTTTTCCTTCTGCATCGTCTCAGTTTATTCAAAACCCACCTTATCAGGATGTGGGCAAGATTAATGTTGATGGGTACGGCTTTCCACAGAAGAAATCGACTTCCTCAAAACTTTAGGTCCTGCTGAAACTTGTCCAGAATGAAATCCCTGAAAAATCTGCAGTGATAAAGGGAAATAAGCCACCTGGTAAAATGTCACCATGAGTAATATTGGACAAAAACATGCAAATAAGACAGAGTTTGACAAATAGTGAAATTTCCCTTTTATAGAAGGACCAGAGGTTTTGGAGATGTGCTCACGCTGAACCTGTTGGATCACATCCTCTTTTCTAATGTCTAGAGTCTGATTCTTACACTGAGTGTTTTCAATTTCCATCCTCAAGCAGCTTTCTCAATGCCAGTGGTTGACGTCAAACAGAAAAGATAAAGTTCAGGATATTAAAAATCCATGACACGGCCAGAGTCTTTGAACTGTGGAGAGTTGTATGCCTCTTTTTTCCTCGTTGATGCTGATGCTGCATGTTTTTTTTCCGAGGGCCTGTTCTCACAGTCGTCACCACTCAAAAATATGTCCATGTGTAGTTTTGACTGAGTGGAGGCATTTTTTCCCAAACTCTTTGTGTGACTTAACCCCCCCCTCCTCCTCAGAGCCTGAGTCATTGTTCTCCATGTGCTTGTGGACACAGACTGCTGACAGTGATCTGCCTCTGCAAAACAACATATGTGTTGTGTTCTGACAATTAAGACTGCAGTCACATGGTCACGGATCAGATACTCAGATCAGATGTCAAAATCTCTCTGTGTGCTCTGAATGACTGTTTATTTTTTAACCGAACACCAAAACTTAGATCAGGTCACTCGAAGCTGAAATGTGAAAGTAGCACTCGACCTAAGCCGTCCCCCACCCCCCCTCCCTCTCCTTGACTCCTCTAATCCCCTACTCCCCTTCCATATCTCCAGGGACTGAGGATGTCCAAGCGGAGCTTGTTTGTTCGTCTGGTGCCATGCCGCTGCTTGCGGGGTGAGGAGGAGACAGTAACATCGCTGGACTACTCCCACTGCAGCCTGGAGACTGTTCCTAAGGAGATCTTTAGCTTTGAGAAGACCCTGCAGGAACTCTACCTCGATGCCAACCAGATCGAGGAACTGCCTAAAGTAAGGCACACAGTTCTGTACTGTATATGAGGCCACTGAGTATACACTTGATGCATGCCTAACTTGTTTATCCCTTATGAAAAACATCCATTGTTGATGCACAGTCTTTACTTTATTCTCATTATCAAAGAGGGTTTGAGGAATATTTAAACATCTAATAGTAAACTGTTTATTCATGTTCAATTGATTTGGTTTATAAAGTTTCTCTTCTCTGTCTCCACCAGCAACTGTTTAACTGCCAGTTACTACACCGACTGAGCATGCCAGATAATGACCTGACGGTGTTGCCGGCGGCGATTGCAAACCTCATCAATCTCAGGGAGCTTGATGTCAGCAAAAATAGTAAGCAAAACGTGCCTACTCATTTTTTCCCTCACGTCCTCAGGCCGTCTTCAGCCTCTCCGTCCAGTTCCAAGAGCTTTTGAGCGGCAGGTCAAATGAGTCATTTAAAGCTGCTCATCAGATCGCGTTGCTGAGACCTGAAAACTGACGACGGCCTCCGGTGCAGCGACCTGTGAAGTTCAAAAGAGTAACTTAGCCTGGTTGTCCTTGTTCTGCCTTGACTCCCATCAGTCAATGAAAAAAAACACAGAAGAAAAATGCCAGGGAGAGAGTTGCGTAGATGTTTAGATAAGCTTTAAAAGACATTATGTGGTAAAGTGCTACGGCTTGTTTCATACGTCACGAGGCTGCGTAATTCAAAATCTCTGATGTGACGGATAAAAGCTGCAGACAAGCTCAGACCTGCAGCATCGTAGCTGAGGCAACACGGAGCTGCTCCTCACACCAGCTATGAGAATATCATAGAGTATAAAGTGTCTTGTCAGCGGTTTCCTCAAGTGGGAGTTAACAGCATTTGTTGAAAGTGTGACATTTACCTCTTTGATGTCATACGTTCACAGCAGGGGAATACGTTCAAGAGCGCCGTCCTTTTTAATTCTTTTGCCTGTTTGATGAAAACTTTCCACTGTGAGTTCGAAAGTCAGTAGAAAAACAGCTGCAGAGTTGATTTGTGTGAAGCTCTGACACTTTTAATAGCCAGCTGCACACAGACACACAGGATCAATCAGGTGACTGTGCTATTTTTAATTTTTCTCAGTACTTTCAAAACATCCTGTTGCATATTCTTTGCAACAGGTTTCTGCTCCAGACATGTCTGTACTCGGACGTCTGTGCTTCTCAACTGGATGTAAAACACTGCAGGCTGCAGCACAACATGGCTGAGCGCTGTAGAGGAGTACGCCTGCTCAGCAGAGGCTGCAGAAAGGTGAAAAAGGTAATTCTAATATAAATGAGTGAGTGCAGAGACAGCCTAATACTAAACAAATGGTGAATGATGTGGTGGTGTCTTCATGAGCCAGAGCTTTATGCGCCGTGTTGACATTAAAAGCAGCTTATCCTTCTTCACAAAGCACTCTGTGCTAAGTGTTGTGGACACAAAACAAAGTGAGTAGAAATAAACCTTGAGACTCAGTCACATCCTCTTTCTCGCCGTTTGCACACAGTGGACGTTTCATGAGAACACACAGGCGGTCGCTCAGTCTTTTAATTTTTTTTTTTCCTCTTCCTTTGCTTCTCTTTTATGATGTCACCTTGAGCGCTTTCCTCCCGGAGGTTGTTTAGAGAGGGAAGGTGCAGAGCCACTCTTAATGTACCTCAAGCGCACACACACGTCAGGCAGAAAGCCGTCCTGCTTGTCCTCACGACCGGCAGAGTGCTCGCAAACCACCTGTGTTTAACATTCACAAAAGCTTCTCCTGCTAAACACCAGAGGGACGGCCGCGCTCGCATTATCCCTCATCTTTTTGCCTCTGACAGGAGTCATTTGTTTAGTGCCAGCGGTGATAAAACAGTCGAGACACGACACTGCAGATGTTTCATCTGTGTTGTGTAGCCGGGGCTATTTTTAAAACCACTTACTGTAATGTGTGCTGGGTATTTCGCTGCAGGTATCCAGGAGTTCCCAGAAAACATCAAGAACTGCAAAGTCCTAGCTATTGTAGAGGCCAGCGTGAATCCCATATCAAAGTGAGTACAGCACACCCTTGTGTAATGGCTTTTCAAACTACACTTTACTTTAACGCTGCCCATGCATTTTTGAGCTTCAGTGTTTCGGGCCTTGCAGCAGCTTTATCAGGCTTTAATGTGAGTGATGTGATTCCTGTGCGGTTGTGTGTTGTCAGGCTCCCTGAAGGCTTCACCCAGCTCCTGAGTCTGACGCAGCTCTACCTGAACGATGCCTTCCTGGAGTTTCTACCCGCCAGCTTCGGCAGGTCGGTCTGTTCTCCTGTTTGGAACAAGATGAAAATAATGATAATAATAATGAAAGTACAATAAATAATGATGATAAGAATAAAAGCATTTAAAAAAAGGAAGTACAAAGTGTTCACTCAGTCTTCACCATCTGATGTCGAACTGCGCTGTGGAGTGTGTGTGTTTTGTGTGAAACCACATGCAGTGTAGTTCACCGGGTCATGACACCAACTTGTCTCTGAACCTATAATCGAGGACGCAGACATTTTGGTGCTCTGTTGCTATGAAATAATAATAATAATAATGTTCCTAAGGCGTCCATTAAAAATCCTCTGGACTTCCTGCAATGAAAAAAAGGTCAGAGACGCCAAAACGTATCACACACGTGGCGGAGTGACTGGTTTGATAAGGTTACAGCAGCCACACAGATTTCCTCTCTCTCTGTCTCATCTACAGCGCAGTTGGCTGGTGTTGACAAAATATTGATTATGACATAAGACTAGCTTATGTCACCTCCACATTATAGTGATTATGTTGATAATAACCTATTTAGACACAAAGTGAATTCCTATTTGTCAGTATCACTAATATGATGCCTGTACAGTGTATGAAGGCATAGAAATGATGATGTATAAAATGTTATTTATTTCATAACAACAGGCTTAAATGAACAGTCATGTTTGCTGTATTAAATATATAGTGTTTTATCTCTAAAGTTCCCTTTCTTGTAGGGTAAATACAGTGTTTTTTCTTTTTTTATATATATTATATATTTTATTATTAACAAAGTTACAGTGACAAACTGACACAACATAATCAAATCAGGGGACAATTGTCCACAAGGTGGCAAAGTAAAAATAAAATGACAGGACAATAGAAAATGAAGAAAAAATAATAATAACAATGACAGTAATAAATGAATAAATAAATAAATAAATACATTATACAATAATCAAAGATAGTGAGAGAGACATGGGGTAGCATCCATAGTTCATACCAATACAATGCTTTTTCATTGTGGTTTCTATTGTTTGGAGTTTACACAACAGTTGTTGTGACGTCCGATTGCACAGACCATGTGACATGATGAGGTTCCCATGTGGGTGTCAGTACCACAGGCCTGTTTCCTCTCACTAACACTTATCTTCTACTTTCTGTGTGTGCCCACAGCAGAGTGTTTGATTGTTGAGTTAAATGTGCATCACATGATAAACCAGAAAACTACTGAAGAAGAATGGTTATAACTAACTAACTAACTAGGCAGACAAAAATATTTCAGAGCGTAGACGTTGTCATTTAAATACTGCATAAGTACTGTTGCAGTGCTTAATCTTGTTAATTGGCTTTTCTACTCTGTTGCAGATTGACTAAATTACAGATCTTGGAGCTGAGGGAGAACCAGTTAAAGATGTTGCCAAAGTAAGTGTGTGTTTTCCCCTGTGTTCAGAATGAAGGAGTCGTGTCATGTTCGCGTCCTGAAGCCAGTCATGAATTTTTATCCTTCCTTCCTCGCTTCCTTCCTTCCTTCCTTCCTTCCTTCTTTCCTCACCGTCTCCTTCCTCTCACAACCCCAGCAGCGTCTCTGCTGTGTCCTCCATCCTGCCCCCCTCCCACCCTCACTCTTACCTCCGCCCCCTTGATTCACTCCCCACACCTCTAACTGTGGTATTATATTCCACGGTGTTACATAAGAGCCCCTCTACTTGGCTGCTTGCTGTGACAGGTTTTATAATCCTCTTCTGAGACAGCGCTGAGGGTTAGTTCACCATTTGAGAAGGTTAGAGTGCCACTGGGAGTCTGAATGTCCCACCAATGTTTGAGAAAGCTCCAGGTGACTGGTGGGGGGGGGCTGCTTTTTCTCTTTCCGTCGTCACTCATGCTTCACTTGCTGTATCATTCCATTTCATGTCCTTCCCGTTTTCTCAGAGAGAGGGAAAAAAAAACTACGTTTCCCTCTTTGCCTTTTTTGTCCTTCCTGCCTCTGGCTGAGTTTCCTTTTGTTATCTCACTCACTTTTCCTTTTTATTTATTTATTTTTATTCTCTCTCCACTGGCTGAGTGACGGGCCGGCCGGTCGGTGTATAAAGTGCAGTGCAGAGCCGGGGCTCAGAGCGGATCCTCTCTTCTGCATGTGTTTATGTGACAGAGGCCAGACCTGTTAAAGGCTGGAGCCCTGACAAAGAAAAGGACTAATTATCGGGAGCGTTGCCAGAGCAACACACAAGCATTTCACAGATGTAAACAAATGTGTGCGTGCACAAAAGGGGGGCCCAGGAGAAGTCTTTTCACAGCGGCCTCTCCTCTCGTGCGGTGCATAGACACACACACACTAAAGCACATGCAGAAACCAAACGTTCCTCTGTGTTTTAAAGAAGGCTGCTGTGTTCCTCACAACTTGAGGTCAGAAGTCACAGTGTGTTTTGTTTCTTTTTCCACCGATGAACATGTTTTATTCGAGCCAGCAGGGCTCAGTCTTAGAGCCCTCTCGGCTCACGCAGGGGTCTCTGCTGTTCTTGCCAACTTTGAGGTAAGAATGTGACAAAGCTGGCGAACGCTCAAACACACCGACATGACTAATGTTTTCATATCACACGGACAAGAAATAATAATAGAAACGGGGGTTGTATTGTATTTATAATTTACAGCGTATGGCTGAGATTGTTATTTAATGAGGAGCAGTGGTGTTGTTGGGCCCCTGCTCTCTGTTGCTGCGCTGCAAGGAAACACAGTTCATCCTGCAGTGAACGTAACTTCACAGCATCTCTGTTTCATCTCCACTCTTGCACTGGTGCATTGGGGTTTTTTTTTCTGATTCTCTCTTGAGGACAAATTCTCCCCTTATCGTGTCTGAAGCTAATTTGTGTATCACAGTTCCTTATCATGCAGAGTTGTATCATTTAATCATTGGACCCTGACGTATTTTATGAAACGTCTTTCAGTCAAGGACACGGAAGCAGCAGCCAAGTGAACTGCGTATTTCGCTTTAATCCTGCAGATCTTTAACTCTCATTGTTTGAGACTTGTGCGTGTGTTTTGTGATGTCTTAAATTCCCTCAAATGGCAACGGGGAGCGTGATGCTTATTCCCTTTTTCGACTTGAGCCTTTAAGAATCTCTCACCTCCACTTTTCTGTCACTGCCGATGATTTAAATACAATAAACACTTGAATAGTCCTGGTTTTTATCTGCTTGTTTACAGTGTAGCAGAGAATGTGAGACGGTGACCTGAATGCGGAGAGAAAATTCTGGAGCAAGGCTTAGGGGCTAGCATACGTCACATTTTCCATTATTCAAAGCATATTTCTGTCACGCCTGAGCTTTAAATGCTATTTATTCCCTCATAAAATTATTCAGTGTGAGGAACAAAGGCAGAGCATGTATGCTCCCCCAAAAGTATAGCCCAGAAACCGACGGATAATCTGAGAAGAAATCTTTAAAAAAGAAAAAGAAAAACACCTTATGTCCCAGTTGCTTCATCATAGGAGGGTAGTTTATTGTTTTCCATCAGAGTAGTCATATGTTATTATGTAGATATCTGATTTATTTGTTTTGCATCTCACTCCCTGTCTGTCCTTTGTGTCTACAGGAGCATGCATAAACTCACGCAGCTGGAGAGGTTGGACCTGGGGAGTAATGAGTTCACTGAGATGGTGAGTGTCTGTCAGTCGGTCTGTCAGCGCCCAGGGCTCTGCCTCTCTGGTGGTGACCTCACCTTCCTTCCTTCCTTCCTTAATCTGCTCCCTCTCTCTCCTTCATTTTTAGGTGCACAAACAATAAGCGCTCATTTTATTGTCTGCAAGATAACGATGTTATTGCACAATAATTAAAGTGGAATAAAATTAATTGCCGCACGGTTCATTTTTAGCTTGTTTATGAGTTACGGTGTTGTCTCTACCCAGCAGGCGCTTCTGCACACACACACATACACACATACACACACACGTCTTAATCACTTAACCTCCTCTCTTTTTTACATGTGCAGCCTGAGGTGTTGGAGCAGCTGACGGGAATCAAGGAGCTGTGGATGGACGGGAACAGACTGACGTTTTTACCTGGGGTATGATTTACAGTCATGCTCCCTGCTCACATACTTTCAGTGCCTGCTCTCCCCCCTTAAAAAATAATCCGGAGATTATTTCCTGTGATTTTCAAACTAAGTGTCTGCTTAAATCTTCATCAAAACAAACCACAGTCAGTTTCCATCAGACTTTGAGCTCTGTGAAAAAGCAGCGGCGGCGAAGGAGGAGGAGCTGCTGTTTAAAAATGATTCTCTCACTGGATGAGCACAATTAGACATTTTTACAGAAGAAAAAATAATAATGCAGACTTCTGGGTGTGCAGATGTCCCATACTGCCTTGTGAAAAACATCTGCAGCTGTTAAGTTATGACTTTCTTTGAACGTAATTAATTCATAACGACGCTTTGATAGTCTGAATGTGTTACATGAGATTCATTTTTCATCCAAATGACCGGCTTGTTTGTAAGTGGGTCATAATTAAAGCATTAGTTCTGCTGCCAGCCTTTGAATAGCATCAGCTGTAATCACAGTCTGGCCTTTAATAAGTGACGGCGTCTGTGAAACACATCAAGCAAGAACTGAACACAGCCACTGTTTTCATTTTTATATAATCTTCCATTAAAAAATGGAAAAACATAACTTGAGTTGATCATATCTGTGATGATCCTACCTGACTGGAGTTACTTTTACCTCACTAACTTCAACCACTACTACCCTATAATCCTAATTTTAAATGAAGACATCAGTGCTGATTCTGTGTGTGTTTGGTTTTGACCCATGCAGATGCTCGGGATGCTCAAACAGCTGACTTACCTGGACGTGTCCAAGAACAACCTGGAGATGGTGGACGAGCAAATCTGCGGCTGTGAGAGTCTGCAGGACCTGCTGCTCTCCAACAACGCCCTCACACAGCTGCCCGGCTCCATCGGTGAGGACCACAACACACAGACACACACACACACACACATGCATCTTGTATATATATAAAAAATAAATTTATGAAACACCTTAACTTTATTTTAGTGGATGCCAATGCATTTTCATTCCTGGGTTAATTCCTGTGTATTGTAATGATCTCACCCACCCAGATGTTTCTCCTGTGCAGCTAAAATGAAAGAAAAATTCAACCCTAACCTTTTAAGAAATCATGCTGAAAAGAAAAACATCAAGGAAAAAGATGCAATTACCATTTCTCCAATGATAATATAGTGTCGGCAGCAGTGCCAGGAGACTTGGGTTTTAAGTAAAGGATTCTCAGAATTATGCTATAAAACAAATGAGGATGCAGCTGCATCTCATAACTGCTCCTCTCTGATTTTTATTTCTTCCTAACAACCACTGTGGAGTTTGCATTGGTTCATAAACGGAGAGGAAACTATCCCATTTACATATAAACTCTGGACTGGCCAAACAGATAATCTGGATATTTGTAATTTACTTCCTTGGAAAATTGTGACTTTCATGAGTCAAAACCAGACTAATAAAATCAGATGAGCCCAGATGGACAGTGCTGTAGAAGTCAAAGTTGATTACTGTATTGACAATAGCATGAATTAATCCAGTTAACCACTGTAATTGATATTCCTCTTTCTGGTGCAACAGCAAGTGATAATCAATAACTGCCCTGAGCTGCTGCACGCATCTCTCTAATTCTCTCTACTGCTCTCTCTCTCTCTCTCTCTTTAACCCTGTAGGTTCACTGAAGAAACTGACGGCGCTGAAAGTGGATGAGAACCAGCTCATGTACCTGCCAGACTCAGTCGGAGGGTGAGCGTTTCACAGCGTCGCTTTAATATCAGCAGAACAACGACAGAGATCAGTGGATTATTTTCATCTGCTGATCGCATGAAACGTCTGTCAGATGTTTTGCCCCCGTCAACGTAATGTGTTCTGATGCTTTATTTGTTTTGGTTGAGGGCTAATGATATTGAGTTACTAATAACGGTCGTGATTATGAAGTCTGAATGACGACTATATTAAATTGTGGCTCCGGGTCTGGCTTATTGATTCATGGAAACAGTCTGAGGTTTGCTTGACTGAGGAGGAGTCGATGGTAATCGTTGCCCCGGTGACCCTCCGATGCAGCACTGACAGATTAAATCAGCGGCGGCTGTTCTCAGACGGACGCCGCCTGCAGCAGACAGGTAAACCCCACAGTCAACAGATGCTGCGTCTATAGTGGGCGAGGCAGGTCGACATGCTGACCCTCCATCCACTCTGAATTATTGTGGTCCAGCACAAAGATTAGATTCCACTTTAATCCATCTATGTTTTCTTTTGGGTTTTTTTAAAACCTGTCCACTCTCGCAGAAATAAAACACATAAATATGCAGTAACTGCCCACTGTACCATATATTCCTATTACAGCTGTGCAGTTCTGTTTTTCATTCATTGTTTCCAAACACTGTCAATTATCCCTTATGTTAGAATATGTCTCCTTGTGTACTTTGACACAGATTATGTGACAAAGCCTGTGGTTTAGCTTAATCCCATGCAAGGATTTTAGCTTAAGCAAGCTGATTTTTTTTCTTTTTTTTTTCTCATTTATACGCAGCTGATTTTATTCAGTGCACTGTGGGTGCACTTTGTCGTTTGTCCCCGGTCTATATACCCCCTACGGCAGGTAGGGAGTCAGATCCGGTATTTTTTTTTTAGAGTTCGATGGTACTATAACACAATAGCCCTCCCGCAGGTCCGACTCCCTTCGCATTCATGTGAATCCCTGGAGTGCATTTGCATTTTTCATTCAGCAGAAAGCCCCAGCTGCACTGCACTCGACTGTCAACACGGGCTCCGTTTGAAAATGTAACTGTTTTTAAATGACGTCCATGAGGCTTTTAAGGCGCATCCGCTTTGGTGTAAATGTCTCTGAGCGTTTCACTCGTATTGTAAGATGCTGTCACGCTAGCCGGTCTGAACCAAAGTTGGTCTGAGGTCTTGTGAGGGCGAAAACTTCCCAGCTTCTTGTCAAGTGTGTTTGGAGGTTGGTTTATAGTAATGTTGCCTTTGCAGCAAACACATATCAAAGTGTTCTGTGGAGAAATAGGGAAACATTTCACAGTCTCATAATTCTTAGTCATGCCAGCTTGTTTGATGGATGAGTTCTTATTGTACTATGTTCCAGAGCTGCGATATAGTATTTAAAGCAGGGCTAGTTTATTTATTTGGAAAAGCAATCCAACGTCATCTATAAACAAATTCATAGAGGATAATTCCTGGTGAATCTTTCGGGCTCTGTTCTTCTTCTTTCACCTGGATTGAAAGGTGAGGAAGTTGGTGCAGGCCTGTAATCCTCTGGAAGTTTGTTCCAGCTCCGGTGCTGCTTGTTCTTGTTTAGTTTACACTTGTGTGAACAGTTCACAGTGACTGCCTGGTGACCTGAGAAGCCACGAGACTCAGACAGTCAGAGATGAATTCTGCTCCAGAGCCGCTAAAAGATTTATAGACGAGCAGCAGTACTTTAAACTCTGACTCAGAGCTGAGACCTGGCGTGTTCCTCTGAATGAGCTGTTGCTCCGACCATTACAGAGATCTCACCAGGTACAAATGAAAGGTATATAGTAGTTGCACTACGTTGTTAAAATCCCTGTGTCTTCCTCCTCATGTCTCAGCCTGACGTCTCTGGAGGAGCTGGACTGCAGTTTCAATGAGATCGAAGCCTTGCCCTCCTCCGTCGGACAGTGTGTCTGCATCCGCACCTTTGCTGCAGATCACAACTTCCTCACCCAGCTTCCCCATGAGGTGAGTGTGCACACTAAAGTATTTATGTGTGTGTGTGTGCAGCGGTGCAGCCTGTTTCCTCTGCAACAGCTGTAAGAGTGTGACTCTTGTGAATCCTCTGCTCCCCTCACAGATGGGCAACTGGAAGAATGCGACCGTGCTGTTTCTACATTCCAACAAGCTGGAGTCTTTGCCCGAGGAGATGGGCGACATGCAGAGGCTCAAGGTCATCAATCTTAGCAACAACAAGTGAGTCTGGACTGGCAGAGTGCATGAATAATGAGGGTCACGTGCAAGGACAAAATGCAATTTTTTTCCCCCCCTCCATTTGTTTTGGATTATTTTTGCTATTCTTAAAGGTATAGTTCAACATTTTTGCCATAATCCCTACAGTCATAGCAGTAGGTTCGTTACCTTTAATTGTCGGTGCAAGCTATTTTTAGAACGGCAGAGCAGAGCCGTGAGCTGCTCATAGCTACGCTACGGAGGCTAATGGGATTTCTTGGTTTCCCTCATCAAACTCATCAAATACACAATCCAACAACTCTCTCGTGGACAAGTTGTGACCTGCACATTCACCACGTTATGAGATAAAAACGGAACATTATGAGACAGAGTTGTTTTAGAGGCAAATGCAGAGACTGCGTGCTGAAAAACTGCCCCCGACAGGAACGTGCATCAGCTGTTTTGCTTGAATTTACCTCTAAAACAACTCTGTCTGGTAACGTTCTGTTATTATCTCATAGCGTGGTGAATGTGCAGGTCACAACTTGTCCACCAGAGCGTTTTGGTGTTGTTTGATTGTGTATTTGATGAGTTTGATGAGGAAAACCAAGAAATCCCATTAGCCTCTGTAGCGTAGCTCTAAGCAGCTCGCGGCTCTGCTCCGCCGTTCTAAAAATAGCTTGCACCAACAATTAAAGGTAACGAACCTACTCCTAAAACTATAGGCATTATGGCAATGGGCCAATTTGCCAAAATGTTTAAGATTTTGGAGGAAAAAAGATAAATTCATTATCCAGCTCGACTTTTCTCAGATGTGTGGAATCACTGCTTTTCTGTGTTTCATGTGCTTATAAGACGTTTTCCACTGATCTCTAACATTTTTAGCTAATGATTCATTAATCAATTGAGAAAATGATCAGCATATTAATTATAAAATAAAATAAAATGTTGCCTTCTTGCAGCCCCTCACAGCATTCCTGAGGCTTCATTAAGAGCTATGTCAATTTTGTGATTTACACATTGGTTGTCATGGTGACATTCTTACAAATACGCACACACACACATTTTGAAATATAACCTACTAATTACAACATCATGCTTGAATAATCTTAATTCTGGTCAGAATGAATATGGGTTTGGAAGCCGAGGCCTGATTGAGGTTTTAATCAGGGGGTTTCCATTCCTCCTGTCTGCTCCGAGCCAAGTAAACTCAATAAGTTAAGCCAACTCCTCCTCGCTGCACTTTTTTAAAAGTAAAGATGAAATATTACTGCTGACTAACTTTATAGTGGGCCCTCGTAGATAAAATTTTGCTCACACAAGGAATTTGATGCAGAATAAAATAAAATCCACAACTCAGGGATGATGTAGAGGTGCGTTAAGGGTCTGTGAGTCTTTTCAGTTTCTGGTGTGAGTGTGTGTCTTTTTTGTTGCACTGCAGGTTGAAGAATCTTCCTTACAGCTTCACTAAGCTGAACCAGATGACTGCAATGTGGCTGTCTGAAAACCAGGTAAGAACACATGTATTATGTATAAAAACACAAAAGGTGCTGCTGAGTTCAGAGCTGTGAGACAACAGTCTGCGCTATAGAGACTGTAATGTTAGCGGTTTACGTGACTGGGCCGCTGCATTAAGCTATAAATTAATCTCCCCTCAAGTAGCTCACAGGAAAACACATTAAAAATGCAGCAAAAAACACTTCCAGGACATTTGATCTAAATGTGCTAAATGGCATCACCGGTCATGACGGTGAAACCCTAAACTCCTCTTCTTTAAAGTGTGGGAGGATCCTAATGAATGTCGGGACCATAGCAAATGTTTAAGGGGCCACAGTATGGATATGGTGATCCAGACGAGCCTGTCGAACCTGTCAAAGAGGGTCCGCACAAACCTGAGTGACAGAAAAGCAAAGCAGCGTTTTGAGATAAGGCAGCTGCAGGTAGTCGGAAGCAAAGCAAAGCGGACGTAGAGAGATCAGGGCACTTGAAATTTGGACTTCTGCCTCGGTCCATGTGGCCCTCGACCAGACACAAGATAAGACTAATAGAGGTGGAAATGTCTGAGTCTGGTTGGAGCTTGTCTGAGTGGAAGTGGGTTGGAGTCCTACTTTGTTCTAACAGCGTAGCTTTGCATGGGAAAGGAGTGTGTGGATTGGAACTACTTATAACAAGCTTAGCAAAGTGAGGCTGGAGAAGAGAGAACTGCATTGCTGCTGCAGTGTGTTTGTGTTTCCCAGCTTATAAATATTTCTAAATTACAGTCTGTTGATTCTTGCTGCATTATACAAATCAATTATTCATGCCTTTTTTCTCATCCTGGCTGGACTATTGTAGGTCTGTGTTTGAATGTTTATTGTCACAGAATAACTGCAGCTCTATTATCAGAGTGCTGCAGAAAAAACAGAGAGAGAGGGAGAGAGAGAGAGAGACCACCTCTCCTCTGTCCTGGTCTCAGGTCAGCTGTCTCTTGAATATGGAATCAAATTGAAGGATTTTCTTATCACTTAGAGGACTCTCCACAGTCAGTCGCCTGCTTATATTTCTGAATTCTTAACAGGATGTAGCACAGACGGGGCTGGAGGGTCATATAACCAGGGCTTTATGGCTTTGCTTTTGTCTCCAGGGTCTTTAATCAGCTTTTATATAAACATGAAGCCTATCGATGTGGCTGTTTTTAATCATGCCATGTCATGAATTCCTATTTGTACAAACAGTTCTTTCACTGAGGCTTTTGGATCCATTGTAAAAAGTAAAGCGAAGATTGTGTGAAGATGGTAGTTTCCGTCACATTTACAGTCTTGTTAAAAGATTAGTGACACTGTAAAGGTGCTATATAATTTCACTGCACTTAGTCAGTGTCAGGAGTGCAGCACCTGCCGTGTCAGCAGGGCAGAAATGAAACCCAAGAGAGGTAACAGGCACTGAGACACCAGGATACTGTTGTGCAGGTGCCACGACGCCAGTGACGGGGGCCTAGGGGACCCTGATGGAGCTTAACGCAGCTTCATTAAGAAATGGATGATGGGAAGAGACACCGCAATGCTCTTAAATAACATCCCAGTCCAAGCAGATTAGACAGAAAGAACCTCGGCTAGTCTGAATATCTGCACAGAGATGGAGGGAAACATTAAATTCATGTTGTGATGTGTTTTCCCTTCCATTGTCGTTGCGTGCTGTTCCCCAGGTCAGCCAGGCACAGAGAGAGCACCGAGTGTCACTCAAACCTACTTTTTTTTTTTGTTCTTGTCTCCCACAGTCCAAGCCGCTGATCCCCCTCCAGAAAGAGGAGGATCCAGAGACGCACAAAACGGTGCTGACGAACTACATGTTCCCCCAACAGACCAGGACCGAGGACTGTGAGTACTGTGCACTCAACAAGACTCAATTTCTCTTTTGTATTCCCTCGAGATTCATGTGACAGACGCTCAGGCTGCCTCTGACCTGTTTTCATTAATCAGTTCTTAGCAGTGGAGATGGGCATTAAAGGTTGTGGCTCGTTAATGAATCAGCGCTGCCAGGCAGTTATTGAACTCATTCAACTTTACTTTGTGTGACTCACGAGCGCAGTTTATAAAGATAAAAAGCAAAGGTCAGGGAAGTTGAGGGTACGTAAGCTTAAAGGTGAATAAAATAAGTCACCAAGATCAAATCGCCATGACTACACCTACCATCCATAGCATAGAAATCCTAGAGGTGACCTGCAGGGATCCCTGAATGAATATTTCATGAGGGTCCTCGTTACCTGAGACCGAAGCTGCAGAAGAAATACTAGTCTCCTTCTCTTGTCAAGCAGCTGTTAGTTTGGTTTGGTTTCCTGTTGCAGCAGACAGCGTGCGCTGACCCTGATGCAGCTCAGCTTTACAGTAATTAGTGGTTCAAGATCTGCATGCTTGAACTGCCAAGATGGTTGGTTGATAGTCAGCTGCTTGATTTTGAAAACAATGTCAGCAGTGAGTTGCACCATCAGAAACGTAACTGTACTTGTGACCTCTGCTCGCTCTCTGCCGCTCTTCCGCCTTTATACCATTTTTCCAGGGTTGGTGGGTAATTTTTCCGTACAAGCTTTTTATCAGTTTCCTTGTTCCTTTTTCCTGAGAAGCTGGAATAAGTCATGACCTGACTGCAGTAACAATGTTTTACTACTTGTTGATACGGCGAGTACACACACACACCAGGTGACTCATACCATCCATTGCACATTCACAGTCTGCTGTGGCGTGTTAAAGCTGCAAGACGACCCCATCTTGATATATTCTAATTTCATTTTATCATCGGCTCAGAATAAATCAGATAGTTGATGATCAATATCAGAATATATCTGCATGGTAACCACAAGCCACTGCATTAAAGGAAGGTGTGTAGGACTGAGTGGTATCTAGGAATGAGATTGCAGAACTTAGCCAACTGAATACCCCTCCCCTCCCTCTGCCCTTTCTCTAAGCTTATAGAATAAAACCTACAGGGCCTCAGATAACTTAACTTAAAAATGTGAGAGCTGCTCCCCAGAGCCGCTGGTTGGTCCAAATTGAGCTACTGCAGAAACATAGCGTTGCAACACAGTGGTTTCTTTGAAAGAGGACCTGCTGCCTACGTAGATATGAAGGTTTCAGTCTAAAAAAAAAAGGTCATAAATATGATCCATAAATATGACTTAATTACCAGTAACCCCCTCTTTGTCTTTGTCTACCTTTAAGTATCTGCATGCAGAAGTAAAGAGCATCTTTTTCACACAGGAAACCACACAGACAGATTTACCCTCTGAAGCTTGAAATGCAGCTTTAAAACGACAGGCGACAAACATGTTTGTGTGCAAACTCATGAGAATGACATCAAATTCTGAAAAAAACAAAACAGGATGGGATGTTTGTGTAATGCTACTTGGTCAAGTTTCAAATATGTTGCACCAGTTGGTGTCAGATGGGACAGACACACACACAGAGAGCAGATGAGCACAGAGACAGAGAGAGATGATGTTGCAGAGTCTCAGGGAAGCTGCAATATTACAACCACAAGCAGCGTGACGTCATCTTCGCAGTAATTGTTGCCCTGCTTCTTCCTTATGTCGGAGTCACGCAGGAGTGACATCAAAGGCGTGGGACCGAGTTGAGCGATGACTTTTTTTCACAAGTGTTTGTTTAGTTTGCGTCCTATGAGAATATGAACTGAATCGGTTCATTTGAATCCAGTTTATCAGAGCAGCACTTCCAAGAATTCAAAGGGGTTAAACTTCTGAATTTCAAGTTCCTCCACAGCTCCCCTCACTTTATTGGCAGGCTGTCATGTTGTGTTGTGTTTGTGCCACCTTGTGGTCAAAGTCAGATTTGCATGAACCGAACTTAGGGATGATTAACAAAGCCTCTGTTAAATCCTAACGGATCGTTTTTCCTTCTTTGTGTCATTTTGATTTGTTTTTTATCTCACAGACATCCCCAACTCTGACTCGGAGAGCTTCAATCCGGCTCTCTGGGAGGAACAACGCAAGCACAGAGCTCAGGTGGCCTTTGAGTGTGACGAGGACAAGGATGAGAGAGAAACCCCCCCAAGGGTTAGTGTCCCACATTTGTCACTGTGCACATAATTGGGAAAGGAAAATAACTGCGCTGACATGATTTACCACAGCTGCAAGAGCCATTGTAGCAGAATCAAGTCAACAACCCTCACTTTGTTGTAGCTGTTTTCACATTAAAGGTCCCATGCCCCATTTTCTTTTGATGTCAAATATTGTCTGGGGTCATAGGGGATCATTACTCACCTAGTTTGACAGCTGGCTCTCTGCATTAAGTTGTGAAAAACATTCATCCTCTGTCCCTGTTTATCTCACATAAATGTGTCTGGACCTCATGTGCATCGTTCTCCATGTAGCATCTCATTGAAAACTAACAATAATAATGATAAATCTTCACAGTAATACATTAGTGTATATTCATTTGAAGCCTGCTTGTGTTTGTTCAGGAGGGAAACCTGAAGCGCTACCCCACACCGTACCCAGACGAGCTGAAGAACATGGTGAAGACGGCCCAGTCCGTGGCTCACAGACTGAAGGAGGATGAGTCGAGCGACGAGTCGGGGAAAGATCCCAAACCGATCGAGAGGAACCACATCGGCGTGCAGGATGTGGGTGTGAAGGTAATTTTCATTTGGAAAGCAACATCACTTTCATTTCCCGTCTGTTTCACCTCACTTTACTTCCTCTTTAATAAACAATGCTTTCTCCATCCAAGTGGAGGGATATTTTTAACACAAAACCACCCCCTGGACTGTGTTTGTGCAGGTGATAGAGGCCCCTTGCCCCAACGGCATGCTGGCTGACAGAGAGCCCCAAGTATCCGCCAACACGTTTGCCCAAAATCCTGCTCCACTGGAATCGAAAGAGCCTTCAGACACGTCCATCAGCTCCCAAAAAGTCCCACTCAGATCCTCCGAGGGCTCGATGATGAACCACGAGGACACACTGGAGGTAGAGAACATTTATTTAAAGCACCACAAGTACATAATGAGGCTTTATTTGAAAAAATGCAGCTTTAAGCAAGTGGTTTGTGTTTTTCTTCTTCAGGACTCTGAGGAGCTGTCGGATGAAGAGGAGGAGATGAAAATTGCAGAGATGAGACCGCCTCTTATTGAGATCTCCATCAACCAGCCCAAAGTCGTGACTTTAAGTAAGGACAAAAAAGGTAAAGGTTTCGTTTGAGTCACTGAAATGTGGTGTTGTGACGCTGTCAGGTGTTAGGGCTGTAGTGTTGTTGTGTGTGTGTGTGTGTGTGTGTGTGTGTGTGTGGTACCGCCCCCCTCAGGTACCGCCCCCTCCTGCACCTGCTTCCAATCACTCATTAAGCCTCACATTAAAGTTAGAGGCCGAGGTGCAGCGCTGCCAGCAGACTGTGTGTGTGTGTGTGTGTTGCCGCAGTTGCGTACAGGACACTAACTGATATTTCTGATCCAACAGACGACGGGAAAGACGCCGACTCTCTGCTGGACGACACGGTGGCCAACAGCAACCAGAACAACAGTAACTGCTCATCGCCGTCGCGCATGTCCGACTCTGTGTCCCTGACCACGGACAGCAGCCAGGACAACTCACTGTGCACCCCCGAGAGAGAGGCGAAGATGCCCTTCCTCCCTAAAAGCCGGTTGGTATCACTCCTCAACATGTTCACACACACAGAGTATAAAGAAGACTCGTCCTCATGTTGTATGACATTCGTATGATTTCCTGTGTTTTAGGCACGAAGATGAGAACATGAACCAGCCTAAAGACACCACCCCTCTGCTCCACAACGGTAACGGTTCTGAAACGTCCCTTCAAGCGCTCCTGAAAACCCAGCAGAGCCCGCCGGAGAAAGTGGGCGACTACGACCTGTCCATGGAGGCGCGGCTGGCCTTCATCGAAAAGGGGATCAACAACGGCATGGAGAACAGCTACACCAAGTGGGACCAGATCAACATGAACGTGTCCAAGCCGCCCACCGACAACATGGTGCAGCTGGACGGCTCGGTGGCCCGGGACGACCTGGACGGCAGGCAGGGCTTCAACAACGACAACCTGGAGCGTCTGCACAACGGAAACCAGCAGGTCGGCGACTGCATCAACAGCCAGGCCATGAGGATGGAGACGTCTGGCGTGCATGTGGCCTCGACAGGCGTGACAGCCAGCAGTGACATGTCTCTGTCCCGCAGCACAGAGGAGCTGTCTCCGGATAAAAGGCCCCATCCCCCACAGGTAGGGATGTCATGATTACTTGTTTTCACAATTAACCGTGGTATTAAACACCACAATTAATTAATTGTAAAGATTCGTAATTACACCGTCACTTTACAAAAAATTATGTTGGAACCGTATCGGCAGATGTATGCAAGAATAAAGGTAAATGCTCAGATACGTAACATTGAATTGGTAGGAATTTATAAAACAAAAAACGATTAAAATAAATGTAAACATTTGGTATAGATGACAATTTATGACCTGAATATCTCAAACACTTCCCCTGGGGTTAATAATTGGTCATATATTAATAGATACTCGAAATATTTTGTGTAAACAATGAGTAATGTGATTATATTTTGACTATATTTAATTTTACACATTCATAGTGTTGTGAAATTAATTAATGCATAATAATCATGATAATCGTAACACTGTGATTATTTCTCTGACAATAATTGTACCAAGAAAATGTATAATTGTGACATCACTACCCGCAGGTGATGAAGTCTCACAGCGTCAGCAACATAGAAGCCGGCGGCATGAGGCTGTACGCCTTCGAAGGAGGCGACGACGACGACGACGACTCGTACGAAGCGGCGGTGATGACCAGGATGGCGGGGGCCGGGCCGGGCCCCGGGGCCCAGGGCCAGAGCATCGTCCGGAGCAAGTCGGCCAGCCAGCTGCTGAGCGAGCAGGCGCTGCAGATCTACCCCAGCTCCTCGGCCTCCTCCTCAGACCTGCTCTGCTCCTCCAAGACCCCGGCCAGCACCAGCAGATACCCGGCCTCCTCCAGCATGGCCATGGGCCTGCCCCCCCCTCAGTACAACATCCAGTACACAAGCAGTGCCATGACGAAAGACGCTCTCTGGGCCCAGAGGACGCCCATGCCTCCAGAGCACCAAGGCTACCTCCCTCCTCCGCCACACTCTCTAGCCAACACCAACTACTCCAACCGGAACCAGGCGCCTCCGTACCCTCTGCCGCCGCCGCAGCAGCAGCAGCAGCAGCAACGCGGGCCCCCCATGGCCGGGGACATGTGGGCCAAGGAGAGACTCCACTCCACCAGCAGCCAGCCGCCACGGAGCAGCACTCTGCAGCGGCAGAGCAGCAGCGCCTCCACCGTCTCCATGGGCGACCCGCGGCGCATGCAGCTGCCGGAGGGGGAGTACATGACCTACAGGGACATTCACACCCTGGCCCGGGGCCCGCTGGCCATGAGCCAGGCCATGCAGAGGCCCCTGTCGGCCCGCACCTACAGCATCGACGTCCCCGGAGCTTCCAGGCCTCACAGCGCTCGGCCGCAGCCCCATGAGCTTCCGGAGAGGACCATGTCCGTCTGCGACTTCAACTACCAGCACGGCAGCCCCAGCAAAAGACCCAACACCCGCGTCAAGTCGGAGCACTCGCTGCTGGACGGCCCCGGACCGGTGTCAGGAGGAGGAGGGAGGGTGCCGGCCGACTGGAGGGACCAGGTGATGCGGCACATCGAGGCCAAGAAGATGGAAAAGGTAAAAAAAAACTAAAAGTACTGATGTATAACCAGCAGTTTCCAGAGTGGAATTTGTGTCTAACCAGTGTTTTCTGGTGGTTAACCCACGACCAAACAGAATCACAAACAACATGTGTCGCTAGAGCCAAAAACCATCACGACATAGTGTCAATAACACACACACAGTACATAAAACCTTTCTTTAGTCCTTTTATAGGGTTGTTTCGCCCACACAAGTCACAGAAATACACTCTCAGGTCCACTTGCAGATAAGTTTGGTTTTATTGGTCCTGGTTTAAAGAAATGTTCCTCTGGGGTTTTTCCTCCCAGACAGAAACGGTGGCGCTCAGAGCAGTGAACAGTTTAACGTCAAGATCCAGCAGCAGGAACAGTGTTTTGTTAAAATGTGAATAATCTGGAAACCAAATGTCAACATTTTTCACTGGAACTACTTCCTACTGGAAACACAGTTCACTTCTTAAATGTCACAACTCAGTGTTGCAGTCACTGTTAATGACATGTCCTTCACTAGGGCTGCAACAATTAATCGATTAATCGCACAATAACCAATTATTAAATTAATCTATAACTATTTTGATAATCGAATCATCAGTTTGGGTAGTTTTTTTAAGAAAAAATAAGTCAAAATTCTCTGATTTCAGCTTCTTAAATGTGAATATTTCTGCTTGCTTTGTTCCTTTATGGCAGTAAACGAGTCTCTCTTTGGTTTGTGGACAAAATAAGACATTTAAGGACGTCATCTTGTGGTATTAGAAACACTGATTGACATTTTTCTACATTTTATTGACCAAACAACATTAATCGTTTGAATAATCGTTAGTTGCAGCCCTATCCTTCACCTTTTGTCTCAAAGACCTGGACAAATGACTACCTGTACTGACGAGGCATCATATCGATATTTGAGTGAACTGACCCTTGTATGTGACGCTGCTGCTTACTAACCCAACTGTGTTGTAAAATGCCTCTGATTGTCTTGCATGTGTGTTTTTTGTGTTGTTTTTTTTCCTGTATACGCTGTGTAAACCTCTCTGTTGTGTCTCTGTCTCGTCTGGTGGATTGCATGGCCACCGCTGCCTTGTCGTTGGTTGGTTGGTTGGTTGGTTGGTTGGTGCTGGTTTGCTCCCCCTCCTGTTCAGAACGCACTCTCTCGCTCCTATAATTCCAATACGGCTCCGCTGAGCTGGTCTCACTACGGCAGCTGTAGGGATATGCATGCCAGCCGAGGCTCTCTGCTCTTTAATGCCAGAGAGGGACAGCCCTACGGAGCCCTGGGCTTCAGCGTGAGTACCGTCATCAACGTGGTGGTAGTTTAGTTTCTCCCGCAGCTCGTACTAAAAGCCCTAAGACGCCCTAAAGAACCTCCAGATCATACTAGTTTCACATCCTTAACAATAAGGGGAATGTCTGTTGATGCTGGGAAGTGATCACTGACCCCCACAGGCCACCTTTCACTTGTCCTTTTATAGACAAATGAAAGTACACGTTTGGAGAAAACATCTGATTTGTCACCAAACTGTCTTCCTACACAGAGAATAGATTTCTATTGTGTCTGTGTAGCTCCAGTCACATAGACTTGTTTAAAAGGGGTGTGCTTGTTCTTGTTGTACCATCATCCAGGCTTCACTGCAGAATCAGATCTACAGCCAATTGAAACTACAGTACTTTCTCACCAAACTTACAAGCAGTGTGTTGTTGTATATATTTAATTTAGTCTACATCTCTGTTGTGCAGATAGAAGCTCATATTTCTAGTGACACATTCACAGCATGTCTGTGTTTCCTGTGAATCCCCGCTGACAACAAGAAGTGTCACCCTAAGCTGTGATGTGACAGGCCTGTCTGCATAAATTAAGCTTTTTAAAAAAAAATCTTTTTAGCACAGCTTTTTTTTGGTTGTTCTTCAGCAGATATGTGATATGAGTATTATACATGGTACAATAAGCGCCTCCCCTTTTAAACCTCCCTGCTTCCTTAACATCCCAGTCATTATCCGTTGTGCGTTCTCTCCCTCCTCTCTGCCACTCTCCAATCATCCTGTGATTGTAATGAATCTCAACAACCATGACTTTCTTTCTTCTCCTTTTTTTTTTTAACTGTGCTTTCAATCCTCATTCTGCTCCTTCATCATCTTCACTCCACCTTTCAATCGCCTCAGAATCACCTCTCACTTTGTGTGTGTGGGGATGAAAGCTTGTGTTTGTGAGAGGTAAGTGGTAGAAATGTGCATCAAAGTGGTTATTAGAACCAGTAGAGGAGGGGTTAAATAAAGAGATGTCTCCGAGCGCTGTAACCTCTCCCCTACTCGACTTTTATGATTCACTTTATCTCCAGCAGGCTAATACTCAGAATTACATGCTGCTTAGTGTCTGAATGGAAGCTAAGCACAGTTTAATCTCAGCTTTTCATCATTTTAATCAGATTCCTCTCTTCTAAATCTACACCTCGCTGCCTAATGTCATTAGCCAACATGAAAAATGTTAATGTCACTATCTAATTGCGCTCTGTGTCTGTTATCCTTTTGTTGTGAATAGGTTTTAGTGGAGCGCGCCTTTTGGGTTTGGGCAGGTTGTTTTTCAGCTGTATTAATCATCGCTTTCCTCTATTTCAGGATGATGTGTACGGTCCCCAAGGGCAGCAGAGCTACACCCTGGACCCCCACAGAAAAGTAGGTCTCCTGCATGCAGCGGCAGATGTTTGGCTGCAGAGCAAAATAAACAGAAAGTGGTTGTGAAATGTAAAAACATCGCAGATTGTGAAATGACTCAGATCTGCAGAGGTGGCCAGAAAAATCCTGCAGCAACACGTCGCATCATCGCTGCATGTTTTGATTGTTTTTCTTTCTTTTTACCTCAGGTGCCTTTGATGAACGGTCAGATGGGACCTGCTGGTCGTCCTCAGATGAGCCAGGCGCCCATGGCCCGCCACCCCTCCAGAGAGCAGCTCATCGACTACCTGATGCTCAAAGTCTCCCAGCCGCCCCAAGCACCCCCACGCATCCCGCACGACACGATGCAGCTGCAGGAGGTGAAAGACGCCGAAAAGTCAAAATAGAAATAGAAGGAAAAACGAGGCCATTAGAATCAGAGTCTTCCTCTGAGTCTTTCAGTTTCATATGTGCTTCAGCTAGAAAAAAAAGAAAGAAACTTCCTGCTGTGGTTTTTCACACATAATACAGGAGAAACGTTTAATTAACAATGAACAACCGTGAGTAAATAGCTAATGAAAGTGTGTGTGTGGGTGTGTTTCAGATCCGTGTGAAAGTGGAGAAGAATCCAGAGCTGGGTTTCAGTATATCAGGAGGAGTGGGAGGTCGAGGAAACCCGTTTCGTCCAGACGACAATGTAAATAGCTGTCATTATTTCAATATCTTTGATTTTTTTTTTAATTCAGTTACTACACCTTTAAAGCTTGTGTGAGATTTTAATATTCTCCATTATTTCAGGGTATATTTGTGACAAGGGTCCAGGCTGATGGACCGGCGGCCAAGATTCTTCAGCCTGGAGATAAGATCATCCAGGTATTCAACACCACCACTAAACACCTCTAGACAAGGTTCAAAAAGCCTGTGCCCAATTTTTTTTCAACAAACCTCATGTATGTTTCTTCTCTCTTTTCTCTTTTCACAGGCGAACGGATACAACTTTGTGAATATCGATCATGGGAATGCAGTGTCCCTCCTCAAGACGTTTCCAAACACTGTGGATTTGATTATCATAAGAGAAATGCAAGCATAGACTCAACTGAAAACTGACCTCCAAAGAGGAGGGGAGGGGAGGGGTGGGGCGGGTGTTGCTATGAGAGGACAGAAGAAGACGAAGAAGAGGAGGAGGAAGAAGACGCAGAGGAATAAAAAGAGAGACATTTATGTTGACTCTCATATTTTTATACACAGAAGAGGCTGATCTGTCGATAGCTGTCGGGACTATTTATACTAGAGATGTCTGGAGCCTTGATTTAAACGGGGAAAACCACTGAATGTAGTGGATCAAAGTGGAGACAGCAGCGAACATCTGCAAGTACGAGTCCTCAAAAGGCCGTCACTGTGGTATATACAGTATATTTTTATACAAAAGAAGCTGAAGATATGACCTGCTCTGATGCAAATAATTACTGTGGTCTCTGTACAGATCATCTTTTATGTTTCTCTTTGTTTGTTTTTTAGTCCTAAACTCATAAATCCTTTGTCATAAATTGGGTTTTTATTTCTGCGGATGGATATGAACATGAATTGACCACTAGGGGGCAGGGCTCCCTCTCTCCTCGTCATCCACTCTGCCTTTCTTCTGCTTTTTGTTTTGTTTTTTTTAATTGAAGATGTTGAAACGAGCGATCTGATGTGGAGGACAGTGTTATGTGCTTTTCATGTGGAGACGAATGTAGATCAAGGTGGTTTTTTTGATTTTTGTTTAGTTTTTTGGGAGGGAGGAAGAGAGATTTTTTTCTCTCTTTCTCTTTCTTTCTCTCTCTTCTTGCACGATCAAAGAGGTTGAGAAGAGGACATCATCCACCCTCTGCTTCCATAAACCTGTGAAGACCCTCCAGCGTACAGACACCTGTCCTCAGTCCATCCCAGATAACCTCACAGCAACTCGCCTGCTCTGCATATCACCTGACCTGACCACTACCTGTGCTGTGTGCGTGTGTGCGTTTGTGTGTGTGTGTTGGGGGAGGGAGGGAGGGAGGGAGGGAGAAACATCCTCACGTTTTAAGTGAATCGCAGCTTTCAGATGTTGAGGAAATGCACTCTGCATGTGATGTTTTAATGAGACTGGACCATGGGATGGAAATTCAAGTATCTGGGGAAACATGAGAGTGAGAGGTGTAGTGTGTTATTTGCTCGGCCTTGGTCTGCTCTGTAAGTCAGAGGCTTCTCTTAAAGGAATAGTTTGACATTTTTGGGAAATGTGCCTATTCACCGGGTTACAATAATTAAATGTAATATCTGATTTCTAAGATGTTTACAAAAACCACAAAATGTTTAAAAGACATTTTGTAAAATCACATCACAAACACAAGTTGTTTCCAGTCTTAATGCTAAGCTACGCTGAAGCTTTATAATGAACTCGCAGATACAGGGTTACTGTCAGTCGTCTTATCTCCACCACAAAGTGAACAAGCTCATTTCCCAAAGTGTAAAAAAAAAAAAACTGTTTGTTTAAGCAGAGAAAGTTGTGAGTTCTGCTAGTTAACCAAAGCAAGTTTGGAAGTGGTGGACAGAAGGCAGAAGCAGGAGTCGACTAGAGAAAGATACTCGAATAAGAACAGGTCATCGTTTTCACTCGTGTGTTTTATTTTGAAGGGCTTCATCTCTCGGGCAGCCACTGACGAGATGAGTGCATTCGTGTTCTTTGGGTTTCAGCATCTGCAGTTTTCTGTTTTTTGTTGTTTTTTGTTTTTTACATGGGAGAAGACCACAGTTTGCCTTTCGTGTCTACACAAATGTTTTTTCATGCTTTTTACTCATCACTTTAAAAGCAGCGTCTCGGTCTCTTTGTCTGTTCGTTTGTTTTTTCTTCGCTGTACAGAGAACAGATTTGGGAGAAGCAAGTTGTCAAGTGCCATAGACCTTGAACTGTTTGAATAGGGGAGGAACCCAGACCCCAGAAACCCAAGCAATATTCACACGTTCACAACCTTTGAGTACATTTGCAGCATAACGGCTTAGAAGCAATATTTAAAGCCTTTATTTTCATTCAGAAAAGCAACATCAGATAGCATTTTTAAAAAATAAAAAAACGATTCACAACCTTTTAGTAATCCCTGATGATTTTACATGATTTTTATATTGTGAAAATCTTTTTTTTTTGTAATGAAATGGCACAGGAAATATGTACAGTAGTGCTGAAGACATAAAAAAAAAAAAAAAGATTTCTCTGCATTGTGTAAAGGTGAATGTTTGTGTCACTTTGCCCACGGCTTTGTACTGTCTGTTGCTTCGAACGCCACGACTCCTGGTGTTCATTCGTGCAAAAAAAAAAAATAATAATCAAGTTTCACTGTTGGAAAAACAAAGTCCAGTCACAGCTGCATCTCAGATCTGTGTCGGTGGGTCGGGTTGGGGGGGAGAAATGTCGTGTTTTAAAAGGCAGTGTCGTCAAATTTTACAGTTGCATGAAATTAGCCTGTTGATATTCATTCACTGGTAAATAATTATTCAGTGAGACGTGTTTCCACAACGGATGGAAATGAGAAAATTCACAGAAACACACACACATGGAGTAATATTGACCCCATTTAATTCCAGCAGTACATTTGCGACCACTGAAAAAGTTTTTGTACAATATATATAATAGGATTTTTAATTTTTATCCCTTCTTAAATAATATTAGTCATATTGTTTAAAGTTAGCTGTTGGAAAGTGAAGCTGTACCTTCAGTTTTTAAACACAAATCTGACATTGGTAAAAGATTTTATCCAAATGACAATGTAATGAGCATTTCCCAAATGTTTTCACACGTCATATTATATTTGACACAGATGATGAACTGTTGTTTATATTACTTGTTTTAATTCTGTTGGTGATATCTGTTGACTTTCCAAGAGTAGGGGATGGGGGGTGGGTGGGGGGGGTGAAATAATAATTTCTGGGGTAATGGTCACTTTATATTCATGGCAAAAAAAAAAAGTGCAGTCTGACATCGTAGACAATCTAGGGAGATAAAACATGTCGTCACATTTTTCTTCATCCATGTTGGTCTGTTTCTTACTCTCCCGTATTGTTCTTATTTATTTAGCCAGCCTTCTGTGGACTTTAGACATTACTAATCAAATTGTAAATACTCAAAGGAAATTGAGAAAAGAGTTAACAATGGCATTAGTGACTTGCGATTGTAAAACCAGCAATAAATTGCAATGCAGAGGCACCCGTTTTAATGTATAGCTAGTATTTCTAAGGTTTCTCTGGAAACAGCCACAGTGAGATGATTGATATGCATTTATCCAACATTCCAGATTTTGTACATAATTACCTGTTTCTGAAGTAACCTGTGGAAAATAAACTAATGCTCTTTAACAACGCTTCTCTTTTCTTCTTTCTTTCTTTATTTCGTCCTCTGGGTTTGGTGAAAACTGGATTTACCTTTATGTTCTGCAGTTGTTCCTGTGGTGATCATGTGACTCATAATTACTGTGAGCTGCCACAGGGAGGCACTGCAGAGGTTTTAGTTGGGGGGGGGGGGAGACAGGTGAGCTGGCAGGAAAACCATTAACATCCTGCCCTGCACTTCACCTCTGGATGCTGTTCAGGCCTGTTGTTGTTGCAGCAACTTGGAGGAGAAAATGCAAATACTCACTCACACACCTGCAGGCAATAACGCATCCCAAAAGCATATTTTTTATTTTAAGTCCTAAAAGTTCACCACTGTATTTCAGAGAGGATGGTAAGGTGGCCTTTCCACTGTTGTTTTAATAGCTTTTTGCATAACAGTGGTATTGAATAATGTGTTTTATGAGTTATACAATATGTCCTGGTAGTAGTGTGTAGGAAATACAGAACAGAAAGAGATGATAAAGGATGGTGTGAGGAGTTTGCGTGTATCGTGCAGTGGTTCCCAAAGGATCGTGAGACGATAAATGGGAAAACTAAGTTTGGATTCACTTTTCTTTTTCAGTTTATGGACTTATTTATTATTAATCTTGATTTTATACAATGCACTTAAAACAATCAGAACTATTCATGCAAAGACACCAGGGCAAAAATAACCAGTTTCTAAATCTTTTATAATGCATTTTCTAAGCTTAGCATATTTATTTTGTGTACTGACACCATGTGGTGGGGGAAAGTAGTGTAGTAGTTGTAAATGATTTTGACTTTGATGTGTTTTTTTGTTCCCCTCTCACAGAAAATACTTAATTAGACTTTTTTTTTTTTTTTGAACTGGTCAGATGCGTACATGAACTGATGAAGCCTCTTGGATGAGAGGTGAAACGTCTTCCTAGACAAATAACTAAGTCCAGTTGCTTTCGATTTAACCTCCTTTGAAATACTATGACCTGGACAAATGAGAATATGCACCGGCTTACTTTATTAGACAATTTCCAAAGGTGTAGGCTAAATCAAACTTCCAATATATTTGTTGTGTGCTTTGAATAAGTTACATATTGTGATAGCCTAGGTTGTGCTGAAAAAAAAAGATGTTACTGATTTGATACCTTCTAGGGTTGAGGATACAGAAGCATTTTTAGATAAGAATACCAGGCGGGCAAGAAATAGATAGATAGATAGATAGATAGATAGATAGATAGATAGATAGATAGATAGATAGATAGATAGATAGATAGATAGATAGATAGATAGATAGATAGATAGATAGATAGATAGATAGATAGATAGATAGATAGATAGATAGATATACTTTATTGATCCCAATCTGGGAAATTACAGTGCGGCAGCAGCATTACACAGACACAGTGACGATAACAACATATAGCCTAGTATATATAAAAATGGGGAAAAATGGCTTGGACCTCTAGGGGTTAAATGATCAATTCTTGGTATATCTTTTATAATTCATGTAGTGCAATGAAAGTGTAATTTTTAGCTTTTTAATGCAGATCCAAGTATAAACTGGGTAGTTCCTGTCCAACACTGTAGGGGGCGGTAGTGCGACTCTGAGTTTATTGTCAACCCTCGTTAAAAAATCCGAAGAAGCCGGTGATAGCTCTCTCTTCGCTCGCCTGGATGCTCTGTGCAATAGCACCGAGTCTGGTGGTGACAGAGAAATAAATATTGTATTGAACACCACTTTTTTTTTTTTTTTTTTTTTAATTTAAAAATATATATATATAATCAACGTATTTATCAGTGTTTCGGACAATGAGCGGGATACCGGGGACCGCTGTCGTCCAGGTCACCAACCTGTCCTCGGCCGTGAGCAGCGAGCAGATGCGCACTCTGTTCGGTTTCCTGGGAGACATCGAGGAGCTGCGGCTCTACCCGCCCGAGTAAGAGCGACATAACCCGGCGCGGCTGGCCAGGAAACCCCGCGGATCTGCGGCCTTTTTCTGCGGATTCTCACCACACCAGATATTAAAAAAAAAAAAAAAAAATGAAGCAGTCGCGTGTAATGTGTAATAACAAACTAATGTTGTTTCTTTTTCCTCTTTTTTTTCTTCCTTCCTCAGCAATGCCCCTCTGTCTTTCTCGTCCAAAGTGTGCTATATTAAGTACCGAGACCCCTCCAGTGTTGGTGTGGCGCAACATCTCACCAATACTGTTTTTATTGACAGAGCTTTGATAGTAGTGCCATGTGCGGAAGGTGAGTGCAGCCTGTTTCGTTCAAACACATTAAATTAAAAAGAATGCAAATGAAATGAAATGTCTGACTTGTCTCAGTGGACTTGCTATGGCCTCCTCCCCTTCAGTTTTTTATTTTTTATTTTAATTTTTTTGGATGAATCCTGGGATCTTGTTTTGATATTTTTTTCCATTTTTTTTCTCCCCTTCTTTACTCACACGGAAAATTAGCAAGTTGTGCACAGGTGCTAGGTAATTTCTCAATAGCTAAGGTTTGTGTTTGGTGTCACAAGGTGGTTTTTATACAGAAAACATTAGAGCTTATGATGAGTGTTTTATTTATGAAGCTTCATTAATAAGGCTAACCTCACTATAAAGACTGGATCCTCTGGAACAAGTAGCTTCATTATATCATCACTTCTTGTATGTGAATTATTAAATACATCCATGGCAGCATTACTGTAGTTTATTTACCCCCCCTTCTCCTGTCTCTTTCATTTTTTTGGTGCTCCTTTTCTTTATATCTCCCCTCCCTCCCCTTTGGTGCCATTGTTGTTCCCTTGTGTACAGTCAAAAAAAAAAAAAAAAAATGATATCACCTCTAACTTGATGCTTTTTTTGTCCTCGTGACTTGGTGCTGGATGGCTACTGAGTTTATTAATTTGGTTTTGTATGTTTTTTCTGTGTGATTATGTGTGCATATCAGATGACTAGACTGGCCCAGCTGTTACACTACACTAGCCTGAGTCAGGCATTGTTTTCCAAGCCACTATCCCCGATCGGGCCAACGCAGCCTTCACGGGGGGAATGTGACCAGGAGAATAGCCCGCTGAGCCTTCCAAGATGGACACCTTGTCTCTTTTTATTTATTTTTCTTTTCTTTTTGGTTTGTTTCCTTTCATACTTTCCCATGTTGTCCACTCTCTACTGTCTCTATTTAGAAAAAAAAAACTACAGTAATTGCTTATCTCTAGCGTTGGTTGTGTTTTATATTTGTTATTTTGGTTTGTTGTTTTGATTATTGTCCAACCCCCACCCCCCTCTCTCTTTCTTGCTACAGCTGCGGCTTGTGTGTGATTGAATTCTGTCCAGGTTGCTACGGCATACCGGTGGGATGTGTATCACACATGGGATGCTAGGAGGATCACTAACCCACTTTTACTCTCTTGTCTCCTTCTCCAGTTGATGTAGTGAAGGGGCTAGACGTTATACAAAAAAGTGAGACCCAGTATTAAAAAAACTGTACCTCATTTGAAGATAAAACTCTTTTTAAGTTCTATTTGCACTTTTCAGGAGTGATGTAGGAGTTTTCCCTCTCATTTTGCTACGTTACAGCTCTGATGTGGATGTTTAGTATTTAATTATGACACAGAAATGATCCATTTCCTCTTTAAAACTTGGAAATTTGTGGCACATGCATTCATGTTTTGTGCCGTTGTTTGCTTTTTAGCATTGCATAAATGGACATTGATGCTCAGTGCCTCCAGCTTAAGATGAACTGAATTTGTAGTTATTTTATCAGCTGCAGATCTTAACCCAGAGTGGAATGAGCACAATTCCTAAATTGGTTGTTTTTTTTTTATTAGCTAAGTCTTGGCTAACATTTCCTACAGTTCTTAAAATTGTTGTTCTTTTCTGTATCTGATGTCCTGTGTGCTATTAGTGATGCAGCCATTGGGGTTGTCTTGTGTTGCACACCTTTCCAACACTGCGAAACGATCGCCCCCCTCCCCCCCACGGAAAAGCGCCCATGCTTGATATCGTATGGTTCATGACCAATATGTTTCCAGTACAGGTGACCCATGCATCAAAGTGTTGACTCATTCTCTGCATTGTGTTTTTTTTTTTTCTTCTTTTCTTTTTTTGATCTATGAAAAGAGACCAAGGACAAAAAAAAAAATCAGTCTTCTTTTGTTTGTGAAAAGAAAAAAAAAACAGTTAAACAGTTTTTTTTTTGCACTTCATTGAAAATAATAATTCAGATTGACTGAGAAGAATAATGTAATCAAAGCAAAGTAAGGATGCTCGGTCTCCAGTATACCATGAGTAGACAGTAGCACACTTGTAGGCTGGATGGGGAAGTGTATGCTCTCTTTCTCTCTAGAATACAGTGGGCTAATTGTGCAGACATAGAGGAGACAGACGAGTCCCTCTATTGCCTTCACTAATATCCGCCTCTGTCCTGCAGGGAAAATCCCAGAGGAGGCCAAGGCCTTGTCACTTTTGGCACCTGCCGCTCCAGTTCCCAGTCTGATTCCCGGCGGGGGGCTGCTCCCGATCCCGACTCCGGCTCCGCTTCAGAACGTGAGTCAGCATCCTGCAGCCTCTCCTCTCCTCTCCTCTCCTCTCCTCTCCTCTCCTCTCCTCTCCTCTCCTCTCCTCCTGTCTTGTCTTGTCTCAGTGATTTTATTACTTGTAATAAAAACTGCGTGTGTGTTTTTTTTTCTCTTTTCTTCACACCTTCAGCTCAACCTCCCGATAGTGAATCGGATGTCGGCCAGTGTTGACCCAGCGGCAGCGGCAGCGGCGTCGGCGTCAGCGTCCGCCCAGCCCCCCCTCATGGGGAACGTGGATCCCTCGAAAATCGACGAGATCAGACGGACGGTCTACGTCGGCAACTTAAACTCACAGGTAACGTGATGCGTTCTCACCTTCACATCCTGCACCGTCACGTTACAGTGCTGTATGTCATTACCGTGCTGACCCCGATGTAAGACGGTATTTTTTACCTCGAAAAAAGTCTGAAAAAGACAGTTCGTCTTAAATTCAAGGCAAGGTATTTGTATAGCCCATTTTTACAAACAGTTTGTCTCAAAGGGCTTTACATGGCATCACAACAACATCCTCTGTCCTTAGACCCTCACATCCACTGAGGAAAAACTCCCCGAAACCCTTTTAACAGGGAAAAATTGGAGAAACCTCAGGGTGAGCAACAGAGGAGGGATCCCTCACCCAGGACAGGCAGACGACGTGCAATAGATGTTGTTACAGACAGGGAAACAGTTTATAGTTATATTATAAATTATATTCAGGGTCTAGATATTTACACATGTAAACCAACGGGTGACGCCAAATAAATTCTCCTCAAGTGAGTCAGAGCTTTTCTTCCTCTCACTCACACCAGTGACGTGGGGAGATGCAGCCGCTGGGAAAAAAAAAAGTGGCTCAAAGGTTACAGGCTAGCTAGCAAACAACAGAGGAGTTATGATGCCAATTGTAAGATTATGGTGAACAGTGTTCGAATTACCCTGCAACTTTTTATTTATTTATTTATTTTTATTTATTTCTTCAGTTCATCCATCTCATATATATATACACACACAAAAAAAACATAAAAGACAAAGCATACCCTCTCATGTGTACTGGTTATATACTGGTTAATACGTTGTTAAATGCTGTTACTAGTAATCAAATCAGTAATAATAACATACCCTGCAACTTTTTATTTATTTATTTATTATTTTTTAACTGGGTCACACACACACACACACACACACACACGGGCTAACCCCAACCCAAGGCACAACACACTGAACCTACTCATAGGTCTCTCCCATAGACTGTAGTCTGTCCCTATCGCTCTGCTTGATGGAAGTGGCACACGCCACCTCAGGTAGCCGTCAGCAGTCTAACCTGACGGAGGGTCAGATATGGTACAGTCCACCTTAGGGGGGTCTGAAAATCGCATCGCATTAGATTTTAACCAGCAAGACTGCAACAGAGTTACAGTTACGTAATGACATTATAAATATTTCAACCACTGCTGTGTTATTGCAGTCTACCAGCTGTTATTTCACTGATACTGACAACATGATTTTAAAGGGATATTTCAACATTTTTGCAAATTGGCCTATTGTCATAATCCCTATAGTCAGGTTCATTACCTTTAATTGTCGGTGCAAGCTGTTTTTAGATTGGCGGGGCAGAGACGCGAGCTGCTCAGCTAACGCAACAGAGGCTCTTGGGATTTCTACGTTTTCCCCATTAGAGTCATCAAATACACAATCCAACAACATGACATCAGTCATTCTGCTGAGCAGCCGTGTCGGGAATGTAGTTCCGGTTATATATTTACCTCTAAAACAACTCTGTCTGGTAACGTTCTGTTATTATCTCATAGCGTGGTGAATGTGCAGGTCACAACTTGTCCACCAGAGCATTTTGGAGTTGTTGGATTGTGTATTTGATGAGTTTGATGAGGGAAACATGGAAATACCGCGCGCTGTGCAGAGCTCACATCTCTGCCCCCCTGATCTAAAAATAGCTTGCACCGACAATTAAAGACAACGAACCTACTCCCAAGACTATAGGGATAATGGCAATAGGCAGATTTGCCAAAATGTTGAAATATCCATTTAAAAAGATTCATTTTTTCTATGATTTTGTCTTATATTCTGGGTGAATACATTCATTTTTTCTCCCCCAGACGACCACTGCAGAGCAGCTGCTGGAGTTCTTCAAGCAGGTGGGAGATGTGAAGTTTGTGCGAATGGCCGGAGACGAGACGCAGCCGACACGTTTCGCCTTCGTAGAGTTTGTGGAGCAGGACTCAGTCGCCAGAGCCCTGACCTTCAATGGAGTCATGTTCGGGGACAGGCCTCTGAAGTATGTGCTTCAGGTTTTAAAAGATCATGTATGAGGAAGAACTTATTTACTCAGAATAACTGATGTGATCTTATTTGTTTCCTGTCCTTCAGGGTGAATCATTCCAATAACGCCATAGTGAAACCCCCGGAGCTGACGCCGCAGGCTGCAGCGAAGGAGCTGGAGAGCGTGATGAAGCGGGTGAGGGAGGCTCAGTCCACCATCGCCGCCGCCATAGAACCAGGTGACGCATTTCCTATCTGCAGTAAGTGACGAGTTTTTAATAATAAAACAAAACAATATTCTGTGTTTGCGCTCTGATGCTGAGTCCGCTGCCGTTGCTCCGCTCCAGCAGCCACAAAGACGCGATCGTCCAGCCGCTCCAGAAGGTCACGGCGATCTCGCTCCCGCTCCCGCTCACGTTCGCACTCGAAATCGCACAGGAAAAGATCCCGCTCGAAACACAGGTGAACATCGAATACTCTTGGTTTTTTATCACTTTTCACTCTTATGATGCTGCGGTCACGTGATGATAGTGACCTTTGTTTTTCTTCGTCCTCCCTTCGCCGTGTAGACCATCACAGAGGTCGTGGCACGGGACCGATTCCCGCGGCTCCCGGACCGGCCACAGGCGGCGCTCCCGCTCCAGAGACAAGAGGCACAGTCGAAGTCGCTCCAGGTACGAGGCAGCACGAGGAGCGGTTTTAGTTTTCAACGAGTCTAAAAGCTGATTCATGCTCCAGAGGAGGTGGAGATGCAGCTGCAGCAGCGGCGTCATCTTCTGCTGCTGCTGCAATTAGAAGTAAATCTGAGTCACTGTGGCGCCTCGTCGTGTTATCACTGCTTATTACAGCGGGGGTCAGCAGTTTCATAACCAGCCTGGTCGCCACCTGTTGACTGTGTCTGACACCAGAGGGAACAGTTCACCGCAGTATCTTCTAAACCTTTAATAAGACGCTGCTGCTGCTGCTGCTGCTGGTTTTTCACAGAGTGTTTTTGCTGCTTTTATTGTTTTCAGCTCACAAAACTTAAACTTAATTGGTGTTTTGTCGTCCACAGGGGCCACAGGAGGAGGAGCAAGGACCGGTCCAGGAGCCCTCGGAGGAAAGCCAAGTCACCATCACCGAAAAGGTAGATCCACCCTGCAGCACTGGTGTCCTCCTCCTCCTCCTCCTCTTCTTTTTTGATTTTATGCATTAATGTTTTTTATCATCAGAAAAAAATCTTACAAACATATTTACATTGCTACATGACTGGGTGTGTAAAAAAAAAAAAAGGGAGTCACCCCAAGGAAGCTACTTAAAGCAGAAGTAAGTGGTCCGGTCGTTTTCGCTAATGCTGCGTTCCAGGCAGGCTTTTGAAATCGTAAATTACAGCTTCAAGTCACAACTTACGACTTTGTAGCATTCCAGGCAACCCACTTGTGTTTTTCCGACCTGTTTTACCGGTGAAAGTCACTATAACGGCCACTTGTAACTTCCGACCGGTGAACTCGTACCAGATCGAACTGGTACCACTTCATGGTCGGAAAAATACGAGTTTCCTTGAACGCACCATAACAGTCCTCGTCCCTACGTCGCCACATTCACGGCGTCCCTTGGCTGCACACACAGCCCTGCATGCCGTTCTCTCTCCTCATTGGATAAAAACTGTAGGATACGATAAATGTTTTCTCCTCGGCTCAGAGCAGAGCAGAGGGACTGAGAGACCCGTGTTTCAGACCAAACACTCTATGTAAGTGATTGCTGTCGGAAGATATAACTATTTAAGACTTATATTAACACAAATATATCACTTACTTCTGCTTTAAAGTAGGTTTGTTACCTTTAGTTGTCAGTGCAAGATATTTTTAGATCGGCGGGGCAGAGACGCAAGCTGCTTCGCTAACGCAACGGAGGCTCATATTTCTACGTTTCCCTCATCAAACTCATCAAATACACAATCCAACAACTCCAAAACACTCTGGTGGACAAGTTGTGACCTGCACATTCACCACGCTATGAGATAATAACAGAACGTTACCAGACAGAGTTGTTTTAGAGGTGAATTCATGGAAAACCGCTGATGCGCGTTCCCGTTGGGCACAGTTTTTCAGCAAGCAGTCTCTGGTAGTGAGCGAGTTAAAGATTGAAATAACAGCGTGACATTTTTAGAGTGACATCAAGCTCGTTCCAAATCTGTGGTCGTCCTCCTGTGGGATTGACAAGCGCATGTGCAGAGTGCACATCAGGTTTGAGCTGCTCTGGTTCTCTCTGATTCTCACAGTTGTTGTTTTTGTTTCCAGAGTGAAGAAGGACAAGAGGAGGGAGCGCAGCAGGGACAGAAAGGAGCGCTCCGCGTCCAGGAAGAGGAGCCGCAAAGACGAGGACAGGATAAAGAGCAAGGCCAAGCCGATGAAGGTGAGTCAGGCTGCAGATACTCACTGACGTGGAGTCTGTCCTCGTCGAGTCGTCGTCGGGTAAAACTGCTGAGAACTTTAAACATTTCTCATGTAACGTGTCCGGTCGTGTTGAGGAGCTTCCTCCCGTGGTCAGATAAAGACTTCTATCAGTGACCTCGTTTACAGCTTTCCTGTGACAGACAAGCTACACACACGCACTTACCTGCCATTTTCATTTTTACCGTACAGTTCATGGTAGGAAGGTGTTGAGCTTGTTTCTTGAATAGGAAATTATTATACAAATATACAAATGCTGCATCACTCAGAATTTGAATCTCCATTGAGCACCATTATGTCTGTGTTAATGAAAGAACGCCTGTAACCTGCAGAGACGTAGATGAGGAGAGTAAAATATTTTTAAATTTACTACCAACCTCTAGGTTTTAAATATCCTTCTCTTTCTCCTTTTATTTTTCTTGTATCTCTATTAATTTATGTTATGCAAATGACCAAAGGTACATAAGGTTCACTGTAATTACTTCTAATTATATGTGACAATAAAGTAAACTTAACTTAACAACTTAACTTAACTTAACAACTTGACTTAACTTAGGGAAAAATTAAGTGAGTTAAGTCTGGTGGGTTTTTAAGATGATCCATAAACAATATTTACAGTAGGCAGTCAAGGATGAATGTTGTGTTCAGACAGTTAATTGTTGCTTCTTACTAAAATAATTTGCTAAAGTAAATAAGTAGAAATAGTGAATATAGAATATAATCTAGCAGATCAGTTGTCAATGACGCAAAACATTCAAACCCACATTTCTTATTGTACATGTTCCCTTTATAAAAGTCGTTTTCTCAGTGAGGAGCATTTGCGTCATCTCTTCTGCATCCTGTTTCTCTCACTATTTAAAGTTGCTTTTAATCTCCCATCAATATTATATACCTCCAGTCTGTTACATCACTATACAGAGTACATAGATGTGGATGTGGTTAATGCCTCCGTGTTCATTGAGGGTTGTGCGTGTATACAAGTTACCACAGTGTAAATCTGCCACTGTGAGAAAAAAAACCCACCAGTTTGATGTTGGGACGTGTTTTAACCTCCTGCCTTTCCATTTATGGCACATTAGAAATGATGTGTTTCACATCATGACATGTTTTCCTGTACCAAGCTATACCGCACACACAATATGTGCCATATTTAATTGAAAAAGGAAACGTTTCAGACCCGAGGGGCAGTAAATCAAAATGACGACACTTGACACCGACTTATCCTATACGTGTTAAAACCTCATATATGTTGTTGAGGCGGAAATAAAGAATGAGTGCAACTGACTTATTCTGTGTTGAATCAATAAATAATAAACTACTGAACAAGAAAACAAACTAAAAACCTAAATTCATTCCTCGAGGTAAGTTCTTCAGGCTTTTCAATGGTAGATATTGATCAACCTGATGCAGTGAAAGTGAACTGTAACGATCTCTTTGAAATGATGGATAAAATCTGATCTGATCATCAGATTTTGAGAGTTCAAACACTGAGCCGTTATCGCTGACCACCAGTTTCCCGTCCTCAACAAATTCCCCCCACGTTGATCTCGTTGCTTTTTGGTGAACGTGACCCCATCATCAAACCTCCGTGAATTCACCACGAAGATCACACAGAGGAGATAGCCGAGGGATGAAAGGTGTCACGTTTTAGACTCATTATCGCCCTCGATCTTCATCTTCTTCGTTGATAACGATCTGAACACCTCGTTCGACATAGGATGGCAGAACAAAATGTTGTTCTCGGAAACGGCTGCAAGCTCTGCGACGATCTGGGTTTTAAGAGAAACACAAGCTCCACAAACACCTGCAGAGTTTTGTTTCCATGTCTTTACTGTAGAAGAGCAGCTGCAGCAGCAGTCTGAGCAACTTCCTCATTATCTGATACTGGTGAATGAATTAATCTGTGATCTCAGTCTCTACTTTAAGCAAAATCAACATTTAGTAGATGCAGGTGAATGACGTCCCATCAGACATCATGATAAAAACATCTGGGCTGAACTTGTTCCAGTAGATAGACGCAGAAGCTTAGAATAGTTTGTGTGACATTAACTGACACACACGTTGTTTTTGTTGACACTTGTGACGTAATCTAATGAAAATGGACAAAAAGTTAAGTAGTTGGAATAACAGAGATTGATGGGGAAAAGCAAATTTATTTATATGGCACATTTCAGCAACAGGGCAACTCAAGGTGGTTTACATATAGTGCAAAAGAAGAACATGAAAACAATTGCAATTGCATGCAGCTACAGTATTTTTTAAAGATGCAAGTGAATAGAGAAAAATAGATAACAGAATAAATAGGTACAAAATAGTGTAGGGTCGATTCTGTGACTAGAAATCAATGTATGAAATCCAAGAAACTTTGCCCTCAGTCTTACACAGTTAGTGAATGACTCCTCTCCTCATACTCTGGTTTAGTATCACAAAGCCTCATCACTCTGCTCCTCATTTTTCAGATTGAGTTCAGATCTAGTTTAGATTTCAGTCATTCATGTTTCTAAGAAAATCACAGTATTAGTTTGACTTCTTACATGGGCTGATTTTGTATTTTTGCAGTTTCACTGTGTGATTCAGATCCGATGCCAATAAACGTCTGTTATAATGAAACTAATCAAGGAGCTTAAATGTAAATACAGAAACAACGCTAATTTCAAATCTTTTTTTTCCCTCTGATGTTCTGTTGGTGGTTAAAGGGATAGTTCAACATAGAGTTGCACGATACCCACGGTAGCCACGGTACCCCGCGGTGCCAAAACGTAACGGTTCCTACTATACTACAAATTCTACACGACGGTACTACCGTGGATTACTACTACCGGTGCCAGTTTCCGCTATAGCGGCCGCCTCTCCTCTCCTCCCGGCTTCTCACTGCACGCACTCCCTTGTAAACAAAACCCACATGCACCCACTGCAACCTAACTACACAGCTGCTGAATGATTGGCTGTTTGCCTGTTACTGGTGATGTCCGGGGATATGATAGGCTGTTTCCGCACGCTGGGTCCGCCCGTCTGTTATCTGATTGGCTGTTCGTGTGTTCATGCCGGCAAGAACGGACTCCATGAAGACAGCTGAGACAGCTCCGCTTCGATAGAAACTCGCTTCAAAACAAACAACGAGCTAAAGTTCTGTCTCGTCCGACGCGCGCACGGCTTCACAAACACGAGACAACACACTGACCACGGCTGAAGCACCGGGCGCGAGCGGCGAGTCTGCTGCGTCGTCGTCAGTGGCACTTAATTAATTTAGCTCTGTTTATTTTCTCATTGGCTAATATCAGGCTATATGCTCCGTGTACAGGCTGAGGAATAAAGAGTTAAAGGATGTCCAAGTATAAAGCACCTAGAAAATGCATAAAAATATAGTTTTCACAGGGAATCAGTTCCTGTTCGTTGTATTTTGTCCTGTCCTCTATGGTTTATTATGAAGAAGCATTATTGTCAAATAGATTTTTTTTTAAAAGACAGTGGATTTGTTTTTATCCTAAGTTGATTATTTATATTTGTTAAACATAAATTAATGTGCAAGAGACTGAATGGTTATTTATTTTCCACCATATAAATTCTAACTTCATTTATTTGTTTTTTATTGCTTATTTAAAAATATTTGTTTCAGTCTAATTCCTACTTCACTAGTATTATGTTTATCATGCACCAAACAACATTATAAGTAATTAATAAGTATTTATAACTTGTACAAATACATTGCAGTTCATAAAAATAATAATAATAAAAAAAGGTTGCAGTATCGTGATATTACCCGGAACCGTGATACTTTGTCTGGTATAGTACCGTGGTTACTCATTTTGGTATCGTGACAACTCTAGTTCAACATTTCAACAGACGGAGTTGTTTTAGAGGCAAATACAGAGACTGCTTGCTGAAAAACTGCACCAGACAGGAACGTGCATCAGCTGCTTTGCATGAATTTACCTCTGTCTGGTAACGTTCTGTTATTATCTCATAGCATGGTGAATGTGCAGGTCACAACTTGTCCACCAGAGCGTTTTGGAGTTGTTGGATTGTGTATTTGATGGGTTTGATGAGGGAAACCAAGAAATCCCATTAGCCTCCGTAGCGTAGCTCTGAGCAGCTCACGGCTCTGCTCCGCCGTTCTAAAAATAGCTTGCACCGACAAATAAAGGTAATAAACCTACTCCTAAAATTATAGAGATTATGGCCAGTTTGCCAAAATGTTGAACTATCCCTTTAAAATGACGTTGGTCCAGTTTGGTCTGACCAGGTTTGTGGTTGTTGGTTGTTCCAGGTGGAAAGGGACTATGACAGGGAAGAAAAGGACGACTACGGGAGTGAGAGAGAGGACTCGGCCACGCCGAGCGAGGACATGACACTATCGCCCTGCGTCCAGCACAACGGCAGCTACACGGGTCACCGAGACGAGGAGGAGGAGGAGAACGCCGGCTTGGGCGCCGACGGCAACAAGTGACTGTTGATGGAAACGAGACGTTGGAAAGGAAATTCAAATGAACTCATCGACACACCGTCGCGTGCGTATTAATGCATAAACACAGGATAACCACTTAGAGCAGTGTGTTTTCCCCATCATCATCATCATCAACTCCATCTCCATCTCCGTTTCCTTTTCATAAACAACTTTCTTGGCAACACATGGATCCTGTAATTCAGCTCATTATCTGTGACCCGCCTGAAGAGTAAGTGAGCACTCAGCACAGCAGAGACCCCCTTCCCCCACCCCCCACCCCCCAAATCCTCCTCTGTTAAACAGGCCAGTTGAAAATGAATGAGACTTTGAATCAAACACAGCAATACAAGCTCACAAAGTGCTGCAGCATCAAGTCAGTTCATCTCAAGGAAACACGAGACAGAAAAGAGCAGATTCTCACAGGAACAATAACTCGCACCCACAACTTTGTTTTAGCTTCAGATTTTAACCAGACCAAAACGTGACATCGTGAAAGTACAGATTAATTGTCCAAAGAGCTTCATAACCCTCTAAGATTGTCAATATTTATGTATGAAAAGTCTATTTGTCTCAATTTTGCAAGGACGACTAGCTGCATTAACAGTAATGAAGTAACGTCTGCAGTGGTTTTCGGTGGTAAAGAGGAGGAAAACATGAGTCAGAGGAGCCGCAGAAGTTGAAGAGGAGCAGATTTCATCAGTTTTTTTTACTGTACAAGTTAGAAACGCAAAGGACAGAAGGGCCTCAGGTCGGCAGCTACGCAGGATCACATCACATCACACATTTTCAAGCTTTACACACTTCCTCAGGCAGCGTCAACTCAGTTAATTATCCTGTGAGGTCGAAGGAGCATCGGTTTCTATGGCAACTGAGCAACAGAATTAGGTTTTACAGATGTTCGTTAATATTCTGTACAACAAAGTTTGTGTGAAAGCAGCTGCATTTGTCAAAACATGAAAAGAAAAAAAAAATGTTAGAGCTTGACCCGTAGTTTTGTTTTTTGTTTTTTTTATGAGGCAGCTGAAATGGTCTGTTTTTATTTAGTGACACGGTGAGGTCACTGTGAGGTCGTGTTGGGGTGAAGCGCCCCTCGTACTCTGCTGCAGCGACACTTCAGTGTGGTTCGAGACGACAACTTCCTGTATTCTGTTTATATTGACCGAGGGACGCAAGTGGTACATTAATACATCTGAGGCGTGCATAGATGTAATTTTTTTTAAAAAGGAGAGACAGTGGAAAAGTTTCTGTCGTCGCTGAAATGCTCATTTACGCTTAGTGTGGCGTTGGAGGGAAACTCTAAACCAGAGAGGATCTGTGAAGGATCTGATTCAATTCCTGCTTTGCACCATTTTTTCCTCCATCATGTGGGAAGTTGGACTCCAAAAGCAAAATGTACGGTGTTGATTTTATAACTTGAAGTGCTGTAATGCAGAGTATATACTGTTTCTGTGAACCTGTCTCTAAAATATTATGGGGAAAACAAAAACAACAAAAAAAAGGTTTCATTTTTCATTTGGTCAACATGAATACATGGCTTTATTTCCTGTTTACGTCCTGTACATGTAACTGCTTTTGTTTTTTTGTTTTTTTAAAATATATTTCTGATTGATTACCTAGTCGTTGCAACAAGATCACAAAGTATTATGTTCCCTCCCTGTTGTTGTTGTTGTAATGCCGTGAGAGAAAAAAGAAATATTTACTGTTTTATAAATACTAAACAGGCCTATACTGTAAAAAGAAAAAGAAAAAAGATGTTGGTGCAGGATGTCTGTCGGTCAAAGATGCTCTTAAACTTCACAGCAGCTGAACGTGATGTGTCACAGGTCAACGTACCGCTCGCAAGCACAGAAGGGTCAAAAAGTGCCTAGACGTAGATTGTACAGAATATTCTAATAAATAATACGGAGACTTAACTGACAGATGCAACCTGAGTTTATCGTTATGGTCGGATGTTGAATTGCTGAAACTGAGATCTTATATTAAAGTATTGTCAGCTGTCTGTAGTGATTAATTAATAGCAGAATAGGCTGAAATTTTGTGGATTTGTTTTCACATTATTTACAATTTTGGGCGTTAGCAAAGCCGGTATTGAGTAATGTATCAACAACAACAAAAAAGAAATGTATCTGTAAACTGACCCCAGATTGAGCTCAGTTCAACATGAAAGCTTGTTTTTTTTTCTTTAAAATCTTTATTTTTTTAAAACAAGATGTTATCACTGTTGTTTTTTGCCAAATTCCACTTCTTTACTGCTTTTAAAAATCTGATTTTACAGTATTTTTGTTTATTTTCTTGGTTTTTTCGTGTGTGTGTGTGTGTGTGTGGACAACCTGTGATAACGTTCAGTAAAAAAGCATTTCCAACAAAACTGACAGTATGTGACAGAGTTTTATATTTTATACCCCTGTATCCATGATGTATGGTAAATACTGTAGAGACATGTTCCATGGTTTTCTGCTGGGGGGGGCGGGGACTGGGCGCTCGGTGTAAAGATTTGCTAACACTGTTTTTGGAGAGCTTGGATGTGAGTGTCTGATCCACTTCAGGTTTGAATCTAACAATAGATCTGATCTGTTTCCAAAAAAACGCTCAATAAAGAGACTTTACATTCATATGTGTTGTGTTTTCTGATTGTTGCAAGTTGACCAGCTCGTGTGTAAAAGCTTCTTCAAGACAAATGGAAAAAAAATTGGAGGTTTTGCTCAAGCTTTCAAAGGGGAAGAGCATCATCTCCACTGTGAAACGTTGAGGAGTTTCAGTTATGTTTTGATGCATCTTGCACATGGAGCACAGTGCAGTGAACAATGAAATCAGAAAATCATCAAAGTTATCAGGAGCCAAACAAACTCCTCAGTGTCCAGGATCTGTGTCTCAGCCAGAGGTCAGATAAACACCTAAGTTCCCGTTCTGAGGTGGCCTCCTCCTACGAGTCCTGGTCTTATCCAAACCAAACATCTAAGCAAAGAACTGAAACTGACCATTGCCATTGCAAGAAGGATCTTGAGTTTGCTCAAGAGCTATTGAAAGTGCCTGACTTTAGTGACTGAAGGAGATACAACACTGGGTTAGATCAGCGTTATCCGATCCATGCCAAAATCAAACGCATTTAGTCTGTTGTAATGGATGTAGAAGTAAGAACAGTGGATGTCTCTACCATTTAAATGCATATGTGATCCTTGTCATCATGCCGTTGGCGTTTTTCTTGCATCATGACAGTGCTTTGAGTGCAGCCATCCTCTTACAGTTGCTTGGTGCCGCAAACCAGATAGTCGTTAAGTGCCGAGATCAAAGGCACCTTGACTCTCAAAGCCGTTTCACCTCTCAGACTTCTTCAGTTCTAGAAAAGAGCCAAAATATGGCCAGTAATTGCCTTCAATTTTAGCATTTAACAACCACAATGACCTGGATGACTGAGAACCTTCACAGATGTCATACAAACCAGATAATATATTAACTGTGAGTAGTACACACAAGAACAAAACGCAGGACTGAGATCTGGTGAGTGGTACAACAGTGTTGTAGAGATTACATTGATACACTTGTGTTTTTTGGGTCATTCAGTCCCAGTCGTCTGTAAATGAGGCCGTGTCAGTCAGGATGTCGTCATGACACCTGTTCATCTCGCTGCCCAGGATCGGACTGGTGCTGAACTGTCTTACATAGTCCAAGCTTGACCTCACCACTGTTGCAGGGGCATCTGCGGCACCACTGTCCATGCTGGCCTGAGTGCAAGTTTGGGTATTTGCAGGAGAAGCCTGAGGCATACCCTGCTGAAACATTTCCATTGTTGTATATCCACCCGAAAACACAAAAGGAGAACTCTGTAAGTTTGTTTGCTGTATGTTCAAGGGTGTGTCTTCTGTAGCTTCGGGGATGTTTTCTCCATCCGCATCCTCTGAGTCTCTTTGGATCCAGTCAGAAGTCGGTTCTGGCGAGAGTTCCTCGTCTTCTGAGTCGTGGAGAAGTGGCAACACGCTGGGGAACGCAGTCTCTTTCTCAACTAACTGAAGACTACTCGTGTCCCACTCCACCATCTTCATGGTGCTGATCGACTCTAGCAGTTCCTGTGTGAAATAGACACAGTTGAAAAATTCCTCCATAAATTCGTGAACAACAAACATCTGGGAGTATGAACAAGTTAAATCCTCATGCTTTAGCAAACAGCTGCCACTAGGACTGTAGAAGTCCTTGGTGTAGATACGTCGTACATTTATTTGATGAGTCCAAGAGAATCAAGAACTAAAAGTGAGTAGGGAGTCCTTGTTAGAAATGTTAGGACGTTAAATGTGTTAAGAGAGGAGGTGGTAAGATATTCTCAGAGGTACAGAGGGACACCCTGTTCTGATAGCATTCGGTTCCTTGTTCCACCGTTAGGGAACCTCAGACAAGAAGAGTCTGCGGCTGCGATTGGTCTGATTTCTCTGAGGAACCCAGAAGCCACTTAGGAACATGAGCCTCTATGATTCAGTCCAAGCAGAATTAACCCAGTTGACTGTAATTTCTGAGCTGTCTGGCAGGTAACTTGAGGAATTTGTTGGGTCTCTGCAATGCTAAGAAACAAAAAGCCCAAACAGGCACTTACCATCTCAAAGGGTTTTTCTAGTTTCTGCATGGCATTGCTGTTAACAGGGTTAGGTATGCTGGGCCACAGGACGACTTTTGCTCTAGATAAAGCAGATAGAGGTGAGTAGAGTCGATGTTGAGAAGAGATGTTTAATCATGTTAGGGATTAGTGTACCGGTATTTGTGCGTTTGTGATAGCGTCTTCAGTGTGGTACCTTTTTATTATTGGACCTCCAAATATCAGCACAACAACCACAACAACGAAGAAAGTGATGATAGCTGTCAGATTAACATTAGAAGACCCTATGAAAGGAAACAAAAATAGCAAAGATGAATGTTTAGAATCTGATGCAGATATAAATGTAAGACATTTAATTTATTAAGAAGCTGTTATATTGAAATAACCTTGCTGATTTGTTTTAAAGACGTATGCGGTGCTGGGTAGTCCTGCCCCCGCCCGGGTGAGACCTGATATCCGGACGTGGTATGATGTGTCACATTTGAGATCCTCCAATACATAGGTATCAATCTCTGGATCCACAGTAACATCTGGAATCAAAGAGTTGTCAACAAAAATATTTCAATAAAAACAGTCTTGAGCCATGCTAACAGTGAACAGATAAAGGGATGCATTCACCATGAAATATCTGAAGTGATCAGATTTAGATTCGGTCAAAATAGTCCGGCCGACTTTTATTTGGTGCTAATTAGCAAACGTTAGCATGCTTAAAGGGACAACGAGGAGTTTTGGAAAGCGAAGTGTTTTCATACTACATTTACCATGAGCCTCCGCGCGCACAGTGAAATTCTTGGACCGGCGCAATACGGCCGTCTTGTCAAGAATGTTCTCATTTATCAACAATGAAAGTCAGAGGTTCGAAGACGATCAGATACTGTCGTAGTTCCGACCATAAACAGCGATTCACCGGCGTTATTCCCATGACCCGCCGGAGTCGGCTCGCCCAGCACTTCCACCATTAATTAAAATAACAAAATAACGATAGAGACAAAATGATACAGTATATTTATCGAAAATGGAGCCATTAACAAGTGTGGGTAGCGTAGATTCATCCACATTAACGTGATCTTTTTTATAACCAAATAGAAACTCCTCGTTGTCCCTTTAACTCAAGACACTTGGACACCACTGTACTTAAGGAGCTTCCCAGAGCTGTTAACATGGCTGCATGACTTGTATTCATCTTGGAAAATGATTCTTCAAGGGTTTGATGCACTTCAAAATTAAACACTCTCATATTAACAAATGCTGTAATTTAGCTAGAATGCTGGTGGTTGATGATCGTTTGACTGTTCCAAGGATATTGATAAAAGTAGGCCTACTTGTCAGGCCTGTTGCATTAGTTGGCTAACTGTAGCAACATACAGTACATCAAAATAAAAGTAGTTTAACCAGTTATAAAGTACGTCTGGATCATTCAGAGAATCAGAAGACAGGTTTACAGACTCTGCTCTCACAGCCCTGTCAGTCAAACTACCCCCGCCACGTTCTTGACTAATAGACCACTGAAGCCATGATGGACTTATGTTAATGTTGTGGTGGTGACTGTGGCTTTGAAGTTAGCGCTAACTGTCAGCATCTGATTTTCGGTCTGACTCAATGCTCCACAAACCCCCAGAGACTCTGACAGTGAGAGATGAACTGCCTTTTTTTGCTGAACACAGCTCCTACAATTACTTACTACATTAGGCTTTCTATTGATAAACCAGAACATCAAGTGTAGGAGTTTGTTTTACTTACTTTGCTCACTTTTCTTTGTACTCGTCCCTCTGGGGGTGTACTCTGCATAGTGGATTATGTAACCCAGCAGGAAACCTCGGAGGTCGTCCTCCGGGATGGACAACCACTGCAGCACGGCCGAGGTCAGCGTCACGTTGAAGGTGCTGACGTTGGAGGGAGCACCGACGGGAGCTTTGCAGACACAACATCAATAGGTCAATAGGACTGTTTGTTATGGACAAAGTGAGTAGAAACCTGCAGAATTAAGATTTAAGATCTGATCTTAATGCTTGTTTCCTAGGTAAAGGACCTAATTGATTAGTTGGTCAACTTCTTTAGTTCACACTAAAATATCTCAACAGCTACTGAATGGATTTTTCTGTCATGCACAAACATTATTGATCCCCAGAGAATGAATCTGAATAACTTTGGTGCCTGCCAACAGCAGGTTGGTGTTTGAAATATCTCTTCAAGTGCTGAATGGACGGTTATGAAACCTGATGCAGTTGTTCAACTCTCTGTGAACTTCAGGGACCCTTCTTTTTTTTTTTTATTATTGAGTTTCATCGCCTTTAGACTTTGGGACCAGGTCAGGCCTACACAACAACTTCCAGTGCTGATTGATTAGGGTGAGACGTGGGTGAGCAGCATTACATCCTCACAGAGCTGAGACATACAGTGGGAGGAATAATAATTCACATATTAACCTTTTTTGATTCATAAAATTTCCCTTGCGTCTCTTCATTGCACACCCCGCCCCCTCCCTCACACACACCCCACCCCTTCCTTTTTTTTTTATGAATTGAAGAGCTACAATTTCTGTAGTTATGTAGTTTTATTGGGTCAGTATCAGTACCTATTCTACATTTCATGTGAATTGGTTCAATGGAAACACGAGAGACTTTCACTTACATCCTTCTTTGAAGTAGAACTGGGTCGTCCCGTAGGTGCTCTCGCTGTTGTTGATGTGCTTCATGTTGCAGGTGTCCTTCTCTGGGCGGACGTGCAGAGTGATGGTGTATCTCTTGTAAGGCTCCAGAGGCTCTGGTTATTTAAAGAACCAACATGGACCATCAACATCTTTGCATTTGTCTTGTTACTCCATGACAAAGATGATCTATTTAAAAACTTTGCTGAATGTAATGTTCATGTTTACCATGCACACCTCCTGAGAGAGATACGGTCATGTTGTTGTTTTCATCCTGGTAGAAGGACTTAGAATTAGTTTTATGACCCTTTGTCCTCCACTCCACTGAGTAACAGACATAAGTTTGGATGAGATCATCCGTCCAGGAGATGGTGAACGACGTGTTGCTGTGGACTGTGATGCTCAGCTTCCCGTCTGCGGCACCTGTGGACACAAACACAAACACAAACATGTCTCTAACAGCTCTTCATCTTCATAAAAAAAAAACAAAAAAAAAACAGTTTGCTTCTGTGATAGTGAACCAACGCTCACTGGGGATGTCCTCCTCTCGCTGTGGTACTGTCAGACTCTCTGGTGGCGAGGTGCTGGCGTTGTTGACAGCGCTGATGTTGAGATGATAAGACGAGTAGGAGAGAATCAGCGTGATCTCAGGCTGAGTGGTGTTGATCCGCTCTAACGGACGCTCGCCTGACACTTTACCCACAGTCACGTAGAAGCTGTCGTACAGGCCTACAGCAGGAAACTAACACACAGGGTCCTTTAATCATCCTGCTAACATCACGTATGGCTCCACAGAAGGTGAACTACACATTATATGTTTCTAATGAAGGACAAGATGCATTAAAAAGAAAAACTTTACCTTCCAGGTTAGAGAAAGTAGTCTTTGGCCTTTTTTCCCTACAATGTTGGAATCATTGTGGTAGACAATGCTTGGCTGAGCTGTCAGTTCTGCAGTAGGACCAGAAACATTATTTCAGCTTTAACTTTAATTGAACTTTTTCCTGCTCTTGAAAACATCCAGTCAACTTTTTATCATTCAGTTTATATAAAAGTTGCTTCTTAACTAGTTGAAAATAATCAAATAGAGACAAACTGACCTGATGGGACAGTGAACGTCTCGCTCCACGGGCACTGGGTGCATTTACTATTAGTGACGCACTGTATCTGCACAACGTAGACCAGAGAGGAGTTGAGATTCTCCACTGTGCATCGCTCTGCGCTCTGGGACTGAACTGAAAGCTGAGAGCAACATGGAAATGAAAAAATGTATCTATTTGTCTTAAAGGGATAGTTCAACATTTTGGCAAATTGGCCCATCTCCATAATCGCTATAGTCTTAGCAGTATGTTTGTTACCTTTAATTGTAGGTACAAGCTATTTTTAGAACGGCGGAGCAGAGCCGTGAGCTGCTCAGAGCTACACTACGGAGGCTCATGGGATTTCTTGGTTTCCCTCATTAAACTCATCAAATACACAATCCAACAACTCCAAAACGCTCTGGTGGACAAGTTGTGACCTGCACATTCACCACGCTATGAGATAATAACAGAACGTTACCAGACAGAGTTGTTTTCTAGGTAAATTCATGCAAAACCGCTGATGCATGTTTCCATCCGGGGCAGTTTTTTTGATGAGTTTGATGAGGGAAACCAAGAAATCCCATGAGCCTCCGTAGCGTAGCTCTGAGCAGCTCGCGGCTCTGCTCTGCCGTTCTAAAAAATAGCTTACACCGACAATTAAAGGTAACGAACCTACTCCTAAAACTATAGGGATTATGACAATGGGCCAATTTGCCAAAATGTTGAACTATCCCTTTGAGACTAGATATTAAGTCCATAGTTATGGTTACACAACCATAAATATCCACAGACAATCAAAGATGCACTTGAAAAGCAAATGTGAAATCTTTAAAGGGGCCTTCAAACTTATTTAAGGCATAAAGATACATTTACCCATCATACACAGCTGGAATCCCCTAAAACAAATGTATAATGTCTTCAGAGACTTGCAAGTAGACTACCTTAAGTTTTGCTTAAAAATTAAAAGACTCAGACAGAAGATTTTCTAGATGCATTTGCTTGATGTTTGACAGTTGTTCTCCACACAGGATAAACCCTCATTCATTTCTGTTGACCCTAATACAACAACATCTGCATGAGGAGAAAGAAAGAAATGTCTCAACAGTATCTCATCAACTGCCATGAAATTTGGTTCAGATTTGTATGGAGTCCTCAGGATGAACTGTAATCACTTTTGTACTTTTGTACTTTCATTTTAAATGTATTTTTATTTATTTTAGCTTGTCATATATTTGGTTTTGACAATTTCTTGCAAGACAACAACCTAATCAGTCCGGATGAACAGCAGTTTCCTAGCTATTGCACGTAAAGTCAAAAAGTTGAATCAACCACAGAAAGTATTTAGTTAAAACCAACCTCGTCCCATAGCAGGCTGCCCAGTGCTTTATATCTCACAGAGTAAAACTCAATGGCCTTCTTGTCGTCTTCTGGCCAGCTCACTGTCACAAGGAGTTTCCCAGACTGGCGTCTGAAGGAGACAGTGTATGGAGGACCACACCGCACTGAAATATATATTTTTTAAAAACAAAAAAAACATCAGCAATATTCACATTTATCATGAAAATCTGAGAATCTGATAAGAAACCTGCTCATATTTGATGTTTCAGACTTACACATGCTGTTTGGTAAACCACTGAAAACGGCTTTTGTGCAGTTACTTGATTTACTGTGTTCATAAACCTCAGCGGTCATGTTTAATGCTTTGAACACAGCAACATTTTCAGAGAGTGTGGCGATGTTGCCGAATGATCTGCAGGGTCTCTTTGGGGGTCTATAAAAAGGATAAGAGATGTTTATTATGGTGACACGTGTACATTTAAAAGGATATAAGGTAGAAAAGGAGGGAAATGTAAAACTCACTGCTTGATGACGAGTGTGTACGTCTTTTCTGAGGAGTGGTTTCCAGGTTTCCACACACAAGTTTGTACATCTGGGGTTTTATATTTACCAAAACAGTCTACACCATGGACACCGCCTGAAAAAGAGAGACAGCAAAAAGTAAAAAAAGATAAAACTGAACCTTTTTCTCCTGATCTGATCAGCAGCTCAGGATGAGTCAGATGTATTTTCATTACCTGGTTGAATCCCACAGTGCTGATAGGTGGAAACGATCTCCTCTGACTTGCACTTCACTGGAACATGATATGATGGTGATGAAAGTGTGAAAGTTCAGATCGATATCCTCAAACAATCAGATTTCACATGAATTCTGAGTTTCTCAATGGAAAAAAAACACGACTCGTCATGTCACTTTGGCACTTTCTCTTTTTTTTTCTTTTTTTTTTGATGAGAGTCTGCAGTGTGACAGCCGAGGATGAAGGACCTACCTCCTCGAGCTGCTTGGACCTGAGCGGACACTGTAGTGTAGTGGGCCAGGATCAGAGCTTCAGCGTGAACAACAGCAGAAACTTTAGTCAAAAACCTGCTTTCAGTGAATTTGCTACTGGTTTTAATTCATGACAAGAAACTGTACTGCTCATTAATGAATCCACAGCAATAAAACAGAGGTGACAGTCCACTTACCGAGGATGAGGAGCTGTGGATGACCTGCACAAGAAGAACATTTTGAATCTACAAAGTCAGAGTGAAATCCAACCATGTCTCCTCCTGAGACTCCAAGACTGAAGACTTGAAACACCGAGATGGTGACGTTCTCACGCTCGCAACCTGCTGCCAGTCACAGACATGGTGCACACATACACACACACACACACACTTATACACACACACACAGGCAGCTCACATCAGAGTGAACAAGAAGGAAATGTTTCAGGGAGATAAACAGTGGTGGTGGTGTCGAGGGGCGTGGACACACACTCTGCGATACAGCTCATAGAGAGCGGTGGCCGGTCCCCAGGAGTCTGAAGAAAAACTGTTATTTGTCCCCTGTCTCTACTTCTTCTTTCCACAAATAGAGCCGCTCAGCATACGAGCTCTTCAGATAACAGTCACTCTGACATGCAAACCGAAGGGAAATGACTGTAAAACACATCAGACTGTTGAATGAATTAATGAACAGAGAAACTCATCTGCCAGTCAAAGCAGGAAAGCACATATTTGGTGAATATTCTGAATATTCTTGAAAGTCAGCTTTCAAAGAAACTTGCTAAGAGGCACAACGTGATGACATGATGCATTTTGAATCATTTGTTTCAGACGTATTTCTGAAATATCATTTGTCACTTGTCTGTTTTGGGAAATGTTTCTGCCCCAGGAATAGAATCACTGAGTCACAGAAGTAGAAGTTTTGTCTCGCTATTTTTAAGAACAATTATAAGAATAAGAATAAGAATAAGCATAAGCATAAGAATAAGCATAAGAATAAGAATAAGAATAAGAATAAGAATAAAAACAAGAATAAACCCAAGAACAAGAATAAGAATAATGTTTAAATGAAGAGCACTGAGGAGCATTACTGTAATTAAAAACTCATTGTAAATACACTACACAACATTTCTTGAGTAATATAAGTGTTTATGGGGATAATTTATATATTCCAACAATTCTGATTTTCATAATGTTTGTGTCTCATTATGATTAAGTTTAATTACCTCATTTATTTTAAATAAAAACCATCAGAAAAAAATCAACAATTTGAAAAGGAGAAAATTATTTATTTCAACATGACTAAAAGGTCAGTTGGTGAATTGATTGGACCAGAACTTGACGTTTGTTATAAAACCTTTCAAATGAGACAAAAGGCAGATAACAATGAGGTGCGTGCGTGTGTGCGTGTGTGTGTGTGTGTGTGTGTGTGTGTGTGTGACTAAGATCTAGCGTGTGAGGGCACAGTTGACTCAGATAATCACTTTCCTCTGTGTGATGGCATGAAAGGTCTCTGAAGTCATTGCAGATTAATTTACAGAAACCTGCTCTTTTACCAAAAATCAAACTGTTACCTCTGGTCCATCTGTCACATGTGTGACATCAGAGATTATTATCATGTATTTCCTACTTAAAGCACCAGTTATCACTCTATTTACCCAGAAATGTCTTTTTGTTGTTGTTTTTTTGCCGCTTCACTGAGATGTTTGACCTTCACTGGTGTTTGTGCAGAGCTGAAGAAGCAGAAAGTCCCTCTGAGCTGACATTAAACTCAAGACACATAAGATGAAGAGAAGTTTCTGACATTGGTTTGAAGATGAATCATGGTCAACCTTTAATATTCTTGAGGTGGGAAACATTTGCACCTTCACCAAGTGTCTAATCTGGAGCTGATTGGACCAGGTGGACGAGATTTTAAAGAATTTGAAACCAGTTAATTGAACGAAAACGTGTAATATAATTGAAATATATGTGGCTTGAAAAGTTGAAGAGTTTTATTTTAGCTGAACAACTCATGTGATGTGATTGACTGGTAAACACACCTGGATGTTGTTTCTGCATGTTGTTTCCAACATTTAAACTCCAGCTTTTCATAACTCAAACATCTGTCCAGGTGAATTTCCTGCCCTCCGAGGGCTCTCTGGAGTTTTTCTTTTTTTTACACTGGTGAAACATGTAAAAAAAAAAAAAAAAAAAAGTCCTGTGCACACCAAACAGTTCAAAACAGGTGCGTAGGTGGGATGAGCAACAAAGAGGCAAAAAGAAAGGAAAAATGACCCTTCCTGATGAAGGCTCTCAGCCTAAACACATCGAAGCGTCTTTTATATTTGGCCCTCAATGCAATAAAGGCATTTTAATATTTTTATTCAAGATGAGTGCCTTGGTATTTTCTCTTTTTTCTAAATAACTGCACACTGTCTGAACTTGCAAAACAGATTACATTTATTGTCTGGAATCTCTCATTACAGATGGCAGGTCAATGTGTGTGTGTGTGTGTGTGTGTGGATAATAAATGAAAAGGATATTATTTGTTTTGCAAGTTGATTTACGGTGTGTCCCTACATTTTCTGCTTGTGCTCCTAAAATTTTAACTTTAAATTAAGGGCCACTGTGCCCCTAATGAAAAAAAAATGTCTGTAGCCAACTTTACAGCTGATCTGAAGCTCCGTGTTTCACATGAGCTTTTTTTTTATTATTATTATTTTTTTTAGAATAGAATAGAATAGAATAGAATAGAGTGTCGGTTTGTGCTGACATTGAGGGCACAGCAGAAGAGGCTGAGGGGCCGCTGTGTGGGGGGTAGGGCTGGTGGAGGAAGATTTTTTTAAATTTTTTATCATGAACTTGAATTGACAGTAAAACACATTTTCACCAATCACTTCACATTTCCAGGACATAGCGAATGACTCAACTAGCTGAGCTGCTGTTGTGGCCTTGGAGCAGTGGATGCTGGGTAAAAAGAGAACATCCAAAAACACAGTATAGGAAAAAGCAACAAACACGGACACTGTAAGCACATGTACTGTACGGTACGTGTCGTATGTTGAGAAACAATGTGTACTTGATGGTCTGGTGTGTGTTCCTCCTTCAGGGCTGAGCTGTAAAACACAGGAAGTTCACTTCACACCTCACTGGCTACAGTTAACAGCCTTGAAGAGCGTCATTAATGCTGCTTATCGAGGTCTCCATCTCATGACCGTGTACTCACACAGCTGTGGAGCAAAGTTTCAGCCTTTGGTTATTCTTAATTTTTGTGTGTGTGTGAACTTTCACGTCCTGCTCACTTCTTTTAACAACATGTGCTGAAGTTTAAAGGGTCAAAAATGGGTTTTTTTGTTTGTTGTTGTTGTTTTAACAAAACCTGAAGCACTTTTCTAGAAGGTTTTCAAATTTGAGGAACTGATACAGGATCAAAAGCACCAATCAAAATTAGAAAGAGAACATTGTAGAGCTTTGCCACAGGAAACCAATTTCCGCTAAACAAGTCAATGCCTCCTACTCAGGTTTTCTTGTGCGTAAATTTCCCCACCTTTAAATTTTTATCATCCCAAAGATCAGCGTTGTTCTGTAAGTCACTTGTGGCCTACAAAAGTTGAAAGATGTGGGTTTGTGTCACGGGGTTTTTGCTTTGAGGATCACAATCCTTTGGTGTCTTCATAGGTTTGCTTTGACCGACTCTCCAGTCAGCACTGAAATCATTTCCACAATGAACTTTTTTTACTGTTACATTATGGTTAGAAATAATAATAAACAAAAATCCTGTTTTGGAAATATCTGCACAATAAAACATTGATTGTGAATGTTCAAAGCAGCGCTGATGAGTCAGAGAGTTTTCGATGCACATGTCACATGTCGTGTTGAATGATTACAATCAGTTTGTATATTATTTCAAAAAGTGAAATGATGTTGGCAAAATGGAAATTTAATTCTCAACTACTTCCTGTTATTTTGTTGACTACATTCACACCTTTGCACCACTGCTTTTCTGTGATCATGAACGCCTCCTGATAATTAAAATAAATAGAACACAGTGAAAATACAGCAAGTAAACAGGTGCAATATGTTTTACATTTTTACAATTGAATAGAAATAAAAAGATCCTATAATCCACTGAACCTTGACAAATTACACTTTGTTTGAGAGAATTAAAGCTTGTGGCTACGTATGTCTGTGTAAATAGTGTCTCCAAGACAACAATTAATTGTTTTTTTTTTGAAGGGATGCACACAAAGTATGGCTTAAATTAATGCAGACTTTCTTACTGAACTCTAATAATCTCCTCCAGATCAGAGCTCAGGACTTAGTTTGAAATTGTGCAGGATTAAAATTAAATAAACTATTTATTTTGTGTTGATTTAAGGATTGTGCATCAAAAACAGGGAAAGGTGCTCCAATTGCAATCAATTGAGAGTTTTTTGTTTGTTTGTTTGTTTTTTAATGACAACATCCAGATCAAGAGGTCAGTTGCTCTGTCACCTTTTTTCCACCAACATCAGGAAACAGCGCCCTCCACTGGAGAATCACCATCAGTAACATTTCCATGTGAGCACTGGAGCAACACACACACTCATACTGAGACTGGACCAGTTCATGTTTCATTCAGTGGTCTTTCTCTTTGACGTGGGGTTTCCTCGAATACAAAACAGTGACTAAAACTTTACAGTAGAACCAGTGAAAACATGTTTTTTCTTAAATAAAAAAAAACTCTGCTAATGATGATGAGAGAAGATAATGATCTCCATGATGATGTAATCTCTGTAACAGAGTTTTATTCTGTTAAATAATGTGGAAAGTGGATGTTTTTACAGTTTGAAGAGAAGGAACTTTTTTATTATTATATGCAACACAATCAGATAGATAGATAGATAGATAGATAGATAGATAGATAGATAGATAGATAGATAGATAGATAGATAGATAGATAGATAGATAGATAGATAGATAGATAGATAGATAGATAGATGGATGGATGGATGGATGGATGGATGGATGGATGGATGGATGGTTGGTTGGTTGGTTGGTTGGTTGGTTGGGCCAAGAGGAGCGGTGTGGGGGGGCATCACACTGGCTAAATGACATTTGCTTCAAGCAGTTTTAACCTTTTAAAGTCGGCACAGAAGCTCACAGGCTATTAAAGTAATGATGACTCTGCATGTTACTGTATTATTCATACAGACTGCTGTCTCACTGTCAGAGCAGAACCACTTAAAACTGGTGCCTGACACTTTAAATTAGTCATATTTAATTTTTTTTTTCCAAGAATAACAATTCTGAGTAAACATGACACAAGCAGTGAGACCGCTGACTCAAATAATCACGTTTCTCTTCAAAGGTCACTGAAGAAAATCCCTCTGTGCTGACATTAAGTAAGTCTGACTATTTGCAGTCTTGAATTTAAAACAAGTCTTTTTTTTCATGCATCTTCCAATTGAGCCAATTAGCATTTTCATATCTTTAATTCGGAGGTGTGGGTGTAACTTTAAGAATTTTAAAGCAGTAAATTGAACTTTAATAAGCCCAAATTATGATTCAAAACACATTATTTTTATGTGTCTTTAAGATTTTTTGGGAATATTTTTCACAGCCTCAGAAAACATGAACAACTCAACAACTTGTTTTCCCAACTGCTGCTTCAGGTGAAGTTCCTGAACGTCCTCTCAGTGAACTGTGGTTTGATGACACGGCTGTATTTGAAATTTATAGGGATGGTGGTGGGGGGGTACTGTCACACACCGCCTGAGCCAAAACTACTTTAAACAAGGTGTCAGAGTGAGAATTTAAATGAAAATGTGATTCAGCAAACTGAGCGACCTCACATTTTATTCCAGGAGCGGATTCGAGCAGACAGATGAGGTGAAAATGGATTTTAAAACAAGCAGCAAAGATCAGTTCCAGCTCAGTGAGTCGTGTGTTTCAATTAGCCAGGTGCAGGGAGGGTTGGGGTGGGGTGGGGGTGTCTGTGTGTGTGTGTGTGCAGGTTTCAGATACCTATCAGTCATTCAGATGGCCCAGTCAACTGCAGAGTAATTATGTGCATTGACGACACCTCTAACCCGAGCGAGTGCCCACTCAGCCTTGTCAGATCATGACTGGTGGCTGTGGAGGCTGTTTTTATGCTAACAGCTCTGCTAAGGCTGCACTTTGGCACAATGGTGCAGTGAGCTAATGCTGTTTTGGTACACTGCAAAAACTCAAAATCTTTCCAAGAATATTTGTCTTATTTCTTGTCAAAATGTCCAATTTCTAGTCAAAACTAATGTCTTTCCACTTAAAATAAGACTCATCACCTAAAAATTAACGTGTTTTCAGATAATTTTCACTTGTTTCAAACTCATTTTCAATTGAAATAAGTAGAAGAATCTGCCAATAAAAACAAGTTTTTCTGCTTGTAATAAGGAACTTGCTCCACTATCAGATTTTTCTACTTATTTCAAGTGAAAATATGCTTGAAAGAAGTAAAAAGTGTCTAAAACCAAGCAACTTTTTATGCGATGAGTCTTATTTTAAGTAGAATTAGATTTGTTTTGACTAGAAATAAGACAAATATTCTTGGTAAGATTTTGAGTTTTTGCAGTGTACATAGTACAGCTGAGGTTGATGGGAAAGTCATAAAACAAAGAATTAAACAAATGAACCTTTTATAATCTGATGAAAAGTTATCAATATTTGAACCATGCAACAGGATACACAGACAAATCACTTTGCATCAGTTCGACAAATCTCAGTGAGTTGAAACCATAAAAGTTGCGCTCATGTGCTCAGAGACAGATGCTGTGTGCAGATATGGAGGGAGGCTCAGCTGTGTATTGAAAAAAAAAAAAAAAAAGTTGAGCAGCAATTTACACAGCAGCGCTCCATCTGAATGTCAACAGCTTCCCGGGTGTTGACATGTCAAACTGTCAGACTGTTAACACAAGGTCAAGAAGTGAGTAGGTGTGACGGGCGGTCTAACACTTAGTCTAACACTTAGTCAGATGTTTTTACTCTGTGGAGCTCGGTGACATTATGTAGGCAGGTAGTTACTGTAAAAAGAGGAAGTTGGCGTGCATCAATAGGGAAGGTGTGAATGATGTCACTTTAGGTTATAATGGGTGTTTTGTGGAGCTGTTGTGTCGTGTGCATCCCACTACTTCAATCTTCATCAGCTCGTCAGGTCTTAAACGTCTCATTAGGAAGGTCAAACTGTCATTAAGGCTTGACGGTGGGTTTCAGAGCTAATTGGTTGTTCACTCACTCAACCGCGGAGCTCACTGATGCCTACGAAGGAGGAGAAGCTATGAAAATATATCAAAGTGCTTCCAGCTTGAAATTTCCACTGTCAGTGCAAAATGACAGTTAAGAAGAAATGTGGAATTCAGAAGTTTTATTGAAGCTATATAAAACTTTTGGATGAACTGCAGGTCGGCTGGGCAGGAGGGTAAAAGCAAAAAAAAAAGAAAAAAAGAAATCCATATAGCAGGTACAGGGAGGTTTAGCTGACAGGGGAGGACTGTGCAGCACCGATGCACAAAGAGTCTGCATCCAAGAGCTGACCTCCTCATCTCAGAGGTCAGAGCAAACCAACAACTTGATAAACCAGAGAACTGTGGAGGCAGAAAACTCAAACCGATCTCTGTGGCTGCACTCACAAGAGGGACAAAAGAAAAGGAAAAACTGAACTGGAGGTGGAAATGTTGCGGTGCTTTTGGAGTTATGTTGCAGCCAGTGGGACAGAAATATTAGAAAACTGTATGTGTGTGTGTGTGCAGACAGACGACCTGCAGAGGGTGAAACTGAAAAGAAAGCGATGGTTTCTACACAGAGCAGGACAGACTTGTGAATCCAGCAGGAACCACTGAAGCTTTTGGAAAGTCCCTCACAGTCCCAACCCTCCCCTGACATGAACATGACTTATCAACTGGGTCGATCTCAAACTGGACAGACTGAAAAATGTCTCAGAGCTGCAGGAGGAGAGGGGGGTGAAAACTTATCAGTCAAATATAGAAAGACTCTCGACTGCCGCAAGAATTGTTTGCATGCTGTTATATGTGGGGTACCCAAGCTTTTGCATATAAATTGCATTTAATCTAAAATGCTGGGTAAAGTGATAAGAAACCTTTTAACTGCTTCATCATAGACTGATGTTCAGAGTTTGTAACTTGTAGGAGAAAACTCTCACTTTACACTTTATGATTTATTTGATTGCTGTAATTAAGTGATTGCTGTAATTTTGCTGTACTTGTACATTGACAATATAGGCTGATTCTGATTGCAGTTGTTGTGGACATCACTTCCCACTCTTCCCTCGCCAGCCCCCTGTGGAAATTATCCTCCTGCTGCCCATGAATGACAGGATTAATCTGGTGGGAAATCTTTAGCAAACACAAAGACAGACAACAGTGATGGGTGTAGTCCTCCACCATCAGCAGCCACAGTCATGACCAAACTCTGGGAAATCTGTCTTCAGTTTGACAAGTAAAAGCAAAGCATTTTGTACTGTGGTCTTCATGTATTTTGTATTTGGAAATCTGACATCTAACATCAGTAATGAGCAATGCGGCAGAAGTTTGTGGCTTTGGTTCTTTCCTGTCCTTTAATTTAATGTCAGTGCAGATATTTGTACAAGTGCGCCCTCCAGTGGGCCGTATGTGCAGTGTGTGCTGATAATCCTATGGTGCAGCTGGTGCAGGATACAGTGCAGCACAGACTTAAGACAGAATTACCTGGAAGTAAAGACAAATACTTTCTTAGAAGATAAATCTGTGTAATCTAAACGTTTGCTTTCGTGTTAAAGCCAGAAACTTCTGTTCTGGGAAATATCCAAGTTGTAATTTTCATGGCTCAACTGGGAAAATACAAGGAAATATATAGAGAAAATAAAACAGAGAGACAAAGTGTGGTTGAACTGTGAGTAGAGTGTATTTTATTTGCACTGATTTCATTGTGCTATACAGCTCTTATATGAAAAGTGCATAAATAAAGCTTCCTGTTACTGTTACTATAATACACATACTTTACTTGAGCCTCTGCTTTATTGTAAAGGAAATATACATTGTATTCATTGTGACCTTTGTTGAATAAACATATAACACGTTTTTTTTTAAACATGATGCAAATAAAAAGCTAACTTTATATAGATATAAAATTGAAATGTTTATTGATTTTGAATGAATTGGTGCAATCTGGTATCAAATGAGCCATTCCTTAGGCATAAATAAAATTAAATGACTAGTATAAGATAAAGGCGATTCATATAAAAACACACAAAACAACATGCAGAAATAAGTCACAATCATCCACAAGTATAAAGAAATATCTTGAAATGAAAATAAAAAAATGATACATAGTTGGCTTTTATTTTGAAATACAGTAACCCTTTCTCACTGTATGAGCTCTATAATTAAGACCTCAAATCATTTTTTTTAAACCTCACAAAAACTGAGATTTCAGATTTTTTAGAGACTAGCCTACCTCAAACATATCATGAGCCGATAACAACGAGTGTGTTTACTTCAGGTACAGCCTTCTGCTTCACTATAGAGATTGCCAAGACACGTGACCAACTGGGCGGCAACGTCATCAGAAACGCAAAGGATTGTGGGTATCTTTGGCCAATTTCCCCCGATCTACATAGCGCGCTAGACATGGACAATGTAAATAATAACAAAAGTACAATAAAAAACAGAATTAACTGGCACAATGCAGCGGGCAAAGGAAAACAACAAAGAACCATACCGCCTAAAACTAAATCCAGCCGCAAATAAACGATACGAGGACAAAATAAAGACAATCAAAGGGCTGGATCCCTATGAACATGGTGTGGTCCGCTGACATTAACCTGCTGCCCAACTTCCAGCACCCATATATATATAATTATTACACGGCTCTATTAAATGCTGCTCTGATTGGTCCAGTGCTGCGTTCTGCGGTCTGTTATTTCTGTATAACGGACCTTCGTCATGTATAACAGACCGTTGCTAGGGACGCCGCTCTGATCAGCGCAGCACAGAAAAGAGAAACTATGCAGGATATTTACCTTGTGTTTCATTTTTACCGTCATTAAACAGCGTCGGACTAATAGTGATGTTAGAGATAAATGACTTGTAACTTGTTACAAGGAGAGTGGAGGCTCCTTCCACATCGTGGCTGGAAACCAAACCTGCTGATCAGAGCCTCTGACCCGGTGTCACAGCTCTCCTCTCGTCTCGGTGGCACCGCGGCTCCGCGACACAAACGCACCCCGTAAACAGTAAAGTTAATCTCTTGTTTATGACAGATACGACTACACACAATACACACATCTTAACACGTGTATGGTAATCTATCGATCCACTGATTGATTATCAAAGGCTTCACATGCACGAACGGGAGGAGGCTCGGCAAAACAGCGGAAGTGACCAGATTCGCTAAATGCAATTTTAAATCGATGAAAGTCGTATTTTGATCAACATTATGTTTCAAATTAATTATTTCACTCGTAAACCGTGTAATAAGCGGGATAATGTACAGTTGGTCGGTTGTTATGGAGAAATAAACCCCTTCATGTTGAATGAAACCGGGTTCCATACAACCTGTCGGGGTTTATTTCTCCATAACAACCTCCGAACTATACATTATCCCTTACTTATATGGTACTAAATGTAACTTTTTGCCCTGTCTATCGTGCGAACGACTGTTGCAGTTCACAACACAGCAGGTTGATGGCATCTTCAAACCAGAGCAGTAGATATTTGAAACTAGCGTTCTTGCCTCCACAAATTCAAAGTCTGGCGCGTTTGTTTGTGCCAAAGTTTCCCACAATGCTTTGCGTTCCCCGCCGGGAATACGTCATGATGACGACACGCTGGCAATCTCTATAGTATTGGCAGAGCCCAGTCTCTGGTATTGGTGCTTTGACCTGTGGGTATTGATCCGATTCTCACCGGTGGACAGTAGCTACTGCTACTGAGCACCAGGTCTAAAGATGGTTTGGCAGCAGCTTTTTTTGATCTGATTGGCCCGCCCTCGCACGTTGTGGGCGGGGTTTATTTTGGGCAGCAGCAGCAGGCTCTGCTCGTGCGCGAGGTATGAAGCCACAGTGACAGCATGGGCTCGCGCTGCTGCTCCCGGAGTCACGAACGACTGGATACAACAAGTGGGGAGGAGCGGAGGGGGCAACTTTTAAAACTTACTGCTCAACAGACTCGATAAGTATTTTTTTTTTATCGATATCGATCAGTTTGGGCAAACGTCGTGACTTTTTTTTTGCTTGTTTTACCCGGGGTTAGATAGTTATTGGCGGTAGTGGGAGAAAAATAATGAAGCCACAGGTGTGTTGACAGGTTAATTAACAGCTTTTACGTCTTTGTTTTGACGGCGCGGCTTTTCATGGAGTTGTCTCAGCTCAGGACAGGAGCTGCTGATAGATAATCAATCAATTACCCAGACAAGATGGAGAAGGAGGAGAAGGAGAAGATGAAGAACCAGAGCCGCTGTTGTTTGGCTTCTGGAAGCGGAGAAAGTTTGTCGTCGTCGTCGTCAGGTTCAGACACCTTGTCCGAAAGTGAAGAAATTACGGCCGTGCTGCGCGTTCACGTCTCGGACTCTGGAAGTGTGAACTGCAACCCCGAGGAGACCACAGCAGAAGAAGATGAAGAAGAAGATGAAAAGGTAAACACAAGCACACACAAACCACATTTGAGGGATGCAAATGCAAACAAAGGCAGGGAGTTAATATGATGCATGCCATTAGTCCATGTAAACTCATTTAATATTTGGCCCCTGCTGTCAAAGAGTAAATTTACAAACAACCACCTGTAACCAGCTCAGCTCCTGTTTGGTGGTTTACGTCACAGAGTCAGTGAGCAGCTCAACAGGCTGACTTTGCTATAATCCACCTTTGACTCCCATTTACAAGCCATAATAATCAGCCTGTCACTGCACTGTGTGTGTTTTTGTTCTGACTCTGATGAGTCCAGTCTGGATGGAGCCTCATATTTCAAGTGCTTAGGCTACATGAAATTTATTGCCTCCTCACACCGTGTTATACCGTCACATTTCAGACTCCTCCAACCACTTGGATGGGAAAATGTCTTATCAGATGCACTTAAATCAAAAACTTTTAACCTCTCTCCCAAGTTGCTCATTTTGTTTCCTAATCCAAACAAACATGGTGGCTGAACATCTTTGCTGAAGTTTTTTCACAGCCAGAACCCCCCGACCAACCAATCCTGATATCCACTATATGAGATGCAAAAACAGCCTAACATTAAAGTTTAATAAATGCATCTATAAATGCAGGTTTGCCTGTCACAGTTCATTATTTAGACTGCCAGCCAAGTGTATACTGATTGTTTTCAAGTGTTTTACAAAGTAGCTGTGCCATCCCTTCTTAGTGCTAACCTACATTTGGGAATAGAGTAGCAACACGAAAAACAACTTTTTATTAGTCTCTGAGGATTCTGAAAATGCTGTCAAATTGATGTTTAGTGTTGCTAAGTTAGTTTTGCCGTATCAGGATATTGATACTTGGCTCTGACAGTAATGTAATGTAATGTAATCCAACACTAGCCCCCTAATCCACAGCAGCAGCCAGACTGCAGTCATGTTGGAGAAGGATGCATTTGTGGTGTTTACTCAGGAAACAGATGTGAAAAATGAGGAAGACAAAAAATGTCATGTCTCAGCCTTTTTTTTCTTTTAAAACTGGATGCTTTTTTCTGCACACTGGTTCGACTGGCTTGGATGTGTAGCGTAGAGAGCAGCCAGCCAGCCAGCCAGCTTGATGCGGTATGATGGGTGTGTTTTGAGTTTTCCAAACATTTGCCAGATCCATAAACCTTTTCATCACACAGGATGACTCCAGGCTGTAGGTGTGGCCGGCTGCCTGTCATCCTCTTTGATGATATCCAATATAAGCGATGGGAAAATACTGAAAGTTGTGCAACGTTATCCATCCTTTAATCCACACTTTTTGACTCATGATATCTCAGATGCAATGCACAAAAGGTATAGGGCAGCAATACAGCGGTAGTTGCTGCTTTTTTTTCCTGCACGATCTGAATAATTCCCCTGTCATACACTGACTTTTGAGGGATTTGTAAGAGTGGAAGAAAACCATTTTATTACAGCTCGTTCCTCTCTCCATGCTGTGTTTAAATCTGTATTTGTAAACAGATTCTCCTCTCATCCCTTGGAACATGCTCCCTGGGTGGTGTCATGTTTGCTAACAGCGGCGCTTTACTAATTTGGCTTGGCAGCAACAGTTTGATAATCCATTAGCTCAATGGTGCTGAGACACAGAGGACGGCTCGGGACTGAGTCTGATCTCTGATTTAATTTTCTCTCAGACTGAGCTACACTGTGATATTGATATGTATGTAGGCCTATTATACAAAGCAGATATATAATGTGATTTGGGTGTATTTTGATATTATATAAGTTGACAGTAGTTTTTTAAAACATGCCGCCTGCTCTTCTTTTGAACCAGTGTATAGGATAAACCCTGTGGCCTTTCCTCCTCGTCTCTTTTTGAAATGTCAGTTTGGCGTTCATTTAAAACCGGTGGCCTCTTTCTCTTAACGCTGCTCTACAGAGGAGATGTAATTTGAAACGTTGCGCTGAACTAAATAGACGCCACGCCACGGCAGCGCCACAAAGCAGGCTGACAGGATGACCTGTCAGCGCTGCAGGGGTATTACAGTAAGGGTTAATCAGGGAGCTCTGACCTTTGACTTTGCTGACGTAGAGTTTAAACGTGGAAAGTCTTCAGAGAACTTGGGTGACATCATGTTGAAGCCGGGCTTGCTTACCACTCTGTTTCCACACCAGCCTTGGCTCTCTGCAGTGTTTCTAAATAGTGCACGACTTTCTATGGAGCTTAATCCAAACAATTTTTTTTTTTACGCCTATCCTCACAAAATCTCACAAAATGCACCTTTGTCCATCGCAGACATCTAAATCAGTCCAGTGTTGTGGGCAGTGACCAAAAACATTATCTACTGTACAGTCCGGACCAGATTATCCCACACATAATCCTTTCTTTCATGATGCAAAAGATATAACAACAATAGACTGAAATAGGGAGCAGAGTCCACATTTATTTTGGCCCAACATGTAATTACAAGTTAGAGATCAGGAGAATCTGCAGCACTTGATCCTGTTTATTATCGATAGAGATAATTATATGTTTTCAATTTCATATCACATGTCACTCGGTCTGTTCTGCAGGCTGCCAGTGAAGCATGGAGAAAGGCATTGTGCTTGTTGTCAACGTTACAATTTCACAATATTTTGTTGGAGCAACAGTCCAACATTTATTTTGTCATACATGTGACAAAAACAAGCTGAAATTCAAATTTTTGTGAAGCTGGAATGAGCAAATATTTGATGTTTTTGACTGAAATGATGAAAAATAGTTGAATAGTTGAATCATTTGCCAGTTGCACATCTAGTCTGGTTATTTAAAGCCAAGTTTAAGGATTTACTTGAATATCTATGTAAACTTTAGGAAAAATATATACAAACAGTTGTAGATTTCAGGTAATAACCAGCATGCAGACAAGTAAAGCCTGTCACTGCATTATGCCTTTTTTGTTCTGACTTTGATGAGTCCAGTCCAGGATGGAGCCTCATGTTTCTAATGCTTACATGAAATCTATTGCCTCACCCCCTGTTATAGCTGCCATCACATTTCAGGCTCCTCCAACCACTGGATGGGAAAATATCTTATCAGATGCACTTACATCAAAAAACCTTTAACCTCTTTCCCAAGTTGCTCATTTGTTTCCTAATCCAAACAAACATGGTGGCTGAACATCTTTGCTGAAATCTTTTCACAGCCAGAACCTCCTCCTCCTCCTCCTTATATCCACTCAGTGTGATGCAGAAGTAACATAAAAGTTTAATAAATGCATCTATAAATGCAGGTCTGCCTATTACAGTTCATTATTTTATGCAAACAGTTGTAGATTTCAGGTGATGCTCATGTCCAACACAGTGGGATGGACACACTGTTCGCCAGGCTACATGATCTGTCAGTGTGTGAATCATTTCTTCCTTTATCTTTCATACTTCTGTATCTTCTCATAGTCATAAATCTCCTGCTCTGTACTTCAACATTGCGATATCAGAGTGCAAAGATTACCAGTTGTGTTTGCAGCCTAATCCCGCCCTTTCCTATTTTCTTGTATTTACATTTTGTTGTTGCGGTAACAAATGCGTTTCCCACAGAGAGTCGATTAAAGATCAGATTATCCGGCTGGTTTTTACAGCTTTAAATGTCAGAGATGTACGGCATTAGAAAGCTGTAGCATATAATATTCCCACTGACCCAGCAGGATCACTTGCAGTGGGTTCGGTCATTTTGGCGTTTAAATCACTGAACATCTTGCAACAAAAGAAAAACGGGCAGATTATATTATTATTCTCCAAAGAGAATCACCTTTTCCTGTTCTTCCCCCACGCTGGGCTCACTCCTTCAGCCTTGGCAGAGACTTTCAGATGTTGGTGTAGTGGTTTTCTTGGCAGTTAGTGGATTATCTTCAGCACACACAGTCCCGAGCAGCAATATAAACTGAATGACTTCCTCAGTGCTGGGGAAAAGATCCAAAATGTGTTGTCATGCACTGCACTAGCTTCCCCATTAGAGAGAGCTCACTTGTGGTGGTGCCTGTTTTTGGAATAATAACGTGTCAAATCGTAATGTGAAAAGAATTAGCTCCCCTTCATTTCATGCTGCACTTCAGTGAGTTTTCAGCTTCTTCTTCTTCAGGTGTCTGGCCTGTTCTTTGTTCTCTCTTAAAACCTGTCATATGTCTGAGCAGCAGCACATCACCTGCTCAGGAGGCAGAAAAAGATCAGAAATTAAAATAATGGAACATTTAGCAGCTCAAAAGATCAAAAACCAAAACAGAAAGTAAAGTTGGTGTTAGTTTTAAATTCACTGTGTGGCAGCCAGGTAACATGACTCCAAATGGAATAGGTGATAACGCTGCTTTGTAACTGACCAATGTGTAAATAAAGTGTTTGCCAACAGGTTCACCATATCAGCTTAGAAGGTGGTGGTGATATTTCAACCTTGAAAAAGAAGCTGTCAACACTGACGTCTGTATTAAAAAACACATTTTGGGGCAGGTACCATGTTTTATCCATCACATTTTATTGTCCAATAAATTTCCTTGTAAGCCCTTACCCCACCCCCCACTCCCTGTCCGTTATTCCCCTCCATTGGCACTGGATTTATTACACCGACTCTCCATCCATTCATCTGTCAGCCAACTGGCAGCTGTTGTCACCCCTGTGTTTACCTCTATGTGTGTGTGTGTTATTACTCTGAATGGCCGAGTATACAGAGCAGTCAAATCATTTACAGCACGACCGCACCGGCCAAATGACAAATGACTTCCCTATAAGCAAAATCAATAATGTTAGATGGCTGTAAAAAGGGGAAAATAAAAACCAAACGTCCTTCATGCAAACAGTAGATTGAAGGACCAGTATCTTTCTCAGCACCTACCTGTGGAGCCGTTGGGTTAAAGCAGCAGACACTCTGCGTAATGAGTTAGTTCAACGAGGACTAACCATGTATGACACTCGGCTGCAGGCTGCATTAAAAAACAACTGGAGGAGCTTTTGTTGAATCGGTGCTGCTCTGTTTAGATTAGGAGAACACTCATTTGTCTCAGGAGACACGACAACGTGGTTGTTCGGTTCGAGCTCCGTCTACGTTTCTTCTTGGTTTGTTTTAAAATGTCAGCGTGATGAGAAGAGTGTGTTTTCTTTTTACCAGCGCAGTAACTCATTCGTTATCTCATTATAGTTTGATATTGTATTAAATCATTTAAACGTCTTGTTGAATTTCCACTTCACTGCTGTGTTATGGTATTGATAACAGTAATGGATCGGAAAATACTGTACTACATATCCCAAATTCTCACTTTATTAGAAACACCTCACTAAAACTACTACAACAACTATTCAACAGAACTGCAGTAAATCCTCCCTAACAAGGGTTAAAGTGTTCAGCAAGTCAGTTTTACTTCGTCCCAGAGTGCCTGAACATTGTAAACATCGACTTGGGTTAAACGTGGCCACTGATCCTGGTTGTGTTTGTTCATCTTATGTAATGGATCGACTCAAAAAACACACACTGGATGTTGTTATTTACATACTGATGAAGATTTAACAAACAGGACATTTAAAGTTTCTGCAAGTTCTTTATAGCGAGTGATGGAAAAGTCTGGAAATCCACATTCACGGCTTCATGAACTGAGTTCGTCCTCTGGAAAATTTTATTAAGAGGTGTGTTGATGATGCTCTCTGTGGCACCTAAACTTGGCAAGAGGAGACAAGTAAAGGTTTATACCCTCAAGCCGACTGCTTAGTGCTTACTATTCACAGTGCAGTGTGAGAAAGCACTGACTCAGCTTGTAAATGGTGATATCACTGCTGTTGTGTCTGTTTGGCTAATAATGTTTGGAGGCAATGGAAAAGTAAATGTTAACTTGATTCGACTCGAGGCTACAGATTTTTTTTTTCTAAATTATCCAATTTCTCTTGTGAGTTTCTAATTAATTCCTAATGTGAAGCGATCAAGGCTGTATCTCCTCCCCACCATCCGTCTCAATCTGACTTAATCCTTCGCTGGCAAATTGGTTTCAGTCTGTCAGGGCCCGTTCTGTGAAGTTGGAAAGGCAACTGTCTGTCACGCGCCGCATTAGTGCTTGCATAGCGTATCAATATTTGCTTCTGTTTTGACAATGTTTAACCCGGCGCAGCGGTCTAAACCCTGTGGTGTGCCCCCTAAATAAGCAGCCGTGTATTTAAGCAGGCAGCCAGGCCGGGGTGATTAGAGGGACAACCAGTGTCAGTGTATTCTCCCGAGCTAAGAGGATTAACACAATCTGGTTAAGACCCTTTTCACTCCTACAGTGGACTGCGTCTTTCCAGGATCCATCTTTGATTTTTGACTCCTCTCTCTCTTTTGTACGAGTTCACATCAGCGTTTAAACCAACCCCGTCTGTGATCACTGAGTTTTCAGAGTGATACAGGAGATCGTTGGCACCTCTTCAGCAAAAATGTCTCTCGGGAGGAATTTACCTGTCTGTCACTGCACATCATCGGAAGGAAGCAAGGTAAGACAGCTGAGACCTCTGATTGGACGGACAAACAGGGTAAAGCTCTACAGTAGTTCTTGTAATGTGTTTTCTGGACATTGTCGCCTTTAATGAAAGTGGGAATTCACCACAGCACTGTTGCATTTAGTTTTAACAAAGTGCAGACACGTAGCTGCTGTTGACGGTTTGTTTCAGGAGCTTTGCAGAATCAGAAGCAGATAATCAATCCCAGTGGTCGAGCCGTTACACAACTCCTCAGAGATTTGTTCTGCTCACATTTTTTTTTCCTTTTACTTGACTTCATGTAATTTTTGTTTTTCATGGCAAATTTCCCAGATCCTGTGTCGCCCCCCTCGGCCTGGGACCCGCCGTCACTGCATCGCGTTTTTTTGCGGCATATTTCACATTCTGATTCATTAAAGCCATTCGACTTAAATGCAGAGAAAATATGATTTTCCAGGTTGCACAAGTGATGCATGTTTTGTAAAATTCTTCTCAGTGCTGGAGTTGATAAATCTCATCATGTTGACTGGTCTGGTGTGAAACTGGAGGAGGAACGGACCAGTGTCAACACAGGAAGCTGAATTCCCCCGGGAGAGCACACAGAGTTCAAATACTCAGATTCTTCCTCAGATAATGTGAAGACGGTGACGATTGTGTCAGAAATTAAGCGTGCATCAGCTGACCGAAATGCAGAAGAGCAATTCAGAGTCCAACCAGTGAAGTGCTAGTGAAGTAAACACCAAGATCCTCAGAGTATAAGAGAGCGAGAGAGAGAGAGAGGTGCAGGACCGGCAGGAATTCGGGGAGAGTTGAACAAGACAGATGTTGGGTGACGAGGTCGTTTGCTCTAATGCAGCTCACCCTGAGAAAAGTTGTTCTCTGTGTCAAGAGTTCACCGGGAAGAGTTTACAAAGACGTAAGCTTTGCATGAAATGGCCTCAGCTTTTTATAATCACACACACAAGTGTTTGTTTCTGGAGGTTTGTACGCTGATAATGTGGAAAGAGGAAAACATGTCTTGTTTAGAAGCTGCAGAAAACAAACCCTTCTCTATCTCTCTATCATACATGTCTTCAAACAGCTGACAGCTTGCGAAACCCCTCCCCCAGATGACAACTTTGTCCAATTGCACGGCAGGTTTTGGACGCTGAATCAGTGGTGCAACTACTTGACTTTGCCAAAAACACAAAAGCAAAAGTGTAAACAGTTGATTAAAAACTGTTTGTCTGCTTTTAATGGAAGCTGCAGATGTTAGAATAGTAACAGAGCTTTATTTCCAAACTTTCATTAATTTATGAGGTTACTGGGTTGTGGTTGAAAGTGTCCCGGTCGTTATAGCTCATTCTGTGTGGAGACTAGAGCAGCTCTGGTCCCAGTCCGCCTATTAAGAGCTTGTCCTGGTTTTTTTTTATTGGATTTGGGGGAAATTTACACTCCAGCACCTCTGGCTCAAAGTCGGTTAGTTTCACCCTAAAAGCCCTTTCTCTCGTCATGTTTAAAAGTAAACACACACGCAGTTTGAAAAAACACAAACAAGACCGGTCTTGGTCTCAATACAGGCCTTGGGACCACATTTTCAAGGTCTTGGTCTCGGTCTCGGTGAACTCCAGGTTTTTTTCTCAAGATAAGTCAAGACCACAGGTGCAGGGACATCGTTTTTCTTTTAATCTCAAATGTCAAATGTCACTCGCTCACTTAAAATTGTTCCATAAAGTGTAACCATCTGAAAAACCAGTGTCAAAAGTGTGAAATACTTTAGCAGGTTCTGTGCTGTGTTATTCTGTTCAATCCAAATGTATGGTTTAGATTGTATATAAAATCATCTTTTCTTTTAAGCTGAGGAATAATGTAAATATCAAGCCACTGATTATTATGAGTATTGCTACTGAATACAGTGATGGTCTTGAAAATGGTCTCACATTTGTTTGGTCTTGGTTTTGGACTTGGTCTCAGGTCAGGTGGTCTTGACCACAGCACTAGTCAGCAGTATAGAAAACTAATTTGAAAAGCTGAAGTTGAATTGTCAGGTTGGTTGATGACATTTCCTTTTGGTACATGGTAAAATACCAGCCTTGAGGAAGTGAGGTTATGTAACAGGCTGCGCTCTGCTGTCAGCAATGCTCATTTAAACCTACAGTAGCAAGAGGAGAAGCTGCAGATTTCAGCTTTTAAAACTGTATTTTGTCTGGTTGGTGATATTCAAGCCAGATTCATGTTATACATTTCCCTACCAATGCTCATGAAAAGTGCGACTTGCTCATGTAGCGCCTGTAGCATGTGATGGAGAAACAATGTGGTAACAAAGGTTAGCAGTAATGCCTTTTGATGTATGGGGTCTCCCTTCCTGTTTAACTGTGAACGTGGACTCATGATGGTGTCTTAGCAACCGGTGATAGACACCGATAACAATTTGTTCTCTCTTGTTAAAAGGTTCCTTTCATCCGTCTCCAGTGAAGTGCTAAACAACACTTGAACACACACACTCTTCAAATGAGATGAATGTGCAGGGGTGTGAATAATACACATTTTGCCCACTCTCCCCCCTTTTCTTGTACATTTATTCTTTTTTATTATAATGGAAATTATGACTCAATCCACTTCATCTTTTGTAATGCAGAGAGAAGTATAGCTATAATATGTTTAATATGCTGTTGACAAAAGCAGGAAGAAAAACACTGAAATGAGTGTTTATGTTGCTGGTGTTGTTTTCCTAGCCGAGGCTGCAGCTCCAGCAGCAGAAACCACATGAAGTATGTGGAGACCACAGACGATCCGAGTATTTATTACTTGTTGTGACCCTGGGAACAGTTTCCCTCACTCTCTCATTCTTGCATTTGCCTGTGTAGTAGGATATACAGCTCTTCCTGCTGCTCTGTGTTTGTTTGGGTTGTGTGTTTGTGGTTGTGTACATGTGCTTAGTGCTGCATAGTGGTTTAGCAAAAGGAAAAAAAAAGGGTGGGGGGTGGGGGGGTTCATTTCTACCCCCATCTCCAGCACCGTCAGTCTTTTGTTGCCTTGGCTGGTAAAGGTCGACAGCAGGAGCTCAAACTGTGCAGGAACCACTTCTTTTTCCTCTGTGCAGCGTTATTGGTTTGGTGACTCTTTGGCATCCACCCGATACTGTATTAACTTTAATTTGTGTTCATTTCTTTGTTTTTCTGGGCTTTTTCCTGCACATTTCCTGACTTGATTCACTTTTTCTCTTTTACTTTTTCTTGTTTACTCTGATTCTTTAATACAATAACAGCTTGTAGTTGCATATTTGCAACATTTGATGGTTCGCTTGGAGCCTGAAGAAGCTGCTGTAATCACATTTTTATAACAATGTGTCAAATAACAGTGTGTAAGGTGTCACTGACTGTTGTATTATTTATTACTTGACACAGTTAACGCCTCGGTGGTGAACACATGGGATCTTATAGGAGAAATATTGTTATTTCTTATAGAGACCAAAAACACAGCTGAAAGACCATGAGCACGACTTCAAAGTACCAATAATGTTGCTGTATAACTTTAAGGTGTGTTAACGGATGTCGTGGTGTTTGTAGACCACAAGGGCATCAGGATATCAGAGTGTACAATCTCTAATACTCACTCAGGGTTGTTGTGTGAAAAGCAAACTCTACCATAGAAATGATGTTGGCGTGACAACAGATACACCTGTTTCTGTCACACACGATGTGTTCAGGTGTAGCCCAGTTTCTTCGGTTGATAAACACGACCGACTTTGCGTGTTGTGCCGTCCATCGCCTTTGTTTCACTTGTTTGCCGTCTTGCTCTTTGCTTTGACAACAGAGGACTGTTGGTACTGTCCACTGTGTGTGAAGCTGAGGGTGGATGGTGGATGGAGGAGGAGGAGGAGGAGGAGGGAGGGGCCGCTCAGGTTTGATCTTGCTCACAGGAGCTGTGCTTGCAGGGAGAGAGGAATGGTGGTAGGTGAAAGGGCAACGGCTGCTGCCAAAACTGCAGCGTGCGTGCGCTACCTGCCGTGCACGCCGCAGAGCAGGCTGGGATCGGCTCTCTGCAGTGTTTTCTAATGTAACCTAGTAGGTATTTAAAAAGCCTTAACACCCACTGTTAAAGCCAATGAATGCAGTGGTTGGTTCTGCACCGTCTCATAAGTGCACTAAATTTTTGCAGCACATCAACAAGATGATCATTCTTTATGCTCTGATATGATAACAATGTCCAAGCTGAGCTGAGGAAAAATCAGATGAGACTCTGACCAGCTTTGGCAGCTCTCCAGTTTCCACAGGCTCACATTTCTGCTTTGTGCATCAGGAGGACGAAGGCAAAAGGTTGCAATCACTAAAAAGCTTATGCAGAATTGTGTTGACTTCAGATTGTGCTGCATGCTTCTTTAAAATATTTAACATTATTGTGTCACATGCTCATCGAGCGGCCCAGTTTCTATTTGAAAATATCGATCATTTGATCTAATCTAATGCTTGTGTTGTCAAGTGAGAGAAGTGTCAGACTAGAAAACATTTGCACGCCTCCAAACTTCAGACATTGAACTCAGCGTGCAGATACAAGAGATAGCTGATAGCTGATTATCTGACTTCCTTTTTACGAGTTGAAAGTGCCAGAAATAGTTACAATGATCTGATCTTCCTGCATAACAACCAATAGAGTCACATCAGAAGCAGCACAACACAACACAGCATTGCCTCGCTTGCTCCATGTGATTGTTACTTGTGTGCAATAATGAAAATACTGATTATATCTGTAGAAACCTTTAAACATGGCAGCCTACAGTCATTTTTGAACCTCCATTAGGTCTCAGCGCTTGCACCATGTGTCGTTCTGCTCCACGCTGTGCAGGGGTTAAGGTCGTACTGACCTGTCCTCCTGACTAAGTTTGTTTGTAACCAGATGCCATGGCCGGATGATGTGGGAGTTTCACAGCAGCATAACTCTTAAGCTGCTTATAGAGGCATCGCTGAGTTATTATGTGTCTGCTTTAAATTGCATAACTGTATTTGATTGTGATTAATCTTAATATATCTGCCTTTAAAACACCTGGAGACGGTTTCTCCAGCTGTTTGTGTGGGGATTTACAGTGTACACACATTATAACACCACTCAAAGTAGCTGTGATGTAGACATTAATATTTATATACACAAACTGGCAGGTGTGCAGCTAACTGAACTCATAGTGCATGACCCGTTCAGACTGAAAAGTAAAATTGTGGCTGCATGGATGTTTTAATTTTTGCAGGTTGTGATGCATCATGCTACAGAGACTTTTCTGATCACATAGTTCCTTCTGAAATCTGAACCAGTTGAGGCATTTCTTAAGTTTTTAGTGATGCAACCTTCCTTTCTTAGTACTTTCTTTGGTTTTAATAAGAATTAAAGAAATAAAAATAAAGATACAAGTTTAGCAATAGATCCATGTGTGAAGTGGAAGGACATGACTGAACGTCTGCTGGTTGGTGCCATTACAGGAAATTGCAAAACAGATTAGGCTTTTGCACAACATGACAGTCACTTCACTCAGGAGAAAATGAATCAATTATCCTGTAGTCATAGGGCTGCACCCCTGGTTTGAAAAAAAAGAAGATGGGAGTTTGTCTATTCTGCTTTATGGATTAGGTGTGTATGTAAGGAAAACTGAGATTCAAAGATAATTTGAAACAAAACCACAGATCTCAGTCTTTGGCTCAACATTAGGTGGTGGGTGTGTGTTGGTGCTTGTGATTTGAAGGCAGGCTGCACTTCTGTTGTGCGGTGACTTCATTGTTATCTTATTAATGTGCAAAGAGGGGTTTAAATTGATGTTTTTATTGTCTTATAATAAATAAAAAGCTAGAAAAAAGCCACTATAGGAAGGTAAATTAATAATTAGCATTTAAAAACGAATGCATTTTGACAGACACAGTTCAGACAGAGACTTATGTTGCACAAATTCCTCTCCTCAAAAAGCTCCTTCTGAGGAAACAACTCATTTGAACACACCAAGTTCAACTTCCTTCTCACTTTCTTTCTGTCTTTCTTTCTTTCACTTTTTTCTGGCTGCCGTCCATCTTGCCGTCCGGTCGTGTCTCACAGCAGCACCGAAGATGTTTATATTCACTCTTCTTTTTTATTAGCTTCTCTACAGAGCATGATTATGTAATATAATGGATGAGCTCTGTGAATACATACAGTATATTTAAAACATCCATTCAACATGAAATGTGAGCATGTACTGTATATACATGTACTGTACTGTATGTGCTGCCTCTGTATAAATAGAGTGGAGCTGAGTGTTTAGACAGATACACGCTGCACCGTCCTGCTAATGGCCGCCTGTTTTTCAGCCTCAGCTCACACAGTCACAGGATGGATTGTGGGTAATATGTGCGATAATAACGCTCCTGGACATATAATGTGTGAAGTATGTTTCAGGCAAACAACGCACCACACTGTTCAAACATGTCAGGATCACAAGATCTTGATGCTTTGCTTGATGATCTGGTTTGAGCTTGAAGCAAAACGATCAATTCCCTCCCAAAACGAATCGGCAACTCCATAAAAGTCAGAGTTCCTATAATTGGCACCGTGACATTGATTTCAGGAGGAAACATTTTTAAAAATAAGCCTCCCTTCCATTTATTTGTGCTGCGTCTGTGTCACTGTTGCTCACCGAGAGGTCACGACCCCCCCCGGTTGTCCCCTGTCTCTGTCTTTAATAGCAGCAGGGAAGGTGGGGGGATCATGAATCATCCCGAGGAGAAACAGGGGGTATTTCCTTCCAGCAAACGCTCGGAGCCATTTATATATCTTTGTATTCTCAGGGAGGGCCTCTTCCTCACATCTCTGGGCATTGTTATGTGGTGTGAGCGTCATGCAAGGTCATTATTCTCTAAGGATACAACAGGCTGGTGGTGTGATGTCCTTATCTTGTGTGTTTAGCACATTTTCTTTCTTCTTACTGTAATTCCCATTGTGATCGGTTCTGAGTATTGTTGTGGAAGACGCCGTTTGGTTACTGAGACACAGTCATGCAATCGCAGTGTGTTGTCATTCCTGGGTGTGGAAACTGTACAAGTTCTGGCCTGAGAAACAGATCCATAAACTATTTTCTTTTTTCTTTTTCTTTTTTTTTTCGCTAAGCAATGAGTGAGAACATAATTTTGGGAGGACGACCTGGGAATCCCCCGTCCTAGATAATCTGTGGAGTTGAGTGCTGCCTTCAGGGTTGCCTGAGGTTTTTTACATTTTCATCTTTATTTCTCATCACTCTAACATCATGTTCCTGTCATTCTGATACAGTAAATCTCTCCTAGATTTAACTTTAAGTCTGTGTTAAATCTAAGTTTCCCATTGACATCATACTGTAGTATTTATGGATTGTATAGCTGTATGATACACTGCCCGTCCCCAAAAAAAGTCTCACACTCTAATATTTCGTTGGACTGCCTGTAGCTTTGATTACGGTACACATTTGCTGTGGCATCATTTCGACAAACTTCTGCAGTGTCACAACATTTATTTCCCTCCAGAGTTGCATTAATTTTTCAAAGATTCTCATTGCTGTTAAGGTCTTGACTCTGTGGTCACATTGGACCACATTTCCCACTATCCTTCCAGTTTTTTTAAAATGCGTCGGACAGTTCTTAACCCAATTTTAGTAGTTTCAGCAATCTCATTGGATGTTTTATTTGCTTGATGCATGCCAGTAATTTGACCATTCTGAGACAGATTAACATCTTGTCCACGACCACAGGATGTGTCTTCTGACATGGTTGTTAAAACAATGAGACTGCATCAGTTAGGATTAGATAAGTTTTTGTCAGCTGAAACATAATCATCCATGCAGTAATTATCCAATGGGAGGCTCTTACCTATTAGCTAAGTTAAATCCAAGTGGTGACTTTTGACGGGCAGTGTATATGTAGAAGAAAGATTGCATCTTAAACTGCAATGGTAACCCACTAAACTGATCAAACAGTCTAATTTAAAACAGTTTTCAAGCAGAAATAAAGATTTGTTAATGTTTCTACTAGCTCTTAAATGTTTTAAATATCTTAAAAAGGCTGGTTATACAAAATAAGACATTTGATAACATCAGCAGGAATCGTTTTTGATCACATCCTCCATCAATAAATGGATTAAATAACTGAAAATGATGATGATTTGCATCCCCTAACTTCAGTCGTGTGCAGGAAAGCGTTATCGTTCATAAGCGTTCATTATTGTAACTACACTGTGTGTGCACTACAGGCGTAGTAATTAAGTGCATCATTTACCACATTAACAGCTGGTTTCTCCCTCTCCCTCCCTCTCCAGCTGTTTTTTTAGTATTATTGAAAACACCTCGTAGCTCACTCTCATATTCTTGCCTTCACTCCTCTTTAGCTGTGCTAAAGCTCAGTGGTGGGTGTGGTTTGGCGTGAGCTGTGTACAAATCTCCACCAGCAGATAAAGATCCTACAAATGGAAATATGAACTTTTTTTTTTATTCCTTCGTATGAAAGAAAGAAAGAAGAAACTCTTTATAAAATCCCAGAATTCTCACTAGAAACTGAATAATGCAGACAACCCAAGGCTGCGTCCTCAGGTGGAACAGTATTATCAGTTCATTCCTCCAGTATGTCTTTGTTTCTTTCTCTTTCTCTCCATGGTTGTCTGCATTATTTAATATCTAACTTGTAGGATGGATCTTGTTGGTTTTTTTTTTTTTACTTTACATCTCACAGCAGAGCACCTGTGGGGCTCAGCTGTACGCATGCACCAACTACAGAAGTATAAAAACCTTATAAATGTATTTTTCTTTTTTTAATGTCTTCCTGTAGCTGGACCACCTCCTCTACCCTCCCTCCACGTGCCTCAGGAAGTCCAGTAACCCAGACCTGACTCTTGGATTAAGTCCTGCTCTCAAATTTAAACGACACCTCAGCGACGATGGAAAATACGTACGAAGGAGGAGCCTGGGTGGAGGTCTCACAGGTAATACATTTATTTATGTCCTTATACCATTGTGCGTGTGTGTGGGCTGGTTTATATTCTAACTGCAACTGCCACACCAGCACAGTTGCATGTCAATCTACAGCTGGATTCTTCAGGATCCATGTTTATTTTAATTTCCATCTGCAGCAGCTGTAAATCAGACAGATTCTCCAAACATGATCGGGTGTATAAATATAAAAGCAACTTCATTGAATATGATCTCACTTGGCCGCAGCTCAGATGCTTTTAGTGACTGTCATACTTAATAAGATATATGTGAAATTTGATTCATATGTTTTACTCCACCACCGGCTGGTAAAGGTTAAATACCTTAAATGCTTTCTATTTACAGTAAGAGCTCCTGATTTATCTTTACTGTTCCAAGCCAAACATTAACAATATCAACCAACCAACCAAACATACAGGGCCCTCATTAACAAACTAAATTGCCCCCTGCCCCTCCCCTCTCCTGAAACTCACTCACCTTCATACGCTGTTTCCTGCAGCTTTAAGATTTATTCATCGTGATAGACGACTCCAGGAGAAGAAAAACGACTCATGTTAATCATTTATCACATTAACACCCAGAAACAAATGACCACCTGTCACTTAGAAGATACATAGATGCTGCTGCCTAATGGGGAATTAATGGGTCAAGAGTAATTCCATTGAAATAAATAAAACTTGGACACAATCAGGGGTGGACACAGATTTGTTGTTGGGTTTTGTTTTTTTTGTGCCACCTTCTCAATGCAGATTTGGCTGAGTGGAATTTAAATTGCGGAGCTCAAAGCAGAAAACTGTGTTTTTCCAGAAACGGCCTCGGTCACTCAGGATAATCAGGATAATCCACAGACCGCGCTGTGAACACAGTTAAGTGTTTTGTTACCGTAGTGGCAATGTTGTATGTATCGTCCCTGCAAAATAAACATTAAAATAAATAAATAAAAAGAGAGAAGGAGTCTTGTCAAGGACATGCAAGTAAAAAAAAAACTTGTAATAGTGATAAACTCTGGTCATCTGTCACTGAAATGTGTCCCGGAGAAAAGGATTGCTCAAGAAATTCAACAATGACAGTGTCACACAATTCAAGAAGTGCATGAGAGATAAAGGGATTACATCATTAACCGCAGCATCAATGTGTCGTATCGGGGACTTTTTTTTTTTCCCACAGTCGCTACAGATTAAAAACAAGAAAATAAAAACACATTTTCTCCATCACCATCATCTCATCGTGATGGGATATGACAGGAACGTGCAACTTCCTGCCAGAGTTGGATCAGTTTTGGTGATTTCATTATGAGACCTTTGTCATCCTGTTTTGTCAGTGCTTCTCTCTCTCTGTGTGTGTGTTTTCAGTGCACAGGAGGAGGTGTGCACATACTTGTGTGCACCAGTGAGGATTTAACAACAAGTCAGAAATGTGATCATAGTTGTGTGGTGTTGTTTGCTTTTGGTGTGTCTGGGCGAACCAGAGCTTCAGAGTCCAGAGGAAGCAGGTCTTAATAATTACATGGTTTGGATCGCTGCATGTTTAACCACTTGCAGGCTTAAACATGGACTCGAAGCTTTTCTCTATGGAGGAATAAATAAGATGAAAGACTGTTGTATCCTCCCATAAAGACACAAATTGTGTTGCAGTGATGGGGAATGTGTAAACTGTCCTGTGTGTGAGGACTTTAGATTTACAGTATAGTGAAAAGGTCAGGCAGCAAATCCTGCAGCCTGGAGTTGGAGAATACAAAACCTACCTTCATATTTACAGTAACAGTGAGGGACTGTGATGACTCAAGGGCTTAACAAAAAAACTGTGCAAACAATTTACAACCAGTTTGCAGTAATACTGTATGTAACAGCTCTGAGTTTCAGTCTGCCTCTGGATAGAGAAATGGGAATCTACTTTCTCACATGAGTGTGGATACATTCCTGCCTCTGGACAGTTACACATAGACAGCTCTTGTGTTATGACTGCAGCCTTGTTTGCCTCCATTCACAAAACTTGACGAGCCACAGGCTGGTGTAGTGTAGTTTACCATGTGATGTCTATACAGAGGACTTTCACCTCACCAATTAAAGCCATGACCTTTTCACGGCCGATTGAAGGTTGTGTTTTCATTGTGCGCGGCTTTGAATGAAAACTTTGCCCTTTTACTTCTCGGTCTGCATGGGGGAAAAAAAGCTAGGCAAATAAATATGAACCTGACACAACTCCATTGTCTTGATTGTATTGTGAAAGAGAGATGAGTGTGATCTGTCTTGAGTTTCTAAACGGAGAAAGGATCGGATTGGATATTTGCTGTTACACAACAGCAAGTTTGTTCTTGATCAAACTCAAATATTTAAAACAACAGAACAGTCAGATGAATATCTCTTTCGGTTGAAGCACGCCTTGAGCTGCAGGCTTTACAAATGTTGTTTTTAGGACATCAAGTGCCTTTACTTTGACTTTGTGGTGTCTGAGAGCCCACATCATGTGTTATTAGACCGGAGCTTCTTTCAGCCTGTAATAAATTTAACACAATAGAGCTTGTCTTTTTAATCCCCCTCAGGAATCAAGTGTTTTTCTCTCTTTGACGTAACAATCATGTTGCAAAAATTAGTCTTAATGTCCTAAAATTTGAAGTTTTTCATCTTTTGATGAACATATAGGTGATCCTGTCTGAGATGCACTGATGTATGGCACTGTGTTTTTAATATTCCTCTATAATTCACATCATCGTTCAGAAATGTTCCTGACAAAGGGAAATCTGTGGTCAGGAACAGACTTGTCTGACCTCATAAATACCTGAATGTTTAAAAAAAACCAAAACAACCTTCACTCCTCGCCCCACCTCTCCTGATACCCTACTTTCTGAAAGTGTTGACTAGTGTCTGATGAGAGATTTCCTCTATGCCGGGATGTGATGGGCTCTAGTGAGGAAAACATTTGCCGGTTAAGGAAGGAAGAAGCTGAGTTTTCCCTCCTCATCCTGTTTGGTCTCCGTTCAATTCTCTTGGTTTTAACTGCAGAGATCACAGAGGAGCTGTAGCACAGAATATATGTTTTTTATCGGCTTTCTGTGTGTATGTTACTGTAGGTCTATGAGGGATATATTTTGTCTGCAAGCCACGGTGCAAAAGAAAAAGTGAAAGCATGTTTTCTTACATTTTTCACAACATTTTAAGTTTGTTTCTTCAGCTTTACCTTTTAAATGAAGTGAGAAAATCAAAGTGCTGCCATGTGGTGCGAGCACCTGTCTTCTACCTTCAAGGCATGAAACCAGTTAATAGCAGCACAACAAAGAAGCAGCAAGGTTTTATTTCTCTGGCTATCATCTGACAGCAGTAAAGGCAGCCATGATCTCCACTGCTGGGGATTTCCTCTCCCAGGTAAGTGTGAAGTCGGCTGCAGATTGACTTTCACATGGGAGGGAGATAAACAGAGAGCGGCCAGTCGGCCTGGATGTCAGGAGGAGGAGGAGACGTTCAGAGGATTAAAAACAACGTGCTGTGTTTTTGAAAAATGTTCCACAGCAACATGAAGTGTACATGTTTGGTAGTAAATTGTTATTGCAGCTACATTAGAACAAAAAACAGAAAATATCTCCAGCGCGCTGAATTGTGTTTAGACGAAGAATTTTAACATGTTTTGAAAACACAAAACCTTCAAGGACTTCCACTGCTGCAGCTTGAAAGCGTTGTATTTACTTTCAGGGAGCCTTTCATGCCTTTATTTGAGAGTCGACAGTAGGAAGATGACAGGAAATGAGAGGGGAGACGGAGACGGAGAGAGACAGACAGAGAGAGAGTGAGAGAGATGGGGAAGGAAATACAAGAAAGGTCACCTGCTGGACTCAAACCAGAGGGCGGGGCCGGTCATGATAGACGCCACAGGCCACCAGGTCACTCCTGAACTGTGTCTGTGCATTTTTAACAATACACTGCATGCACAAAACAACATGCCCAAGGCTCCAACAACTGGAGAAACAGTTTTACAGCTTCATATCAACGACTTATTATTGATTTAAAACTGTAAATCAGATGTTCAAAGTGCAACAGAGGTCACACTGCTCTTCTTTGAGCCTTGTCGCCACCATGTATTTTACATTATTCACTGTTTCAGATTCTTATAGACCTGTATGAATTCAGATTCAGCTCCTAGCAGGGCAGTACATTTCTGAACCTGCCCTCTTTTTTTTTCCAGATAATAAAAGTTCAGCACATCTAATGAGAGCAGACAGCAGCTTCAGGCCAATCCTAACCTGACAGAATATTCACTCACACACTGTACCGTACTCTGTGTGTGTGTTGAGCTGCAGCCTGTTGCTTGCTTCCTCGACTCTGCCGAGGCTGTTAATCCTCCTCTCTGCCTCCTGGGAGTGTTTACTTAAACAGGAAATGGAAATATACACATGTGGATCAAAGATGACAGCACTTGTGTGAATTATTTTGTCTCAGTTCAAGGAACGCCAGCGGGACAATCTTCGCCATCGCGTCTAATGCAGACGGCGAGGCTGTTTATGCTCCTGTGCTTTTAATCTTTGTCGTGCCTTGTTAGTGAACTGTGAGCTCAGGATAAAAAAAAAAAGGTGGATGAAGGATGGGAGCAGCAGGGTGCAGTGTAGTGTAGTGTAGTGTAGTGTAGTGTAGTGCCATCTAGCTGTCAGCACAGGGAGCTCAGGCTGCAAATGACTGCATTAAATATTCATGTTCAAACCTGTTGGTGCATCTATGAACTCACCTTGATGAGACTTTGAGGTGCGTTGTTGTTGGTGCTGTGGTGGTGGTTATGTAACGCTGAGGTCGTCGGTGAGCTCTTAATGGGCTTTCCCCACCCCTGGCCTAATTTAACCCTTTGACGTCCGGCCTCGTTGTGCAGGGGTCAGGGGTGGGGGGGCTTCATCGTCACATTACAGTGCTAACAAGAGCCGACAGCTGGGGTAATCTTACGTTACCGGTGCGTCATACGACCCTGTACTGTCTCCTCTGGTTGTGGAGTGTGGTGCTACAGTACTTTGTTTACCGAGACTTATTGTATAGTTTTTTGAATTTACAGTAAAATAAAGAGACCTGTTGATGAATGAATTTGAGGCATTTTGAGATGATTTATGGAAGAGGAAAGAAGAAAAACGGTTCAATTTCAGTAAAATAACCGAAGTTTAGATGAGAAACTTTAAAATATGATAAAATAAGATCTGTTATGAGATTAACATGTGTTTTTATTTATGTAAACACAAAGAAGGAACTACAGCTGTTGCATAAATGTAGTTTAAGTAAAAGTTTAAATGGATAGTTCAACATTTTGGCAAATTGACCCATTGCCATAATCTCTATAGTTTTAGGAGTTGATTTGTTACCTTTAATTGTCGGTGCAAGCTATTTTTAGAACGGCGGAGCAGAGCCGCGAGCTGCTCAGAGCTACGCTACGGAGGGTAATGGGATTTTTTGGTTTCCCTCATCAAACTCATCAAGTACACAATCCAACAACTCCACAATGCTCTCGTGGACAAGTTGTGACCTGCACATTCACCACGCTATAAGATGTCGAACTATCCCTTTAAGTATAGTTACTTTCTATGTGCTTTGGTTTATGTCTTTTCTTTAACCCACTTCATCCTGTCGTTGCTCCTTTGCAGGAAAGTACCTCCTGCTGCCCTCCAACCCCCAGCCGACACCGACAGCGTGGCAGCCGTCATCGGAGATCTCTAACCTGGTTCGAATGTGTTCCCTCAATCTGGGGAAGTCGGACCCCTCCCTCACCTCCAGCCTGGTGAGTGGTGTAGCCTACTTCCTGTTCAGTGTCCTCCTGATCCGAGCGTGAGCGCACTCAATCCCACTCACTACCTGAGCTCTGTGTGACCTTCACTGACCTGGTTATGTTGGGTAACATCATTTTAAAACATAATTTGCATAAACCACAATATCTGAATATCCAGTGAACACACACTCTGTTCAGTATTTAACATTAGATTCTGCTGGAAACAGATGACATGGTGTTTAGAGAAAGATTAAAAAACTGAAACTGAAAGGATGTTTGATTTACATGAGCTGTGTGAACATCAGTTCTGTATTTTGTGTGAGAGAAAAATGCTGTGATGTGGAAGCATAATTTAGCATTACATTACACACACTGTTGGTTGGCAAACCCAATCTGTTGTTTTATTATACAGTATGTATAATAATGTTTGGTGTGTATATTCATTTTTAGTACTTAGAGTTAGTTAGTTTATTCACTTGATCATAATTTAAACATGATAAATGTTTTAAATACTATTTTTATTACAAATTTAATCAACTGATACAAACTTTATTCTACATACAAAGCAAGACACTCTGCAGCTGCAGGAATAAGATTAAACTCTGGTCAACTTCTGGTCAAATGAATGGCCTGTGTGCTTTGTTTAATGGCTCTTATTCGTCAGAGCTTCAGATTTATGAGGAGGCTTTGCTGCACTGTGCACTTTATAAATATATTTATATCCATTAATGCGAATTATGACAAGTCACACAACATCAGCGTTCACATTTGTCAAGGATAATTACCTACGTGCATTAAGAAGAAGGAATCCAAAAGATTGTTGCATTAACTGTTCAATCACAGGAATGGATGCATCTGCAGATTAAGTTCTTATCAGTCCTAAAGGGGGAAATAAAGGGTTTGTACCTGGTGAAGTCATGAGGACGGATGACCTTCAGCTGTACCCTGCTCTTTGAGATGACACTGATAGATGCTCCGTGGTGATCGTGTTGTCTGAGGAGTGAGATCAGATCAGCAGCAGAGGCTTTAATCCAATGCTGTAAACCTATGACTCATCCCCAGTGTGTGTGTGTGTGTGCTATAGGTTATCGGTTAGACAAAAGGTTAATGTAATAAAATGCGTGTGAATCTTTTTGTTTGTGTGTGTGTGAGAGTGTAAGTGTGTGAGTATATTTTGGTTAACTGACACCGACACCATTAGTGGTCTGGAGTGAGGTGGGTTGACCCAGAAAAAGTCGCTGTAACCGGAACCCGACGAGGTCAAACTGTGTCTCGGATGACATCATGGCTGCCTTGTTTACACTCATAACAAACTGCAGCTACAGTACTACAGTACCTGAGTTTTACATGGAAATACAAAATATATAACAACTTGAGTAATAACTGGAGGCATTTCAGGTGATTTCCTTGTTGAATCTAATCACTGGTTTTTAGTGGGAAAGAAATAGTCTCGTTCCCTACACTGGGGGGCACTAGTGCATCTTCAGTATAAGGAACTTAAATACATGAGTCCTTGTGTTTTTGGAAGAGCCACAAATTAATCCCTTTGCTTATTGTGCCCTGCGGAGCAAACCAATACATGATTTCCTGCAAAATAATTGTCCTCCAGTGAATAAATCGTCCAATCGATGTGTGCAATGCCTCAATTTTGAGTTTTACAACTTAATGAACTGGATGAATTTCCAACGTCTTCACCAGAATTTTACATTCATGTTTCACTGATACCTGTGAATGTTGCTTTCACCTTCCAGCAGCAGCAGCAGCAGCATCACTCAGTGTTGTGTTGGTCTGTATTGGACAACAAGGACACAGTTAGAGCTCGAGTGTCTTTGCTGCAGGACACTTGAGTAGGAGGGATAAAGCGTCTGGAGCCGCATGCATTTTCCCTACACCTTACAAGGCATGAATAAACTCAGATATAGAAAACTTTATTCTGTCTTATCTGGAGGGATTTGCATGTGTAATCAGGGGTTATTTGATATAAAAAGCACCTGTGGCACTGAAAGTCCAGATCCAGTCCATAGTTAATGGAGGAGACTCTGCACTCAGCCCCTCAGGTGAGGCTGTAAGGTCGCAGGGATCCTGCAGCCTAACAGCTTTTTTTTAATTTTATTTTTTTATCAGACCACAGATACATGGTGGAAATTGAACCTTTTTACTAAGCAGATCATTGGGTTCAGTGCAGGAGCCCCGTCCACCTCCACCTCCTCCAGACTCCATGAGTTTTCATGCACAAAGAGAAAAACGAAGGCTGATATTTTGACTGAACTGGTTGGTTAATGGGGCCATGCACGTCCTTAGGAGATTGCACATGTTGTTTCAGCTCTGATAAATTACTAAATTATCTGAATGCAGTCCAACAATATTATTTAAGTACACTGGAGATTCATTTTTTTAATATATATTAATGATTAATGAGCCAATTTAATCCTGAAAATGGATCAGGTTCACATCAGATACCTGATCTGATATAGAAACCATCTCCGTCTTATTCTTCTTGCCACTGTTTGCATCCTCCTGAGATCTCAGTGGTTCGTGCCATGATGGAAATGAGATGCTGTTGTTTGAAACTGCTGCTCAGAAATCTTAACGGTATCTTTTTTTGGAGTTGGCCACGCTGTCACCTCAGGGGTTCATCTGCAGCCATTGTGTGGCCCTGCCTTCAGAACGGAGATGAGAAAAGATGGAGAATTGGTTGCTTTGACCTTGGGAGAGAAAGCCAAAGAGACAAACACTTCTGCCTCTAGCCACTGAAAATTGGTGTTTGTCTTTGTTTTGGTAATTGTTTGTGTGTACCCGTTATATTCTGTACTATTGAATAGGATTCCAGTATAATCTTCAATCAGCGCGTTTTAAAAATAACACAGACGACCCACGTCAGGAGCGTTTTAGTCATTGGCAGTGATGGTTTTCATTACTGCAAAGCACAACAGTCCGTGGCCTTAGTGGCGTTAAATGAATGAAGTGTTGCTGTATCTGCTGCACTGAACTTGAGAGGTTGTTGTCGATTCAAACCACAGTCACATCAGTGCAGATGTATCCATGTCTGAAAAGATTTAATGGGCTGTTCGATTTGGATCTTTCAATTTGAAACGGGCAATTTTGGAAAGTAATGACGCAAACAATTGTGGTGGGTTTTGGGTTTGGCAGTATTATTTTTTTTACTCGAAACTCCAGGATGTGACTCTACAGTGTTGCACATGCAGCTTCCAGGAAAATGTGGAGATTAATCTTTTGAGATTGTGTTGTTCATTATATAATGGAGTGAAATTCATTGCTTCATTGCTTCACGGTTTCTAAAGGAGCCAAAGGACTCGTGTAGGTGAAATCTCTGTGGGTGAAGAAAGGTGCAGTTTTTTCTAAGATGCTGGCTGCACACAGTCACGTATTCTGTGTTTAAAAACCTGAGCTGTGAGACAGGAGCCGCATTTCGCATTTGCTTCCTGAGGTGACCTCGGTGATTTTGTCACGACTCTTTTTAATCCACTGATGTGATAGACATTTTTCGAAAGATGCTGTAGAGACACAAAAAAACTGACTTTTTACTTACTCAATGTGAAGTTTGAGCACTTACAAGGTTAAAATAAAGCTCAAGTTTACGTCTTTTAATAATTTATTTCTCATTTATTTATTAAATGATCTAATTTATAAAAATTTTGTTGTGAAAATTGTCCATCAGAGATTCCCAGAGCCTGAGATGATTCTCCTTCAGCGTGACGGTTTTGTCTATTTGACCGGTCGTCAAATATTCAGTGAAAAGAAAAACAAAACCCGGCGGGATTTAATTTGGTTAATCAATAAATAAAATTAATTTTTGCTGCTCTAATTCAGCGTGGACTCCTGTGTCACCCTGAAATCTTGAATGAGGTGCAAACGTGCACATTCAGATTAATCCACATTAGATTCGACATCTCTGTAAATTGAAAAAATACACAATGGGAATGTGACTTTATTGTTAATTATCCACACTTTCCCCGCAGGTCACGGACCCCCCTCTGTTTCTATAAGCTAAGCTTTGCCCCCCAACCCCTCCCCTCCCTTCTTTGCCTCACAGGACTCCCTGTTATTGCTTTCTGCCTCCTTCATGCTCTCCCATCATGCCCCCTGGGTGTGCATGGCTCTTTGACTACAGCGTGGCACATCTCTCTTGACTGTGATGCTCTTTGGCAGAAAATCAATACTTCACTTCTGGTGTGATATGGAGATAAGACTGTCATAATCCTGATGTTGTGCCTTTGTGGACTCTCATTCTCCCTCATAATTGAAGTCAGCGATGTCCTTTACTGATACGCTTGTTGTTGCCGTCGTTGTTGGTGCAAAGGAAGGCGCTGCAGTTTCTGTGAGGTACAGTGGTGTCGGGTCATAAAAACCATAAAGCTTCAGACAGATACTCTAGTTGTTTTTTTTTTGCAGTCCACAATGAACAAGATGTGTTTTTATATATATATATATATATATATATATATTATGAAACTAATGGAAAAATGCAGTTATCCAGCTGAGTATTGCTACCTGTCCAACACAGGAGGAGGAAAAATAAGTTACCACCTGCACCTTATTGATCCACAGGCGTCTGTCTTTGTTCTGTGGTCGCTGCATGATAACACAACGATATGAGCTCCAGTGTGTTGTGTAAAGTAATGTGACCCATCATTTGACAACATGTTATTGTTTTGTGTGTGTATGTGTGCAGTATATATTGTACTATATATATATTTCAATTGCCTTATCAGGACGTCTTTGCAGTGTAGAAAGGAGACATTCATCTTAGCTGCCTTCTACAGAATGAGTGTATGTATTGCTGTTATTGCAGACGTATTAAACAGAAAAAAAAAGCACAAGTCTAAAAACTAAGAGAAAGAAAATATTCAAGAGAATCGGAGCACCAAATAAATGTATAAGTTATCAGTGAACAGTCTCCCTGCAGGGAGTTCTAGTATAATAGTGTATTTCAGCAACACTGAGGAATAATATTAAACTATCTCGCTGCATAAAAAATATTCAGCGTCGTTCTGCAGACTGGCTTTGGAAACCCCCTAAATTAGAAACCGTGCGTTGCGTTACTGTAAACATCAGCGTACTGCGATGTAAATGAAACTGTCACTGTTGATAAAGTAACTGCGTCTGAGACGTCGGACCTGTCATCTGCTCTGTTTGAGGCACAATCTTCTCCGTGACACTTGCGACGCACAATCTTAACTTTGTGGGGGTTTTTTAAACTGAAGAAAAATGAAACAAGCGCTCGCTGCATGTGCCTTTTTTTTTTTCTTCCCAAGTGGACTGGAGCAGACATAATTCTCATCTTGTGAATGCATACATTTACATGGTTTTTCCAATATATGTTTAAGATGAGGTGGAATTGAAAGTGATGCATTGCAGCCATTGGTTCCTCTCGGTTTCTATCTTTTGCGCTTGTTGTCAAGGTTAAAGACTGGCCTCCTCTGTTGGGGCGGTTGGCTCCACAGGCTTTTATCGTGGCTGGATATTCTTCCTCCTTTTGGCTTTGGACAGATGGAGCCTTTGCACTGCTTTGTATGGAGGAGGGAATCGACTCCTTCCTCTCCCTCACCAGCCTCTTCACAGGGCCGTGTCCCTCCTCTGCCTGCCTTACATCTGCAGGTCGCCTCTTTGTCTGATAAGCTCGGGCAGAGCAGAGGCTGTGGGTCACTCAATCAGCACTCGCTGCATGCTTTCAGAGCACGCCGCTCCCTTTTTTCTCCAGAGGCACAGGAAGCAACCTAAGCTGCCCACCTGCCATGAGGAAATGAGTCACAGACAACCCCTGGTCTTTTCCCAGAGGCGATTCTCTGGCCCTGCTCCAAGGCCACTGGCACAAACTGTCTGCCTTCATGGCCGCCCTGAACCCCACCTCAAAGCGCCAGCTTCACTTTGTGGCAGCTTTTCTCTAAACACTGTCCACTTTTTATTTTATTTCTTTTGCTCTATTTTGATTTATTTATTTATTTGCAGTCTCCGAGTATAAATCGTACATTGAGAAAGTTTTCAGACCACTTCGATGTTTTTCACTTTTTAATGTTGCAGCCTTTTGGGTTCAAATTAAAATTTAAAGCTTGTAGCTGCAGGTTCCTCTTCATAACCTCCGAGAATGTTTCCACACGTTGACTGGAGACCACCTGTTGATTGGACGCACACATGTCTGTGGAAGGTCCCACCGCTGACTGACAATATAGGTGATGATGCCTGCAGAGCACAGAAACAGGATTGTGTTGAGACTCCAAAGAGCACAGTGGCTTCTGTGATTGTTAAATGAAGAAGTCTTGGAACAACCAGGCTTCTTCCCAGAATCCATCCTGTGTGGAGTTGAGACCTTAGAGACTCATGTGTGTTGTTTTTCCAACTCGCATCCAATCAGCTGTGGACTCCAGTCTACATGAAGAAATGGCTTAGCTCCAAATTTAAGAAGAATGAAAGAAACCTGTCTGAACACTCATTACTCAAAGTGATATTTCAGTTAATGTTTTTCTGTTTTAATACATTTCTAAAACTCTGGTTTCATTTCACTCTGGGATTTAGACTGATGAGGGGGAAACAAGAATTTAAACCATTTTAGCAAAAGGCTTCGACATAATAAAAATGAATAAATTGAATGCCCTCTAAGTTTTTGTTAAAATGTCATACAGTATCTGTCTCTTGGTTTAGAAAATGCTGTAAAATAGTGAAAATAGTCCATCGCAATTTTCAGATACCAAATAATGTGATTTTTTTTTTTAATAATCGCTTGTTGCAGTACAAGGGCGCATTGACTGTAATGTAGTGCTTGTTACAGACATTAGGCGGTAGAGGAAGAGGAGACTTCCACTGTTGAATAAATGACCCCCCCCCCCCTCTGTGGACTGCAGCTCCTCATCTTCTCATCTTCATTATTAATCCAACGTGGACTTTTCTTAATTGTTCCTTTTTAAGCGGCTCCACAGACGGAGCATTGACTCGAGACTAGTCAGATGAGCGTAGCAAGGTTTCTCTAATTCCCTCAGGTAATCTGGAGGGCATTGTTCAAGATGAAAAAGTTGACTACTGTAATCCCCGTCCTCCGAGGTTTTAAGAGGTTTATTAAAAAAAAAAAAACACACACAACCAAACCAACCAGCCTGATTACATGTGCACAGACCTGGGCTTTCTACTCGCTACTCTCAGCTTTCTTATCAGCACCGCAGCACAAATGAGTGTTGCCCCATGCAGCACTCATCATCAGCCTCCTGATGTACAGGCTTCTTCAGACTGGATGTTGATGGGGGGGAAGTTGATAGTAGTGGGGTCCACCTGTCTGATGAGCCCGCTGTGCAGCTTTTGTGGTCATGGGTCGCTGTCATCCCGGGCCGTCCTCCTCCTCCTCCTCCTCCTCTTCCTCCTCCACCTCCTCCTCCAAGAGAGAAATCATTTGAGCTTGGCTGGAGATGAGGAGAAAAGGAGGAAAAAAGGGGGGCCCACTTAATATTCACAGAGCAGTACCACAGTGAATGGAAATGAGTGAGAGAGGGTCAAAAAAAAAAGAGAAGCGAGAAGCAAGAGAGAAGGGGGCGCGAAGAAAAACAGACTGAAACTGAATGCAAAACTGAAGGATGTAGCGTTGCTCTGGCAGCACGGCAGAGGAAGCACTTTATTCTCCCAAATGCTGCTATTTTTCAGGAGAGAGTGTGGACATTGGTTTAAGAGCGTGTGAAGATCCGTGGTCACTGTGTGTGTGTGTGTGTGTGTGTGTGTGTGTGTGTGTGTGTGTGGAGCAGAGGCAGCGCATGAAATTGTTGGAAATTGTCGTTATATAGGATATTCAGTTGTATACAGTAGTTGTACACATAACAGCAGCGTTCATGTCTTTTTTTCTTTCTTTTTTTGTACAAATTGGTGTGCAACAGTTTGTGTGACATTCTCACAGCAGGTTTGAGAGGTTGTGAGTCATTTTTATTTTATTTTATTTTATTTTTGACTTGAGCCTGTCTGTCGTTTTCCTCCCTCCTCCTCCTCCTCCTCCTGTGTGAGCTGTATCGTCTCAGCCGTCGTCTCTCTGTCACCTGCCTAACCTTCAGGTGCGTTTCCCCCTCTCTCTTTCTCTCTCCTTCTCTTTTTTTTGATATATTATTTTTGCAGCCTCCATGTGACTCACAGGCTGCATTAAGAGCAGGAGATGTGTTCGCTGCCTGCTGCAGACAGGATGCCACGTTCATTGTTGGGGTTGAAGCTGAACAATGCTGGGAAGGATATCCTCTCATTTTCATGGTCACCTAGGGGTGCATGCCCAAAAAGCGTGGCTGCACAGAGAAACGAGTCTTGGGGGGGCTCCCACTTGTGTCCCTGGTACCTCCCCACCACACTGCCACACCGCCACACACACTCCCCCCCCTTTCTCCACCCGTTGCTATGCTAAATTAGACCTGCCTATCCTCTCCCTCTCTCTCTCTGTCTCTCTTTCTCGCTCCATCTCTCCTTCACTCCTGAAGTTACAGAGGAGAGGAACAAGAGGAGGCGTCAGCTGACTGCCCCCCTCCAATCAGATAAGTTCTGATGGAAGTGTTTAGCAGCTGCTAAGATCAGATTTAGCCTGAGGGAGGGAGGGAGAGAGAGAGAGGGATAGGGAGAGGGAGGGAGAGGGAGAGAGGGAGGGAGAGAGCGAGCAGGAGGCTGGAGCGAGGCAGTGCAGCATGGCTCTGTACCGGTAGGGAGGCAATGATAAGTCGGGGCTCTGTACCATGGACGAGTCCAGCATTCTGAGGAGACGAGGGCTACAGGTAGGCAAAGCAAATGAGCGCCGCCGAGCTGCGACTGCGACGGGCTGATACTTTGTACTCTGCATGTGCAGCTGCTGCTCCTGCATCGGCTGCTCCGTTCACTGTCAGGACTTTGAGACCTTTTTGTGTTAACACTTGGCAGAACAGAGTGAATTACATCTTGGTTCTGCTGCTGCTGCTGCTGCTGCTGCTGCTGCTGCTGCTGCCAATGTGTCCTGCTTAAGAGAGAGAGAGAGAGGATCTGTTTGTTGGGGAGTTTTTCAGTAATAGGTGCAGCAAACGGGATGATCAGGATATTGATGTTGAGTAGTTGACTGAAATCAAGCTGCAAATGATGCACTTTGTTTTCCTTCCCTATAAAATGACAGTGACGGCTGTGGATCTGCGTCTGAACGGTGTTTTTTACTTTTTAAACAGCCTCTTAAAAATCATCTGTCACGTTTGCCTCGTGTTAGAGCAGCAGCCAGCAGGGGGAATGAGAGCGGTGTGTATGCACGGAGCATGGATTGATTATCCTATGCTGTGTGAAGGGCTTTCTTGAGCTTTATTGACTTTTTATGATAATTGGGGGGGGGGGCGAGGGATGGGGGGGGGGGGCACTTTGAGGCTTTTTTTTTTTTTAGCCGTTCACTCAGAGACCTTGATTGAAGTGTGAGCTCAGTTCAGGAGAGATGATGTAGTCGCTCAGATCCGAGTCCTGCCAGTCATCACTCTGACATAACATGAGATTTTAAATGAAAGTGTGAAGAGGAGGGACTGGGTGTTCTTAAATATGAAACTGTACGACGACAATCCGAGACCCTTCAGTCGTCAATCATCTCCTCCAGCCGAGCTGCATACTGTAGGTGTCACAGCCAGGTGTAAATTAGTTTTGATTTATTAGTTGTGCTTTCTGTCGTCTCGCCCACTCATAGAGCGATTGATGAAGACGCCTCTTTTTAAAATCCAGCTCCAAACTAACGGCACGTGTTTCCTTTTTAATCACAAAACTCCCTGTGATCCATTTAATTAGGCTGCACTATGGCTGATGAATTAGACCAATACAAACCGCTTTTTATGATCAGTCGTCATCAGTCATTTTCACAATAAACAAAGGTAAAGTGTTTGCTTGTTTGAGAACTCATGTTTTCCTCTGTAAAAGCTGCAAACATTTTGACTTTCATGTTCACAAATTTGGTGTCAATGTGTTCCTCTGTGATTAGGAATCTCTGTGAGAATTAGACTGCAAGAAATGCTGACGTTTTAATTTATTTATGCTCTTTGAGGGTTTTTGAAGGTCTTAATGGGTTTCTCAGGAGAAACCAATAATGTTTTTTTTGGTAATTCCAATTATCAAAAGCTTCCCGACAGTAATTTTGTGCACAGTTGCCCCTAATCTCCCTGTTCCCTTTTGTTGGACACCACCACCACCACCACCACAACCACCACCACCTCCTCCTCCATTGCACTATTTCCCCTCCTCGTCACAAGAGTTTCTTTATGTTCCCCCCTTCAACACGCAGCAAAAACCAAACACAACGGTCGCTCACTCGCTGAATGACTGACTGACTCACTGACTGACTGTCTGTGGTGGTTATGGGTAGCAGCGGACCGTGTACTGTAGCAGCTCCAACTTTCACATTCAAAAGGGAAACACGGAAGTTAGTTTGTCAGGCAAATGAATGCGGCTGGTTTCAGCTCCACAGTTTCCCATTCATTTCCCAGGCCAGGAAGGGATGACATCATTCCAGTCCAGACCTTGTTTATGTGAGTGAGTGCACGGCAGTAAGAGCCGGACTATTTACAGTACAGAGTATGTCACCACTTTTGGCCTTGATTCGTCTCTGGAGCTTTGCCGCCTCCCCCTTTTTTTTGTAAAAGTTTGGGCGAAATTAGCTGTTTTAGATCTGAAATTAATCAAATAGATTTCTTTTCTTTCTTTCTCTCAAATTCATATTTCAAAACCTCACTCTTAATTCATTCAGGTAATTGTTTGACACTTCAGGAAATCTGTTTATTCACTTTCTTGCCAAAAATGGATACGAGAATATCAATAACACTCGGGTCTGTTTGATAAATATGAAACTACAGCCAGCCGCTGATTAGCTTAGCTTAGCATAAAGAGTAGAAAAACAGTCTGTGCAGATACCAAAATCAAACCAAAAGCTCATTAATCAACATATCACAATCTGCACAAACCACCAAAGTTATGTTTTTATTATAGGGATTGTTATGAGCTGGGCTGTGTCTCGAACAATAGCAGCGCTTCTGGTGTTTATGCTAAGCTAATCAGCTGGTTTAATGGACAGAAACAGCGGTTTTATCATGTTGTAGTGAATAAGCAGATTTACTCAAAATGTCAAACTTTTCCTTCAACGCCACATCACAGCATCTTCAAATATTCATCCTCAAGGCTTTTTCTGCATTATAGATTAAAGTTGATTTTAAAAAAATAAAAAAATTAACTGAACTTATTTCCATAAATATCCAAAAGATGCAGAAAAATAAAATAAAAATAAGATCCTGAGGAATCAGTAGAGAAAGCTTCAGTGTGCATGCTGATGCCTAATGAATGTGACGGGGGTGCAGGGTTTATTTTTAGACTTTCCGAAAACAACCGCGGACTTCACTAACGGTACGCAGGAGAATTATTGTTTCCCAGTACCATTAATGAGTTCTCTTAATAAATTACCCAGCCTGAGTGTGTGTGTGTGTGTGTTCTTCAGTTCATCTGGGTTCAGTGTGAAAGTCTGTCGGTGTCAGAATGAGTGCGATACGGTGAAGTTCTACGTTTTATATGTGATGCTCCTGTCGTGTTAATGAACACTGACTCTCAAGTGTCTGCTCTGCTCTCATCTTCATCTACTTTTATTTTTCGATGAGGTAAATAGAAGGAGAGGAGCACTGACATGGAGATGTGTGATTGCTTTCTCTATGAAAACTCATTAACTTAAATCTTACAAGAGAGTGCTTCAACTGTTTTACATTTGAAGGATCTCAGGAGACTTGTGTGTGTGTGTGTGTGTGTGTGTGTGTGACACTCTGTGGTTGTGCCGACCTTCGTCTCACACGCCTGCTGTTATAGTTTAAATCTAGTAGAAATGGTGTCGGTGCACGATGGCGCCTGAGATGATGCTGCCACATCTGAAGGTCTTTGACTTTCATGTGTGAGAAGCAGCTCTTGTTTCTCCTCCTCAGGTCTGTCGAGCTGCTGTCTCCTGTCTCTCTCTCTCTCTCTCTCTCTCTCTCTCTCTCTCTCTCTCTCCTGGCCGTTTTCTCTCACTATGAAAAAAAAAATAGTTAGGATTTCTATAGATTTTTTTAATGACGCCCTGTGAAACACGTGTCGTTCATCTTAATTAGGAGCAACCTGTCAGGAGCTGTAACACGGCATCGCATTGTGAGCTTTTACTGTACTTCTGACATCCGTCTAACGCTCCCTCATAATAAAAAAGGTACACACAAGTGCAGCCGGTGACATTGTGTGTCTCCAAAGAGCCGTTTGTGTGAAGTGGTGTGAGGCAGCTGGTGAGATAGAGCCTGTCTGCCTGACACAACATGATGGTGTAGCAGCAGAAAAGGCCATCCACCTCCACCTCCACCTCCACATTATTTTAGCTCAGAGTCAGCCTTAAATCCTGCTCATATTAACATAAGTGTGTTTAAACACTGATAATCCCTCACCATTCAGGAATGTATAAATGCCAAATGGACTGCAATTATTATACAGAGCTTTAATGCACTTTACACTTCAGGTCGCACTCAATTGTTCTATATGTACTCACACTCAGATTCGCGCTGGCACACTGTGGTGATGGAGGTTGCATCAATGAGCGATTAGCGAACAAACCCACGCAGTTTTCCACAGTGGAAACGCTTATTAAACTGAAGCACTCAAAGAAAAGCTCCCATTCAGGAGGGACAAGTGAATAAGACAACCTTGCTTCAGTTGGAAAAGGGGTAAGCAGCAGCAGCCTCTCTGCTGAAGTGTCCTTGTGCAATATGGTGGAGTTTCTATCGGCTTACAGCGGCTCTTCAACTGAGCTGTGAAAAGGGGTCAAAGAAAATAATGTAAAGTTCTCCTTGAAGAAGTAAAATCACTAAAGAAAATGTTGATCGAGACTGGAAAGAGGAGAAATGAAAGCCACCAAACACACTGATGAATAACAGAAACATAACATTTATTACTTTATTAGTTTGAACCTCCTTGAAAGATAAAACACATTTGCAAGAAATCCATCCATTTGTATATTTAAAGTTATTTAAATGAACATGTTTCATATTTAACTGCAGAAATTTTACACCGACAAATAAAATGTGACAAACACAAAATGTGTTGGTAATGGTGTGTAGCAGAAGTGATTGTGTGTGTGCAATAGCAGCCTCTGGTGTGGATCCACGGAGCTGCCTCTTCAAGCAAATGAATCTTTTTATTAACCATTAATTCATCCATATATGAGCTGCTAAACATACTGGGAGGGGTGAGACTATTCATATTTGGCTGTTTATGAGGGAAACTTTTTGCACACACACATCTGCTCCTAAGGAGAAGTTTAATGCTGTTACTATCCTGAGCATGTTAAATGTTAACTTTAATTTGCTATATCGCAACTCATTAAAGAAGAAACGCTGTAATTCACCAAGGAGAAAGATCCTCTCTGGTAAACAACAGCAAACTAATGAGTTTACACCCATGAAAGGTCATTTTTCACATTTCTGTCAAAACAGTTTTCTTATGGAATAAATTTAAGGATTTTAAAGTTTAGTTTTTAACATTGTACAACAAGAGCTCCTTTATATACAGGACTTTTACATCTGACTGGTTCAAACTGGGCCGACACACTCATGTCGCCTCCTGCGTGTCATCTCCAGCAGTTCAACGCGCCTCTTGTCTGAGTTTCTGCTCGTTGCCTCTTTGTCATTTGCATTTGCTCCCGTTGAACATCAACAGAAACCAGTCAACATTAAACAGTGACATCAGCTACATGCAAATGTCAGCTCCTAACGTGCTGTAACATCAACAGTGTCACATTTCAAGCGTTTTGACAAACGGCAGCTCATTAACAGCCAGTATAATCAAACAACGTGCAAGTGCAGAGACACATTAACCAAACAAACAGATGTTTAATTTGAACTCTTATGGAAATAATGTCAGTTTAGCTGCAGCTGATTCAGCGTAACCCGCTGCAGGTGATCAGAGCCGCTCCATCCATCAGTGTTGGTTTAAAATGAGAAACTTTTGCTTCCATGCTGCTGCAGCTCAGTGTTTATGAGATGGTGCTGTGGCCACATCTGTAGTTCGGTTAGCAGTGATCTCTAAGTCCCCGGAGACTGTCCTCAATGCAGCCAGATCAATAACTGTGCATACTTTTTGAAAGCCTATCAGGAAAATCGCTGTCTTAAAAAAAACCCTGCAGCTTTGGACGGGACATGTACTGTAGTTTGACCTCGACCTGTGTCTAATCCAGACCAGACCAGACCAGCTTCCACCTGCCCAGACCACATGAACAGACATGAAACACCTTTTCCAAAACTTCTGATGAGCTGAGACTGGCGTACAGTGGAATTTACTTTTTGGCTGTAAGGTTGAATCATTACGGCCTTGAAAGGAGCTCCTCGTTAAAAAAAAAAGAAAGAAAAAAAAAGCGGGATCATCAAATTACAGAGTCATTACGCTCTGTGCCAGTCTTGAAATGAATCGTCTCCCTCGTACAACATTGGACGAGGCAGCGGCTTAAACATTTGTGACACCAAACATCCCGCTATACGAGCTGAGCGAAATGTGAGGATGCCAACAGATTTAATCAGCGAAGCTTTCTAACAGCGTCTGTGTTGGATCTTTTCCCCCCTGCTGGTTGCAAAAAAAAAATAAAAAAATCAATATTGTTCAGATCGAGCCGGGCATAATGGTGGAAAATATTACTTTAGACAGTAGGTTTGAGCGCACTGATGTAAATACAAGTGGGCTGCTCTCATGCAGCCCCTCTCTCTGTGTGTGTGAAGCCATCAGAGGTTTGTGGACGGCCGCGCTGCTTTGTTGTTCAAACCTGCAGGTCGATGCACACACACTCCTTAAGACAATCTTCAATCAGTCCCATAACGTATAGTCCGTCCACTGCCCCCCTACGACACATGTGCTGGGAGCAGATAAGTGGTTTTATTGATCAGTTTGACCGTATCCTAATCTCCAGATAAACTTGGTCTCTGACTTTGAAGCTGCATTTAGATTAGAAGAGGAGGAAGATTTAATTTGGAGTAAAAGTCTGTAATTAAGATCTTTTTTGTTGCTCCCATGTTTTTTTGTCTGCAGCCCAACAGACCTCTAGTATAAAAACACCCTCACCTGAGCTCATCTAGTTAATATAAAAAATATGTAAATGCGATTTTATAATGACTGTGAGAGCTATACTGTACTAATAACATTTCTATACTCTATTTGCATTCATAACTGGCCTGGTCCTTGTGTTGTAACAGTCCAGCATGCGGTACTGTAGGTAGGTGATGGCATTGAGCCCAGGGCCTGTTTCACAACAACGGATGATCTTACTGTTTGGCTGAACATATGGCCGTGATAGAGAAATGACACATCGCACAGTCGATATGTTTTAGACTTGGAAGTTGTTCCAGTGTGAAAGCCAATTAATTCTCTCTGCAGCTGCCCTTAATGACTCATGTTTACTGAGTGTTTAAGTTTTCAGAAAGTAAACTGTGATCCTTTTAACAGCTGCTCAGGGAAGTTAAAGTTTCTCCTATGTAACCACAAATGAAGCAAGGACGCAATTGAAAGTTTTATTTAATATACATGTCGTGTACTAAAGACATATTTTTTGCAATAAACTCTCAACCAATTGTAAGTATTGGATAAGTACTGGAAGCTCAACTTTACTGTTTAACAATAAGTAACTTTTATTATTCATAATTATCATTTCATTATTCAAATGGCCTCAGTGCAGCACTGCAGTAAACTTGGAAAATATAAATAAGATTAATGAAGAATAAGTAGTAAAAGGTCAAAAGAATAATGACTTGTATAATAATGAGTTTTCACAGTCCAACAGTGTTGTGCTGAGTAAACCAGTAGATAAAACCACAAACTGAATGAACACAGCACTGACTCTCAGCCAATGCAATGATGTCATTTCTAAATTAAACCAGAGAGTTTGTAGTTCACCTGCAAAGTTTGAAGACACAAATAAAGGTTCTTATCATCCAACGCAGACTGATGCGACTCTAATCAGGTGATTAAATTGGCCGTACGATTGATTGATTGATCGGTTGGCTGGCCCTTATTAACTGTTGTGTTCCTCATGACATCATACACACGTGTCAAAAGAAAAAAAAAGAGAGGCAGAGTTAATTTGGTCTTATTTTCTAACTCAACCTTTTATCTTCATTGGTCCAGTGAGCAGTGAGCAGTGATGATTAAGTTTCTTAATAACCTTGTTGTGGAGACGAAACGTTTTAATTCTTCCTCCTCACTGTCAAAATTACATGAAACCCACAGGCTGCAATTTGCTGGATGGCTCAGATGACGGTCGGCCAATAGTGACTCAGTTTGAGCTGGAAAGAAATCCTTGTTGATCGTATTTGATTATTATAGATAAACTGAAGCAGCCAACCATATGCAATACATTTGGACACAGTTGGACATTCCTTGCACTGTCTCCCACTCAATTCTCTCAATATTGATTCAAATCTAATCAAATTAAAGCAGAGACTCTGCACTTTAATGTCATATCCGTACATTTTATTTCAGACTTCATACGCTATAAAGCTCAGAGCCTGAAGAAGAGTAAACATCCAACTGTAAAAATAACTCACTGTGACGTACCTCAAGGTGTTGGTTTGACATCATTATGACTTAATATGAGAATAGGGATTTTCCTGCCAGTCAGCAGCAAAGCACAGGAGAAAAAAAAACCATGAAGGCATTTGATCTTGAGATGCAGGAAAATTCTTAATGCATCAAGGAGAATTATTAATGATGCATTACACATAGGCCTTTTTTACAAGAGCAATAATGCAGCTTTGATGTCGTGTCTTGGAGATGAAACGTTTTGCTAGAAGTCACTCATTGACATTTTTTACCCCGTGGAACAATAAACACTCTCAGGTTCGTCATGTCACAGTTGTTATCTCTGAAGCTTTGGAAAGAGATTACTGGATAAACAAATGATTAAATGCACCATGTTGACTTTCATCACCGGTTTGTCTTCTTGACTGACACTGTGGAAGATGAAAGGACTTCTCGCAATTACTCTCCATTTTGTATCGCACGTTTGACAGCTCAGCAGCCTATCAGAGAATCAGAGATAATAACATTTAATGGAAATACTTGTATTTATGTTAAGTATCTGACAAGGATACTGTACATGATGTCAGACAATTTAAATCCTGAGTGTCACAAAAAGTTTCAAAGTTAATGCTCATCAATAAAAAATGTTGCTCTGCATTTGCTCTTGTACTGTAGTATTATACTGTAGCTCTGAAATTATGGTTTTAATTAAAAACAAAAAACATCAACACAACAAACTTATTTGTTGAAGTGTTGCTGAGTAATATCATAATAATGACTCTTTGAGAATATGGAAAAAGCAACAGTAGCCCATTGGAAAGATTTGTTGGAATAGGAAACTGCAAGACGTGTTTCTTGTGAATAAGTTATTGCACTTATAAAATTGTAAGTTGCACAGTATAAAACATGTATTAATCTTCACATTTACATGGAAGTTATGCAAAAAGTTCTGCTCAAGTAAGTCCCATTTCAGCCTCTCATTTAATTAGTTTCCTCTGCCTGATCCCTCCTGGTTGTGTTGATACTGAGTGAGTTGGAAAAACAGTTTTGACTGTGTCATTAGTTCACTGCTCAGGCTCCAGTCTGACTCTGGAGAGAACATCTGCATGCTGAAGGTGACTATTAAACATTATGGTTTCTGAATTAGAATCAGCTTTATTGGCCATATTCTGTATGTGCACACTTACTCTTTGTACTTACATATAGAAAGAAGAGTCCAGTAGAACGAGGACAACAACTGAAAGGATAATACAAAATACTTAAATAAAAGTGCTCAGTGTCCAGACTGTAATGTACAATAACAAGTAGTGCAGATAAAATAAGAGGTAGTGCCGCCATGTAACAATAAGTGTGGAGTTACACAACAAAAGACAATAGCTTAGCTGCTTGCTTTGTAAAAGAAATACAGCAGTACAGTGCAGCCAAACAAACTATGTACAATAGTTACATTGTTGTATTGATTGTATATATATTGTTAACATCCTGTGAAGTTTCCACACCACAGTAGGTAACACTAATATTAGCTGCCTTGCTGAGGAGTCAAACTTGTTGACTGCTGAGCTATTGTCAAGTTGCATTTCCCATGTGTCAGCATGCACTTCAGTGACAAATGCTAAATACTACGTATATCTCCTGTTATAGTTTTCTTGTGCTGTTGTGGTTGTTTTTGCTGCATTAAGTGCATTCGTTTTGTTTTTCCCAGCGTCTACTGAGTAAGTTCAGCTTCATTTACTATTTGAAAACCTAATTTTATGAGACAGACAAAAACCAAACATTAGTCAGAGGAAGAGGTAGTTTGCATGTGTCACCTCGCTCTGGTTTGTAAAATAAAACCCATTTCATGCAGTGCACTCTGAATTCTTGTCATTACTGGTCAGTAATAGACCTCCTTCTCTGCAACAGCCTCCCTTCGTTAAAATGCAAAAACACGAATAGACAATATATCACAACTCCTTCTATTTCTATTTATGTAAATATTTCCCCCGGATTGATTTGACATGAATGTGTTTTTGAACAAATTGGTTTATTATCTTGGCGTCGTTGCTTTTTCTCAGGTTGCCTTTTAACATCATAGACGTCACACAGTGATTCTGTGTGTGCGCTGTGATTGGTGCGATTTCCCATCAGCATAAGTCATTCCCTGATGGTAATTAGTGTTGTGTGAGCTGCGGTCATGTCTCCCAAGGAAACTCTTGTGCCCTTGGTTCTTCTGTTGGCGGCGGGGGGAAGCCAGACATTAAGCCCTAATTGATAGCAAAGGGAGACTGGGGCTTAGCACTTTTTCTGCTGACTGCTGCAGCCAATTCACTTCAGCTAACCCATGTCCTACACTGTCTCAGACAAAGGACCTCACCCCTTATCAGGTTGTTATTATTAGACACTGAAACATCTAATGATCAAATGATGGGGATTTGTAGTCACCTGAGCTTGGGTTATTTTTCAGCCCAGCACAGCAAAAAAAAAGACAGGATCAGAAGGGAAAGATTTAAAATAATCAAGAGTTTTTATATTTGTCTCATGTTAATGGTAAAAAGGAGCAGAGGGAAATGTTTTTCAGCCAATATAACAGCCTGCTTCCTCACAAGAAGCTGCTGTAATTAAACCAGCAGTTCTGTCAGGTCTTTGGGTGGGGATACAGTGATCTGTACACAGTGTGCTCGCCCCTCACTGAGGCTCATGGTGGTTGGTCGTCAGCATCATTTCTGGCAGTTTTTCATAGAAATATGTTGCATGTACTGTAGCAGAACCTTTTTTTTCTTTCTTTTTCAATATGAAATGTGTTGTGTGATCCCTGCAAACAAGCCCAACAACAACAACAACAACAACACATTTTCCAGGTGTTTGTGTGCCGTGTGTTTGCAGCTTCACACCCTCGAGGTGTATTTGTATTCAACACATAAGTCAACAAGACTCAGTAGGGGGTGGCGGGTTTAACAAGACGCAACGTTACGAGGCATAAACAGCACATTTTTGTACTTGTGATTAATTTATTAGACCAATATTGGAGTTCAGAGGCTGTAACAAAACTTCTGTTTGTGAGACTAATAGATTAGATTATGATGGGTTTTTTTTATGATTGACTTTTCATTGAAGATGTCTCAAGTTATTTTTTCTAAGAACGATGCAGGATATGTGCTGGTGGAAAGCAAAAAAATGCTCCACATATACAGTACACTGATGCCGATATACAGCATCTATAATGCGTAATATATAGCTCTGGTTTGTTTAAGTGAACAACACAAGCTTCACTTTTTATATTCTTTGAATAGCTCATATGTTTTCTACTATTTTTATTTGCCTAAAGATAGTTTAAATCAATCTAGCGTGGACCTCTCAATAGAAAAAAACATTGGTTCCAATAATCTCATCTCATGTCCACTGCTTTTATTTAATGTATTGTCACACATGTAAATATTTCTCTCATGTTGCAATCTACTTGTGCAATATACTGTATGGGAAAAAAGGGAAACATGCAAATCTGTCCCATTATTCTCCACAATCCACCGTATTCACATAGCAAATGCTTCTGTGATCAAAGACCTTTTACATGTTGCATTAACATGCCGAGTCAAATATGTTTAACGTCTGTGCAGGCTTTACAATACTGCAAATGTCTGCCAGCAGACTGATCCTTTAAGCAACAAGCCTGTGAGAACACATAATCCCTCAAGAAATCAATGAGGGCATTGTTGGTGCTTTTTGCCAGAGCGTTTGGGTACACACAGTAAATCCTGACCTATGTTACTCTGCCGTCGACTGTGGGCTTCAGCAACATACACAGTTTCATATTTGAGGAAACTGCAGCTACAGTGAATGCGTCTTTTCTTTCCTTTTTTTTTTTACCATACATTTAAATTTTTACACCACAAATATTTGTCCCCAAGCTGTTAATTAACCTATTAATAAACTAATGCATCAATTAATTAACTTATTTAAGAGAGAGATGGTTTTGGGAGAGTGGGGTCTGCTGTCCGTGTGGCCTTCACGATCACCTGGCTCATCTGTTGTGTGATTTAAGTGAACAGTTTGAAATCCAGATGCAGCGTCTAAACTTGGAGAAGTTGTCTGTGATGGGATGTAACAGTTTCACACCTGCTCTGTGATCTCCCTCCATATGGCGGCTGTTTGTGAGGCTGTAAAACTGCAGCAGCCACAGAGTGGGTGAGCTGCTGCTGCTGTTGTTTTAAGCAGAACCTCAGTCTGTTCCTTAACGTTCACTGCCTTTATTTTTAAAGGTCTTTAAGGTTCGATGTTTTGTTGTTCATTTATGTAGCCTCAGATGAGGCTGTTGTTGTGTGTTTGTGCCAGTTGTCATTTATAAGAAATAAAATGCACATGTTGGCTTCATGGGATCTGATACAAGTGGATTTTTTTTTCAATCTGACAAAGTAATCTTCATATTCTTTATGTAAAAGATGGTGCTGTTGAAGTTCATTGGATATATTGCAGATGAATAAGAGTGAATGTGAACAGGCCAGTGCATAAGCATATGTTCAAATAATTCTTCTTTTTTCATTCACAGAAAGAGCTGAGTCTTCCCAGAAGAGGCAGTTTGTAAGTACCTGCTCATTTCTCTGCTTTAAACACACCTGTAATACACCTTCACCTGTAGGCACCACATCTTAATGTAGAAGTGGTAGAACGACATATTATAGTTGCAATCAGTATCACAAAATGTATCTAATCAGTCAAAATATCAAATAATGTCGTATAGTGATTGTAGATATTAATTAAATGATGGTTCATGTCTTATAATGACTTAAGACTAAGCATTTTTAGTTGAAAGGTGTTACTTAATCTCATTAAACTATATAAACTCTATAAATATTCCCAATCTCCACTGAGCTACAGGGACTGTGAGACGTCTCATGAATGATTATTTTCATTAATTGCATCATAAACACATCTTACAGTAATATTCCCTAAAATAACCACATCACTGACTGGGATGAGACTTGTAAAGTTCTCCCTGTTCTTTCACATAAAGTACTGTATCCTGCAGTCTGTGTCCTCAGTCAGAGCAGCTGTAAATTAGCTTCCAGCACACAAAATACAGTTCACTCAGAGTTAGTGTGCAGATCTCAGATGGTTTGCATGCTGCATGCCTTTTTTTTTTTTTTTTTTAATGACTAATAGTTAACTGTTTTGTTGTTATTTGTGCAAAAATATGTGCAGATATTTCACTTACAAATGATAATATCAAGCCATTTGCATTAGAAACAATGTAAACCAACAGTGACATGTGGGATGTGAGCAGTGCTGCTTTAGCAAGTCTTGTTCCAGCAAAGCACATCACTCGGTTACTCACATTTTATGTTGTTTTTTTATGAGCTGGAAAAGCCATTAAATGCTCCATATATAAGAGCGGCCCCATTACAGGTAATACTCCCTCCCTATCAAGTAGATAAACCCACTTTAAGTTTCTGTTCAGTATTTAAATGCAGTGTTACTTTCCTCCTTGCTGGCATTGATGATGATAATATAAGGAATAAACATGACATGATAAAAACACAGTAAAGATAAATCTGGTCACTTTGATAACATCACCACTCTCAAGTGTCTCGTCGTCAAGTTAGAGCCAACTTCTTCTTCCTCTTCTTCTTCAGCCGATTTGACCGGCGCTCGTTCTGTAATCTCAACATGAAAGTTGTTTTTTTTTTCCTCTGTAGATTCTTTCAATTACTCATCGCCACCTGTCGTCCGTTGGATGTTTCTCTTCCTTTTTCCTTTTTTTCTTTTTTTTTATTTCTTACCAGCAGTATGTGCAGTTAGTAAATGGATTTTTTATCTGGAAATATCCCAAAAGCTGGTTAAAAGTTAGCTTCTATGTTTCTCTGCAACACAAGATATGACCAGGATATTTCTCCAGCACCTCATCTGTTTGCCAGAGGTTCATTATGAAAACATAGTGGGAAAAAAATATACGTAAATGCTGTTTTCTAGTGAAAATCCCTTCACATTTTCATAATTGTATGAGTTTCTGAGATAAATCCAAACTCCTGCTCGGACTCGTGTTGACATATTTGCTTTTACACTACGCTGCCATTCTTTAGATAAATAAATATGACTCAGAATCACAAAACGTGGATGAACTTGGTTTTGGTCTAACGGTCCGTGTTCCCATTATATAAAGAGAGTCTATGTACCATGAAACTGTCCTTCAGCTGGTTGGTTCGATTCCCGTTCAGTAGGTCGTTAAAGTTGATACGAGTCCAATGATATGTCACATGAATTAAACCGAGTCGGGCACAATAAACTTCACGGACATTTGATTTTTTTTGGTTTTACAGTTTGTTTAAGTGCGTAGGAGAAAGATTTACCCATGACACCTTGCTGTTCTCCCGGCCACCTCACCACAGAGGGCACCTACTGTAATAGAGGTGAGCCATCACTAATGGTGATCTGCCGATTTATATTTAGAGCGCTGGAGCCTCCCGTGACCTTGGTAACCATAGTAATGGTGTTTGGATATGACAAAGTAGATGTGACTGCTTCACACTCATCGTAATCGCTATTTATCTTAATATTTGTCACCTGTTATTCCATTTATCACCTTGAACATGAACATGAAGTGATCAATAACTCATGTATTGACTCCTGTTGAATGTGCTTTAACATGAATGGGCGTCTTCGTCGGTGATGGATTTTTATCTTTCAATCTGCGTCATGTGTGAAGTTGTTTTCAACATGAGTCATTCTAGTTGAGTGATGACTGCGAACTATTTATAGACTGACCTTAATAACTGGAGGTCTTTAGCCCAGGTCCAATTAAATAACTGAAAATCAATCATTTGTATTTGCCGGCGACTTGATGCACAGTCGGTTTACTAGATGTGCGGTGTACGACAAAAATGCAGCACTGTCACAGTTTCAGCTGCTTCACTCAGCAGCAGGAGAGTTGTTGTTGACTGTGGCTTCTGTTACATGGTCTTTTTATGGTGATATTCAAACAACAGATGTTGCAGGAACTTCACGGCAGATTGTTACTGGTTGAGCCATACATAGAGATTTCTTTTCTGTGTTAGTTTTATGGTTGTTGTTCTCCCTGGGGTTTTTTATAAACATGGCATTTTGTCTGTTTCCAAGTGTGAAATTTGTAATAGCTCTGGGTCACATCAGGTGTCTTCGGTTCAGTCCTATTTCTTGATTGTTTGTATCTGCTCATGCAACATACTCATGGTGGTACAGTACCTTGTATATATTCATGGTTTGGATGAACGCACAATAGAAAAGTCACCGCTTCTAATGCAGAATAGTAAAAAGTCTTAACTTATGGATTTCAACTTTAACGCTGCACTGCTCATCAATTTTATACAATTTAAATGACTAGATGCACAGTGTGAAAAATGTTACTCATACAGACAGTTACAACTTTTTACCCACAATTTCCTGTTTTGGTTCTGTCGCCCAGCACAGAGTGGAAACACTGAAACAAACTCACTTTCAAATGTATGATCATGTTACTCGACATCCGCAGGATGAATTTTATAGACACCTGTTCTGTTTATAAGTTATTTTTGCCAAGACAGATTCATTCATAATATAGAGCACTTAACTGACTGTAAGTGCTGCAAATTAGCTGAAGCTAGACGTCTTGTATGCATCACATTTTCCATTTTTTGTGGCAATGTTGTATGTATCGTCCCTGTTAAATACACATTAGAATAAAAAATAAATAAAATAAAAATAGAAACTGTAGAATAAAATATTTGTAGTGATACAAACCTTGTAAGACAATTGAATCAACAAAAGGAGCTTTTTGTTGTTTTCATATCTCTCTTTTTTTTTATCAAGTTGTGAAGTCGTGGCGAATATAGAAAACTTTTAAAACAACAGGTATCATGATTAGTTAAATGTCAAACATTGTTAGATAAGTTAAAACTAAATAAGAAAAAAACATGACTCCTGCTGTAGTTAGCTGTAAGTTTCTAAAACTATTAATACTCAGGTAATAGTACATGTGAGTGTTGTGTTCATAGGTTGGTGCACTGCCCCCTAGTGGCCATAATTAAATGTTTATTATAATACACTAATATTTCAGTGTTTTGATAATTCATACTCTGCATATGTCTGTCCTCGACTGAAGGGTTGGCAGTGCCTGATAAAGCTGCTTATGTTAACAAAGCCAAACCATATAAAACTGGTGTTGTGAGGTCAGTGAAGATGAGCAGGATTAATCTCTGAAAGGCTTTACATGTATATATTCATAAAACCAAATAACTCATTCTTTCTTGAGGGGGTAAAAAAATATCTATCGGTGTTAAGAAAACAAACAGTGTTGGACGATAACGAGTGGCGGCTCCGATAGGAACAGAAAATATCTGCTGCCAAACTCCAAGTGCTGCAATTATCACCAGTAATCTTCAGCTAAAATATTGCAAAGTCACAACAGTGGCCCTCACCTTCTCCTAATGAGGATCTGCTCTACTATAAGGCCGCTGACATGATCCTGTGAGTGTCAATTAAACAATGTGGTCACAAGATTTTTACAAGAAAGTGCCACAATGGAGCAGCTGTGGCATTAATTAAAACGTGTTAATAAGGTTGTGCGTATCACTGATTCCACGTCAGAGGAGTTAAAAAAAAAAAAAAAAGCTTTCCAAGCTACTTTGTGTGCCAAACTAAAGAAATGCAGTCGGCCGGCTGGCGCTCTGCTGCAGAGGCTGATGTGGTGGTGGGTCTACGCCGGCTCCATCAAGGTAGAACTGATTTCAAATGAACTGAAGCTGAACAATAGACGCCGTGAGTCAGTCCAAGTTTTTTCTCACCCCGAGTTCAGTAGCAGTCGAACATTATAATGAAAAACCTCTGTGAGTCACCTACAGCACCTTCACCCAGAGCCTCAGAAACACTCTGACAAAGCAGATAAATGAGCACTGCTGAACATTTATTCAGTTTTATAATATTTTGATGACTGAACACATGTAAAGCATTGATTAATGTTTGCAGATCTCTTCCTCGAGTTGTTTACTGTTGGGTAGGAATCTCAAACTCCTGCACTGCACACGGCTGATTCATCCGCCTTTGATTTATAAACTCATGCATAAAGGTTGATGCTTTTCTCTTGGTAGTCTTTTGCTCCTGCTGCAGATTAATAGCAGTAAGTGATGTAGTTATATCTTTAAATTTGAGCATGCTCTCTTTTCTTTTTCTCTGGGGTCCTCTGTTTCAGCACAGAGAGACAGTCTCCACTTGTTGGCAGGAAAGTTTAAGGTCGGGGTGCGCTCCAAACAAACCAGTTTGCACAACATGTCCTCTCACCACTTCTGAAGGCAGAAGTGTTTATAGCGGCTCTGAACAGCCCGGCTCAAAGGGAGGGGCGAGACATGATAATAATCATTCAGATGGGGATAACAGAGTGCGCCTACACATTTTTTTTTTTCTTTCTTTCCTATCCTCAAAGACATCCGTAGTGTTGCGTTGAGAAGAGAGCTCGAGAAAGAACGAAGAACAAAACCCTTTGTACTTTGACTCCTTCACACGACGGGGCAATGGCTGAGACGAGCCTCCTTTTATGTTTCAGAAAAGTTACAAAAGTTGAAAAGCTGCAGATTTATTCGGCGGCGCAGGATTCATTTTAAGACGCTGTCAAACTGCCAATGTGACAACAGGTTTAAATGAGTTTGTGATGTACTGTTGCACAGGCCCCGAAATGAATAGTCACAGTTATTTGAAAAAGTGAATTGTCGGGTGTAAAAGGATGATGATGATGATACAGCTGCAACTAATAAACACAGGGAAGTCCATTTATGTTAATGGAAGTCTGAATGAGTTACTCGCATTCGCATTGTTGATGAGGAAAAAGTTTCATCATCAGGCATTGATGTGTTTGTCCAGACAGAAGAAGAAGCTTGTCTGATTGTGAAAGATCAATTAGCTGTCTCTGAACCGCATCAATTATCTGTGCACAGCTGCAGTGTTTACATCTATAACTTTAACAGGAGGACCTCTGCATACTGAATAATGCATGTCTCTCCATGAATTCTCTGCACTCCACCTTCACTTGCATTTCTCCAGACACCTCCATGTGGACAGAGGAAACTGCCTGAACACATGAAACGCTGGATTTATGTCTCATTGACTTTCAGATGATGGGCAGAAAGAACCTACACGAAAAACAGGGTCCAGTGCCATCGACTGGCGTCACGGGTCACGGATCGGAGGTTTCTGTTTGCGACAAAAACACAAACTCAGAGTCGGTTTATTTACTCTGCCACCATTGAAAGTTGAGGACCATTACTGAACCCTCTTATCAGATTTTTTAAAAAATAAAACCACTAATTATATCAGAAAATGTAGCATGCAGCATGAAAATGTTTGGACGTTAATGAGGCGGTGATGGTGCTGACGCCAGGTTTGTACTCTTGACCCGCTGTACTCGAGGCACAGGATGCTCTTCTGCTCCAGTTCCTGCCACCGTCTCTGTGGTAAATGCAGAGTTTGGTGTCATCTGCTGTGGCTCTCTGCTCCTCAAACATGCTCGTAGTAATAAAGTATTCATTGGCTCCCTGGATGAGTAAGCGAGGCAGCAGCCTCTGCTCTGGTTTCTGCACTTCTTCATCACCTTCATCTTCTTCTTCTTCTTCTTCTTCTTCGTCTCTCAGTCTTGGTTTAACACCACCAGCACCATCGTTGTTGCTGCTGCTGCTGTTGTTGTTTCAGCTGACTCATTTTAGCAACACCACACGTTTTAGCCGTGCATGTTTTTACAGTGTGCTGCTGTTAAATTATCTGATTAACTCCCCTGTAGTTCAAACCTTGGACACTTTCCTCCCCAGTGAGTCATTGATTCATTTTGACTTATTGGGATCTTGATGTTTTGGCAATAAAGCGTCTGCAGAGATAAGTGTGGATGAAATAAAATGCTAAAATGATGAAGAGGAGGCTCTGGGGTGTTTCAAATCCCTGCAGGGGCAGGGACAGTCAAGTCTAGTGCGTCACTGTGCTTTATTACTTTGTGTTCGACTCCACAGTCACACATCCGACACTCATGCCTCCCCAATTTAACTGAATTCATGCGTCTTCTGTATTTCCCCGCAGTGTTGTGAACAAATCCCTCTCTCTTTTACACCCTATATTTCTCTCACTTGAAAACGGTCAGCTGTGCACTGACTGGACTGATGTGGACTGGCAGGTAGTGGTGCATTATGTTTTTTTTTTTTTTCTTTTTTTTTTCTCAGAATATGACATCATCTTCTTCTTGTGTCGTGGTGACATTGCATCGTGCGCTGCGTAGCCGGCGTTAGTCAAGGCGTCTGTCAAGGTGACTGCGTGTCGGAGGAGCAGACAAAAAAAAAATGTAGATTTAATTTATTGCATTAATTTCTGCTATGTAGCAAGTCACCAGCTGGGGGAGGAGTTGTGGCTGTTGAGGTGGGGAGGGGAGGGGGGGGTTGGAGTGGTGGTGGTGGTGTCAGTGGTAGTGGTAGGGGGCTCAAATGTGCATGCGTTTGTTAAGGAGCAGGGGGGCGTGTATGAAGGGGAGGGGAGAAGGGGTATTGTCCTGCCTCTCCGTGCCCTCCGCAGGCAGCTGAGGATCTCATTTGACAGCTTCAAGGTGGAACGTGGAAAGACCAAAACAAGAAACCTTGCCACCAGCACCAGCACCAGCAACCAGCACCCTCCTCCCCCTTTCCTTTTTCACCCCCCTCCCTTTTTTGTGAGGGGAGAGAAAACCAATCCGTCTCATCGCACTGTGGTGGCTGGGTTTGGCTCTTTGTCAGTGCAAGGGGGGACGGCAGGCAGAGAAGCAGGCAGACAGGCAAGCAGGCAGAGAAGCAGGCAGTCAGTGTGAATGCATATCATGACCACAATAGAGCAAACGAGCACAGTTCAGCCATGAAAGCCCAGCGGGAGAGGCTGAGAATACCAGGGCTGACGCTAGAGTGAGTATTTTCCTCCGTTATCCTACCGGGGAGGCTGCTGCTCCTCTGCAGTCTGCAGCTTCATCTGTCTCTGTGTCATATTCTGTTGCTGTCTTTCACTGTTGCTTTAAGCCGTGTGTGTGTGTCTGTGTGTGTCTGTGTGTGTGTGTGTGCAGTGTTAGCATTAGCAGCAGCAGCAGCATCTGCAGCAGGAAGTCTAATGTCAAATCCTTCACAGCTAGGCAACAGTGGCTTGTGTATGTGTGCTTGTGTGTGTGTGGATGTGTGTGTTGTTGTGTGCTCACGCATTTGTCTTCCCGCACGTGTGTGTGATAGACAGATAACGTGTCACGCTGAGGAGTGCCGCAACAGCACAACATGCTTTATTTGCTGCCGTGACACACACACACACACATACGTACGTACACACACGCACACACACGTACACACTCGCAGTGCACCTATCACCTATGATGAGTCGTGCAGTGCAAGTGTTTGCTGGATGTGATCAATAAGGTGAAAAGCAGCGAATCACTGTGTTAAGATGGCAGCTCCCCCTCACCCCCTCCCCATCATCACAGTCGTTCCTTTTGACTTGATCCATTTTTTTTTTGTATTTGGGTCAACAAGGCGTTTGTTATGGTTCTCCTCCTGCTTCCTGTACACCCTGAGATTCAAACAGCATCTCATTTTAATGCACAATGAAGACCGTGTTGTTGTGTTGTGCTGTGTTGTGCTGTAGCAGCCAACATGTTAAATCCTTCATAGAGCATTGGGTGTGCGTTTTGTGTTGTTTTTTTTATTAGTGCTTCATAAAAGACGTGGCTGCAGTCAGTGTTGCTGTCAACAACAAATCTCATGAAGAAAACCACAAACAACAATGTGTTGGTTTGACTCTCAGGACTTTCCATCCTCCCCACCCTGACTGAGACACTCCAAGCCCATTGGTCCTTAAGGAGGACGTATATGGGTCACAAATGTATGACTTTACTTTATTTAAAAAAGCCAAATAGCTGCTCCTTAAACAATGCAATTGCAGTTTTTTTTATCAGATCAGCTACTGTACAGGAGCAGGGTGCATGTAGGATTCAGTCTAAATAATCTACAGTGTCCATGTTTATCATAATGAAGGACCATGTGAGGCAGTGAGGTGGTTGTGTGTTGAATAAGATATATCCTAAGATAGTGTGATCAGGCCCATTGATGGATTAGAAAATATAGAAGAAAAAAAACCCTGCAGTATTTTTTATATGTATGAACAGTGTGATGAATGAAGTGGGACTGCCACTGCAGTAAAAGTTATTCACCTCTATGTGACCTAATGCTCTGCAGTGCCACTGCTGTAAGTTGAGTTTGAATAGAGCTCAATAACCACATAGACACAGTATGGATGACGTGGTGTACAACAGGAGGAGAAACGGCTGCGTTTTTAAGCGTTCAGCTGTGAAATGAGGTTAATCTGTGACTTCGTTTACGATGTCTAGTGTTTTAGCAGGTGTGCATGTTTGTTCTCTTTTGCTTTCTGCCTGAATAGAAACCATTTTGGGGGGGGAAGGGGCAGGAGGAGGGGAGGGGGGGGGGGTCAAACATTGCAGAACCATGCACAGACAAACAAATGCCTTGGAAACCTGCTCTTTAAACACAGTTTTGCTTCACCTGACAGGGAATATTTACTCTTCATGATGCTGCTGTCTTCATCTGGGCACGTGTCAGAGCAGTGGTGGGGTGGAGGAGTTGTTTCTGTCCTGTCTGTGTGTGTGTGTGTGTGTGTGTGTGTGTGTGACAAAAGACGACTATTCATACACTCCATTTAACTTACAGCCTCACTCCCCGAAGCTTGAGCCCCACTCCCACTAGTCCTTGCAGCCCGTGCAGCCCGCTGCACGCTTTTCATTTTTGGAGGTAAGCAAGAGTATTTGTTTTTTGTTTTTGTTTTGTTTTCCTCCTCCCCCCCTTCCAACCATGGTTATTCTATTTTGAAAGGCCTGTAAGAACATGTTCGGGTCAATCTTGTGCTCATGTGTCACAAGGACTGAAAGTGGGTATTCATCCTGCGTTCCCAAAATCATCAGCCATTGAAACGACTTTGAAAAGAGGGAGGACACAGCACTTATATAATGTTTGATGGTGTCACCCCCTTCCCCCATCTCCCCCCTCTCTCTCTCCGTTCAGAGGTTTATGCTCCTCTTTCATGTGCTAAGTAGGATTTGTGGCGTTTGCAATACATCAAAGTGAAGAATGGTCTCAATCTGTCCGAGTCCCGGCTGGATTGATTCATTTAGGAACGAACCGTATTGAAAACAGTTTTAGTAATCGTTCTGTATCCGAGCTTATTGCTTATATCTTGACTCGTTTCTGCTTTTAAGTCTGCATCTGCTGATGGAGCTTCAGATTGGGTTTTTTATATGCATATATAAGAACATGGAGACATTTATCCTTTTACCACTAAAATGATTCTTCTGTCTGCGGGTCTTTGACTTCTCAGATGTTTTGAATCCACCAGCTTCGTTTTGGGGTTTCACTTTACAAATAGGTCACTGAGGTTGAAGCCATCTTGTTGTGGTTCTGCGTTGGGTTCATTCATTGCCTTCTTGTGATGCACAGTTTGTGATTCATGATGATCTGTATCATTTAAGGTCGATTTCATGACTCTTATTATATTAAATTGTTGAGTATATTCTCTTTACCATAGTCCAACTGAGATTTCATCACTTCAGACTTTTAGACCTCAGACTTCTTAGCGCTAGAAAGCTCATGCTTGTACAAGAATTAATAGTCGTGATCTCTGCATTCTGTTGACTTTATGACTTTTATTCAGGCTGTTTCTCACAAGGTTTTGTCACGAGAAGGAGTTGGAATGAAACTTGATTTATTTCTTTAATTCTCCGCTCATTCAAAACACTCAATTCTGAGACTTTTTCTATATCAATGAATAGCACGAAACACCCACTCATCTCACCTCTGATCTCCTCTTGTTCTGCTCAGCTTTCACACAGAGTCAAGTGGAGCAGGCATTCAAGTGAGTCAGCCCCATACAAGACTGTGGAGATGTTTTTAAATTGAGTGTTGTTTTTTTTTCTTTCTTTTTTATTGATAAGTTCAGTTTTTATTCCATCATGCACCAGCAGCACACAGGGTTTGTTGTTGCGATGCTTTGTAGCTTTGTAGCACAGCGACGTCTGCAGGTACGAGACGAACAGACTCGGTGTTGGTTTATCTCTGTGGTGGTGCTTCATTGTCTTATTGAAGATGTTGTGCATGAAGTGGATGTAGATATAGATGGTGAATGTGTGTGTGTGAAAGGTGCTGCTCACAGTGATGCCTACAGAGATGTGATGACTTACTTGACTCAGCAGTTACCATCAGCTCTTTTTCCTTAATTTATTCCACCAGTCTGCAATTTAAGTGTTTTTATTTCACGCCCACTGCTCATATTAGGTTTGTTTCCAGTGGCATTTAGCAGCTGTTTCACCAAAATCTCTTAATAAAACCAACTGTACACGACCTAACCGGCAACCAAAACATGCACATGGACAGTTGCAGAGCTACAAAGAAAGGGAGAAACATCCTGCAGCTCATGTGATACGTTTTGTTTACGTTGTGTTTCCGCTGGCCGGCCAGACACAGACACTTTGAGTGCATCTTTACATGCACGCTGACCTCAGTGCAGTCAGTGTGGTTTGCAAACTGCACATTTATTTGCTAACCTGCACACAAAAGGAAGTAACAGCACCGGGCAAGTGTTAACTGGCTTCTGTGTTTCATATCAGTTCTCAGGGTAGACGGTGATTTCACAAAAACATTCACGACAGATTGGTGCTTGTGCTAAATACTGGGATTATATAATCGCAGTAGATTGCTAATACAGTCGTGGTATATACTTTGTATGCAGTATTTTTTATAAAAACTCATTACAGGTCAAGATAGTGTTTATTTTTATTTTCCAAAACTGCCGGTAAATGAGTCTGGAGTTCAGAGAGAGGACGGTGAAGCACATGGTGACCTCCATCCTCACGCCGCTCTGTGCAGGTTTGACTTTGAACCGTCTGAACCACGGTTTCTTATGTGGAGCGCAGAAACAGAGCAGAGCCATAATTAGAGTGAAGGCTGTCACACCAGCCTGTGGGGAGACGGACTGAGCCACTCTGAGGGAACACACACACACACACACACACACTCGCACACTCACACAGACTTTATACTGAGAAGAATGGCCTCTGATAACACTGTATTACAGCAGAGGGAACATGCAGGTAGAGCCAGCCGTTTTGTTCCGGTCACGGTGGCGTTCTCCTCTCTCCTCTCTCCGTCTCTTCCGGAGCCTTTGAACTCCTTCCAGGCCGAAGCTCTTGGCAGGCGATTGGTCTCATCTGCAGCGTCCTGATGGTCCAACCGTGCTCTGACTGTGCACTTCTTCAGTGTCAGTCTCTGGACCTTTTCTATTCTGTTTCCTCATTTCAAATGTTTAAAATTTAAGAATTAGCAGCTTGTTTCTGTAGTCTGACAAGTCTATGGACCCTTTTATGGGTTTTGGTTTAGTGTTTTGCTGTGGCCCTGAACTGCAAACTCAAGTAGCAGCATCAAGTTAATTAAATGTGAAACTCTTTGGATATTCAGTTCATCATTTATATTATTTTCAAAAGCTGTGAGGCTTTGTACATGAAAGTAAACTGAATATCTCTTGGTTTCAGTCTGAGTCAGATAAAAATGAAATATCTAAATTCTCTTTTCCTGTTTTATGTTGTTCAAAATCAATAAATCAGGAAAATAATCAATAGTTTTGAAGATAAATTACAAATAATTGTTGAATTGTTGAACCAACAATGAGACTTTAACTTGTCATTTACTGTTGAATATCGTGCTGGACATGTCATGACAATATACATTCATATTTTACAGCACATCCAGGAACTAAAGCTGCAGCACACGTTATTGATAAATCTATTTTTTAATTAATTTATCCATCATTTGGTCAACCAACCACTCAACAGCCAGGTCCAGACATGCAGCAGGTTTACTGTCATAAGGGATTAAGAGAACCTGCGTTTTCTTCTTTTTATTTATAAAATGATTCTTCCTCACTAATCGTTTCAGTTCTTCAAATCAGCTGGAGCAGAAAAACCAACAATCTAATATTAACCCACATCTTTTTTCCCCCCCTTATTTACTTTCAGTTGCATTTATGCATGACATGATGTTATCAGATTTTCATAGAGATCATGACATTTCACCAACGTACCATGTACTCGTCTACCTCGCCCAGGCCACGTTCACAAACCAACAGGTTGATGATTTCAGCTCAAAGCAAAGTTAACTGTAAACGTTGTCGGCCAATGGTCGGCTTCTCTGGCAAATCTGTTCAACCACCTTGAAAGGAAGCATCAATAGCAGTCAATAGGATAAACTGAGGTTATCACAGTCTGTCCAGATGTTCAAAGCAGCATTTGAGACACATATGCACATGTCTTCAGTGCAGTATTGTCGTTTATAGTCTGAATATTCTTCAATGACTGACCCTTCATTTGAAGCTTGGATGAGACAAAAGTGAAAGTAACATATAGCTGCTCCATCAGTCACATGATCACAGCCTCAGACAAACACTGTTTCCCTTATCTCTTAGCTCTGGAGCTTTATTATTGCAGCGCAGCACAAGTGTCTGTGAACTTTGCTCTCTCCTGTGGAGAGGAGTCATTGAATAAAAGCAATCAATGTCCTGGGACGGAGGCTGGATTCTCTGTGAGAGGTTTATTATGGCTCATCTGGTTGGGAGGATGTTTTGTTCGTAGCTCTGACAGTTACTTCTGTAGCTGTACACTCTGCTCCCCACAGGCTGCTGTCAAGAGCCGACCCGAAACTCACACATACGTGCAGAAGCTTCAAAGTCAAATTCATCACTGAGCTGACGAAAGACCAGTTTTTGTGTGATGCGTGCATGAGTATTTCATTGCTGGGACTTTCTAGAAAGGTCAGATTCATCATAATTAAAGCAAAACTCTCTTTTTTAAATTAATGCTACTGTGGATTTATTTGATTATAAACCATAACATGTCCTGCATGTTTTCACAGTAGCTGCTTGTGTTTGGCTGCTTATCTGCCGATAGAGTCAATAAAAGAACCTGAGTCAAGGATCAAAGGTGATGAAGGGAAGGTGAGGTGAGGCAGGACTGTGCGCAGGGCGGGAGCAGCTGAGGGAAGAATTCCTGCAGCAGCAGAAGAAATCCATGCAAAAAGCACAGCATTTCCATTTCAAATAGGTCCTGCTTAATACACTGACCCACCAGACTCTTGGAGGGGAGCCAGTTTGTGAAAGCAGCGAGTGCACAGCAGCATCTGCTGATGATGCAGTACCCCTCTGTCTCACAACCCCCCCCTTCGCAGGATGTGAAGTGGTAGATGCCTGTTACATGATATGAAGCATGTTGAGCGAAGGGAGCAGGATGAGTGTTTGGGATACAGAACACAGTCGCAGTGAGACGGGAAAACAAAAAGTCAGCTGGTATTAGGTGTCATATCCCCGCAACAGAGGAGGCTGTCAACGCCTGACCTGGATCACACACTCTGTGCCTTTCAGATTCTCCTTGGGTTACTTTTTTTCATTTTTTTTATTAGAGGACAGAGGAGGACGGCGTGTCCTCTCTGCCAGTGTGTTTATGCCGCAGCTGGCTGCAGATGTGCCTGTGCAGAGGAAGTTGGGAGCTAAGCAGAGCTGTTGTAGGAGTACTTGTCAGGACTGCACCGGGGGTCGCTTCTTCCTTAACCCCGAGAGCCATCGCTTCCCCGAGAGCCCCCGAGAGCGTCTTCACAAGCCCCCGTTACCTCTGCCTCTTTGGCATGACTTGGACACAATGTCAGACTCCAGTCTGTGGACGGTCCTGTCCAACTTTAACATGCCACATTTCTTCAGTGGAGCTCGTCTGCGCCGCTCAAAGAGGTAACGTTTAAAAACGGCCTTAATTTTCTTTCCTGTCATGTGGTTTTGTGGCTTTACAGAGCTTCTTTTACAACCTGAGATGTGATACGCGATTTATTTAGTTTCCAAAACCTAACAGGTCATTTGATATTTGAAAATTATAACATGCTTTGTGGAGCAGTGGGTGGCAGCAGGGATGTTTCTTGGTGTATTTACAGTAGGTCAGCTGAGCCGTTTTATGAGGCCAACATGAATAAGACGCTGGGTGTTCCCCTCCTGCCTATTGTGTACTATTTGCTTTGTGAGTAATTGTAGAGTAATTGAATGAATGTTTGTTGTGGAGGCAGCCTCCTGGTCTTTACACAGGATGTGAGCTTTCTTATATGTCATCAGCGTTTTATTCACAGCTGAAACGTGGAAATTGCTGATGGTTCATTTTATATTTGTCGCTTCTTGTTGTTGTTGTTGTGACAGTTTCTGCCCACCACAAAACAGTCCTGACGCTGCCAAATGTTCAAAAACATTTTGTGACTCACAGTGAGTGTATAGCCGCTGGTTCTTCTTTTTGCTAAGCCAGTTTATCCCAGTTTTTTTTGTATACTGTGCAGCTACTGTATTGGTAAAGCCCATATAACTGATATTTATTTTTAATCCCTGTCCTGACCTATTTTATGCTGTAGAACAGCTTAACATGAAATACTGGCTTTTTGGACATCTTGTATTAGTACATTTTTTTTAATTTTGTCGCATGAAACCCGCAGTCAGATTTAGAAGATCTGCATGTTTGTCTGCAAACATGGCATTATGAATTGGCGTGAAGATAATGAAATTATTAATGGATTTTAATACAAATATGACAGCAGCTGTTAAAATGCTCTGCGTGTAGCGCATCATGTCATTACAGTCATCAAAACACTGAAAGGCGCTGACAGAGTTGTACAAAGTCAAAGTAAAGAAAACAGCTATATCTTCTGTAATATGTGACCGTTTCGGACGCTCGAAGATGTCATAACTGGTTTGCAGCTGTAACAATGACTTAAATACGTCATGCACTCGATCTGGAAACATAATCTCTCCACAAAAAGTGGGATTTGACAAAGCTGAGTCTGGGTAAATCTCTGTAAGGCTCTACGTCTCCAGATGTAAAAAACTGACAGTGGGCCTAAAGAAGACAGCTGTCTACAGCGGCGGGCGGCTACTGAAATGATCTGCAGTGCTTTTTCTCCAAGCAGCAAGTTTTTAAACACTATTAATAGAGCAGTTTGTGTGTGTGTCGCATGTCTGACTTTGAATTTAGGTTTGTCAGCAGCACAGAGCAAGAATTTATGCGGCATGGGGCTTTGTCAGCTCACCTGACAGCTCTGATGACAAGAGAGCCAAACTCGCAGAAGTAAAAAAGATTAATCATGGCTTTTTGTTGACACGGGTCAGGATCAAACGATTCCGATTCAGAGCAGCTGGAAATCAAAGGAGTTTTATCTATTTTTGCGTCTTCTTATTATTATTCTTCTCTCTCGCACCTTAAAATAGATAATCGCACTGAAATCTAAGAAATCGTCTCTGACAGATTCAGATTACTTTGTGCACTGATGTAGGTCAACGTAAGATGTGAAATCGTTGTAAAACGTGAGGTAAAAAAGTGAAGTGAAGTTTATCTATAACTTAAATAAAGGTATTTTTGTGGAGTATTTATAGGCTATTCACTGGCTGCAGCAGTTGTTTGTCAGTCTGCTGCAGATTTCATGTGTAATACAACAATGGATTGACGGGGTCGAGGGTTTTTGCATATATCCGAGACGGTTAAACCTCATATGGATCTGCTCCAAGAATCTCACACATCTGCAGTACAGCATACAACACTGGCCTACTTTCTCCCTATCATCTTCGCCCAGGGCTCCTTTATCCCCCACCACATTTAAACCTCTCACTAGCCCAACACGTTTTTTTCTGCTCGCTCAGTTTCCCCGTCCTCTGAGGTGTCTCTCCACCAAAGCTCAGCTCAGCAGCCGAGGTGACGAGGACGAGGACGACCATCGTACCCTGTGGCAGTTTTTTTTTCTGCAGCGTAATCCAGAGGCGTGCGGTCATGTCATGTTAATGTGTCCACGAGTGGCACTCAGCTGTCTAATAGGGGTTACGGGCGAGGGGAGGGGGGGTAACAAACACCGGGGTGGGTAGAGAGAGCAACAAGAGGGTTGATTGGGCAGCAGTGTGGCATTCTCTTGGCCTAATCCACAGTGAGAGGGTATAAATAGATCTCGTTAAATCTGATCCTCTTTGACTGAGCACCTGTGTACCAGATATTACTCACTCTCCCTCCCCACCATGATAAATGATTCATGGCATGTGTCCACACTCCCTGATCGCGGGGGTTAGCCCTACAAACCACTCGAGTAAACAAGGATGAATGGGATTTCAGTCAAAATAGACTTTCCCCCCCCCTCCTGATGATTTTTAGGGAGATGAATTAGGATTTTTGTTGCGACAGCAGGACCTACAGTAGACGAGCAGCTTGCGGACATTTCAGTCGTGCGTTCGCAGTCATTGTCTGAACAGGTGTTTCCTGCTGTGCACTTAAAAAGGTGAAGGTGACAGCTGACCTCAGCAGCGCCTTCACATTTGTTTATAAATCACACCTGACTGGTTTTCCTCCAGTCAAATCTTGCACAGCTATGTGTGAGAGCCTTTGATACAACGGCTCTTATCTCCTACACACATGGTGCAAAGTTCCCAATATCCTGCAGGCAAATTATCTTTCTCTGTGATCAGGTCCCTTCACACAAGAAATTAATCACCTCTGCTCCATTGTTTTGATCTCGAATTTCTAAATACCAGACATTTGCTCTGCAACTTTTTTAAGCATCATTGGAAAAATTTGCATCCTCTCATTTACAGCAATGGGAGCGCTGAGCCGTAGCAAACCACTGACTGGTAAATATCTCATCTCTGCTTATTAGTTTGTCACATATTCATCATCACATTAGAAAATTAGCACGTGGCTAATTGTTCAGTCATTTAGCGGGAGCCGGTCTTCCCGTATATTTCTGGTGTCGTTGCTCAATCGATGCATCAAATTTGTGGGAAATGGTCTGTGGATAATGCTAAGCTACCAGGCCCCTCGTGTGTCACTGATCCATCTTAACCTCTATTGAGTCAACGGTTAGTTAACGGAGTGGCCTTAAAGCTGAATGTTAAGTCATCAGGAAACATGAAATCATTTCTGGACCATTAGTATTTTCTAAATACAATCCAGGATGATCAAATAGATGAATGAATTAACCTGAATACAGCTGTGACCGAGGTCGATACCATAATCTATTAAGTCGTTCATCTATAGACTTTAGAAATTCTTACAGGTACGTATGGCTTTCTGGTTTTGATGCTCTTATCAGCTCATGAGGATGGATGACCACTTGGAGGTGCATCATGGGAGTTTTCTGAATCACCATGAACATGGAAATACTAAAGATTTCAAAATGCAACAGCTTTTAGAGTATGAAAAAAAACAAAACAAACAAGGTCACACCTGGGTGGTGAAGCAAAACATCCACCTACATATTAGAGGCCACATCCCATCCTCGTATCACACTGCACTTATTGTTATTATCACTCTGAGTCATAAAAAGTCTTCACATCAACATCCAAGTCCTGATTACAACCGGGAAAAGCGACGTTCCTGATCCCAACGCTCTGATGTAACCGACCTGGCTCATAATAATGTGCGAGGGCCATGCAAACCAAACAAACACTGGACGTCTAACATCAGCCCAAAGTACGTCATTCAGGGTGATTAAGCCCAAATGTAATGGCCTGTATTATCACTGGACATGGTTATGCACAGCATTATCAGCTCCTATAAAAAAAAACCACAGCCTTTCCTCCTCACTTCTTGCTGATGTGACACGGAGGCTGTGAGGGCTCTGCAGTGGCACCTGTAGGAGCCGCTCTGCAGCACTGTTGACACAGAGACGGAGGCCGCCTGCCTGCGCACACAGACATTTCTGCATCGTTGCAGGAGCTTCATGTGCATTTGATCGTTCTGTATGATCAGCGCCGCATCACACAGATAGAAGAGCTGATAACTGTGACTGATTTCCTCTCTTTCTCCCTCTTTTTCTCTCTTCATGGACGTTAATTCTTTATCTCCGTCTCCGTCCTGTAGCCACGCAGCTACTCTCATCTTTTGCAGCTCATGTGTTCAAACAGAGGGAAGAAAAATGAGGGGATGTTTTTGTGTGTTGTTTGTATAATGCACCAGATTGAAGTTGTTATTGAATAAAAAAACATCTTAGAAATTCAGTTGGAAATGGTTCAGTTCTCAGAGGAGGTTATGTAAGGGGATGTCATTGAGTCTCTGACCTTGACGTGGATTCAGCTGCACAGGCGCTCTCTCTGCATTTTCCACTGACAGCCTCTAATTTGAAAGTATAAACCCAAGACTAATCGGGACATTGAACGCTGAAGCCGCTTTAACGCTGAAATATTAGAGTTTTTTCCTCTCAAGGTTAAAAACCGGGCTCCATTTATGAGTCACATGTTGTTGATCACTGCGGCTCCTCGTGAGTCACGCTCCTGTATTAACATGACCAACCAATATTGTAGTATTTTGAACGCAGTGCAAAGTACCTGACTGAACCGAAGACGTTTTGCGTTGCTGTGTGAGCCAGTTGTCACTGTCCAGTGTCCACTCGCTCTAGCTTCCTCTGTATCAGGGAACATACATTATCTTTGCAGAAAGGTAATAAAATACACAGTTAGAAATACATATAACTGTGTTTGGAATAAGTGTTATTAAGTGTTGCTTCAATAAAGTTTGACTTATCAGCAGATAATCGCATTTTATAAGTGTGACGGCAACATTCAAGGCTGACAGAAAATCTACAACAATGATGCCATAGAACAGGGTTGCTGTTTTTGTTTTTTAATAAGTCAGTTTTTTCAGGTTTTGTAAATATTTTCATTTCTTTCTGCTATCTATGGTCGGATAAATAAACTATAGTGATTCTGATACTTGTGAAAGAATGATAATAAAAAGTTTCTTTAAGCAACCAAACACATAATGGGGAAATAAACTTTACCTCTACTGAAATAGTAACAGATTTATTTACTTTGTACTGTAAAAGCATCTGCATCGATTCTCTAGAGGATGATCTCATGTTTTTCTTTTCTTTTCTTTTGTTTTTGTTCTTCGTTCATCATTTGATCTGAACCAGTGTAGTGTATCACCCGACAGGAAGTGGTTGAAAACAGCATTTACTATCAGTTCAAACTTGTAATAATCTTTTGGAAATTAAAAACGAAAGGGAATTTGAAAACCATATGAACTCAGAGGTTATATTGTTATTATTATATAGCCTTTCTTTTCTTCCATAGTAATTCTGGTTCCTACAAGCCCAAAGACTTCCTGAATCCAAGCCTCTGTGTTACAATGGTGTTGTAAATTAATTTTTTCCCCTGTCATTAAGGAAATACGTGATAAGTGGTTTCTTTGTCCATTGTCCTGCTCTAATATCCACCTCTGTGCTTCGACAGCTGCAGAACGAGCAACAGAAAAAGCCTGATAGGAAGCGGTCAGTCTTCAGGTTTACCACGACCTCACTCTCCTCTCTCATCTCTCACAGGTAAGAACATGTACTGTGTGTGTGTGTGTGTGTGTGTGGTCACAGTGTCTTTGTCCCATGGATATTGGTGCAAAGAGGAGGGGGCGAGGGGCAAGAATGTAGTCCATTGTGTAATGCAAAGAAAAAACAAAAAACAACAACATTTTTGCAACAGCATATGCTTCTATAATCCGTCCCAGTTTCCATCCACAAAGCTGTAAACCTAATGGCTACAATATTGATATCATAAAACGGAGAGAAAAACACTTTATTACACAGTGAAAGTTGTTGACGGGTGCTAATGACAGAGGATGCGGAAGTTTATCTGGCACCGACAGCAACGAGAGAAAGTAAAAAAGCACTAAAAACAAAAAAGCGATCATTAAATGTTTATTGTCCTTCCTTTCGATGAGGTCAACTCTGTGGCATTTTGGGTGAGAATTGAACTGTAAGGCTGGAGGCCAGAAGGCAGTGATTGTTGCTGGGTGAGGAAGTGGTGGCCTGCAGAGAGGAAATGCACAGGAGCAGAGGGAGGGGAGGCCTCATTTACCACAGGGCGTTTTATTTCCTGGCATTGGTCAGCAAAAGCAAAGCAGCAGCAGCAGCAGCTCGGCAATGTTTAGTCTGTATCCCGACCCGACGGAGGGCTCCAGCTTTTAAGATGGACTCGGACTCAGACAGGTTCAGTGTTCTCAGCAACGAGTGCGTTCAGCTCTGGGACGACCTGGCGCTGTGGCTCAGACGTAATATTGGTACCAAAGGTAAGAAAACATCCTTCCAGCGGCCGTGTAACCGACCGCGCTGACGTTTTGCACTTGTGACGCAGGTTTTTGATCTGATGTTCTTCAGCAGAACAAAACCCCTTTGTTCACGAAAGTGACTACAACTCGTATTTAACCTGTGTTTATCCATTTTCCCATCATCCTCCTCTCAGACGACGTTAGAGTAGATAATATGAATCGTCTGCTCAGGTGCAGTCCAAATCCCATAGGCGTAGGTTATCATCTGTAATTGGGTGTAATCAAGATTACAGTGCAATTACATAGACGGGGATTCATGACTAACAAGATTCACTGGCTCTGTCATTGTTCCCCAGTATGAAGGAGGCTGGTCGTTATCATCACAGTAGGTGGTAGCATCATAGCTTCTGGTTAATTAACTGTTTTGGTCCCTGCCTCACTGAGGGCTGTAATTACGCCTGATTAATGCACAACCATAGGTTTGTTTTTAACACTATGGATGAGAAACACAAAGGCTAATTGGCGCCTTTCACAGAGTCCCTACAGTACAATATGTTCAATGGCCCTAAGCCCCTTATTTTCAATAGGTAATGCAGTATGTGGACATTACTAATGTAGGTAAACAGAGGGAGTCCTGTGTGGTTATTAAGGGGGAATTGTGCAGATACTTTCAGTGGAAGCGAGACTACAGTCCATGATTTATTTATTTTTTGTTTTTTTTGTTTGTTTGCTTGCATTTGCATTTGTAGACTAGATAACAAATATGAACCCTCTCAGACATGCAGCTCCAACAGCAATTTGTCTTGTGTCTGTGTACGAATAATCGCCTGAGTCACTTTTACATAAGTCGACATGGCAACCTGAAGTTCAGCCTCGAGACATTTCCACAGCTCTTTCACCAAGGTACAAGTGTTAATTCAGTGCTGCTGCATGGAGAAAGATCTCTGGTAAAACCCTGAAAAATATCTTCATCTTTTCTGCATAAATGGAAAGAAAACATACAGGCAAAAGACCAGGTTAAATTGTGGTGAAGGTTCTTCTCTTTTCAGATCAGTCTGTAAAAACCATCAGAGCAAAATATGTCTTTAAAAAAACTATAATTTCTATCGGCTGCATGTGAGCTAATAGGGAATATAAAGGAGTCCTTACTGTAGTTAATATCCTGTGATTCAGTGCTGTTCTGCGTGTTGGATTGAATAGATAAATGAAAAGTACTAAAAGACCAGCAGCAGAATTTGCTCTATAAGATTAAATGATGGAAATGATGTAAAAAATGTTTTAGTAGATTCACAGCGAGACGAGCAGCTGAACATCTAGAGGTAAAATTAATCCATCTGTGTTACAGTCTTAGATAAAACAATGTTAATGCGGATACTATGAGAGCATTCTGTCACTTAACCAGTCGGATGAACCTCATAATGTTACATATTACATTACACTGCTACATAACAAAACCAGGAAGCCAAAGTCCTCGTACATTTGCTTTTCTGGGTCCTAACTGTGACATGTGGCATGACAGAGATCTGAGAAGTTCGATCATGTGACACCTGACCTGATTCCTTTGCTTTGGCTCCCGAGACGAGACGAGAGGTTGATTTCAAACTAAGCAGATTGGCTCCTTCCTCCATCTCCTGTCATATCACTCCATGACGTCCCTCACCTTGTCCTGATGCAGATTCATCCAGATGTTCCTGTTCCTGAGATTTTCAAATATTATTTTATATAAATTTTATTATATTCAGCAATATTTCTACTTTGATAATTTATACCACAGTTTGCTTAATCAGTCCTGTTATATCAACATTGCTGACTGTCTATCCCAAATTATGCTTATATGTCTGTGTATTTCTACAGGTGACATCTCCCTGTTGTGTTTCTGATATTATATCTTAACCTATAAAGTGTGCAGACGCTCTTTACAGTACATGATGTGCACTTTGATGTGCACTTTAAATAAAAATAAACAGAGTTGAAGTTGAAGAAAGTCCTGCCCTATTTTTCTTCAGCACTTGCATTTTTATTGCCACATCAAGTCTGAGGTTTGATGAGTTGTGTACCTGTCGAGCTTCTCTGGGGTTTACAGCAATCACATTTGCAAAGCAAATCACCGGCTCTCAGAAGTTCAACCATTTAAGATCGGTGAGATGGAGAGAGGGAGTATTAAACTACACTGCAGTGCGCGCTGCCACCAGGCATCACATGTTTGACATTCAGAGACATTTCTGCACGCTGTGTGAAAACCAAGCAGCTTTTTTTCTTTTTTTATCTATAAAAAAAACAAAAACAAATTGGTCAAAATCGTGCTGTTTTCTGATTTACTGGCAAGTGCGTGAGGCGAAAGATGACATTTGACATTAAGCCAAAGAGACGGTATGCTTAGCTGGAAAAGGTCCACAACAATGTGTGTTCAGTGGAAATGATACACCCACAGCTCACTCCAAAGTATTTAGTTTGCCTGGTCGCTGACCTTGTTTCAAACTCTCCAGAGCACAGTTGTATGTATTACTGCAAGATGTCAACATCCACTGTTGGTTAATGTGGAGCTCTTTTATAAAACAGTATAAAATATAGATAAATTTCTCTGCAGCTGAAAGCTGTGAGGTCTGTGTTGATAGTTTTACTCGGAATAAATGAGTGTTGCTGTCGAAATGTAACTCTAAATCCAAATTTTAATTCCTCAGCTTTTGGTTTTTGAGCTGAAACACTGAGTTAATTACTTGATTGACAGAAAAACAACTATTTTGATATTCAATCACTGGTTAAAAATCTTGTTTTCAGCTAAAAAATTTCCAAACACTCCCTCGCTAGTCGCTACAGCTTCTTACCGTAATTGTGAAGATTTGCTGCTTTTCTGGGTTCAATGTGATAATAAACTGAATATCTTTGGGTTCTGGGATGTTTTTTGATAGCATCACCCTTCTTTGGGAAATGATTAGTTTGAATAATGAATTGATTAATCAAGAAAGTGATGTGAATAATAACAAATAATGAAAATAATCCTTAATTCTTGGTTTTCATTCAAGGCTCTGTAAATGAAAATGAATTCTTACCTGTGCACACCCAACACCAGAACTCTAATAATGTAGTATAAATGATTTTAAATAAAGTCTTTATTTTAAGGAACTTTTAAGGAATCGGAAAATGACCAGACCTAGTTTACTTTAATTTAGCCTCTTTATTGTGTTGTATCTGTTGTTATCTGTAAAATCTTTATCTTTGTGTAAATATCTCCATTTCTGTGTATTTTTCTTGCAGGAACCAGCCCACAAGACAGTCCTAGAAACTTCTCTCCCAGTGCCTCTGCTCATTTTTCCTTTGCACGAAGGTAAAACACAAACATTGATTTGAAGTGACAGAAATCGGCTTGTGAATATGTAAATAACAAAGTTTTAAATATTCCGCTTATTAAGTCTATTTACTGTATGCTTTCAAAGGCAGCATCAATATATCATCTTATCATCATAATATCATGTAATTGTGTATTTTTTTGTATTATGATCCACAGTCATTGCCACAGAGCAGACAGGTAACTTCATGTCAGGCCTCTGTTTGCCCTTGAATTTTCATTACCCCACATTTGTGAAGTTCACTGTTAGTAGACTTCATCAGTTTGCTTCACCGCCACTTTCAAGTTTTTATTTTACATCGTTTTTTTTTTGCATCTAGTTTCACTTTCCCCTGTTCCTCTAACTTCCTGTGTAGTGTGACCAAAACACTTCATGTTGAACAATAGCAGAGAAAAGGTCATCTGTCATCTACGACAACCATGTGGTCATTAGGATTGTAGAAGTTGTTTCACATGTTTTGAATACAAACATGGGAATAAAGCTTCATATTTCTGAAGTCAATTTTTGCAGATTTGTCTTTGAGCGAAGACAAATTAGATTTTTTTTCTTCGAGCAAAGACAAATTCTTCTCCCTGACTTGCATTGTAACGAACTGGAAATCTTTCTAATCCTTTGTTAATTCATGGCCTCAGTTGGACTTTGAAGTGTGACTGTTCTCTCTGTGTGTGTGTGTGTGTGTGTGTGTGTGTTGTGGTGGTGTGTGTGTGTGTGTGTGTGTTTTTGTGACAGGACTGATGGTCGCCGCTGGTCGCTGGCCTCACTTCCCTCCTCTGGATATGGCACCAACACGCCCAGCTCCACCGTCTCTGTAAGCGCCACGCACCCACCCAGTCTGACACAGAAACAAGCTGAGCAAACATTAGTTTTATTTGTTTTGTTTTGTTTTTTTATCTGACTTAATTACCAAGTCCGTTTGTTTTGGTGGGGGAGGAGACATCTGAGGATAGGATAGGAGAGGCCGACTGCAATGACAACAATGGTGATGAAGCCAGAATCACCAGAAGCCTCACAATGTTTAAAATCACAATTATATCCTATTATGAGTTAAGATCTCTGAGTATTGAAGTATTACGGTAAATACTTGGCAATTAAGTACAGTTTTTCATCTGCAAATTATGTCCCGACAGGAAAACTGTCAACATCTGTTTCTTCTAAAAAGATAAAGTCTGTTTATCTCACTTTAATCATCTTTATTCTTACAAAATGAGGTTGTCAAGCAGAAAAACTACCAGCAAATTACGTGAAAAGATCGATACTTGGCGTCAGTGTATCAATACTATATAGTGACACATTTTTACAACATATTTTGTCATTATTTTAATTGAGAGACCCTCTAGAGGCATAAAAATGAATGTTGTGCTTTTTAAAAGTAATCATGCGATGTGCATAAAGGTTTAACTGGGAGACTATTTTCATCAACTGTTTGTCATTCACGGCAAAAAGCTGCCAAGCTCCCTGTCTGAGATCGATGTGAGGCGAAAACTTTGATGCGGAAAGAAGAAGAAAAGAAAAAAAAACGTTCACATGCAGAAGCTAGTGTGCAAAAAAGTGTGAATGTTAATGAGACAACACCTAAGACTTCTTTTGTTGTTGTTTCTCTATCTAACTGCATTAACATGAATGTCCTGCAGTGGAAGTTCACAGAGGAGCTGGTTAAAACTTTTAATTTTATTATGTAAATGATGTAAATTGGAATTAAAATCTCAGCTCTTGTGATTTGAAATGTAAACTTCAAATTTTGATTTCTGTTTAAAAAATTTCACTCAGGCATGCATGATTAAAAACCCAAATTCAAATTTAAGTCGCCCTGCGGGACGTGTGAGTGAGAAAGTGGAAGTTTAAAATGAGTTGGATGTCTCACACACACACACACACACACGTGTGACTGCCTGGCTCACTGCAGCGATTAGTCTCCTCCGAGGCTGCATATGGAGAGAGTCTCTGTGAACAAACACTCTGAACGAGAGGCCAGAGATTTGTTCCAGAGAAAACATGGCTGACAAGTGGGCACACCGACAAACAACACACACACACACACACACACACACACACACACACTGCAACACAAACCCACACATTCCCCTGGTTCGCCCCCTCTCTCTCTCTCCCTCTCCCTGTTCTCATTGTGTTTACTTCCTCTGTCTCCATCTCTCCCTGTGTCTCAAACGCTGACGCTGAGAAGAAAATAATTGTATTCAAATACATCAGCATAATCATTTTTAAGGAAGCAGACGGAGCGCCGCGCAGACAACAAACACGCGTGTACAGTACAACACACTAAACTAAACGCAACATTTACAGGAAGCCGTGTCATACAGATTGGATGGAAAATACCCATATTGATGTTTGTTTGTGTTTTGTTTTGTTTTGTTTTGTGTCATGTCTGGGCATCTCGCACGTTTCCTGCCATTCACGCCATCTATCGACGGAAGCATGCTCTCGTTCTCCAGTAAAAGATTAGTCATGAGTTCAGTGGAGTTAGAGGAGGTGATGGGTTTTGGTTTGTAATAAGAGTCACGGTCGAGTTTATGTGTCTTTCTATTTGGGAATAAAGATACATATAATTTTCAGCCCAATATTGGCTGATAATAATCAACCAATAATTATTGGCCAAAATATAGAAAAATCTGATAATTATAGTATATTACAATTAGTCAACATTGCCTTTTGCTCATTTTGAGTCTTTTTGCCTCCTTAATTGATTTGAAACAATAACAAATATTGATTTTTGAAGAGTCATAACTGTTCTTTTTGTTTTTGTTGCGATTACAGTTGTGATATATATACAGTATATGATATAATTTTGGGTAGAGGCAGAGCTATGATGTTAAATTCATCTTTACGCAATACCTCTTATTAATTAAATGTTATTGGTATCAGAAGCAGATAATAGTTATCAGTTATCAGTATCGGTGGAAAAAAAACAGTTATCATGCATCCCTAGTATTATAGTATTATAGATTATAGTATTACAGTATTATAATTTAGGAAAAGTTCTGGTCTCACAACGTGTGTTTAATATAACGTTCCTAGCCTTGCCTAGCTAAGCTTAGCTTAGCATGAAGACTGGGAGCAGGAGGAAACAGTTAGCCTGGCTCTTTCCACATGTTTACACCAAAAAAAGGTTCAAAAACTGAAATATAAAAAATGGTGATTTGACCTTTTTAGCTCTTTCTCCTGTTTCCAATGCTAAGCTAAGAAAACATGTCTCTTGGAGTGTTCTCAATTTTCTCATCTAACTCTCACATTTCCTAAAAAATGTGAAACTATTTTCCTTTTTAGATTTGCCAGTTTCTCTAGTGAAACACAAGACTTTCTTTTAGCATGTTTGTGTGTGTTTGTTTTCATGTTTTTTTTAATCCACATTAAAAAAAAATTGCCATCTCTTTTTTTTTCTTTTCATGTTGAATATATATTTGTTTCATTTCCAGTCATCCTGTTCATCACAGGAGAAGCTGCACCAGCTGCCCTTCCAGCCTACGCCCGATGAACTGCACTTCCTCTCCAAGCACTTCTGCACTGAGAGCATCTCCGGGGACGAGTGCCGCAGAGCGACGGCCATGCGACCCCGCTCACGCAGTCTCAGGTATTACTCCACCTCTGCAGATGAAGCATTACGCACAATACTGGTGTCGCTACAACTCTTGACTTTATTCTATTTCATCTCTCAGCCCTGGAAGATCTCCCTCATGTTATGACCACGAGATTATTATGATGAATCACGTCTACAAGGAGCGGTTTCCGAAGGTACGGCCTCATAATAAGTGTTCCCCTGCTGTGTCGGCTCATTAATTATATTTCGCCTGTTACAGTACCAAACTTGCACCTTCTTTTGTCTTTTCTGCAGGCCACAGCTCAGATGGAGGAAAGGATTCAGGAGATCATCCACAGTAACTCTCCGGAGAGCGTCCTCCCGTTGGCAGATGGCGTGCTCGGCTTCGCCCACCACCAGATAATTGAACTGGCCCGTGACTGTCTGGAGAAGAGCCGGCTAGGACTCATCACCTCCAGCTACTTCTGCGAACTCACCGACAAGCTGGAGAGGCTCGTTCAGGAGGTGAGCGTGTCTTCAGTCACAGGACGACGGGTCACGGAAACGCTTCATATACCTCGATTTGTCTCGATAGAGAAACTGCACGAGAACCAAGACCCAGTTTTTGAGCATCATGTACTGCTTTTATGTTTTACTCACAGTATTCATGTCACAGTTCAGCACTTTACTGCCTGAAGGAGTTGAAAGAATCCTTAAAAAGTCTTCAAACAGCATATGGAGTGGAGGTTTTTCAATATGTTGCAGAACAAATTTGTCACCTGACAACAAGCAATGACCCATCCTCGATTCTTTTATAATATATTAAGACACGCAAATTGTTGTTTATTAAAATCTTTGAAGAAAAAATTACCTTCATTGAGTATATATTGATGTCTTTTTATATTTTCACAATGTGAAATTTTGTTGAAGTTTCACCAAAACACCAAGGTCATGAAAATATAATTTCTGAAAAGAAGCAGAACATTTTTTAAAAAATATTTTTTGGCCTTTTTGCCTTTATTGGATAGCACATAGTGAGATAGACAGGAAAGGGGGAGGCATAGAGAGGGGGAATGACATGCAGGAAATGTCTGCCCGACGCGGGATTCGAACCGGGGACGCCTGCGTTGAGGATTGTAGCCTCTACATGGGGCGGCCGCTTTAACCACTGCGCCACGCACCGCTCCAGAAGCAGAACATTTTTAGTTGAAACAGGCAGATTTTTATTATCCAGATATCTGACATCTTGTTTCTTCTGGTTGTTTCTATGTAGTCCACAGAGAGGTCAGAAAGCGAGGAGGTAAACTTCATCAGAGAGCTGGTGAAGAAGATCCTCATCATCATCGCACGACCTGCTCGACTCCTCGAATGTCTGGTACGTTTCTTATCTCCGAACTAACCCCTAAAACATTCCAGCTATTGGCAGCAACTGATCCAATCTTCTTCAACAGGAAAGTTCAGATTATCTTTGAACCTCAAACATTCAGCAGGAGTTGGTAGAGACCAAAATCTGAGCTAAAAGAGACAGGTTGTTGGATTTACATTTGTCTAATGGTCGAAAACACAACTCCAAATAAATTGTAATATTGTTCTGTTACTGTTGGATCTGTAAAAAACAACAGTCAACTTAAAAAGTGATAATTACATCATTGTACAGTAGTGTTCAGGGCAAATAAAACGTGCATGAAACATCAGATCCTGGTTTAAAAACTACAGATTTTTAAAAATGTCGTCTTAAACTTACGTCCATATCAGCGTCAGCTAAAATGTGCTGTTGTGTCTTCAGGAGTTTGACCCGGAGGAGTTTTACCACCTACTGGAGGCTGCTGAAGGACATGCTAAAGAAGGCCAGGGCATCAAAACGGACATCCCCCGATACATCATCAGCCAGCTGGGACTCACACGAGACCCTCTGGAAGGTACAGGAAATGTACTGATTATTAAACATGGGGTAAACCTTTATTATCCCACTTTATCCTGGTATAATATAGCGTTACCGTTCCTGCAGCCACACAAACACAACAACAAACTAAACACATTTGCAAAGGAATGAAGAAAGAGTTGAACTGTGGAGGCAACTAAAAGACAAAAGACACTCTTGACTAATGTCCTGCACTGAACAGCCTGTCTTCTTAATGACCCTCTGTCTCTCCAGATTCACTAACCAACAACATTCATTATGACTAATTAGAAAGGAATGGCCTCCCCACAGACCTTATACAGATCCACACAGGCTGGCTCATCAGCCTCATCTCTCCGCTCCTTCTCCCCCGAGTGTCTCCTGTGTTTCGTTTGCCCAGCGCCTCGTGTGCCTGAAGCGAACCTACGAGGAAGGACAGATGTTAAATAGCAGTGGAAATGTGTTTACAGGCTCTCCAGGGACGGGACAAACACTGCACACACAACACACACACACTCTGTGAAATTACACACATGGACTTTGGCATGATTGCATACAAACAGCAACAACAACATAAAAAAAAGAAAACCCCTTAAAGATGCAAGGTGGTTCGTAATGAGCACTTGTTCTGGAGTGGTGATTTTCAAAATGAGCGTTGGACTTGTGTCTGATTTCCGCCTCATTTATTCTCAATTCAGATTGTCTTGGAGTCAGCACCTCAGACTTAATAGGTGAATAAAGACTAAAGGCTGCAGTTTTTGAATCGTTGATAGGTTTTGATTTCTCAGCATTTACGTTTTCCTTTGTCTCAAAAACTTCACCGCAGGACAGGCTGAAGTTAAGTTATTAGAATGATTTCTGGTCAGTCATTTATTATGTTACAGTAGGTTTAGGGTTGTTTTACTCCCTTTTTTTGTATTTTTTTTAACTTTTATCATTTTATTATCATCTTTTTCAAACACCGTAGCCTCCATTTGTTTTCTAGTTTACACACACCATCTTCTGTCCTTTTATCAGCCTCTCAGTCACCTCACCTGTACAATAGGTGCTATATAAATAAAGTTAGATTGATAAACTCAATATTTTCTCTTTTTTAAATGTTTTTTCTCTCTGTTTTCTCTTTAGAAATTGCTCAGCTGACCAGCTGTGACAGCGGGATCGCAGAAACCCCAGAGACAGACGACTCTGTAAGCGCTCAGAAACTGATTACCGTATCGATCCGCGCCATCTTTACCGCAGGCGTAGCAGTGAAAATACAGATTTTTATCTCTTTGATTTGTCTCAGTAGTGTTTGTCCCTTGCTCTCTCTCTCTCCCCATCAGTCTCAGAGCCTGAGCACAGCCCTGCGGTGCCGGCGAAAACCCTGCGAACTGGACTTTGAGATGACAAAACTCATCAGCAATGGAGCCTACGGGTGAGGACGTCTCATTCTTCTAATCTATTATCTGATCTGATCTGAGATAGCAGCGGAGGGGGGTTGTTATTGCAACAACAAAGAATCCATTCTGAATTGCTGTTTTTATTTATCTCCCCCTCGTCTGTTCTCCTCCTGGTTTCCAACCAGATGTTAATTACAATGGCTAATAAAACAGATTTGATGATCAATGCTGAATTTTTTTTTTACCGTTTACTCTCCAAAGTGGAGCTGTTCTAATCAATCTTTCCCCCACCTGACTTGTAAAATAAAATGTTATTATTACGCAGGGCTGTTTATCTGGTTCGACACAAGGAGACGAAGCAGCGGTTCGCCATGAAAAAGATCAATAAGCAGAACCTGATTCTGAGGAACCAGATACAACAGGCCTTTGTGGAGAGAGACATCCTCACCTTCGCCGAGAACCCGTTCGTCGTGTCCATGTACTGCTCCTTTGAGACGCGGCGGCACCTGTGCATGGTTATGGAATATGTCGAAGGTCAGCAGCTGCGCCTTTGAAAGCAGCATTACCCTCTCCGACCTTCAGCATTCATCTGTAACTCACACTGCCTTCATCTTTTTGCAGGAGGAGACTGTGCTACCCTGCTGAAGAACATGGGTCCTCTGCCGGTGGATATGGCCCGGATGTACTTTGCAGAGACGGTGCTGGCGCTGGAGTATCTCCACAACTACGGCATCGTCCACAGAGACCTCAAACCAGACAAGTGAGACATCTTGAAAACATCATAAAAATATTTTCATGTTTTATTATTTTGTTTTATTTTTTTGCAACTTGAGTGCATTCAGGAGATAATTTGATGATGATTTGCCAGTTTTAACAATAAAAAAGGGGAAATTATTTGAGATGCAATTACTAAACATAATATTTATTGGACCGCTATCACTCCAGGGAAGAAGCTGCAGCTGTGAAATTCAAGTTGCTCCTCACAGCACTTCTTCATATCATGAAGTTTCAGTCACGATAGACAAACACAGTCCAGCAAAGTCATGTGTGACTTTGATCATGTTTTAAGACTGGAGGAAGAAATAAAATGAGTTATTATTTGACCCCAGTGAGTGATGACACCTAAATTCTTTATTTTAAAGCAACAATGGCACTCGGCCCAGAGTTTAATCTGCTGGTTTGGCTCAACAACCATTCAGTCGAATACAATCAAATATTGTTCAGACCTTAATTTGTCTCAGAGGATGAACCCAAATCATTCTGGTTGGGTTGGTCTGGTTTGGTTTGGACTTTTTCTCTGGGCCATGATGAAGTATATGAATTCAAGTACATATCATCCCCAGGACTATTACTAATTATTCAGATGAACCCATAATCTTTCGTTGAGCGCCATCATCAGGTCAAACATCTTGTTGTCCAGTCACATTCCCATCAGCCTCAGCTGCACTCTGTGCTAAGTAGCAAACATTAGCATGCAGAGATGATGAACATTACACCTGATGTCAGCATGTGGCATTATAAGCATTTTAGCATAATAATATTAGCATTTACCTAAAAGCATCACAGAGCTCTCAGTCTTTCTCAGTCAGTTGGCTCTCTGGAGTTTATATTCAATGCACAAAACAAGCATGTCTGACATCTTCTAATATATTTCTTCTCTCCTCTTCCTCCCACAGTTTGCTAGTCACATCAATGGGACACATCAAGCTCACAGACTTTGGGTTGTCCAAAGTCGGGCTGATGAACATGACCACTAACCTGTATGAGGGACACATCGAGAAAGACGCCCGAGAGTTCTCAGACAAGCAGGTAAATCTTACTTTTAACTGTGATGAAAGATGCAATACTGAACATATTTATTTAGAGTACATCTTTATTTATTTATGTATTTATTCATTTTTTTTCTCTGTGCAGGTGTGTGGGACCCCTGAGTATATCGCTCCAGAGGTGATCCTGAGACAAGGTTACGGGAGGCCGGTGGACTGGTGGGCGATGGGGATCATCCTCTACGAGTTCCTGGTCGGCTGCGTGCCTTTTTTTGGAGACACGCCGGAGGAGCTGTTCGGACAGGTCATCAGCGGTCAGTGTTTCCCTCCACCTTCCTCCCACACTAAGTTTCTATTGGTGCTGGTTTTTGTAAATAATCATCAGCTCATAACAGATGTCCGTGATAATTTAAGCCAGTAAATTGAGCCTTTTTTATTCTCTTCAGCTGTTTTAATTGCATGACTATATTCACTGAGCAATCAATTGTATTTTTATGTTTTTGTCATTTGCAAAACCCATTAACGCCCTGTTTCCTCACTTTCTCTGATGTTTCTGTTTAAAGAAGAAAATAAACTCTCGTCATTTATTTATTTATGTCAGTCTATTGAATACAGACATGTTTTTTTTTGTTTTTTTGCTGCTTCAAGGTGTTTCTCAGCATCTGGCGTGTAGATTCTGTTGAGCACGTCGGGTGAAATTCCCAAACCTCGCCTAGATATGAATTAAACATTCGCAAGTGACCACATGGAATTAGTTAGTGTGCATATTTCTCAATTTATTGAAGACTGAGATTTCCCTGTTGGCCACTAGAAAAACAGATGGCAGTAAGTGGATTTAGTTTGGCTTTAGACCACGAGTGAAGTTTTTAATATTATGATGATGTTACTTCATTCCCTCCCTTGTAGTCTCATGGTGACAGCAGCGCAGAGAAAAATCTTAATCTTGAAAACAAGAGCTTTTTTCTTGTCAGCGGCGCGGCTCAGACGGATCGCTTTATGTGGCGGTGGTGGTGGTGGTGTTGTTGTTGGATAACGGCCTCCATGTCTGTGCCATGGAAATGAATGGCATGCCATGACTGATTTGGTATGCTCTCAATCAAACTGTACCCAGCAACTGAGAGTGACTGTTAATTAAAAGGGCCAGAGCACACTGAATGCATGCCACCGTGGCCTCAGGCCGCGCATGCATATTCATAGCTCCCCTCCCAAATTTGATTAAAATGGGGGGGACAAACGGTGCACAGAGCAGACAATCAGCACGGTGCAGACAGGCAGACAGGCAGACAGGCTCCTCTTAACACTGCTTATCTAAGAGGCTTTTCACTAAAAGCTCGAGCGCATGTAAATTGTCTCATTCAACATTGTGCTTACATGGTAGAGGTAGCCTTGATTCGTCTGACTTTGCTGGTGAAGCACTTCAGCGGAGAGAGAGAAACAGATGTCGACTCTCACTGGGCACAATTAGGTAAAAGATGTTTTCAGACGAGGCCAATATGTAAAATCTAATAAAAAAAACACAATTCTCATTTGTTGTAAATAATAGTCAAATTGTTTTTTATAGGTAGTTATCAGGGGATGATGCACATGTAGCAGGGAGCACCACCACAGTGTCGTCATAGCTTCTCAGCTTGTGTGTTGCACTCATCCAAACTTTCCCAGAAGTTTTTTTTTTTTTACTACACAACACATTTTACACGGCCATCTGGTCAGCTAATGTGCCCAAATATCCATCGAGAAATGGCAGTAATAACTCTGCAATATGTGACAGCTTGGATTAAAAGCACGAAGGTCACGTTCCTCCCACCATACTAATAACATTAACACAAAAGGTTAGGTTAGCACCTACGTCAGTGCAAGAAGCTTTGTGGATGGCAAATTAAAGACATGTAACTGTCCACTCAGAGTGTATACAGTAATTAGCTTCTTGCATCTGGCAGTCTGGTTGCAACTAGATGGTGACCAAACTATGAAACTCCTTCTGCAAGTTAAAACACAGGAACTCTTTCACTGTAATATCTTAGATATTATATATAGTAGGTCAAAATGGTTTTGTGTTTTCATATGAGAGGAGGAAACAGGAAGCTCTAAACTCATGTGAAGTCTCCACAGCCTGACAAAAGCGTCAGCAATATCAACGAAACAGCACAAACCCACAAACCTGCACTAACACTATGACAGTAACGGTCACATCTAATGTAGTTGTAACCAGACTGCCAGATGCAAGAAGCTAATTATACACTCTGAGCTGACAGTTACATGTCTTTAATTTGCCATCCACAAAGCTTCTTGCACTGATCCGTCTCAGTTCTTCGATTGTTTTTGAGTGTTTTTGATTGTTTTATGTGTTGTTTTCCTTTCCAGACGAGATCAACTGGCCTGACGGAGAGGATGCCCCGCCCCCTGACGCTCAGGAGCTCATCACTTTGCTGCTCAGGCAGAACCCTCTGGAACGAATGGGCGCAGGTACACAAAACACAAAAGAGCAAAGAAAAAAAAAAAGTGGCACAGCCAGTAACTCGGCCAGGACTCGACAGGCCAACATAAATCCTCATGAGACCGTTAGCGCCACCTCAGCACGGCTCATTATTCCAAGTCACCGGGGGAAGAAATTGAGGTCATCCAGCAGCGGAGCAGTTTATCCCGTGGCCTGGTCACCTCTTCCCTTTGATCAATTGCAATTATTACCTTGCCAGTGCGTGAATCTAGCTCCATGCATGATCAGGCGGTGAAGGCGTGCAGCTCTGCAGACTGGAAAAGTGACCGTGACCTGGGACAAAAGCTTTTAATCAGAGCTGTGCATGTAGCCAGTTCACTCCGGGGACAGCTGGACCCTCGTTGTTCATCTAGATCTCGACCACGCCAGGCTGCCACTCAAACAGGCTCCTGCTATTCCTCCAAAGGTCACCGGCAGGAAATTGTGCTGCATAATTTATGGTCATGATATGCAGCTTTGGCCTGCAGCCACCAGGGGAAAGGGAAAACATAGCATAAGCGTTTCTTCAACCTCCTGTGTCTTAGCTGACACAGAGTTCAATGTCAGTGCCCCCACTGTTTTGTGCATGTTTCCTTCACCAGCAATTTTCACATGTGTCCTGAAGATTAAGCTCAATGTCATAATCCATCATTGGTGTTTGTACAATCTGCAGGTGGAGCCGCTGAAGTGAAGCAGCATCAGTTTTTCCACAACCTGGACTGGAACGGGCTGCTGAGGCAGAAGGCCGAGTTTATTCCTCAGCTTGAGTCCGAAGACGACACCAGCTATTTCGACAGTGAGTTATCCAACGCATTAAAAACAGAAAATCAAGAAGGGGGAACATTTACCCAACATGTTCTGAAATAACAGTTTTGTCACGTAGCGACACCACTAAGAGCTTGTACGTAAAAAGGAGATTAAAAAGCCTGAAGTTCATGGTCGTTATGATCCATTTTCCTCTGCTTATGTCACCCTGAGGGACCTAAAATAACCTGTCATAAATTAATGCAATTAAAATAATCTTTTAAAAAAAACTTCCCATCATTCCCAGCTCGCTCTGAGAGATACCATCACCTGGAGACAGAGGAAGAGGATACCAACGATGAAGACTTCAACGTGGAGCTGCGGCAGTTCTCTTCCTGTTCTCACAGATTCTCGAAGGTGTGTCCTTAACCTCGTTCTCTCAGACAAACACGTTCACATCATCATCATCATCATCATCATCATCATCATCATTACTGCCAAAGAGAGTTGTTGATGTAAATGAGTTGATGCCCTCATCTGTCTTGACACTGTTCTCGTGGGAAAGAAAGCATGAGCAATTGGTGTTTCATATGGAAATTTGTGTCCGCCCCGCTCTCCCCCCACCACCCGCCTCTCTCCTTTAGCCCTACAGTATTAAACATAGATTTCGGCTTTGCATATATTTTCCACTTGCAAATCAGATTTTTTTTCTTTTTTTTTTTTTTTCCTGGGTGAAGTGGAACACGGTACACAATACAGTCATACAAGCTGGGAGTCATTGTTGTGCTGCATTGCAGTATGCTCCCCTCTCACATCAAAACAAAGCATTACAGCGCGTTTCAAAAAGCAGCGGGGCGTCTCAGAGGAAGTGTCGAGCGCCGCCGAACCTTCTCCTCAGCTGCACCTTAACTCTGAAGACACAGCCAAGTCTGCATTAACACAGACGGCACAGTGTTCCTGCCTCCTTCCCCCGGCCTCCCCTTAGCTGCCAATGTTAAAACCCTGGTGTATAAGTACCTATGTATGTGTGTATATATATATATGGAGAGAGAGAGAATATCTACATATATATCGATGCATATTTGAGACTTATTCTGAACCCGATGATGTGTTTCCGAGCAGGATTTTGCATTTAAAGCGTGCACTGAAGTGAATCCTCGTCTCTGTGTTTTGTCAGGTGTACAGCAGCCTGGATTTGTCTCGTGGGCACCTGGAGGAGAAAGGAGAGACGGAGGAGAAGAAGAGTGAGAGCCCACTGACTGTGGACTCTCTCAGCTGGACGCCAGACTTTGCAGAAATGTACGCTCGCCTCCATTTATCATAAACACGATACAGAGATTAAATATGCAGCTGAATGCATAATACTGCTTCAGCTCAGATATCACATGTAACATAAGATCAATGGGCAGCTTTACTTCCAGAGAGAAACAGCAGCAGCAGAAATGTAGTAGTTTGATAGTATGTCTGCATACGCTCCGCTGCTTACAGAAATTTGCATTGTCTTACACGTTCAGACTTTTAATGCGATAGTTTGCATTATGTGACATATTGATCTATAGTCAGTGTAGATCCAGAAGCAGCAGGAACACCGACTCAGGAGCAGAGCGATGGGGTCGTCCACTGAAATGTGTTTTTGCCTTTTGAAAAGAAATGCCTACAGAGAGTGTTTGTTTCAATTTGAATATTTTCACCACTTTATTTTGTGGTCAAACACTCCTTTCCTTTGGATCTACACTTTGTGAAACTTTTAACTTTGTAAAGTGTTCTGCATTATTAGGTAGACCTGTATTCAAAGTCATACTTAAATATACGTTATTAGTTGAGTATAGTTATTTGGAAAACTAGTGATATATGTTCCCATCTGAGAGGTGGGGCTCCTCCTGAGGCTAAATCTGAGTGTTGTGACATGATTAATGAGGAAAGAAGAGAGAACAAAGTTGTTTTCATTTGCTCTTTTTGAAGTTATAGATAACATGTCCTGTTGGTTGCTTCAGGTCGTTCCTATGATGAAACCGTCTGACAGGTTCAGAGGGGAAACATCTGAGCTCACAGTTATCTGAAACACAACCCGGGGGTATTTTATTCTCTCTCTCTGTTCTCATGAGAATCTTTTCTGTCTCGTCCAGGCCTTCGTTGTCCCACTCCACAGACACAGACAGTATGAATCAGGGCCCCCGCCCCGGCTTGCTACCAAAGTTCGCCATCTCAGCCGAGAGCGAGGGAGACGAGACCTCGGGCCTCGGCGACCCCAGCAAGGCCTCGTTCTCCATCGGGGAGCTGCCGCAGGACGAGCCTGACGCCACCACCCCAGGCAGCACCCACAGCGGAGCCACGCTCTCTGGTACGACGTCACAGAGTCTACATACAAACACACTGAAGATTTTATGTGATTTATTTTATTTAGCACAAGTTAAAAAAAAAAACAGTGCAAGGAGGGAACGAAGCCTGGAAGGCTTGTACAAAGTTCCACTCCCATCATCTAAGAATTACATGAAACTCAAGATAACCAATTAGAAATACAACATAGAAAAGTTCAAGATAAACATTTGTAATTTACAGTGCAACACAGAAAAATTATAAAACATAAACAACAAAAGAAAGGAAGATGGATGCATAATTAACATTAACAGGAAAATAACACTGAAGGTTATGACATAAGGTGTTTTTTCAGTAACTTTTGTAAAGGATGTGAAAGATGATGTTGACCTCAGAAACACATCTAACCCATTCCAGAGTTTTGGACCTCTAAATGTGATATTAAATTGATGCCCAGATGTTCGACAGAAGGGTAAATGAAGATTGACACTATGCCTAGTTGAATATGAATGAAGGTCAGATGAAAAAGTTAAAAAAATGTTGACAAGTGTCAGGAAGATTTTGTTTACCGTTAGTTAGATCTCTGTGCGTTATAAAACATGTGCTTAACGACTGTCATTTTGTAATCACAGGAAGTTTCTCAGAACATCTGGACCAGCTGACACCCAGAGGTGAAGGGGTGGAGAGCCCCGACGGCACCAGTCACACCTCCACTGACCAGCCCGCTCAGACGGCTTCACTGCGGCCTGAGAGCGCCGCCGCTGCTGCTGCTGCTGTGGAGAAGACCGGAGCTGTGGCCAAGGTCCCGAAGTCGGTGTCGACCGGTGCCCTGTCGCTCATGATCCCCGGGGGTAAGACACACACACAGACAACACACACACACACAGTCTGCTGAAGGTTAAAGTCTGTCGGAGTCAAGAATTACAAACAACAGCGACAGACTTTGAACAAATAACGTGGAAGAGATGAAAACACGCTATGGATGTGTGTCAAATTGGCCCAAAGTGACACCCGCTGCGAGTTCCATTTTTACAGAGTGGCGGCGGCGAGTGACTCGAGCGAGTACAAGCTGCCGACGGGGAAAGTAAGCAGGCGGGGCCGGAGCAAAGAGGTCTTCGCTGCTGGGAGAGAAAATCCCATTAGTTTCACCCACAGCAGGAGCAGAATGAGCCAGGCTCATGAGCTTTATAGCATCATCTCAGAGCTCCCTGCAGGACCAGTCAGAGCCTGATTGATTAAATAACAGAGCCTCCTTATGGCCGTCTCTCTCTTATTTTTCCCCAGATATCTTTGGGGTGTCTCCTCTGGCCAGCCCCCTGTCTCCTTACTCCCTCTCCTCAGACCCTTCCTCACGGGACTCCTCTCCCAGCCGAGACTCCTCCCTCTGCGCCACCAACCCGAGGCAGCCCGTCGTCATCCACAGCTCGGGGAAGAAGTTTGGCTTCACGCTGAGGGCGATCCGGGTGTACGCCTGCGACAGCGACATCTACACGGTCTATCACATGGTCTGGGTAAGGACCCCTTCAACCAGTAGGACACAAACTGGTCTGGTTAAACTGGTTAAAACTACAGTACTTCTGGTGATTTTATCAGTTCAGTTGGTTCATGGTGCAAATTCCAGACCGACCACAGGGACCGTGTGATAGTGGATATGTAACTTTAGTTTGAACTCCAAAGGTATTGATGCTGAACTCTCTCCCAGTCTGTATCAATAATGTTTCACTTGATGACATAGGAGCGCAGGGTTCAAGTAGAGATGCAATTATTATTCCACTAATTTATCAATTGATTGATTTATTTGTTTATTTGGATCCCCATTAACTATGGCAATGCCAAAGCTATTCTTCCTGGGGTCCATACAACATATTTACAATGTATCAATACAATTTATGTCCCATACAATCCATGTTCAAATACACAAGGAAATACAAACAAATACACAACACAACAATACACAGACAATACAACAGCTCCCTAGGTCAGCAGTGGTACATAGTATTTACATATCATGATGTCAATACATGTCTATTGTCTACATATATTATATATATTGGTCACACAATTAGAATTCAAGTTTCTATAGCCCATTGATGTTACATCGAAATCAATCTAGAAAGACACGTTTCAGTCACAGATTCTCAAATTTAATATTTTGTGGTTTTCCTTTTTAATATTTAACAGTTGATTTGAAATCTCTAGGTTTTTAACAAGGCGAGCGTTGCCGTGTGTTTTAGGAAAATGAGAATTTTCAAACATTTTATCAACTTGATTAATAGAGAGAATAATCCTCAAAGTTATAGTTAATTAAATTAAAATGATATTAAATTCCCTTCCTGCCGAACTACAGATGTGAAAACACCATAATAAAATGTCTCTGATGTCTGTGTGATCAGAACGTAGAAGACGGCGGCCCGGCACATAAGGCAGGACTCAGAGCTGGAGACCTCATCACCCACGTCAATGGAGAACCAGTCCACGGTCTCGTCCACACCGAGGTGGTGGAGCTGCTGCTCAAGGTGAATGAGAGCGTGTGTTTGTCTTTAACCTGCTGCAGCTACTGTCAAGGTCTTAATTGGATGTTATTTAAAATATTAGACAACTCATTTTAATTATAGAGATTGGGGAAAATATAGATGGATATTTAGGGAGAGATTCAACCAACCTACTGTATTAAGTTAAGGACCTAATGCTGAAACGCTGTCACAGCACTGATGTGTTAAACCTGCAGAGCGAAGGTTTCCATTTCAAACGCTTCAAGCCTGAGTGACTGAGCAGTTTCTCTGTGGAGAAAGTAAAAACATTCAGCTGTGACGCTTCTACTGGAGCTGGCCTGAACATGCTGTACTCCCTGTGTTTGTGTGTGTGTGCATATGTGTGTGTGCTATTGTTTAATCAGTCCGTTAAAATGGATTAACAGTCTACATTTGACATATTCAGGAAATTGGACGCGAGTGTAGCAGGCGCTGCATCAACACAATCTCTGACTGCAATCACAAAATTAAACGAACTGGGCTGAACGAGGCTTTAATCAGCTTTTAACAACACAGAGGCTGCAGCCGCAAACTTAATCTTGTTAAAAGTTAAAAGTCGTGTTTCTTCCTTTTTTCTTTTTTTTCTTTTTTAGAGCGGGAGCAAAGTGGCCATCTCCACGACGCCCTTTGAGAACACTTCAATAAAAACGGGTCCGGCCCGGAGGAACAGCTACAGGAGCAAAATGGTCCGATGTGCTAAGAAGCCCAAGAAGGAGAAGACGCCAGAGAGGTAGAAATCTTCCACAGGCAGCTGACACAGTTCCTCTCTCCACACACAGCAGATGTGTGGTTTCAGAAAGTCCCCACAGGCTGTTGATGACATCTTCAGTGCTCTAAATGTTATTGAGGACAGGAACAATCGCTGTGCTCCACACACACAGAAATACACTAGATGTCAGTGTCTGCTGTTGGCCTGCAGGGGGCAGGTCGACCACACTGAAGGGGCGACAGTGATCCGTGCACAAGACCAACAGGTTGCTCTGCTTCTTAGAAAGTTTAAAGTAGAACCTGTTCAGGAGAATACCGAGAAACTGTTCAAGAACATACTGAGAAACTGTAAGAAAATTCAAAGAAGCTTCTTCTCTCTGCACCTGAGGCCTTTTCTGTGGAAGCTGAATTTTAATTAGTGTGCAGCTCTTCTCTTATTATCACGCTCTGGCTCTCAGGTGCAATTTGTACCTTTCTTCATTTTTTTTTTTACAATTGGAAAATGCTAAATTAGAAAAAAAAGCTATTATTACTTTACATCGTTAAATTCAAAACTGAGCTGATTTTTTTTCTTCTCTCTGTCTTTCTTGTTGCTGTTCTTCTTCCAGGCGACGCTCCCTCTTCAGGCGTTTTGCCATGCAGCCGTCTCCGCTCCTGCACACGAGCCGCAGCTTCTCCTCCCTCAACCACTCTCTGTCATCTGGTGAGAGTCTCCCCGGCTCCCCCACCCACAGCCTCTCCCCTCGTTCCCCCACCGCCACCTTCCGCCCCGCACCAGATTTCACCCAGTCAGGTGGAGGTCTTGATTTTTTTTATTTTCTTTTTTCTTAATTCACCTGACTGTCATTCAGAATATTTATTCTTTTTGTTTCGTATATCTTTACTGACTCAAACCCTCTGTGTTTGTCTCCCGTTCCCTCCAGGTGGTAACTCCTCACAGAGCAGCTCCCCCAGCTCCAGCGCTCCCAACTCCCCTGCTGGCTCCGGCCACATCCGGCCCAGCACGCTCCACGGCCTCGGCCCCAAACTGCCGGGCCAGAGGCTGCGTCAGGGGCGCCGCAAGTCCGCTAGTAGCATCCCCCTGTCCCCTCTGGCTCGCACGCCGTCCCCCACCCCGCAGCCGACGTCCCCTCAGCGCTCTCCCTCCCCTCTCCTGAGTGGACACTCTGTTGCCATCTCCAAAACAACCCAATCCTTCCCGGCCAAGATACATTCCCCGCCCACAATCGTGCGCCATATTGTGCGCCCGAAAAGCGCGGAGCCGCCTCGGTCTCCGCTGCTGAAACGCGTCCAGTCCGAGGAGAAGCTGTCCCCGTCCTACACGGGAGACAAGAAACACCTGTGTCCCAGGAAGCACAGCTTGGAGGTGACCCAAGAGGAGGTGCAGGACGAGGAGCTGAGGCCCGGGGAGCGCGACTACACCGTCCTGCAGAGCGTGGAGGAGGCCGCCTGCGAGCCGCTGGCCATCAACCGCGTGCGTCCCGTGGAGCAGGGCTGCTTAAAGAGGCCGGTCGGCCGCAAGATGGGCCGGCAGGAGTCTCTGGAGGAGCTGGACAAGGACAAGCTCAAGTCCAAGATGGTGGTGAAGCGACAGGAGTGGTCGGAGAGGAGGGAGTCTCTGCAGAAACAGGACGCCCTGCGGGAATCTGACTCATCCCCCATGTGTGGCGACGACAGGGAGGAAGGTTTTCTGGGGCGAAGCCAAAACAAATCCCAGAGCAGCCCAGAGTGCGGCCCCCTGGAGGCCAAAGCTGCCAGCACCACTCTGAAGGATGTTCTGTATAAGAAACTCACCACACGAGCCTCCGAGGGAATCGCTGAGCCGTCGGGCGGCTGTGGCAGCGGCAGCGGTGAAAACGAAGGCGGGCTCCGAACGCTGTGCTCCGGTCACCCAGAGTGGCAGCACTCCAGGCAGGGGAAGGACAACATGAAGCCGGACAGGCTGGACTTCAAAGCTCCCAACATCGAGTTCACCAGGAAGCGGCTGTCATTCGAGGAGAGGGAGGACTGCATGTGCCGTTTGTCCTCTGGCATCCACGAGAGCCTCCACTTTGGCTCCACCAGGTCCAAGAGCCTCCAGCTGGACTCGGCCATGCCTCATGACCACATGAAGGCAGGTCTGGGAAGTGTTCACTCCAGCCCTGAGGGTCTGGCGCCCAAGATTTTCTCCGGCCGAGCAGAGAGCGCTGTGGAAAAACTGCAGCTCATCTCCTCGGCAGAGTCTCCCCTCCGAAAGACATCATCCGAATACAAACTGGAAGGACGTCATGTGTCCTCTCTCAAACCCCTGGAGGGAACCTTGGACATCGGCCTGCTCTCGGGGCCTAGAGTCTCCAAAACAGAAACTTGTTTATCCAAGATGATGGAGAACACAAGCGACTCTGTTTCGGTGAGTCCTCCGACGTGGCTTCAGAGCCCCACAGAGAGACACATCACCGTCCCCCAGCTGAAGACCGCAGACAAGCTGAAGAGCCCCCTCGCCAGCTCCCCGAGCCCTGAAGCTGTTTCCTCTCTGAACAGCATCGTAGTAAATAACCCGACCACAGAAGTGAAAATAAGTACAAGTGAGGAGAAAACACAGGAAAGACTCAGTGACTCTGTAAAGGCTCCAGTCGCCAAAGTGGAGGCCTCATCCTTCACTATGAAACAAGAGAGCAGGACGGGTCTGAAGCCGGCTTCATCGCTGGCTCACGAGCACCGAGGCGCTCGTCACAGCTCCCACTTCTCCTGTGGAAAAACTCCGTCCATACGGGAAGTCAGCAACGAAGATCAGGAGGACGAAGCGGAGCAGCAGGAAGTCGCACCGCACACTACATCCCCGACGGCTGCCAGCCCCAAAACAGTCGTCTCTTTGACTTCGCCGAAGCCGAAGCCGGAGGCGGACGTTAAAAGTTCACCTGCACCTCCGGCCGCAGCTGCCAAGGAGCCATTAGCAGCGTCACTGAAGCAGAGCACAAACCCCGGTCTGGATACAGGTCAGCGTCAGAGCCGCGAGGAGAAACCAGCCTCAAAGATGACCTCTGTGTCTGAGGTGAACGTACAGAACAACTGTGCATCTGTGCGCGTTCCAGAGAGTGTGCTTTCAAAACAGCAACTGCAGAACATCTGCTCTTCAAATACAGAGCGGCAGGTTTCTATAACAACACCAGCATCTGGCCCCGCACCCGGCAGTAAATCCTGCAGCTCCAAATCAGACGGCTGGGCCTGCGAGCGACCTGTGTGTAAGGACGGTGCACAGTGCAACAGGGCGGCTGCGAGAGCGGCCTGTGATGCAAGCGGCTTCGGCTCCAAGAAGGAAATCAACACGTGCACCACAGCTGGGAAAGTAAATACAGGCACCTTGTTCCAAAGTGTTGCAGAAGTCACACTGAGCTCAAACAAAAGGGATAATAACACTGTGTCTGTGGGTAAAGTAGAAAGCAGTAGCATATCTGTGCAGAAGAAGGATGATGCCATATCACCAAAGACAAAGAGCAACAGCAACGTGAAAGATTCAGAGCAGCCATCAAAAACCCAGCCAGCTGAGAAAGCACAGCACAAATCATCAGCCCCAGAGCCGGGCGCCGGCAAAAAAGAAGAAAGTGTCATCAGTGTGAGTGAAAACGCTGCGCTCCTCTCAGCCAAGCAGAAAGGTTCGGCTTCAGCAGCTGCGGATGAAAATGTCCCGAGTCCCAAGAGTAAGTCAAAGCCTGACCCGCAACCTGTGAAGGCGGAGAAGGAGGCGAGAGCCGCCGAAGTGAAACCTCAGAGCGCAGCGGCCAGAGGAAGTCCAAACTCAAAGCAGAGAGACGCGTCTAAAGACTCGACGGCCTCCGCTTCAAACGCTCCAGCGGCCCACGAGGTCAAACGGAAAGAAGCGGCGCTGCCATCCGCTGGAGGTGACGTAAAGCGAGAGGAACCGGCGCAGCTGACGCACTCTCCCGCTCCGGCCGAGGTGAAGCAGAAGGAGACCCAGCCCAAAAGCTCTGTAGCAACCACAGTGAAAGAAAACACTGATTCCAAGCCAAAATCCCTCTCCCCTAAAACTGTCCCCTCAGCTTCAAAGACTCCTGTAGCTCCAGCACCGGTTATTAAACACAGTCTTGATGCCAAACACAAAGACCCCTCCCCTAAAAACGCCGCCCCGGTCGTTAAAGACCAGCACGACTCGAAACCAAAAGACGTCAGCGTCAGCTCGCCTCCCCGTCAAATGCAGCAGCTCAGGAAGGAGCTTCTGCCTCCGTCAGCTGTCTCCTCTCAGCCCGATCCTCCACCGGTGCTGCCCAGACCTGCAGGGAAGAAAGAGACGCCCCCGCCCTCGGCCAGGGTCTCCACTCCCACCTCCACCTCCAGCTGTGCAGCTCAAGACGCTGCAGCCAAGGTCTCCAAGGACGGCCCCAAACAGGACAGTCACAAGGGCCCGGAGACCAGAACCACCACCACCACAACAACCACCACCACCACCACCACGCCGGACAAACAGACGTCCTCCGGCCGCAAGGAGCCGCCCGAGAGGAAGAAGAAAGAAACGACTCACGACGTCGCATCTGTACAGAAAAACACAAAAAGAGACACAACCAGAGCCGCTGCCGCCGCCGCCGCCGCACAAAAAGACACTTCAGACAAAGACGGCGGCAGGTCCAAGCAGCAGAAGGAGTCGCCACGAAGCTCCAGCAACAAGAAATAAAAAAATAGAGAGAGAGAGAGAGAGGGGGGCAGCTGAGGTCATCGATCACTGCACAGACTCCAGATGTAATAAAATGTTCGACATGTTTTGTGCAAACATCATCATGCCTTCTTTTTGTTTTTTGTTTTGTTTTGAGGACCGGGCAAGCTGTTACATGCTGATGGAGAGGTAGACGTGTGTGTGTGTGCCTGTGTGTTGTGTCAATAAGACGACAAGAAGATGTGTGTAGGTGTGAATGTAGGCAGCCACGTGCTGACGATCTCTGCTGTTTTTCTTAATTCAGTGATTCACTTTTAACTGAATGTTTGTTTGGAGTTTTTTTCTTTGACGTTCGTGTGTGTGGACGGACGGCAGAGCGCTTCGTGCAATCAGAGTGTCGGGGGGGAGGAGCCTTACAGAGGTGGTGACGTACAGTACTGTAGAGTCAGTGCCATAAATGATTTTTTGAAATTGCACTCTTAACTTCTAGATTGGAAGGACCTGATGATGATGATGATGATGATGAAGTCTTTTTAATGCAGTAGAAAAACACACAGCTTCGCTCAACAAAACACTTCACAAGTTTCTGTTCTGGTCGAGTCAGTTGGGTTTTTTGTGCAGAGGGAATCCACTACGTCCTGTGCTGTTCACCTAAAAAAAACACACACACACACACACAAACACACACAGATGGACACACAATCATGTGACGGTTCTAGAAATAAATTAGTGTAGGGGCCTTAGAATCATGGGAAATAAAAACTTTCTGTTCTGAGCAAGATTGCGGTGTTTATTCACATTCCTCTGACATCTGTACATATATTTTTTTTTATTTTTATGCAATATGGTGTAAATATGACAACACTGTAAAACTGGGATACATGGGGCTTACATGATTGTTGTTTGTATTATATGTATAGATTTTTTGCAGTGTCATGTTTGTATGTATACGCTCGACATGAAGAGTTGATAACCACGTTTCCGCTCGACGGCTCGGTGGTCTGAAGTAAGCTACTGTGACGTGTCTCATCGACTCATCCTCCTCCTCCTCCTCTCTGTGACCTTCGACATGTTCTCACATGTTCCCGAATTAACTTGAAAAGAAAGGAAAAGTCACGAGGGAGGGGCTGGGTGCGGGTCGGGGTCGGGGTGGGGTGGGGTGGGGGTGGGGGGTGTATTTCTAAAAATGTAGCATTACATAAGAAAACTGTGAGGGCTGTCAGCGTTTCCCATGAATGTCTTTATTGTTGATGATGATGAGCTGGCCGGCTGACTGCAGCGTGAAGAATGATGAGTGTGTAAAAAAATATGAATTATTAATGAGATGAACCAGCAGTTCTGCACATGATCGCCAGGAATTTCTGCAGTAGATTTTTTTTTTTTCCTCCTCCTCCTTCTTCTTCTTCTTCTTCTTCTTTTTCATTTTAATTTCAAGGCTTTTGGTCAAGAAATGTTCCCAGAGTGCTTCACTGTCAGTGTTTCAGAGAATGTGGAGGTCAGGCTTCGGTCAGTGTTGTTAAAGTCATGTGCTCGTGTTTGGGACTCGTCATGATGAGCTGCAGCTTAAAGCTTCACCACAGGAAAACGATTTTAATACGAGGAATCCTGATTATCTGCATCATGCATTTAGTCCACAACATGCATTTGATGTTATGTGCAAAATACCTGGTACTTTACATAGAGGCTGTCATTTATCAGCATTCACACACAAACACATACACACATACGTACATGCATATATACACACACATGTGATTCTGTACTGTAGATGCCTTTTTTAAATTACAAACCCTAAATGACAACCAGAAAGTAGCCTAGGACACTAAGTATGTAATGCAGTATTTGCTCTGTCGTGCTGGCTCTATAAAAACAATAACCTTGTCTACTACATATACTCTTATGTTGACAAGTCAAACAGAAAGTACTTCATGTAACATGACACAGAATATAGTTTATCTAAACGGCGTACTGTCTCCGAGAACGACACTGAACCCTTGAGATTGACTGGCAGAGATTTTTAATGTTAAAAGAATCTGATGTTTACCTGCATTAGATGTGTTGTAAATGTATTGCTAATGTAATTGTGAGAGAATAAACGCACCTTAACTGTTTGCCACTGTTCAGTTCAGAGGACAAGCGATGGAGGAGATGAGTTTAACTGAATTGTCCCGACTGCAAATCGAAAACAAATCACTGAATTTTTATGTTTTTCTTTCTTCAACTCCCCACACACACACACACGCACACACACATAACACAAACAGGTTTTTCTTTCTTCCTGTGACGACTGACATTTAGATCCTCAAAGCACATTCAATGCTTGTTTACAAAGCATCATGGATGTATATTTTGTATATTGTTGATTTGCCAAATCTATGTTCTGTGTCACGGATAATGTCGTTTCTAGTAGTGTGAGACTTTGCTCCTTTGACACCGGGATGTTTAAAGAGAACATTTGTTTGTGCAGTAATCAATGTCTTTTCATACGTCAGGTTCTTCTTTGTCTGCTTGTCTTTTCAACTTTACTTTTCTTTATTTTGTCTTTTTCCTCTCCTCTGTGCAAAGTTAGTATTAGATGAACTTGCTTACAATGGTTTGTCTTTTAGAATATGTGCAATAAAAGTGTTTTGAGTTTTGTATTTTGCCCAAGGAAAGCTCTATGGATGTCATAGATGTTGTATATTAAAACAGATATTTATACTTCTAATGTTGCGTAATACTGAAAATAAAATGGAATTATAAATTACTCCTTTTATTTTTTTATTATTTAAAAAACCTGCTTATCATTCACACATCACTCAACACCTCATATTCACCATCAGAGTCTGCATGTGTTAAAGGCTTTATAAGAGACTTTCTTAGGCTTTATGGACTTACAGGAGCCATTTAAATACATGTTAGTACAATAGAATGATTAAAAATCCTACTTTTTGTCAAGTTGAATTGTTACAAACCACAAACATTTTGCATCTTTTATACCAATTAATTAAAAAAAATGTATAATTTGGTCCCAACTACATGAAAAAAACCCTGCTGCAGTCTGTCAGTCGGAGCACCGCAGGTCGTCTGCGACAGGGGGCAGTGTGTTTCCATTTGTGTGCCGGGGCGAGTACTGGTCAAATCGGTTCCTCTGTTACGCAACCTTCATTGAGCAGAGATAAAGAGGACTAATGTGGTGCAACACAGTTCAGAAATCCTCTCAAGATTAGGGTGAAGTGATAAAGCTGCATATTTAAACAGCCTCTCTCACACAGATTACTACTTACTAACTTCACACAGTAAAATAACACACATTCATCTTCATTCACCCTGTGTTTCAAAGTAAAACGCTTGCACTGTTATCCATGGGTATAATTTGCGCTCTACATTTGTGAATTCATTACAGGCACTTTCTACTGGAAAATATAATTCCTACATCTCAGGGAAATACACATTTGGCACATTTAGCCCTTTTAAGCCCCACGATTAGAGTGTTAACGGTGCAGATGGAGCCGTGTCCGTGCAGACTGATTACTAAGCAAAAATATTAAACAGAGGAATGAATAGGAAAAAATCCTCTTAGGGAATGGAGTGGACCGTTGGGAGAGGGGGGGGGGAGCTGCAGCAGCCAAGAGCACTGAAAGAAAGATCGTTGTGGTAACTAATTTATTATCATTAATTGACCATATGCTGCATCCCTGAGATGTTTTTCAACGGGGAGCAGTTCCCTCCCCCGTGAGAAATATCTGTCTAATGTTTCACTGCAGCTGTAGGCCCAAATGTTAAAGCTGTTGCTCTAATCTAATGTATATTAAAATGCAAACTAACCCCTGCATTCTTAATGTCTCACCTTACACTGGCATGCTGTCCCATGTCACGTACTGTATCTATAAATCACGGCACATAAACACATAGTTATAAAGCCATCATGTCACTGGGTTAAATAATGATGAGACCATTTTCATATGCATTTAAAGCATGTACATTTTTCATATAAGGAAGTGAAACAAACTTGCCCATCCCTGTTCCTTAATGAACCTGAATCTGGAAACATCTCTGTGGCTCATTGTCTTTTAAAAGTTTATTGGCATTCAGCTTTTCCAAGATTCGACTATCGACTTAATTCACCTTAAAATACAAACAAATAGCGTGCTGTTGGATAGATTGTGTGGCTATAATAAAAATGTATCTTCATTGCCCATCAGCCTGTTTCCAGATAGCCGAGCCTGGCCGGTTTGTAATCCAGTTTAGGCAGACTGATCAATACTAATGATGTGAGCAACCATGTGCATTGTTATCATCAGGGGGTGGAGTTAAAAAGGTGGGGTGGATGCATCTGTGTTCACCGCTGTGGTATGAGCTTAATGCTAACATTAGGCATACTAAAATGCACTTTACAAACAAGCATTACAGTTGAGGCTGATGGAAATGTGAACAAATTTGTTGGCATTTGAGCATAAACCAAAGAAAGGTCATAACGTCAGTTATCCTACAAATCACCTGGAGGGGGACGTGATGTGACCCAAATTTTTTGGCGGTCTTTCTAAATCCAAAATGTCAACCTACAAGTGGAACTAGACTCTCTTTCATGGGAACCCCTTGGAAAGTTCTCAAATAAACATGGTGCAGCTGTGTTTGAGCTAAATGCTAACATTAGCACGATAGGATGTAAGTTAACGATCTTAAAACACCATGGCATGGTAATATTTGTAGGCATTCAATCAAAAACCGAGGAAAGGTCATCACCGTAATTAGCCTACAAATCACCTGGAGGGGACGTGATGTGATGTGACCCAAATGCTACCATGAGCATGCTAAAATAAGAACCGTGAATCGAGAACAAATTTCAGGGCGATCCATTGAAAAGTTGTGCTGCCACATTTGCAGCCGGCACTAGCACTGGTTTGGGCTAAATTATAACGTTAGCATGCAAAAATACTGATGAAAGCAGTATTTTTTGTAGTTCTTCACATTAGCATGCTAACATATTAGCACTGAGAACAAAGTAGGCAGCTGAGGCTGATGGGAATATGAACCATGTTTTTCATAATCATAAAATAAACTTTCATTGGTGATGAGAAATTTTACTCAGAACTCAAAATGTCAACCTCAAGGTGGAGCTAGCTGTTAAGATTGATCCTCTGGAAACCACGAATGTCGACAAACTTCATGGTAATCCACTGGAAAAGTTCTCAAATAAATGAACATAGGCTACAACATGTAGAATATGTTCTGTAGGCTTTGGCACTGTGACTTTAAACATCCGACTTTCCCCTCTTGAACGTGCCTTTAAAGAGTTCACAGTCGACAAAGGAGAAAGGTGAGTCCTCTAAATAAAGGAGCAGACGCGTTGGGAAGTTCTCTCGTTCCTGTAGACACATGCAGGCTGAGACACAGATATATAAATCCACTCTGGCCTGTATTAACTTTTGCTGCTGGAAGTTGTTCAAGTACATTCTGTGACTTGGTGAGAAGCCAAAAACTCCAGCCCAGCTCTCATATCTCATGTTGCAACTAATGGCTTCTGGTCGAGCTTTAGTCCTGAGCCACCGGCCCATCGCGCACACAGGGAGGGGCCGGGGCATTGTGTGGGACGGGGGGTTCACTCGCACATTAGAAATATTAAAAACTCCTGCGTCTAGTGCTCGATGAATACAACTGTCCTTATGCTTTCTGTTGCTTTTCTTTTGTTCACTCTGAGACAATTTTACAAAGTGCCCATATTATCCTGACATGGATTCCACATTAGGGGCTTTGATCATTGTAGCTGCTGTAAATCATACAGATATAAATCAAATACTTCACTTGCTTTTGATCATTAAGTAGAAGAAATGGATCAGTGGTGGAAACATCTGTTGATTATAAAACAGATCCTGTCATGTGTATGTGTCCTATGGCCAGCCTCATGTGATATTTACTGTTGTAACACATTTCACTTTGTTTATATAGTCTGCTCAGCAAAGTAATACAAGTGATGCAATGTGGACACAGGGAAAAGTGTGTGTCTGAGAGTGTGTGCGTGTGTGTGTGTGTGTGTGTGTGTGTGGGTGGGCGGGTGGGTTGGAGGGCAGCTGGGCGAGTGTGGGCGCGTGAATGTGAAAAGTACACAATATGGAGATTGTGAACAGTCGTGAATACCAATAAAAGAATATTATTTTCAGATTTCATGGAAATGCTCAAACTGCTCGTGTTGCAACAATAAAATAAACAAACAGCGAGTTATAAGCGAGCGTGTCCTGCAGCTGTGATGAAATGCTGCGTTTGAAATAGATTCTGCGACTCGGAAAAACTTGCGCGGGCTCCTTGTGTGGCAAAACAGAGCGAGCAGCACGTTGATTAAACCCTTCTTCAAGGCCTGTGTAGTTAGAGTGAAATGAGAGGATGATGTATGACTGGATGATACTGTGGTTTCTGTGTAAGTCTGCTAAATGTTGGGTGGACGGACGAGCTATGTACACAATGAGCTCAATGCTGGCTCATCAAATCCTCCTCTCTAACTTCACATATTGTTTCATCTGCTTGTGTCACTGTGCTCTAGTGTTATATTTAGTTGCTTTATTATATCATGAGTTCAGTTGGGTCCATAAACAGGTGATATCACTGTTTGTTTTTCAGGTGTGAACTTGGTGTCCTGAGGAAAATAAACTGTTCCAGTCCAGAGTCCTACACGTTGCATAACTTTGTTCTGCTTTTTTTGTTTTCAGTTCTTTTGCATCCGTCCTTATCAAAACTGTGTGCCTACGTTACCCACAATGCAACCAAACCACTCGGGTTTGGTTAGAGATTGGGTTATGTTATGCAAGTGGTGATTAATGTGGCTCTGAGCTGCCACGGACGAGGAGTAATGTGATAAGAAAAATAATTTTCAATCTTCAACCCCAATGGACGCCGATTTTAATGACATCACTTGAGGCGGTTTATCAGACCTCACAAAAAGCTTTACACCACTTTTTGGACTCCGAGTCCTACAAACAAACAGATTGTTTTCTAGGTAAAATCATTATCGTTTCACAGAATTTCACTGAAGTTTAACTAAATGTCCTCTTACTGGCTGTTTGGCAGGCTTTCAGACACATCTCATGGTCTCCATCAGTGAACTGAAGTTGGCCCAGGGTCAGAGTTAATCATTTCTATTGGAGCGTCCATATCTTTGTTTGTGTTGGTCCATGCACATTCACAATGAGTTCTGATACTGGTGTCATGTTGTTCCACTGACCTGCAAAGAAGGTTAGACATGCACAACTGACAAGGAAGAAAAGGTGTCATTGAGGAAGCGGATGTAAACAATGTGGGATTTATCCAGAATATTCTGATTGTAAGAAACCAGCTTTGCAGAAGTTTAATAACGTGAGCCTTTGTCAGAAGTATCGCAACAATACACGCAGTGCATAGTGAGTTACACTGAATGTAAACATGACTTGTTGGAGCAACATTAGCGTTGTGTTTACCCCCATTTTTGTTAAATTTAGTCCAATGTTCAGCCTCTTTTTTCCTCAGTTTTGGTCTCCTCCAACACCAGTGGCAGAATCCGGCTCTTTAGCAGCTAAATACTCTTTATTTTGAAGTTCAGCGTCGTCTGTGTCTCGTTTTCTCATGTCCTTAACCTCAGTGTCCTTGTCTCCCATTGTCTTTATCGGATCGGCTTTTGTCTATGCCTGCGGTTGTCCTGTGTTTGATTCCCCATGTTAATGCTCTGCATACCTGTAAGGTAATAAATACTGTTCCACCATACCTGTTCTTTCCTGTCTGCATTTGGGTCCAGTCCTCTACATATCCTGACACCCCTTCCATTCATATACAAATACTGATTAGTGCAACTTTAAAATGATTATATTTTCCACATTACTATTTCCTTAGACACAAAGAAACCCAGCTAGGCCCTATAAAGTTGCGAAATAAGTAGAAATAAAAAATAAATACAAGAAAAATCCCCCCTGATCATTTGACCTTGACTTGACATGAACTCCTCCTTAAAAATCCCAAATTTTAGGGGATTTCACTCACAGACATCATATTGTATGTCTGTCATATGATCAGCAGCTCGGCCCACAGTCGTCCTCACAGTGTCAGATTCAATCATTGTTTGACCTGGCAAGAGGAGGCGGCCATTATTTTCAAACACACTGCCTCTGCTGTGTGGATTTATTACTATAGAAATGAAATCTTAAAGATAAATATCTGTTACACAATCTCTTGCTCGGCGCTTAGGCCGACTGCTGGACCCTTTTTTTTTCTTCTTCTTCTCGGTTTGACTCGGGCCAAACGTGGCTCCAAACAAACTTTAAATGACCTCCACAGTGAAGATTTAAACTGCTGTTTATGTATGTTTGTACAGAGGGAATCAGACTTGTTGGGATCATTTATAAACATAACAATACACTGACATGTTTGGAGTGAAGTTTCCTTAAATTAAGTGTTTTTCTAAACCTGTGTGTAGGACTGGAGTGATCCCGCAGGAGACGAGTCAGATCAGGACAAAACACACACAGCTCAGACTGAATCTGCTGATCCAAGTCGACGTAGGAGAACGTCGTTCATCTCCTTTTCTCTGTGAGTAAAGGTCACTAGACCTCGGGCTTTCAGATTATCCCTCTTCTCTCTCCTCTTTCCTTTTGCTGTCATATTTGACGGCACCTGTGGAGGCGATGAGCGGCATGAGAGGTCAAAAGGTGGCCGAGGGTGGGAAACAGTGGGTAAAGAGGAAATAAAGAGGATGAAGAGGATGGGTTCGGGGGGCGGAGGAGAAGATCCCTCTGTCAGACACAGGGCAGGGGTCTGGGCTCAGGAGAGTGACACGACCTCAGTGTGGTCCCACACACACCGAGCGCATTAATGAGCGTCTGAGAGGGATTTAAGGTCCAGAGCTTAGTGCAGATCAGGCTCTGAATCTCCGCCTCAGGAAAAAATGGGACGCGAGTCTGAGCCACCATTATGGAGGCTGTAGGCTCATGCTGGGAGAGACGCATTAAGGTCGTGTCTAATGAAAGCAGCACCTGAAACACTGCGAGACAGATAGTAGGACACACTGTATATTATTTAACATCAGAGAGAGGCTGGGGCTTGATGGGCCAGTGGTGCTGTCTTTTTCTAATCCAGTTCATCCCGTCTGAGATTTAAAGTGATGCTGACGTGGTTACTGTTTCATATTGCATGTTGTGGTCCACATCATTTGTAGCTATTATTTAGTTCTCATATTAATATTTTATGCGAAAAACTCCGCTTATAAAACATGCTTCATTTTTACTGCCTCGGTATGAAGTTGTTGAAATGATCTTCATGGACCTCGGCCTAACACAACAATAAAATTCAGCTTCACTGGCTGATAAAAGGGTCATAAAGCAGGCCATCTGCTCAGTGGAGAGGTGCCATCATCTGACTGACTGACTTTAATTGGTGCTCCATGTCCATACTGAAATACAATAAATCACATGATTTATCTACAATGACACAGAGAAGCTTCTTCTGACCTGGTGATGGCACGTCAGCATCCTATGTCTGTAGCTTCCAAAACCTATAATAAAACTTAATATTAGATTAGGTTTAGGCACAAACAAGACTTGGTTGTTTCAATAATTAGCTAGTTAAAGGTCTAGTCCGCTCCCATGCAGACCATTGGTTTTATGGGTGCAAGGCATTCAGCTATGGGGGTGTGTTTATGAAAGGCAAATGGTGAATTGATTTCCCTAGGACAAATACATTTACTGTAGATGTTAGAAGCAGGATGTTCTGTGCTTTATTTAAAACCTCTGTTATTTACCTTCAGCCCGATTTTAAATTCAGGGGATTTACTTTTAATAAAGTCTTTAAAGCAACGTCTACCTGACAAAAAGATCTGAGTTCCTCCTCCACTTCTAAACAGAAAACAGACCAACACTGTGTCTGAAACCGCTCCCTCGTTCAATCTTTCATTACTCTGTATAAAACAGACGCTAAACAGTTTAGTGTGGAGTAAATTGAGATTTCAGACTCCAATCAATCACCGTCATTTTTGCTCCATCATGCAAAAGGCAAGACACGCCAGTGATTAAAAAATTTGCGTCTTTACATTGGAGGATTCTTGGTAAAAAGTGTTTTCCGTCACAATCTAATCAGTTTAATTAGATTAGACAGGAAATAAAATGCGTATGTGGGTTTTGCTTGTTGATGGTTTTGGCAGCTGAAGGAACACTGTTGTACATATACACTGTTGCATGTTGTTTCAAATGTTTCTCAAAGGATGAGCTTGTTCTGCAGCTTATTCACTTTTCCATATGTGCAAATCCCGTCCTTTCATTTGATAATTCCCAGCTGCACAAGAGCTGACATGCATTCACCGCTCACTGGAAAAGTTTGTTCTGATTTTAAAATATACAAATCAAAATGACTCTCTGAGGAAGAATTTTGTATTTTGTTTTGTTTTTGAATTGTTTGGGTGACTCGACACCGTCTCTGCGTCATGGAAATGACTTGCCGAGTCTAAAGGTTGTGTTTTGAAGCGAGCGGATATGTAACACAAAGCCGTTCAAATAGTAACAGAAATAGACTTTGGACTCTACGATGCGCTGGTCTACTATTTCTACATGTTTATATGCGCATCTAAAAATGGATAGCAATGCGATTGACGCACTTACACTGCACAGCTCCAATAGAAACTTAGCAAAAGGGACAGAAAAATAGTTGTGTATGTGCATTAAAGATACAAATGTGTCACTAATGGGTACATCTGCCTGTTTATGTTGGCTGCATACTGTATTATGTATGCATTTCATTAATAATGAGAGTTTAATTAACATAAATCAATAAATAAATGAATGGTTGTGGCTTTTTAAAAATTCTTCGTGCCCTGAAACAAACTTGTATTACTGCGTGCCTTCAACTTTCTATAGAACGTGCTGTGTGAAGTGAAAAAAAAAAGCCCAAATGAGCATTATGTAAACACATTCCCTGCACGCACCGCCCAAACTGCCACAGCTGGCCGAACTTGCGTAAGAGGCCCTGGCTTCTGTGTATGCCATCCGGGTTTGTAGATCACTGGAAATCTGCTTTGGTTCAATCCCGTGTCACAGGCACCAAACTGCATGGCACTGCAACGGATGGATTAACATAAGTGCAGGATTGAGGTTGTCCCAGATAACCGGAGAATCAAAAGAGAGAGACTCTTTGCACGGAGTGATTTCCAAAAGCATTCATGAAAGTTTTCAGGGGTTGTCTAGAGGTTACACGTACTGGACTGTAACATGAGCCGAGTGAAAGTTTCGTGCTGTCGCAGCTTTGTTGAATTCACCTGATTGTCTTTGGCCTGCGAGCTGGAAAATGAGCAACTGAACAACTTATGTCATGAAGGAGGCACAGAAAAGTGTGTGTTGGACGAGGAGTGTTGTAACCGAGTCTCCACCTTACATTTTTGTTTTTAATCTGTATAAATACACATAAAGCAGAGCTGACAAGTAAGTGGTTTTGTTCAGGGAGTCAAGTACTGGAACTTTCTCTTGTTGAGCAGAGTGAAGCACAGAGGTGCTGAACCCCATTCAGAGGCTTTGGCTGTTCCCATGTCTCCAGTGTTTGTGTTAAACTATTCTAAGCTAGAATGATCTGGTGGCTCTAGCTAACACAGTTTCCATAGAGACATAAGTGTAATATCACCTAATTCGAGGGCAAGATCTATGTAACATTAAGGTGATTTTGTTTTCTTGCTTGAAGCATACAGTAAAAATCCATTTTGAATGTATTTTGACAGCATATTTAGCCTAGAGGCAGAGCTACTGTATGCAAACTCTTTTCCCATTTGCCTCCAATATGCAAAGCCATCTGCAGGCTGTAGCTTCATAGGTCTACACAGACAAAAAGTGTATCATCAATTTATTTATTTATTTCTTTTAAATCTAATATTAACTCTTTGCAAGTCAACACATTTCTAAAACAAGTGAGGGAACTATGAAGGTTTCTGTACCGTCATGAAGTTAGCATACCGTAGCTTCGATTGACCTGATGCTATAAATATCTTAGCTGACTAGGCCACACTGCAACCACTTCCTTCATCCAAGTTAAAACATGTTTGATTGCTTAATTATCCTGTCCACAGTTTGGGGTTGGTTTGCATAATAGTCCGTCTGTTTTCAGATAGAAATGTCTAGGATGGAGCATAATCTAATGAGCTGGATCTACATGAGTCTGTAGAGACCAAATTCAGAGCTAAAAACAGTGAGACGTAAATGTTGTAGGTGGCCAAAACCACAACTCTGAATGGAAAGTAATGTTGGTCCATATTCGCTTAAGTTTACTGTAAACAATTGTTTGCTAAGAGATCTGCCTCACAAATTAGAAAAATTATGATGTATCAAAGTTTTTATTGCATCCAAATAGCCAAAGAAAATCAGTTATAGCATGTTTTAGGGCCAGGACATATAGGCTAGTCTACAGGAAATTTCCTGTGGAGACAAAGAGTGGATGTGAAACAGCACAGCGAACCTTTAACTTATATATTTGTTTACGACGGCATGCTAATATGCACTTTAATGTGTCCTGATTGCTGAGGCGAGAAACTAGAATTTTCTTAATTTCATACATAAACACTACTTTGCATATGAATAAGAGAATTCATGGCGATGGGGAAATTACAGCCAACCTGCCAGAAGCACTTACCTTGGCATGAATATGGGGGGGAAGGTTATGCACTAACAAGTACAACCAGGCACTGATTAGTGGGTAATGTACTTACTTGGGTAAGTGGAGTAAAACGCTCTGCTGTGTAATTGGAAAAGACTGGATTTGCTTCGCTTGGGCTGCCAGCATGGCACAGTCTTAACAGTCACAGGAACACGTAGCTTACAGCTGCTCGTTTCATCAGCCCGAGATGTCGAAGCGACACAACAATGAGCCACTGTTGAATGGTAGAAACCTGTGGGGGAAAAATACAGCAAATTAAACACCTTAATATGTGTTAGGGTCACGTTTGTGTTGAGCACATGTTTGCATTTATCATACGATATATTGTGGCATGACTGCACGCAAACAATGTCGGGTATTTATCGTTAACCTGGTGGAGATTTGATTTAGAGATGAAGTATGAAGAAATGTAATGGCTCAGTCGCAGTATTCAGCTTTTCCGCGAATAAGACACTTAAATTTTATGTTTCTAAGTAAAAGTATTAGACGAAAAATGTACTTAAAATGCTCATTATGCAGAAAAATGGCCATTATGAGCATTATATTATTAGATCTTAATGTAATGCTGTTACTGTGTGCACTGTTGAGTAGTTAATTGATGACAATCCATCACATTTTATAAGGTCATCTATTATTTTGTATGTGAAATATTAATTTGTAAAATAACAAGTAACTACAGCTGTGAGATAAATACAAATGTTGAGCAAATAAATACCAAAGTAAAGTACAGTATATAAGCTTGACATATGTTTGTGTTTTCAATCACTATGATACAGTGTGATATTTAAGTCACACCAACACTTAACGTGTGAGAGATTATTACAGCCCCAAACTGAGGTAATTCTTTAAAGTGAAAGTAGACAAATCTGCTGTTGGCAGCTTTCTCACACTGTGCAGACCAGTGGCGACAGACTAGTCAAGCTGCAGATGTTTGCAGATTATAGGCTTGTGCAATAATCAGCTTGGTGGAGACGTGTTCACTCTCTCATTACAAGCGGCCGCGTGCGGCAGACAAAGATGCAAAGATCTTTGTCCTTGTTGGAAAACCGTGCGAGCGCAAAGTTTATTTTTTAACCTCGATGTGGAAAAAGTAACCAAATTAGAGAAATATGTGCTAAAGACGCGTGAGCCAAGAGCAGTTTTGTAAACACACAGTCGAAAGCAAAGATACCAGAGCCCGTTTCCAATGGATCACTCATACACATCTCATGCTTGTGCAATCACCGAAGACAAGCTGGTCACAAGTGAGAGCCAGCTAATTCATGAAAGCCACATGATTAATTCAGAAAGATGGAGAACCTCCCCTAGAATAAGGCCACATCAGGTTCTTAGTATTGGTCTAATGCTTCCAGGAAGAGTCTGCATGCTGCTTGCTGGGAGTCGGTGAGTCAATAATTCAGCCAGCCACAACCTGAAAACGTTCTCTCTCAAATCTCTCAGGACAAAAGGAAATGAGTGAAACTTTACACAAATCCGGCAGCGCAGCACACTGAGTCTCGCTGCTGCAGTGTTCACTCACAGCAGACTGAGATAAAGAGCTGTTCCTGTTTTTACACCAACCCCTTCCCTAAGGCAAGGTTAATTTTGCTTCCCCCCCTCCCTGAGTGGACCATTACCACCATCATCAGATGATAAATTGATGACTAAGCGTTATGAAACTTGCATGTGGTGCTGGAATATGTGGATACATTTTGGAAGTTGCGCTATAGAACAACTGCATAACCCAAATTTGCTGGGAGCCGATCTGAAAATTTAATGTCAGGTCACTTTGCCTGAGCTATAACTGGAGAGCAGGAAGGAGCAGGGAGAGTGAGGAGTATATAGCTTGCAGCAGGAGCAGTATAAGCAAAGCCTGCAGCCTCCGCTAACATGTTTCATGTGTGTAGCATCAGTGACATCAAAGCACACAGCCTGCAGGGACACACTGGCCTAATGTACGGCACATAGAGATAAATATGTCTTACCTACACCACCACCGTGTACACTGAAGTGTTCAGTTCAAAGAAACCTGCATTAAAAAGCCATGGAGCAGCAGCAGCAGCAGCAAAGCTAACCTCTGTAATGACACAGACTATTTTGGACCCACGCTCAGCTCAGAGGAAGCGTTTCTCCTTAATGGATGACTCATGCTGGTTGTTGACAAGAACATGGTCCAATGTTCCCAGAGGAGTTGTCCTGAAAAGCCTCCCACTCGCATTATTCATTTAAGGGACTCAATCAAGAACCAGGTTATCAGATGAGGTGAGATGCTTTGATGACGTCGCAGCGCTCACATCCTTTTGTGCTCTCTGTTTTCAGTCTGAAGATAATCTCAGTCAGTGTGGATGCAAACACTGGGCGGCCTTGTTGTTATCTGAGAAGCAAGCAGCAGTGTGAAAATATATAAAGATTGATTTGGGCTTTAGAAGAGAGTCATTCAGAACTATGGTAATCAGATTTTACACGGAGGCTTCACTCAGCGTCGCCCTGACTTTGTCACTAATAACATTTCCTGTGGTGTTCAGGCAGTTCAAGTGGAGCAAAAAAAAAAAATACAGGAGTGTAAAGAAAAGAAAACTCAACCGTTTCACTCAGATGAATGCATGAAGTCAGTAACAATCAGCTAATTATATTGATCTCCTCTAGTAAGCTGGACGAAAAAAAAAAAAACTGCAGTTTGTTCCACTGTTTTACAACAACAAAGGTTGTCTGTGTGCACGTTAACGCTGCTGGTTTTGCTCTGCACCTCAATCCAGGGTCACGCTCATTCATTTATAACACATTACCAGGAAAACAATATGGACATGTGGGGAAAATGTCTCGTCCGCAACCCACAAAACCCCAGTCCTGACTCACGTAATCATATGAAACATTCACAAACTAAAGAAAGAGAACGGTTTAAAGATTTCAGTATGCAAATGATTAAAAATCAGATTCATTATCGCTCAGTTATGCAAATCTTTTCTGATCTATAACTGCCTTTAATAGGCGCCTTTGCTTCAGTTTTTTAAGTCGAGTCTGTCGGTTAAATTCTGCTCAGGCATGCATGGCTCCCAGGGGCATAAGTTATAGTGATCCTCAGACTTTTCTCTCAGCCTCAGCTCTACCCAACATCACAGTGTTTAGCATTGTTATTGCGAGCATGTTAGCATGCTGATGTTAAGCATTTTACATATAGCCTTCCAATCCTGCTGCTAGCAAGGTTATAGAATAGCTCGACCGTTTTGCAGATGTAGTAAAGCATGAAGCAAACAGAAACATGCAGTCCAGATATCAGCATTTAGCTTGAAGCATTGCTTAACAACGCTGCTGGGAGGGCTGCAGTCCGGTTCACCCTTGTTAAGGACATAACACAAACATGAACATGCACATTTGAAAGCTGTGTGTCTGTATTGTACAATACTTGAGATAACAAGAGGAAACATCAAAGGGTTCCAGAGAAGAGTGAAGAAAGAGAAGTAATCGTCTTGAGTTTACTACTATTATTAGAAAAGAGTTTCTTAATGAGTTTGGCAGGGAGAGAGTTGAGCAGACAGGATGTCTGACTCTAAACAGGGGCCGGAGCCCTCTAACAAACCCTCTCCACTCGCTAAATCAGATACGGTGCCGTCCCGAGAGAGGACCAACTCCAAGGCATTACCACTGCTACGCATCCTTAAAAGCACAAACACCAAATGTGTTCGTAAACAACAAGTCTGCTTTAGCAAGAAGTCCAGAGGATCAACATCAGCTCCCTTTTGGGTGAAATCACAATTGTGGATGTGAATGTTCAAGCTTGAATGAGTTGTATTAAAATCATTATTACCAATGTGGAAAAATGTAAATATGGCGTGTGAGTGTAGAAACATCTGATGCAGTCTGGTCTATCAACAGTGGTGTTGAATTTTTTATTCAACACAACTGTAACAGAATGATCGACTCCTCTCTCATTTATTTGGTACAGGGATTAAGGCACACAAAGGATCCTCACATTTCTTGTCCTGCAGCTGTCTGGGCCTAAAACCCTCCTGGGGAGAGTCGAGATTGGTGTCACGATCAGACAGGGAGAGTGAGCTGCAATATTTTTTTATATCATTTCCTAGAGTGATAAAATGCCTCGGAGCGATGTTCATAAATGTCAGTCACGCCCTGCTGGTGGAGGAGGACTGCGCCTCTGAATTAATATTATATGGCAAACAATGCTCAATCCAGGTTTATGGGTCTATTCCGGATGCACACGCTGCACAGTCTGAGCCTCCAGTCGTGCAGACCTGTCGCGGCCTGCACTGTCAAGCCAGACTAGACGCTATGTGAGCTGTTGAGTGTTTTATATTTAGTCTGTTGCTGTTCTTTCCTGGATGTTTAATGGATGACATTGCTAAAGCTCACAGCTTTGGAGGCAAATTCTGTTTCTACCTTAGTTTTCCCACAACATATCTTTATATCAGGAACAATGTTTACATGACAAAGTCAATGATTCTTCAGGATCACGTTTTCAAAATCTAACTTTCCCTGATAATCGTAATAGCAGCTGCAAAGATGTTTATTATCACTTGATAAAACGTGATTATGGGGTTGATTACGCAATAGATAATTCAGTCTCTAAACTGAAAAATGTGACGATTGCAGACCCCAAGGTGACATGTGCCTTTTTCTATCCAAAACCAAACAGTTTTCTGTCATTCAGTTGCTTGATTAATTGTTGCGCTTGCTTCAGCACATTATAATAGCTGGGAAAATCTGTTCCTTTGGGTGTTGTCGTTTGGGTTGTCTGTCAATCTCCTCGGGATGATAAAACTCCTAGAGATCTCCACTCCCTACTGAGAAACGGAGCCGCAGACAACCTTGACACCGTTTATGTACCGAAGAAACAAACGGGACGAAACATGTCGATCGGTGCGCTTTAGCTTTAGAGCAGCTGGTGGGAGGATTTTGTTACGTTTGGACAGGCGAGCTATTTCCTCCTGTTTCTCGTCTTAATGCTACGGTAACCAAAATGACTGTCTTCGTATTAAATGCACATGCTGGGATCGGCTTTCTTGCTCTCATTCAGAAAATAAGTACGTGTCGTTCCCATGATGTTGAGCCATCCCCTTTAAGGGGTAGGGATGTAGTGAGAATGCAAATAGTGTTAAAAGGGGTGGGGGTGTGTTTCATTGTGTGTTTTATAAGCTTGGACTTCCAATCTGCACCTGTTCTTATCAACAACTCCTTGAAATGGTAAAATGTGGAAATGAAAAGCTGGTATACTTCAAGCATTTGTCCCACTTCTGACAGAAACTGCTGTTAAAACAAAACCACAAGTCAATCTTGACAACTACTTTTCAGCGTAGCTTGCGTTTGTCTCGCCTGATGGACACTCTGTGGGGCCTCTCTGTTCCCAGCTTTTTTTTATGATGCCAGATGGTTGGCCTTATACACAAAGCAGCGCCCTCTCCATCATGTCCCGATCGCTGATACCTAAGCTCGTGGTGGGAACTGGATGTGCAGTCCAGATGAAAGTAGCAGCTCATTGCTCAGACTGTTGCTTTAACTGGTCTCAAGAGCCCCCCGGACCCCTCTCTTTCACCGCTGCTATCAAAGCCTCTCTTCTCTTTCAGTTGTTCTTCCTTCTGCCATCTTCTCGAGGTGTTTTGATCCTCTCGCCATCTGCTGTCAGACTTGGGCCAAATGGACATTAGCAGGCATAGCGAGGACCCTGTTTGCCTCTCTTGTGTCATAAAGTTGAGGATCGTATGGCGAAAGAGGTCATATCCCTTTAATCAAACTGAAAACACAGGATATTATGGGTACTACAGTTGATAGATACTAATGCTATCTCTGACTCTGGACTCAAGCCATAACACTGAGCTTGTTTCCACATGCAGGAATCCAACAGCCTGCCAACAGCGCACTTTTTATTTCTCGAAAGTCTCGGCTCAAGCAGCAACTTGAGATCCAAACTGACATGTTACATTCTGTACGAAAGGGCACTGAACGTCACGTTTATCAGTCATTTCCATGTCATATTAGATGCAAATATGTGCTTTAAGTTGGCAGTAACATCATGAAAGATCTGCCTTTTTATGACCTTTTCTTTTCCTTTTACATTTAATGTGCAGATGAAGGATGTTGCAGCTTCTGAGGCTCCGTGCAGCTCAGATGTGATTCCTGTTGTTAAAATCTTCTGGATAATAAAATATTCGCTTTCATTCATCCTTTACATAAGAAGAAACCAAGCACTCGTCACTAAGTGCTGTTTATGCAATAAAACATCCATCACAAAGTGTTTTGATGAACCACATCACAACACAGGTTCAAGATAAAAGTCAGTCTTTCATTCTGTGTTGATTGTAGATTCTCTTGTTTGCATTTTTTCACTATTTCCTGCTGTAAATGACGTGTATGAGCAGAACAGGCTGCAGAGTACGTCAATAACACTGAATTACAGCGTGTCCAACAATGTATCTTACAATCTGAGTGAGAATGTAACAGCAGAGCTGCAGCGCCGGTGACGGGGGTGTAGTATAGGGGTGAGGGGTGGGGGGTGGGATGGATGAGTATCCACCAGGAAATTCAATTTGCAGCCAGATCTTATAGCCCCCTCATGTAATTCAAATCGACAGTTTGAAACCCTCGCTGTACGTTGCTGACGAATTTGAAATGTAGGTGAGAAATAGCTGGACTGATCCTCGGTGTCAGCGCAGAGAGAGGAACAGTGGAGGGAAACATCCTGGGACTATACAGCCTATAGCTAAAGTTTATTAAAGCTGATGTTTCAACACTAACATGCAGACAGAATCATAATGATTTAATGCTTTTAGAAATTATGTAACCATTGAAAAGGATATTTGAAGATGAGTTGAGAAAACAAAGTAGCTTGTGCAGACAGCTCTGTGAAGCTGTAGCTTACGTGAGAAACAGCAGCGCATTGAGCTAAATGGAAGTGTCAACATACACAACATACTATAAAGGCCTTTGCACACTGAGTCTGTTTTTTTCATATGCGTTTTTTTAATCCATCACCCGACAAAAATCGTTACGTACAGACACCTTTTTTTTTCACCCATTTTTATTTTCTGTTCCAAACTTTGGACAGGGAGACAAAAGTCATCACGCAGTGAGGATGACTTTGTGGTCCTATCACTTGTTGAGAAATAAAAAGAGAAAAAGAAAATATTGTGTCCATCCAATCCTGAGAGGACGTCAAGAATAAGGGGACCTGCTTGTAAATGAGCTGTGGAATTACTTCACCAGTTTATTTCAGGATGTCAGTGGTCCAGTTTGATAGATTATTAGCTCTACTGAAGCCACACATTAAAAAGAAGACGACTAATTTCCATGATCCTGAACAGTGGCTGGCACACACACACACACACACACACACACACACACACAGGCAGCTCAGTGGGGATATAACAGCCTTGAAACACTGATGTGAGTGGTCAGAAAGTAGAAAACTTTAATGACGGACGAAAGTTTCGGAGTCGGTGTAAACATGATTGACACAACACGAGGTCGAATTTATTTTTTAATGTGCGGCAATTTCGGACAAAAAAAAAAACGGACTCAGTGTGCAAAGGCCTTAACAAGGTAACAATGACAATGCTAACATGCTAATTTTTAGCAGGTATAAAGCATAGGTACAGCGTGTTAGCACGCTAAGACTGGCTACTATAGGCACTAAACACAAAGTAGGCTTCATCTGAGGCTGATAAGAATTTCAAATGCACAGTTAAACAAAACTTGTTGTTGAGATAAAGTAGTAGATGGCCTGATCTTAAAGTACTAGATCAGACCATCACCACAATATGATTCATCTTCAGGGAACCATGAATGTCGGCTGTCAGGTATCGTAGTGAAAACAGTGACCTGCTGGTGGTGTTAGAGGAGAATTCAGGGCATCACTGAACACAAAGGAGGATTCATGCTCTCGAAACCATCAATTGTCTGTTCTAAATTTGTACACATCCAGTAATTGTTGAGATGTTTTAGTGTGGACCAAATAAGTGAAAAGTCAATTTTGTTATGGCAGTAGAGGGAGGAGAGAGGTGTTCACTGAACAGGCTTCATCCTATGGGGATCAGTACAAACTTGGCTGAGCTGCACAGCCCTTCCCCCCAAGTAAATATCAAACGGTCTTGACCACGAGGATTCATTGTTTTCTTTCAACAGAGAATCGGTTTCAACCTTGCCAAATAAATCCCCAGTGAACACTGGGACCAGCAGTGGACATTGATCTCGAGGCCGCGGGTCGACCAGGAGAAGTTATCATTCACTGTGGTTTCGTAAAAGCGTATTATTAATGTCAAGAGGGAAAAGCCCATACTGGAACAAAATGTCTTCCCCCTTCTCTGACTGATGGAATGACAGGGTAACAGTGGCTCGCTCGCTCTCCTCGGCCCTCTACCATCCAATCTTTGTGAATTATTTCCGCCCTCACAGGGAGCGCGTTGTGGCAAACACATCAAACAAGATTACACTTATGGAGCAAGGGTATATTTACTCCCCCTCTGAGACATATTTAATTTGCTTGTTGCCTTGGAAACATGGATCTCGCAAAGAGTGGCTGTGGCGTCGCCTGTAATTATAGAGCAGGCCTCTTCATCAGAGGCTTTAATCTGAAAAATGAATACACTCGGGCTGTCAAGCAGGCCCTGTGGCAACTCACACATGGCCTTGGACACCGTGAAATAGCAGCCACAGGAATTAGACCTCATTATTGCTTTTGAACCCATGAACTTGTGAAATGAGCATTAAGTATAATTTTAAAATAATGGGGGAATAGGGCAATTGATGTCACTGTTCCCTCTAGCGCGATACAAAAAGAAGACATATATTTTGACAAGAGAAAGGAAATGAGCATACGAAGGGTCACCGCCGTTTCTGTATGTCGATTTACAGGAGTAGCTCAATGCATTTGTCTCACGTTGTGGGGGGGGCGATAAATAATTCAAGCCGGGAGAGATATTCCCTCCAGAGGCACTTAAGGAACTCCATATAGTGATGAATAAGGTGGAGTGAGTCTGACGTAAATCTGAGTGAGTTTCATTGGTAAAAGCCTACAAAATGAAAAAACGTCAATGACCTTTTACAGTCAACAATATATCGGATCAACCGATAAAGGTCCGAGAGGAGTTTAAAGACACGCTAGCTGCTCTGTGAGGCTATGGAGGCAGATAACAAAACATGCTGGTGCAGCTTTCACTTTGTGTTAGCATGCTAACATCTGATTATCAGCAGTGTAGCTACCCAACAACGTCACAACACTGAGACTGATGGGAATGTGATTAGTTTTGCATTTGCAAGTATTAGACAAGTTGAAATTTTGATCTTGTCATGGCTCTAGATTTGAAAAACATTATTACATAACATGGTGGACGTGACATGAATGTCTGTACAGATTTCAATGGGGGAAGAACAGCAAAAAAAAACAGCAAAGGGTTGGTGAGACACTTCAAGTCAAAACAAATTATCCTCAATTAGCTGGTGGCAGTAGAGGATAAATCAGATGACCACCAGAGTTATGAGAAACTCATCCTCTGAGAGTCATGAATGTCGGGAAAAAGAAAAAGAGATACTTCAGTCTGGACCAGAGTGGTAGACCGACCGACCGACCAACCGACAGACAGCCAGACAGATAGACAGATAGAGCAGGCCTCCCTCCTCAGAGCCACACGTGGCTAAAAGTAGAATTGAGGAAGAGATAGAGATATAAAGGCAGAGGGTTAAAGCCAGAGAAGACACGACGAGGGGGCTGGCACGGAGGAGGAAGAAGTATTCAGGGTCCACCCAACCAGAATCATGTCTCGTCTCTTGGAATGGTTTCAAGCCCTAGTGCTCCAAATGAGAGGGCCCTGGAGCAAGGGTGCAATCTCTGCTGGCGAAATCACTGGCCTGTGCTCATCGGCCATAAACATGTCACTGCCGAACTAGGTCACTGTTTCTCTCTCTCTGCGTGTGCACATCAAACGGGGCAGGGGGGCCTCCGGTACAGCGCTGGCTGCATGGCGACGGCCACTTTTTTCTGCGCTGCACCTCCACATGATGTGGCCCATTTTTTCCTCCTTTGTTTACATGACATGTCACCACCTCTTGCTCCTACCACAGCATGCAGTAAAAACGTGGTGGAGGAGGAGGAGGAGAAGGAGAAGGAGGAGGGTGGAGGGTGGGGTGAGATGGGGGGTGCAACATCAGTTGGACAGCCAAAGAAAACAAGAGTGAAAGAGGAACAGAGGAAGTGCATATGTGTAAGGAGATGTCAAGAGTAAAAAGAGAAGTGTGGGGAACTGCAAAAGGAAGTCTTGAGGTTTGAAACGTGGAAAGCCTCACCAAGGCGTCGATATGGAAAGTGCATACTCGGAGGACACTGAAGGAATACACTGTACATCTAAAAGACTGTAAACCCCATTGAGTTTAAACAGTGCTGCTAAATATCTGAAAAAGACAAGAAGAACAAAGAAAGACAGAATAAGAAAGAAAAAATCAGTCCAAACATTCACATTAGATGACTGCTCAGGTTTCTGTCTGTCAGTGATTTCCCAGAAGTCTCCACTACAGCTTGCCAACATTATTCATTAATCACCTTGCAGTGTTTTGTTCCAGGACATCTTGTTAATGCAAGGCAGAAGTTAGTGGATTTTTTTTGGCGGGCTGTTCAGCTGTCATGTGACAGAACTGAAACCTTCTCCTTTCCTCTTTACTCCTTTTTTTTTATCATCAGGAACTATCAAACTTTCACATTTATTTCCTTTAATGACAGTGAAATCGGAAGTTTGACACCAATTCCATCTTGTCAAATTTCTGTAAAATGCTTAGTAAATGAGTGAATGGACGAACAATCATAGCCTTAATGCTCTATACACTACAACACTTGCATCTGCTTGATGTGTATATACATAGTAACTGTTCACCTACATATTCTGTCTGGGTTGCCTAGTTTCTGCAGGTTTATATGTTTTAAAACAAGAATTTGGGTCTAAATTGACCACAAAGAAATGCAAAAATATAACAACATGCTTTCAACATACAGTATAATTTCACATTCTTTTCACATATGTCCAAACCTGAGATGCGAACATTAAGATTCACAGTTGCAGCACACATTTTGCCTAACCCTAACCCTCAGGATGTATGTATGTATGTTCTGTAAAGCATGTGGGAATTCTTCAAGGAGAGAAAGACTGGAGCTGTGACTGTTAGTGAAAATGAATGATTTATGGGCTGGACCAGTGAAGAAGGTCATTGTCTGCCGCATCTGATGAGTTGATGGTTGAGTAGAGAGGAGCGTTCCTTCATACCAGAGGAATTCTGTTACTGACAACACACACACACACACAGACACACACACACAGGCCGCGGTCTGTGCCCTGTGAAAAAAGGAATTTGCAGGGGTTTCTTTGAATGGCAGGATGTGGAATTAGGAGCATAAAATCATCAAGACGAGAGAATGACGCTTAATTCCAGACAATGTGAAGTTGTCTGCTGGAAGGGGCGGAAACCTCGGAGGGCCGTGAAAGACGCATTATTAAAGCTAGAATCATTGAGCAGCCCACCACTTTTGATATGCAAAGATTATACAGGAATGTCAGTGTTGCGTTGTTGATGCTGAAACAAGCATATCTCATATCTCATAGCTGTGCAAACAGAGAGTCTAATGCACACAATGATGAAAAATGTTTTCATAAACATTGGTAATTGCTGTTAGGTAAGCGCAGATCTGGTTCAAGATAATTCCTCTTCATTATCATAAAATACAGACAGAGATAAAGCACAAGAATATGCAAATAGCACAAAGGTGACTGAGTTGAAAGACTGGCGAAGAATAATGTGCCAATGGGGAACCAAAACATAGGGAGGAAGTATCTATTTTCCCTTTTTTTTTTTGTTTAAGTAGGCGTTGGTGGGTGATGCATTTCACAAGTTCACCTTATGTTGGTGAGCATTACGGGGTTACCCATGTGAGAATTCTCAGCTTGCTCACAAAAGTAAAAGAATCGGTGAATAGAGCGAGAGGGAGAGAGTATAGGGTAAGGGTGGGGTGGGGTGGGGTTGGGGTGTGTGGGGGATAAAAAGCTGGGCGCCTGAGAGCTCTATACACTAAAGTTAGCCATTATTAAAACCTTGAAAACACTGCATAGATTAATGGTTTAAGGGGCCCGATCCACGCAGAGGGAATTCTTTAAAAAGTAGGTCCCACTGTTATACGACATGAAAGGAACCCTCTGCTGCGTACCTGCAGCTTTAAATTCAGCTGTCTGAGAGCCTGTACGACAGTCTACCCCCACACAGCAACATTTTGACAGATTCTGGAAGACGACTTTTTAGTTTACCTTCTTTTTTTTTTTGCACTATGCACTTTTTTAAACGTGTTTTAAAATTCTCATACTTGCAGTGTTATGCTGAGTGCAGTTATGAGCATGCTAAAACAATCTTTCTGCATGCTTTATGTCTGCGAAAGGAAACACAATGCACACAATACATGCATGTTTGTATTCATGTGACACCGATGTTTGCAAATGTGCAGTAAGCAGTTGGCTGATTTTGGTTGAGATCTGACATACATTTGCGATATACTTCTCTGAATTCTGGCGTTGCTGACCTATTTCAGATTGTTTTGGAACGTAGCAGCTCAGTGGGTGGTCGTAGAGCACTTCACACTTTGAAATTAGCATAATAAAAGCCGAAGAGGCCTGACAGTGACAGATCTCAAGTACTTTTCAATGAAATGTATGTCAACTGAAATTGCTTAGGTTGTGGGATATTCAAGGAAGCGACAAAAACAGCTCAGGGAGTAAATGAAATTCCAAATGCATAGGAAACTACATATCTGTGTATACAGTCTAAATTTGTAGTAACAGTTCAGCATTGTGGAAAATCCACTTGTTCTCCTTCTTGTCTAAAGTTAGATGAGAAGATATAATGTAAGCTGAATATGAAGCTCCCCATCAGCAGCCACTTAGCTTAGCTTTTATTAGCCTGGCTTATCATGAAGAGTTCAAGTGAGGGCTGAAAAAAAAAAAAAGATCTGCCTACCAGCACGTCTGATGCTCACAGATGAACAAGCTGTATCTCGTTTGTTGAATCTGTATGAAAAGCGGAAGTAACAGGCCAGCTGCTGCAACTTGTACTGGGGAGTGTAGCCACAAAATATTCTTAGCACAAACACATTCCTTGTCCACTGACCAAGTGTACAGGATACGGTACAGTTAAGTTAAGTGATAAAACATAAAAGACATTTGTACCAAAAAGTAGAATGGAAGTAGTAGGAAAAAAATGATGACAATAAATAGAAATATTCAATCATTCCAGTTTAACCGCAGGCACATGCAGAACAACACACGCACATGATCATAAACACACACACATACTTTATGCACCTTCCACCACAATATATGTACAGCACCGCTAACATCACAGCCCTTGTCTTTGTTATTTTGTCTAAGTTGTCTTGTCAATTCTTGTAATAAGTTGTTCCCTATGTTCGTGTTTTTCCCCACCTGTCCTGTAACCATAGCACCTAATTAAAAAAATAGAAATACTTATGTATTTTTCTTTTTTTAATTATGCCATTATAAATAGACCAGGACATGATGACCTATCCCTAACCCATTAAATAGAAACATGAGGTCTTAAATTCTGGTAAAGGATGTCACCTGTTGTGGTGCACGAACACATACTGAATAGCTCGCTGATTGACGAATAACCAGCTTTTTGTCAACTCACCCTATATTGACACAACTTGGCCTGCTTGTGCAATATATTCCACTGTGCAAACAGACCGAACAAGGTGTTACAACGATGCACTTGTCTGTTAGAAAAGTCCATTGCAGAGCGCAGTCAATGTTTTGTCTGGCTTCAGGTAGAGATCCTATAAGGGAGCAGTTTGGGTATCTGCAGCACAGCAGATGGGTCACTCACCAGAGTCTGACTATTTAATCAGGGGGTGAGGTGTGGTGCTGGCAGGCAGAGTGGGGTGTGTGGGGGGGATTATATGGTCTGGTGGTTCAAATATTCATTTCCATCATCTGCAGCAGAAATATAAACCCTGTCTTTAATATGCAGTGGCGATCAACTGGACAGTGTGGTCTGGCTCCTAAAAGGCAGTAAAAAAAATATCCCCTGTATAAGTATAAACACAACAGGAGGACTCATGAGGACAGAAAACAATACATTCAAACATAACTCTACCATTCGAGTGGTAAATGACAATTGTGTCATGTTTTTTTGGGGGGGGTTTTGGTACGTCAAAGGACGTCAAAAGGGCATTTTGTTTAAGTTTCTCAATGCACCACAGCAGAAATGTTCAGTTCCTACTAACTGTTTATTTCAACACCAACAGCTCCTCTGTCTCTTGTACTTCTTCCTCTTTTTTCTCAGTGGTGATGCCTATGTGACTGCAGAACACTTAAAGGGGCCTACCCCTTCTACAAAGCTGCTTACAGCCTGTTTTAGCACAGCCGGGACAGTAGGGTTTATACTTGATAGGGGATTTCTGCTAGCCAGCCCTCTTTCCCTACCATAATTAGGCCACCCACATTCACAGTCATGAGCCTCACATGGTGACTCTGTAAATTTTTGGTACCTTCCACGCTGAGGACATGTAATGAATAAGGAGAGAAGGAGAGGGGGAAAGGGGAAGAACTATGGATTGAGTAAACACAGTTACGTGGTATTATGGATGTTTCTTGAAGTGGTACAAAACCCCTTTTGTTCTGGATGTTATCTCTACGAACACATGATGTTATATACTAATTATACTTCCCAGAAAGAAGAGTGTGGGATTAACGAAGAAATGAATAATATTCCACAGTAGTTTTTGTTCTGAAAACCTCTAGAGTTTCTGTCCAGCTTGTTACAAAACATTAAAACTGATATCATAACTTTTCCATCAATATTCTGCTGTGAAAATAACCCTGTCAAATAATAATAATAATAATCACTATCCTATTATAAAAGTCATAAATGAGGAAAAACCTAAAGTATTTTAGTTGATATCAAGTCTGGGACCAGGTTATGTAATTTCCATAGGTGTTTCGTGTTGCGTGCGAGAGTATATGGAACGGGGGCATGTCCGCGGAGAACGACGATCTGATTGGTCCGCTCGCCTGATGTTCGTGATTGACAGGTACGCGGACCAATCACCGGCCGCGCTTTGTCCCACCCCCTCCTCGTCGGCCGCAGCAGAGAGGCGACGTTCAAGGGAGCGTTTGTTCGGGACAGGGCAACCGTGCCGTGCCGTTATGTCGACTGGCTGACTGTATAGCTTGTAACAGTTTGTACTACTCGTTAAACCGGATTTAAACCGAGGCGCAGGACTTCTTTTCTTAGCCGAGTCGAGATAAAGGATCTGCTTAGGGCTGCATTTTTTTTTATTATTGATGGTTGCCCGCAACTGTGAAGTGAAGTTTTTTCCTTTTTTTTAACGACGCGGAGGAAGGAAGAGGAGAAGAAGAGGAGCCACTGTTGGATTTGCCTGTGGATCCGTGCACACTCGGTATGTATGTAACTACTGTCCATTACTCCACTTTGTTGAATGGTAAAAAGTCTAAATTAAAAAGCTGCTTATTTGTAAAGTTAAGTCTTCCTGAAGGTATTTCGTTAAAAAAAAGAAGAAACCTGTGTTAAATGTTGTCTACCTTTTTCTTTTCGTTTTTTTAAACTAACTTCCAAATGGTGTGTATTTCTTTTACTTATTTATTTTTACCACTACTGTCCTGCTTTACCATCTGTTGTTTGCTCCTGTTTCACTTTAGTGCCAACTTTTTTTTTCTTTTCTCTCTTTTTTTTAAAGCAAATTCGCATCGTAATTACTTCCAGCAGATGGCTAATTAACCCCAGTCCTGTTAGCATGCTGCTGCTAATGCTAAGCTAACTAGCCTCTCTGCTCAGACTCTGTGTCGCTGCTGCTGAGAAGAAAAAAACAAGCAAAATAAATAAATAAACTTACACTCATGCAAACGTTGTTCAAATCAACAACTTTGCCGGTGGCAGCAGAGTTTTTTCTTTTTCTAAGCCATTGTTAACACACCCAGGAGGTTGCTGTTTAGTTAAACACGAGTAAAGACAAGAGCCTTGTGAGTGAGTCTAAGCTGTCACGGATAATGCTAATGTTAGCAACCATATGTTGGCTGAACAGCTCTGAAGTAGACTTATGTAATAAAAAACTGCAAAATGCAATTGTTACTATCATTAAAACAACTAACAGTAAGACCTGCACAGATAATGTCTATACTTTAGTGACAGTTTCTATAGAAATAGCCTCAACTGAAGTAGATTAATTAAATATAACAATATAACAGTCAAAAGCATTGCAAATGTTAAATTCATTATCTGCCATATTATTGGCTTGTAGTAATGGTTATAAAGTTTGTAGGAAGTTAAGGTTAAAGTTAATGACTTAATAAAATAAAATGATCCCTATGTATGCATGCATGTGCATGTGTAAATAACTAATGTTAAGTATTAAGTATTAATTCACCTTGTGTTTCAGACTTAGTTTTAATGCTGTAATGATAAATTCTGCCTACGCAGTAAAAACCACAACGACTCTTAAGCAGATCTATGATTCAATGTTAATGTGTATAATGAGCTTATCTCGTAAACTTGAGTCTGTGTGCATCTGATGCATTGTGTGCGTGTGAGTGTGTGATACATGATTGTCTTATGCAATGTGTTGCAATTGGCCTCCACTCTCATCTTACAGGTCTGGATAGCATTCTCCAGATCACAGCTGCAGGCCATTTACTGATGGGTACATACTGCGAGGCAACACGCCAAGAGAGCTGCAAATCATTCAGAAAAGACAGGATCTGTGAAAGAATGAAGACAAGCTAGAGGCTGTCTCCACAGAGCTGTTAAAAGACTGTAGTTTTCTCGGAGGTGCACGGCATTCAAGCATTTTTGAACTCGTAAATGCGCACCCGGACTAAAAACGCATCAGAGAAACCTGAAAAGTAACTTTTGCCGGTTGAAGCTCATCTTCAAGAAGAGAAGGCCTTGACACAAAGAAATCAATATGAGTGCTGAAGGATATCAGTACAGAGCGCTTTATGACTACAAGAAGGAGAGGGAGGAGGACATTGATCTCCATGTGGGGGATACGCTGTTGGTAAGCAAAGGAGCTTTAGTGGCTCTTGGGTACACTGATGGACTAGAGCAGAGACCAGAGGAGATTGGATGGCTGCCAGGCTTCAATGAAACCACTCAGGAAAAGGGGGACTTCCCTGGGACATATGTCGAGTACGTCGGGAAGAAATGGATCTCTCCCCCCACGCCCAAGCCAAGGCCCCTCAGACCCTTACCTGTAGCTCCAGGCGTCTTCAAGGCGGAGACAGACTCTGACTCAGAGCAAGGTGAGTTGAACACCGCACGCCACACATAGCTGTAAAAAATAAGGAGCGCTGCAGCAGCCAACTATTATCCTCATTATCGACGAATGTACCCGTTAATTTCACACATTCGCGCATCTTTTAGTTCGTCATAAACCATAGATATTCTGTTAACTGTCATCTTGGTTATTTTAAGTGTACGCTCAACTTCTCTAAACAAGTACATTAACAAAACAGTGGATGCAGAACTTGAATACCATCCATTCAATACAGTCAGTCAGCGTAAAATGAGGCTAGCCTCTTGTGAGTACTATTGCATAAATTCACGCTTCACATCTGACATCCGTGACAATTTAAGTAACTAAAGAGTAAGATATGACTGGTAGAGTGGGTGAGTGAGGGTGAATTAATCGACAGAAAAAATCTGAGTCGTCTGCTATATCTCTTGCCCTCATCAGTGGGTGGAGTTTGCTCTGTTTCCATGGTTCTTACCCTGTGACTTGAAGTATGAAATTTCGGTCACGTGAGTAACAGGTGGTTTGGTGTGTGTGTGACAGGGGGTTCCCAGGCATTTGGATATAAATGTCCTCGTCGATCCTTCTTTCTTTTCTTTTTAATAAAACAAGCAGCTCTCAGATCAAGTGTGAGAAAGAAAGAAGCTTATTTTGCACAACTGTCTTTAAGAAGAAGTTTCTGTCCGGTGCTGTACAGCTGCCCTGAATGTGAACCAAACTGGGTCCCAGAGGACAATGGTGCTGCGTCTGCAAGCATCCAGGCTATAGTACACGACTAGAGCATCTTGTGCTGGCCATATGTTACCAGTGGATATCATCTTTGTTTCTCCACAAAGCTGCATCTTAAGGGAATTTAATTCCCTTATCACTGTTGAGACAGATGATTAGATCACTATGTATGGGTGATTAAGGCAAATTACTCCTCTGGAAACCAGGAGGAAACGGCAAGGCTAACCCAATTAAAACTGAACCTACTCTGTATGCCATCCTGCATCTTTACAGCTGTTTTATTCACTTTTTTGGTTTATTAGCCAGCAAGAACCGATCTCAATCGATTATTCGGCATTATCAATGTTTTCCAGTCAACCTGCATTTTGACTGACAGACTTACCGTCAAGAGCTGCAGGCCGTGGCTTTTGGTCAGGAGGTGCTGGAGCTCCTGAAACCACAATGCTTAGTTTGCTTCAGCATTTTTTTTTTTTTTTTTTTTTTGAAAAAACCAAACAGCCATGGTTTTATCACAAGCCTTTCTTTTTTCATTTTGACCAAGTTAGATGAGCAGTGTTCCTCTTTCATGCAAAACGCCACTGAACACATCAGGCCGATCTCTGCAGTGGGCACAAAGAGATTAAATCTAAGTCTTATTCTTTTTTAATCTTTGAAACAAGCTGAAAGTCAGACTGTTGCAACTTGCCCAGTGTTTTGTGACACATCTATAAGCAGCAACCAGACTATTAGCTCAGTATTGTAGTTAAATGTTCTTCTTTCTGCTTTTTTTTTATCTCTTTATTAAAACTCTGACATGACTGTCATGATGGCTGTGTCTAAACATAACCCCCCGCTCAGCCTGCCTTCTCAGGCCACAGCTCTCCTCCTCTGCAATTAAAAGCAGCATCTTTTTTTAAAAAACACTGTGGCTTGCATGAGCGTGCGCTTATAACTTTCTTCTCACCTAAAGAGCAGTTGCAGGCAGCCAGGTTTCTAGTTTCTGCCCCTTTTGTGGTACGATTGTGAAATTCTTTTTCCCTGCGGTTTTGCAGAGCGAGCTGCGTATGAAGGGGGCATGTGTTGAATGGCTGTGTCGTGGTTGAGTGGCAGCGCCGAGCCTGGAGCGAGTGTGAATGTAGCACCGGGAAAAGAAAAGTCTCTGTGTCCTGTGCTGTGAGGGAGTTGGAGAGGGGGAGAGGGAGGAGAGGAGGGGGGGTGAGAGAAGGGGCCCTGAGGTTGTGGGTGAGGGAGAAAGAGCTCCAGCTAAAGGGTCATTGCACGGGATGGTGTGCAAAAGGATCAGGACTGGAGCGGAGCTGGAGGCTTGGCAGAGGGGCCGAAGCAGGAATGGGGATTCGAACGGGGCGGAGGGGGTTTGGGGTGGGGGGACTTGGGCTCTGCATGCTCAAGGGGCTTTGAAGAGGGGCTGAGGGCTCAGTAGTGATGGAGGCTGGGCTCTTGTTGCTCCCAGAGTGTTTGTGATTTATTGCACACCACCAAGGGATCTCGCTCCCTTCCTCCTACTCCTCAGCTTTTTTCTTTCTTTCTTTTTTTTTGCTTCATCCTCCTCCTCCTCCTCTTTTTTTTTAAAATGTTTTGATAGTTCCTACAGTCAGCTCTGGCAGTGGGAAAAGAGGTGGAGAATGGAGGCTTGGAAAGGGGCCTCTCCTCTCTGAGCCACAGGGGTTTACATGAGTGCAGCAGATGTGGAGAGGGTAAGAGAGAAAGAGAGGAGGGCCGGGCTGGGAAACTATTCCGCCTCATTCCAGCTCTCTGCTCTTTTTTTTTTTCTCTTTCTCTCTCTCTCTCTCTCTCTCTCTCTCTCTCTCTCTCTCTCTCTCTCTCTCTCTCTCTCTCTCTCTCTCTCTCTCTCTCTCTCTCTCTCTCTCTCTCTCTCTCTCTCGAACATTAAAGTGTTGCTCCTTTTTCTGGGCCTCTCAGTTGAGAGAATATACATGTGTTTGAGCGTGCCAAGAAAAAGGAACTTGGCGATTGAAACCCACAGAACGAAGCCTCACTAACTCCCAGATTATACCTCGGTTTGTACATTTGATTTGACACAGAAAACGCAGAACGGATTCCTCCATCACACCCTTTTTCATACCTTTCATACTGACGCAAAACAGATGAATATATACCTTTGTTTCATCAAAATAACAAGGAGTTGAAAAATTGAGAGGTGACAAATGGGTTTTTTTTTCTGAGAGGGGGATTTTTATCCTCACAATGAACTCTCAGTCTGGGAATCTTCCTGTAGTTTAGCAGTATTGTACCATCATGTTGAACAACAGTAAAGTTCAAGGACACTCAGATATTTATGTTGCTGAGGCGGGGGCTCCAAATGGTTCAATAATTATCTTCAGTTCTCTTCAGTGTTTTGTTTTGGGGTTTTTTTTTTGTGTATAATTGCCCTTTATCTCCCAAACAGCCCCCTCTGAGTGAACATTCTTCCAAATGGTAGAGATAAAAATGAATAGCTGGTTGTTACTCTACACGCTCTTGCAAGGTTCAGCCTACATGCTGAGTCTTGTTTGAGGACATATTTGATGCCACTGGTCTATCTCCTCCGGCTCCACCGACTCTTATCAGTGTTTCTGCGTCTAGCTAACACAACATCACACTTCTACACTCAAGATTCATCAGTTTAAAAGCCACATGTTGTGTTTTTATAAGTCATTTTTATAACTTTCTGTTAGATACATCACAAAAGCAGATTCATTTATGTATACATTTCAAGCCACATGTTGTCCTTTTTATAACTTTCTGTTAGATACATTACAAAAGCAGATTCATATATGTACAGTATATATTACATTTCCACTGCGTGCAGATTGATACTGCATAGCTGTACCTTAAAGTAAGGTAAGTCATATAGAGCTATGTGGGTTAAGATAGTTCACTGCACAGGCGCGAGAGATTGACAGAAAGAGGCTGCGAGGAGGACGAGAACAGGCCGTACAAAGGAGGCAGTGGCAGGGAGAGTACTCTGCATAGCTGGAGATTGAGATAATGTAACTCTCCTTCTCGGGGCCTCTTTAGCACTCAGGCTGACATCTGCTGTATTGAACACTCATTCTGTCAGAGCTGTTGATTTTCCACTACTAAGAAGAATTCATCTCTCTTTTCTCTTCTCTCTCTCTCAAATTGGACATGTAACAGCTTTGGTTTTGGTTTCCACTCGGTGTATATTTAAGTTTCTATTCAGAAAAGGACGGTCACACGTCGCAAATTTCAATCCATCCCATCCAAAAGTCTGTGGCAGAGAGCGAACAAGGCACACAAAGTTTTATAACGACGATAGTTTTGCTCTGATATAGTGCTCCTCTGTGGGACCAGAGGCAGCTGGGGCCAGGAATGTGTTGGCGCTTCTTTGGTGGAGGGGTGCGCACACTGCACAGACTGCATGGTAGACTGATTTGTAGCTTTGTGATGAATCAGTATTGTGCTAAGTGCTGATTGCAGTAACTTGGACAATGCAACTGGACAATAAATGGTCACACAGTGAGCAGGACCCCCAACGATCGCCGTTTCACACCGTCATTGTTATCAGTGTACATGCTGCCCGCTATGAGGCAGATCTTTCTTTGACTTTTGTTTTTTTTTTGAATCGGTACATTATTATAATCAGATGTGAGAGATTTTACTCTGGTTATAATAAAACAAATCTATTTTAGTCTCATTTTGTTTACCCGAGCTGCTAAATATTAGCTTTTAGCGTTGGCGTCCTGAGCGGGGGAGGGGCGAGGGCGGAAAGAGTGGCGACGTCAAATCCCCTGCCTGCTAACGTCAGACTCGAGCTGGATTTAGATATATTTTCGGCTTGTCATAGTTTCCACCACCGTCGAACTGTGTCACAGTCAGGTGTTTATTAGGAGACGTTTTAACTTTCTTCTTTTTTTTTTTAGAAGATGAGGGTGCAGCTTATTAAGGTTTTCTGTGGTTGTCTCACAGTGTTAGCAACTTTCCAACACTGATGTAACGACATACTTCATCCTTCTCTTATAATCCCTCACAAAATCTTGTGAAAAGGAGTTGCTGATAGATCTGTGAAAGGAATAATCAGTTAATCAGTGATGATGATGAAGAATCACACTTACACACATTAACCTGTCCAAATATAAACTCCTGTAATCTGCATTAGATTCAGCAGCTATCAATGAAATAGTGGCATAAAATATCAACACATCCTCGTCTTGTGAGCTAAATTATTTTCTTTGCCTCTCAGCTCTGTTGTACAACACTCATCTTGCTGTTTTATGCAAATGTCAGAGCTCAGGAAACTGTAATTTTTTTTTCCACCACCTTATTGCATTAGTGTATAAATCCAGTAAGACTGGAGATGTGTGCATGAGAGCATGCACACAACTATTTCATTACTTGATTGTGTGCAGAGACTGAAGTCTGAATTGGCAAATCTTCTTTACTGGAGTCAGAGCATGTCTGCTAGCAGGATTAAGAAAGAGACAGAATAAGGTGGAGAGAGAGAGGCAGACTGATAGACTCTAAGAGGCTGTGCAGTAAGACAGAGGTGAGATTAGACAGAAACAGAGTCGAGGGGACCAGAAAAGGTATTTCAAATATGTGATGTATTAAGAGAGGAGGACGAGCTAGTGCAGCTAGGTGGGTGCTGTTCGGTGAGTGTGTGTGTGTGTGAGAAAGAGAGGGCCTCGTGCTGAGGAGGTGTGGCGTTACATAACACTTTGAACAAGATGGATCATAGGCTCTGAAAAAGAATCAGTTCTAGTCAAAGTAGAAGTCATTTATCTAGCGTCTCAATGCACAATGCCAGTCAGCTCTATTAAAAATAGAATCAATTCCCTTCTTGTAAAGGCTTAATGTGCATGAACTTGCCAGGCAGAGGATCACTCATCCAGACTCAGACAGAAGTCACAGCAGCACACACACACACACACACATGCACACACTCACCCCTTCAGTATGAAACTCACATTGCAGTTACACAACTTTGAAGAGTTAACCAACCGTCAATATGATGGTCTGTCTCCCCCTCTGTTATGTCATTAAAGGTGAAAGATAAAGGTGACATCGCACCGATACGCGGAAAATGCTCGTGCACATGAGGCACACACGTGTATTATAATATAGGACTTAGTTTACTTTACTCTATCAGACAGTGATATAACTGGAGACGCTCTCCTTGCAGATTCACAGATATGGAAAGTCACAATCATTTTTTTAACGTATTTTACTTAAAGAGCACAAGTTTCTTTTTAAATGGTTATAAATCTAAAGAAAATCCAGCATTTCGGGATGATAAAGTACAAGAGTTTGACTTAATGAAACGGCGAACAGCTGCTGTATGAATGTGTTACGCAAAAAAGAAAAAAAGGACATGTTTTTGTGTGCGATGGCCTGACTTGTCTCTGTTTGTTTGTGTAGATCTGACCCAGCAAGTTTGTGAAGGAGACATTTTTCAGACTTGACAGTCACATGAGCAGAATCAGAGTCTCTATTGTGGCAGAAGCAAGAAAAAATCAGGTCACTGACTGACTGACTGACGGCGCCACATGTCCCTCAGTCTGTGCTCAGAGATCTGAGCTGACAGACGGTGATTCACACATTATGTGGCCACTTATCTCTAAAATGTGTCACATCATTTCATTTCAGGGAAAATGTATCATTTAGTGTGAGAAACCAGGCAAATGGTGTTTTTCAGATGTGGCCTGAATCCTGGTCAGTTGCACATGAGAAACCAAACGGGTTCCTCCTGCACTAGGCTTTGTGATTCGGTGCCAGTCTGCTCTCTATAGGGTTAATTGTCAAGCTGTAGCAACAGTCTCCTCATTGGCTGTTGCTCGGCTCCTGCAGTGCGTCTTGCACCCTGCAGGAGGAGACATTGCCTGTCCCTTTCTGCTTCAGCTTGGTGCTCTAACATCCATTAACATAAAATACAAGCATGTTAAAACACGTTGCCCCCCCCCCCACTGCACATTTATCAACTCTGTCCCTCTGTGTTTATTTTTTTTATATAAAGGAATGTCTCTACAATGCTTCACTTCTAGGACGCATTTCCTTCTCTTAATGATGCTGTGCAGACTGCCCTCTTTTCCACCTCCTGTAATATCTTTTTTTGTTTTTACTCATTGCTCTATAATGCGCCGTTATGCGTGGTGGTGGGGTGTTGTGTTCTTTCCACGGCTTATCAACTTTTACTGGCGTGCCTCGGCCCAGACCTCTCCCAGACGAGAAGAAACGGTATAACCTGAAAATGCCCGGTTACTTGAGTGGGCCCTCCAAATTTAACCTAAGTGTGTGCTATCTTTAGTGCGTGTGTGTGTGTCGGTGGTGCCCCAGCCCTGTCCTGCCCGCAGTCTGCAGTTCTTTCAGTGCAGACATACCGTTTGAGCCGGGGAGATTGTCCTGCCCCCCCACCACCACTTCACCCCCACGACTCCCCAACACCACAGCAGCAGCAGCACCAGTGGCAGCTGCAGCGACTTCCTCAACGTGTGGTTGACTGACTACTGACTGGCTGAGGCCTTTTGGGATATCATGAGAAGAGTCTGCCAAACATGCAGGCTTGTACAGACTCGTCCAAAGGGGCCCCACCGCGTCTCCGTACTTTCCTTTCCCAAATTGCCACAGACACCAGCTTCCATAGAAAATTCGACTCTCGTGATGTGTGTGTGTGTGTACATGTAGAGTCTCAGCTGTTTCCAGACGCAGCAAAACAACAGTAATACATTGTGTTCCTGCCGTAGAGAGCGCCGCAGTAAATCAAAGCGGACCATTTACTCCGTTCCTGGCGCTGATCAAACTGACGAGAGACGTTATAATTTTGCTCCTAACGCAGGTGCTTCTGAATGTTTACGGCCCTCCAGAGCGAAGCCCACTTTCAGCTTCGCTCGGCTTCTCTGACGAGGTTTGCAGAAGCGCGTTTTATCTCCTGCGCCTTTAGCAAACTGTTATAAAAGATATGGCAGAATCAGCTGTGCCTTTTTTTTTTTTTTTTTTGATCCAGGCAGTAAAAGCCATTTAGTTTTGTCGTTTGTTTGTTTTCCCATCATCATCATTAACAATATCAACACAAGTGCTTCTAAATTTGGTCATTTGCGTGTGTTGACATGCGTTTCCATGGTTTTGTCAGACACAGCCAGCAGCACGTTGATCGTTTGATCCCGTGCCAAAGCATCTCAGAAATCATCACCGATAGCTTCAAACATTGCTGCCATATTTCGTCCGCCACTCGATACAATTCCATCGGCGCCCGAAACTATCACATCGTTGACAGTACCAAGAAGCAACTGTATCTGCGGCCCGCGCCGTGTCACTGATAGGTCGCCCGCAGACGGGGAGTAAATAAACAGAAAGTGTTCGGTTTGGATCACTTCAAAGACTCGTAAGCAGATACAATCAAAACCTATTTGGTGGTTTGTTTTTATTTTTATTTTTTTTAAAGTTGTTCAAAAGTAACTAAACCATCTCAAAAACATGTTATTAAGCTTTTATATAAATGTTATCTTTAATAAAAACCCAGTGGGGTTCGAGCCTCGGGGAGGGTGATTTCCATAGATATGAACAGTGGGCAGGTGGATGGGTCGCTCGGTCGGCCGGTCGCAGGTTTAAATTTAGCCTCAGGTTGTGAATTGAGTTTCTGAGAAAAAGGCTGGCAGGAGAATGGCAGCCGTGTTAGATATCTTGTCTGGGAGAAAGGTTACACTTCCAAGGTGTGCGATGGCAACTCTGCGTGTCCCGATCTCTATTTAGGGAAACTTTGGTGTTCCATCTCAGAGTTCACTGCTTCTGAGAAAACCCCCCTCACTCCCTCCCTTCCTCCGTCTCTCCTCCCTCTCTCCTTCTCTCCCGCTTTGCCGTTCCAATAATGTCTTCCAGATGACCAGTTGTCCTACATGGAGTTTGGTGTGTTCTGTGGTTGGAAGGACTTTTGGGTAATCCAGCTTCTTCACACGCAACATGCCAGCCTGCGTGCTGCGCCGGGCCAAGGAGGATGTGGAATTGGATGAAGTGGTTCATTATTTCTCTCCTGATTGAACATTTTTTTGGTGGGAGAGGTCCTCGCTTAATGACTACCACGCATGCATCAGCGGGAGCGGCAGCAGTTTAGATATTTTTTTTAATGCGTGATTGAGAGAGAGAGAGAAAAAAGAAAAAAAAGTGATAATTTTTAAGGTAGAAAGAAAGAAAAATATGGTTACGAGAAAGGCTTCCATTCATAGTTTCTCAGCATTTTGACTCGGCAGACTCGGGTGTCGAACAGTTGAGCCTTTCAGTAAAAGTGCCCTTTGAAAATGTGCCTTTTGCAAATCCAAATAAAACCTCTGCCAAGCCCTTCATCCTTTCATTTCCACACCTGGGTACAAAGTTCTGAAGGAAAAATGAGGAGAAAACTCAGGCCTGGCTTACCTCATATCACAGGGTATTTGCTCAGCCCCGTGGTCCACCAAACACTAACTTTAGTGCTCAGCACCTCCTTTTTTTTTTGAATTGCTCTGTTGTAAATACTCACCTTTTTTTACTTTTGAAGGCAGAGCTTTGGTCTTGTACCTGCTCCCTTTGAACTTCTAAGTAGTTCATAAGTCATGCGCTCAATCAGCCGCCGCTGGTTAAGATGAATCGCAGGCCTCGCTATTTAATTTCACACACATTCATCAAAAGTCTGACTGACAACAGATTAGATTTATTTTGTTAGCGCTTAATACCGGGTTGGGCCGACTTTTACCTTCGTATATTGCTTCACTTGTGGTCTCGTCTACGCCGACATGAGTAAGAAATCACCTACATTTTTTGCACAGAATAAACTCATTCATTGTCTCCACTCTGCTCAGGAAGAGCTGGGCTGAGTGAAATCCCCTCAGAGGCACCGTGTTTTCTAAACAGTCAGAAAACCGACACGATAGATTGTTTCATTCTGTCTAAATTTAACAGCTTTTCATACCAAGCTCTTTTGTTTTTGAATGCTGCGGATGCCTCTTTCTCCACTTGCAAAACATCTGCAAGAGTAAAAATGTTGAAAATAAGGATGATTTGATGAATTACTCTCCAATGAAAGAACATTATGAACCTGAAAGAACATTATGAACCTGATAAGTGAATATTTGTCTTGGTTTATAAGTTTGTCACTGTTTTATTTCAACACATTTGTGCTCTAGTCACACAGAGTGGGTCTGTGAACCCTTTTTTTCAGATCCAAAGAACATGTGACCAGGACAAAGCATTGACCCCTATGAAGAATTAGCAGGAATCCAGTTTCACTCCCTTTTTAAAAACCCTCCTTTGTTGATGTGTCTTCTCCTCCAGGCCTCTGTCTGCTGGATCTGACGGAGCAGTTCTCCCTCCCAGAGACCGCTCCACCCTTACTGGCCCGGCTGCTGGAGGCTATTGAGAGGAAAGGTGAGCTCAGCCGAGGAAACGATTAAGTTACTCACCACGACATGCTACCACACATGTGCATCATGCAACTATTGAAGGCCTCTTTTTTTTTTTTTTTTTTTAAACCATATTTGACCTTTTACACAAAACCTCATGAAGTAAAAGATCATATTTTGCAAGTGAATATAATGATGTTTCCATTGCAGGTCTGGATAACCCCACTTTATATCGAACATTTACCGCCGGTGCTGGACTTGAAGTCAGACAGTATTTTGACTGTGGTAAGCAGCTTTTTGATTACACTTTTTTTTTTTTCAGCAGCCTCATAGTCGAATGAGGGAGACGAATACAGAGAAGAGGAAGTGTCACAGACTAAAACAGCATCGACAAACAGTGGTCATGAAGAGAGCTAAATGTGTGTGCATATAAAGTATATTTAAAAAAGAACAGAAAGTTCCATGATTTGTTCAAAAGGCTCTGTTGGCAACCGCAGTTGTGTGATGCGATGCATGTTTGCACATCACACCTGAACCTGTAATTAACCATGAGTTTTACAGCGTCTAAGCTTGTGTCCCTGTGTCGTGTTCATTTCAGATCCTTCCTCTGCAGACCTGGATCAGTTTGAACTCCCGGTGCTGTGTGACGGTCTGCGCCGGTACCTACAGGACCTTCCACAGCCCATTGCCCCCACTGCAATATACGCTCAGATGGTCCTCACAGCTAAAGGTGAGAACAAAATAACGTCAGCGAGGATTCAGTTATCACACTTCTTTTTTTTTTTTTTTGTAGTGTAGTGCACTGATGTCCTGAAACAGAAGCGCTGACGTAATGAGCCTCTGCTCTGCTGTTGAACATTCAGTACTAACCACAAGACCTCATCAGTGCCCTTTAGCCCAGATAGAAAACGTTTTATATTGATTCTCTTTGTGCATACTCATGCCTGTGCAACAAATGATTTGATATATACATACATATGATTAGTGTATTTTATCACTTTCTCTTTTCCCCTTGTCTGTCTTGCTGCCTCTGTTGCAAGCGCAGTCAAAATTCTCACAGCACGCTCTTCTGCAGGGCTGCACTTTCTTGCCGTCACATGGCCAGAAACAGGATATCTGTGGTTAATAGGAACTAAAACAAGCCTGAAAGTGTATCTCTAGCATCTCTGAGCAGCCAATCACCTGCCAGTGTACCTTACGCTTATTGTCAACCACACAATCTCTCTGTGGTTTTTTTCGAACCTAACTGCACATGACACTTTTTTCCATCTCCTCATTGTTTAAAGAAACTGCTTTCATTTAATGAAGTTCGACTTGGGGGTAGGATTTAATGCAGGTAATCGTGCTTTTTTTTTTTGCTGACTTTTTTCGGGGGGCCTGTTCTCGTCCATTTCAACAGAGGTGGTGAATCCTGAGGAATGCGCCCAGCTGCTACGTCGCATCGCCAGCACCCCGAGCCTGCCTCCCCAGTACTGGCTAACTCTGCACTGTCTGCTGAAGCATTTCGCCAGAGTGTGCCACAACAGCTCCAAGAACCTGCTCTCTGCTCGGGCCCTGGGCGAGATCTTCAGCCCCGTGGTCTTCAGACAACAAGCCACCAGGTGAGTGTTGCTCGCTACAGCAGCAGCAGCAGCAGCAGGATCAGGACACTGCTACATACTACTACAGTGTGTCAAAGATAGACACTCAGATAGACAGCAGCGTTGGCTCGCCCATGCAGCACTGAGACAGACAGACTTGCACATGCAGCCGTGCAGAAACTCGCATTCAGGCAAACACACACACACACACATACACACAGAGCACACTGTGTCAGGCACTCATGGGTTTTAGCTGTACACGGATATAAGTTGGAGCTTTTCTACTTACCAGCTGTGCTGCACAATTAAAGTAGCTAAGCCTGAATTACCACCAGATTGAAACCAGCACACAGACACACACTCACACACACACACACACACTAAAGGACTGTCACCTGGGCTGTAAAACACAGACTTTATTTAACCCTGCGTTTTCTCTCTTTATTATTCACCCCACAGTTGTGAACCCAGTCTGGATGCTCACATCAAGATCCTCGAGGTTCTGGTGACCAGTGAATGCAGCGAGACTCAAGCTGCTCCAGGTAGTTACAACTTTTAATGTTTCTAGTGTCCACAACAGTTGCAAAGGCATTTTATTATTTATTTTACTTTTATTTAAAACAACGTGAGCCACACGTTTCCAGCTTGCGTGTATCATTGGACGCAGCACATGGAGGCCGTGGTCTGCAGAGACCGAACTGCTGCAGACTATGAACCGAACGCCCCAAGACCCCGACCTATTAATAGCTCCAAGAAAGGTGTTGAGACTTGCTGCGGTCGCAGGGGGCCACAGGGTACACTGTGGTGGCAGACTACTGGCATTGTTAAGTGAGAGCATGTTTGGATTATTAACATACTGGTCGGTGGGTGCGAGTGTTTAAAGTCGAACACACAAAGCGCAGAACGGTCTCTGCTGCAGAACAATGAAACAGTCTGAGTTGGACAAGTCGCTGTCTGTGTTTTGAGTTCAGAAATGAGTTTTTCAGAAACAAAACTACATTCCATTACAAGTTAATGACGCGGTGCAATTATGTGCAGTTAAGTTCCTGTAGGAATGTGTTGACTACAGTGGACATATTTGTGTTTCTGTTGTTGGGGTAGCGTTGAGTTCTGTGCTTGTACTCGCCTTTTTTGAATTGAGCTGGAAACATCAAAGCATTGTCGGTGTAATAGCAGTAATTTCCATTTGACCAAGTAGGAGTGAAAAGAGAAAATGAAACCTATTGATAAAATCTTGTTTGACATTCTGGCTGGTAATATGTCAAATGGCAGAACTGCACAAGTCGGTTCTTTTTTCTTTCTTTCTGTTTTTTTCTCTTCTGGCTCTTCCAGTGGTGGTCTACTCTGCACAGATGAGGCGACTCTGCAGCGCGTTGCGTGGCACAGTTATGTTTTTACAGTGCTAGTTAAAAGCACTGTCGTTGGCTGGGCCAGAGGCCCGGGCCTGGCTGTGGCTGTTTAAACATTTTATTACCTGTTAGAGCTATTTATAATGTCCCTGTGCAAGGCCCACTCTCAGCTGTCAGTAATTTGCACCTGCGGGAACGCTTTGGCAGCCGGACAGACGGATGGATGGATGGATGGAAGGATGAAGGACGGAAGGCGAGGACCAAACTGTTGGTTGTTTTTACGCACATGACCCTGTCAAACATTTGATTTAGTTCAGGTGTGCCAGACTGGTTTCAGTCACCTGTCACACACACAAGAAGAGAGAGGGAGAATAGCCTACTTTGTAAACACATATGTACATTCTGTACATGTGTTTCTGTGAATGACCCGTGTGTGTGTGTGTGTGTTCGGGTGTCTGCGTGCCTCCTCCCAGTTACTGCGTGCCTATTTTAAGTAAGCGACAAAAGGCCCACTTAGATTTGGTTGGCTGGAGAGTCGACCTGCTCCACAGAGCACTTCTTGTTAACCGAGCGCTGCCTCCAGTTTCTAGGGCCACTCTCCTCCCCCGTCCCTCTCCTCCCCCTCCTCCCCCCTCCTCCTCCCCCCCTCGGTCCTCCCCTCCGCCTGGATCTCCACATGTCCTCCCTGCCTCAAACTGCCCAGCTCAGCAAATATTTGAAACTTTGCAAGTTAATCATAAGACCGAACACCCCCTGCCTCCTCCTTTACAAACAGAGAGAGAGAGGGAGAGAGGGAGTGACCGACGAGACAGACACACACACACACACACACACACACACACAGCTGGCACGAGTGGCTGCTTTCAGAGAACAGGCAGCACTGACACCAGAGCAGCTACTGCTAATCATTAACTATCTGCCTCCATGCGAGCAGGCCTCGGCCTCACAGGGCTCAGAGAGAGAGAGAGAAGGAGGGAGGGGGGAGGAGGAGGAGGAGGAGGAGGAGGGAGGAGGAAGAGGTGGGTGAGGAGGAGGAGACTCGGCCCTTTACCACACTCCCCAGCAGGAACTGAACAGCTAGTCAGTCAGCCAGTCAGCCAGCTAGACAGTCGCATGCTGCACCTGCCTCACGCCGAGGGGATTTACCTGGATTTCATTAAGAAGCACATAAAGCTGCAGAATCAAAACGAGCCACGTCCAGTTTTCATCTCCTAAGGTCTGAACTATGAAATGGAGCTTTACTGGAGGACTTGAAAGTAACTCTGTTGGATTTAATTTATTTTCACTTTGGGGGAATAAAAAAGAAGCCGCACAGAAGAAGTCGTCAATTCAACAAAATATGCACAACTTGCAACGTAAGTTTATCGCCCTGCGTTCCCCTTAAATTCTTTTATTTCTTTATTTATTTACATACGTACTTACTTTTTTTAAATTTATAAATCGTCCCACAAAAGTGGAACAGTGCAGTTCTGTTGTATTCTGCCTCCAGGCCACAAGGAAAGGGGTAAAATAAGACACAAGTAGCTCATGTTAAAGAAAAGAACCAGACGAGAAAAGTACTTTTTCTGTATTTGAGCTTCCAGTCCCAGCGATCAGAGAATCAGAACCGTTTTGCCCGAGGCTACTGCTGCTGTTCAGGCTCTACAGTCAGGAGTGTGTAACGTTGTATTGCTGAGACTTGCTGATGAATCTTTCAGAGTTCAGTGTGGACTTTGAGTTTATTCTGTTGGAAGAGGCCTCTGCTCTCTCTCTCTCAGATTCAGAACAGGTCATGTGAGGACCGTACTGAGCATTTGAAACCCTGCAGAAATCTTCAAAGAAGGATTTATTCATTTAGGTCACAGGCTGGAACACTGAGACGTTTGTTCTCGGAGGCTGATTTATAGTCGCTGTGATCTGTTTCATTACTTCATATGTTCAGCACGCCGACTTCCAAGCCCCAGTCCTCTACCAGAACCTAGACGGAGACCAAGACTCAGTGTGTGTGACTTGAATCCCTCCACCTTACCGAGAACTAGGTCTATTTTAATTTCACTGAGGAAATCAGGGGAGCTATCTCTGTCATGCCGAGTGTCATGCTGTGGGATTACAGGCGTATTTCAGAGCCCTGGATGCCACTGACCGGGCCAAGCATTATAATTTAGCTGCGTACGTGCTGCTGCAGCAGAGCTGGCTTTGTCTGGGTGCCAGCAGTGGGACGGACTAAACCGCCGCACGACACACAGGGAGGAGGGGCCGAGCAACCTGCAGGAGAGCGAGCAGCCCAGCTCAACAGAGAGAGAGAGAGAAGGAGAGAGAGAGAGGGAAAGCATGGAACAGGCTGCAGCTCCTCTTTTTTTTCCTCCCGGCTGCTAGCGGAGAGAGAGATGCTGCACATTTGCTCCTCAGGCTGAAAGCTCATCAGCTCAGACCGGTCGCTGCAGAAAGAGAAACGAGATAGGAGATACTGTTACGTCTTCTTGGTTTTCTTTTGTTTAGCTGCAGCCTTGTAAAGAATTAAAAACCGAGGGAGGTAGAAAGGTACCAGAATGACCTCATCGCCTCTCAGGAAATGAAAGATGCAGGAGTGGTTGGTGACAGACCCCCAATGTGATTGGCTGTGGTAAGTGATGTAACACGTTACTGAGCAGGCTGCCCTTAATGGCTTTTCAAATTGCTGTTTAGGTTGAAACGACACGTTCAATAGAGAATAAACTATTGCACATCTTCTATAGAGAAATCTTTGCAGCCAGTTTATATTTCACAGGATGTGTCTTTGTGGACAGACTCATGAGTGGATCTGATGTTTGACAAGACTAAGTCGTTCACCTCACTTGTTTGAAGTATCAGATATTTCTAGTAATGTGGAGACGAGGACATGAGGCTGATGGAGGCAGATGTGGTGCTGAGCAGCGCAGCGGAAACCATGTGCTGCCGCTGCTGCTGTGCTGTGGTCGCTCCATCAGGCTGCCTTTCTGTAAACCTCTGCGCTTTTTTTTTAAATTCATTTTTTTTTTTATGCCATGTCACAGTTGGAGCTGCCCGGAAAAGTGAACGGCGCTCGGGGCGAGCAAAGTCGTGCGAAGGGCTGTTGCAGCAGAAAGGGGGTTAATGCAGAGGGGAGTGAACAAAGGCAGTGCAGATTTGTGGGTTAAAAATAGATCTCTGCTACCATAGTTCTGCTTCTGCCGCGAGCCTCGCCGTGGAGCTGTCAGCCGGCGAGCAGCCGTTGCAGATTTAAGATCCTTTATAGATCCATACGTGCAGTTAAAATGTGGTCGGTCCAGTCCTGGGCTGCGTCTTGGCTCTCGCTGCTGCCTTAAAGCTGCCGGAGGAGGAGGTGACTGTGGTTTTTCAACATTAAAGCTGAGCAGTTTGGAGAATTCACAGTCAGCTGTCTGTCTATTTTATTATAGATTGTGCTAAATGTGTAGTTTAATCTGTATTTTCCTGCTCCCACGATGAAAGAACTCTTTAATCCTTCTGCTTTCACAGTGTTGATGATGGGAATCATTCTGTGTGCACAACAGTATAAAGCTCCTCTGCTGTATTTGCAGCGAGGAATATTTATAGAGAGCCCCCTTTTTTTTTTTTTTTTTTCTTGAATGAAATTCATTCTCCCTGACTCACGCTTCATTTCTCCTCCCACTGCCTCGGCATCACCGGCTCTCTGCTGGAGAGGGGCTGGATTTTTTTTTCAACCCCATTAAATCAATGGAAAGAGGATGAGAGCGAGACAGAGCCACACTGTGTGTGTGTGTGTGTGTGATTCTCTCGCAGTGATCATCCCTAGCAACAGCACAGATTTGCTATTTTAATGCATTTCTGCCGCTTTAAAAGAGAAAAATTCACCTGGAGTGTGATTCGCTGCATCATAACGAGGGTTTAATTCCCACTGTGCACCGGTGTTGTGTGAATGTGAGCACATGCACGCTCCTGTCGCTGTGCAGAGCCTGTATTTACATTGTGCTCCCACTCCTGTCCCCACAGCTCTACCTCCTAAGCCACCCAAGCCCACATCTGTGACTAACAATGGTATGAACAACAACATGGCTCTGCAAGACGCTGAATGGTACTGGGGAGACATCTCGAGGGAGGAGGTCAACGAGAAGCTGAGGGACACCGCAGACGGTACTTTTCTGGTGCGAGATGCCTCGACAAAAATGCACGGAGACTACACCCTGACTCTGAGGTGAGCTCCTTCCTCCTCTCGGCGTGAACTCATTTCCTCTTATCAACACTTTTTTTTTTTTCTTTCCTTATTCTTTTTCAGCAGCGTGTTAAAACTCTGTGTGTTTTCTGTTTTGTCTACAGAAAAGGAGGCAACAACAAGCTCATTAAGATATTCCACCGGGACGGGAAGTACGGCTTCTCGGACCCGCTGACCTTCAGCTCAGTCGTTGAGCTCATCAACCACTATCGCAATGAGTCACTGGCTCAGTACAACCCCAAGCTAGACGTCAAGCTGCTGTACCCGGTGTCCAAACACCAGCAGGTAGGACGTCAGCAAAACCCCAACACTTCCACATTTTATAGAGCTTGTTTCAGAGCAATGCATCTGCAATGTTTGGCATTCGCTGATCATGAATGTGTGTTTTCAGGATCAGGTGGTGAAAGAAGACAACATCGAAGCTGTGGGGAGGAAGCTCTGCGAGTACCACCAGCAGTACCAGGAGAAGAACAAGGAGTACGACCGTCTGTATGAGGAGTACACCAGAACGTCACAAGTGAGTGCAACACGCGTTCGAGCTACTGTCAACAGTCTGAGTGTGATATCTGGACATTAAGCGTTAATACTGTGTTTCTCTCTCTCTTCCTCCAGGAAATCCAAATGAAAAGGACGGCGATAGAAGCTTTTAACGAGACTATAAAGATCTTCGAGGAGCAATGTCAAACACAAGAGCGGTACAGCAAAGAGTACATCGAGAAGTTTAGGAGAGAAGGCAACGACAAGGAGATTCAGAGGTGAGAACACGTCATTAATTTTAATCATGGCACCTGAAAGGAAGCAGCATTCACGGATAATGAGTTTAACCGTGGTCAAATGTTTTCGTTGTCAGGATCATGGGGAACTACGAGAAGTTGAAATCGAGGATAAGCGAAATCGTAGACAGCAAGCGTCGACTGGAGGAGGACCTGAAGAAGCAGGCGGCCGACTACAGGGAGATCGACAAGAGGATGAACAGCATCAAGCCCGACCTCATCCAGCTGCGCAAGACCAGAGACCAGTATCTGATGTGAGTGTAAAACACACACACACACACACCGTTACAGAGCAGCTCGTCCCCTCTGGAGGAAAAGTTAAAATGGATCTGCCCTGGTTTCTAATGTCCACGTGTGTCTCTGTGTGTGTGTCTCTTGTTAGGTGGTTGACCCAGAAGGGAGTGAGACAGAAGAAGCTCAACGAGTGGCTCGGCATCAAGAACGAGAACACGGAAGAGTGAGTGTCGTTTTTATCAGCGCACAAATAACTGATTTACTCTCTGCTTCTTAAACTTAAACTTAAACATCTCTCTCTTTTTTTTCTCGTTCCTCCAGTCAATATTCTATGGTGGACGATGACGAGGACCTTCCTCATCACGACGAGCGGTCCTGGAGACTGGGCAACATCAACCGACTGCAGGCCGAGGCGCTCCTCCAGAGCAAGAGAGACGGAACATTCCTGGTTCGAGACAGCAGCAAAGCGGGATGCTACGCCTGCAGCGTTGTGTACGTATCCATCCATCCGTCTGTGCTCGAGTTTGAATTTGACACTGTCATCAACCGCACACACAAAGAACAGCCTAGTAGTGACCGTTGTCCTCCTCTTTCTCTCTCTCTTTCTGCAGCGTGGACGGCGAGGTGAAGCACTGCGTCATCAACAAGACCCCCTCAGGTTACGGCTTCGCCGAGCCGTACAACCTGTACAGCTCGTTAAAAGAACTCGTACTTCACTACCAGCACACGTCTTTGGTCCAGCACAATGACTCTCTGAATGTGACGCTAGCGTACCCGGTCAATGCCCAGCAGAGACGGTGAGGACCTGGACGTTTCCCCGCCGCCTCATGCACCGCCATCACCACCACAACAACCACCACGACCTTCTTCCCCCACCACACACACACATATACACACACACACACATATACACAGGACACAAAAAGAAAAAAAAGGCCTCATGGGAAGTCGGAGATTCGTGTCCTTGGACTCCGTGTGACTTAAACGAGGCTGTGATGACGCCCCCGAGTCGGACTTTTTTTCCGAAAGACAAAAAGACGGAAGGGGAAAAAGAGACGCAATAAAGCCTGAAACATTTCAATGACTTTTTTGCCTGACCACGAGCCTGAATGTAGATTTATTTCTCTTTTTTGCTTTTTGTGGGAGCACAGAATCAAGCGGAAACTGCTGACCTCTCCCCGAGCGGAGGACATTTGAGGCCTTTTCCCAATGGTGCTTGTTCTTTTTCAAAGCTTTACCAGCCGGAATGTCTAATCGCAGCAGATAAACTCTTCAAATGGAACTGTACCCACCGGCCACAACTTTGTTTTTCCACTTTTTGTTGTTGTTTTTTTTTTTCTTCCTTTCACATCATTTATGTGTGTTTGTGTGTGTGTATGTGTGTGTTTGTGTCTTTTGTTTCCGCACAAGTTTTGTGTGTGTGTGTGGCTGTGAGTGAGTGTGTGTGTGTGCGTGTGTGTGTGATCGTCCATGTGACCAAAACTCATAGAATCAGGAAACTGTGTGACGTCAGGGGCTGTGTAACACATTTGCTTGTGTTAAACTGTTCAGTAGCAAAACCATGGATCAGCTGATAAATGTAGCAAAATGGCACTTTTAAGAAAAACAAAGTTTAATTTTAATTTTTCTTGTTTTTTGTTTTCGTTGTTTCTTTTTGGAAAAGACTCCTATGGACTTTTATTGAAAGAGCAGAGAGGACAAGAAGTCGGAGACTTTCCTTCTGTCGAGCATTACAGTGCAGAAGTAAACTTGATCTTTACTGTGGGCAGGTGAAACTATGGACTTGATGTTTCATGCAAAATCTGTGAAAAACGTGGAAAAGTCATGAAACAAAGTGCACCATACCAAAAAGTTCAGTTCCTGTTTAGTTTTATTCTGATCTGCCATGCAACTTCTCTCTCCATTATTTCTTCAGAATTGTTTTTATTCTGTTGCAACCCACAATATAAGCTTGTTTTATTGCTTGAAAAGTATCTTTTCCTGTGTAAATATCCAAGAGGATATTTTGTGTCAAAATGCCAAGATACAGTACAGAAACTGCTTATGATTTTTAAAGATAATAATAATAATAGAAACATACACTTTATTATGATTTTACTTTAACAACTGGTATAAAGATGGAAAAGATGAGTATTTTATTAGTCTTTTTTTCGCTTCAAACTAATGTTCCTCTCAGGCAGAGCCTTCTGAGTATTTGAGCTGCTTCAGTCACAGTTTCTTACAGAGCTAAGCCTACATGCAGTTCTTTGTTGAAATGGACAAAGAAAGTTCGAGCACTCAGAGAATGGGATGATGGGATTGTATGACCCTTATCAACCATAACCATGAAAACAGTATAGATTTATTTTGTTATAAAATATATATACATATATATATGTTCCCACATGAGAATATATGGAAGTAGACTGGTGTTTTCAACTGATGGATATTGTTATTAAAAGATCAATATACATTGTCCATTTAGTATTTTTCTGTATCAGAAAATCACTGTTTACATGGGTGGATCAGCTCATTTCAGACAAGTCTAATTTCATAGTTCGAAGACGACTCGTGCCAGTGGAATGATTCGTTCAAGCCCCATCTTTACTTTTAGCTTTCACCAGTGATTGGTACATGTGTGGAAAAAAAAAGAAAAAGGTCCAGCGGCCTGGTGGAAACATCAGGAATTATATTTTAAATGACTGTTATTGTTTGAGTGTCAGGATACACCAGGATAACCAATGGTCACCTTCAGTAAGGCGAACTAATGTGGAAAACTACACACGACCTGTCTGCCGTTAATAATAATAATAAAAACAAAAATAATAATATAAACATATATATACCTATTTTGAGATCATAAATCTACCTGCCATAAAATAATTCAGGTTTTTTGTCCCCGCCCACCTAGAGAAAAAAAAAAAAACATGTGCATGGTCAGCGCAACTGTTAAACTGTTAATAAATCTTTGCGTAACAAATTAGATGTTAAAAAGGAAAGAAAAACCTTTAACCCAATGTAATTTTGATTACTGCTTTTTGTTTTTCATTGACTCGTTAAATTAAGATTCTTGATTCTCTCCATCTTTGGCACGATTTCTATTCGTATTTTGCCAGGTTTGGGGTTGCGTCGCAGCAAAAAAAAACAAAGTGATGTCATCTGTTACTATAGAAACGCTGTGTTAAAATCCGACCGCGGAAGAAATTGAAGCCCAAGAAAATATTTTGTTTTTAGTTTCTTGCGTAATTTCCCCTCCACTTCGTCGTGCTGGAACAAGCTGCTGTACACACGACTCAAGTTCGAAGTGTAACATATGTTTTAGATGTTTTTGACCAAATTATTCATGCAAGATTAATTTTATTTTTAGCACATTGATATTAACCGTCATTTATTGTAGGTTTTATCGGTTCTTTCAAAGCCGTGAACGGATGTTACGGAAACGAAAATCTGTCACATCCAACAGTCGTCTGATTTTATTTACAGCTGCTGACATCAACTTTGTTTCTTATTGTTAAAATATTTTCTTTATTTTATTTTATTTCATTTTTTAATAGTTCTTGGACAACATGCACCATTACTTTCTTTGGCCCCAAGTTCTGGGTTGTATGATAATTTTTAGGTGTCCTTTTATTTTATTTTATTTTTTATTTGAAGCTCATCTTCTTTGTGGGTGTCCCAGACATGATGATTGGATTGAGATTTACCAGTGTTCCCCAGTTTTGCTTCAAATCTGTATTGGGCTTTGTTAAAAAGGAAATAAAACACTTCTTAAAGAAACCACTTCTTGTTTTAGCCTTTATTATTGAATTTTTTCAGTTGTTTTGTTTTTTGACATGTCGGAGCCACTGTTTGTACAAACATATTGCACTTTTGTGGTTCCCAGAGGATGAACCCTGACACCACTGAATTTTCCTCAGTCACTTTTATGCAGCAACTAATGAATATATAATGTGGATTAACTTATTTTTCACACATAAGATGAAAAAGCTGCTTGTTTAATGGCCCAAAAGCCAAAAGGTTATTCACTTTACTACATTATAAGACAAATTAAAGCATCAAAACCTCATATTTTAGAAGATGGAACTTAATAGAAGTAACAGAAGAGAAATAACTGTGGTTCATAATCAGTTGCAGATCAATTTTCTTGTAAACCCTGAACCTGGTTCAGTAGGTGACCCACTGACTTGAGGTCACTGAGATCAAAGTTTTTATTTGTCAGATATTTTGGGTTTTTGACCAAATACCAAAAAAAAAAAAGACGAAGCAGGAAGCAGAGCTGTGATTTTTAGTATGTTGACATGTTAACATTAGCGGTTAGCTCAGGGCAGCAGCGTGCCTACGTGCAGCCTCAGAGCAGCTGATAGCGGCTGCAGACTCATGTAGCCTGGCACTATGAATCATGTGTTTGACTGTAGATGATCACACAGCTTGAACTCCTGTTCCCGGCAGCGGGAGCTTTTATAAGCAGTGCACCAACCAGTTCTGGGTTTTTTTCTTTTTAGGGTTTTTGACAGACAGCTGGAAGCCTTCGCCTTGTCGTTGCGAAACATCTTTGATGTTGGAAAGGTACAAAACTCAGTGGACATGACTGTCATACCAGATATGCAAAAAAATGCTTGAACACAATGTCAGTTTGGAATTTTTTTTCCAACAGATTACATCCATCAATCTGACATGAAATGTCTTGTGTACAGCGGTGGAAAGTTACTACATTTGCTCCAACAGGCCTGAAGTAGCTTCTGGTTGTTCTGCACCAACATTTTACATTATTATAGATCAAACTGTTTACAAATGATATTAATGGGATCACAAGAAGGAGGTTGTGCACTTAGGAAGGACACATGGGATGTGTTATTTTTATGTTTTGCATGTAAGCATTGCATTTGATTTTGAAAGGTCAAAGGTCAAAGGTCAAATCCACAACACATGGCATCAAAGTCACATGTATTTGTGGGAAGTAAATTTTACATCACTGATACAAACACATGAGCATCATGAGTAGAAACTTAAAAGGGAACTGGTAGCAAGTGACTGTTAAGTTGCTAAGTGACTGTTCCTAGAGACTGAAATAAATAAATCAGATTTGCTGCAGAGCGACATACTTTTACTTACCCACTCTACCACATCTGTTTGACAGATGTGCTTCCTTTATGAATTTGGATTTCAGTTTGAAATGTGCAGCTTACATGTTAATGCATACATGAAATCCTAAATATTACTCTCCGATGATATTTCCACTGCAGTTTCGAAACTTTCTTACTCGTCGATGTGTTTCTACAGTTTGATTTTTGCACATTTTTACTGAACTATTCAATCAGTTTTTCTTGCACCACAACTCACACCTGTAGAGGAAAAAAATGAAACCACAGCGAGAGCATTACAACGGCACGTAGCAGTGCATGCTCTGCAACTTTCCACTGGTTAAATGAAACGGCGCCACGATGAGTAAAAAAAAAAAAAAAAAAACCCACATCTGCTCTGGACCAGTTTCTCAGGGACCTCACAGGTCGGGTCATTAGATTAGAAATGTAGCACAACGACCACTATGAAATATTAAAGTAAAGCATTTCGTAACATGACATACTGAGGCTGAGGTTTAGGCTCCTCTCTTATTATTATTATTATTATTATTATTACAGGCTACTTTAGCGTCAGATCAGTGGTCATGTTAATGGCCTACAACTGTGATTAACGGTCATAATCTGCAGAGGATGTTTTAATGACAGGAGGATTTGCATCAGCTCTGAGTTTACATGAGGACAGTTCCTGTGGACAAATCATGCATGAACATGACACACAGTATCTCAGCTTATATAAGACCGCCGGTATGAATTAATTAGAGTCCTCCTGCTCTTTCTCCTGCTGCTGGTTATCGACCAGCTAGAGCAAGAAAGAAAGAAAGAAAGTCACAGCGTTGAAAAGTCTCATTCTGATCAACGTAAAGATCGTTATGTTGCACAGACACAGACACACACACTCTGCCACTCGTCTTCTTTGTAAAGAGGAAATCTTCCTCTTTCAGGTCAGACGCATAAACTGTAATGTAGCCACACCGGTTGCAGAGCTGTAAAAGGATGAGGTTTGAAGATAAGGCAACGGGTTCAGACAGCTTATCTGAAAAAACGCTGATAGAGGGAGCAGAGACTCTGGCATTGCACAGAGCTCTGTTAATGTTCAACCAATATATCTGAAGCATTGATGAGCAGCTCTCAGAAAGAGATCTCAGGGGGACCAAAGGTCGTCAATCACCACCCCACCAAGTATTAACAAGCTGAACACATTCTGCTTTAAATCACTCTACAGCATGAGTCTCATTTCTTTTAGCTGCCGTGATGCAGACGAGGTATTTCAGCAGGAAGCCAGAAGTTTTAAGCTTTTTTTTTCCACTTAACTGTGTTTGACATATTTAGTCTACAACAGCCTTCTTTGTTATTTCTTATCACCAAAAAATTATCTCAGACTTTTATCGGTTTATCTTAATGTTTCAATCACATGTCATGCTATTTAGACCGTAAAAAAAAAAAAAAAAACTTGAGATGAGATCCAATCACGACCGTGTGAATCCACCGAGCTGTTTCACATCTGCTGGTGGGAAGTGACCCAGGAAGCAGGTCCACTCGGCCGCCTTGATAAGTGTCAAACAGTAACCACCTGAGATCTATGATCATGGCAATAGACACACTCTGAATCTCAGACAAGCTGTGGCAATAAAAATAATCAGCCTCCACTAAGTGCTGCGTCGCTCAAACACGCAGCGTCCAGTGGCCAACGTGTGGTGTGACAAGTGAACCTCCAGGTGTGCAGCTGTGACCCCTGAGACACAGCCTCATCAGCCACACTGTCAAACAACTGAGCCTCTTCCTAGACGCCTACGAGAGGAAGTAACGACTTGCAAGAACAATATGTTCTGTGGCTGATGATGAAGTCACGCCGTGTGTCTTGACTGCTGACACCACAGAGCTGCTCTGGTTCTACTGTAAAAACTGTTATATGTTTGCTTTTCATATTCTTTTTTTACCATATTTCATTTCCAACTGTAGTTAAACAATGTTTTCTATTGATCTTTTTGTTAATCTTCTGTATACTCTAACTTGTGCTGTGTTGAAAACTTGCACACAGGTTTACAAGAAGAGGGGGAAAATTAACCAAATATGATCAAATACCCTTGTGTATTTTTCTAATAAGGAAGATAAATAAGCCTTTGTTATGATGGCGCCATTACCATTGAAGATCCTGTGTTACAACAACTTTGCAAAGCTTAGAGACAAACACAGATTTGCATGTTGTTTCTCACACATTTGTGAGTTTTTTCCTGCAAATTCGAGAACATCCAAGTTTGTTTTTCTTGTAAATTTGCAACTGTAAACTTTAAAATGTTTTGTTTTAACTTGGAAATGTACTCCCCCTCCCTTCCAGCGCATTCCTTTTAATCTACAATGGCCCCAATATGGCATCACACTTTTTATATAAACTATTTATTGCAGAAAAAATGTGCTGTATCCTGATATGTTTGGTTATCTGGATATAAAACAAGAATAAAATTAAGTTAAAGCCCCAGTATGTAGTATTGGGGCTAAACCGTGACATCCAGCGTTCAGATTCTAGATTGCAGTGCTCACTCGCTCACCCCTCCCGTCGGCAAAGTGACGGTGGCCGCCGAGGACAAACACGGTCGCAAACTAACCGCTAACTGATAACAATATATTTGACCAATTACTATTGGTTTTTTGTATCATTATTATTTTTTAACTTAACTAGCACCGTGTGTGTTTTATAACGGCAGAAAAAAACCAAAAACAACAACGTCGATCATCCTCCGATCGTCCGAGTCACGGATACTCAATAGAGTGTTTGAACCAAGTTTGTCCACTTTCGCGTACCGTATTCAAAGATGGCGACGCAACATGGCAGCCTCCGGTGGGTGCACCGGCCACCTATGTATTTGTAAACAACTCATTCTAAGCTACGAGACAGCTTTCATTTGTATGCGGTTGTGATTAGACTTCGGTAAATACATATTTATGAAAGCAATATTTGATTTTTGCTAATAAAAAGCTACATACTGTCCCTTTAAGAGTATGAGATTGCACATCCACTCAGGTCAAACCTTCGCATAGCCCAGGTCATTACAACAGTTGTTAAATTGAATATGTAAATAAAATAATCTAATCTTCCAGAGACTGTGTCGTTAAAGGTTGTAGCAACAGTTCAGTTCATTTGACAGCGTTGGACACTTTAAAAGCCAAAGAGGTTCTAGACTGGGTGGAACGTAAATCTATAACGCTGTCTCCGGACTATATCCAAAGATAATGCTCAGGGGGTGATTACCTAATTGCTAATGTGTAATATGGGTCTCTCAATAATTAACGAGGCAGGGTTCACTCAGCTACAATGACATCAGCTCTGATTAGGAAAAGTGTGTGAATGGAAGTCAGAGTGCTGCAGCACGAGAGCCGGAGCAACCGTAAATTATTCCCCAATCAAAGCGTTTTACAGCTGAATTCATTCATTTCATAACACGCGAAAAGAACAACGGAGTCTCTGCAGCTTTACAGTGAGACATTAACACGTCTGTCAGAGACTGTGGTATCTTTATTATGGTTTTTCCCCCCCCTTCGCTCTTGTTAAAGCGTGTTCCCACTTCAAAGCTGCGCTCAAGGCCATGGAGAATAAAACACCTTCAGTCTGTAGCCTACTGTCACTGATTTTCCACTCTACATTTACCTGTCGTAGATCGACCGATCATTAGATCTCTGAGTCTGTGACTTCAGGTATAATGAGATTGAAGCCACCGAGCCTTAAGCTACACAATGTCAGGCCTGTGGAGGTCATAGGAGACGTTGGTGTTAGTAAAGCTGGGAGTTAACCACAGCCATGCTGGCCAACACATGGTCACCCAGGTGAACCTTCTTCAGGTGTGTAGCTGCGACGGTCCACCCTGTGACACGACCTGATTAGTCACACTGTCAACACCTGAGCCTCTCAGATGGAATAAGACGACTTTAGCGGCCCTGAGAGTCACATGCTGCTGAGTGCGTCGCGCCCTGCAGAAGTGTGCACACTGTAAATTCCCAGCTTGTTAATCAATAATCGAGGGACAACGACTTTGCCGGAGCAATATGTGGCGTCTGGCAGATTATGAAGTCATATAGTCGTATATAGTCTATCTCGATTGCAATCATTTCTAACGAGCATGAGGTGACTACAGGTCCTTGAACCTGAGCTGATGCTCTTTAAGAGACATGCACAGGTATTTTTAAGAAATGAAATCAATAAATGGATCAAAAACCTACAGAGACACTGATGGTATTGGTGTGATGAATAGCTCTACTGTCTCAGTTATAGCTCATAGTGACAATTTATGCTTTGTTATTACCTTTGTGTCGTCAGTTTAGAGTTAGAATCATTGTTACCTGGTGATGAATCTTAATGATATTTTTCATTTTAAGGTAAAAATCTTGTACGCAATCAAATTTTTATGGTTCCCAGAGGATGAATCTCAATAATATTCTTAATTTTAAGTTAAAAAGTCTTACACGTAATCAGATTTCCATGATTCCCAGAAGTTGAATTGTATTGATATTCAAAATTTTAGGTTAAAAAGTCTATGTACAATCAGATTTCCATGGTTACCAGAGGATGAATTGCAACGTTTCTGGTGATTTCTTCTTGAACTAACAGCAAATCAAAATTCACTTATTTAGCAAGTTGTCTTCACTTACACACATTAATACACATCTAGATGTATAAATAAAGTATAAAAAGTCTAAAAACAATATGCAAGAGTGCATATTGTCTTCAACATTGAAAGATAAATATGGTACAAGTCCAGATTGTGTAACTATTTTCACTTATCACATTGGTTTTGCACGTGTGGTTGGCTTGTTATTGCACATGCAACATCATTAGCTCTCACACTTCACCACAACTCCCCTTCCAAATCCATATAAAAAGCACCATGGGAAATAATTTACTATAAGTGGACCAGTTGCTGCCGTACAGTAAAGCTTAATGGAGAATGCCGTAAAAATTCCCTGGTAGCTATAACCTGTCACCACTGGACCGACCCTCTAAAACAAGCACGGCACTTATCAACCACGGACACCTCGCTGGAATGACAGCTGATCAAATCTATGTTTAGCTATCACAACACAGTTGGGGATTTATAAACATTTCAAATGTCAAAGGTCACAGTGGAGCTGACCTCTGGGCTCGAATGCCTGGGGATTCATTGTGATGCTAATCCTGTTTTATCCAGTCGGACCCTAAAATAAACCCAGCGCTCTGAAGAATGAGCTGTAATCCTCCATCAGCGAGCCCGTGCGCTCCTGTTCTGAGCTGGGATGTTATGTCACAGTCGGAGCTGCACGGTTAAAACCATCATCAAAATGAAAGACAATGGAAACATGAGCAGGTACAACAGAGAAGAACATAAAGGGATTTTCAGAGTTGATTTGAAATGTTTTTGCCCCGAAACATGTAAACAAGACAAATGCGTGACTATTGTACGATTTCCACGTAAACAGGTCAACAGGAGCTGGAATAAACACAAATAGCCTACACAGGATTAAACATGTGGATAATTTCAAATAAAAGTTTAATATATTGAGAAATACAACTGAACAGAAATAGCCAGACAAAAACAACCAACCAAGAACTGACATCCAGGTTTTTGTTCACCTTTACCTGAGGAAGAGCAGCTCAGAGTTGGAACCATGTGAGTTATATCAACATATAATACAAAATAACAGAAACAGATACAGAAATTTGCTGTGTGTGGTGTTTTGTTTTACTTAAGTTGCTCACAATCGAGTTGCATTTAACTTATGTTGACTTAATTTATGTTATGTTACTTAACTTGTGTTGTTATTTTGAAGGGAGCTTTTGTTTGAGGCAAGGCTATTTCCTTTGTATAGCCCATTTTTTACAAACAGTATGCCTCAAAGGGCTTTACATAGCATCATAACAACATCCTCTTAGACCCTCACATCGACTGAGGAAAAACTCCAAAGAAAAAAACCTTTTCAAATTTGAGTGCCACTCATCTCAACCAACAGCTTATCTCAGCCTATAAAAAACTGGAAACAGAAAGTTAGAAGTTGTGGTTGAATCAACATTGCTGACTCATTTCTGGACCGAATCATAAGTGAAATCATACCTTTATGGATGTGAATTTCTATCTTTATATCTTTAGATTTACCATGCAGAGTGCAAGAGTTCAGACAATTTCAGAAAGAAAGCAAAGAAATTGCATTTCCCAGAAATGAAAGCATTCTTTTAAACTTACTGATAGATTTATAGTGCAAGGGGGGAAAAAAGATTTCTTTTTTTTTTCAGGAAATCTGTGTTTTGAAACACAGAAAAGTAAAGTACATGTTGTGGCAAACAGGCTTTTTAATCTGGATTAGCACCTACATACACTCCTTATTCTATACATTCAGGGATGTACGTATATGCTGATGGAATTTGTTAGAATTTGCTCTAAGGAGCTTTAAACCCAAATTGCCCCCAAGTCCAGATGGCAACTTGATGGAGTAAAGAAATTGGGGTTGCGATCTCTGTAGAATAATATAGGGCTGCAAGCGAAGCAGCTTGAGCCAGTCATATGTGAGGTTCAACATGCAACATGCTACAATCCTCTTAGGCTCAGGTCCAACTTCACGTACATCTGCAGCGATCTAATGAAATGTATTTATTTATATATTTATTTATTTTTTGCCTTAATGCTCTCGGTAAAGCGAATGAATCATGACCATGCAGTAAGGATTACAAGATGGCTTCATTATGGACAAAAGAGATGGGAAAACGACTGTGCACAAAACAAAAGACATCAAAACTAGCATGGCTTCAAATCATCGCTCAAGTAATTCTCTTTAATGTAGCTGTCAGCTCTGCTTTCTTGGCTTTAAATCAAAGGTCAGACATCTGGCCTCGGGGCTTTCATGTAATTGCTCTGCTTTTCTAAAATGGACAATAGCATCAAATCTATAAATTTGATCAAATCCTCAGTGATTAACTAAATGAGCTCTGTTGTTAATCTATGGAATAGGGATCCATTAGAGGAGATCACTCACCATCTTGATGGGTTACAACCCCCAACCCTCCACCACCACCACACGTGTTGGGATGTACACAGGAGGTCACGGAGCACATTAGACACGTTTTCATTTTCCACACTTTAATTTTGATGACATATTGGACTCTCCCATCCATTGTTGAGCCTGCAGATGTCAGGAGATAATCACAATGATTTATGATTGTAATGGGATAATTCCCCACAATCCTGAGTCCTGTGTATGAGTATCATGCACAGTATCATGCACATGAGAAGCTGCACACGGGAAATGATAATTACATTGTTGTAAACGTGTGACCATTTGGATTAATGGGATGAAAATAAGACTTTATGAACTCCTAAATGCATCCCTGCAGGGCCGTTGCTGGGAGAAAGATGATGACAATTCTAGGGGCCCACAGACCAGTAGGGCCCACAAAACCCCCCAGTGACCTAATCCTTCTATGGCTTAATTATTCTCCATATAACCATGACTAATACTCATAGTAATGCTGCATCAGCATCAAAACAAAGGTTTAGTCCATGCTGGAGTAACGGTACCCTCCACAAACTGGATTAGCTAATGTAGCACAGACAGGTTAGAGGTTACTAGTGCTATAGCTGAGAGAACAGAGAACGCCAAAACATAAATCTACTGTAGTCACCAGAAAACGGGTGGAGAGAGAGGCCGGGGGCAGAGTCATAGACAAGGAGCGCAAAATATTCCAGCTTTGGGTGAGAGCAACATTAAGATAGCTCGTAGGCTAGGCTGGGCAGATACTAAGTTACATCAGAGTTGCTGGCCGTCCAGTGTAATAGGCCGTCTCACTGTAAATGCACTCTCTACTGGCCCCATCTCGTCCGAGAGCAGCGGTGACCGTGTGGCCTAGGGTCTCGGCCAGCGCACGCAGACATAAAACAGTAATTACACAGGAATTGCTTAAACATGGTTGAACACTGTAATAGATTGAAGTGATTTATAATTTAGGTTATCACATTGTGGGTTATTACTGCAAAGGCAGTTGCTGTGTTATGTTTTGGTTGGCCAACACTTTTGAGGTGTTTACTGAGCCCAAGCGGCACCTGTAGTGTGTGAGTCTGTTGCCCGGAAGTCTAGAAGTAAAGACGTGTTATGAAGCCATGCCCGGCCTGATTTTTGCCTCCTGCACAAAACACTACAAACACGATGAATAAACTGATACTGGATTGAAGCGTATTGAAAAATAAAATGCACTTTTTCTTACTGAATCAATACAGGACGGCCCTGCATCCTGGTATAACCCTGTCAGATTCATTTAATCAGTAAAACTTTAAATTAACTCAACTGTCTTATATTTCTCCAGATGATTTGTTTATTAGGGCTGCCAGATAGATTTAAATTTTTAATCACACTTAATCGCAAATGAATTGCATTTTTATTTGTTCAAAATGTAGGCTACCTCAAAGGGATATATTTCAAGTGTTTAATTATGGACAAATACGTTTTGTGTTACGCAAATATGACTTTATCAAACATTTCCATTCACCACGGATACCTGGTTTTGCTACCTGGAGAGCTCATAATGTGGCACTTAAAGCAGAAGTAAGCGATCCGGTCGTTTTCGCTAATGCTGCGTTCGAGGCAGGCTTTTGAAATCGTAAATTACAGCTTCAAGTCACAACTTACGACTTTGTAGCGTTCCAGGCAACCCACTCGTGTTTTTCCGACCTGTTTTACCGGTGAAAGTCACTATAACGGCCACTCGTAACTTCCGACCCGTGAACTCGTACCAGATCGAACTGATACAACTTCACAGGACAGAAAAACACGAGTCTACGAGTTGCCTTGAACGCACCATAACAGTCCTCGTCCCTACGTCACCACATTCACGGCGTCCCTTGGCTGCACACACAGCCCTGCATGCCGTTCTCTCTCCTCATTGGATAAAAACTGTAGGATACGATAAATGTTTTCTCCTCGGCTCAGAGCAGAGCAGAGGGACTGACAGACCCGTGTTTCGGTCCAAACACTCTATGTAAGTGATTGCTGTCGGAAGATATAACTATTTAAGACTTATATTAACACAAATATATCACTTACTTCTGCTTTAAACAAAGACGGTAACAGAGTAGGTATCTTTGATGTAAACGCCTTCTCTTGCTGTGTCCAAAATCACTCACTAAAGTCTGAAATTATAAATAGGCTATGCATCATAAACTCCGAGATCGAAAGTCTCTGATGGCTAAGCTCCGACTATCTGCGCATGCGTGGGAAAATTACGTAACAAAACAAACATGGCGGCGGCGGTGGCGCCCTAAACTCCATAGAAGAAGATTGTGTACCTCCATTCATGGCTGCGTGTTTTGTATTTCCCTCCAACTCTCCTTCGTCCTGCACGGTGGCAGTGACGAGCAGACAGCGGTCAGAGGTAAGGACATACTTTATTTGTTGTCGCTCTCTTCTTCCGTTGTCTAGATGAGATTATGAGCCACATTTACAACGGGATCTTCTGTGCCAAACCCGCAAGAAGCCATATTTTTTTTTACAGATTTCAAAATTGCCGCGGTTTGTGCTGTGTAAAAAAAAAAAAAAAGTCACAGCTAGGCGCCTGCGCAAATAACATCAGAAACTGGGATAGCCTGTATTTATCATGTAGCCTGGGCCTACACAGGGAATAACCAGGTTTCATCGAATATGATCATAACTGGGACATGGCTCAAAAAGTAGCTATATTGTCCACAAACCCTCAAAGGCCTCAATCTAATTGGCCTATGACGATAGCATCCAAGTGGTCAGTCCATGTCCAAACTCCAAGTTTTTTGCAATTGATTGAAACTATAGGTGGGGTCTGAGGTCATTATGATCAAACGTGTGTTTTTTTATGCATGAACACATTATTAAGTTAAAGGTTTATACTTATTTGAGGATCAGAGAATGCTCATGATTTTATTGATCCTTTGATCATGCATCTATTGCATCAGCAGCAGACATTTGAGGTCTCCAGATGATGAATCCTCATGACTTCCTGAATCATCTGACTTTTTCCTCTTTTATAAAAACTAGTCAAAAAGAAAACTGAAACATGCAGGATTGAATGTGAAATATGAAATTACAGGATGTTCTTTATGCCACAATCACCTGCAGCCTGCAGCACATGCTTGAAGAGTTCAGTCTGCAGATAGAATAATCAGACAGAGCATGAAATTACCTATTTTTCAATTACAAATGTATGGTAACAGCGGAGTGGAAAAGTATAGTATGGAGCGCTCTGACAGGGCCGTGGCAGATGATTTAGATACATGTTCGCACAGTGCCAGGGACTCTGCACCGAGAGCGGAGCCAATTCAAATATAGCACAGACTCTTGGGAAAAAGTTTCCTTGAAAAACATGATTAATGGCAGTCCAGCGTGTTTCAGTGAGGCTGCATGGCGTGACTAATGCAAACAGGTTTTCTTAGGCAACACACTAACCTTTGCTCAACTGGCACATACGGAAATTACATTTTTATTTCAGCCTCTATTTGACCCCGTGGAGTAGAAAAGAAAAAAAAAAGCCTTTGCAAGCGTGTTCGTGTTAATTTCAGAATATATTACACCCATGAAAATTTCAACACAACTGGTAAACCAGCAACTGATCATAAAGTTATCATAACACTCAGAAGATGACCTCACAAAGTGCCGATTTCATTTAACCGAACAGAAAGCAGACTGTGAAAAAAGGGCAGAGTGGCTGTGCAGTCGTTGCATCAGCAGGAGAGAGTTGGCTGTGTAAATTTGAGGCAGCTCTTTGAGCAAACAATGATATAACACTGAACAAATAGCGAGAGTATCACAATGTGTAGCAACACCATGACATTTCTAAGAACTGTTGGCTAATTTTGGTTTAGTATGTATAAAGTCAAGTCCTCATTGAACTGCAGCCTCACCTCTCAGCTATACTGGTACGCTATAGGAGGAATATCAAGTAGCTGTATAGTGTGTTTAACAAACACTAACGACAAAAATGTAAAGAGGCTACAGACATGCTAGCAGCTTTTTGAGCTGTGTAATACAGTGGTGATTTGAGCTAAATGCTTACAGCAGCATGCATGACTACAGATTTACTGGATTTGGTGAATTTAAACAGACAAAATATATTTGGTACAGTGTTTATCATGTTTATTGTCTCTAGCACTGTAGCAATTGTGCAACTATTTGGTTCTTAACCTAACCTGCGCTGGATAAAGGATATTTCATCCTTAGAGGAACCTTTTATGTGTGCTTTTATTTTTCTAATTTAACAACAATGCATAATAAATTCATAGCACCAGATGTAGTTACCATATGGGTTTTTGGGAACATTTGAGGAAGTTCATTCAGTAGTTGTTGAGACATGTCAGTCAGAACAAATAAAAAAAAAAACCCGACCTGTTGGTAGCACTACAGGAAAAATCAAGGGATCAGTTGCGTTTATCCTCCTGGGACAACGAATATTATGTGCAGCGTTTCAGTCGGTCGCTCAGTCCGCCAGTTTTCGAGACATCTCAATAAAAAACAAAAATGTCGACCTCTTTGTGACGCAAGTGGAAAAGTCAAAGATCACCAAAGACGTCAGGTTTCGGCATTTGGAAATTATAACATAATGGAAATTCAACAGCTGTTCAGATATTTCAGAGTGGACCAGAGCAGGAGACGAACCATCCGACCATCAGGTGTTTTAGGTTTCTTTAAATCTGCCATTTTCTGTCCTTTGCTTCCTGGATGATCTGCCCAGATTTAGGTTGGTTGGTCACAAATGGACCAACCAGACATTTCACCAAGATAAACCCTCTGAATGTATATATCCTCTCTTATCAACAGCTGCTTTCAGCTCTTATCGGTCTTCACCACAAGAGGAAACAGGGGTCATGGGAAATACGGTCCTGATTTTTTTTTTTTCAAACACCAGTGCCAGATAATTGGACAGCCACTTCCCAAACACTTCGGGGTACGATCTGGGAGGGATTTTATTTGGGTGTTCCTATCGCTAGTACTCACTGGAGCTATATTTCATGGACACTTGACTCATGACCTCCAAGTCCTTATTTAGAAACATCTGAGGGTGAAATTAGATCTTAGCAATATGCATAAGTAGAAATCCAGAGCATTGCAGTTTATTTCTAAATCTTGAACTTCATGTGGAAAACTCCCAGCTCTGTGCCAGACAACATCTCGTGTCCCCGTCATCGTCGTCGCTCCTTTACGCATTCCTCACCGTCATATTCAAGCATGGTGTTCCAACATCCTTAAACCTTCAACAGCTGAGAGTATCAGGCTCCCCCCCTCGAACACATGAAGGTTGACCAGGCCGTGATTACTCAGAAACCATAGCTGTGATCATCATCATGCCTACATCAAACATTCAGAGGGTGGGATGCGTGAGGCCTTTAAATGTGCCCATTAAAATGTGAGCCACAAAACAAACAGAGCGAGGGTGCAGAGAGGACGTGGAGGTGGCTGGAGAGAAGATGAATGACCTGTGTTACTAAGACACGCGGCGGGGATAGATCACTGGGTCACCTGCCTGATGTTGAAAGACTGGAACGACCTCTGGTTTTTGTAACTTGCGAGCTAAAAGTAGGACCAGGAGCTCACTCTGAACTCTGTCAAACTGCCCCGGCCTCATCACAGGTTCATGTGGTTTCACAAAACCTGCAAGTCTATATAAAGCATCAAAGTCCATCCTTCTTCACCACTTTACCTGAATGATAGATTTGATGATGAAAAGATATTGATTTTGCAAACTTCTGCAAAGAAGTCTCCACAGGGCTGCAGTTTCAAAAGAAAGACATATGACTGCACGCAATCTGACATGTTCACAAAGTAAGTCTTTTTTGTTGTTGTTTAAACATAGCAACACTGCCATCTTCTGGACTGGGACTATATGGAGATGGATTACAGGTGTATTTTAGAGGCTGTAGGTAGTCTAACCTCAGGCCTGTAGAGGGAGCTGTGGTCCACATGTTCTGTCAGACGTAGAAGTATGAAGAGGGGTCTTGCAGCTTTGGGGGGTGAGCTTCTTATCCTGTGGTGCCACCATCAGGTGGAACATTGATCTGCTTGAGTCACGTTGGTAGTCATTGGTTGATATTGGCCTGAGTAATCTTCCTTAACACTACAGACATTCATCTTTGCTGTATCCAAGTATAATAGAGTCACAGACACAATCTTGGCACAATTATCCGCATATTGTAAGTGATTTATGACTGTAATACACAATACAGAGATATACTGTACATTGCCTAATAAAGGAATCAAATAATTTCTCAAGGAAGGACTTTGAGTAAATGGTGGAGCATCTCTTTAAAATGAATCCATAGAGGTTCCACCATGAGTGAGTTTGACAAATAATTTGACATTTGAATAATTTCATGGGAGAGGAAAGTAAAGTCCTCAAGAACATTTTCAACCCCCCTAAAGAGAAGGATCCTTAATGCTCATCAAGTTTCATAATATGTCCATTACTTGAGTTTGGAGTAGGGCTGGGCCGTATGACCTAAAATTCATATCACGGTATAAATCAAATCCCTTCACGGTAACGGTATATATCGCGGTATAAATTTAAGTGTAAAAATTATAATGGAAGTGTTTCTGAATTGGTTTTGTAGTCCCTTAGCAAAGCTAAATTGACTAAAAAAAAAAAAAAAAGCAATGATGTAATTTTTAGAGCATTTATTGTGCAGAAAGCAGATCTCAAAACACAAAATAAAACTAGCACTTTATGGTGCAAATAGTGCAAACGAACACAAATAACAATGCCATAAATAATTAAAAGAATCAATCAATTAATAAATTGCTCATGTTACCTGGCCTCAGTCCCTGGTATCTCGTGTTCTCATGGAGGAGGAGCAGAGGAAGAATTGAAAGCTGTCAGATAAGTTTGTGTCATGTTGTTGTAGTTACGTCGGGTTGGATGCCATAATATCAAAAAAACGTGTGCTTAACATAGACGTCGGACGCGAAATAGCCGCGTTTTTTTTAATTCTCTCAGAATACAGACATTTCTGATGCATATCCAGAGTTTTGTTGATATGCACCATATTTGATCAAATATTGGTGGCTCTGTTTATGTTTGTGCGCATTCGCGAGATGCTGCGAGATGCTGTGTTTACATCATACATCCAATGGTTTACGACGACGAGCAAAGTGTACCTCTTTCAACTGGGCCAAGGTCCTAAATGTCCTGTTTAGTGTGACTGTGACCGATGTTGTTTGAGCGGGTCCCGGGTCTTCCGCACCATGGGCAACGATGCTAACGTTTTCGCCAAGAGGTCAGTGACCACTTGGCAAGTGGATTAGCACGTCTTTTATGGGTGAGTGAGTTTAACTTCAGTACCGCTAACCGCCACACGCTGTTACTTCTCCTTACTGGTACCTCGTGACTGTGACTATACCTCCGTTACATGACCATTAGCCCAAAAGGTTTTCTGTTTTTAATGATGTATGTGTCAAAAGTAATGAGATCTCATACTGGAAATCATCACGACAGACTAAAAAGGATAAAGAGAGACAGGTTTGAAGATGAAATTACATATATTCTGTACAAAAATAAACTTTGGCGCTTAGACCCCGGGGAGTAGACCAGCTATGTGAACTGATCTAGACACTTGTGTGGCAGGAAGCATGAGGCCGCCTGTCGAGGAAACTTCTTGGATGAAGATCCAGATGAAGACTGTCCATATCTTGATGGAGGTGGGCTGACAGTTTTGCTGCAATGGCAGCTGTTGGATGGCAGCTGCTGGATGACAGCAGAGAAAGAGAGTCCTTTTAAATTTGACAGCTTATGACTGAATGGTCGAAGAGAGAGAGGGTGGCAGACTGTGATTGGATGAATTAGGTGAAGAAAGGCGGAGCGAGATGAGTTGGTAAATTACAGTTAGTAAATAGCTTGTCTGATACCTTGGTCAAAGAGCTCAAGTCTCCTGGGTTTCCTGTTCTTTTGTAGGGTGCTGCTTTGTTTCCCCTTTTCACTCTAAAATTGCTGCTCAAGCCCAGAGGCAGGAAAGCAGTCCCGAGTTGGTCTTTAGCAAACCATGAAAAACGATGAGCAGTTTGTTCCACTGCCTATCACTTTTGGATTATTGCTGGGAATGTGGAACAGTGTGAACAATATGAACTGGAAACTGAATATGAGATCAGAGATGTAAACTGGTGCCAATCCATGCAATAGCTGTCACAGTTTAGATTTAGTTTAGAACATTTATATAATATGATCAAGTTGCAAAAAAATGTTTACAACAAAATGTATAATTCGATACATGAAACATTCCCTGCTTTTGATTTTACATGGAGCATCTTCCAACTCATTGTTGATGTTATGAAACTGAGCTCAGTTCATATTAGTTTCAAAACATAAACTGTGAGCTGAGGACAATGATGTTTACTCAAGTATAATTAAGAAAAAGTTTGGGTGTATGATTGACAGTCAAAATTAATAGAAAACTTGACTACTTACCAACTAATATAAGCTGTCTGCCAGAAATATGGGAATTATTATGATTCAGATATGAACTTTGAAACCAAGTACAAAGGGTTGATCAGATGAGAGGCATCTTTAAAATCAAACCATCTCTGTCCGCCATGGAGAAAGAGACAGTGTGTCTGTATTAACTCTCTATATATCCTACATTGAGAATGAAATCATATAATCCTCTGCAGCTAATGGGTTTACAAGTGAAACTTTGAGAGGGGAACACAATACCACTATTAAAGTATCCCATTGGCTCCACAATGAAGTTTAAGATTCTCTCACTCACACAGCCTGAAATGGATTACCTCCAAGCGGGAGCATGCCTATGTTCCCACTGGACTCTCTCTACCTATCTGGACTCTATCTATCTGGCCTGTCTAGCCTCTACCGGGTCTTTTTACTAAACTTAACCAACTCCTTTCTTCATTGCCTAAACCCAACCAATGGTGGGACCAAAGGGCTGTGGGAACATAGGGCTGAGGGAACATAGGGCTGTGGGAACATAGGAATGACCCCCCTCCAAGCTACAGCTCTGTGTGCAGTCAGTAGAAAAAAGTTCCTATCAGACTCCCCAAGTCGTGGTTTGTGCATTTGTCACGGCACCTAAACTGTGGGATTGATTGCTGTTTATAATTTACACAGCCACTTGTGTGTTTCTTCTAGGCCTAAGCTAAATATGCAAATTTAAAAAGTGCTGCAAATAAAAGTCATTATTATTATTTTTCATCATTTTCATTATTTGTATCCAGAGTTAGTGGCAAGGTAAATTTTCAATTGAGTAGAAGTTCTCAATAACCTCCTCATTTCCACTGTTGATAAAACACTGTTGTCCCTCGGTTTAAACAATACAATCATCGGCTATTTTATTTATTATTTATTTCTAAATTGGCTTTATATTCTGAGAAATATAACAAAAAAAGCACAGACCTTTGCCATTATTCAAACATAATGCAGTATAGACCTTCAGCACTAGGTGGCAGCCTGCGTGTATGATATACCATAGATGACAAGTCTGACTCTCTTTTCTTTCGTCATCTATGCCTGAAATTGATGTTGCTGAATACTCTTAGGCTGTCTTTACACTGCACGGTTCAAGTGGCCCAATTCCGATTTTTTTCTCTCAAGTGGCTCAGATCGGATCTGTAACATGAATGTGTAAACGGGACAAATGCGCATGGAATCGGATATTGTCAGATCAGATTCAGGCCCCCGTTATATGTGGAAATAAATCAGATACAAATCGGATCTCTGCCAATGCGTCTGCAGTCTAAACAGACAGATCGGATCTTCCCTGGCAATGCGTGTCATACGTCATCAATGATAATATTAATTCACGTGCTCACGCGTCTCGCTGAACCTCTGTAGTCCGTGATTGACACGTGGGGCTGACCGGGACTACCGTGGCCAGCTGTGGCCAGCTGTAATCACTGTCACAGGCGTTACAGTGTTTAATAAACTCGTCGTCCCTGTAAATGAGGGAAACCTCAGTGACCAACGAGTTAAAATAAAGGTTTAAATAAATAAAAAAATAATTTTTGTGGTGTCCGCGCGTCTGTTTTTTTCCCCCTCACTAGTTCTTGTTTTCATATAGCCACTACAGTAACATTCATTTCTATGCGGATCGATACGAGGGCAAGCGAGGGAGCACGAGATAAACACCAGATTTCAGGTTTTCCTACCGGCAAAAACTGAACCGAGCCGATAAGAAATCAAGAGAGGAAAAACAAACATTGTATAAATGTGTGAGGCTGTCCCGTCCTCACTACGTGACCGACGGAGGATCAAACGGTGGCACAACGTCACCGTCACTGTCTCATCTCACAGCAGCTCCGCTCCACGCATAGACTGTAAAAAAAAAGGCTCCACGCAGCCACTTCACTAACGTTATTTTGTAACGTTCACTTTGTAAGTGACGTGTTGGATATAAACTCTGTACACCAGACTCACCTTTGTTTAAAAATATTATTATATTATATATTATTATGTGACAATTTCCTGAAATCACTAGTTTATTTCCAGCGGGTTGTTTCATGCAAGCACAGCAGGTGTAAATGCAGATTATCAGATCTGGGTCACTTCTGATAGAACATGTAAATAGACCGTCAAAAAAATCGGATATAGGCAACAAATCGGAATTGGGCATCAAGACCTGCAGTGTAAAGACAGCCTTACTGAGAGACTTTTGGGAAGCTCTTGAAAAATTGTAAAAGTGTGTTTTCTATTGTCCATAATCAAGGAAACGCCATCATGAGAAAAAGGACATGAATGACAAATGAATGATTCACAGCAACAAAAATAGCAGTTAAAATGTCAGCTCATTATTTCTGATTGTGCAGAATCACTCAGTGTTATTTCTTTTTTTACTTGTGGTGCTGTGCTGAAGTTTTAGGCACTCCGTCCACATATTAAGATTTCAAGTGGATTCTGCAGCAGGACAACAACTCCATACATACAGTGAGACAGAGACTCACTGTATGTATTGAGAAGAACTAGCCTATCTCCAGAGACGAGGATTCCTGCAGCAGATGGCCTGAACTCCACAGAGACCTGATCGTAACATCCTGGAGCCATTACATGAAGACAGAAAACACTCAGACAGCCTAAATCTGCAGAACAACTGTTCTCCAAGATACTTGGAACAACCTACCTGGGTGGGTCAGTTAGTCGGCTTATGTTTACCAATTGTGATTACAAATTGTTGCAGTTGTTAAGGCATTTTATTCATCTTACCATATTTATGTCAGCTGTGAGCCTGCAAATATTGGCTTTAGCTACTGTGTGTCAATTATGAGAGTACCACTTCATGCTTGGCAGAGGTCCACTGTTGATGGTGATGTTGCAAATAAATTCTCAAATGTCCTCCTCTTGACCTCGCTCCCTTTCTATCTCCTCCCCAGACTTCTCCTCATCGTGTCCAAATGACTTTATGATAAGGACAAGACTTGACAGAGGAGAAGAGAGGAGTGGTGCCAAGCTACAGGCAAAACCCACAAAGACAGGCCTGGATGGTCATAGTCTTATAATATAGCTAATATAAGAATAAGACCAAGAAGCTCATCTACCATTTGCAGAAGAATTAAAAATGTAATACTATATGATGTCATGTTGTTCTGGACAAATTGCAATGTTTGCACAAAATACCTTTTCCACCAAGGAAATCTACCTAACTAAATAAATATGTTTATTTAGTGATATTTATTCACCATATCAATGTGTTTCAGGGTTGGATATTATCCTGCCTGCGTTTTTGAGTGTTGCTGCTGCTGTGAGCAGTGAGCCTGCATTGAGTCTGTCAGTGAGGATGATGTGCCATGCACACTTGTCTCTGGAGACGCTGCTGTCCCTGTATGGTCAGCAGGTATCATGGGCTCAATCCCCACCAGCTGTGAAACATTTACAGACAAGGGAGCAGTCAGGGTGCTCAGGGAACACGTGAGTGCTCCGCCTTCATTTATTGTTATGGTTTTCCAATAATAATAAAAAAGAGAGACTCAAACCCGTGCAAAATAGTTTCAATATGATTTAGTTGAATCTTTTTTTATGCAGAAATATTAGTTTATATTATCATATTGAAAATCACACACAAAAAAAACAGTTTTATGTTGCATGTACAAAGCCAGGCTATAGACCAAATAGATAACCTTCTTCATAGCAGGCACCTTGACTTGCCTTGTGTGAAAGACCCAGGTGTTGCAGTTAAAATTAATGATGCTGTATTCAGGAGTAGGAGTAGGAGTTTTTAAATTTTTGACACATGTGGCTTCCTACTGTGCCAAATGCCTTCAGTGAAAAGCCAGTTTAAGCTGGAGGAGACATTTTAATTTCTGTAGTGTGCATCATTACACCAGGTCCACAGATGTCTCATGCTATTTCTCAGTGTTGTTTTGAATTTGAGTAATGTATTATTGTCTTGGAAATGGTACAATGAGTGTAATGTAACGTTAAACATAGTGGCGCGACCGATGTTTGAGGTGGCCTCTCAGTGAAAACACCGGCCGTGCAGTGCGACTGGGTATCACTGTAAAGTGGATGACACTGTCGAGAGATGTTATGCACTATAGCTTTAAAGAGGTATGTAGGATTTTTACCTTGACTACTTTAATTAAACAGCTTCAGAGTAATCATGATGGTTAAATATATGACTTATCATTTGCTACAGGGAGAATCGAGGCTCTCTGCCTTCCACCTAGCATCCCGGGCTGAAAACTAACCTCTTGTGTCCCTGCTCTCGTCTTGGTGGCACCGCGACACAAACGCACCCTGTAGCCCATAATCTCTATGACAGATAAGACTACATAAATGTAAACATTGTAACATGTCATATTGTATCGTATATGCAACGTTATCCACCGCTCCATGGCTGGGAGGAGGGTTAGTGAACTTGTATAGTTCCCCTCCAATCCAACCTACAGCAATACTCAGTACAAAACTGACAACATTTTAACCCCTGATTTAATAAGCAACATTGCGTTAAACTGTTTTACTAAGCTAATTATCTGGTTTATCCTATGAGAAATGAATACCACAACATTTATTTTATTGGTAGCATTTTAGGAATATGTTGCTCATACTGGGATCCCGTGGATCTATGTATCTTGTACTGAGCTGAGAGGTGTGGAGGTGGTTCCTCTCATGTTTAGACCTGTAATCCTGAACTAAACCTGGTCTGGACTGAACCTTTTAACTGGTGTCAGCACAGCTCGATTTGAACTTGAGCCTCAGCAAAGAGAGGTAGTTAACCCAATAATCCTTTGTGCTTTGCGAGGCCAAGTAAGGCCTCATTTTTGCCTTTGTGGTAGAAGGACTGTGTATAGGCTACAGTATAGCTACAGCATAGCCTGTCTGAGGTATTGAGGTATTTCTTCAGTTCAGAGAGCTAGCATGGTACATTTTCTCTGTTAGCCTCCTGGATAACATGGTTTAAAGCTAATAAGCTGTCAATATCAGTGTTTTTCGCCCATACGCAAGTGCTACGTTTACATTAGCTTGTGGATACTACAATAAGCAGTGGTGGAATGTATACTTTTAATAGACTCATACTTTATTTGAATATTTTCAAATATTAGTTAATGTTATATCCAATATTTAATAACTTTAGTTACAGGTTATTTTTCAGGTTTAGATAAATGGTCAAATAAAAACTCAATCAATAACTGGCCCACATTGTGAATTTATACATTAATTAAGGTGACGGTTTTACTCAACAATATTAAAGCAGAAGTAAGCGATCCGGTCGTTTTGGCTAATGCTGCGTTCCAGGCAGGCTTTTGAAACCGTAAATTACAGCTTCAAGTCACGACTTACGACTTTGTAGCGTTCCAGGCAACCCACTCGTGTTTTTCCGACCTGTTTTACCTGTGAAAGTCACTATAACGGCCACTCGTAACTTCCCACCCGTGAACTCGTACCAGATCGAACTGGTACGACTTCACAGGTCGGAAAAACACGAGTTGCCTTGAACGCACCATAACGTCCTCGTCCCTACGTCACCACATTCAGGCGCATCCCTTGGCTGCACACACAGCCCTGCATGCCGTTCTCTCTCCTCATTGGATAAAAACTGTAGGATACGAGAAAAGTTTTCTCCTCGGCTCAGAGCAGAGCAGAGGGACTGACAGACCCGTGTTTCGGTCCAAACACTCTATGTAAGTGATTGCTGTTGGAAGATATAACTATTTAAGACTTATATTAACACAAAAATATCGCTTACTTCTGCTTTAAGTAAATAAAAAGTCCCATCTCAACCAGCTGCACCATATAATAGTGCACCAATTAATATGTTGTATTCTGAAATAGGCAGTTGAGCACAATCTTTAGTTATTAATATATTTTGATGCAAATACTTTAGTAATTTTTATTTAAGTAAAATTGTGAATGTATGACTTTTACTTAGTTTAAGTCCTGTATTCAAAATAATTATAAGATTAACGACATGATGGCCCATTGGAAATAACAAAAGTAAACATATTCACATAAACAGAGTTTTGTTTTATTGTATAATTGAATCAGTGACTGATTAATGTTGTTAGACAAGATAAATATTATTTTGTGTGCTGATGTCTATTGCAATAACACTTTTAGAAGCACATCATGTAAAAATATGAATATTTCAAATGTAATATAATATTTAATAAGAAAGGGTAACTAATTACAGTTGTCAAATAAATGTAGTCGAGTGAAAATAATATTACCAGAAGTGGTTCCTCCCTGATTGTGATATATTGAGAATATATGAAGTCACTGTTTGCGTCATGCAAACTTAAATTATGTCTTAACTTTGTCCATCCTTGATTAACTCTGCCAAGAAAGTCATAACACAGAGAGGCTGCGTGTAACAAACACTGTCTTCTTTCCTGACATTAAGGAGCCCTCGAGCATGGCCCTTAAATTCCTTGGAGAGATGATTCCCCAGACAGTCGGAAATATGCTCTGTGTAAACAACCATCCCTGCTACCATCACAGCCAAGACAGTCGACCGACACTCTGACCATGTAGGTAACATATTTGCACGCAGTCCAAGATGACAAGATGCAAAAGCCTTTGAGCACTGGGTCTGGAAAATAAAAGTCAATACCAATTACCTCATGCTTAAGTCTGTACAGATGTAAATAAAACATAAAACTGTATTGATAGGTTGAATATTCTTTTTTTTTTTTTTTTTAAAGTATATTTTTTGGGCTTTTATGCCTTTATAGATAGTACAGTTGAGACAGACAGGAAATGGGGAGGCAGAGAGAGGGGGGATGACATGCAGCAAATGGCGCCCGACGCGGGACTCGAACCGGGGCCGACCGCAGCGAGGACTGTGCCTCTATACATGGGGCGCCCGCTCTAACCACTACGCCACGCGACGCCCCTGGTTGAATATTCTTATCTTAGAATAAGTCTTATCAAACTAAAAACAATAAATGTGCACTAATGCGTTCCAAGGAAAATGTGCACAAGTTGTCTTGCTCTTTTAAATATGTAAATATTAAACTGGACATAAATCTTTCCTGACATATCAGCCCATCGACTGCTACCCCTCTGACACTATTAATAAACCTTTCGGTCCCTGTGAAGCCTGCCAGAGATCTATGGTTTCAAATGGCCCGAACAAAACATCTGTATTTTTCACTTTGTACATTTTTGCTCACTGATCCTGCAGTTCTGGTCTTGACAAGCAGCCTAAATCACTCCCCAGAGCTTTAAAGGAGGCCACACTCAGGCCCATATTGGAGCCATTTCCTGTCTCTGGAGTGGGCAAAAGGGTTGACCCTTGGTGCCCCCTCAATATAAATGCACAAGAACACACTTACATACACATATGCGCACATGCCCTCTTTTAAGACTACACCCCCACAGAGAGAAAAAGGGGAGTCACTTAACATTGCACTGCTGTAAGTGAATTACAGATTCTCTCAATTGCCCACTACGCTGCATCTCGAAGGAGAATAATGGCTGAGAAAATACAATTATATTTAATAACTTGTAATATTTAGAACCCCCAGAAGGCTGAGGAAAAGCAGAATCACAATTTTGGGATCATATGTATAGAGCTTGAAAATAAAGATCCTATCAATTTTCTCGCAGCTCGTTACAATAACAAGAAACAAGATGGGAAAAGAGGCTGAATTGTATAGAAATAATTGGAGAATAAAAGGTCACATCTGCACATTTACCCCTGGGTGATAATGTTTCTTTCGGTGTCTTAGTCTGGTGTGAACAAGCAGTGGATGAAACAGAAGCTCGATGCAATTCATAGTGTGATTACGATAGCAGCACGTCCAAGGACATACTGGCTCCAAGGCCAGGAGGGCTAAATAAGGCCGTATACACACACCACTGACAGCGAGAAAACCAAAATAAGAAAGAGAAAGAATAATGAGGTGAGAGAAAGAAAGCTGCAAAGTAATGTCTGTTTCAACATCTGTTCCAATGAGGCACAATCACAGGAAGTGCTTTGCCTTTGCTCCTTCACAGGGACACGAACAATAAACATAACAATGAGGCAATACATCCACAGCGAATAATGCAATCAACCCAAGAGTAATATAACCTCACAGCCTTATATATAGGACACGGATCAGTAGAAAGTCTATGTACTTGCCAGAAATACTTAAGTCAGATGTATGAAGAAAAAAATACACACCATAATCATTTTTTTGTTTTCTAACATACAACAATTTTAACTATAGCTGGAGTTCGCCTGTATATCAAATAACAATGTGAAAACAATGTAATAGGGGAGTTGTTCACAGTGATGAATGTATAGGGAATTATCAGCAGAGTCAACAGCTCCCCTCAGCTTTTTAGGAAACTCATTGTTGAGATGTCACGTCCACAACTTTTGTTCCCACTGCTCTAATAGTGCTGCGCAGCACTGTAGCAAATGTAAACTGGCATCTTTAGCAACTTGCTGGTGATGAATGTAGCAACTTTTTAGGTTCATATTTCCCTCAGGAGCTAGTAAAGACAACAAAGAGGTAAAAATGTGGATATTATTGAATAAAATCTTGGTATGCCTGTGTTATTTACTCTTCCAAAAGTAACAGTCTTGTTTTGAAATATAAAGTGTTGTGTGAGTCTGTTTGTGGGGCTTGATCAGTTTGTATGAACCTTTAAGTTCTTACGTAGAGGCTGAGACTCATTTTCTAAACCCCCAAATTTACGAGGTTCTTTTTGTGTTTAGCCTCCAAATTTGTGTGATCCTCCCTTTCCTCTGCTCCCCCCCAGTAGATTTCTGCAGGAAGCTTTTAACAATGGGACCACCAGAGGTTCTGAAACCCAGCTGTAAGAAACTCTACACACAACACACACACACACGTACACACACACATGTGCGATCATGTTTACATTTCACGCACACACCCACATGTACAGTACAGCACGGAGAAAGTGAACACAGCTATCCATTATCTTAGACATTGAATAGGACCTTCCACTGTTTGTATGATAAACCCATTGGCTTGACAGTAGATTAACACAGCTCATTCCAGAGACTCCTGATTAGCTTACAGAGACCGGGAACAGCTGACGAGCCAGCAGCACAGCTGACCTCATACTCAACATCTGGTTTATTTGCTCAGCAGAAGTGATGGTCCAGTCACAGCACCCCTGTTCAGTTTAGGGCAAAACAACTGGTGGTAGAAAATGACTCAGTGCATAAATATTATTCTAAGGCACTTGTCCTTTATTTCAGTTCTTCTTTTTTAAGATATTTTAATCTTCTATTACATCACATTTAAGGAGAAAATGTTAAAATATTACTTTTTGCTCCACTACACTTATTTGACATATTATTGGCATAAAAGTTTTTGTTTTTGTTTTTTTTTATAATATCACTGACTGTTATAAGGTATTAGCCCCAGCTTGAACCAGTAATTTCTTCATGCAAAAATGAAAGAAATCAATGCTGTTTTTAGCATCTTAAATACTGTATAACATTTGTAAACATTATTAAATGTTTCCTATTTTCTCAGTTAGTTTTATGTCACCGAATTTCTCTCAGGCTGCTGCTGGGACAAAACATGACATTTCAAGACCTCATCTTGGACTGTTGATTAATGAATAATAATACTAATTGCATATTCAACAATATAGTATTCAATTTTCATTCATTTTTCTGTATGAAAAAGCTTTTATCCTTCAAGCACAGTTCCTGATAGTACTTGCGTACGTTTACCAATATTAGCATACTTTAACACAGCTGCTTTGCTGTTTTTAATGAGGTAAATATCTGAATTCTCCTGCTACTAAAACAGCATAACATCTCAAGTGTTGAAAATGGCTGCGTTCCAGCTATTAATCCTGACCAGATGACTCTTGTGCTGTTCACCAGTTGTGGTCAGAGGCCAAACCATATTCACCTCAAAATACGGCATCTGTGGTCGAAGAAGTCAAGTCAAAGCGAACTTGATGAGGGAGCGCGGAGACCTTATGATCTTAATCATCTTCTGGTTTCACAGGGGGAGGTAGCATAGAGAAGGGTCAAACACACACACATGATATTCCCACCGAGTACCATGGCATATATACCTGAGGAGATGTGACCCCCATTTGCGCCCTTCTCTGCCCCGGGATTCAGACAGAAGACCTGTCAAACTGACCAAAATCCGTCAAAAATTAACTTCTTCACTATTATGACACAGGAATTCGAAAACAAACTGCTTGCACTTTTCAAGCTTGGCTACTTCTTTTACTCTTATAAAGTGTCACATTTGACCAGCAAAATGTTTTACTCGGTCACAAAATTATGTGTTGCTGACTGACGTGTGTGCATGTGCATGTGCTTGTGTGTCATGAATATTTCACTGACACTGTTCATCCTGTCATCTACGACAGAAACCTGGTAATCAGCTCTTCCCTGTTATTTTGAGAAGCTCATGATTGGACAGGCAGGACTGAGTTGGCAAAATAAAGTTTGATTAAAGACATGAGTTTTTTTTTTAAAGTTTAAATAATCACTATGACACTGAAACCACATGAGCAAACTCATAACTAACTCACTGTTGGGTTGCTACAACAGAAAATGTGGCATGTTTCTCTAGGATGATTTTGGGTGAAATTACATTTTTTGGTAATATTTTGCACATGGCTCAGCCCAAGGCCACACTGTCTCCGGCTCTGTGATGGGCCCCGCCTGGCTACAATAGCTGCTTCTTCTCCTTCTTCTTCAACCTATACCACACCAAAGAAAGCCAGTCATCAGCCTAAGCTGGAGGATAGTTGAGTCTGCCACCAGTCTCCCGGCCGTCTCCATATCAGACTTAACTAAAACAATGTAGGTGAATGTCATGTGGCAATTTACTGAATGATCTGTGTGGTCTCTGAAATATATTGTAGATCTGAGCTGTGTCCATTTTGTAAGTCATAGCAAATTCTGAAATGTATTAGGTTCAGAAACCCACTGTAACATCACTGTCTACTTGCTGAAATGTCAGTGATGAGAGAGTTCATAGGTCGGCTGTTTCCAAATTAGAACATTTGGGAAAAACTGGGACATGCTCATCGTTTTCCCATGTAAAAGTGTGACCCTAACATTAGGAGTCAACCCTGGCAGTCCCTATAGTGTGGACCCCCCCCAACCCTCATGCCTCCACCCGTGTCTGCAATGCTGTCATGTCAGATGTCACACCAAGAAATGACTGCACTCTGAGCTGAATATGATATCCTCCAATCACAATGGCTGAGTGGCATGTCAGAAATGTAATGCCACATGCTGGAAACAACTGTGCATGCGAACAAGCCCACGCCCACCGACGTATGTGTAAGCATGTTTGACGACTGTCTGGGGCGAAAGAAAAAAGTGATTATAGCAGTTCTCTTAGGCTACATCATCAAAAGCTTCATGCAATGACTCCTTGAAGGGGGGATTAATGTGATGCTGCCTGCAGGGAGTGACTGCAGTCCAGCTTTGGCACTCATCATTCTTAAAACAATCAATTCCGCTGACTGAAGGCCCACCAAATTTCCTGTATACTGACTATCACCATGGTCTGGGGACAAACTTTGACCAAAATCACATTCCTGTCATTGTTAGGCAGTCGTAGTCATACACAGCAAATCCCAGAAACATAATGGCCTCTAACTTTTGACTCTACTTCCACAACAATGCTGCTTGGACCCTTTGGAGGACACAGGAAGAAACAAGACTAACAATCCACAGTCATTCAAACAGCTTTTGTGAGCCTGGACCTGGATCTTAATTTCTGCATAATAAATGACAATGCTACCATTTTGATGTTAAAGACATAGCCTATAAAGTTTACCATGTTTGCCTTTTGCCCGTCAGTACTTAAAGCAGAAGTAAGTGGTCCGGTCGTTTTCGCTAATGCTGCGTTCCAGGCAGGCTTTTGAAATCGTAAATTTCAAGTCACAACTTACGACTTTGTAGCGTTCCAGGCAACCCACTCGTGTTTTTCCGACCTGTTTTACCGGTGAAAGTCACTATAACGGCCACTCGTAACTTCCGACCGGTGAACTCGTACCAGATCGAACTGGTACGACTTCACGGTCGGAAAAATACGAGTTTCCTTGAACGCACCATAACAGTCCTCGTCCCTACGTCGCCACATTCACGGCGTCCCTTGGCTGCACACACAGCCCTGCATGCCGTTCTCTCTCCTCATTGGATAAAAACTGTAGGATACGATAAATGTTTTCTCCTCGGCTCAGAGCAGAGCAGAGCAGAGTGACTGACAGACCCGTGTTTCAGTCCAAACACTCTATGTAAGTGATTGCTGTCGGAAGATATAACTATTTAAGACTTATATTAACACAAATATATCACTTACTTCTGCTTTAAAGGTACCACAGCGCATACCCTTCTTTGTGCATTAAAGGGATATTCCAACGTAAGCAACCGATCAAAAAGCCACTCCCACAAATAATGCTCAGAACAGCACCAAACGTCATCAACAGTACAAACAGGGTCCCAGCACATAATACGGGGCAAACATCTGTTAGCTTTGCCTGGTTTCTATTGAAAAGAGACCAAAACAACTCACCCACTCTCCTCCAGATATGCTATGCAGCAACTTTCCACGTCCAGGCACTGACATCCAGGCACTGACAACACAGGTCCGAGTCCGTGGCAGCCAGTGACCACACTGACCACTTGATCCCCCCAGGTCCAGCACATAGACTCCTCCGCAGCTCTCCCTCTTTCACTTTTCGCCTCAATTTCCTTTAGCTTGTCTTCAGTAAACTCAGTCTCAAACGGATAGAGGCGCGCATCGAAATGAAACCAGTCGTCGTTGTTCTCAAACTGCATAAACTCAGCCGTTGTCCCTTCTGTGATTTGTCGCCATGGTTACAGGTAGTCAGCTGGCGTGGATTACCGAGTGAAGTAGAGTCCCGCAGGCCGCAGCCGAATGAAAATGCGTGTGTATTACTCCATAAAATAATGCAGTCAAAGTTTCTATGTATCTTGCCTATCAGTTTATAAAAGTTATTATCGAGTGTTCACAAGGAAATGAACGGAATCCGGCATTTTGCGGGAGAAAATCACGTACAGTAAACAAGCGCGAGATTAGACGTGACGTCACACGCGAGAAGACGTTCGTTGCCAAGAGACTGAAGCAGACATCACAGAAGGGACAACCGTATCCATGGAGACAACACGGCTGTAGTTTATGGAGTTTGAGATCAAGGACGACTGGTTTTATTTCGATGGGCGCCCCTATCAGTTTGAGACCGAGTTTACTGAAGACGAGCTGAAGGAAAAGGAGGAGAAAAGTGAAAGAGGGACAGCTGCCCGGTGGAGTTTAAATGCTGGACCTGGGGGAATCAAGTGGTCAGTGTGGTCACTGCCTGTCCATGGCCGCTGAAACCAGATGTTTGTGCTGCCTGTCGGACAGTCCGACGCGTGTTGTCAGTGCCTGGGCGGAAGGAGGAGAGTGGGTGAGTTGTTTTGGTCTCTTTTCAATAGAAACCAGGCAAAGCTAACAGATGTTTGATGCCTTGTATTATGTGATGGGAGTGGGACCCTGTTACTGTTGATGACGTTTGGTGCTGTTCTGAGCATTATTTGTGGCTATGAGTGGCTTTTTGGTCGGTTGCGCGTAGATCAATAGACTGCGCTGTTAGTTATGGTGCGGTCATTGCTAAAGTTGCTACAACTAGAGAAGCTAGCGGTTAGCAGAGATTCAGTCAAAGATTTGACCAGATGATATCACTGTGTGTGGATTCATCAGTTTGCTGAATTTTGTTGAAAGGCAGTAATTCCTTCTCTAAGGATGGATAGCTAATGTCTCAATTACCAACTTCTGTGTCAATCTAATCTACCCTGAAGGTCTTGAGATGTTTAACTGAATATGTGAAAAATGTGACCAGCTGGTTGTCAAATAGTTTATTCAAAAGTGGGCTTGGCATCACCAAACTCACTTGGATACACCACCCTATACTACCACAACTGTCTCCTCAATGTTTTGCACTAATCCATCCAACAGTTGTTGAGATATTTCAGTCTGGACCAAAGTGGTGGTGTTGGCAGTGCATTATATTAAATTAGTGCATGGCATTTTAAAGTATGAAAGGCTGGGCTGCATGTGAAAATGTATTAACTAGATTAACATGCCAAGAGGGCTAAATGCATATGTGGAATTTCAACGTCATGCATGACTATAGGCAGCGATAAAAGATTCACTGCTGTAATGACGAGCAGAGCAGCTTAGTGTGTCTGTGGTTGACTGAAAGTCAGCGGTCAGTGGCCGACTGACTCAGTGTTGTGAGAGTCAAAGGGTCGAGACCCTGTGCAGGATCTTTACAGAGAGAGGTGAAGCTGCAGGGAGATCCCCAGGAGGGAGGAGACTGAAGACACTTCTAATTGCTGCCCACATGTGTCAGATTGTTGTTTTCAGCTGCCTAGGGGGTGTTTGTGGGGTTACTTTGAAGATAGTGTGATAATCATAATCACATGTTCCCATGCATACATCAGAAAATAACTTTAGATTGGTATATGAATGCCAAAGGGGTGAAGCCTTTTAGTGGAAAATGAAATTTTACAAGTTAGTCTCGTCTGAAAACTTTTTGAAGGCGAGTGTAGCATGAGCCCTTGTGTCACTAGACCAGGCAGTGTCTAATAGGAAACAAGGCCTAGATCCACTTATCACACTGGTTTCCATCTGTTTTTTATCATGGGCAATTCCCTATTTGTTGATGACTGTCCAAACATTTATTATAGACACATTTCCAGTATAAAAGAATAAATAAAAGAAGGGGTAATAAGCAGTAACAAGAATAGTGATGTGGGGGTAACACTCCAGAGATTTCCATTTGCTCTACTTGCTCCATTTGCTCCATTTGCTCTGGTTAATGTTAGAGTTCAAAACATAGTCAAAACCTGTTCTCATCAAAGAGGAATCAGTTAGGACGGATCTGCTTTCTTTCACTCTGAGTTGACACAGGACTTTACTGCTCAGTTCATCCCCAGTCATGCTTATAGAAGAGACTCACACTGCTGCTACCAACCAAGAGAAAAAGTAACCAAGAAAGTTGTTTTATCTTAGTCATTTCCTTCGCTGTTTTTTTTTTAGATTAAAAAACAGAAACAACCATCAGAATAAGTCACACTCCACAGTACAAAGCCAACATGTCCTTTTATAGCAATGAGCTATACTGCAGAGGCAAACACAGAAGCAGAAGTGGCTGCACCATTTTGCTTTTGTTAATACCAATGTGCTATTAAGACACTTCTTCATTGTGTATTTTTCTATCAAGTGTTTTATTAGAGATTAAATGGCAGTCGATTGAAAACAGGCCGTTCAAATGGATTAAAAACTGCCAGGACAGTGTATAAACTGCACCAAACACCATTCATTTGGCTCTTGATGGTAACTTAAAGGGGTATTCCGCCAATTTTATTTACAATGGTGAGTTTATTGGAAACCTGGACTTCAAAGTGCAAATTTAAAAGCTTATGCTCAGAATATGGGAAATAAGCATTTGCACGGGAAGCATTTGATTAGAGGTTTATTGGTTGCATTATCGGGAATGTGGGATTCACACTTCACACATTCTTCAACTAGTTTGAAGATGGAATATTTTGACCTCTGCTCCTTTATGTTTTCTCTTTTAATTTGCATTAGTAGATTTATTTTGGCCACTTGGGGGCGGTATAATAAGCTGAAAACACAAAATAAACAACATCATCATCATCATTCATCATCATCATTATCATCATCATAATCAAGTCTTTGTGGCAAACAATGGTAAACAGCTTCCTATTTATACACCCTTAAAGCTAAAACAGTGACCTGGAAGAAGCTAATGCTCTGTTGGGATTACAAGTGAAACTCCTCACATTAGCTTTAGTTGTTTGATCCATTGATAATATGATAATATTGATCATTACTGCTTCTGTCTGTCTCTTGAGAGTCGCACAACTTTATGGAAATAAATTGCTTCAAGATTCATTAGTGGAAGTTAACATGTGTTGTAGCTACTATTTAAATATAGTTACAGTTTTCTGGGTATCAAAACAGTGCACAATACCACCAGGGAATACCATACATAGTATATGTTTACTGTGAGCTGTCATCTACCTTTACACACAAGCACTGTCCTCTTGTATACATTAGAGATTCCTTAGATGCTCGATGTAAATAGCTTTCACTGGAGGGGAAAGGTTGTTATGGGGGGAAGAGGCTCCTCCGCTTAGTTTCAGCATAACCCAGTGATTGAGTCAGTCTGCAAATGAATGTTGTCTGTCAGACTGTATATGAACTGAGCTAATTTCCTTCACTTAAAGGGATTTACCATCCTCGGGATCTACATTTTGTCTTCATTACCTCAGTGGAGCCTCACACCGCAAATAGCAGCTCAGACAGGCTGCACTGATTGAAGAAAAATGTTTTTAGAGTATTTTATTCAAAGACAGTATTTGCAAAATTGAATGAAGACGCCTGTGATTCATTAGGGACCCTGAGAGGCTTGTATCTTGTACACTCCTAATGCTCTCTTCCTGTCTCCATGTATACAGACAGTTACAGGGGGGGAGAGAAGAAAAATGCATTAGAATAGACTTCCATAGCTAATAGAGGAACATGGTACATCAAGCAGAAAGGCAAGGGGACACAGGAAGGGGAGGGAGCTGTGTAAAAGGTCAAAATGAAAACACTAAGGGCTCTTACTACCACTCTATTTGGATTGTGACCATGAGAAAAACACGTATGAGTGGGCTAAGATGTGTGAGAGGATGAGGAAAGGGGGGAGCCGGGTGGGGAAGGGTATGGTGCGGTGAGGAAATGCATGGAAACTAATCAGAGTCTTCCTGAGTCTCAGCCAGAGATATCTGCAGGGCTGAAGACAGGAAGGACTCCTGTAAACTGTTTCATTCACTGGGAGTTCCTCAGATCCTGTCTGGTGCAGATGCATCTCTTTGTGTAAATCTTAAGTCATGCATGTGTTGTGTTTGCATATAGGTTGTGTAACCCCATGTTATTCTTTTTGCTGTATACTCGATAGGCTGCAACAGGATACTGTATGTATGGCAAATACCTCAGTCTGCATGCCAGCTGACGGCATGATCTTCATGTTTGTAGTTCTTTGTATATAAAGAGGTCCATAATATTTACACACAGACATGGAGAAGACTAACAGTGACTGTGCTGCACAGTGAATGAAGAAATGGAGACAGACATGCAGGTGTGCACGAGTTTGGGCATTTATGTGGGTGTCACGACACAGGAAAACACTATAGTGATGAGTGTTTGTGATTACATATTGTCAATGCACATCAGAGGGAAGGAAACTGCGAGATATAGAGCAATGAAAATTGATTTTTTATTTGATTGAATTTAGTTCAGAGGGGTTTTATTCACTTTACAACTTCAAAACCACTGAATGACCTTCACAGTAAAGTCTACAGTAGGTGACCTCAAGGAAAAGCCATTGGATACGGTCCAAGACAACACATTCAGAACAAAACAGAAGCAGCCGTTGGTCACAGGCAACAACAACTGGACTGTAACAATAGAAGCAACACGCCAGAGACAAAAGGACAATAAGAAGTGAGGCAATGTAGAAAGAAACATCACCTGCTACGTCCAGCACCTGTGGAAAAGTTTTTCTGGCTCTGCACATTTTTTTGCAACCGGAGCTGCAGTAGAAGATCGTTGCTAAGTCCTAAATGGTCGGCTATTGATTACCAGTTATTATGAAGGTATCAGTGGGAATCTGCAAGGTAAATACCGGCGGTTCCTACAGGGCGTCACAATGTAGTTTCCTGCTTGTAATTACCAAAATGAGGCTGTTACCAGCTGTTTGCTCCCCAGTAGTTTGATATGACTGGAGTCTGCCACCCGAGGATCTGCATGTTCTACTTATGAACTATTTCAAGATGATGATGATGATGATGAAGTAAAATGGGCAAATTTACGTCTGGAGATGTTGGACAGATTTCAAGCAGCCTGGCTGCGTTTCAGGATTATGGACAGAGCTGCTAGAGCATTGCCCAGAGTTATCACTGTTAAGGCAGATAATCGTTTTGGCTCCTGCATGGTAACACTGCACTTGAATAGTTGCTTGTGTGAACGCCTGAATGAATACTGACCACAACCCTTCCTATTACAATCCCATAATAATCAAAGAGTGATTCTTTTAGTGAGTTCTCCTCAGCTGTCAAACTTGATTCTTCATCACATTTTAAATTTAGACCTTTTCTAACCTACACCTTTTGTAACACTATCAATCACCAGGAGCTGAATCAGGGGATTTTTTTCTACTGTGGTCAAACACAAACAGCTCAACAATTTTTTTTTTTTTTCCTAGTGTGAAAGTGAACTGAACCACGCACTCACACTTCACTGTGAACTCCTGGATGTTGTGATATGTGGCTGCTCAGTGAAAACACGATTTGGTATCAGATCATAAAATTACTGAACAAGATATTTCAGAACTCTATAAGCTTGTTGAGGCTGGTTCATTTTGGCTGTAATCTACCCTACACTGAAAGCATTGTGCATCGTTATGAAAAGACACCACATTGTGAGACATGAGTGTTTAATATGCATCATTTACACAACAGTTTACAGTAAGACTTGTCATTTGCTGCAGATCAGCACAACGTTCGAGTCAAATGAGACGACATAATTAAGCAAGAAACACTGACTTCAGACTTCTTCATACTGTTGTGGCCATATAACTTTCAACACACAGTTGGCAAATGATTGTGGACCCCTGGGAAATGAGACTCGGTGCCAAATGTGGTCTGAGATCACTTTTTCTTGTTTTATCAGGGAGTGTAAGAAAAAACAACGTGATGTTGACATTAGCCTCTAATCTGCTCCACTTTTTTGTCATAGTCTGAATTTGATCAAAGTTCAGTTTAATGTGTTTTTCTTATGAAAAATGCCACATCGCCATTTCCCCACCGAGCCTCTGATAAAACAGGCCAGATTTGTAATTCTCCATGATGCAATCACAGCTCTGATGCAATGAAAATTATATTTTTTATAACTATTAAAATCGGATCAGGCTGTGTTATGAAAAAAACAAAACAAAAAAACAGTTCAATATTGAATTCTGTGCATTAAAATGAGAAGATTTGGAATGAGGTTGAAATTAGCAAATGCATAACGTGGCTCAAGACATCTTTTCTTGTCCTATGAGATTAATGTTTGTTGTGCATTGTCCCTGTTTTAAATAAATACATTTCTAATTCTTAACTTCTAATGATTCTGTGCAGATATTTACAACTGTCCCACCCGCCGCCTGCTTCCTCCTCCTCCTGTTCACCTCCCTCCTCCTCTAGTTGCTGTCCCGCTCAGCTCAACGCACTCGCAATGGAACAGAAGTCATCCCGACCAGTGCAGTCAGTCAGTTTGAGGGGTTGGTTCACTGTTAACACTGTCGATGCTGCAGCTGAGGACATGACTTGTGGACACTTGTCAGTTTTTTAGCCGATTTCATTTTTTTTTTTTCTTCATCTCTGAAGATCTGCGTTTCTCTGAACAACACAGCGGCGCGTGGAATAAACTGAAGCTCCGTCCGGGACCCAATCAGGCAGCGACGTCAAGATGCTCGGGATCAGTCAGCGTTTCACTTTGACAGCGGTGACATTTGTTGGTGAGTAATATGAACTTGAAGGAAGTTTGGCGTGTGTGCGGATTTTGATTTCATTTGGTTGAAATGACAGAGTGACAGACGCAGAGAGCGATCTTTTTCCTCTCAAGGTCTCCAGCGCATCTCTGCGTAAACGCCGTCCAGCAGCTGAGATCATCGCGCTCTGCATAATTGAACGACCAAAAAAAACGGCTAAAAGCATGCGTCGCCCCTGCGCGCCCATTAAAACAAGGTAGTGGCACCACTGTGTCCTCGTTAACTGCCCCTAAATACTTTCCGTCCAGATTACCCAGATGTTATTTCTTCTGACTGACGGAAACCGCAGAGTGGGACTTAATTGTCCCTACGTGCAGCAGCGTGGCATTGCCTCATATAATAAGAGACATTACAGTCAGTCAAATATTGCGCCTTAATTGAACGCTGCCCACGCCAAGTGTTTACACGCGCGTGTCAAGACATCCTGGAAAAAGTAAATTGCTTTGCTTTTGCAGTGTCATGTATTTTTTTCACCATGTTTCTGCAGAGTGTGTCATGTGAAATTATGTCATGTGTGGATGAATGTTCCACTGATCATTATTAGTGATTACATTTTGGTTTATATAAGGTGAAAAGTGAAATTAATATTGACTTAGCAGCAGCTCTGAGAGGCAGCGGGGCTCTGTGTTAGTAATGGATCATGTGTGTGTTGGTAGTGGGGAGTCCCTCCGGTGATGGGATGTGATCTCAGGTTTTTGCTCCAGAGCAGCAGTAGTGAATTAACTTCTAGGTCATGTCCAAGTAGTTCAAACATGAGGGAAAGTACCGGCAAAGTGGAGAGAAACCACTCCTCTGAGTTTGGAGGAGGAGGAGGAGGAGGAGGAGAGCAAAGTAAACAGTGCATGTCTCTCTTTAATTCTCAGATTCCTACGCTTACATGTGATACTGGCTTGTGATGGTCATTAGAGAATTGAGTTAGAGATGGAGATAAATGTGTGTGTCTGTCTCGCTCTCTCTTCTGTGTGCATGTAAGGAGATCAGAAGGCGCTCACAAAGCAGACCATCATCACATATAGACATCAGGTTTACATGCTTACTCCCTCTGCCTCCTTATCTACTGTATCTCCTCAGGTCTTGATGCATGTCATCAAACTATGATCTTCTCTCTGTCTGTGCAACTTCAAGATGACTTGTTTAAACCAGTTCAGCTTTCTCACTGCAAAAACTCAAAATCTTTCCAAGAATATTTGTCCTTTTTCTTGTTAAAATGTCTCATTTCTAGTCGAAACTCATCTCTTTCCACTTCAAATAAGACTCATCACCTAAAAATCTACTTGTTTTTAGATCATTTTCACTTGTTTCAAACAAATATTCACTTGAAATAAGTAAAAAATCTGCCAGTGAAAGCAAGTTTTTTGTGCTTGTAATAAGGAACTTGCTCTACTATCAGATTTTTCCACTTATTTCAAGTGAAAATATGCTTGAAAGAAGGAAAAAGTGTCTAAAAACAAGCTACTTTTTAATGTGATGAGCCTTATTTTAAGTATAATGCAATTTGTTTTGACTAGAAAAAAGACAAATATTCTTGGTAAGATAATTTGAGTTTTTGCAGTGCTCCCAGTACCTTACCATCATCCATACCTCCACACCCTTCTGAGTGCTAAGTCCAGGACTGTTAGCAGGGCTGGAGGACCATGACCTCATCTGGGTTACACAGGGGTGGAAGACCATGCTGGGAGATCCCGTGTTGTGCTATCGGAGCTACCTTTGCCTGCCTCAGAGGCCCACATGTGGTTATTGTAGTGGCAGCATTTAATCTCCGTAAATTCCTAACGGAGATGGGGCTACAGGTGGTTTGAGTTTGGCCAGTGCAGAGGAGAGAGGGGCATCTGGCTTCAATCAGCATGTGTCGGACCAGAGTGACCGCGCTCACTAAGGGACGTCAACACCTTCGCTCCAGACCACGGCTGTAACTAATGATTGGTTTTGTAATTTAGTGAACTGATCAATCATTTAGCCAGTAAAATGTTAAGATAAAGCGTGAGCTCGTGACGATAAACCAAAACAGAACTGAAACTATGAGTTGCTTAACCAATATAGTTGAAATAATAATTTGCAAAATTTCGGCCCCTTGAACAAGAGAGTGTTGCTTTTCTCTCGTTTTGGATTATTGATCAAACAAACCAAGACATTTGAGGGTGAGACCTTTTTGCTTTAAGCATTTGTAAAGGCTATTTAATCACATTTTGACATTTTCCCAAGTATATCAAGCTTGTGTGTATTATTTCTGGTGATATCAAACAGGACAAAGCAGCAAATTCTCTTATTTTGAAAAGCTGGAACCAGCAGATGTTTGATATTTTTACTCGATATTTGACTTAAGTGACTAATCAAATAGAGCTGCAACCAATGGACAGTTTCATTATGGTTTAATTCAATTTCAGTCCGGTCGTCTATACTGTATATCTATAACATCAAATCATAACATACATTATCTCAAGGGGCTCTTCAGGGTGAGGTCAGGACTTAATGATATTACAGAGAGAAAGCCAACAGTCCCTACAATGAGCACTTGGCAGCAGCAGAGAGGAAAAACTCTCTTTTAACAGGAAGAAACCTCCTGTAATTATTCTTGTTTTAATTAGTCAATGGATACAAAAATCTATCAGAATATACCATTGTAAAAACAAGCCCATCTGACTTCTTCCATCATAGGACGATGTCTTCAACTTGACCTGAAGTCTGCTAAAGCTTAATCTGAGAAGATGGAAGCAAAAAACATTTGAAAATCTGGATACATGATGTATGCAACTGTTGTCTTCTCTCTCTCTCTCTCTTTTGTGAATGTGATTGAACTTAAGCGGCATGTGGGAGACAAATATCTGCCACACAGAGCTTGTGAAGCTTCATGGAGATCACACATGATGAGATGTGTGTTTGTCAGATGTGAGAACAACCACAGGAAATTATGGAGCTCATATGATGATTCCTTTACACTGATGCTGTCTGTGCATCTGGCTTGTCTCTCTGCCAGAGAATAGACTACAGTACATGTTCCTCTTGCTTGGGAATGTACTTAATGTTTTAGTCTTTGTAACTTTTCTCTGCCACAAAGATGGAGACGTGGGTGAAAGGTTAGTCGGACATAAACTGATTTAGATTCCTTAACATTCCTTTGGGGACTGGGATGTTTTTTTCCTGCAGTTTCTCACATCTCAGATTTGGGAATTTGTCTTTTCTCTGCATTTTTGCATGCACACAGTGGACGACCACAGTGGACGGTTAATTCATTGAAAGCCGTAGGGTCAAGGAATATAAGTCTTCAGACATTAAAGCTCTGAATTCAATTTATGAGCCTGGCGAGACAGAGTAGTGAACTCGGCCGTTGCCGTCATTAGCAATCTATCTTCTCCTCTTCCTCCTCCTCATCCTCCTCTGCTTTCTCTACTATCTTTCATTGGAATCAGCTTATTCTGTTGTCCGCAGTAATCACCAGTAATTGGACATAAACTAAGTAATTATTATTCTCTGCTTGTGTCCTCTTCAGCATTTCTCATGTGTCCATTTTTAGCATTGTCATTTTTTCCAGTGTGTCAAGTTTAGCTGTTGTAATACACACATTTAAATGTGTGAAATGAGATTGGGTTTATTATCGCTGCACCATAACACTGTCGGACACCTTTAGTTACCATACACATGCTCTTACAGTGACAAACAAGAGACCGAAGCTACATCAAGCATCTCAGCGAAATCTTCTCTGTCTGTGTTCTCTGTAACACATCAAGTTGCATCACATGACCTTTCACATACAGAGAAGTCTTTCATGTGTCGGTGTCAACAGGAAGCTGATTGTTTACGCTGCAGTAGATTGCTTAATTGCAGAAAATACAACAAACATTTAATGACAATGAGATGGACCCGTCACTAAACGTTAACACAAGTATGAAGGAAGTCATGGTTTCAGACAACATTAATTTGTAGTTTCTGGGTCATGTGATCGGAGTGTGACGAATCAGGGAAGGACATGACGTGACTGATAAGTAGCCAAGGAGCTAACGAGGGTGGCTTGTGCTATTGTTCACATCCAGACTAAAACTCCAAACTTTCAAAACGAGCAGCAGTGTTGTCACTGCTGTGTGATGTGTTCTTAAAATACAAGGTAGTGTTGCCTCATTGTAGTATTGGTAGGTCAGCCTGCTTTGGTTTAGATTGATATATCTCAACAATCTTTGGATGGATCACCACAGTGGACGTATCTTACAGATTTACGTAGGTGATAACCAGACTTTTCCCGTAGTACAGCTGTAACGGTTGGAATTCATGGTTTACCCATTACCAAATGAATTAATATAAAATTTAGTATATTCATCCATCCGTCCATCCATCCATCCATCCATCCATTCATTCCTCCGTCCATTCATTCCTCCGTCCGTCCATCCATCCATCCATCCATTCATTCCTCCGTCCATCCGTCCGTCCGTCCGTCCATCCATCCATCCATCCATCCATCCATCCATCCATCCATCCATCCATCCATCCGTCTTCCCATCCATCCATCCATCCAGTCGGTCCAGGGGTTCAGGACTGTCCCACTGTGAAATCAGACAGAATAGACTTTCTGTAAGTGTGTAATACTGTAGATTCTTCTTTAGAAAGAAACCCACAATGCACAGTGTTGTGACATTTTCCATGGAATGACATGCAGTGCATCGTAAATCATCATAAACAATCTGAGAGGAAATGAGATGATGTTTTTATAGTAGAGCTGCATTGTTTAATGTGTTCCCAATTTCAACTGAAATGGTTGGTGACACTAGTAGTTCTCAGAAGAGAGAAGTGACTCTCTGCAGATCTTCACACAGTGATATCCTGACCCACAGAGAGGTTAAAATGCACCACCAAACTAGGAAACCAGTTGATCCGAGGGTTTTCAGTAAGTATGACACTGTGCCACTCCCCCCAAGACAGAATTGAGACAACTGGCTGCCAAATTAGCTGTGAGCAGTTCCTGTTTACAATTTTCCTGATTTACAATCAACCCTGACGTACCACCCAGAGCAACATGTTAGAGTTAGAGTAAGGGGCTACACCCTTAAGTCTGGAGTAACAATACAAAATGCTTTCAAACCATATATGACTATGTCAGTATTGTTTACACCTACACTCTGTCTTTTGTCAAAAACAGAGGCTCAGGTCAGCATTCGACTCCTTTTTGTTTTCAGGGGTCAGAAGTCCTGAATAGGAAGAACGAGTGCTGAGAGGCAGACAGGACATGGTGTGAAACATCAAAACAGACTTGGTCACCGTCACCGTCAATTCCTGCCTGTCTTGGCAAAGCTGAGATGGAAACAAAACAGCAACCCAGTTTTTTTTTTTTAACCTGACCAAAAATAGTTCGGTCTGTAATCACAAAACATTAAGACTTAGGACAAGTGATGATAGAAAAGTGGAGCATTAATCTTGATGGTGAAAGGGAATCGAACGCTATTCTGACACTTTGAAATAAGAATCTGTACAAGCTCAGATTGTTCCTGTGATCCATATCTACTGTTATAGCTATGATTTACCGTAGCTGCAGTGATAGACATAAATAAATATGTACGTGTTAAAATGTGTTTGCAGGCTTGACATTGAAACCTCATGCAGGAAATGCACATACTGTAAGAAACTCTCCAACTCACAACTCACACTAAAATTGAACAGACATTTTTATGATCAGTTTTTGTACTTGTAAAGGGAAAACAGAACTTTGTTTCAGCTTCTAACATGGGGATTTGCAGCTTTTCTTTGTCTAATGTGACTTTAAACTGAGTCACTAAGGGACTCTAAAACAGTTTCACTATTTTCTGACACTTCAGATAATGAAATGAATCATTATTATATTAGTGTTCATCAGCCTGTCAGCTTAGTTTAGTGGATTATACTTATTTATCACAGGGACTATAAGGAATTGTCAAAGAGAAGCATTGTGCCAGATTTAGCTAGTAGCTCGCAGGTAACACAATACAACGACCATTCAATCAGTGTGAGACAAAATTCATAAGGTGTCCACCACACATGGGACATGCACACTCCAGCTCTCCCTTTCCAACCACTTAAAGTCAACAAAGAGTCTCCCAGACATGCTTGTCTGCAGTGATGAGAGTGATCTGTGCATGGTTGACAGATAAACGGTAAATTTGGTTTAAGGAGGTGTCAACATTTCATTCTTGTAACTGCTTTGGCATTTGGGTGGCACTGTCGGTGTCATATGAAACTTGTTCAACGGAAAACAAACTCATGCACCTGATGTTCACACAGAGGTGACTGAAAATAGTTGATCTGGCAGGAAGTTTCTGTGGATGAACACAAAACCAAAGAGCATATACTTCACTGCAAATGCATACTGGTTAAGGGGAGGTTCAAAGATTTAGCCCTGAGCCTGTGAAACCACAAAGGCCACCCACATGACTTCAGTTTGATACTCTGCTGCCTTAAACCACAAAACATGTCTTACTGCTTTTTGTCTGTGCAGCATGTGGCAGCCATGGTGCAAGAGTTTACAGAGTGGAAGATGTTCAAGTTCAGGTAAAGCTGGTGTGTTTATATAACAACAGTCACAGCTTTCCTGGCACTGGTTGAAGCTGAAGACTGTTGCATCAGCAAGTTACAAGTTTTGCTCATCGGAAACAAAACATCAGAAAGGAGAGTGTATTTTTTAGAGATTTTATTTGGCTTTTGTGCCTTTGCTGGACAGTTTTAACGTACAGTTATAAAATGCAGAGAGAGAGATGGGCATGTGATGTAATAAACATCACGAGTCAGAATCAGACTTGAGGCCCATGGATGATACAATATGTATGATGTAAACATTTTCACAGACTAATCATTTAGGTCTTAATTTCCGCATCATTTGAGTTTTGAATTACTTTTATGTTCTTGAGTTAGCAAGAAAAGCCAGAAAAAAATTCTAATTTGTGTTAAAACAAGGAAGCTAAACAAGGACAAGTGATGTGTTTTGTTTTGTTTTTTTGGATTGTCCGAACAACTATTGGCTGGTTTGCCATGAAATTTAGCACAGATATGGCTCAGACCCAGAGGATTACTCCTAATGACTTTGTTGACTTTCCTAGTTGTGCCACCAGTTATTTTCACTGGTAGTTCAACATCTATATGATGGATTAGCAAGAACCTTTCTGACAGATTGCTGTGTTTTCTAGTGAAGGATGCCTAATGACTTAAATGATGTGAGTGCCAATGTGACTAATTACAGCCTCCCAGAGCCACAAACATAGCTGCAGTCTCTCAGTCTCGCTTTTTTTTTTTTTTCCTTGTTAACCATGGTAGTGGTGTGGCTCCATGGATGGAAATGTAGGTTGGTCCACCGCTTTGGTCCAGACTGAAATATCTCAACAAGTACTCGACTGATTCCCATGAGTTTTTCCTAGAGACATTCATGGTTCTCAGAGGAGATATCTGAACGGCTATAGGGTCAATCCAGGACTTTCCCCCCAGCGCCACCATCAGGTTGTTTTAGTTTGAGAAGGAAAATGTGCAGTTTTGACATTCTACATCTTTGTCAACTTTGGTGAAGTTTACAATGTACAATAATTAAATCTACGAGTATTATCACAACTCAATTGCTTACAATGACTAGTTGAGTCTATTGTAAGGCATATGCACCATCTTTGGTTCTGCTGTTCCTTTCTTGCTATGTATGTTCTTGAAAGACAAGAAAGTGAAGATTTCCTTTGAGTTTTCATCGAGCATCATCATTTAATCAGAAATGTTCAGTTAGTCCATTACTTTGGTTTAACTAAACCTAACCCTAACCCTAAACTAACCCCTAACCCTAACCCTAACCACAACAGTCTGGTTTTCTTTACAGTGAGCATTGCTGCATCACAGCTGCTCGTGTGCCTGTAGACTCTTAATCTTGTTACAGTCTGAACTGCAAATAAATAAAAGTGAATGATGACTGTCAGGAACACACACCAGGGTTGGGCTTTACCACACAACTGAGTCATCGTTTGAATCATTATATTCTATCTGTGACAGCCGCAGACAGAGGAGTGAGACACAAATAAAAGGAAACTCAGGGTTGCCAAGGTGACCGTTTCTGTTAAATGACTGCTAATATGACATCACCTCCACAAGTCTTATGGTTTTAGCAGCGACGTGCTGAACTTAGTTTCCCCTCTCGTTCTTGTAAAAAAGATGTATTTCCTGAGTTGTGTCTCAGTCAGACACGTATTGTTTACGGGTTCTCGTCGATATCACATCTTCAGCGTGCATAGAAACTCAAGATGTGCACACTTTCAAATTTGCAAATAGGAACATGGAAAAAACTTCTATTGAGAATCCAAAATTTACACTGAACAATAACAGAAAAAGTTGTTTTCTGCTTGGATGCAGTGGAAAAGTGTGTGAGTTGGCAACATGTGACAAATGTGACTAAGTGCAAAGAAAACCAACTCAGCAACAGATGTGTGAAGCAATAACGAAGACAGTTCCTTAAATTAATACAACATACAAAAAAGGTTGTCTGCATCTTTTTTCAGAGCCATCGACTTTGTGTAAGGAAACATTGGTCAATATTTGCTCGACACTTTTTACGGTGACATTGAACCAGATTGTGTTTGACTATGAGGGGATATCTCCAGCAAATGTTTGAAAAGCTAATCTTCCTATAAGTAGCCTCAAAGCCCCAAAGTAAACATAAAGACTCCCCTGATAGTGAGATAAGTGCAGGATAATCCCCGAGCTTCACCCAACACCGTCCACACACTGGAGACAGAAACCGATATCTGTCATAAAAGGTGTTCAAATAAACAAGACCCCCGTGAAGGTGCAACATCACATGTCGTGTCGGCTTACGTAGGTCTTACCCCTCCACACAAGGTCAAGCCACACACAGACACACATGTATAAACACACAGACACACGTTGTTGAACACATAAAAGCATTCAGCATCTGTTTCACACTTCATCGCTCATCACCACTTTACTTCAGACTGCTACAATTTAAGCATCTCGGGAGCATCCTCTGAACCCCGTCGCTGGGAAGTGGAATAATTGTTTCCACATTGAAGAAATGTCTAAAAAAAAATCTTTAAAAAAAGACAAAAAAAAACATTCTTGACAGGCACGCACCGGATGATTTGCATCACATTTATTAAAAAATGTTTGTTTGTCCCTTCAGTCAGCCACACTCACATGCCATACCCACAGATGTAAGCCGCATGCATGGAAGTATGCTGAAGCATTTTTCAGTGCGATGACCTCTGCCTCTGCCACAGTTGTTGTGAGGCATCAGGGGCAAAGAGGAGGGAGGTGGAGGCAGCAGCTGAGTAGACAGGGAGGCAAAGGGGAAAGCTGCAGGCGAGATGACAAGAGAGTTGTTGGGGAGGTCCGTATCAGAGAATGTGTGGTGGGAGGAGATTGCGCTATCCTTAGTTTGAAAAACAAGGAGAAGAGGGAAAAGTGCAGAGGTTAAAGACGGTGGACAACCACTGCTTCTGTTTTTCAAATAAGGAAGAGGGTTAGTCATCTCTGCAGCTCAAGGGGGGAACAAGTTGGTGTGTTTAGAAAGCGAATTTGGGTTCTGCAGACAGCACTGCTACAGTATTTGCATAGGAAGTCAGTGCACCTGGCTTTTATTTGCTAATAATAACTACAGCAGAATTGTTATCACTTTCTGTTTGTCTGTTGGTAAAGATGCAGTAGAATAATTGGCAAGATTTAGGGGTGCTGATAGAGAAACTTTGGACTTTGGAGACCACCTAGCTGAATGTATCCCCTAGCTTATAGACTCTTTGCAAAGCTAAGCTAAATGCACTCTAGCTGAAACTTCATATTTAAAGAGTAGATATTAAATCTACAGTTAAGTCCGGACAGCTGACCCAGGCCAGGCGCCTTGTTTTTGCAGCATTGTAACAATACCATGCCTGATTGGTGCTGAGAGAGGAAAGTCTGTTTTGACAATAGCAATATACATAAGGACAGTATCACCGTGACTGTAACACAGCCAGTGTTAAAGGCAAACCATTTCCCAGAATTGACATCAATTTGTAAAGCCCCGTTTGTTGTGGGTGTAGGTTGTGATTAAATGATTTGTAAAACAGGATTTAGGCCTGTCTAGAGTCATTTCCTTGTTTTTTACCACTGTGTGCCAATCAAAACCCCACTACTTCTTGTCAGAAACACACACACACACAAGTTTTTGTGTATTACAAAGACCCTAAATCCGTTTCCAGTTCAGGGGACATCCGTTTTCACTTGCTCTTCAAAGATCTGGTAAAAATGAGGTTGCTTCAATGTTAGAAGCATTTATAGTCAAGTCACGTCGCATTTTCATCAGACATCAACAAAGTCTCGGTGTGTGTTCTGGTCCCCGGTTTGATCGGTCAGTGCAGCAGGTCTCGTCATGATACCTACTCAGAGGAAAACATTTCAAAAGCAGTAGGGGTGTGCCAAAAAATCGATTCATATAAGAATCGCAATTCTCATTTAATACGATTCATAATTGATATAAAATGTCCCCAAAAAAATTTAAAAATAAAAAAATGAAACAAATCTGCTGGCTGCCAGCCTCCGTTTCCTTAGAATTTAAAAGGCAGCATGTTTAACTGCACTATTTTTTAAATAAAGAGGCACTTTTAATTTTGTTACTTAGCAATATGTGATATTGCTTTTATGCAACAGTTTCAACAATTCCATCTAAGGATGGATAAATGTTTAAAACTCAATACATGTGAAAAAAACACTTTATAGTCATTCTGTCTTGCAAAGCAGACTGGAGTAGATCATGAGGATCCTTTGCACACCGATAGACTGAAGCAGAAATCATTATGAATCAAATCGTTTTGAATTGAAAATCAATTTTGGATCGAATCGTAGCCCCAAAAATCAGAATCGAATCGAATCGAATCGTGAGATTGTAAAAGATTCCCACCCCTAAAAAGCAGCTCTGTACTCAAAGAATATTATGAAACTTTCTGTATTTCCTTTTTGTGTTTCCAAAATGAATAGAATTAGTTTAGGTGGTTGTATGGACACCTGTGAAGTGGTGATAGCTTAGATCATGGTTAGACGTCTCTCTCTCTCTTTCTTTTTGTGTGTGTGTGCGCAGCCCAAGCAGTGCCGCATCTGCATGTGTGCACCAGGCTCAGTCGCCCTCTGTCTCTCTCCCAGGCCAGCGCTGGGCCAGAGCCATCCATCAAACTGGCTTCATACAGGGAGCAGTGGGGCTGTGGCGTCTGCCTGGGGCAACATGTTCACGCTAACCTCTTCGACCAGAGGCCAACGGGAACGACCGCACTCATCATGACGCTCCTCTCCCGGACTAAAGTTGCATGGGGGGGTGGGGGGGGGCTGAACTAATTTGAGGTTGCAGTGAGCAGTACAGAAGGTCAGATGGGTGAGAATGAGGTAAAACATGTAGGTAAACAGTCGATACTTCATATGCTTCATATAATGGCATCAGCCAGGAATAGAGACCAGTGATTTTTGGTCTGGAGGTGAGATAAAGGTGACATTAATAGTTTAAAGAGGAACTGAAATTAGTGAAATGTCAGTGGTTACACCAGTTCAGACTCTCATTCTGTCTCAGTGTCCTTGTTTGACTCTTTAAGTCGTTGTGTGCACATTATTATTATTATTTTTCGTGCCTGTTTATCTTACTGGTTTTCAGGGTGTGTTTGTCCCGAGTGCTGTTTTTCTTTACTGTTCTTGAGTAGCCATGAGAAAACAGCAGAGAGACAAAACATGCAGGGGAGCTGTGACCTTCTGTAAACACATCTGTGTGTTTGACAGAGAGAGGGAGAGGGTGTCGACGGGGGCGGGATACACCCCCGCTGAGTCCATGTCCACACTAATGTGGATACGTTTAAAACATGTCTTCATTTTCGTCTTTTCTTTTCTCTGTCTTTTTTTCTTTTTTTTTTAGCGTCAAACCACAGTGATGACGTTTTCACCTCAGAGAAAGGATGTTATGAAAGTTTTAACATTCTCAGGTGCTAAATAAACAATTTTTAAAGTAGCAGATGAATTGAAAGTCTTATAAAACATGATATCAACAGATAGTGTAACATGATGCTACTCCTGCAGCCCGAGCCCTGTCCCGGCTCTTTAAATCACAGTGTGTGTGTGTGCTGTGATTCTTCTGAGCATATAATTATTTCTGCTGTGCTTGCTTTTCCTTTTCAATCCAGTAAGTTTACAAAACATCCCATAACTAGCAATTAGATTAATCTGTTGTTATGATCCACACTGAACAAACATTGGAGCTTCTCTCCAAAGAGCCTCATGAAGATGGCTGCAGTTCTGATGCCCGTGTTGCTTTGAATAAATAGAAACGTTTCAGTCGTTCAGTGATTTGTTTCTAGTCTAGAATTTTTACAGACGAATGATGTCACTCTTGTGGGTGCTAATCTTTATACACGCCAGTTAGCTTAGCATGAAAAACTAGGAGCAGGTGGAAACGATTATCTTGTTCTTGGCAAATATGGCAACCAGTCCCTCCAACAAGCCTCATTAATTAACATACTGTATCTGGTTTGTGGTTTGTGCTGTAACTATTTCTCAGTGAACAGCAGTTGATCTATCGACCCAGCAGCGCCCGTAACGCCAAGATTTCAGGAAGTTACTGCATCTGGCTGCCGTTAGCCGAGAAATATTAAACGTGCACAACTTATAATTTTGACATTTCAGTTTGTTACAGATATAACACACAACAGAGGAGGATTAAAGGCGCTGATAGACATTACACAGACATTTTAGCCTTGGAGAGAGTCAGGCTGTAACTCCAGTCTGTTAAGGTAAGATAAACTAATTGGCTCGAGCACTTTACGTAACGCACCAACGTAAATAAGCGAATTTTCCAAAGTGCGCTTCCAAACTGTTTCTCCAAGAGCAGTTGTGTTCTGGGAATGGTTTCTATATCAGCTCAACAAATCTACTTGAACTCACCACTAAGCTACATCTCACTTGCTCGTCTTATAAATAAATGCCATCAATCCACCTCAACAGACAGTGAACAAGAGGCACTTTGCTCTCCATGTATTCCTGTATCACTAATCAAAAATTTAACAATGTAATGGGCAGTGCAGATAAATGTGTTTTGGTTTAAGTGCGAGTTAAAAGCTAAAAGCCTTAGCACTTGATTATTTAAAACACTGAAGATAGCATAGATTAATTGCACTGCGATGTTGTAAAACTACAATTAGAGTATTATAGTTGTTGTTTAATATACAGTACAAAGCGTGTTATTTCAAATGAGACATATGGTTATTATTATGTCAGAATTGTTAGCATGTGAAATTGCACAGTCTGTGTGCACAGGATGAGAGACGACAATCTACACTCCTTTTTTTCTCCTCTCTTTTCATTATAATCTCACTTGTACCTCTGTTTTCTCTCAAGATTCCTCTTTGTTTTCACAGACTTTGCTCAAAATAAACCTGCGGTGATGCTTGTAAGAGTTGGCGATTAGCTGGACTATGGAGTTTACCCACGAGCTAATAGTTGGTTTTGCTATTTTCGCTCGCTGCCCCCTTCATAACATGTATGATTGTTTTTGCATGTTGCTTATTGATTCTGGGGGAAGGTCATTCTCTGACCCTTGGGTGTGTGTATTTTTAGTTTCTACAGAGGTATTTGATGTATCCCAGAAGCCCAGCCTCTCCCCTGTATGTTAAAACTGTTGTGATCAGCAGATTGCGCACTAGACTATGCTATGTGTGTGCGTCTGTTGGATGGATATGGTTCGCAGGGTGTCAACCACCCCTGCATTATAGAGAGAGAATTTGGGGGAGTGGGTGAAAGCCTTGACAACCGTCAGGGGGGATGATGTCATGCGTGGGACTCGGCTTGTATAAGGCTGCATGTTTTCTGCACCGGTTGAAAAGCAAAAGCTCTGGAGGATACATCTGGAAGTTTCAGAGAGGGGAATCTGACACCGCTGAGCCGACATGTTCAGTCAATGAATGAAAGGACGCACGGAGAGAGGAACAGGGGGGTTGTTACTGTAGGACGGGTGGGGGACGATAAGAAGATGAATGGAGGGAGGAAATCGTGTAGAGATGCAGGATGTTCTTGGGGGACGGAGGGATCGGAGGGGATGGATTAATAACTGGGTGGAGGAGAGGAAGCAGATTGAAAGAAACAGTAAAACGTTTTCATGGTTCCCAGATGATGAATCGTAATGAACCTCTTGAAGACCCTCTTGACGACCCTTTTGCACATAAAACATCCGGTCAGTTGTGTCAGTTCATTGTTTCTCCTCCAGGAGATCTTGATCTCTCTTTTCTTATAATGACATTTGATTTGGTGAGGTAAATCATAATGTAACCGCAATAAAAATAGGACTTCCTGTTTGACTCTGAGAGCGATTCAGAGCAGCAAAACAAATCAACCAATAAATTACTGGCGTTTATTTACCAGGTATTATTTTATTCTTATTTGCCTTTATTTAACCAGGAAATCCCATTGAGATCTGAGATCTCTTTTACAAGAGAGACCTGGCCAAGGTCATACAAGATATAAAATAAAAAATAAAACAAAATTCAGATACTCACACATAGTTCATACGAGAAAAACAATGTAGATACCAGTGAGGACTTTTGGGGGTATTACTACCTCAGATATACAACAAAAATATTGTAACAGCTCTAACAGTGACACACCCATCACCCTCTGCACAACTGTTCAGTGTTAAAGAGCCAAAGACTACTATAGCACCAGACTAAGCTCATGACATCAGCATGTAGGCTGAACATTTTCATTATAACCTAACGGATACTGGATTCTTTTGAGTTAAAATCCTCAGATCAGGTGATACAGATTTTTTAAAAAGATAATATGAGCAGGAAGTTCACATCCTGAGTCAGAGTCTGATAAAGCACCAGACTCAAGAGAGAAAAATGTTAATTCATAGTACATGATTGGGATAGATATGCATCAAAATTAAGTGAATTCTTCCCTGACTCATGGACCAACCTTCCAGCAAGTTAGGTGCAAATGTGTTCAGTACTTTTTATGTAACCCTCCTCACAAACAAACACACACTGTTCATACTACACACTTTGATGTAACTGCTCTCCTTGGACCGTCTTTTAATAAAAGTTAAATGGATTCATCGTCGTACCTTCCTCTGCCTACAGACATAATCTCGACTACAACTCAAAGGAATTCGGCCTTTTTGTTCTTCTCCGCTGCGTATGAAGGCACAAACACGCCTACATTCATGACCTCTTGCGTCCACTGCACACACACACTCGCACACACCCCACACTGCACATTCACCAAGAATAAAGCAGCATCGGAGCAGACGGTCAAATGAGAAAATTAAGTCAAAGTCCGCAGAGACGAGACGCGTCTGAAGTCCAGCTCGTGATAACCATTCCTAGAGTGTCTACAGAGGAAAAGTGTGGTTACTGTTAGACTGAAAAAAAGGCCGTTAGAGGAGAGTTATGGGGAGAGAGCAAGAGGGAAAGGCTTTGGAGAAAGAAAGAAAAAAAAAGCAGATAAGGATAAATGAACAAAGAAGGAATCTGGAAATATTTCAGTTTCATAACTTCGTCTTCATGGCTTTAGGCTGCCCACGGCCAAGCCAAAATATGAGGCTACGCTCTCTTGCCAGTAGTGTCTGCTGTTAAATGCCAGCACATGGTGAAGAAAAGCTCCAGCTCCCACCCAAAACCCCTTTTGACCTCTGAAGGGTCAGACACCAGTCAGTCATAAAAACATTAATGAATCCATTCTTCTGTAACACTTTATTTGAGGCCTATCTCTATAACGCATTATAATCATACTTATAATGAGTTATAATGCAGTTATAACACTGTATAACTATAGTTATAAACACTCATAAATGATCATAATGCTTTATAACAATAATTATAAGTATTTTATCATGACTTATAAGGTCAGGTATTACGTTATAATTATTAGTAACTCGCTGACAATGCCCACATCGATGCATTATAAATATTTGGCTTATAAACATGTATAACTATCATTATAAACACTCATAAGTTATCATAAGACTTTATAACAATAAGCATAACACATTATAGAGCATTTTATAATGGCTTATAAGGTCAAGTATGATAATAGAGTTATAATTGCTCTATGATGTGTTATGCTTTTTGTTATAAAGCCTTATGGCAATTTATGAGTGTTTATAATGATAGTTATACACGTCTATAAGCCCATTCTTATAACGCATTTTTGATGTGGGCATTGTTAGCGAGTTACTAACAATTATAATGTTTTCTAATACCTGACCTTATAAGTCATGATAAAATACTTATAATTATTGTTATAAAGCATTTTGATCATTTTGAGTGTTTATAACTATAGTTATACAGTGATGTAGGCCTCAAATAAAGTGTTACCCATTCTTTTACTCCATCTGATGTATTGTTACGATCACCCCCGTGTCTGAGCTGCTGCAGATGTTTGCTTGCACTTAAATTTTAGGCGATTTGTTTTAATGGTCTGTCCTGGATCAGCTTTACAAGTGACACGTGTTGTGTTTCTTACCACAAACTGATTAAAGCAGAGTTTCAGGGGTTGCATGATGACTTTGTTGCCCACAGGTGCTGATTTGTGTTAAGCTTTAAAGCCGATTATAGCTGGTTAGATATGTCACAGATGAGCAGGTGTCAGTCGGGTGTGTGTTTTTACCGAGGCTTTGAAGACCGCAGGTGCTGACTCTGGGTCGTTTTTATAGCTGGTTTGATGTCTCGCAGGCCAACAGGCGCTAATCTGTGCTGCTCTGGGCTCTGACTGCCGCTGCTATCACACATATATCTGACTTTTGCTGCTTTGCTTGACGTGTAGCAGGATTGTTAAATAGAGTCGTTTGGGTTTTGATAAGTGCGGCAGAGAGGGCGGCAGGGTTTTATTGTGGGTTGGTGTGGCTGACAGACCGCCAGGGTCAATCAGGAGCACAGGGAGCTTGACTGAAAACAGACTTGTTGGAGTCTTAAGGCTGTGACATTTGAACAATTTCACATTAAACATTTCTGGTGAGCAAAAAGATTTCTCTTAAAATAAGCTATGACACAATGTCCGTCTTTTCCGCTAAAGGCAGGACCAACACAGGAGCAGCTTCAGTCCTCTACACAGGAGACGTTCAGGAACAGCGTTGACTGGAGGTCTCCCGTGTTTTTGCAACACTCAGAGTCCAAACACAGTGACTTCAGCTACGTGCGTAAAACAGAAGAAAATAGCCTTTGCAGCTTATAAATACGGTTTGGGTTGCATTTACAAGCGCATGGGGCACAAGCTGTAACATGGCCCGCATCAACAGCTGGACTGTTAACTGACTCAAAAACAAGGGGTTTGTTACCAAGGCAAACACTGTGAGTGGTGAATTCAGTAGTTGATTCGTTAATTATTACTGTATGTCAGTTGACATAATGATAATTTTTGACAATGGATGGAGTCAAAGGCATCTGAAACCTGAACACATGATCTTGGGATGAACATTTTTCACTTTTATCTATTTAAGTAATTAACAGTGAAAAAAGCCACCATCCATAGGCAAAATACTTCGAAGAGGTGCTGGAGCTGAACTTTGAAACTTAGAAAACAACAAAATAACAACCACACACTCAAAACACTGTGCATATATCAATTTATTGCAAGCTTTCGATCATTGTGATCGATGCCTGAAGGTCACAATGACCGAAAGCTTGCAATAAATTGATATATGCACAGTGTTTTGAGTGTGAGTGCTATTTTGTTGTTCCCTATTTGAAAAACAATAAGCAAAGAGTCAATCTACTGGAAATAATCAGTTATGGCACTTTTATTATAACAATGTTATAAGATGCTTGTACAGATAAAATAAAGACAAGACCAGAGAAATAGTAAAATCCCTTGACCCATTGTATTTAAAAACAGTAAGTAACTGTATGAATGAGCTCAACAGAGACCAATATAATGTAAAATATGTGCACCAACTAGTTGCCTAAGGGGTTAAAAGGGCCTTCTTTTCTTTAAAGTAAAGACTTTGTTAGTGAGCTAGCTAATCTGACCTCTTCATGCAGTCTGCTCCAGAGTCTGTGTGCGTCGATGGCAAAGGTCCTGTCTCCCAGCCTAAACAACCAGAAGAGCCTTATCAGAGAACATGATGATAGTTGTAGCCCTGAACTCTACATTACTACACCATATGTCTGCCTTTCTTGCTGTCTCGCGTTGTGCTTGTGTTGATTTTGTAATGTAACCAGGCCACAGCCGCGGTCTGTACGTGGTGGTGGGCACTGTGGTCCAGTAGCTGCTGAGATACCAAAGTGTTGGTGTGACCCGACAACACTGATCCTCGCTGCAAACTCCTCACCATCTGTAACAGAGAGAGTACCATGTGAACCCTCCAGACAATGATGGACAGCTTTATTTGCCAATTCCTCAGAGGCTTATGAGGCCATTTCCATCCACAAAGGACAAGCCCACTTATTGGTTTTCCAGGGCAGATGTTGGCTGAGCTCACAGCTGCTTACATAACTCACTGGTTTTGATTTGAGCAGAGCCGAACCGGGAGACACCGAACACAGCTAAACTAGATGGGTACTATACACAAAAGACGTGTCTGTCAGGAGACGAAGGGCGCTGCTGTCCTGTATGATTTACAGCTCAGGCCGGTGTTGACTGTGAAATGTACTTGAGCTCAGTCAGTGATAAATTGGAAAGGTCTGCTTGGCAGGAAGCCATCTTAAATAAGCTAAATTAGCTGTGCGTATCTATATGAATGTGTGTGTGAGTCTCTCTCTGTGTGTGTGTGTACCTGTGGATTTGAGGGGATGCCTGTAATCAGGTTAATAGGAACAGGAAATGGAGCTTCTCTGGGAGATGGAGAGGGGGTATCAGAGGAAGTACAGAGACGAATGAGGGAGAAACAGAGGGGATAATATTTCTTGGCTGAGATTCCAGTATATGACTCCGCAGAACCGCCTCTCTCTCTCTCTCTGTTACTCCCTGTCTGCCTCTCTTTACCAGACGGCAACGTTAAAAGTGTAATCTTATATGAAATCCATGTGATCAACATCCAAACAGGACTGGATGATGACAGGCAGCAGTAGGTTTTTCTAACTCCCTTGTTTATTAGAAAGCAGCGAGAACAGCCATAACTGACCTAATCACATGTAATTCATGCATCTAAGACTTAAGGACAAGGTTGTATTGTTTTTTGTATTGTGCTTGTATCGTTTTCTGCATATGCGACATGCATAAGAGTCTGAACTGTTAAGATAGTATATTACATACACACTGGGCTGCCCACCCTCGAGGCTATTATCTAATATATTGGTTCATTTTTATGGTATATTGGAAAACCAGACTCCAGAGATTCTTTGTTAAAAAGATAATCTACAGCTATGAAATTCATACACATGCCGCTAGAGGAACCAGCTACATGATGTTACCTCGAGCAGATTCCAATATTACGGAGGAAGAAGGGGTTGACCAAGTATTTGTAGGCTTGACTAGTAGTGATTAGAGGCGTGGTTGAGGCGTGGCCTGGCCCCTGATTGAAGTTAACCAGTTAACTCCATATAAAACAATACTGAAAACATTAAAAGTTAGTGACTTATTCCTACTCACCGAAGAGAAAGAACAGCATTGACTCAACATTTGCCATGTTTTAAATCCTTTTAGTCCTTACAGTTTATTCAATGGTTTAATAAGACGGGTTCTGTACCACTCTGACAACAAGTGCGTGATCCAATGAAGATGCTTAGTGCAGTGATTCTCAAACTATGGTACGCTCTACCATATCTATAGGCTCCCTCTAGGTGGTACACAAAAGATTCACTGAATTAAACATAAATGGTGGTACTTTGAGAGGCCAGTATTTTCTGGGTTGGTACTTGGTGTAAAAAGTCTGAGAACCACTGGCTTAGTTGATGTCAAGTTTGTTTGTTTTTGTTTTTTTCCCACTTTGGAAAATGCAAGAAGGAAAAAGGAAAAGCGGTTTAATGGGTTCAATGTCCTGTCATTGCCTAGATGCAGTAAAAAGACTGGAACTACCATATTCTTCATTATACTGCCTCGGCTGACGGATTATAAATGCTGCTGATGAATGTCATTAGCTGTTGTAGGAGTTGAGTCATAAACCAAAGGCATCCGATAAATCAAAATGTTGCCCTGAAGATGGTGCTGATGAAATATTACGGGTTCACCAAAGTTATGTCAATGAATTCATCATAAAAAAGGTCACATCGGTGCGTGAACCAAGTTTTATGGCAATCCATCCAAATAGCTGTACGTGCCACTATAAAGCTTTATTGTGGCACTGGAGGAAAAATCTAGAGGTTCATTCTCTGTGGACCACAAATGTCTGTACAAAATTGTCATGGCGGTCCGTCTTAATAGTCGCTGGAATATTTCTGTCTACTGGACCAGCTGAACGAACAAGAGGGGTCAGTATTCGTCGAGCTTAAAGACTTCAGTCCAGACTAAATATGGAAGTTCTCTATTTTGTTTGGGCCAGACACATTAAACACAAAGAATCATCATCAAAAGAACAAATTGCTGCTTTTTTGTGTGTGTCTCTGTGTGTGTCTCTCCATCTATGTGGTCTGTGTCTGCTCGCTCTTTGTTGGGATCTCACTGTTCCCCCCTCGTCTTCTCCTCTGCACTCCCTCACAAGTCCGGGAATTGAATATGAAATTACACCAAATTCCTTTTGCACAGTTAGATATAAAGGGTGTCATTGTGGCGCGGACACAATGAGACATGGATGGATTTATATAGAGCCTCTGTGATATACTCAGCTCGGTGACAGACGGACGCAGTCTGTGCACGGAGCAGAGAAGAAGTCATTGTCCTGCAGGTCAGACCAGAGCGCTTCACACTGTCGTCTGAAATTCCTCTGGTGTCCTCCAGAATTATTGCGTGTATGTGTGTGTGTGTGTGTGTGTGTGTGATTTGGTTCACACAGTTCACCCCTCATCTTAGTATATCTCTATATCTCTGTAAGCAGTGTATTACTAAATATTTTTATACCGTTATAATTATATAAATATTGCAGCTATATTAAAGGGATAGTTCACCCAAAATTCAAATTTCACTCATTATCTACTCACCCTCATGTCGACTAAGGGCTGGGAGAAGTTTCAGAGTTATCCGTGCCTTCTCTGAGTTACAGGGGGGCTCGGCGCAGCACTGCATGTCCATATGACGGTTGCGAACGGAGCTCACTTTTCTTCGTCCAAAAAGACACACCAAAAAACATCCAAATACCTCCTTCCGCTTCATTGTAGCGGAAGCTCCCAGCACTGCTCTTCCTGGTCCGTCCAAATCTCGCGCGATTTGCATTGACACCCTGTTCACGGCTCTGCAAATCACGTGAGATTCCGGCAGAGCAACACTGGGAGCTTAAAACATATACTTATTTAATTTTCTTCGGAACAATTTCTCATGTTGGGGCTTCAATACAAGAGGGACATTACAGACGAGCACTATGGAGGTATTTGGATGTTTTGTGGTGTGTATTTTTGGACGAAGAAAAGTGAGCTCCGTTCGCAAACTTCTCCCAGCCCTTAGTCGACATGAGGGTGAGTAGATAATGAGAAATTTTAATTTTGGGTGAACTATCCCTTTAACATCCATTATTTATGAAGCTGTCCTATTATTAGATCTGTTTATTTTTCATTTCCGGGTTGCATATTGAATTATTTCTAAATGTTTATTGAGAGTGTTTGTTCATACTTACCGTCCTCTCATTAACGTGGCTTTCCTATATCAGGAAATGAAATTAATACGCACGTATCTTATTGCGGGGTTTGCTTATTTATTCATCAGATAATTTCAGCTCAACTCTCACTGGAGAACTAGCGCAGGATGCTGAAGGACCTCGATAAGCTTTGTTGTGTTTATTCAACAATACCCTTTGGCATTTCTGTCTTAACCCTTTTCTTCCCGTTGGCCCCTGCAGTGCTGCTGACAACGCGCGTGTCGTCCTTCAACGTGGACCAGAAAAACGGCTTGTCATTCAGCGGCCCGCTGGAAGACATGTTTGGCTACACCGTCCAGCAGTTTGAGAACAGCGAGGGAAAATGGTGAGTGTCATTAGCTGTTTTTTTTGGGAGGAAATGAGGGTATCCAGAGACCAAACATTCATCATCTTTCTCCACTACAGCGTTTCCTCCTGGTCTGACAGATGCCGCCCCGAAAACACAAGCCCGTTTCAGACAGAAATGTGGCGGCAATTTGTAACATTTCCATAAAACTGAATAACTGACAACGAAATGAATGAGGTTGGATTCCTGTGAAGTCAGCAGCAGCAGCAAACAAGCTTGAATGTGTGCGCAGAGAACTCAAATGCACATTTTATCCATTTTATCCATTTTATAGCCCTACGAGGAGCTTGTTCTCATGTCGCATCAGTCGGCAGCAGTAAAACTTTATCCTTGTGTTGAGTGGAAACAGTAGACAACATACCACAGTTCTTTTAAGCGATTCCTCTCTGTAGGTTATGAATATACTGTAGCCCCATCAAAACGTAAAGACTGGGAAGTTTATCTATATATATTATATACATGTCAGGGTGACCAGATCCCAAAAGAACAACTGTGGAACAGAGACTCATTTTATGTGGGACAATATGGGACAACCATTACCAGCGGACTGCAGGTTTCAATTATATATACTGGTGCATTCATCCTTCAAATACAAGACTGCATTACAAAGTAGAACATTTCCTGACTAGCCAAAAAGTCAATGCGCAGTCAGCAAAGACAAAAGTACAAAATTGACCATTGAAGGCGCAGAAACTGGTCAAAACTCTACTACCGGCTCACTAGATGACTACAGCACATCAGGACAGGCCAGGAAGGGAGGGATCTGAAATAAGACGATAGGTGAGTGTTGAAATAAAGCACAAAACAGAAGATAAAAAGCAGACAAGTAATGAACAGGCTCTTAAATGTCCTGTCATATCCGAATAAACCTGTCAAGAACATTCATGTAACACCTACGAATAATAATATCTTGAGTGACAAAACAGCATCACTCCAAGATACAGAATTACTGTAGCGCCAGCAATGTTTCTTTTATAGTGACACACAGACTCTGGAGTTAATTTGCGGTGTTCCCACTTGAGGATGTTTTATTGCATCACGATGAGTTTAATTCAACACCACATTAACAAATGACACAAACCCCCGATTCACCTGTAAAACCAAGTGAAGGGCAGCGCACCAGATGCTGCTGTAATGAGGATCCTTGTCTTTATTACTCTCGCTGTTAAACATAAACTGCCCACCAGAGTATCCACGTACCCGGCCTGTAAATACACTGACACCAAGCACCCGTGGCTCCTTGCTAAAACAGTCTGGGAACACAGTTTTAAAAACCCTGTTAAAGGTTATTAGACTGTGGTTAATGGCTGCGTGTATCTACATCTCTCCTTCACTTACTCCAGTCTACACAGTTTAACAGTTTGCTTCTCTCCAACCTGTTGCGGCACCACGTCTGCTCTGCTGCTTTCCCACATGGCTGTACCTGATGCTGCTCTGAGTCTGCGTCTGCGGCCATGATCTTATCCAGCTCATGTGAGATCAGTTACAGTAATTCACTCACTGCTAATCAGCCGAACCAGCTGTGGCTGAGCCTCCACACTGTTCACTGGAAAACACGTCGGCTCTGCAGCATCTCCAGATAGGGCCTTTTTTGTTCCGGTTCAGAGAGAAGTGCGTGATAAGGGCCCGAGTGAGGGAGGGAGGGAGGTTGAACCTGGGAATGAACAGCAGGCGGAGGAGGGAGGAGAGGAGAGGAGAGGAGAGGAGGACGTCAGAGGTCTGGAGGAGTGAGGCAGAACAGATGACAGAAAAAAAAAGATAAAAAACTGAATTATAGAGGAAATTTTGGGGAAATGAAGAGGAGAGGCAATAAAATTAGAGAGGATATGCAGCCTGGAGTTGGAGACTATTATAGAGGGAAAAGATAGCAGCCTGGAGGTGATGGTGTAACACGCAGGTTAGCTGCTGACAGTTGACCGAGCTCCCAGTGTGTTGTTGTTCCACTCTGTGTCTCGCTTTAGATGACCAGGGCCCATTAGAGTTGAGGAATGTTAATAAGCCCGAATGTTTAAAGGAGGGCAGATGACCGACTCTTTTTTAGCATCAGTTTACTGACAGAGTGACACGATGTTATGAAACTCACACATGGGCATGGGCGTGTAGCACAGATAGGCATGCAGACCCACAAATACAGGACTGATCTGCACACATCTGCAAGATATCATGTAGCGGAATGTGATGAGGAAATGAAGTGATAAGTACAGTAAGTGTTATTTTAATCTGAGCAATTTCAATTTCATACTATAGTTCCCGGGTGATAATAATAACAATATGACAGTCACAGGTTCAGTTATAGGCAGCTATAATAAACCGTGCAGCTTTTATCTGCCAATCAGAACCAGCTGTTTATGTTCACTTTAACTGTGTAAGTATCATTAAGGAAAACCTAAATTGTTGTAGTCCCTTCCAACATCCCAGCTCTTAAGCTCTGTAATAATATTTGAGCTCAGCTTGTTATCACGATCGTTAAATTGTGACGCTGTAGTTTGGTTCTTGGCAGGATTTCTAATCAGACAATCTTCACTTTTTACTTTTTTTTTTTCAAGGGTTCTCATCGGATCACCTCTGTCGGGACAGCCGGCAAGACGGACCGGAGATGTCTACAAATGTCCTGTAGGGAGGGGAGACAACACGTGTATCAAACTGGACCTGCCCAGTAAGTATAGTGTGTGTTTGTGTGTGGAATGAAATCACATTAATTACACAGCAAATAACAAACTAAAGATGAAATTTATTCATCTTTAGTTTCCTTTATAGGCACTTAATGCCTATATTATCTTACGATAGGTAATATAGTAGCTCGTTAAAGGGATAGTTCAACATTTTTGGCAAATTGGCCCATTGCCATAATCCCTATAGGAGTAGGTTCGTTCGTTCCTTTAATTGTTGGTACAAGCTATTTTTAGAACGGCGGAGCAGAGCCGCGAGCTGGGCTAATGGGATTTCTTGGTTTCCCTCATCAAACTCATCAAATACACAATCCAACAACTCCAAAACGCTCTGGTGGACAAATTGTGACCTGTACATTCACCACGCTATGAGATAATAACAGAACGTTACGAGACAGAGTTGTTTTAGAGGTAAATTCATGCAAAACAGCTGATGCACATTACTGTCGGGGCCAGTTTTTCAGCAAGCAGTCTCTGCATTTACCTCTAAAAACAACTCTGTCTGGTAACGTTCTGTTATTATCTCATAGCGTGGTGAATGTGCAGGTCACAACTTGTCCATGAGAGCGTTTTGGAGTTGTTGGATTGTGTATTTGATGAGTTTGATGAGGGAAACCAAGAAATCCCATTAGCCTCCGTAGCGTAGCTCTGAGCAGCTTGCGGCTCTGTTCCGCCGTTCTAAAAATAGCTTGCACCGACAATTAAAGGTAACGAACCTACTCCCAAAACTATAGGGATTATGGCAATGGGCCAATATGCCAAAATGTTGAACTATCCCTTTAAAGTTGATAAAGTGGTATGATGCTGTTTGTAGTATACAACAGGTGAAGGTGAGAATACCAGAACACCGATTTTAGTGAGTAATACAACCTTAGCAGGAGTGTGTATCTGTGTGTGTGTGTGTGTTATATTGTGGGCCTTACCGCTGGTTGTGTGTGTAACTGCACTGTGTTTTTAAGTCTACTGTATGGGGTCTCCTGGGGAGGAAGTGAGGCCCATCAAAACGGGAAGACAGTAAATAAACAAGGTTTTAATGTTTCATCCTTCCAATTATATCTTGATTAAACAGATAAACACAATTTAGCTCCCGGTCAGCTCTGTGTCTGTATTAGTGTTTGTCCGTGTGTTGACACAAGAGTACTAAGAGTCAGTGTGTGTGTGTGTTTAATAGATATATGCACATACCCAGACTGACTCGGGAATTAATGCATTTCGACACAGCTGTTTACACCTCTGGATTATCAAGTAATAGGAGTCACAGTTCTCCTGTTGCTGGTAAATGTAAGTGATAGTGATGGACAGTGATTATCCCCCCGCCTCAGCCTCAGCAGCAGCAGCGGAGTGTGCTGTATTTGTTTTATCAGGCTAAAGCTTAAAATCTCACAAACTCAAGTTTAGTCTGGAGAACGTCCACCGGGAATCGATTTGGACTGGCAGCCGGAGCCAGACCACTCAGCAAACAACTGGGAGTGGTTTTACATGATGACAACAACAGTCCAGTGTATTTTTTCCATTTTAAAATGAAACTGGGCATGACTCAGCAACTGTACAACCCTTTTTCTGATTAACTCCAATTGATTCAGACGCTAATTTTTTTTTTCGGATGTCCAAAACGATATTCTTCAAGCTCGTCTGAGGAGCGTGAGGCAAACCAGGGACGGCCGAGCGGTGGGTCGATGTTCCACTGAAGGAAAACGCCTGTCAATCATCTTCTAGTCTGATGCGTGCTGGGTCATTTCAGCCCATGCCCACCGACAACGCCCTCATCTGACAGTGCCAGATCTGGGTCTGCACTATTCCAGCACAGCAGAGAGAGAGAGAGAGATGCCAAACCATAATGAGCGAACTTGAATGTGTGCGGTTATTGTGTTGTAATTTTTAATCACGGTTCCGTCTGAGCCATTAAACTGAGAGGTGGCTATGCCAGGGCTATTATGTGTGATGAAATGTTGGCAAGAGGGTGTAAAGTTTATTTCCAAGTTTTCTGCTAAACAATATTGTTTTCTGTTTACAATCTGTTTGGAAAATTGAATCCAACCTCAGTTTTTGCAAACTCAGACTGCGAGACGGAGACGCTGCAGAGCTGCTAAACTCTGGTGTTTTCCAGGTTTATGCGCTGGTCTTGTGAGATTCACAAGACATCAAGCATTATTGTCATGCATGAAGTGTAAACTGACACTCATGATGTTGATGAACTTGTAAGGAACATGAAACATCACTGTAAAAAGAAAAATAAAGAAAAAAACGTGCAGCTCTAACAGGAGTCACTTTACAATGCAACTTTTGACCGTTTTCTCTCTTCGACTTGAGAGAGGTCAATCCAGACCAAGAGAGTCTGTGTGATAAGTGCGATTTGTTCTGATAGTTATCTGAAGTCACAGTTGACTGAGGACAAAGACAGCATTCTCCTACTGCAGTCCCACAAAGCTGCTTTCAGTCCCACGTGGATGCATCATGAGGTGCAAGGTCCTGGTTTGTGTCACTCAATTTTTTAAGATAATCAAGAAAAGGTTTTTGTGTTTTTTGTTTTTTAACCTACTTATATTCAGTAGTTTATTGTGGCGCATTGCAAATGAAAGTTTATTGGGCATTAAGTTAGACACAGTGTGTTAGAACAGTAGAAAGATTATGGTCAGTCCAAATATGCTGCTGTCTTCTGTGGTTTTCTAGTGAGCATGCAGGCAGGAAATCAAATAGGAAAGAAAGTGGGAATCGGTTCCCACACAGAGAAGGAGAGGAAAAGGTTGAAACACTTATTAACTACAAACAGTTATGTTGCTGCTCGGTTTGATGAGGAAATCATAACTTTGCTGCTAATGAAAATCAGAAATGGTTATACCGTAGATCAAAAAGCCCTGCATGGGAATTGGGAATTGGAAAAGAACTTGATTTAACATTTTAACAGGCATGTGAATGAGTTTGTGAAATTACATGGATCCCTCAGGGGAAAAAAAAAAAAAAAAGTGAGTCAGATTTCAAGGCATTCTCAAGCTGAAGCAAGAGTTTGTCTAATTTTAGCCACATGTTGTGATTCCTTAATGATTCAATTCCTCTAGTTCTCCTCCCTCGCTGCCACTGAGGTGTTTATCAACAAAACATATGGTTTTTGACCATAGGCAAAGTCATGGAAGGAGCTATATTTAACCACATGTTAATGGTTATTAAATCGTCTCGAGGTGGACGGAAGTATAAGGAAGAAGGGGTTTGACCATCTCTTCCTGTGGGAAAGTGAAGAAGAGGAATTTATCCAGCTGTTCTTCCTCTGTTCTTCTCTCTGTTTGTCTCACTCTGTTTATTCATCTTTTTTTTTCAGAAAACACAACTGTTCCCAACTTACTTGAAGTCAAGGAGAACATGACCATGGGAACCACACTGGTGACGAATCCCAACGGAGGATTCCTGGTGAGGAGGGGCGGGGGGATTTGCTCTTTACAGTATATGAAAGTGGTCCACACAGTACATTTTCCATACCAAACACAGAAGGGGGACTGAACTTGGCATATTTTCTGCAAGCGAGTGTATATGTTCACGAAACAGTAGGTTTGACCCTTCGTGTTTCCCAGTTTGGCTCCGTGTCCTGGGAATGCAACAGGATACTGTAAATCATGTGTATTAATGCAGAAATGCATGTAGTCGATGGTGAGGCCCATTAGGTTTTATGGATATAAATAAACCTTTATTTTTACATGATTATTACATTCACACGCTGTAAAAATGACAGAAATAATCGACACAAGGCCAATAAATGTGTGCTTTTGCAACTTATGTCGGCCTGTGGAGGTAGATCCTATAGGCTACAGTACATCTGCATCTGCAGCTGTAACTGAAGCTGGCTGTGAGTCCAGCACTAAATGTGCTTAATGTGAGTGTTAACGTAACGCTTCAACACTATGCCTGTGTTTACGTTCAGTAATTCAACACCCATCACAAGTAATGCAAAACATTTGGCAAAAATCTGATTTCAGCTGCGCCATATTAGACTTAAAATTGGTCTTTTAACGATTTTTATCAGCACAGTCGAATTACCAACCAGGTTATGGGTGTATTTGAAGTCTATGAAATGTTTTACTTTCCTATTTTTTAGCCCTGTCAATCATCTTGGATTTAAGGATAGTGGATAAATTGGTAGGTTCACCACTTTGGTCTCAATTGAAACGACTCAACAAGTAGTGTAAGCATTGTTATGAAATGTATACATTCATGGTCCCCACAGGATGAATCCTAATGCCTTAGGGTGATCCCTGAACTTTTTTTTTTTTTATAACAGAATCGTAAATGTAAATTGTGAAATCTCAAATACAATTGAATGGATTGCAATTCAATTTGGTACAAACCATCATGGTGACCATGAGGATGAAACCTTATAACCTCTGTGACTCTTCACGTAGGGGCGGCTGTCGCTCAGGAGGTAGAGCGCGTCGTCCGCTACTCAGAAGGTCGGTGGTTCGATCCCCGGCTCCTTCAATCCGCCGTCAAAGTTGTCCTAGGTCTGATAGCTGTTGTATCAGTGTACGGATGTGACATATTTATGTGTGTGTGTGAATGTGGTATATAATCATCATAATAGTAATAATCAAGTGCATTAAGGCTCATAGTGCTTTATAAAAACAATCCATAATCATTCCATGTAGCTCCATCATCACGCCCCATCAGCCTTATTTCCCTGTTAGCATGCTCACATTTGCTAAGTAGTAGTAGTAGTAGCAGTAGCCTAGCTGCTATTCATTAGCATTGTCACAGAGAGCTTGTTAGCATGCTGATGCTAGTGTTAAGTACTTGCAGCTTCACAGAGTTGCTGCCGTAGCCCGGCCCGGGTCTTGTTCTTGTATGTATATATGTAAGGAAAGCACTGAGTTTGTGGAGCATGCAGGGGAATGTGAGGAAATGAGGCTGAAAGATTAATAGATGTTATTTAATTTTCCAGTCGTTGTAGGTCATTTCAAAGTCCTACTCCATGGCAGTCTCACTTTCTCTGCTTCTCTTCTCTTCTCTGCTCTTCTCTCTGGAGAAGCTAAGTCTGGTGGTTTTTAATAGTCTCTGTGTAATCCTCAGTTTGAGTAGTTCTTTCCTCTGGGTTTTCTGTCTTCAGTAGCCCTGAACCTCCTCTCACCCATGACCTCATACTAGTGGAAACCTAACCAGTCACAGTTTTTTTTTACTCTCTCTAGCAACTAGAGTCTCAGTTTGTTGGTGTGTGTGTGTCTTGTCTCCACAGGCGTGCGGTCCTCAGTACGGCTACATGTGCGGGCAGCAGCAGTACATCTCTGGAGTTTGTGCGAACGTCAGCTCTTCTTTCCAGATCCTCAACTCTGTGGCTCCGACCGTGCAAGGTACGAAACATGGAGTAAAAGACACCGCAGGCAGATCTGCCCAGGACGGACACTACAGGGCATCTGCACAACTTGCCTGTTGGGAATAAGAGATCGTAATCTGCTCCTCACAGTAGTACCACCCAAAACCCTGACATCAAACTCTCCCTCCCCAAGCGAAAAGAGAGATTAGAGCATTCTTCTTAATGTAAACTTGTCTGCGACCCCATCCCTCTGCGGCCCAGCCCTTCTGCTGCGTTGTATGCCCAAGTTAGGAGACAACGCACTGGGGGCCTAGCTGCGCTCTGTTTCCCAGGAAGGAAACAACGTAGAACGAACCAGACAGTAAACAGTCATTTTCTCTTTCTGTTTCCCATGTTCTTTCACTATCACTTCTCTCTGGCTTTCCCTCAACAGAAACAAACACATATACACAGTCCGCCGGCCATATAATGCTGCTATAAAAAAAACAAAAACAAACATGATTCCAGTGTAACTGTTAAATGATTAATTGAGACAGCTAGCGGCCGACCTGCCGGTGACAGAATGGCTACAGCAACAGGCACAAATCCTGAAGTAAAAAAATTATTACGTAAAAGATGAGTTTTAAGTTTTGACTTAAACTTGAGGAGGTTGTTCCAGAGAAAGAGGGGAAAAAATCTCTGCAGCTTGCTGACTCCCTTTGAACTCTGGGGACAGAGAGGAGCCCTGTACTCTGGGAACGTCGAGCACGGGGTGGAATATAAGGTTTAAGGAGATCAGACAGGTATGAGGGGGCAAGCCCATTTACAATTTGGTACGCTGTTAAAAGCACCTTGAAGTCTGATCTGACGTGGATAGAGTGCCAATGAAGTGAAGCTTGTAATTTGGTCATATTTTCTGGATTTAGTAAAAAAATTCTCAACCTATTAAAGACTGAACAGGTTGCAGAGCAGAAATAAAATGTTATTTTGAATATCTTTAAAAGCCTTGAGGTCTAAAATCATCCACTAATTCACCAGAAGGCAAAAAAAAAGGATTGGAGTAAAAGTGAACATAACATAATTTCAGAAACGTTGCTCTACATTATTACATTTCGATTTGAGGCTTGTGCAGTGTAGTGTTGTGTAGTGAAGTGTAGTGTTGCTGTGGGCACAAGTAAACAGGAAGAGGACTGAATGTGTTACATAATCAAATTTCTCTTTGAGGAGTAAAATCTGTGTTTTTAATGCATTTATCAAGACCAGGTTCCAGATTTGGAAAAGATATACAACATTAAAGATGGTATGATGTGTGTAACAGAAGGCCAGTCTCACCCTCCAGTTCACCTGTAATTACAAACAGAGAAACAAAAAAACCCAAAAGTGTCCTTTAACCAGCTCTAATTTTTTGGCTTTGCTCCAGATTGTGGGAAGGAGCTGGACATTGTGATGGTTCTGGATGGATCGAACAGCATCTACCCCTGGTCCAGTATTATTGATTTCCTGAAGCGTTTCCTCGGGAATATTGATATCGGACCTAAACTCTCACAGGTCAGTGTTGACTTGATTCCTGCTGCAAATGACTGTAACACAGGGCGATATGATATCAGGTGGATAAATGGATGTCTTAGTTATATAACATTAGATTGAAAAAGCATGAATGAAGGAATATATTCATCTCTGCCAACTCAGTTTTTCATATTATATTATACTGAACGACATAAGTACCCTCCATTATGGAATTTCCCACATGGTGCCAACGTTAAGAATAACTGTCAGATGCCACGAATATCGCAGACTTTATGAGCTGAAGACTTTGTCGTCTTTAAGGTAATTTTAGCCTCCGTCTTACTAAGTTATACCTTGAGTTTATTTCTGTCTTCTTGTCTTGGATGGCTCTTCACATGGGTGGTTAGTTTTTATTATGGTTACACTGATCTGGCTGCTGGAGCTCGTGGAGTTTTCCAGAGGGGGAAACACTGGAAAGTCTTCTCTCTGTGCAGCTCGGCGGTTGTAAGTCACATCTTCCATGGCTGCTCAAGTCCTCTGCCTGCTGTATAAAGAAAATTGTGTCATGCAAACCCCCACCAGATCCAACCACATCCTCTCTCCACTCTGTCTGGGAGGGGACAGAGGAGAAGACAAGAAGAACGTAGAAGGAGAGAGAAGAAAAAATACATTTAATGGAGGAAACATTTACAAGAAAAACGTGTGTGCGTGTGTTTGTTTGTTTGTGTTTCCAGGTGGGAATAGTGTCCTACGGTGAGACCGTCACTCACCGTGTCAACCTGAGCCAGTTTGACAACACTCCTGCTCTGTTGGAGTTTGTCAATGACCTTCCTCAGCAGACCGGCTTCAAGACCATGACTTTCCTCGGCATTGACGATGCCAGGTACTCAGCTTTAAGCCCTCCAGATCAGCTAAACCAACCTGGCAACGCAAAGTAGCAGTAGCAGCAGCTGTCACTTAAGTTCTTCTGGTCTCGAACTGGTTTTATTTCTGTTAGTGTGGACAGATAATGCACTCAGAGCGGCTTCTTACCTCAGACATCAATATGGTGAACACATGTTGGTCAAACGCTTTGGATGTCATCTGTCAGAGTTTCCCTAAACTACCCAGGTCAAGCTGCTATTCATGAAAGATGAGGTTTAACTCCTTATAGTTGACACTCCAAGGTCTGTTAAAGTGATAGTTCAACATTTTCGTAAATGCAGAGACTGCTTGCTGAAATACTGCCCTCGACAGGAACGCACATCAGCTGTTTTGCATGAATTTACCTCTAAAACAACTCTGTCTCATAACGTTCCATTATTATCTCATAGCGTGGTGAATGTGCAGGTCACAACTTGTCCACCAGAGCATTTTGGAGTTGTTGGATTGTGTATTTGATGAGTTTGATGAGGGAAACCAAGAAATCCCATTAGCCTCCGTAGCGTAGCTCTGAGCAGCTCGCGGCTCTGCTCCGCCGTTCTAAAAATAGCTTGCACCGACAACGAACCTACTGCTATGACTATAGTGATTATGGCAATGGGCCAGTTTGCCAAAATGTTGAACTATCCATTTCAATTATCCTCTATGTAAATACCAGGTCTATATGTAAGGCTTAGTTTCCTCAGGTGTTCCCGAAGTTTTGCTCTTTTACCTGAATTAAAAAAATTTCTACCAATCAGGAAAGAGGCCTTCATGCCTGAGCGGGGTGCTCGACCAGGGGTGAAGAAGGTCATGGTGATCGTGACGGACGGAGAGTCACATGACTTCCATAACCTGGACGAAGTCATCGACGCTTGTGACGATGACGGCATCGAGAGGTTTGGCATCGCTGTGAGTACAATGTGTACCGTCTTTGTGTCTTTGAGTTCTGGGTTCTTCTGTGTTGTTCTAGTTATGCAACTGATTGATTGTACAAATTATAGATATACAAAGCCTGATAGAAAAATACTGAACCATGTGAGCCCAACCAGTCAGTAAACTGGCTACATTTAATAATTTGATCAAATAAATAATATTGGAGAATTTTGAAAAGAGAAGACCGGAGGAAAGTTTAATGACTAACTATTTTCACAATTATTCAAATATAATCATTTAAATCAGCTAGTTACTCGCTCTGTCACTCACTCATGTTGTTAAACTATAGTTCACTGTGTTTCCAGGTGTTGGGAGACTACAATCGTCAGAACAAAAGTGCAGAGGAAGTGCAGAAGTTTATCAAGGAGATTGAGTCCATCTCCAGCCAGCCGCTCAGAGATCACTTCTTCAACGTGTCTGACGAGGTGGCGCTGTTGACCATTGTGGACGCTCTGGGGAAGAAGATTTTCGCTTTGGAAGGTAATCACAGAAAACACATGCAAATAATAGATCACAGTTTGTTTCTTAAAGGAGAATTCCGGTCATTTTTGACCCCTTAAATCGTTGTCTTGATGGTCACCCAGTGTTGAGGGGAGCAAAAAACACGACTAAAATTGATGCAGGTAAATCGGAGTTACACCATGGCTAGACGGTGCTAGGGATAGCAATAACGCTAAACTAGGGGGACAATTCTTTCAACCACAACAAACACTCAAAAAACACTCAAATATCTATGGTAGCTACATGACAGGAATCCTTACGAGACACCACTGAACTCATATAGTGTACAGTATAAACAGTATAAACTTTGTGTTTTTGCATGTAGTCACTCACCTCAGATAGCCGAACTCTGAAACATCCTGGAAAGACATTACTGTACTGTACCATAGATATTATGTTTTTTGAGTGTTTGTTGTGGTTGAAAAAATTGCCCCATAGGTTAGCCTTGTTGTCGCTATCCCTAGCGCCATCTAGCCATGGTGTAACTCCGGTTTGCCTGCATCGATTTTAGTTGCGTTTTTTGCTCCCCCCAACACTGGGTGACCATCAGGAAAACGATTTAGGGGTCAAAAATGACCAGAATTCTCCTTTAATCTGACTTAATTCATCAGTAATGCATCTACTGTATGAGATACATGTGTTTCAAATGAACGTTTACTTCCTCAGCCACCACCGGCAACTACACCTCCTCCTTTGAGATGGAGATGTCCCAGGCTGGATTTAGTGCACATACTTCCAAAGTAAGTCTAAATCAAATTATTTATGTCAGACGAACACACAAACGCCATATTTGTAATGTAAAAGTCAGTGGTTCACTGTAAAATCGCTGAATCAGACAGACGAGTGTGTGTGTGACCTCTTTAGGGAAGTTTACATGTCTGTAGGCGTTTGGTCTACAAGGAACTATTAATCTGATGTTCTTGCGTGTGAGTGGATTCGACGGTATGGATGTTTGCTCAGCTCGTGTTATCTCTGGTTGCATCTTCAACCCTTTGGTGATGATTCACTCCAGTCAGTAGAAGTTTCCACACACAGTGGCTCTCTGTCCCGTCTGCTCACGCTGCTGCTGCTGTTTTGTCTGTTTGCACGAGAGTGTGCGAGAGACAGCTAAAAGAAGGAAAAAGGGCAAACCGCCCGTTCAGCACGAGAGACAGCGAGGAGAGGCTGAATCAGAAGCTGGTTGACCACTGTAAAAAAAAACACAACATGCTTACACGCCTCTTGGATTCAATCATTAGGTATTTCCTATGTCTATTTTAAAACAAACGTGCTTACTTCATTTTCCTCTCTTCCTGCTCCTGACTCATTTTGATCACCTCCTCAATCGCTGTGTGTGTACACAGGGTCTGCGCCTGCCGTGTCTCATTCAACCAAACAAAACCAAACTCAGCCAAACTTAGTTGTGCAGCTGAGTGTCTGACATGCGAGGTCTCGTCTTACCAGCCAGTAGTGGGAAAGACCCACTCGATGCAGCTCATTGTGACTAATGACCTGTGTTATGTCCTGTTTGACCCCTCCCCTTCCTGTTAGATAACTCAGTTTCCCGTCAACAAATAACACGCTGATTGATGGACGTTTTTATGTTTTAACTTTTGTCTTTTTGTGCTTTATTCTATTTTTGTCCAGATGTTTTAAGCGTGTTGTTTTTTCTGAGCAAAAAAACCCCACAACTTTATTCAATTTCGCAACATATGCTTTTATGTTGTCAAGGAGAACTAATAGTTTCTCCAAATCTTTTATTTCCTCCGATATTAGGTTGTTCAACTCTGATTGTAATTATTTTAAAATAAGTCATTTTAAATGAGTCTAATCAATGCATTAACATGATAGACTGTTTTGCCTGAAGAAGGCCTTAGCACCGAAACGTTGCTGCCATTAAATCCTCTGTGCAAGTTTAACAGTGTGCAGGAGTCTGTGTATATACAAGATGGTCATGTAACAATGTTCTTTATTACCATAGTAAATTTTTTATTGGTATTTATTCACTATTTATTGGTTGTCCTTTTCTGACCCCTGTATGTGATATGAGGTAAGATGCTAATGAAATGTCCTTATTTGGATCAATAAAGTTTTCTGAATCTGAATCTGCATCTGAAAAAGATATCAAAAGAAAGAAACACAAAGAATATCCTCACCTTTTAGCCCTTGGATCCACTGGTATCATTTGTCTTTGTCTTTTTATTTTGCACAATTTAAAAGAATACAACATAAAACATAATAGATAATAATGAAACAGTGCAGGGAGAGGCAAAAACCACGGTGGGCTTATCTGAAGCCTCCACCTTATAATAATATTAAATGTTAGAATTTAATGTACAAAAGCACAAGATAACATGAAAAAATGAATAAAAATAATAGTGACTAATAACAATAATATAGAAAAAAACAGAATAAAATAAAAAGATTCCGTTGTCTCCTGCAGGAAGGCGTGTTACTGGGAGCAGTGGGAGCGTACGACTGGAACGGGACAGTGGTAATGCATATGCCAGGAGGAACAGTCATCCCAAAGAAGAACCAATTTTATGACCCAAAGACTGAAGCCGGCTATGAAAGACTGGCTGGGTACACCGGTAAGTCTTTTCTCAGTCACCTATTTCACATAATTTCCCTCACATGTCACACACATAGATATCGGTTTTCAAGGTGACTTAGAAGCTTTACAAATACTCAACCATCAGGAATGAAAAAAATTGGTAATAAAAAGAGTAGTAACTGAACTTTTCACATGACTTTTTGCACATGAAGGTGTCTGAAAATAGAGTGAAATGTCCTAAATTCACTTTTTTGACTTAACTGATTGCATATACAGTCACGTTATTACACTATCTAGTGGTGCTGGTCTCTTTTACATAAGATATATATATATATATTTAGTAACATTTAAGGTTTGAGCCAATTTTTCATGGGTTTTTAGGAAAAACACGTGAGCTGAACAAGAGAGAGAGAATACACACTTTAAAGCACTACTACTAGTCTACTACTACTACCACTACTACTAGTCTATGTTTATAAAGTCGGCCAGGTACAGACGAGTGAAAATTTGTTTGTGTCTGTCTTTGTTTGAAAGTTCAGTTGTGTTGCGTCAGATTTTTCTACAGAAAGTCACGCTGGGATTGTAATGATATGATGTTTACTCTGCTTCATCACCAGGACGGCCAGTTTCAGTACGAGTTCACATTAAAGCCTGTCAATCAGTCCTGCTGCACCGCCCACTGAGCTGAACAAGAGAGAGAGAATACACACTTTAAAGCACTTTTTACACTTGCATGAACACCTCTCTCTGAGTGTTCCTGTGTTTAACAGAGAGCCAGATAAACTAGATCTTTGAGGGGATTAAGTGAAATCTTACAGCTGCAGAATAAAAACAGAGCCTCTCTTGCATGCAGCTTCAAGATTTGTAATTTGTCTAACTTTGACAGCAGATGCCTCTCTCTTTGTGTCACATAAATAATACACGCAGGCTCCTCTCTCTCTCTGTCCTGCTGCCTTTTATGGCCTGTAGAGCAACCGCAGCATCTTAATATCAAGTTATTTAATCAACATGTCATTAGAAGCAGCACTGGTGGGTCCAGGCTCGCGTATTGTAAACTCAGCTGCTGGCATATGCTCCTATCTAATGGTCTGACCACAGACTTTGCATACATAACCTCCATGTCCTTGTCTGATCTGAGAGTGGAGGGGTGTACACTCAGGTCTGTGTGAGTTCCTGCCAACTTCCAGTAGTGTTTTATAGTTTCGTCCTCTCGCTCAGACGTAAACAGCTGGCAGGAAAAAAAAAACAGCTTCTAAAAATATCCCTCAAAGAGCCGGAGCAGTTTTTCCTCATGACATAATTATCCCTGTATGACACATTCCTGGTGATGCCTGTTTATGTAGTGTGTACAATAATGCATTGACTCTAATAGAGTTATGTGCTTGTGTGTGCATTTTTTCTCTCCAGGCTATGATGTCCAGTCAGCATCCACCCCTAATGGCATGCTTTACATCACGGGCGCGCCGCGGTACAACCACACAGGCCGCGTCGTCATCTATCGTCTGAATGAGAAGAACATTGTCGTCTCGCAGATACTGAGAGGAGAACAGGTGAGTCCTCTTCAGTCTGGCATCTGGCAAAACTCAGTAACCTCAAACTCTTAGCGAACATGTTGCATGCTGTTGTACTTATTAATATACTCAAGACAAGATAAGATAAGATGATTGCTTCCAGAGGAAATGTCAAAGGTGAGAGTTAAAAAACTACGGTGGCCCTGAGGTGCAAAACAACTGGATTTCCTAAAATAGAGCAAACAAAAAAGTACCCACACGGAAAGAACCTATAGGTTTTAATATAGGTTTGAATATATGTGACATACATAAAATTGGCCGTTTTCATATATACGCATATATGCTATATATATGGTGCATATATGCTGCATATATGCACAGATAAACTGCATATACGGTAGGTTTCATATATGCGCATATATGAAACTTATATGAAGTTTATCTGTGCATATATGCACCATATATATATAGCATATATGTGTATATATGAAAATGGACAATTTTATGTATGTCACATATATTCAAACCTATATTAAAACCTACAGGGTAACCAAGGTAAAAAACAAACAAAAAAATTAATTAATTTATACTAATGTGTTTCATAAAATTTTGTTTTTTGTTTTGGTGTGATGTTTTCTAATTAGTTGTAGTGTTTTCATTGCCTTTTTGATTTTGTTGTGTGTGTGTGTGTACTTTTGAAGCATATAATCAAGTGTAAGGTGTAAAATGAGTCATTACTACTACTGCAAATACAGATACACCAGTTTCTTTGCCATCATTTAACTTCTACAGCTCCCATGAATCTTTGAAATACAGTCACTAGATAAGCTTATAATGATAAAATATAGAAAATCATACAGAGGTCAGAGCCGTGTTAATACAACTTTATGCTTCAGTAAGTTCAGTGTTTTCTGGTTCAGCACTAACTGATGACCTGTGACTCCTCTGTGCAGATCGGCTCCTACTTCGGCAGCGTGCTGCAGACCCTCGATGTGGACGGGGATTCCTACACAGACCTCCTTTTAGTCGGAGCTCCGATGTTCATGGGCTCAGACCGAAACGAGCAGGGACAAGTCTACGTTTATAAAGTCGACCAGGTACAGACGAGTGAAAATTTGTTTGTGTCTGTCTTTGTTTGAAAGTTCAGTTGTGTTGCGTCAGATTTTCTACAGAAAGTCACGCTGGGATTGTAATGATACCCTCATCTCCTCCTGTCCCTGTGTTTACTCTTTGCTTCATCACCAGGACGGCCAGTTTCAGTACGAGTTCACATTAAAGCCTGTCAATCAGTCCTGCTGCACCGCCCACTCGGCCAGCTGCACTAATAAAAACGAACCATGTGGCGCCCGGTTTGGTACGGCCATCGCTGCGGTGTCGGATCTCAACCTGGACGGGTTTAACGATATTGCAATCGGTGCGCCGTTTGAGAACGACCACCGAGGAGCCGTCTACATCTACCACGGAGATAAGACGTCTCTGAAAGAGAAGTTTGTGCAGGTGAGAACAGTTTTCAGCACCACCGGCAGGGATCTGCCAAAAAATAGCCAGATACATGGTGAACCAGTCCAAATCGTACAAACCTATAAATACTTAGGAACCATATATGACTCCCATCTTAAATTTGACTTTGAGTCACTTGTCAAACGGGGACAACAAAGAATCCACCTGATGCGGAAACTAATCTCTTTTAGTGTTTCTAAAACCATTTTATGTTCCTTTTATCATCATGACTCCGCCGCCATCATTCTTTTATTGAGAGTCTTTTAACATTCTCGTTTATTTGTTGGTTCAGTGGTCTGTCGGTGAGGGACAAAAACTGTCTTAATCAGATTGTCAGAGTCTGCTCCAATATTATTGGAGTCCAGCTCACAGATCTGAGTGTGCTCTGGAAAAAACATGTGGTCCAGGAAGCAAAATGCATCCTGAAGCAGGGAGACCATGTCACGTCTGGTGAATTTACTCTAATGCCCTCAGGGTGATGCTACTCTGCCCCCCTGAGGAAGACAAATCGCTGCTCAAATTCTTTTATCCCTTCAGTTATTAAGTTGATGAATGCCAAGTAGGTTTGTACTTGTCGTTTATTTATTTATTTACTTGCATATTTGCACATGTATGATTGATGATGATCTGATTTACTGAAAACTGAGAGTTGAGTGTCAGAGTTGTATTTCCAATGAATGATTGTTGCATGTGTTGTGCTTTTTCTATTCTAACTTAATTGAACTGGGAGCTGTAAACTGAATTGCCCGTATGGGATAAATAAAGTTTTCTGAACTGAACTGAACTGGTAATATAATGTGACATTTCACTTAGATTAACACGCTTTCATTGGTTCTGTGGTGTCTCTGTAGCGGATCCCCGCAGGTGGAGACGGCAAGAAGGTGAAGTTCTTCGGTCAGTCCATACATGGAGTCATGGATCTGAATGGAGATGGAATCACTGATGTAACCATAGGAGGTCTGGGAGGGGCTTCGCTGTTCTGGTGAGACACGACCCGACCCGTCCTCACATATAAACATTCACTCCTCAAACTACAGTACACATTCCCCTTGAATTATTACCAGCAGCAGCAGCAGGAGCAGCAGCAGCAGCGCTCGTATCCTGGAGACATCATCTCACATGTCCACTTGGCATTGTCCTACTCTGGTTTAGACAGCTGTGCATGTCCCACTGGGCTTGTAGGCTTGAGACCAACAACTTCCTAATGATCTCTGTGTTAAAAACTCCTGGCTACATCCTTCACTGTTGGAGCCCAGCCTACAGAATTCAACCCCAAAAGTTTTGAGACATATCAGCCCACACCAATGATTTAACTTCCCAGGCCGACCCTCTCCCACAGTTCCTATACTGGCAGAGGCTCAACGAAGCTGTGTGAAAACTCCATCTCCCAAGTGGCTTAGAGTTTAAATAGGATTTGGCAGCAACGACGACTGCTCTTCCTGAACTGCTGGCTGTGCTGGGTGGAGAGAGAGAGAAAGAGAGTTGAGCCAAGTTTAATACTCAGTCTGCATCCGTTTCTTGTTCCTTCCTTCAAGAAAGTTGATGAATGCACACAGCTCACACTTTGCATGAAAACAGAAAGTAAAACTACTCGTTATGCAGAAATGCAGAGCAGCCCCTGACTCACATACTGTATGCATCTGACAAAATGCATCCGTGTATTGTTAACGGACAGGGCGGAGCTAAATTTACTGCTCTTTATATAGCTTGTAGTTGAATCCAGTGGTTCCCAAGGGTCACATGACCCCTCACTGACGTCACATACTGCGGGGGTGATGAGATAGTTAACGTTGCAGCGAGGGATAAAAAATGTTCTGCAGCACAAATTTATATAGATTTTTTTTTTTTACTTTTCACTGAAATGTAGCAAAGTGGTAGCCTCGTAAACCAGCCTCTCCCGGAAATGCATTTCATTTCACAGGGAGAAATGAAATGAAATGCATTTCCGAAATGAAATGCACTTTTCATTTCACAGGGATAAATGAAATGAAATGCATTTCCGGAGAGGAGAGGCTGGTTTACGAGGCTAGCAAAGTGGAGGCATGAAGTAAGAAAAAAGAAATAAGTTGACTGTGTGTAGAGTAAACACACTCGACTTAACTCAACTACTGTGTTTCTAAGTTGGCATGTTAATGTGATTTCCCCAGGTCCAGAGACGTTGCAGAGCTCCGTGCCAACATGACCTTTGACCCCGTTAAAATAAACCTGCAGCAGTCTCAGTACCAGTGTGAACATAACGGGCGCAAATCTGTGTGTGTGAAGACTGAAGTGTGTTTCGTCTACACTATCAAATCTGACAACAAGGACGTGGACTTTTCTGCAGGTGAGCCGCACTAACATCTCGTACTCGTGTGCGTGATTCTGTCCTTTAACAGACTGTAGTGTTATTCATTTTTGTTTTTTGTTTTTCTCTTACCTGTCCTGTTCTGCAGAGATCCGTTACGACTTGACTCTGGACGCTCTGCGTGCAAAAGCCAGGGCTTCATTTATTCACTCGGATGACAAAAATGATCGTAGGATTTCCAAGACCTTCCACATCAAAGACGGAGAGAGAAAGTGTGTGCAAGAGACCTTCATGATGTCGGCAAGTGCTCTGATCTTCACTTACACATGGGATCAGTTATTGTTTTGTACCTGAAAGAAATCAAACCCCAAAAATTTTTACACACACACACGGTGTTCAAAGTAGCTCCGTACCTCAGATTTTTGTGACGTTCATTCATGAAAGTCAAATTTCTAGTCTCGCTGGAGATGTAGTGGTGTTTTGAGTAAAAAAAAAAAGAAGACAGAACAAAGCTGCGAGGAGTCTTATGCAGAGGAGGAGGACTCTAACATGAAACAGACCCGTCCTGATCAAAGCATGCCGAGTGCAGCCCCATGTTGCTGTGAGTGATAAATTATCTGGAGGCACTCAGAGAGATGAGGAGAGAAAAGGCAAAAAAATGAAAAAGCAAATGAGAGAAAGACTGGAGAACAGAAGGAGAGTGGATGAGGTGTTTTGAGAATGTGACAAAGTGACACTCCGGGGTTGAGGATGATTTCTACAAGTGGTCCAACAAACACATCGCACGCTGTTCATCACAGCTGAAACCTCTGAACATCACAGTTACGCCGCCTACTGTAAACCTACGTGATGTGACATTTAGAGCCGAACGCACCAGATTCCCCCTCTCTCCAGCCGCTCGCTGGATTTTTCTGATTATCTGCCCACAGGCGAGAGAAAGAGGAACTAATCAGTAGAAACAGCTGTTGCAGTTGTGTGTCCTGTCTGTGTATGAATACCTGCTCTGTTCTACAGTGCCAGTCTGCGCAGAAGACACTTCCCACATAGTCCAGGGTAGAGCGGGTCAGCGAGGTTTGGAAAATTTATAGCAGCTATCCCAGCACCGCCGACAGCTATCCCACCTGACTCCACGATCCAAACCTGAACAGATATGACAGCGACAAACTGAAAGTGTTTAAAGTCCCACTCCCGCGACCCTTTTCGGCCATTTTAAAACCAGCTCATTAGCCATGCACATTAGCAATGCACCTCTGGGGGGTGGGCGGAGACTGCGCTGCTCTGCACCCGCCCAGCCACCTCCTCGCACCCCACCCCCCCGCTTGCTGACAGCTGGACATTGTACAATTACAGATTCAGCGCGTTTAACGTAAAACTCCACACTGGGATTCGATCCCAGACTGGTGCATAGTCCTTGCTCACAGTGCAAGCTGCTCTACCAGGTGAGCTATACCTATTATACCTTGACAGCTACACCGAGCTGTGAAGGCTTTCACCTCTGAGCCAGATGCAGAGCGGGGCGGGAGCTTGTAGCACTAGTGCCCTCCCCTGGAGCTGTGACACCCTCAACTCCAGTCTTCCTGAAACTGCCAGTTTGAGTCTGCCATTGGTTCACAGCAGTTTGAAGGCAGAAAAACTCTGAAATGCAATTTTGCACTTCCTTCTCTGCTGATAAGTGCTCTAACACAAGAAAAATGCCACAGGAACATGTGAAAAGCTCAAAAAACACGATTTTCATGGGAGTGGGTCTTTAATGCTCAGTGTTTGTTAAAGCAGTGGCTCCACTGCAAAAACTCAAAATCTTACCAAGAATATTTGTCTTGTTTCTAGTCACAATGTCATTTCTAGTCCAAACAAATCTAATTCTACTTAAAATAAGACTAAAAACGTAGCTTGTTTTTAGACACTTTTTACTTCTTTCAAGCATATTTTCACTTGAAATAAGTAGAAAAATCTGATAGTGGAGCAAGTTTTTCTTTTTTATTACAAGCACAAAAACTTTTTCTACTTATTTTAATTGAAAATTAGTTTGAAACAAGTGAAAATGATCTGAAAACAAGTTCCTTTTTAGGTGTCGAGTCTTCTTTTAAGTGGAAAGAGATTAGTTTTGACTAGAAATGAGACATTTTGACAAGAAATAAGACAAATATTCTTGGAAAGATTTTGAGTTTTTGCAGTGTCCAGTTTGTGTTAAGTCCACACCGCACAGTACCCAGCTCCAAACCAGTTGGAAAACCTCAGATTAAAAATAAATTGGCTCGTCGCTGCTACATTTAAAACTTCCATTACCTCGTCCACTCCTGTATAAAAAAGAAGTCTCATGAGAGCATGTCTCCTCTCCTGAAACAATAGCATCGATTCACCGTATGTAGAAAGTGTGCAAACATGTGCAAAAAAGAAGTTAATGAAATTCACTGGAGCTGGACAAATGGAGGAGGAAAAATCAATAACCAGCATGTCTGCCTCCAGGCCGCCACGCAGCGGTCAGCGAGTGGTAGATAAGCAGTTTACATAGAGTATGATCACTCTTTAACATGTTTAAAGGCAACAGCCACAATCTGTACAGTACAGTACAGTAACATACCAGGCTGCGCTGGGGTCAGCGGAGCGCCTGCAGCCTCATGTTGCATCCCTCTCTTCTCTTCTGGGTGCCTCTGGGTTTAATCAACATTTGGCACATGTTCAGAAAGACCCATATTTACGCCTTACCATGCACATACAGTTCATACCATACAGTAATGTGAAGCAGCTCCTTCAAACAGCGTCCTCATGTTTCAATCAGAAGAAGGCCGTGAAACACCCGCAGGTTTTGATTAGCGCTCTCTCTGTCTCTCTCTCTTTCTTCGGCTACGTTACTACGGAAAAAAAAACCTCTGACAGTCGATGGCTGCACCACTTTGCTCCAGACTGAAATATCTCCCCAGCTGTTGGATGGATTATTTTTCTTAAATTTTGCACAGGCACCCGGGCAACTTTGTTGATCCCCATGATTTTTCAACTTTTCACACAAAACGTGTGCGTTCAGGTTCTTTTAAATGAGCTGAATCGATTGTTTGAGTGTGAAAAGTGGATTTTATTTCAGTGTAACTGCCAGTGATGGAAACTTAACAGCCACTGGTGTGTGAACAGACATCATTACTGTCAGATATGCCTGACATCTGAGATTAGTAGAGGATAAGAGCATAATGTTAACATTTTTACACCTCACTTACTCATAATTATAATTGAATGATATCATTATTTTCAACAATTTAACAAGAGACATACAGCGCCGATCATCTGCCAAATTAAAAAAAAAAACATTAAAATAGATGTTCCTTTGTTCCTCATCCCCTTTATCCCCCTTCATCCTTTAATTTCCCTCCCTCCCTCTGCTCCTTTCTTTGCTCCACCTGTCTCTTCTCCTCGACAGGCCCGGCCCGATTTCCGAGACCCTCTCCTGGTGTCTTTGGACTTTGGATTGGCCGACGAAGATCAAGGCCCCGTCTTGGATGAAAGCCTCCCCAGATCCATCAATAAGACAGTAAGTCTTCTTACTGTCACTTGTAAGAGCAACTGCTAAGTTTAACAGTAAGCAGAAGATTTTGAGTCGCAGACAGGAAGGATTTTGAACCTTGTCTCAAACATCCTCCATCTGTATATACTTATAATCCAAGAATGAGAAGTGGGGTTGTTTCTTGTTTGGCTCCAACCTCACTTGCTGCTACAGCACATTAGCATCTGCAACAGCTGACTGCCATCCTTCAGTGTTTCCCCAAATCTGCATTAGTGTTTCAACACCAACGGCCAGAAAGAGTCTTCCCACACTCCTACATGCATATTTTTCTTCTAACAAGTGGGTTTCCAGATAATTGTTCCAATGAGTGATGTTTCCAGATAAAGAGGGGGGAAATATCACATGAGAATTTAGCTTTGACATGTTAGCGCTAAACGCAGTGGGTGTGCGAAATGCACGGTAGCAGCAGCGGCGTCGGTCGCCACACCCCGCACTTCTAAGCACAGGACCATATGTGATGTGATGTGTGCGTCGGCTCTGACACATCCTGGCTCTGCACGCTGTGAGGAAGTGTTACTGCGACCTCTCCTCTTATTGTTATTGAAAGTATGAGGGGGGACAAACACACACACACACACACACACACACACACACACACACACACAGACTCACAGAAAGGGGAAGTCATCAAACGGAAGCTGCCGTTTTTCTTTTGAGATTGTGCTGCTGCAGATGATACCCCTTGTCCTTGTCCTTTCCTGTGAGAGTGGACAGTGTTGATGTTAACAGTCCAGAGGGAGAGAGACTGAGAATGGGAACAAATATGACTGTGACCCCCATAGACTCTGGGGGGAAAGGCAAAGGAAAGGAAATTAAGGTCATTTGAATGGACCCTTTGAGTGGAGGATACAAACAAACACACAGCAACAGCAGCTTGTTTTGATTCTCCGTCCTTACTGCAGAGCGGCTAACCCTAACCCAGTCTCATTGCTACTGCAGTATTTTAAAGCACCACTTAATATTTCATGACATATTTGTGCTGTGTCATCCTTACCTGAGATACAGACTGAGAGCATGCATGTCATCAATCTTTTCAGCCGCTACTTGACACAGGAAGTTTCTGTTTCAAATTGTAAGTTTACAGAGTTGTAATTGACTTTGACACACTAACACAAATGTAAGCCTCTGCACGTACGTCATTCTGCACAGTGAAGCTAAAACATCTAACTGAAGCAAAAATAGGTAAAACACATATTTGAACAAGCTCTAAATTTCTCCTCTTCTTTACGTGTCTGTCATGTAGATTGCTTTGGTGGACTGTGGGAGTGATGAGAGGTGCATTGCTGACCTTTCTCTTAAAGCAGAGCCGAGTGTAAAAAGGTAAGAATAACACACCCACGTTGTGTACATTGAAAGATATTGGTGGCTATGATTGTCCACAGAAATCATATAATCATATAATATTGTTTTATCCAAAGAATACAACGTTGTCACATTCAATATCAACAGTTTCACAGTGATTTGACCTTCTTTAGTTCAGACTCTTGCAGTGCATGGCTGCCCCCATGTGGATCATGTGCACATGTGCATCACAAATCCAAACACGGCAATTGTTTTTATTTCCTCCTGCAGCCTGGTGATCAAAGCAAAGAAAGACAAGATTGATGTGAACATCAGCGTTAAAAACAGCAAAGACAACGCGTACAACACCAAAGTTATCCTCAGCTTCACACCCAACATCAACTATGTTAAAGTAGAGGTGAGACTGGTCTCAGTCAGCTAAAGGGATAGTTCAACATTTTGGCAAATTGGCCCATTGCCATAATCGCTATAGTCATAGCAGTAGGTTCGTTACCTTTAATTGTCGGTGCAAGCTATTTTTGGAACAGCAGAGCGGAGCCATGAGCTGCTTAGAGCTACGCTACGGAGGCTCATGGGATTTCTTGGTTTCCCTCATCAAACTCATCAAATACGCAATCCAACAACTCAAAAACGCTCTGGTGGACAAGTTGTGACCTGCACATTCACCACGCTATGAGATAATAACAGAACGTTACGAAACAGCCGTTTTCGAGGTAAATACAGAGACTGCTTGCTGAAAAACTGTCCCTGAACGCAACGTGCATCCGCGGTTTGGCATGAATTTACCTCTAAAACAACTCTGTCTGGTAACGTTCTGTTATTATCTCATAGCGTGGTGAATGTGCAGGTCACAACTTGTCCACGAGAGCGTTTTGGAGTTGTTAGATTGTGTATTTGATGAGTTTGATGAGGAAAACCAAGAAATCCCATTAGCCTCCGTAGCGTAGCTCTGAGCAGCTTGCGGCTCTGCTCCGCCGTTCTAAAAATAGCTTGCACCGACAATTAAAGGTAACAAACCTACTGCTATGACTATAGGGATTATGGCAATGGGCCAATTTGCCAAAATGTTGAACTATCCATTTAAGTGTTCACAGTGTGTGGACTGTGATGTGTGTGTGCGTGTGTGTGCTGACGTGTGTGTTTTTTGCTCCATCAGCCGGAAAAGGGATGCACTCTGAATAACACTAAAGTGGAGTGTGCGGTTGGATACCCGTTCCTGGGAAGCAATGTAGAGGTTTGTTTCAGCATACAATTCATTCAGCAGAGAACCGTACATACAGTTTACCTATACAATATAATATATGGTAGTAGTATATAGTCACACCGGCTTCTATTCTGAATTTATTCTATTTTTTAACCATTTGTTTTTTATGTTTTTGTTTAGCACTTCAAAACATCTTCTTTTAGTATTCTGTATTTCATCATTTTTCATGCAGTACATAATTATAAAACATATATATAAAACATGCTCTATGAATAAAGTCTGATTGATGATTTATTCTTTCATTCTTATTGCTGCCAATTGAACATTTGATTCTGTATCCTCAGGAAAATTTAAAAGTGATATTTGAGGTGAATCCCAAACATGTTCACGAGGTTATTCAGATCAACGTCACAGCTACAAGGTGAGAGACGTAATGCAGTTGTTTTTTATTTATATTTTCAAGTTGTTTTCTTTGAAATTATTCTACTTTTTTTGTTTGTTTAGTAATTAAGTGCAACATGAATGGAGTTTATTCATTGATTTTACACACGTGCAAGATGCTATTATGCAAATCTGTTTTTAAAATTCCCCACAGTGACAGTGAAGAGCTGGAGTCTACTCTGTCTGACAACACAGTGCTGATCTCCATCCCTGTCAAGTATGAAGCTGGACTCATTTTCTCAGTGTGAGTAGCTGTTTTAAGTTGTTGCTGATTCACTCATCACTTCACAGTGGACATATTCATATTCGTACATGGGTGTTTCAGGTGTAAAAAAAAAGGAAAAATCTCATATGATCTTTTAAAAATGTGCTTCTTCCAGTCGGCCTGTGGATGAGCACATCGTTGTAAGGGAGGGCGAACAGTACGCAACTGTGATCAATGACACCAGGATGATTGGAGAGGAGGTCAACATCAGCTACAGGGTAGAAATCGCAACTGATGATCTGTTACTATTAAAGGGATAGTTCAACATTTTGGCAAATTGGCCCATTGCCATAATCCCTATAGTCATAGCAGTAGGTTCGTTACCTTTAATTGTCGGTGCAAGCTAGTTTTAGAACGGCGGAGCAGAGCCGTGAGCTGCTCAGAGCTACGCTCATGGGATTTCTTGGTTTCCCTCATCAAACTCATCAAATACACAATCCAACAACTCCAAAACGCTCTGGTGGACAAGTTGTGACCTGCACATTCACCACGCTATGAGATAATAACAGAGTTGTTTTAGAGGTAAATTCATGCAAAACCACTGATGCGCGTTGCCTTCAGGGACAGTTTTTCATCAAACAGTCTCTGTATTTGCCTCTAAAACAACTCTGTCTGGTAATGTTCTGTTATTATCTCATAGCGTGGTGAATGTGCAGGTCACAACTTGTCCACCACAGCGTTTTGGAGTTGTTGGATTTTGATGAGGTAACGAACCTACTACTATGACTATAGGGATTATGGCAATGGGCCAATTTGCCAAAATGTTGAACTATCCCTTTAACGTTGTAGAGAAAACAGCAGATGTGGTCACTCACTGCGTCTTATCCCGTCTCACTCTGCCTCTCCGTCACACTTCTGTTCAGGTGGAGAAGGCAGCCGATGTGGCGACTCCGCCCCTCGACCTCACCGTCACATATCCTCACAAGTCTCCTCGGCAGAACAACTTACTGTACCTCACACATGTGGCCACCAGCCCACAGGTATGTGCAGAGTAAAACTCATATAGAAAGGTGTAATTTAAACAGAGCCACACCTTCAGGTCTGCTTACCGTATCTGTCTCTGCAGGTGAAATGTGACGCAGCGAAATGGATTAATCCCGATCAAATTAACCCAGAAACTATAACCCCGAATCCAACCAAAGAAACACTCAGTATCTTCCTATTGGTAAGTAATAAAGTTAAAGTGAAACCGTGTCAGGAATTTATAGGGTAGTGCTTTTCAAACAGGTGGTTTAAATAAGTCTAACCTGAGCTGTAAATAGAAACTGGTCCATCCAGACTCAGCTGTTCCTGGTCAGGCTGGCTTTTCAGGTTTAGCTTTTCCTTATGATCCATCTGCCTCTCTGATGTTCTCCAGAGTCCTTCACTGAAGGTTTCTCTTCACTGCATAACTCTGAACATGAACCTGTTTGCAGTTAATAAGAAATGTATAACATTGTATTCACATTTTATTTATTTCGAGAGTTCAGAACGTTTTCAGTTTTTAGGTATCTCGACATTATTCCACTCTGCACATGGATCTTAATTAAACAAAAGGCCTATTTACCATCCTATAAGCAGCATATAAACATGTAACCAACCAGTGGTTTACAATTGACTTGACTTTAGAGCATGCACTGCAAAAACTCAAATATCTTACCAAGAATATTTGTCTTATTTCTAGTCAAAACAAATTTCATCATACTTAAAATAAGACTCATCACATATAAGTAGCTTGTTTTTAGACACTTTTTACTTCTTTTAAGCATATTTTCACTTGAAATAAGTAGAACATTTATAGTGGGGCAAGTTTTTCTTCCTTATTACAAGCACAAAAAACTGCTTCCGCTGGCAGATTTTTCTACTTATTTCAAGTGAAAATTAGTTTGAAAAGTGAAAATGATCTAAAAACAAGTTCATTTTTAGGTGATGAGTCTTATTTTAAGTGGAAAGAGATGAGTTTTGACTAGAAATTAGACATTTTGACAAGAAATAAGACAAATATTCTTGGAAAGATCCTGAATTTTTGAGTGTGGTGACTGGTCTTGGTTTGGTCACCTCTGAGTGTGCATCCTGTCTCACTGTGTGTTGCTGTTGTATTTTCTTTTCCACAGAACTGTTCTGCAGAGTTCAACTGTGCATCATTCACCTGCTCGCTCCCTGAGGCTAAGGTCAGCCAGGTCAACGTCACATTCAGAGTGTGGAAACCCACATTCATTAAGGTGAGTTTGAAGTGATTACTCTTGACTTGCCTTTCCTCCCACTTGTGCTTTAAGTTAAGACAGATGAGAGACCAACAAAGTGGATAAAAGAGCGACTGACAGCCGGTTGATAGATGGATGTACTGTACATATGGAAAGCAAATGTTTGAAGGAGATGTACTGTATGTTGCAGGGGGAGTTTTCCACTCTGTACATGTTGGTGAAGGGGACATTGGGCATTTACAGCACAAACCTGTTTGAACTGAGCAGCAGTGACAGGACCAGACTTGTAAGTCTTAACGTTTTTCCATTGTGTAGTTTTGGTGCTGTCATGCCATGAAATGTTTGTGTGTTTGAATCTGACTGTACATTGATTATATGGTTTTTGACCTCCTCAGGTGAAGATCCAGGTTTCGAAGGAGAGCTTAGGAGGAATCCCTCTCTGGGTCATTATAGTCAGCATCCTGACAGGACTGCTGATCTTAGCACTTGTCATCTTTGCTCTTTGGAAGGTAATATCTCCTGAGTTGAACTGCACAGTGTTTAATTAAAGTCTTCAAATATCTTTTGACCATCCATGGCAGCTTGTTAGTTTGGTTTTCCTCCAAATTTTACACAAATGCCTCCATCTTCTGCTGTTAAGAAAATATTTGGAGTGAGTTAAACAGTAGGTAGCCCTAAAATGTTTTGGCTTTATTTTGATTATTTCAAATTGTCAGTGCTATCACTCAGGAAATTCAAAATATAGACCACTTACTGCAGATCGAGACTATAATGTATGAAATATGCCAATTTAATACAGTAGTTTGTTAGTTCTACGAATATGATAATTTGTATTTTTGATGACAAATGAGAAGATTGATGCCACAATGGCAAAGTGAATATAAATCTACAACTAAGAGAGGGTTTTCTTAGCTTAGCCTATAGCCTTCTCTGCCCCCATGCCAGAATTAGTCCTACATATGAAACACCTTAACTTTATTTTAGTGGATGCCAATGCTTTTTCATTCCTGGGTTAATTCCTGTGTATTGTAATGATCTCACCCACACAGATGTTTCTCCTGTGTAGCTAAAATGAAACAAAAATTCAACCCTAACCTTTTAAGAAATCATGCTGAAAAGAAAAACATCAAGGAAAAAGATGCAATTACCATTTCTCCGATGATAATATAGTGTCGGCAGTAGTGCCAGGAGACTTGGGTTTTAAGTAAAGGATTCTCAGAATTATGCTATAAAACAAATGAAAATGCAGCTGCATCTCATAACTTCTCCTGTTAGAAAGTTCTAGAGATAATCGGAAGTTGAGTTTTTGTTTTTATCTTTTGGACAAAGCCAGGCTAGCCAGTTCCCAGGGTTTCCAGTCTTAATGCTAAGATAACCCTTTCTATTGGCTATTAGCTTAATCTTTACTGTATCATACAGATATGAGAGGAGTGAGAGAGAGGCAATAACTGTGTGGACAGTGAATAGTTTTGTGACTGAGTCTTCTGTTTCTCCTCCAGCTGGGCTTCTTCAAGAGGAGAACCAACGACTACACAAAGGACGAGATAATGGACTGAAGTATCCAGACAGACAGCAGCTCTGTGAGCGACTGCTTTCAGAGCCGTCGAGTCGCACAAGTGACACACAGACTTTTAAAACAGACAGTTGGACACACGGAGGAGACACCAAGACCCACAAACACCTCAGTGCTACGACACAGTGACTACCTGGAAAACACATAAGTACCGTTCACTGTCTCCTTCGCAGGTCTGGGTTAAATAATGTTTGCAAATACTTCCCAACTTTTGTTCTTTGCTGCTTGAAGCACTTGGCTACAACATCGGGAGAACTTCAGATATGGAAAGTGCTGAGACAGACACTTTCGTTTTAATTGTTGAATATACTCCAAGTATGTGAGTGCCCCATGCAAAACAAATGCTAAGAGGTAACTGCAGACATTGTTTGTTCTTGGTCAGCTTCTTTCTAAACTACAGCCAGGTCAGGAAGTTCAAGACGATGCAACCAGAAAGGAGGAGGAAGACATCACCTTCTTGTCAATCTAGCAAGTATCTGTATTACATACAGCAGTTTTCAGAGCTACAATAGCTGCACTCTAGCTTTAGAGGAAAAGAAAAGTACTCAGGTTTTTCAGTGTGAAGATCCAAAGTCGCTTAAGTCACCTCACTTTTTTCTATCGTTACAGCAACTATGTCCAAAGGTCTGTTTGCTTCTGAGACAATATGTGAACGTTTTATGTGTTGGAGCAGTCTGTCTGATAACAAGCTCTTGTGTTGCTTGATTAGTTTTTTTTTTTTTTTACAAAACACTGTACCTTTTAGCATTTCATATCATTTTGTTTGACATTTTTGTTGAGTTTTAGCAATACGACATGGCACATTCTTCATCCTTAATGTTAAATTTGTTGGCTAAAGACACTGACCTGAACACAAGCTTTTTCTTTTTCTTTTTTACTAAACAAAGGTGCAGCCTGTATGCTTTTTTATTTTTTATACTTTTAATCTTAGTTAACAACCAAAAAGACTTCTCTCACCTCCGATGTTAAGTGTTTGTAATTAGTTTCACGTTACGGTTATTATTGAGGGATACAGGAAGCTGCACCTTCAAAATCCAAACCTTTGATTGTACTGTAAATATAAGTAAGTGCTCAAAAATGTAAAGCTTTAAAATGTACAGAATTGTGTTTGCTTTAATTCATGTAAATTAAGAGATGTTGTCCACAAGTCTTATCTTTTGTGTATGTGTGGGTATGTGTTTGAGTGTATGTGTGTGTGTGCGTGTGTGTGTGTGTGTGTGTGATCAGTGGTCAGAGAACATGGTTTCGCTCAGGTGCTACAAGTATCATTGATGACTAACATTTGACAATACAGGAAAAATGATGTGGCCGCTCACAATTTCAAAGCAAATGTGTAAATATTGTTATATTTTGATGAGAAAATGAAAGAATAATTATTCTGTACTGAAACTATACATGAAGATGAGGGTTTGTATCCACTACTTTGGTTTTAAGCCTGTTGTTGAATGACTGTGTTTTGAATGCAGAGGCTTTAACATGACTGAGATGTGATACGACTGTAGCATACTTTCATTTCAACCTTTCTCATTTGCAAATTAGAGGGTCATGTTCCTCCATTATAGAAATATACATACTATATGTGTCACTTTTCACCAGCAGTTTTCTTCTCTCTTACCATAAAATAATTTGGACTCACTGGTATAAATGTTTGTAACTATAGCTACAACATGTACACAAAGCATTGGTATACTGTAAGCTCATTCATTGTCACCCCATATGTGGTACACAGTACAGTACCTTGCCGTTCATTCAGGTTTGCTGTCTTTGTTTTTGTTCCCAAAAGTTGCACAGTTACACAGTGTGTTAAAAAGAGATGATATTGTGTGCTGGGGAGGCTGAGTTTCTTCCTCTTTCTTGACTTTTTCTCTCATTGTCGTACAATAAAGCTGAGGGGAGATGGCAAGAAGAAGAAGACGAGCTTTTGAATATTTAAACCCTCCCCGTAGCGCTCATCACTCTCCACTGTTAACATGAAGCACATGTAAGAAATTGTATGTACAGAATGCGTAACTGTTGGTCATTTTAAGATTGTACGGCTACATCAGGCTTATGCACGAGGGTGGAGTCACGAGTCTCTCTTTGTCCACTTGCAAAGAAGGAGGAAGTTTCTCAGGTCTTCAGTTCTGAGAAAGAAAGAGTCAAGATAAGAGGCTCAAAGTGAGAGTCGTGCGCTCCACCCCAGCCTTCTACACTGCTGTGAAGTCTTCATTGTAATGCACTGGTTTGTCAGACTGTATGCGTCCTCATCAGCACAGAAATGAAATGAATCTTATGTACAAAATAAAGACTTTTTACAAAGAGGGTCTTGATCATCAGTTCCTTTGCCAAGTTTACCAAGTTAGTAACGCACAGAAAACCCATATTGCACACTGACTGAGTGTTCAGTGAATGAAATGTCAGAAAATAGTGCCAATTTACCCAAAGTTAACATTATAAACCCTTGTTTGGTCTGCCCAGCTGTCATAAATACACAGATGTTGTGAACACATTGTTGTAATGTTGAACTTAGGAGAATTTACTTTCTGGCACGGTTCAATATAGAAAGACTTACTCAACTATCCAGCATCAACAGTATCATGACCTACAAAACAATTTAGTTGAAAACTGAGACTTTTGACCTTCAGGAAGGATTATTTTTGGAGTTTCAGAGAGGTGTTGATCGAAAATTATGAGCAGTTGCAGGTTGGCAGACAGAATGGACAGGTGTTTCTATTATTTTGTCCACCACATTATACCATCATCATCATGGTTTATTTAATGTAATCCTAAATATACATACACAGTGGAGCGGAGTGTGGAGAGAGATTAACTATTTTGTTGTGTTATCAGGCTTTACTTTTTACTGCAAAAACATCATATTTGGTTATTATGATTTTAATAGGATGAACGATGATGCATATTTTCTCGTAAAATTAATCTTACTTTTTGCTAAATTCTACACAAATGTAAAATTTCAAACAGAAAACCAAACTTCTTTGGGTTAAAACAAGCTGTTAAAACTGTAAACCTCTGCAGGCTGTGGTGAATATGCAGGTCACAACTTCTCCACTGCAAAAACTCTACATCTTACCAAGATCATTGGTTTTATTTCTAGTGAAAAATGTAATTTCTAATTTCAAAACAAATCTCATTCTACTTAAAATAAGACTCATCATATTAAAACGTAGCTTGTTTTTAGACACCTTTTACTTCTTTCAAGCATATTTTCACTTGAAAAATCTGATAGTGAATCAAGTTTTTCTTTCTTATTACAAGCACAAAAAACTTGCATTCACTGGCAGATTTTTCTACTTATTTCAAGTGAAAATTATCTAAAAACAAGTTCATTTTTAGGTGATGATTCTTAATCTTAAGTGAAAAGAGTTTAGTTTTGACTAGAAATGAGACATTTTGACAAAAAATAAGACAAGTAGGCCTATTCTTGGAAAGATTTTTGAGTTTTTGCAGTGTCAGATAAGTTTTATGGAGGACAGGGGAACTGTACCATTCACCTCAACTGTTTTTGCTGAGCAGCTGGCGTCTCTGCCCCGCGGATCTCAAAGCAACGATGCACCTATAATTAAAGGTAATGAACCCATAGGCGAATTTGCAAAAAAAAAAAAAAGTTGAACTATTCCTTTAAATAAAGGAGGGGAGGAAAAAAAAGTGTAGTGTGGTGTGGTGACGGTGTAGTAGAGCGCCGCCTGGTGGTTCACCCGCAGCCGTGCAGCGATAAGTGACACTCTGGGAGGGGAAGCAGAACAAACTGTAAGCTGCTGCTGCTGGAGGATCCATCTTGCTTGAAAAAGAAACGAGGGTGAAGCATTTTTCCAGTGCAGCAGCAGCATCTGAGAAACTGTATCGGTCGGTTCCCCCCCGGATAAACGCGCTGGGGAGCCCGAGGAAGGGCTGTGTCGCTGCCTTGTAGGATGTCCCGACATGAGGGTGAGTTAGTTGATAAACGGGGTCCATCCACGGCGCCGGGGGGGTCGGACTCGGAGCTACGCTGCTAGCTCCTGTGCTAGCTTTTTGCTAGCTTTTTGCTAAGTGCTTATTCAAGTCAAGGGGGGCGGGTGGGAGGGGTGAAGGGGGGGGGGGGTTGTTGCGCTTTTATCGGCTTGTTTTTTTTTTAAGTTTGTCTCATCCATATGTATATTTTCTGACAGCCATGTTGCTGCCCCGTGTGTTTATTATCCTGTCTTCCTCAATCGAGACAAACACTCAACAATGATACGGCAACATAGCAGCAGCAGCAGCAGCGCAGCAGCCGTTAGCCGTTGCTAGGTGCTGCGTTACCTTACGTTAGCCGGGCTAGGCTAGGCTAAGCTAAGCTAGGCTAGGCTAGGCTAACTAGCCAGCAGCAGCAGGCTAATAAGGAGTCGTAATGTTGCTGCTGCTGATAACTGGCGCTCTTAAACCCCACACAACATGATGTATCCTAAAGTAGTAGTAACCGTCAACTTTTACTCATATATTTGTGTTCATTTGACGTGGTTATTTAACATTAGGTGTCCCTGCTCTGTCTGGTCTTATAATAAACCTGCTGTTGTTAGCGAATGCACTGTCATCAAGTAGAAGAAGAAGACAGAAAGTCTGAGGCCTCTCTCTCCATAAACCAAGCACTAAGTTAGCTAGCTGGCTGGCAGGCAGGGAAGGCTACTAGCCAGCCTTAGGGTTAAGTTACGGCATGTTTTAACTGCAAACCAGATGGCAGTGTAAATGTGGCCCTTTTTTTGTTTGTGTTTTTTTTTGGGAACCACCTAACGTCAGTGTTATAGCACGGAACTGCTCTGGTTTATCCCTCCATAAGTTGCTGTGCTGCTCTATGATTCAAACATGGCCACAGCACGGTTAGTTTAGTTTAGTTTAGTTAGTGAGTCTGTCTTACTAGGACCATGGGGGGTTTATAGCAGGACAACAACTGTCCCAGAGGCCAGGCCAGTTTCTGCTTGTTCGTGTAAATTAGTTTGTATGTTTACCTGAGCAAGCCACACTGTCTTTATATCACTCAGGTGATTGATACCGAAACCTCTGCTGCATTTAATCAACATGTAGAGCTGATAGCAGCATATGGCCAAATGATAGGCTATGTGTTTGTTCAGGTCTGGGTTTGCTTAATAAAATATTACCTATGTGGAGTTTTTGTTAATAATTCGATGCTGTTTATTGCAATAGGTCAAATAAGTCATAAGAAATTCACTTTATACTTCCCATGGTGCTATCAGGGATTTTCCAAAATAAGGTGTTTTTCCTTCAGGAGAAATGTCAGTGAGTTTGAGTACTGTGCACAGTAACTGTAAGGTTTCATAGAAAATGACTGTCCACATAATACTAAACCAGTGTTTGAAAAGTTTGCCGCTGTAATTATGTAGACAAGAGTAAACAAGCAGAAAGATTCAACGATATTTGATATGAAGACAAGTAAATGGTAATGAACCATACAGGGTATATAGTTGAGTTGATGACATGTCTGGGGCTCTGGTTGGCTCCACTTTACCTTCCCTTTCTCTCGACTAGTTGGGTCATTCGGATCCCGATGAACACAAATAGCAGTATGGTATACCTGAAAATGTGTGACTGTGCTATAAATGAGTAACAAAAGCTGCAGTGAGAACAGCTCTCAGATGCTTCATGCGTTCGTGTCAGGCCTCGGAGTTGCTTGTGAACTTCGCTGGAATGCCAGAGTTCTTCATTGCTGGCGCTTGTGGGTTGGTGCCACTCCAAAACACATGCTCCTGTAAGCGAGACTGGCCTTCAGATAGGGATTGCTTTTTCACAGCCAGTCACAGTCGCAGTTATAAGGAATTTGTAAATATATTGTCAGGTTTATGTTGTGTGTTGACTGTGTATCCTTGTTTTTCTTTTTTTTAAATATAATTCACAGGTGTGAGCTGTGATGCATGTTTAAAAGGGAACTTTAGAGGACGACGGTTCAAGTGCTTAATTTGCTACGACTACGACCTGTGTGCATCGTGCTACGAGAGCGGAGCCACGACAACGAGACACACCACAGAGCACCCCATGCAGTGTATATTAACCAGGGTAGACTATGGTAAGGACCCAGACGCTGCATGGCTTACACACAAGTTAATGCCCGTGTTATCTGCTTTGTGACTGAAAATAATCCAATATGATTGCAGTTATGATTAAATTGAACCTAATTTTGTTCTGCGATATTTCTTATTAGTATTAATGATTAAACTAATGACTTACAAACAATAACAGCCGTCGTGTGTACTGTCTTCTTGCAGACTTGTATTATGGAGGAGACACTTTTTCAGTAGAGCAACCCCAGTCATTCACATGTCCCTATTGTGGCAAGATGGGCTACACGGAGACGTCCCTACAGGAGCATGTCACCTCGGAGCATGCAGAGACCTCCACAGAGGTGGTGAGTATACCGCACACATTAAAAGGCTCAGAGTACGAATCAGACACTTGCATTTTATAATCATTTTCAAAGGCTGTTTCTGTTGCTTTGAGTAGCTCCATGCTGGGTATTGTAGTCATTAGATGAAGGGATGTTTGTTTGTGAACTTGTGTCTGTCTGCATCACTACAGATCAGTGTGCTCTTGCTGCTCAGAACTGCACTCCAGTCAGCTAAAATGGCTTGAGTGTACGCGTAGAGGGCATTTATAGATCACTTGTTGTCAGAGAGTATTTTATATGAGCGTTGTCCACTGCGTACTGAGTACAACGAGCAAATCAAGGCAAAGGGGTGAGGCTGCGGTGCTGACAGAGCTGACACCTGCTTGGCAGGACAGCAGGTATGCTCTTATACAACTATTTGTGGAGAAAAAGACCCCTTGTAGCCCATAGGTAGAGCCAGTGAGTAGTATTTCGGGCTCCATTTGCCCACCAGTGCCACGTGAAACTAAAGTGACTAGACTGCAGAGACTTCCCCCTGTGGATTGTTTTTGTTTTTACTGGCTTCTGTTGCTGATGCCACAGCACAGAGTGTCAGCAAATCCCATAAAAAGACCAAAACGAATACAGTCCATCTCAGTTACTTTACAACTTCCTTACACTGTCATTCCCACTAAGGATGTAAGTCTTTTAAAAACTGCTCACACATTCATAGTTTGTCTCTATGAAACATCCCAAGCAGTTTTATAAAACAGCTCTAGGTTTGTTTTTTTTCTATCAAACATTTCTCAAACTACGTCTGGGCTCTATTTCCAGCTTTGGATGAATACACATTTCATGCACTAATAAGTATTTACACTAGCCGGATGGTGTATGTGGGATTGAGCCCAAGTAAACAACAGTGCCCAACCGTGTGGTATGTTATACTGGAACATGTAATCCAGCACAGCAGACCGGCTCATTAATGTGTTTTTTAATAGTTTTTGCACAATAATATGAGGAATAAACTGTATCAGGCTTCAGCTACAGGATCAGTAGATGTTTGTGGTCTTTTTGTGGGCTGTATTGTCACTAGAAACAAGACAGCAGTTGAAGAGGGTGTGTTTCTATAACCTGTTGCTGTGTTTGTATAAGGCAGTTGTACAACATACAGGTGCTGTGGTGTTGCAGTGTGAATCTGACCCACTATAGATAGATACTGGTTTAAACTGCATCTGCTGTAATACAGGCTTGGTGAAGTCTGTAGTAACTGCCTTAATGGACTCGCTTGTTTTGCATTGTGTTTTGCATATTACACTTGTTTTTTTGTTTTTTTTACAGTGTTCCTTATTCAAGGACGCAGCGAAATATTGTTTTTAATTTAAACTAATCTAATGATTATTTTCTTAATTAGCCGTCGTGTCAGCAGGATGTCTGAAAATGGTGAACAATCCACATTAATCTCCCACAGTGCACAGGGGTATAGGCAGATTGCTTGTTATATATGACTGACAGAGCAGAACCCAGAGGTATTCAGAAAATAGCATCAAAGTAGCTGGAACTACTGGAAGGTTTTGTTTGCAAAGTCATCAAAATACGCGCTCATTAATTTTGTGTCACTTCATTAATCGATTAAATGATCGACAGTTGCAGCTCTGGATTGTTTTAGGTTGGTTTATCTAAGGTGTAACTTTGTTTTCATCATGTCAAAGAATCGAAGAAGATGATACTACAGTGGATGCTGCTGCATTTTTAAGGCTGCTAGTATAACACACCTCGATTTCTGACCTAAATGTGGACTGACCAGATGCATGCTGGGGAATGTAGGAGCTAGGTTTTGACAAGGAAGATGGAATATGTGGGGAAAAAAAGCAACAATATCTCTGGTTCTGCTGCAGCAGTTATGATGCATTTTTAAAACTGAGACCCTAAAATGTAAAAGTCTTCTTTTAACAGTCTTCGTTAGGTATCAACAGTTCTCTAGTCTAAGCTTTTTGTATGTATTACAGCTGCTCTCAGACTGATCCAACATAATACCATGTAACAGGGAAATGTTTGACAGTCGTGTTGTTTTGTCGTGGAGTGACTGGAACAACAGTATTTTGCTCAGGTAAAGGAACATGCATCCTTATGGGAAACCTCTTGTTCTGTCTCATTTCAGATCTGTCCAATATGTGCTGCCTTGCCAGGAGGGGACCCCAACCACGTCACAGACGACTTCACAGCTCACCTCACACTTGAACACAGAGCACCAAGAGATTTAATATCCTTTCTGTGTCTCCATAAAGATGTGATTATAATGTAAAAAAAAAAAAAAAGTGTCCAGAAAGTTATCACTATGTATACCGTCACATTGCCGGTTTTACCCTTAACAGCCCTTGTTTACGACGAGTCCAGCAGTGTTCGGCATGTACGCAGGATGTTCCACCCTGGACGAGGACTGGGCGGTCCCAGAGCACGACGCACAAATATGCACTTTACTAGCGGCTCCACAGGAGGACTCTCATCCTCCTCATCACAGAGCTCCACTTACACCCCCAGTAACAGAGAGGCAATGGACCCAATTGCAGGTGAGAATAAGTGGTTCACTAAGGCACTCTTCACATAGGTGGTTGAAAGTGAATCCATCAGGAGCAGATGAGAATAGTTACACACTCCACTACTACGTTCTGCTGGTGACTGTGTACACAAAGTGTGTGAAACTATTCCTTGGCACAGATGATTTGTAAATGCATTGCAAAGAGGCTGCCATTATTTTTAGGCTTTTGAGTGATGCAGAGTGGACATTAAATAGTCGGGCTGGGTATCGCTACTGATTTACTGAATCAATTCGATTTAATTTGATTAGATATTGATTCATTCAGAGATATTTCGGTTTTAATACCAGTTTTGCTTGGTTATGAAAGAGATTTTCACAGACCTAATGCTGCAGATTGTACAAAGATGGAACTCTCTGACCTGGTGCATCATTAAAAATAATAATGTTTACATTAAAAATCGACCCAAAAGAAGTTACATTAATGCACATTTATTTAACATGACGCACTCCAGAAGTTTAACAGTCGATCGCATGAGACCGAGGGAATAGGAAATGGCATATGATAAAAGATTGATCTAAGGATTTTATGAATCGATATCGTTTCTTTAAAATTAAGATTGATATGAATCGGAACATCTATTTTTTAAAAACCCAGCCCTGTTAAATAGCAGTGATGTTGCCCATGTTGTACGACCATATCTAAAGAAATCCTTGGACTCCTCTTTCCATCACTGTCCTTCACGTCTTCTTATCTACAGTATTGTTGTTGTTTTTTAAATCATGACTTCTTTACAAACGGGGTAACGCTGCTGCCTGTTTTCGTGGCGTCTTCCTGCAGAGTTGTTGTCTCAGCTGTCCGGTGTGAGGCGTGCAGCGGGGGGACAGATAAACTCATCGGGGCCTTCAGCCTCCCAGCTCCAGCAGCTCCAGATGCAACTGCAGCTGGAGCGGCAGCAGGCGCAGGCGGCGCGGCAGCAGGTGGAGACGGGCCGCCACGCGACACGACGCAGCAACAACCCGGGCAACACTGGCACCACCATCCCTCCACCCAGCACAGCCACCGCCAACACCGCCACCGCGGGCGAAAGCAACCCCTCGTCCTCGTCCCACAGCTCCCAGTTCCTATTAGCACGGTGAGTGTGGCTGGAGTTACGGTTCAGTGCATTGACTTTTTGTTTTATATGAGCTCTGTGTGCACATCCAAGAAAAACTAACCACTGATAATAACGTGAACACCTGAAGAGACGGAACAGGAGGAAGAGGACGGTCGGTCATAGTCTATATTTATGGTAGTGTCAACAAATCAGTCCATTGCCTGCTCTCTCTTCCTCTCCCGTGCATACAGGAACAGGAACAGGTCATAATTATATATATATTTCTCCAGCAAAATAATTTCCCAAAACACAACACTGGCTGTAATATGTGGCAAATATTGCTCAAATAGAAAGTAGAGCTGTTTTCAGTTTCAGTATGATAGCGAGTGTCCACACACCAGCAGTGGCACAGCTACAGTGTCGATGTAACGAAGTCATGAACATGTCAGCTAGTTGATTGACATTGATGTGTTTTTGGAAGACAGTGGCTGTTTACTGGTCAAGAGCATCAGTTCATTTTGGTTTTGACAGTAAGAAAAAAACAAAGAATATCGCTGGACTCGGGCTTTAAATGTGCAGAATACAACGTAATTAAGTTTTTTTTGTTTGTTTGTTTTCTGTAACACAGTTTGGGTCTCTAAAGTCACAAAAGGCCAAAAATATAAAGTTAAACGGAAGACACTTGTACTGGATAAAATGTAAACACTGTCAACAATGAGTCGTGCAGATTGCAGGTTTAGCTTCTCATGTCTCCGTGTATAAAAGCATTTGAACTCAAAGTGCATGACTTGTCGTGTCCCTTCAGGTTGAATGAACCTAAGATGTCCGAAGCAGAGCGGCAGTTTCTAGAAGGAGAGCGCGCCGACCGCAGCCTGTTTGTCCAGGAGCTGCTCCTGTCCACGCTGATGCACGAGGAGAGCTCCTCCTCCGACGAGGACGAGCGCCGAGACTTCGCCGACTTCGGAGCCATGGGCTGCGTGGATATCATGCCTTTAGATGTGGCGTTGGAGAACCTCCAGCTTAGAGAGCGCAGCTCCACGGGGAAGGAGCCTCCGCCGCCTCCTCTTTGATGTCCGAGCATCAAGCAGACTGTGTCCTCTCTGCTGCAACTGTCAGTGATGGGCAGCAAACAGCAGCAGTCCTCCTCCTCCTCCTCTTTCCTCTTCCTCCTCCTCTTCCTCCTTCTTCTTCTTCTCCCCCCCGGCCTCTCCCTCCTTCCTCCCTCTATTTTCTGAGTTTGTTTTTTGGTGATTGTAATTTCAGGCCTGTCACCATTTTTGTTACATTGTAAACAAAAATAAATGAGAGCAAGTGGGATAAATGTACAAGTGCGCAATAGCAACTGAGTGAGCGAGCGAGAGAAGAGAAATATATAAATATATATATAAAATATATATGAAGTTGATAATCAATCCACATAACTTTTCTTTTCTTTATCAGGTAAATGTTACAGGCAGCTGTGGCAGACCTTTGCTTCCTGTGACATGCAAACGGCTCTTCGTATAAATACTCCACATTCAAAAGTCAAGAGAGCATAGGCTCCTCTGATGAAGCTGCTGTGTGTGTTTATGACTATTAATAAATAAAAAGTGCTTGGATGGGTTACCATAACTACTGCATGCAGTTATTTGCAGCGTGCATGATTTTTAATGACGTTGTCATTAAAACTTTTTTTTTTTTTTTTAATTTTGGAGTATCCCAAAGCGTTCGACTGTTTTAAGTGGTTATTTCGAAACACGATTAAGTATCGAGTAGTTTACAAAACTGACATGCAAAAATTAGACTCTAACAATATGTGTTGTTGGGTTTTTCTTTGAGTCTGTATGATGAAGAGGAAACAATTGGATTCTACGGTAGCTTCTGAAGAAATGCTGCAATGTGTGTGTCTCTCAGCTCCAGATTGCCTTTTATCTGTGACGACTGTCTGAATATGTCGGCGGCTGCAGAGCGACGACTACGTACATGCACCAGATGAAAACAGACCTTTGCCTCTGAAATTTTCCTAGATGTTAATATTTAGTGATAAGCTGTTTAGGCACAGTATAACGTTATAATTTATAGATAAGTACGGATGCCCGACTCTATCCATATCTCCTTCACACAGTTTTCTGACATCCACTCTGCTTATGCACACTGTCAGACCACATGCTCTCAATGGTTTGTATGATTTTCTTTGTTGGGTAATAGGAGCTTGACACTTTTCCACACTGCAGTTTGTTTTTTTTGGGTTTGTTTTGTTTTTTAAATAAGAAATCGTTCATATTTTTCTGCTATAGGGTTAGCACTTTCTATTTATTCATGTTTGTTTTCTGACTCTCTTGAGCCTTGATATGAATCATGCCACCTTCATGCCTATACTTTTACCCTCTATGTAAAATACAATGAGATGTATATTGAATTTGTGCGTTAACTTTCATAATGGTTCTAAGACATGGGCAGACTTTTTTTTTTAAATGTAAATTTAGAATACAATAAATATAAACTGTGCACAGCTTTTGATGAAACCAAGACACCTTCACACCTGCTGCACTTTGTTGTGACTCCACCAGTGTTTGTGTGTTAGTGTCACTTAAATCCCCCATTTAGCACTTTAAACAGTATACTAACATTGAATAATAACTTTATAGCACAGTAGAATGTAAATATATAAATGCACAGTAATGCGTTTGTCAAACATGACCCCTCCTGTGGGAACCCATATTTCTAATTATAATAATACTTAGAAAAAAACTAGACACTTTTGTGCATAAGTGTGTTATAAACTACCAGATGTAAATACAGTGCTTATACATGCTAAATGGGGCAGACCTTAAAATCAAATTACAGCACACAATATGAGAAAGAAAAAATATATATAGCATGAAAACACATGCCCCTTCTGTCATGGTCTAAAGTGGATAAGCTAAATCACAATGTTATTGATTGGTTGATTAGCGTTCAGTGATTACATTACAGAAAGGAGGGTGAAAAACAAAAGGGGCGCTGGTATTTCCTATTCTCTCTGCAGCAGCAGTCACACTGAGGTGTTTCCCACAAGCCCCGCAAGAAGACATGAGAGTTATATATGGAGGAAGACGCCCCTGATGGATGGACACAGCAACTGTCCCACCCTGTCTGTCCTCACCTATGGACGGCTTCTGGACAGTGTGGAGCTCCTCACATTTTACACTGCTACTGTACACACCGAGGTAGGTTAAACACTTTTAACCCGTAGCTTCTTATATATTATATGAACTTAAGTCTTTAAAATAACATCATACACAATTTTATATTCACATAACACGACACTGAAGTTGTCCTAAGATCAGTTTGAATAGCTGCTGCCACTGGTTGGTTTGTCCTTGTTGGTGTGTGAGGTTCTTTGGGGGCAGCTGTCCTTGTCACTCCTCAGGAGTTATTGTTAGAAACAAATGGTGTCCGTGGGATACCTTCCATGACACATGTTGTGCTGCTGCTGGTTCTTTTTTAAAGTAACCCGGCACCAAAGGCAACAGTGAGGCAACAGTTTAAATGTCAATCACACTTCAGGAGTTAATCTGCTAATGTGTGGTGGTGTGTGTCCAAGAACCCTGAGAGAGGAGAGGACACCAGGTTATTAATCAGCTCCATAAAATACTCAAGTAAATGTGCATCAGAAAAAAGTAATGTATGAAAGATGTGCTGAAAAATAACTTATGCATAAAAGAAATATAGTTAAAAGAATAAAATTACCAAAACTGATACTTATACTTTATGTCAATATAAATAACTACTTGCATTATTATAATATTAAATGATGTTTAAGTATTGACAATAACTACTGAGCATTAGTTAAGCATTAAATACTTAATGCATCATTCATAAAGTATTATTCTTACAATACTAATTAGTTTGTAATTTATAAACACAGTTGTATGTTTGATGTCTCTTGTCTGTTATTAAGCTCATCTATAATAAAACATCTACTAACACTCACTAACCATTAGTACATGTCTAAATCATATAAGTGCATGAATAAAGTATATAGTTAATACATTAATTACACTTATAAACCACTGACATTAATAACTGCTTTGAAATTGATTTATAAATGCAGAATGTATCATTTATTAAGTATGAAAATATGATCATTGGACACATTTCACATTGAATTATTAATCCAGAGACAAACGTTCTTAGAAATAATTTACAAATTTGCTTTATAATTTTATAATGCTCAACTAATGCATGGTGGTATGTAGTTATTAAGTGTTATCTATCTTATCATGTCATGATTATGTTATAATAATTACTCGTGGTGTTGGTTCTGTCCAAATTTTAGGGATTGACCTACCCACCTCCACTTGTAACTGAAGCAGTCAGAGTAAGAAGTGCAGTATTTCTAAAAGTCAAAATTCAGATAAAATATAAATACCGGTAGTGGGGCAGATAAGCAAACTAATTGTGTATTTTATGACTAAAGCATGAAACTTTCAGCATTTCATCTACATACCCCAAGGTTTGATTTCAGACGTGGAACCACTTTGGTGGCTGACCTTTGGTGACCTTTAGGGGTCTTTGACCTCGGCATTGCATTTTTCCACATTATTCTCCATTGGTTCCAATGAGCAGGAAAAGTGGGTGTGGCTGTTTTTTTCCACCAAGGAGTGTTTTGGGTGTAAAACTAATGTTTACGATCAACTCAGAATCATGAAAAACCTCTAGTTTGACCCCTCACAAGATACTTAAGGCCAAATTTAACATTTCGGAATTTTCGAAAAATGTGGTTACACGTACCCCAACTTTGAGTAGCTTTTTAGGGGGTTTCCCACGGGAGTTGAATTTCAAGAATTTATTATATGATATTACACACCTTCCTAAACACAATGGTGAAGAAATTTCTTGGTAAAGATTTACTTCCCAGATTTTCATATGTTTCCAATGGAGAATAATGTGGAAAAATGCAATGCCGAGGTCAAAGACCCCTAAAGGTCACCAAAGGTCAGCCACCAAAGTGGTTCCACGTCTGAAATCAAACCTTGGGGTATGTAGATGAAATGCTGAAAGTTTAATGCTTTAGTCATAAAATGCACAATACCTTCCATATATGAGCTTATCTACCCCACTACGGTATTCAACCAACAGGACAAATGAGATAGGCTAATTTCCCAAAATGTCAAACTGTTCCTTTAAGTTGCAGTGGAATCTCAGAAGAAAAGCATCCTGAGGGCCGAGGAACGTATTGTAAGACATACCACCTTTATTAAATGCACAGTATCACAAGGAACATTTCCATTAATTGTGGATAAGCTACTCACATGATGCACAAAGCATTGAATTGATTGATAGAACTGGCTGATTAAAGCAGGATTAAATCTGCCAGAAGAGCGCGCACACACACACACACACACACACACACACACATACACACTCACACACTCTCTCTCACACACACATACACACACACACATCTGCGCTCTCAAAAACACACATACACTCTTGCACACAGGATGCACGTGCAAATGCACACACATCGTCTCTCGCACACATAAACACACACACCCTCTCTTTGTATTCACATAGTAAGTAAAATTTTGTTTATCTGCACAGGAATGAAAAGTGTAATCTTTTTTTCTTTTACCATATATTTACAAAAAAAATCATTAATCCTCCCCCGCACCCCCCCCCCCCCCAAACCCCAAACCCCAAACCCCGCCCCCCCCAGGATAGATTACATTCAAAAAAGGTCCCGACCCTTCTAGATTACATTCAAAATAATATACTATTCATGATGCAAAGTCACAGTTATTCATCTGAAAGAGGATCAAAATAGGCTACAGTCAGTCAGAGGTTGAGCGGTGGGGGTTGGCCAGGAGGCGACCTTTGACCTCCTCCTCGCCATCGGCCACACGTCTGCTTGGAGACGCCCGTCAGTGTCAGCTAAAGGAGAGATCCTGATGTTGAATCAAATGGAGAAGTCTATGGTCCTCCTGCAGACAGACGGACAGACAGACAGCGTCTCAAAAACAGCCTCTGTGTCAGCTCCCCATCACAGTGGAGAGGAAAGAGAGGAGATCATTTTTCTTTTTCTTCTGTTTTTTTTCTTCTTTTTTTTCTCTTCTTTTTCTTCGTCTTCTTCAGAGAAAAAACACATTGTTCAAAGAAAGAAAGAAAGTCCTCTGCAGATCAAAAGTTGCCCAAAAAAGGATTGTATTCTCACTGGTATTATGAACGAGCACAAAGAAATTATACAATGTAGCACAAATAAAATCGTATTTACATATAGTATGTATTGCCAGTGGCCCATAACACGTTGTCTTCAATAGATGTCACACAGTTTTGACATGATACCTGCTTAAAACAGATTATACTATTAAACATAGCCTACTATTCATATAGACAAATATCAGAACTGTACAGAATGGACAGCAAATTTATATGTACAGCAGACACGTGACTATTATACAGAACTGACAAAACGCTGTAAGAAAAAAACATAGAGGGACACGAAGAAAAGATCTGTCGGACAGTTGTGTCAGAGTTACTTGCTTCAGTCATGGCAGCACAGCACAGCGAGGGTGAAATGTTGTTGTTGTGTTTTCATATTTTTCCGGTTTGTGGGAGCAGCTGAGGTGGAGGTGGAGGTGGAGTGCGGTCGTTCGGTGCTGCCAGCTGCTCAGGTTGTGCATTTCGAGGAGGGGGTTAAGTAACGCTACAAAGTGCACTTAACATAATGTATTGTCTCAGCAAAGATCCTCACTGCTTCATGAAACACATGAGGGGGGAGGGGTGAAAGCTGCTGTTGGGAAACTTTTAATATTTCAGCCTTTTTTTTTTTTTAAATAACATCTCAGGAAAACAGAACTATTGAATATAATTTTTTTTAGTTTCAAGTGTTAGCGTCCTCTGCTCTGCCGGGGTAAAGTGTGCTTCACCGCTGCTCGGGGTGAGGAGCTGCATCAGTCGCCACCCGGCTGACTGGGGCCGCTCGCTCGGAGAGATGAAAGCTCCCCTGGGACACTTTAGGGCCAATCAGTCTCTTAATTAATCCTTTTACTGCGGCCTCTATGTGGAATTAAAGATAAGATCTTCAAGGTACTCGCTTGTAATGGAAATAAATAACAAATAAAAAAAGGTAGCGCCTTCAGTACGTCCACAACCAAAGTGGTAAAAACAAAGGAAATCCTCAGTGTAGGTAGCCTACATCAGTGCAAACAGTGAACGGCATCAAAATGCCCCCAACAATCCCTCATAGAAATTGAACAAAATTAAATAAAATAATATAAAATGAAGATGACTCTTCATAAGCTCATCTTCTCTCCGTAAACACAATCTCATCAGCAACACCCACGACATTTGAAAACCCGCCTTTGAAGATGCATATACAAAAACCACATCACTTACAGATATGGGCCACCGAACAACAAAGATCTGCTAAATGACATTGCTGGTGAATGAAAAATTCAAAACAAAAACAACCTGTGCTCCTGTTTTTTTTCCCCCAAATACATATATATATATATGTTATTTTCTCCACATAGGCACAGCTCATCAACAAGTCCTCACTCTCTGTGCTTTAGATACGTCAAATGAAAAGGCCGCGAACAGAGCGGAGCACTCCAACCATGTTTAAAACACCACTTTGTAAATAAAGATGAGCTTGTGCAACAGATATTTACAGAAAATATGACAAATGATTTTTTTTTTCTTTTTTAAAAAGGGGTTTGAAATCCTGTTTGCCCTTATGTTTTAACACCTCAACACATTGGGAAGTCCTTGGGTGGACTTACTTATTTTTTTTACCAGGCATCTATGAGGATCTATTATGGGTTCCACACAGTGGTATGCGTACAATAAAATACACATATGTCAGAAATTCGCTCAAAAGCACAGATTTAAATCAAACAGCTCATTGTTTATACGTTTTACAAATATGAAAATAGGCTGGGACATGTGAAAGAAAACGCTTCAGCTGTAATAATTTCATCTTCTGGCAGAATATGTTGCTGTGTGACATTGTTGAAAGGAAAAAAATAAAAACAACAACAACTCTATCTACAATAAAGTTGTGTCCAAACATTGTCTGTTATGGAGAGACACATTATTTCCCCTTTGTTCATTCGCAGCACATACTGTATGGATGTAGACAGAACCACGCAGGAATCAGTGGCTTTCATTTCTTTTGATGTTTTTTTTTTTTTTTTAATGTTTATGTCTAGAGTGGTGATGATTTGGATGAAGTGGCGTATTCCTGTATGTGTTTTGGTTTCCACTTGTGAAACATGCCTCAGTAACGTCTGCGAATGGATAGGAACAGAAAAAAGCGACCAAAAAATAAAAATAAAAAATTGAAATAAAAATCACTTGAAATTTAAGGCTTTTTCTCAATGTGATGAGGAACGCGGACGAGAGCATTTACAGTAACATTTACAGCCAGGTAACTGTACACAGACACACACTCACTTACACACACACAATCTTCATTTCCTCCTCTCCTCTCTGTCATGTCAGACAAACACGCATAAACTCCTACTAGCTCACACACACACACGCACACTCGCACATAAAGTACATACACAACCCCCCGGGTGCATCAGCCCAGTATGTCCAGGTACACAGGCGAGGCCTTGGCCAGGCTCTGGAGCATGCTGTGGATCTCCTTGATGTTGAGCCTCATGTAGGGCTCCCTCTGCCAGCAGCCCAGCATCAGGTCGTACACCTCTTTAGGACAGGTGCGGGGCCGCTGCAGCACCCGGCCCTGGGTGATGCACTCAATCACCTGCAGCACACAAGGTCACAAAACACACTTAGCCTACTGTCTGACAAATGAATACAACCCACGAATACACTGCAAAAACTCAAAATCTTACTAAGAATATTTGTCTTATATATCAAGCATATTTTCACTTGAAATAAGTAGAAAAATCTGATAGTGGAGCAAGTTTTTCTTTCTTATTACAAGCACAAAAAACCTGCTTTCACTGGAAGATATTTCTACTTATTTCAATTATAAATTTGTTTGAAACAAGTGAAAACTATCTAAAAACAAGTACATTTTTAGGTGATGAGTCTTATTTTAAGTGGAAAGAGATTAGTTTTGACTAAAATTGAAACATTTTGACAAGAAATAAGACAAATATTCTTGGAGAGATTTTGAGTTTTTGCAGTGTACTGATGAAATGCACACAAAGTGTGATATTTAAAAAAAAATCTAATTATCAAGTCATAGTTTGATCAGTTAATTGACAATCCATCTTCACATAAATAAATGATCAAATAAATAAGCTTATGTAGCTATTATGAGAAAGCTCATTTAGGATGAGATGGGACCTTCTGAAAAGTTTGCTGCACTTTCAATCACTTTTATTCACGCAGAAGCTTGTTTCATTGCTTGATTCACCACGCTATGAGATAATAACGGAAAACAACGAGACAGAGTTGTTTTCGAAGCAAATGCAGAGACTGCTTGCCGAAAAATTGCCCCTGACAGGAACGTGCATCAGCGGTTTTGCATGAATTTACCTCTAAAACAACTCTGTCTCATAACGTTCTGTTATTATCTCATAGCATGGTGAATGTGCAGGTCACAACTTGTCCACGAGAGCGTTTTGGAGTTGTTGGATTGTGTATTTGATGAGTTTGATGAGGAGAAACCAAGAGATCCCATTGGCCTCCGTAACGTACTGTAGCTCTGAGCAGCTTGCGGCTCTGCTCCGCCGTTCTAAAAATAGCTTGCACCGACAATTAAAGGTAACGAACCTACTGCTATGACTATAGGGATAATGGAAATGGGTGGGGCCAATTTGCCAAAAATGTTGAACTATCCCTTTAAGGCACTAACTGTGAACACCATCATCCCTGATTCACATCAGCTAAGCAACTAAGCAACTAAAGAGCTTAGTTGCTCCAAAAACTAATTAACAGAAGAAAATAGGTCAAATTAAGAAAACAGAATTTCCTAAATAGTCATTAAATGTAAAAATGTTTTAAAATGTCTGTCTATTGGTATTCATACCCAATCACATAATTTATATATATTTTTTAATAAAATATTAAACCCATTTAGAATTGCTCTCTTAAAAACGACACTAGTTTCCATGATATTTTCCCATAATGCCACTTGGCCTGCTAGCAGGAAGAGGAGTTATTTTTTTCAGACCAGATAAAGCTTCAGTTTTCACAAACTAGTATTTATTTCTCAAAAGGCCGACACAGAAGTTAAAACTGTGCTGGATTTGCTGTAGACAGTTACTCTTGACAACGCCCCCACTGATGCACAGAAGACTGTCATTGGACATATCAGTGATAGTGAGGGCAACTTTAAATTGTGGTGATTCTCTGGCAAATTCTGGACACAAGAATGAGACGATGAGGTAGTTGCATGTTTAATTTAAAGTGCCGGTGTCGGCTCATGACGCTCAGAGCTGGTGCAGCAGCTGCAGGTATCTGATGGAGTTGGCGGCCTCGTGTGACACTGACCTCATTGTTGGAGAGCTGGTACCAGGGCTGTTTGCCGTAGGTGAAGATCTCCCACAGCACCACTCCCAGGCTCCACACATCGCTCTCCGTGGTGAATCTCCGGTACATGATGCTCTCCGGGGGCATCCAGCGGATCGGCAGCATCGTATGACCGCCCACCTGCAGAGAGAGACAGAGAGAGACAGAGAGAGTAGTCCCCTTCAGAAACCAACAGGAGTGAGTATGAAGCTTTAACTGACTCTGCTGTATCTGGATATTTTTATACACACTAGAGAGAGGGCGTTAGACAGAGAGGTTTTTTTTTCTTATTTTATCTCATTGATATAAATGGGCTGGACAGAATATACAGTATATTCCAGCTGAATTGAAAGTAAGGCCTCCAAAGTGATCATGTAGCTCTACTTTAAAACCTTCATCAAGGTCAAAGCTGATAGAAAATAAGGGATCAGGCCTTACGATATTAAATAATTCATCCAAATGGTTACTGGCTTTTCTTTGTTTTATTTAACCTTACAGTACTAAACTGCTGTAAAGAGAAAAGAGGCTCAAAGACAGTTCTGTAGCTCATGTGAATGGAGATCGTCTTACTGTAAGCTCTGTTCATGCCTTTACTTTATATTAGATAAAAATGAATTTGTGAAATCGGGAGTTGGTAACCTCTTTATGTTGCTCTTATCTGATGCAGGGAAATGTATCTTGGAGATGTGTGTATGTGTATGTGTTTGTGTGAATGTGTGCTCAGATTTCTGACTCCACTTTAAGCAGCAGAGGGCGCTGTGGGATTCAAATTGAAATCTCAGACACAAAGGATGAGGAAATAAAATGCATCCATCTATTCCTCAACATGACAATATGCATATATATACAGCATATATATATATTTTATCATTATTGCCCTGAGTTGTAGCAAAGAAGTATTAATAAGAAAGTACAATCTTCTCACAACCATCAGTTCCTTGTACCAAACACAAACTCTTCAGCGTTTTAATGTGATTCTGCTCATGTAGAGTGGAGAGAGGCATTAACTCCTTGCCCAAGAAGAATGGAAAAACTGCCCATGCATTTTTTGCACTGTTGCCCTCATTACCATGGAAACATTAATTTTATGTAGATTATAGAATTTGCATTTAAATTGTATTAAAAATAGATAAAATACCTCTGATTAAAATAGTCATTTCTGCAGCTACACAGCTATTTCAGACCAAAACTGGAATGAAATTCAAATGACATTATTTGATTGTGTGTGCATATGTGGCTGCATTTCCATATTTCTGTATATACATATATATATATAAAATGTTGCGAGCGTGTGTGCATGTGTGAGTATGAGGCTGGGGGCAGGGCGAGGCCAGGGAAAGGGTGAAATATATTTTAAAAAAAAGACTCACTCTGTAGTAGTCTGTGCTGTAAACGTCTCTGGACATGCCAAAGTCTCCTATCTTGACCAGCAGGTTTTCTCCTACCAGGCAGTTCCTGGTTGCCAAGTCTCTGTGGACAAAATGCTGGGAGGCCAGGTAGACCATGCCAGCAGCAATCTGTTGGGCAATGTGCAGCATCTGGGACTGGGTGAGCTCCACCAGGATGCTGTGTTGACCGTCTGCCATTAGCACTGCATCAGGACCGTGGGACCTGCACCCACAAGCACTTAATCAGCTCCTCAATCACCACACCACCACTGGGTACTTGAATTGAAACTACAAAAACACTAAAAAGTAACAACAACAGCAACAACAATAGTTTATTAATCATTTTCAAGCAGAAACTCCACATTCACTGGTCCTAGCTTCCAGCTTCTTTCTCATGTACTGGAAACCACTGTGTTTTTGATGTTTTAATTGAACAAGTAATTTTAATTTGTCATTGGATAATTAGTTGGGAAATTATAACATGCTTTTTCAGATTTTTCTCATATTATGAAAAAGAACTGAGCAAATGACAGTCAAACCAATTATTTCAATTGAGTTATTTACGTTAATCAAGACCAAACTTCATTGAACACTTAATGTACTGCACATACTTTGACATGGCAAAATATCTATTCCTTTCAGCCAAGAGATAACCCAGCACATAACCCTAACTAATCAACCAAGATTTATAGTAGGCTATTGGTTAATGAAGTCTAGAGGTGTTAGTTTTGGACAGAGCTATGCTAACTGTGCCCCTTGTTCCCGGTCTTTAAGCTAAAGCTATAGCTTCTTACTGAACACAAAGATATGAAAATGGTATTGATCATTTCATCTAACTCATGACAAGAAAGTAAAAAAGTCAAGCTGCCCCTTTGAGACATGCAAATGCCTCTAGAAGAAGTGTCCTACCTGAGGAACTTGTTTAGGTCACCGTGTTTCATGTATTCAAACACCATGATGAGTGGGTCGCTCTCTACACACACTCCGTAGAAAGTGACGATGTGTTCGTGCTGCAGGTTGGTGAGGAGCTCGGCCTCTCTGTAGAAGTCTGCTCGGCCGCTCTCGCTGGCCTCTTTCAGCGTCTGACCAAAGACACAAAGACAAGGAGAAGACAAGAATGGACGTCAGTAGAAATCACTAACCAAATGACAAGTACATTGATTTTTTTTTTTTCTCTTTTCTTTAAACGAGCAGCTTCCTGGTCTGTACCTTAACTGCCACATGGATCTTCTCCTGGTCTGGTGTCAGGTTGTAGCACTCGGCCAGGAATACCTTTCCAAAGGCTCCTTCTCCCAGCTCCCGCTTCAGCACGATGTTGTGTCTCTTGATGTGCTGGACAACTTCAATGTAGAAAAAGACAAATCACTCTTAAGCTCAGGTGGGCATCTTAATTATTAAGTGGTCATTTTAGTAAATGCAAGAGTCTATTTTAAATCCCCCTGTTTAGCATTTTTGAGGCAGTTTTAACTCCACAGTGAGTATAAACAAATAATAAGATATGGTGGAAATATAAAATTGATTTATAACAAATATTGTTCATATAACTATATTATATAGAGTTGTAAATGTTTGCATACTGCTTATAAATGTTAAATACAGAGTGTTATCAAAAAAAATTCACACTGAGAATATTTTTATTCTAAGATTATTATTATTAATCATTTACAGTACAGTAATTGTTTTGTTTATGAAATATAATACATACACAAAGAATAATATGAGAGCAAATGTTTGTTAGATATATTGTTTATATGTGAATGAATCAAATTTTTTTCTTTTTGATTGACTGAAATTGAAAATAATGATTAGTAATTTTGATCACATAGGCTACTGATCATTTTACAGTCATTAAAAAAGAAAAACATGCAGGTTCACTCTGCTGCATCGAGCCTTTTCTAAACAAGCTTGTGTTTCTGAACATTATCTGTAGGTTAACTGTCCTGTTGCCCCTGCAGAGCGGGAGTCACTATCACAATGCAGCAGGATGCTGACAATAAATCTGGCGTCCAGCAGTGATCCCTGCATGGATTTATCAGAAAAGGTCCGGGTTACCAGGCATTTGTCGAGCGAGGCGGTAACTCACACGTGTCAGATTTCAGCATGCTGCCGGAGTTACGGAAGTACTGTGGGTTCTCAATGACAGGAATCTTTGTCATCCCAATGATCACTGCGTCTGGACCCATCTCCGAGGACGACGGGGTGTTGTTGCCATTGGAGACGTGATGAAGAGGGCTGGCAGAGTCATCGTCATTACTGATGACTGAGGAGGAGCCTAGGGAGCCACAGAGGAGGAGGAGGAGGAGGAGGTGGAGAGGTAAGAGGGGGAGGAGAGTGAGGAGGTAGGACAAGGGTGGGAAAGAGGTGGAGGAGGGTGGTGGTCATGGAGGAGGAGGAAGACAAGGGTTAGAGGGAGAAAAGAAGTAGTAAGAAAAGGTAACCTATTTATTACAGTTATCCAGTGGAAGCTGCTATAAGCTAATGCTATCACTGTCTTTTACCCCTCCATTTACCATAATAGTATTCAATTGATTTCAGTCTTTATTAATATGTTTGTCATTAACTAATAATAGTTTAAAAATGCAACTAAATTGCTACCAATTTGCTGGCATAGTAGGCTATATGCTGGAAATTAAGGACACAGCCTTAAAATGATGCTAACGCTGTCTTATAACCCTCAATTTGCCATTTATAAGTAGAAGGCTTATGGCTTTAAGTATATTAACATAGGCTAATTGTAAATAACTATAACTGTGATAAAAGTGCTACTAACCAAACTGCTTCCAACCAAAGGATAGCCTACAATTACCAGCAGTTGGTTAGCTTAAGCTTAGCATAAATACTGGAGGAAGGTGGAAACAGCTCGCTTGGTTCTGTCAGTTTGGTACCAAAATCAGTCCATTGACACTTTCGAATAAATAAAGCCTAGCCTAGTGTATTGCAAAGCGTGGAACAAACAGGACAAAACAGGCTAAGCTAGCTGGCTAACAGGCTGTAAATTCATATTTAACATTGATTGCAGATATGAGGATCGTATCTATCAGTCTTTTCGTTTAACCTTGGGGAAGACATAAGAATAAGTGTGTGTCCTACAATGTTGAATTCATAACTCCCTTAAAAAATGAGTTCACCTTTAATACCAAACTTGGAGTTTCTTCCATATTTCAGAATGATCACCATCAGCACACAGCCAGTCAAGGCAACTCCTGCGATTCCCACAACTACGTACACCTGTGAAGACAAAAAGGACAAAAAAAAAAGACTGTTTAAAACCCAGCTTTTATTAAAACATCTTAAATCCTATAGCTCAGTGGTTCCCAAGTAAGTCACAAACCAAAACATGTATAAACTCACTTAACAGTTCATAAGAAACACATGTCCACCTCCTTATTGATGCAATGTATCAGATACAGATGAGCAGCTTATCAAATATCAGAATGGCGACTAGCCTAAATGTGATCCCAGTGACTTTGAGTGTGGCGTGACTCTTGGTGTCAGACAGGCTGGTTTGCGAGTGTCTCAAACTGCTCATCTCCTGGGATTTACATGCACGACAGTCTCTAGAGTTTTTACTCAGAATGGTGCAAAAACCATCCAGCGAGCTTTGGCTCCATTGGACGGAAAAAAACCCCAAAAACGCCTCATTAATGAGAGAGGTCAGAGGAGAGTGGCTGGTGTAAGCCCACTCAAAGTTGACAGTAACTCAGATAACCACTTTTTACAACTGTGGTGAACAGAAAAGTGGTGGTGGTGGTGGTGAACTGCAATGGCATAAATCCACATCAGACTCCAGTCCTGTCAGCAAGAAGAGAAATCTGAGGCTGCAGTGGGCACAGGCTCACCACAACTGGGCAGCTGAAGATGGGAAAGAACATCTCGATTCCTGCTGAGCTGAGGCATGTGCATGGTAGACTCACAATCTGGCATCAACACCATCATGACTCCATGGGGCCCGACCGTCCACAGGCTGCTGCTGATGGGAGCATTTTCCCATATGCATAATTTATCAAAATTTACCGTCTCCTAATGGCTATTTCCAGCATGACAATGCATCATTCCACAAAGTTTCCTCAAACTGTCAAACTGGTTTCAACGCACTTCACTGACCTCTCCAGTCACCAGATCTGAATGCAGCAGAACACTTTTTATTTGGGACATCTGCAGAAATCTCCAGAAATGATGTGATGCCATCATGTCAACATGGAGCAGAAACTCAAAGCAATGTTTCTGATATCTCGGGAAAACCGAGCCAAGAAGAATTTAGGCTATGGGAGACTCTACACTGCAAAAACTCAAAATCTTTCCATGAATATTTGTCTCATTTCTTGTCAAAATGTCTCATTTCTAGTCAAAACTAGTCTCTTTTCATTTAAAATGAGACTCGTCACCTAAAAATTAACTTGTTTTTAGATCTTTTCACTTGTTTCAAACAAATTTTTACTTAAAATGAGTAGAAAAATCTGCCAGTGAAAGCTTTTTTTGTGTGCTTGTAATAAGAAAGAAAAACTTGCCCCACTATTAGATTTTTCTACTTATTTCAAGTGGAAATATGCTTGAAAGAAGTAAAAAGTGTCTAAAAACAAGCTACTTTTTAATGTGATGAGTCTTATTTTAAGTATAATGAGATTGTTTTGACTAGAAATAAGACAAATATTCTTGGTAAGATTTTGAGTTTTTTTAAGTTCAGGTATCAACACACAAATTTGGGAACCACTGCTTAGGATGATAAAGACGATGACAATCACTTACTGTGACACTGTCATCCAGTGGAGGGAGTGGCGTGTCTGAAAAAAAACACATCAAAAATGTTTGTCTGAGAATTGAAAATTGAAAATGATCACAATTATTACAGCATAAAACCAATTTTGACCTACCAGTGGGGTCTGGGCAGGAGAGATATGCAGGCACAGGCCATAGGAGGAGGAGGATATGTACATCATGGTAGAGTTAATTTTTTAACTTTACATACAAATACTGTCATGCTATTATTGCTGGTTTTATAAAACTGAATCATTACTTACAGTAGTAGAAGGGGTCTTCTGCTAAAAAGAAAACAAATCTGCATTAGTGATCAACTTCAGAAATGAGATTAATATTTAATATAGGACAATTGTAAGTACAAACATGACACCTTGTGAAACAGAAACAGTTTTTGGAGATGTACACCAAAATGGGATACTGTCAAATCTGCTTTAATTTTGTCAAATCTGATTTTGAGACTGAGTTTCGATGGCACTGGATGTATGTTGTATTTGAACATGGATTGAATTGTATGGGACATAAATTGCATTGATACATTGTAAATATGTTGCACTGTATGGACCGCCGGGAAGAAAAGCTTTGGCATTGCCATAGCTAATGGGGATCTGAATAAATCAATCAATCAATCAATCAATCAAGCTGACCTCTCACTAAATGAACCCTTGTAAAAAAAAAAATATATAGCATATTCACACCTGTTCCAGGTGGGTCGATGAACTGGGCAGAGACCTTCTTCTCATCCTGGCCATACTCGTTCTTGGCCACCAGCCTGTACACGCCATTGTGAATGTGCGTGGGGTTGACCAGCTGCAGGCAGCCGTGATCCTCGCTCTCCGTGGACACGTGGATCATGGTGCGGATGTAGTCCTGCTCCTCCAGAGGCCTGTTATCGTGGAACCACTGCAGATCAGGCTTGGGGTTCCCTGTGACGCTGAAGGGGATGCACCAGTGGTGGTTCTGCTCTGGCCCCAGCAGCTGCTGGATGGTGGGGGCAACTGACACGGAGGCAACAACAGAGGAAGAGTAATCACGGGATGATAGGAAATAAACACCGGGGAGGAGGAGGAGGAGGAGGAGAAGCCAGCAGGAAGAGCAGGAACATTAATGGATTCAGAAAAGGAGATGCAGTTTGGGGGGGTGAAAGTGATCACACAACATTTGAACACTGACATCAGGAGGACATGGAAGAGGAGAGTGAGGAGAGATGTCGCACTGAACAAGCAGAGGAGCATGGCAAGGCGTGAGGAGCTTCACAGGAGGAAGAGTTATGAACAGGAAACATGGAGAGTCAATAAGATTTGCTGAGAGACAGTAATGATAACAAACTGAGGAGCCTTCTGCTTACACTGGAAAAACACACAGTCTAGAAGAGGAAGGCGCTTAAAAGATCATCTGAGAGGAAATTAGACAAACTTATGAATGTAAATATAATTTCCAAAGATGTATGCTATTGCTAAAGCCGGTGAACATGTACAGTCGGCGGTGACAGAAAAGCAAGAGGCCTTACAGAGAATATTGAGTTGAAGGGTGGCCTCCGTCTGACCGACCATGTTCTCAGCGCTGCAGACGATCATCCGGCCGTTATCAACAGGAGACAGGCCCAACAAGGTGAGGCTGCTCTCTGTCTCGAAAGGTTCAAGCTGCGAACACATCGACATCATGTGCATTAAACAGTTTGTCATGTTGATGCAAAATTGGAGTGATTAGAACTGCTTCAATTCCAGACCTGCAGACCTTGCATTAACAGTAGTCAGTTGTAACACATTTGCACCACATGTCTTGTGTGAAATATAAAGGTAAATTTATTTATTTATTTATTAAAAATACAGGATTTACTGTCCAAAATAAATAGCCAAAAGAAACTGTTAAATGGGTGAAATTGACAGCCAGTAAGTGCGTAATAATTGTATTCACGTCAGTAATTTTGCCTTTGTTGTATCAATTCAAGTCACAGCATTAAAGAACCTTATGTTTATGTATAATATGAATACATCAACTATCACCTTAAGTATTATTTTGTACCTTAAAGTATAAGGCCGGTCATATTATTATTATTGACAAACTATGAAAAGACTCAGACAGGGCCGTTGTATAGGGGAGAATGGTTGTGATCATTCCTGGGGCCCAGCGCCCAGTAGGGCCCACAAAAAAAAACAGTAGTCTAATCTTTGTATGACTGATTTATTCTGCATACGACCCCGACTAATACTGATAGTAATGCTGCATTAGCATCAAAACAAAGTAGGCTAAATAAAAAATGATAATACACATATGTAGTCTAAGAAAAAAGTGGAAAAGTCGGGGGGTAGGGGCCCACTTAAGTATTCTTTCAGGGGGCCCAGAATTTCTAGCAACGGCCCTGGACTCAGACCAACATGTCTGCTCTCTATTCTCCGACTTCCTTACCCTCATTTTAAGTGATTTCCTGAAAACGTCTGGGCACCACAGTTTTTAGCAGAGGAATAAAAGTGTGTTTTTTGTTAGGCCTGCTTTTCTCCACATTTGTTGCTCTGGTGAGATTTTTACATCAGCAGGTTGAGGTTAGGGTCACGTAGTTCAAAATGTGGTATAAGACTTATGCTGAAAGAGGAATAATTTTCATCAGTATTTGTCAGTAAGGATCAATTTAAGATTTTGTTTTTGGTCTTTTGGTTATTACCAAGCCTTAACATTATCGTTTCCACTCAAACAGCAGAATCTTAAAAAGCCAAGAGCCGGGAATGGTAGACCTGTACCAAAAAGGTTGAAACAGGGGGGCTTCAGGTAGACCGGCTCACCTCGTAGTGGGTAGAGATCATATCAAGGTTCCACAGGATCTCAGGAAGAGGGGAGCCTGAGGCGCTGCACACAGCTTTGACATTACTCCCCTGCATCTCGGTCACAATTTTGGGGGTGACCTCCACTTTGGGAACCACTGTGAGGCACAAAGCAAGACAGCAAAATTAAGCTTCACATACAGTACAGTAGTTTGATTTGCTTCCAGATCTCCTCCAGTCTGTCTTCAGGAGGCGATCACATCTCCGAGCGTTCAATATCAGATATCCAGTCAGCGTTGCTTTTTATAACAGGGTTTCACATTACCGCAGTCGGGTGGGGTAAGCGTGGCAAAGGCCTGCGTCTCTCCTCTTTCGTCTATGCATCTCAGCTCTAGACCGTCGCCTTCTTCTTGGAGCCTCAGTTTGATCCACAAGTTCTCGCAAATACAGTCCAGAGGGTTTCCGTACAGGAGGAGCCTAGAAAATAAAGAAAATAAAACGTTATCACATGAGAAACTCTTTGTCAAAAAGGTGCTGACAAGTTCTTGCAGGCCACTGCACATGTGATAGGCCTACTTACGGTAATGTTGTGTTGAAGTTCTGAAATGTTCTCCATGACAGTGTTGATAGATTATTATCTCTGAGATTCCTTTAAGAGAAAAATAGATAAATCAATAAAACACCAAACAAGGAAACTCCAGTGTGCACATCAATGAAATATAGGAAATATCTTCTTACACATATTGAAGTCTTGTATTGTTGAAAAAGGCATCTGACGATATAGATGTCAATCTCGATTTCATCACTGTTCTGTTGGAAGTCAAAACGCAGAGTTATTAGTTATAAGTCACTGGCACATTTTGGATGTCATTGAAAACATCGTGCATTTCTAAGTAAAACATTTAAAACAAACTGTATGATACTCACAGATTTCTGAGATTTATGTAGTGCCTCAAACTGTTGTCGTTCATGTTAAACAGTCTGTTTTGATTGGCAATGTATCTGTGAAAAAACACAACAGACAGATCTGTTAGACTGTGTTTTAGATTCATTTTATCCTTTCAAACTTTTACAGTCACAATCACAGTGTGAAACAGGGGTCAGCTGTGTTTGTGTATTTTATGAAACTAAATACTATGGCAGTTTTTATTTGTCATTTTGGAGACATAGCAAAATGTTTGGTTTTGCTTCCTCTTCCTTCATTAAGGGAATTATTCTGCAGCACTTTTGACACATTTCATTGTCAATCTAATGTGAACCACATCTAGTTGTATACTGTGCATTAAATAATAATGAAGGTTCTTCATTCAAATTAAAAATAGATCTGTTCTTTTATGGCCTAATATTATGTTTGTGTTTTAATAAAAAAAAAAATATTACATAATATCTAATAAGTGTCTTGGTGAGAAACAGTAATTAGTACAGCTAGACATACTTTTAAAAACACAAATTAAAACTTGGACAAACTATACCAGGTATTTTCTGTGGTGTAAAACAACAGTTTTGTGAAATATTTTAAGGTGAAGTTATTTCTCTTCCACTTCAATGAACATTGTTGAAGATTTGAGTTGTAAAAAACAAACAAAACAAAACAAAAAAATTAAGAGCATCAGAAAATACGAACAACTTTAGCTGAGCTCTTCTCTGGTGTTACTTTCTGTATAAACCTTTGGGTCAGCTAAACTGCATGTCATTATAGTGGGGAGACACTTTTGTTTACATGTGGATTGGACCTTTTAACTGTGGTTTAAATATATTTAGGAAGTCTAAAGGTGCAGTGCTGCTTCAGGAGCCCTGTCCCTTCACATTAGTTGTCTTACTATGCCTACGGAGGTGATAACAGCTGAGTTTACTAGTCAAAACTACACTTTACTCACTAAAAAGGTGTTTCTCTCTCTCTCAAGAGAGAAAGTGGAGGGAGTGTTCAAGGTGTCAGCTGCTGCAAGACTTTGAGCTTGATTTGCAGGATGAGGAATCATCATGTTTTGATCCAGCGACAGTGGACGCCCAGTAAACTACATCTGGTTCCAGTCTGTCTGCCTCAGAAAACTCAGCCAGCCTCCCCTCACTCAGCTCTCCAGCTGGGTGCCATGCAGTTGTATATATACTTGTGCAGGGGGGTTGTAGCAGGTACACTCCGACACACAGGCCTATACACGCTGACGCAGATAAGGCTACATAACTGTGGGTATAGCCTATCGCCCGGCTGTATACAACTGGTGTGATTTCATGTGTAAATCTGGCAACAGTGTGGTCATTTGGATTATTATTAGTATTTTTTTTGAAATGTTGAGGCTCTTTTCACACCGACGCCCAAAAGCTCCCAATCAACACCTCGGAGGCTGCGTCTGCATGGGCCTAAACATTTTTACTCCATCACTACCTCTGGAGCTGTTTTGTAAAGGAAACACCGACTAATCCAAATAAGCCTGACGCACACTCTCACCACCATTACGCACACACATACACACATACGCACACAAACACACAGACACACACACACACACACGTACACACACCATCGTCGTTAGTGGCACGCGCAACCCCCATCTCCGCCACACATACACACGCACACATATTCTTGGCTACATGATCTGACAAACCCAGTGGTTCCACGAATAAAATCACGATTTTCTGTCTTTGACATTAAGCGCACGAGACACATCTCTGCTGATGTTTAATCCACAAAAGGGGGGGTGAAGAATATCAGAGCATCTGCTGCTGTTAGTATTACCTTTATTATTAGTATGGCTATAATAATCCTAGCCCTTGGGTATTATTGCGACCTACGATCGAAGGTAGTTCTTTACGCATTGCATCCTAATAAGTTCATAAGCTGTCTGCACGATTCATGTTCACATACACTTACATCTCGGTGATGTTTTCCATGTCATCTAACGTGAGGACAGGGAAATCCTCGATCCCTGGTACAGAATCAATACAAACAATCCTTGAGATGCTGCAAGTGCAGGATGCGGGGCAAGCATCACTAAATCTCCACAGCCCCATCAAAACCAAAAACAATCCAAGACGAGCCATGCCATATTCCCCCGCGCTGGAGTCCATCGCAGGTCCAATGATATCCCACGAATCCCCCGAACAGAATCTGCTCAAATTGAAATATTGGTAAGATTTCCTCCCTCGCCGCCTTTATCTGGCCAAGTTAATCCTTTCGACTCCGCAGAAAAAAGACTACGCCGTCGGTGAGGAATGCGCAGAGCCCACGGTTTTAATATCAAGATGCCATGGACTGGCCTTCCCGTCTCCGCAGAGCTGGTATCACACTACTGCATATCGATGCCGCGAAGCAAGGTGTCAAGTGGTCCGTCCTGGTGCTGCTGCTGCTGCTGCTGCTGCTGTCTCACTCCTCTATCTCGGGCACAGACTGTTCGCCTCTGCCTTGTAAAACAAATATGAGGTGTTCCAGATGTTTAGAGATCAATAGGCAGGGCCCCCACGAGCGTTTTCTCATATATGTGTGGTGATGGGGAGGAAAAAAATAAGAGAGACTGCACAGTGGAGTAAGGATGCGTGGTGATGCTGCGTGTGTAGGGAGGAAGGCTACCTGCATCCGTCTATCGATTATCGACGAGGACGAGCGCATCTCCCCCCAGCCATCACTGGGATTGGGTTTATTGGGGGGCGGGAGGGGGAGATAGATGGTCGCGATGCTGGGTGATGTATTTATGACAAGTCTCATTTATAGGAATTCGTTAAATAAGAAATTGTTAATTTTCTATTCACGCATTCAAAACCATTTAAACGCCCGCGCACGCTGCACTTTTATTCTAAAGCTGCACATGTGGCCAGCTGCGGGTCAGATGCCCTGTTCGTGGCGGGCACAACAACAACAATATGGATGTATAAACTCTTGTGCTGTGCTGTGCCGTGGTGGTTACCCCTGCAGCCATGCACTGGATGAAAGCAGCGCTTCTTCCACACCAACACTGTTGTACGGTTGGCCATTAGGCCTATAGTGTGACGTACGGTTGACGCACAAGACGGGGTGCATCTATGAAAAATAATTACCTATACTATGTCTGCAAGCTTCAAATGGGTCTCACTCCAATCACTGATCAGTGCACGATATAGGAGCATGGATTGGGGTGAAAAACACGCTGTATACATATTTCATTATTCATCTTGACAAAGAACATTTAACAGAAATTATCATAGGCTATATATATATATTTTATAATTAATTTTGCAGATATAAACTACATGACAACCCACTGTAATCATATGCAAACATGTGTGTGCAGCCCTATAGGGTCAGACTAGCAGCCCATACACAAGTTTGAGAAATCCTAACCTATTTTAACTCATCAACAACAATATTTAGGGACCTCCATTGATATCACTGTCCACATATTATTGTGTGTCTTAAATTGTCATCATTTAAACATGTTTTTCTTCTTCTTCTTTTTTTATTTTAATTTTTTACCTTAAATGTTCCCAAATTATGCGAATTAAATGTCATATAAATCTGTGTTTTTCACTCCTATCTGAGAGTCACTGTGCAGTGGTAAACATCAAGGTGGTAATATGTTTTGAAAATGATGAAATAAATCCTGTTTACTGGTGGATTCCTAAATTTCACTCATAATGAGGAGGCATACTCAGCTAGGACACATGATCTATGACACAGCCTGGATGGTTAGTGTCGCTATGGTGACTTGCTTTTTACAAATAGCGCGGACAATGTCAAGTGTCGCTATGGTTGCAGATGAAAATATGTACGCAGGCTCTTTTTTTTTATGAGAAACATCAAGAACTGAATTATATCTGTCTCCATGGTAACCTCAGAGTATAGGAGAGGGAAGAGAGCTCTTTATTTTGCAATAGATCCTTGCCTATATCTGAAGGAGCATGACAACACTACGAGAGGAAAAAATAGGGGGATGTTTAAAATAGATCAAGTATATGGACATAATTCAGACTCCTGATTTGCACTAAATGGGCCGTGGGGTGGTGGCTGTGGATTAGCAAGTCTGATCTCATGGCCTTATCTTTTTTATATCTGCAGGAAAAACTAGAAAATCTAGTTGCACTGCACATTGGATCAAATTCAGGTGATCAAAAGCAATAGGATGCATGATAAAGACCATGAGCTCTTGTGCTGTCTTTTGAGAACAAGGGAATCATTTTGTGTCAAGGTGTGTGTTTTTATTTTATTTCAGCTTTAATAATCGGTCTTCTTTTAGCTGAAAGGTATCCCAACCTAAGAGTTAAGCATGAGGAGTTTCATCCTTTGCAAACTGAGACGTGTGATTGTGCCACATCAAGAGATCTCCCCCCCCTCTTGTACATTTAGTTTGGTGCCATTTCTGCATCATCCAACTCTGCAACTCCTCCGTCTGTGCTCCCTACCGCTTCCTGAACCAGCTGGTGGCAGACTTGTCTTGAACCTTGCATGGAGTGATGCAGCTGTGACACTGCCCACTGATATACATCCTGTGCATATACATCCACTGCCTCTCTCTATGTCTATAGTTTGGTGGATCATGCGTACTGTTATTGTAAAAGCTAAACCAATATTCATGTTTCAGAAGCAATAAGAAATCATGTCAGAGCAAACTCCTCCATCAGTTATGTCATGTCAGAAAGCAATCTGTGCAATTACCCTGTAACTCTAAAACATAAAGTCAAATTCAACAAACAACTAAAAATCTAATACTGTCAATTAAAATCTAAGCATGCTGTATACACTATAAAAATTACTCATTTGATATTTATCACAGCACACTTTGCACTCTGCACCCTTGCATCATTGTAATCTTGCTCTGAATTAGACGGTGGATGATGTTGTCCATTACATCTGCTTTTAGTTATATCTTTTATTAGTCACATTAGTGCACATACTGACACGCAGCAGCTATAGCCTTGCAGTGAACTCTAGTCATCACACAGGAGTCATGAGTTGCATTTGGTTGTGAAATCAACACGGCTGACTGACCTCGACTTCACCAACATGTAGCCAAAATAATGCAAGAATGAAAGCAGCTTGGTGGTGGAACAGTTTGAACTCAGAGTTGGTGTAGCCAAATTAATGACTAGTAATTTTGATAATTGTGTCTACGTTTTTTGTTGTTGCTGCTGCTCTGTTGGTCTTCAGCTTCTCATATAACTTTCAAAAGACTTTCAACGGGGTTGCCTTGACCTGATGGATCAGTTTCCCATGTGCACATTCAGAGGACAGAAAAACTCACTTTAGCTGAAGAGCATGTTCTTTTTCGTGAAGAATTCACTATGTGTTGTGAGAAACCTATAGACCCTCAAGAAATATATCACCGTTCACTCTCAGTGTGTTCATAAATTTTTGCTTGAGAAATTATAAACAACGATTTGATTATCTTTTGTTTTAAGTAGAGCTAGATTCATTTTCTGTTGGTCAATAGATTCACCAATTTATTAGTTAGTTTGGTGTATTTATGTAGGCCTACCTACTACCAAACACAATATAGCAATCAAATCAAGATCAATTTCCTAGTACACTTCAAGTTTTTATAACCAACAAATCTAGAGGTAGTTTGCAATATTCTCAGTGAATTAGCTAATAGTACTTTTCAATACATCTGCGAAAGATGTTCTATAATAAAAATTAAATTAGTGATCTATTATTCAGTGTATAAAATGTGATTTGTTGAAATTTTTACTGAAAAAAAAACAATGTAAATGATTAATTAGTTATCCAGATTGTTGCCAATTAATTTTGATAATCAACTCATCTCTTAGGTGCCTGGGGAAATAATGAAACTGCCTTGTGCAGTGGTGATCCATTGAGACCCAATAATTAATTTAACCCAGGTTCCCCAAGAGGTAATGTCAGACTGTTGTGGTTAATAATATTTGCTTTGGGCCCTCACATACCCCCCAGCTGCCACCTTATGCCACCAAGTTCCCATTAAAGTCCTGGCTGCAACCACCAGATCTGTGCTGCTGTTTACTTTAGGGATAGTATTGTGCTAATTGATCCATTTGAATAACTTAACTAAATACATTTCCAAAACCACTTAGTGCAACCACAGGAAACCTAACATTACCAGGCAATCAATGCATGAACTAACCTGACAGTGGTTGTTTAGGCTAGGTAGGAAACCCCCTCACTTTGTCATGCAGTGGGGTAGTTGGAGGCAGCTAGCCGGGGGTGTCTGCCCTGCCGGTGGAGGGAGGCGGGGTCGTCGGGCGGGCAGAGCGGCCGCCAGCCTGCCCTGTGTGAGCCTGAAGTGCTCCACCACCACCACCAGTTCAGGCCAGGGGAAGAATGTGTTAAACTTGTTCCCGCGTTTGGTTGCTTTGCCACCACATTCCTGCTGCTTCATTTCAATTCGGCGACTTTTATGCGCCTTAGCACCGCCCGCTTGCGCCGGCGTGCGGAGCAAAAGGAACAAACCGCTGGATGAGTGAGTGAGTGAGCGAGCGAGCGAGTGTGGTGTGGTGTCGACGAACGAATCGAGCTCACCCAACACCACCAGCGGTGTCTTCTCTCTCCATGCTGAAAACGTGCAAACGTTTCAGGGCGAGGAGGAGACCGTGGTGGTGGACCGCAGTGAACGCGGTTTTTACTGCAGGTTTGTCTTTCTCCCCCCCGCTAACTGTTTTATTTTCTTTTTTCCACGGCTTGCGAACATAACGTCGCGTCAGTTAACCCGTTAGCTCGGCTAGCTCGTGGTGGTTTAACGGTTATATTCAGCTTTCAACGGCTGACATTATTGGGACAGATAGATAGATAAACAAATAGAGAGATAGATAGATAGATAGATAGATAGCTGGTCGGGCGGGCGGGCTTGTTTCCGTTGTGTTCATGTGTTTGGTGGTGAGTGTTGGTCTGTACAGTCGCAACGTGTACAGTGAAGCTGGCAGACACGCCTCGCCAAAAAAAAAAAAAAAAAAAACGCACAGAAAGCGGCTGGTTAGCTTAGCTCAGCCGTTAGCATAGCAAAGTACAGTAACCTAATGTCAACTTAGCAACAGCCGCGCAGAGGCTACGTTAGCTAACTTATGTTTGCAGACACACACACACATCAGGTGACAAACACGTTTTCCTTTTACGTGTAAGGAATTGCGCAGTTTCCTTTCCCATGCTAGCTGTTTTTTGGATTTTTTTTTTTTTTAAAGGTCGAAATAATAAGTTACAGTGGCGTGATTGAGCTCCGTTTATGCGCCCATGAATGTGTGTTTTCAGGGGGAACCTCATGCAAATATTGGGGTGGCTGTGGCTGCTGTTGGAAAAAAAAAAAAAAAAAAAAACCCACGTAGTAGTAGTAGTTAAAATGGGTGCTGCTGCTGCTGCTTATTCCCAAAGCTGTGTAGGCGTTGACCAGCATGTCTGTCTATAAGTTTGGCAAGGCCTCAGTGTGCAAGAGTAATGTTTGCAGAAGTGCAGCTTGCTTTTGCAATCTAGTGGGAAGTGCATGTAGGTGGACAGATTTAGTTGTCACTTTTCGATATACTGTACTCACTTTGCATGAGTGACATAATACTCTGTCCACTCACACAAACCATGATAAAATACAAAACAAAACACAGATATACATTAAATACACATTAAAAGAGACTAAAATGCAAAATTTGCACATGGAATAGGGCTGCACAATTTAATCCAAATAGCAATATTGCAGTACGTGCAATATCTAAGTCTTAGGAGTTTATGTATTTATTAAGGTAGAATGTGTCATAAGATTATTGTGTATTGATAGAACCAAAAGTTTTGTGTTGCTACTGAGACACCCTGGCCAATAAATTATATTAAGATGTAAATTGCCATGTTTGTTTGGTTCAAGACCCAACAAAAATCACACAAATAATTTAATACATACTTTCTTAAGTGAAAGTACAAAGCAAAATCTGAAATTGCATAACAGTCACAATGTTTGCTCATATACTGCCAATATTTGCATATCATGCTGTCCTAATCTGAAATAATTAATTCAGTGGAATTAATGCACTGATTCATTAGTTGTTTCAGTCATTAATCAAGCAAAAAATAAAAACTTGCTGATTTTCCTCATGTGGTAGTAAACAGATTAGTTTTTGGGTTTTAAACTGTTGGTCAAAATGAGACGATTATTTTTTGACAAATAATAGATTCCCCCAAAAAATGGCTGGAAGATAATATGACCATAAAAATGGTGATGCTTATTACAGTATTTGTTGATATTAGTCTTTTCACATATGGTATGTGGCCTGGCTGATTGTATGATTGTCTCATCTTTTAGCAGATCCAGGGAGAGGAGCCTGTTTGCATTCCACGGCAGGTGCAAGACAATGGAGGTGAAAATCGAACAGCAGGACGAAGACAGCACATTCAGCAACACTGACACGAATAGTAAGATCCTGCACATCATCATCCTCATCATCATCATCATCATCACCATCATCATCAGAAAAACCCACCCATTCATGACTATAATGTAAACGTTATGAATGAGCTCATGCAGTAAGTTGAAAACGCACCAGGCCCGTCTAGTGATGCATCCATCTTGAAATAGAGTGTGTAGATAAATCGGCTAATTAGACCACTCAAGGGAGGAAAAAGGGAAAAAAAACTGAAATTTTTCTGGCTTCCTCTACATGGCATGTGGACATGTCAGATGGTTGAGGGATTCTCCTGTCCAAGATACTGCTGTTCTGTGGGCCCTGAGCAGATCTGCCTGTGTTTTAATCCAGGAAGGGTACATGGTGGTGCTGGACATGTTCCACGATACAGTTGGCTGCTGAGTGAAACCCATTCTTGGGGTGGAACATACTGTAGATCTCGCAGTCACCATTTATTTATATTTTTGTCACTTCTATTAACCCTTAAGTGGCTGCAGCCAGTGTTTCCTCTAGGATTTTTTAAAGGAGTGGCGGCGGTGGTGTATTTGCAACAATTAAGAGAAAAAAAAGAGGAAAAACTAAATTTGAAGGAGCGGCGGCTTGGATTTAGGAATAGCGGCCCTCCTAAATTAATGTAGAGGAAACAGTGTATATATTTTTCGACACTAACGCAATCTGAATCATCCTTTTCTCTCAGGTAAACGCCCAGCTGAGGACATGGATGAGGAGCAGGCCTTCAAACGTTCACGTAATACCGACGAGATGGTGGAGCTGCGTGTGCTGCTCCAGAGCAAAGTAAAAAAAACAAAACAAACATTCAGTTCAATTCACATTGGGCCCATACTGCTGCTTTATTTTACAATATTTTTTTAAAAGGAGATTTATCTTTTATTGTCTAAGGAAAACGTCTCTCTCGCTCTCTCTTCACAGAACGCTGGTGCTGTTATTGGAAAGGGTGGGAAAAACATAAAAGCCCTACGCACGGACGTGAGTAACAGATAAAATGCTGCTAATGGTTCTGCAGCTGCAGAGAAAGTTTAGCTGGCTGATGCCCGTTCTGTTGCAGAGTCTGCACAGGTCTCTTTGGACCTAACAACTGTGCTACATTGAAGTGCTGTTAAGAGATATTTAAAAAAGACCCAAACCTAAATTCCAAATTATTCCAACCCTCCCCCACCCACCCACCCACCCCCGCCAATTCATTAAATTCCCACAGAAACAGCCCCAGATATCCTGCCAGCAGGTTTTTAATCATTTGACATGAAGAATTGACATGCACCGTGAGGCGATAAATCCAAGTTTGCTCATGTGGACAGACGAGGGGAGACCTTGACAGACAGACAGTCCTCGTGTGAAGTTCGGCCTGATTCCAGTTCCCCTCACAGGGTTGAAGCTTAGGTTTGACGTTTGAAGTGACCCCAGGTTCCTGAAAAGACTCAGTGGGACATAACCCCTTTTTTGCAGGGACGTAAAAAAAAAAAATCTCTGTAGTGCTCCAGACTGTTTACTGAACTTATCTTTGTCCAGGTCGCACCTCCTGTTCTTCTTCACTCACCACAAGTCTCTCACTTTCTCTTCACTTTTGGGACAAAGTATAGCGTGTATTCAATTAAAAATGTATTCCTTCTCCCCCTCTTCCCTTCTCCTTTTACTTTTTTTGTTTTTATTTTTGGCCACCTTCCTCCGTTGCCCATGTACTGGATCGACATGCCCCTCCTGCGTTGCCCACCTTGACGTTGGCCCAACCTCCGCCCGCCCCTGAACGCCCGCCCGCCCGCCCACCTGACACTCCCGGTTGGCCCCGCCCATAAACCGTGCCCCTCCTTAAACGGGCGCCTTACTTGACATCTTGTGATTGAATGCCCCCGCCCAATGCCAACCTCCTCCACCACAACCACCACCACAACCACCACCACCACCACCTCGGCCCATGCAGTACAATGCCAGTGTATCAGTCCCAGACAGCAGTGGCCCAGAGCGGTATGTCCCACCAGTTATTGCCTCACTGCCTGATTAGAACAGTGAAACAACATGTCTTTTGATAACCTGCCTTCTGTTTCATTTTAACATTTTTATATACATGACAGTATACCCCCCCCACCCACCCCCCATCCCCCCAAACACCCCCCTCCCCCCTCCCCCGCCTCCTCCACTTGTAAGAGACGTGTTATTATTGTTCCTTTTGATTTTTCTGTCCATTTTTAAAGCATCTCCATTGAGTTGGACTTTTTGTCATTACAGTTTATTGTCCATGCAGAGAATCACACTGACAACCCACTACTACCAAGTAGTTGGTATTTAATGGTTTAGCGACACAGCTGTTGGATGTTGTCTTTCCTTGCTGTGATGTTTAATTTTTTTTTTTTTTTACCATGAAACCTGTGGAAAGCAGACATCTTTTTCTCGCTCTGTCCTCTGCGGCCCATCTGGCCCCCCCCTTACCTCCGACCCTCAACCCCACTCCTCCCATCCCCTCTTCCACCTGCTCTGCTCCTCCTCCTCCTCCTCCTCAACCCCTCCACTTTTTTCAGCATCACTGTCCATGATCTCTGAGGAGAGCACTGGCTCCTGTCTGGAGGCTCCGTCCCTCACTCTGTCAGTCATTAATGTTGTCTCTTTATTTCATTGTGCTGCATCCCTTCTGTTAAAGGGACAGTTCAACATTTTGGCAAATTGGCCCATTGCCATAATCCCTATAGTTTTAGAGTAGGTTCGTTACCTTTAATTGTCGGTGCAAGCTATTTTTAGAGCAGAGCTGCGAGCTGCTCAGAGCTGCGCTATGGAGGCTAATGGGATTTTTTGGTTTCCCTCATCAAACTCATCAAATACACAATCCAACAAATCCAAATTGCTCGGGTGGACAAGTTGTGACCTATACATTCACCACGCTATGAGATAATAAAGAGACAGAGTTGTTTTCGAGGTAAAATCATGAAAAACCGCTGATGTGCGTTCCCGTCTGGGGCAGTTTTTCAGCAAGCAGTCTCTGTATTTACCTGGAAAACAACTCTGTCTCGTAATGTTCTGTTATTATCTCATTGCGTGGTGAATGTTGCAGGTCACAACTTGTCCACCAGAGCGTTTTGGAGTTGTTGGATTGTGTATTTGATGAGTTTGATGAGGGAAACCAAGAAATCCCATTAGCCTCCGTAGCGTAGCTCTGAGCAGCTCGCGGCTCTGCTCCGCCGTTCTAAAAACAGCTTGCACCGACAATTAAAGGTAACAAACCTACTCCTAAAACTATAGGGATTATGGCAATGGGCCAATTTGCCAAAATGGTGAACTATCCCTTTAAATTTCTCTCAGGCCACATCAGATCAGAGCTGCCTGCCAAACCTTTCATAAACCCCACCCAACTCCCCGCTACCCCCCACCCACCCCAACCCTGCTCTTGTCCTGTGCCACAGAGTAGTTGGTAATCACTCACATCTCCTTCCCCACCTCAACTCCTCTACTCTGTTACTCTTTTTCTACTGCCCACCTCGTCTCCTCCTCACCTCCTCCGCCCCCAAGCCCTCTCCTCCCCCCTACCTCTTCCCCTCTCCCCCCCAACCTCCCCTCCCTGGTCACAATGAAGGTGTGCTGGAGGCGCAGTTGTCATGGCAAGTTATTCTTTCAGTTTGTTACGTTCCTTTTCCTCAACTTGCTGGTGGTGGGATGGTTATAGAAGATCTCTCTCTCTCTCTCTTTTCTGTCACACCCCCCCCCCCTCCCCTCCCCCAAATCTGTGTGGCCAGTCTCACGTTAATTTGAGCCGTTCTGAAGCTGCCCATCCTCCCAACGCTTCTCTTACTTTGAGAATAATATTAGAGATGAGTGCATGTCAGCTTCTTATTTAATCAGTTCAGTGTTGGAGAAAAGTTATGATTGTGTGTAGTCGTTAATTTTTCCTGTTTAGTTGGAAATCTGTCGCAAGTCTCTCCGTAACATTTTGCTGGACTGCTTCTGGCGTGTTTTTATTCTTTTCATTTCTTTTTTATTTTAAATTATTTGTTTGGTATTTTTGTCAGTTTTTTTTTTTTTTTTCGTTATACTTTTTCTCCCTCTTGTAATGTCTTGCTTCCTTTTGGGACAAAATGGTTCCTGACAGGATCCTGAGTGTGAATGCCAGCATCGACACTATTGGAGAGATTCTGCTGAAAATCATACCAACTCTAGAGGAGGTGAGCCACGAATTAGTGAACAGATTACCAAAACTGAGCTGAGATTAACACAATAAAACTGCTTTGAACTGTGACTGTCTAACAAACCTTCAGTGTTATTAGGAATGATCAGGTCAGCTACAAGTCTTTATCCAGCTCCAGGGTTTGAGCATATTATTATAACACATGCATCTCACTTTGTTGACCTTAGATCTTGTTGGATCTTCCACCTTTGTGCTAGACTGTCACTGAAATGTTGATTCTTAGTTATTTTGGTAATTTTCCAACCACTCAGTTGATTTTGGCTTCTTTAATGCATTCAGTCTTTGCCACAACAATTTATTGAGTTCTTTATCATTTAATCATGTTTGTGACTGATATACCAGCAGTTTTATTCAACAGCTATTTGATATAAGTGTGAGAATTCACTAATTTAGTCAAATAAAGAGAAAACTATTTTTGCACAGCTCACCTCATATCAGGCGTCAGAGTTTTTCTGCAGGAGCTCAAGTACATAATAAGTATAAATGGTAACACTTTATAATAAGTACACACTATGAAGCATTAGTTGAGCATTAATAAATAAATAATTCTTAATTTCAAATGCATGAATGTTCATTAGTTTGTAGTTTATAAATATAGTTAGTGCTTATCAAATGGTAAATGGTCTGTATTTATATAGCGCTTTACTATACCTGTAACGATACCCAAAGCGCTTTTACAGTACATCGCATTCACCCATTCACACACATATTCACACACTGATGGCGGAAGCTGCCGTGCAAGGCGCTAACCATGACCCATCATGAGTAAAACATTTTTAACTGTGTTTATAAACTACATATTAATGAGTATTCATGTGTTATAAATGATGAATTCAGTATTTTATGCTTAACTAATGCTTCATAGTGTACTGTGTACTACTATAAAGTGTTACTGTATAAATAGTAATAAAGTCATATTTTGATTAGGTTAAAAAAAGATTTTTGCACAAATGTGAGTTTGTACTCTGTTTCTTCAGTTCCGTCATTTTAGGAAAGTATTTGATTTTTTTTTCTGAACATAAGTGATATTTTCAAGAGGTTTGATTTATGTATATGGGCTATCAACTAGATGTTCAGTTTACACAAAGTGGGATCACTCTCGTTTAAGGGTTTTGTTCTTTCCCCCTCGCTGGCACTGGATGATCTTATTGCGGGAATGCTTTGTTAATCAACTATAGGAAGAGCTTGAGACCTTACTGACATTCCTGATCTTGCGTTGTGTTTCTTTAGTACCAGCATTACAGCGGGATTGATTTTGACTGTGAGCTTCGCCTACTGATCCATCAGAGCTTGGCAGGGGGCATCATCGGGGTGAAAGGTGCCAAGATAAAGGAGCTGAGAGAGGTAGGACCGAGTCCAGATCAGCAGGAGCCTCAGTATGATGCTATGCACCAACATCTCACCTGTAGATGACTTACTAGAAACAAAATTGTTATAATCTATGTGAATTTATGTATTTGAATAATGAAAATATGTTTGATTTGTTTGACTATTATCATTTAGCTAGATGGAGTCACAAAGCACTGCAGTCAAAAGTGAATGTCGATGGTGTGGTCTAATGTTTGTTTGTTTGTTTGTGTCAGAATACCCAGACCACCATCAAGTTGTTCCAGGAGTGCTGCCCACACTCCACCGACAGAGTCGTCTTAGTGGGAGGAAAGCCAGAGCGTGTCATTGAATGTATAAAAGTGATTCTGGAGCTGGTGTCAGAGGTGAGTTTACAGCACTGACAACATACTTTATACAGATGTGAGTTTCATCTCATGTAGATGTAATCACAGTTACTTCAAGCTGAAAAGAAAGAGATGAAATGTTTAGTCGTGTTTTTGATTTATGTGCTTAAAAAAAAACACCAGAGTCATTTTTTTAAAATAATAATAATCTTCCTTTGGTTTCATTTTGCAGGCACCGATTAAAGGTCGCGCTCAGCCTTACGACCCTAATTTCTACGACGAGACATACGACTATGGAGGTTTCACCATGTTGTTCGAGGAGAGAGGCAGACGACCCATCGGTGGCTTCCCCATCCGTGTGCGCGGGGGCTTCGAGCGCATGCCCCCGATCCGCGGAAACAGACCAATGCCTCCATCCAGGCGGGACTACGACGACATGAGCCCCCGCCGGGGTCCTCCGCCGCCGCTGAGCCGAGGTGGAAGAGGCGGCAGCCGAGCACGTAACCTGCCGCTGCCCCCGCCTCCGCCACCAAGAGGAGGGTGAGGAGTGGCCCACTTCTTCTTTCTTGTGACGTGTAATCTGCTTTGTTTGGTTGAAACAGTCTGGTATGTTTGGGTTGCTTCATATAGGTTGATTTGTTTTATAAATACTGGCAAGAAGACAAATTGATTTTGTGACCATGGCACTTACATACGCCCATCAACTCATGAACAAATAAAACCAGGCTTAAGCTGAAGGAAAAATATGCGTAATTAGTTATGTAATGAACACAGTACCTGTCTTACAGGCCTTATTGTCCAGTTTTTTATTTGTTTTGACTATATGGATCATGTTGAGATGATGATCCAGAGTCAGAGGTAGCTCTCTGATAGAAATTAGCTGTGAACAAGACCCAGAGCTAAAAGTTAGTAATGATAATATGACATGACATAACAGATCAAATAAATTAAACCAAAGGTTTAAACAAACCTCTTACTGCCCAAGACACAATCGGATGTTTTCATTTTATTTTTCCCAATACATTTCTTTGTCTGTCATTGTTTTCAGGGGAGACAGGTTCTCACACGGCAGCTACCACAGCAGCATGGACGACAGACCAAGGTGAGTGTCAATACTGTAAATGATCATTATAAAAGCCTGTTAATGGTCAAAAACCCTTGTATATAGGGGAGTTTTAATGTCATGTGGTGAAGTGAAAGCCTGTATTGCTTTACTGATGATTTAGCTGTACGGAAATATATGCATGATATTATTAATTTATCAAATCAGCAGGTAAATATTGAAGACATTTTAAGCTTGTATTGACAGGTGAACTGTGGAAATTAAATCTCAATTAAGGGCTAGCCTCTCTGTGCCACCTGACTAAATTTGAGAATTTATTTTAAAGTACAGCGACAGATATCAGTGAGAGTTGCTCAGTGGGAGACTGTCCAACCCACCAGCTCTGATTCAGAGTCTGATCACAGGTCATCTGAAGTTTGCATGTCCTTTCACACTCACAGCTTTCTAAATACCAGTGTGACAGCCGTGACCTGCGTGATGCCGCAGCGTTAAAAGTCCTCTACAGAAGACAAAATATATTAATGCATACCTACCTACTCTTTTGTGCAGTGACAGAAGAGGAAGAGGAGACCGCTACGACAGCATGGTGAGTGCCGTCTGTGTTTACAGGTGCTAAGCTAAGTCCGTCTGTGTGGTTGTAGCTGAATCCCGGTCGTGCGGTGTTTGTGTGAATTATTTTCCACATGAGATGGTTGGAATTCCTCTTTCCGAGTGTAGTACAAGCAACAGAGGCTTTTGTGCTGCTTTTTTTTTTCACTGTGTATGCACACTGATCTAGGCCTGTTGTTGCCTGGCAACACTTGTCTCCTTGGTTACCGCAGAGCAGCCGAGTACGTAGTCCAGAGATCCGCCAGGCTAGCAAATGAACTTCAGCTTGAAACCAAAGCAATTCCTGAACAGGTTCCTTTCAGGTCTCGGCTGCAAAGCAAATTGTTCCAATAGGATCAAAGGATATATTTAATCAGAAACCAACAGATGCCACTGAATTCCTGAGATTTAAGGATAAACATAAATATCACACATATATTTTCACTTAAAAGAACACTCTGATTTTGCTCATCAAAATGCAAATTAACTTCAGCACTTTGAGCTTTAAAAGATGAAAAATTACTTACTAAAAAGTGGGTAAGAAGAAGATGGTCTTAGATAATAATAGAACTGTATCTCTAATTTTTTTAATGCATGTGGTTGCAGGGAGTTTACATACTTGGATAACTTTTAATTATTTAGAATATTAAGGTGATGAACTTCTTCTAATAGTCATGAATTTCTGTGACTATGTGAATAGCCAGAGGATGGATTTATTGGGTTAATGCAAATTATTACTGTGCATTAAATGTCCTAAATATGGGACATCGATAAAATTAGTGCTATGACATGACATGTCTATAAAAGAGTAATATCCTAGATTGTTAAAAGCTCAAGCACTAAATAAGTTGAATAAGTTGATTTTGACCCAGTTTCAAAGTTCTTGACGTGCTTTTGTCCAAGTTGCTGCCTGTAACTATTTTCATGTAAAACAGAACAATGACATAGCTTTTAAGATATTGAATTGTTTTTTGTTTTTTTGTTTCGTATTTACCTTTTTATCTCTACATGGTTTGTTAGTTTTGTCTTAATCCCACCTCCTGCTGTTTACTAAGGGTAACCAAAAGTCCAAGGGCAGAAATATTGTGTACAGAATGAAACTGTGAAATAGAAAACGGCAGCTACCAAAATAAAAATGCAGTTCTAAGTTAACACTCGTAGCCTGGAGGCGGCAGAAGTGTAAATTTTTCTGGAGGTCTCTATTTCCCGGCCTTGCGATGTCAACATGTCTGCAACTGCTCCAGCTGTTTTCCTGCCAATAGATCCCGGATGTTTTTAGCTGCGAGTCTTAGCTGATGACTCTTTCAAGTGGTTCAACATCAATGATAGTGTGCTGTGCGTTACTGTGGGGAATGCAGAGGAGTGAGGCGGTGTGCACCACATGTCGCTTTAAGGCCGTCTTTAAGCCATTATCTCAGGACGGCCCCCAAAATGACTCCAGTCTGTTTCAGTGGCCCTGCAGGCGTCAGTTTTCAAACCAGTAATGCACTGTTACTGCACAGATAAAGTGGAAGGAGATATTTGCAGTGACTGTTTAACGCTGTAGAGTCCTGACTCAGATCCTCGTGGAAAGCTTCCAGCACCTCAGTGAATCTGTGCCTCAGATAATTCAGGCTGGTCTGGATACAAGAAAGAATCGTATCCATATTGCCCTGGTTGTTTGTCATATTGTGGAACTGATACAGAGTTTTTGGCGTATTATATTGTACTGGCAACCTAAAAAAGGCTCTCTTATATTAGCATGCTGTCATTATTGTGACATTAAAGTTTTATGTTTTGTGTTTGTTTTTCTCCATTGATCCTGAAATGCAGAGTGGAGGCGGATATGGTGAGTGTTGATATTTGTATAAATCCCGCACACATCTACATTTAATTAATCAAATTAAAATCCTGGTTTTTGTTAACTGACGGTTTATTTTCATGGTTTTATTCTTTTGGGCATGACATAAACATGGCAATGCAATAAACTCTGCTGCTAGTTTTTAATGCTAATGGTTATTTTTTACAACAATCATAAGCTTGTCAAATTATGTAGATCTAGCTAGCTACATGCAGAGCAGCTTGATGACGGGCAATAGAAAGATGAGCATGGCCAATAAGATTTCAAATGAATATGAAACATTTATAAAAAACCTTTTTTTTTTTTCTTCTTCAATTAAATTTTTCTTATTGAACCCTAACCCTGGCTGCAACATATTTAGTCTACTATATTACTCCATTGCAATAGATGAATACAATAGACCATTCATTGCATGTTAACCTTCTTCTCTACCACTGCTCTAGATAATGAGTGGTTTGGTTTAAAACCTGTCTGCTTGTCTGATCACTGGTTCTACTTGCCCCATTAAACCATGTTGTAAAGCTGTGGCTGCAAGTTTTGACATGTCTCTCTCCACATCCTTTGAATTACAACATCGAATAATCATTTCCCTTCAACAACAGAGAAAAAAAAAAGAAAAGAGAAAACATAGTTGTCCTGTTAACACAACATAGTAAGAGCACATGAAGGGGGAACTTTGTCTTGGGCGTTCTTTCCGGCTGTATTGCTTGTTTACTATCACACTATCTCCTGTCTTTGTCCCAGTAGTGTGTTTTCATTTTTCACTTTCTTGTTTCCTTTTCAATGTTTTCAAAGACAACAATTCTTCCTGGGATCACTTTCAGTCGGGTGAGTGGGGGACGGATCATTACTGTCCCAGTGTCTTCTTTCCTAACCTGAAGGGATTGTTACATATTGCTGCAGTGCACACTTCACTTAAAGACACAACCACTTCAAATATCTTTTCCCACCACCGTCTAGGAGGGAGAGGGTCATACAGTGACATAGGAGGCCCGGTCATCACAACACAAGTCACCATCCCAAAAGATGTGAGTACAGCATCTATTCACCCACTCAAAAACACAACATGAGAAAGACGGAGAAGCCAAACGTTTCACCTTCTAAAATCCACTTTTTGGTTGGTTGTCGTCGTGCAGCTGGCCGGCTCCATCATCGGTAAGGGCGGCCAGAGGATCAAGCAGATCCGCCACGAGTCTGGGGCATCCATCAAGATTGATGAACCACTAGAGGGCTCTGAGGACCGCATCATCACCATCACAGGAACACAGGACCAGATCCAGAACGCCCAGTACCTGCTGCAGAACAGGCACGTACCTCTGTGAATCCCTCCCCCTCCCCCAAAACACTCGTCATCATCATCATCATCATCACCACACTGGAGCAGCTTGGTCTCCGACGGTACTACAAAATAACAGTTTAGTAGCTGCTTTAAATAGATGCCCTTTTCCTGTATTAAAAAAAGACAAGTTTATAGTTTATAAGTGATAATTGTTGCTTTAATATTGATTATAGAGTAAAACTGACGCCTCTGTTGCTACTGCTTCTGTAGCTTTTGTCTTAGAGGTTGATTTTACCTCCAGAAAGCTGCTCTTTTTTGCCTAGAGTTTAAACAGCTGGTTGATTAATGGGCTTTTGTTTGGCACAAACATAATCAGCAAATATTTTAATAATGAATTACTAATTTGCATCATCTTTACAGAGGAGGTTCTGCTTCTGTGATGGTGAACATTTTTTTGTTTTTCTTTTTTGTTTTGTTTTTTGCAGTGAGTAAATTTGAATTTTAAGAGGTCATCCTGGGAAATTATATTTAACACTTTTCAATATTCTGTGAGATTTTTATTGACAAAAGAATTGAGAGAGTAATTGGCAGATGGAAACAGTCACTAGTTGCAGCAGTTAAACCTGAGATGTCTTGATCAACATTTTACTGCCTTGGAGAAATGTTGAAATTTGGTTTTATTATGCCAGAAGATGCAAGTTTTACTTTTTTTTTTTTTTTTTACGCCAGCATTTCATCTTGAAGAGTTCTCAGTTCACACATTTATTTTCCCCGCTCACTAAACGGCTAAGCTGGTCTCAGCAGTCATATTGCCTCTTGCAGACAGAATTTATTTTCAGCCTTGACCTTGGCATACTTTTTTATAACTCTCAGTTCTGCTCCACATGAAATATGTCTTCCCGTTTGCAGCATCCAGCGTTAACAGCTCCTGACCCCGTGTTATGCTCCCGTTAAAATAAATATTGTTAATGTTGTCATGAGACGCCCTCACTCTTCTTCTCCCTCTCTTGTTTCAGCGTGAGGCAGTACTCCGGTCGGTTCTTCTAGGACGGAGGAAGTGAAGAAGAAGGAGGAGAAAAGTGAAGCCATGCTGCCATACTGTTTGCTCCGTCTATTCAGAGCCTACATTCCTCTGCTTTGGGTAGATGTGCCCCCCCCCCCCCCTCCCCTCCCCTCCCCTCACGATCACACACTACACCACCTATCTATACATTGATCATTTTATTTAGAGGAGTTTTGAAAAATCTTAAGCTGTCAAACAGCGAACAAGGAGTCAACAACATTATTCTGTGCTGGTGTAATTATTTTTTCTGGGAGATTCTCGTGCCGTCATTGGAGTAAACTCATCAGTGTGATAAGTTTCTGTGTTGTGAGCCACCCCCTGGCCCTTATCTCCCTCATTTCAGTACAGCATGCAGAATGTAATCTTTTTTTGTAAGGAACATGATGTGATTTTTATTTTTTATTTTTTTTGCCCCCTCAACTGTTGAAGCACCCGTTCCAAATGAAGATGCATGGTCTCGAGAATGGTTAAAGAACCATTTAAATAAACTTTTAATTTTTACACAACATCCTTTTTCCACTTCGAAATAAAGTGCTTTTTGTAAAATGGGATTTGAAGAAATAGTTTGACATTTTAGGGAGAAATACCGTTATGCTTTCTGGCAGATGAGGAGATAGATAGACAGTTTTAAAGTTCATCCATAGCAACTATAGGTAAATAAAGTCTGCAACTATGCATGAGTCGCACACCCCCATTATTTGACTACATAACGTGATTAATCCCAAACACAAGTTCAGTCACGACTCTGCCATTGCCTGAAAAGCTTGGGTCAAGTTTGTATTGTCCCTTCATACAGTAGAAGAACAGCACAATTGCTACCAGTAGTTATTTACTTAAATCTGATCATTATTTTTTAATAGCAATCAATTGTTCAATTTATAACATGTCAGTAAATTTTTAAATGGTTGAATCATTTTACTTGTACTGAAGACGCCCTCTCCTCCCTCTTCTCTTGAATGCAAATGAAAAGTTGAGATACTTTAATGGTGATTGGACAGGTTTCAAATCTGACAACCCTGTGTGTAACCCCAACAACTACAATTATCATTTATTTAACTAGGGTCTTGTATGTATTTTACATCATTAGTGAGTGGACTTGCACTTTCACCACCAACTCGCACAACTCTGCTACAACAAAACACAAACAAACATTTTCCCCCAAAATGTCAAACTTTTGCTTTAAGTTGGGATAAACGTGCCAGTGTGATATAGCAAAAAGAAAATTTTAAGACCTTTTTGTTTTTCATTGAAAGACAAGGAGCTGTACAAAGTGTGTGTGCGTGTGTGTGTGTGTGTGTGTGTGTGTGTGTGTATATATATATTTACATAGAAACGGTTAATTTCATGAGTGGTTAGACTGGCCCGGACTACTTTCTACTTTCTTGGAAGGAGATGGAGCCAAAAGACTGAGGTTTGTTTCTCTTTATATTTCCTCTTATCATTTGATTTATTTTCTGCCGCTCCTCTGGATGGACTCGCTGTAATGCAACCTTAACATCTGACCTGGTAATCCATTAATTCTTAAAAAGTTTTTGAATTTGTAAGCACTTTTAAAAAATATATATCGTTTTTTATTATTACTATTATTATTATTATTATTATTATTATTATTATTTTGATCTCTTAAGGTGCAGTTGGATGTGAGCAGCAGTCTTGTGAGTCCATGAGTGGTGTTTTCTGTCCGGTCATATGTGTATTTTCTGTGTCTGATAATCTGTAGAACCTGCAGGTGTTGAGTAAATAAAAGTCTGTGTTACAGTTCAATAAGCGTGCTGCTCTTTCCTTTCCTTTCCTTTTCTTTCTTTCTTTTTTTTAAAATGTTATTTATTTCAACAGACTTTAGACGTGACTGAGAAATATGCGTTCAAGTCCACTGTCATGACTGTGATTGGCTGGCGCAGAAGGTGGTGTGTCAGCCTGTTGCTGTAACTGTCACATGCATCCGTAGTTTACTAGTTAACACCGGAAATTTGTTCCCATAATGTAATAGTGAAAGCCCACACGGTTTCCCATCAGAGCACAGCCTTCCGTCACATGGTTCACTGCTGGTTCTTCACCCAGGATAGACAAGAGGAGACAGAGAGAGGAGGTGGGGGCAGGACAAACACAACCCGGACTCTGGAGGAGGATAACACCGACAACAACCCCTCAAGACCTAAACCCGTGCCAGGACAGATCCAGATCTCTTTGTTTTCCTCGGATACTTGACTTTTTCTTTTCTCTTTTTTAAAAATTTTTTTTGACACTTTTCTCTCATTTTTGTAGCAGTATCATGTAAAAACTCCGCCATATTCAGCAGCCCACCACGCCCGGAGCTCAGCCACCAGGGGTAAAAAAAAAAAAAAAAAAAGACTCGCTACTACTTCAGTCCTGTTAAGTTGTTGCACAAAGTTAATTTCCTCTTCTCAACAGAGGATAAAGGTAAAGCAAACAGCCTTAAGAAGAACGACTTTACTTCCTTTACAATTTACATTTGGTTTCCAGCTCAGGGGAGCACAGTTTTAGCGCAGGCAGTGGTGGAGCAGGAGGAGGAGGAGGAGGAGGAGGGAGAGGGAGACTCTGGAGGGGTTCATCAGAATATACACTGACTTTATTTTTTCCCTGTGTAACCAACGTTATTTATGTGTATGTGTCTCTGTGTGTGTGTGTGTGTGTGTGTGTGTGTGTGTGTGTGTGTGTGTTTGTTCCTGGAAGGTGAAGCGTTATCCAGGAGTTATGATTCTGAGCTCCGTGGGAGCGTGCTGCCTCAGCCCGGAGGCCAAAGAGGCTCGCAGGATCAACGATGAGATTGAGAGGCAGCTCCGCCGGGACAAGAAGGACGCCCGCCGGGAATTCAAGCTCCTACTGCTCGGTAAGACACGGAGGAAGTAGAAATTGTCTCTTGTCTGTACTGTAGGCTACTGCACTGTACCGCCTCTGTAGCTCTGACTGCCATGCAGAAACACCGGTGGAGCAAGTATGATACGCGTTTTATAGGCTATAATGTGGTCAAATAAAAAAAAAACAGATTGTTTTCTATGTGTAATCTTCTATGTAATCTCACATGTAAATGTCAGATTTTCCTATGCAAACCAGTAAAACAGTAGAAAGAAACATACAATCAAAATACTATAGTAGTAGGCCTACTTTACAACTGTTTCTGACAAACTGGCTGCAAATTTACTAAAGTAACTCACCAAAAACATAAATCATATAGCTACTGAACTTGATGATACTTGAGTATATGATAATGAATCTGTGAACAGTCTTTTGTAGGTGGTTTTATTCAAGTAAAAGTAGCAGCAACAGTGTAAAGTACACCTTTACAAAGTCAGGTATTCAAGGTCTCACTGAAGTTAAAGTGATTTATTAGAAAATATATTCTAAAGTTATCAGCAAGCCAGAGTTATATCATTATATATTATAGTATAGGATTAAAACACACAACTTTTTTATGTTGTGATTTTTCCGATATGTGACACTGTAGGACAGTTGATTACATAACATGATACTATACTCTGATGAGTAATAGACTAAGCTCAGCGAATAAGCATCCAGACCCTTTACTCACATGAAAACATTAATAACTACAAAACAGAAGAATTATCGGCTAAACTCAATAGTGTATCACTTCGTAAACAGCATTTTATTGCAGTAGCTGCTTGAATTGGTGCCAGTTTTAACGACTTTATACACAGTTTGTTTCGTTTCGTTCCTGACACGGGGGTGGGGCTCACTCGTTCACAGGTCTCTGTATCTGAGGAGTTGTGAAGAAGTGATAATGGGGAAACGAAACAAAAATCTGTGCCACAAATTTTGGATTAATTTCCTTGTCTATTAAAGTCTTAATGTAAGATCTGAAAAGTACACGTTAATGCACATACATATCATCAAGACAGTAATACCTCAGACTGCACTTTAAAACTACTCAGCCACAGTGAATGTGCTTGCCTTGCACCGCTGATTATAGCCAGCTATTGAGCGGACGCACATTAGTCCCATCTAGCAGATGAATAAATGATTGCTGCGTCATCCTGGGAGGCCTCATGTTACATTTTTGTTGCTTGACAAATGATGCATCAGCAGTGTTGCGAGTAAGTCACAGGTGTGAGGCAGTCAAGCTGTTTGTGGTTATTCTGCTTTGAAAAATCACTGACCCCCTTGATGAATGTGTAACCAACCAAGCCCACAGGTTCAAAAGTCAGACGTGTGACAAAACGATGATTATGTATTTCAAGGAAATCTTTTAAAGTGGAAATTTTAGACTTGTGTAATGTATGTTTTTCTTTCATGCTGAATAACCCTCCCAAGTGTAAAGCATTTAATATTATATTTTATTATTATATATATCATAGTGAGATTGAAATTGAAGCTCCTCAACTATCATCTATTCTGAAGTGTCATTGTTATGTTCCCACCTCGTTCTGCTGTGTGACAGTTACCAATGAAAGCTGTTGTTTCACTGCTGTCAGCTTCAGGGGGAAATGCTGCAACCTCCTCCTCTAGTTCAGCTTTTTCACAAACAATCAGTTGAGATGTGAGATGACAAAACAGTGCTTGTAAAAACCTGACTCTGAGGATAAACACAAGTCCTACAGTATAAGGCCCAAGAACAAGTCACAACCCAGAAAATGAAATGGTAGTTACTGTTCAAGATTGCATAAGGGAGAGATACGTGGAAGTGCTTCAAACGCCCTGCAACAAGAAGCTGTTGCTTCTGCTTTTGTTTGTTTGGCAGCAGCACACACATTTTTTTTTTTGAGGATGAATTGATCAATCCCACTCACAAGGATCGTCTGTGTAGTCGAAGCTTGATGTATGGAGGATACATGTCAACATGAGACTTCTGCTGATGTCCAACGAGACCAAGAGTCTACAGCCAAACTGGTGGTTGAACTAAGACATAGTGGTGGTTAGAGCTAAATGCTAATATGCTCATAGTTGTGATGCTAAGATGGAGCTACAGTGTGTGGCACAAGTTGATGTGAATGTTATTCGTTTTGCAGGTATTTGTCCACAAAGATTTGGACAAAGTGACTTAAGCGTAAGATTTTATTTATTTTTATTAACCTTTATTTATACAGGTAAAATCTCATTGAGACCCATGGTCTAATTTACAAGAGAGACCTGTTCCGGGTAGGAAGATGAAGTTGAAGGATCCCTACAGTGATTACAATTACAACAAACCTTCTCCTTACAGCACACATATAGATTTACAGAAAAAAATCCATAAATTCATGAGGAAAAGACTCACAGATCTGCGAGTTTCCTTCTCAAATATAAAACCACCCACACATTTTTATTTTTGTTATATAAATTTGTGATTTTTTTTTATTGCAAAGTTGAAACTTAATAATGTCAGAAACATCTGAGTTTTTTCCTCATAAATTTACAATTTTAAATTTGAAAATTCTGAGTTTTAATTTTGGAAATCATCCCCCTCCGTTCCAGCTTGTTCTTTCTTTTAATCGACAGTGGTCTAAATGCACAGACAGATTGATGAGCTTCTCTTTTAAAGATAGATAGAGAAGATAGAAGATTTAAAGATACACATTTTTGAGCTGTTTGTAAAGGTTTATGTCTTCAGAATAGGGACCAATCAACTGTGGCCACAAAAGGGAAGTTGTAAAGGGTTGATGGATAGGTTTTATTGATAAAAAATATAATAACACAACAGCGGTCTTATCATTTAAGTCAACACATGTTCACCAATGTTATTTATCTGTGGTCAGGAACTGGTGAGAGTGGGAAGAGCACTTTCATCAAGCAGATGAGGATCATCCATGGCCGTGGATACTCCGAGGAGGACAAGAGAGGCTTCACCAGGCTGGTCTACCAGAACATCGTCACGGCCATGCAGGCTATGATCCAGGCCATGCACACGTTACAGATCCCCTACAAATATGAACACAACAAGGTAGATCAGACTATTGTCTCTTCGTCCTTCTCTTTTCTGCTTCACACAGACACACAAAATTGAGGAAGAGGTTTCACCACACCGTCACTGTCCTACAGAAGCCTGTGCAAGGTTTTCACTGACTGTCACTGACGGAGCCTGCAGTGTGTTTAGTGGGCGTTCAGGGTGAAGTACTTCTGGTAATTTGCAACAGTGTTTAGATTTGCAATCCAGCTGCCAGAGATGTTTTGCCTACTTACGGAGCAGGCTGTCTTTTGGAAAGTACACATGATGTGACACTGACTGCAGGCATGTAAAGACAGGTACTCCTGAGCCAAAAATGAAACAAAGGGACAAGGGAGAGAAAGAACTCCTTGTGAAACATACAGGAGTCTGTCACTGTCTTAACAGGAGTTTATTAATCACACAAAGATGTGCTACATTAGTAATAGTTCCAGGTAAGGCTGAGATCCAGTAAGAAGAGGTGCTGCGTTAGCCAAGTCTGACTCAGCATGTTGTTACGTTTCTCTTCTTATCACAAGAGAGACAGTGAAGTTGTGTGAACTTTGATTAACTAACAACCTGTCGTTGAGCCTGCAGATGTTTGTGCAGAGTATTTGTGGACCAGACAGATTCAGAAGTGACCATTCACTAAACTCCTCCCTTTAACTGTGACTGACTGACTGTGCTCTCATACACAAAGCTGCTTCTTTTACAACGTTACAAGTGCCACATGTTTGAAAACCTCAACAATAAAACCATAAATATGAGTCCTGTCTCGCTCGCTCAGGTATGAAAGATAAACAGCCAGAAGATCATAAAACGCAAATGAACACTTGGATATTTTCCCCTATAAAAATTATAATACTCTAGCTACCTCTGCCGTAATACAGGAACATAACTGCTTCTACATTTATATATTTTCTCTTTGAGGAGGATGCTAACATTTTGGGACCTGTTACTGTAACTACAGTTATGTTCAGTTGCATATAAGAAGCCTTTTTACACAGTCATTTCAAAACAAATCAGATAGAAACAACAAAAATATAAAGGGTTAGGGTTAGGAAACACAAATAACACATCTGGAAACACCAGAAATAAGATGGAGACAACAAAAATCAGCTGGATACATAACAAAAATTAGATGGAAAGAAAATGTCACACATCTGGAATCAACAGAAATCAGCTGGATACATACAAATTAGATGGAAAGATTAAAAAAACAGCTGGATACATAACTAAAATCAGCTTGAAACAATAGAAATCAGCTGGAGGCAACTAAATCTGGTGGAGGCAACAGAAATCGTTTAAAAAAATAAAACAGAGCTGAGATGAGCCCACACAAAGATTAAATAATCTTGATTAGCCAGCTAGCAACAGCTGATTGACCTACTTTTTTTTTTTTTTTTACTTCCATCTGAACACAAGCCTTCACTGTTTTGAAAATGGAAAATGACGAGGAAAACACTGACAGGTGTGACAACTAGAGGTGGGAGAAAAAATTGATTTTTTTTTTCTTCCAAAAATCGATTTTTTTTTTTTTTTTTGAATTTTTTTGAATATTGTGCAATGTGCATTTGTTAGCCTTTTTTACATACAGAGAGTACAGGTCACACATCTGGAATCAACAGGAATCAGCTGGAGGCAACAAAAATCAGCTGGATACATACAAAATTAGATGGAAAGATAACAACAACAAAAAACAGCTGGATACATAACAAAAATCATCTTGAAACAATAGAAATCAGCTGGAGGCAACTAAATCTGGTGGAGGCAACAGAAAAAAATAAATAAATAAAACAGAGCTGAGATGAGCCCACACAAAGTTAAATAATCTTGATTAGCCAGCTAGCAACGGCTGATTGACCTACTTTTTTTTTTTTTTTACTTCCCGTCTGATCACAATCCTTCACTGTTTTGAAAATGGCGAGGAAAACATTGACAGGTGTGGCAACAATAACTTAGCGGGGTGGGGCTCGGCAAATGGTCACTTGGTTGTAAGAGTGAACTTAAAGATTTTCCTGATTGAATTTGAAGGGGAACAGATTGGAGATAAAAATCAGATGGAACGATAATGTCACACATCTGGAAACAACAGAAATCAGCTGGATACATACAAATTAGATGGAAAGATAACAAAAAAACAGCTGGATACATAACAAAAATCAGCTTGAAACAATAGAAATCAGCTGGAGGCAACAGAAAGCATTTCAAAAAATAAAACAGAGCTGAAATGAGCCCACACGAAGTTAAATAATCTTGATTAGCCAGCTAGCAACGGCTGATTTACCTGTTTTATTTTATTTTTTTCACTTCCGTCTGAACACAATCCTTCACTGTTTTGAAAATGGAAAATGGCGAGGAAAACATTGACAGGTGTGACAACAATAACTTAGCGGGCTGGGGCTTGGCAAATGGTCAGTTGGTTGTAACTAAGAGTGAACTTTTAATGAAAGATTTTTCTGATTGAATTTGAAGGGGAACAGATTGGAGATAAAAATCAAATGGAAAGATAATGTCACACATCTGGAAACAACAGAAAACAGCTGGAGGCAACAAAAATCAGCTGGATACATACAAATTAGATGGAAAGATAACAAAAAAACAGCTGGATACATAACAAAAATCAGCTTGAAACAATAGAAATCAGCTGGAGGCAACAGAAATCTGGTGGAAACAACTAAATCTGGTGGAGGAAACAGAAATAAAAAATAAATAAAACAGAGCTGAGATGAGCCCACACAAAGTTAAATAATTTTGATTAGGCTGATTGACCTACTTTTTTTTTGTTATTTCCGTCTGAACACAATCCTTGACTGTTTTGAAAATGGCGAGGAAAAAACATTGACAGGTGTGACAACAATAACTTAGCGGGGGTGGGGCTCGGCAAATGGTCAGTTGGTTGTAACTAAGAGTGAACTTTTAATGAAATATTTTCCTGATTGAATTTGAAGGGGAACAGATTGGAGAGAAAAACGGGTTTAAAAGAAAAAGAAAGAAAGACGAACAGATGCTGGCGCAGCAGTTTCCTTTAAATTCCTCCCATCGTTTCTCCAAAGAGTGGGGGACATGAAAGCAGTGAAGCAGCAGCCATGAAATCAGTTTTAAAATGTGCAAGAAAAAAAGAAGGCAAAGGCTTCAGAGAGTATGTCTTCCCCCAGAAATATAAAAAAGTAACTAAAAATAAACTCCCCCTGGTATTTTGAACACATACACAAGCACTGTGAGAAATTTCTGTCAGCCAGACATAACAGGAAAATTACTTACTACTCCTACAATAGTGTAAGAGAGCTGTGACTCAGCACACAGCTCATCAGATGGCACTGGCTTTTTCGTAGTTAACAGTGATGTAACAAACCGGTTAAACCCGTTAACAGTGTGTACACACATTTATATTTCATAACACTGGAATTCACCTTGGCGTGGCAGCTCCTAAACATTTCTATCATGGTCACAGTGGAAGAAACCATCATCATCATCATCAAACCAAACACAGCTGCCCATCAACAGAATTACACTTCCAGTATGTCTGCAGTGTGACTCCGTGTACAATGAGGCTGTTTATTGGATGCAATGATGATACTCCTCCCATGTGATTATGAAAGCAGAGTCCCAGGCAGCAGCAGCAGCAGCAGCAGATGAGAGCAAACAGACTTGAGTGTTATCTGGCTGAACTGCTGCACTGTGGGACCACAGGGGACGTGCAGTCGGGGGGGGGGGGGATATTCATTATTAATCAGACAGAAATTAGGGCAGAGAGGTTGTGATGGAGGTTAAGAAGAACACAGGACATCCACCCGCAAAACCAGAAACCAGGATGACCCGGGTCACCAAAGGAGCCTCTGTACTTAAACTCTTTTAATGTCAATGAACGCATATGAAAGGGGGGAAAGTGAGTGAGTGTACACAACACACTGAGGCTGAACAGCATTCACTTTAGTCAGTTTAGTGTGGAGAGATTACAGTCTGTAATTACAGCAGCAGGACATTAAAGGCAGCTTCGGTAAAATTGGTGGGAGATCCACCAGAACAGAGTGAGACGTCGCCACATCAGCCTTAGTTAATGATGTAATTGTTTTTGCATTGCATCAGCCAGCAAGAGTTCACATTAGTGCTACTACTGATAATTGCCAGTTAACCATGTGATCTACGTACATAAACATAAGCCCATCATCATTTCCTACATCCCAAGGGCATATTTTGTTGTTATACTAATTGTCCAGTGTCCGCAGATACCTGTCAATAGACTCATTGATTTATCGTTTAATTATTGCGGCTTTAGTCTGAAACAAAAAAAAGTGGGAAGGACGTTTTCAAAAAAAGTGCTGATGAAAACTGAAACACAGCTACACATACAGATGAGTGAGGTCAGCAGGCTGTGTCATTTAAGCAGCTTTAAAAATTCAAATTATTCGACCTTTCAATGTACAGGTAGCACTGACATCATCTCTCTTGTCAACGGTGGACGGAAATTAATTCTACTGCAGGATGTTGTTGTCTCAGATGGATGAAAACGCCAGATCAGCTAACCTGTTATTTAGCACACAGTGTTTAAATCAGGTATTAGACCAGTGGTTCCCAACCTTTTTTGGCTTGTTGTGACCCCATTTTGACATCACAGAAAATTTCTGGCGACCCCCGACCACGTGCAGTCGTGTGATAGCGGCCTTCAATTATGCATCAACTCTGATATTTTTATATGTTGCATTTCATTTGAACTCGATTTATATTCGAGAAAGTGAAAGTATAGAATACAGTTGTTTAAGATTGTGTGTGGTGTTTTTAATCATCATTTTTTAAAAGAATAATAATTAGTTAAAAGAATATTTTTATCAGTAATTTTTGTTTAACTCATTGAGTGCCATTGACGTGTATATACATCAATCAAAATACAACGCTTGGGTGCCATTATAGTACGTCTTTTTTTTTTTTTGTACAATGAAAAAACATGTGAAATGAAATTTTCAGATGTCTTACATGTTTTTGAAGCCAAAATCAAAACGGATAAATCACTGTTTTTCTTGAGAGACTCTCTTTTACAAAAATGCATTTTTCTCAGCTTTCTAGAAAAAAAGTGGTCTTTTTGGTGCAACCAGGCTCTATTCAACTTAAGATAAATCAAGAATGGAACAAGGTACAAACAAATGGTTTTTTCCCTAATTAAATAGAGAGTCTCCTCTTTCCTTTGAGCTATTTGATGTTTTCAGAGTCATAGTACAAAATATTCTGTGGGTCTTGAAATAGTACTCAAAATGCCCCGAAACACGGCACTGACCATTTTATAAAAGGGCTGGCACTCAATGAGTTAATCAATTACTAATAAATAAAGGTCAAGGACCATAAAGGTCTAAAGTCTAAAATCTAAAAGTCTAAAGTCTAGACATTTCCGGCGACCCCATGTGGGGTCCCGACCCCAAGGTTGAAAAACACTGTGTTAGACTGTGTCTGATCATGTCTCCTCCCTCTTCACATCCAAACTGATGAATCTTTCATAATGCGACAAAAACAACGCACAAGAACACAAACATTAGATCGTTGCTCCTGTAAAGCACTCTGTAGTTACTTAATTATTCATTATTCCATTGTCGTTGTTGTTGTTATTGTTGTTCAGGCCAACGCTGGTATCGTCAGCGGCGTCGATGTGGAGAAAGTGACAACGTTGACAAACCCGTACGTGGATGCCATCAAGAGCCTGTGGAGCGATCCGGGGATTCAGGAATGTTACAATCGGAAGAGGGAATACCAGCTCTCGGACTCGACCAAATAGTGAGTGTAAACAGAAGGCAAATAACTCCTCAGACGCTGCCAAATAGTTTCCACTGTATCATCTGCCAATTGTCTGTTTAATACACTCCAGAGGGGTTGACTCCAGTGGTTATTCCATTTAAGGTTGTTGACAAAGGGACTTAAAAGGAAAGAAACACTCCTTAAATTCCTGCTAAATAATTCATCACTGTGAAGTGGCTGAAACAGAAACAGCCATGATTTCAATATTTTACAATAAAACGTCTCCAGTGCTACTTCTATTTGTTGTTTTTTTAATTTTGTGCATTGTCATCCTGTGCTAACAGCTATCTGAACGACTTGGACCGTATCTCTGAGTCTGTGTATCTGCCGACCCAGCAGGACGTCCTGAGGGTCCGGGTGCCCACCACAGGCATCATCGAGTATCCCTTCGACCTGGAGAATGTGGTGTTCAGGTGCGTTTACCTTCTCACGTTTAATGCTGTAGCGGTTTTATTGCAGCTGAAAGTTTACAGTGGTGTAGTTAAATATCATGATTTGATTAATTTAATGTCTTATCATAATAGATTCTATGAAAGTTCAGCGCAGTGTTTGTAAATGAAATTACCAGATGGGAGTGTCTGATTTATTTAGGCCTGATTCCACTAAACAAATCACTACAATAACACAAACTGTCCCTCTCTCCGTGATGATGCAACACTGCCCTCAGTGACCTAAACCCTCACTTCACATGCAGTTGAACAGCTGAGTTTACTATCACACCTGCCTCTGCCACTTTGGTTCAAGCTGAAATATCTCAACACCTATTAGATGTATTGTCGTACAGATTTGCAGAGACATTCATGGTCTCTAGACAAAATATTCCTCAGACTCTGGTGATCCTGCCCCTATTTCTCTAGCGCAGAGGTGTCAAACATGTGGCCCGGGGGCCAAAACCGGCCCACCAGGGGGTCCAATCCGGCAGACGGGATGAATTTACCAGATGTAAAAAATTACATAGAAGACAGAAGAGGCATTATGTTGTTGAAATTGCATGTATTTTTCAGGTTGGTCATAATATGTTTTGTAATAGGATAGTTCCTTAATGTAAACATCTTAATAATGCGCTTCTTTGCACTAAAACAAAGACAAAAGTTTAGAGTTCTTATTATTTATAGGATATTATGCTATTATTTTACTAGTCTGGCCCACTTGAGATCAAATTGCACTTAATTTGGCCCCTGAACTAAAAAGAGTTTGACACCTCTGCTCTAGCGTCACCATAAGGTTGAAAATTTCAGTTTTAAGTCAAAAGAACCCATTTTGAACATGCTGAAATAAGATTGTGCACATGGCAAATAATAAACCTTTCTGTTGACTGTAGCTGCCAGCATGTCTGCAGACTCCTGTGTCATCTAACAGGACTTAACAACATCGTTATAAACTGTTTTGTCTTGTTCTTAGTCTAGTTTGAGCCCATCTCAGGTCTGTGGTCGGGTTCTGCCCAGTTATGCAGTAGTTTCACATCTGTCGACAGCTCTGTGGGATCCGTCTGGTTTTGGAAGTGAAATGTTTCGCTGTGAAAACCAGCAGATGTTTTAGGGAAGTGAAAGTTTCTGTTCCCTGATTTTAATTCTCTTGCCATATAGACAAATGCTGACTATTTTTGCTGTTGTCATGGGGAGATAGTCACAGCATTAAAGACTCCCAACGTCCAGCAGACATGAATTTGAGGGCAATATGATGACACAGGTGATATTAGGGCACATATCATTACCATTTTGATTACCATCATAATGAGACTGAGCCTAAATGTCGTCCTTCCTCGGTCCTCAACTGCTGCAGTTAGTTAACTTATCAGATACAACCTTTTGAACTCATTACACTGCCCTGTTCGCTCATCATGTCCAAATTACTAATTACTATCTCTCAAACATTTCCTGTTATATTATCCTTATTATTAAATTAGCACAGCTTCAAAATGTGAAGCATAAAAACTGTCTTCGAGTGGGTGATGTGATTTTTCCCCCCCCCTGTCTAATGATGGCATAATCCTGTGGCTGTAGGATGGTGGACGTGGGCGGCCAGCGATCAGAGAGGAGGAAGTGGATTCACTGTTTCGAGAACGTCACTTCCATCATGTTCCTGGTGGCGCTCAGCGAGTACGACCAGGTCCTCGTGGAGTCTGCCAACGAGGTAAAGTGGAGAGAGAGACTGCTGCTGCCTTGGAAACAACATGTAATAGTTACAAGATAAACTCAGGCTCGGGAGTGAGTCTGTATATGGAAAGGAAGTGGGCTCGCTTTGGGGTAATCAAAAATAAATCAGGGGGAGACAGACAAAGGGACATTGTTTCTTTTGTTTAAAGCCAAACCTGTGAGGTGGAGATGATGACCTACATCTCCACTGAGTCTCCCCCTCTCTCTCTCTTTCTCTCTCTGGTCTGAGCCTTCCTCTCCGGCAGCAGTACATGCAGTCGACATGCAGGGGGAGCTCTTTAGTCGCTCTGTTCAGCAGAAGTGCCGTTCTCAGCGAGGCTCGTTCACTTGATGAGATTACAGCCAATTGAATTTGCTCACACAGGCAATCACTGCTGAAGTGCAGCTTTTCAAACACTACGTCTGATTTCATGTTTCTGTTCACGCTGGGATGTCGTGCGTCTTATGATTCCTCTTCTTATTCTTATTCTTTTTTCTTTCCTCCAACAGAATCGAATGGAGGAAAGCATGGCCTTGTTCCGGACCATCATAACCTACAAGTGGTTCAAAGACTCCTCGGTCATCTTGTTCCTCAACAAGATCGATTTACTGGAGGAGAAAATCATGCATTCACATTTGGTCGATTACTTCCCTGAATATGATGGTAAGAGGAAACATTTTGCAAAGATGGTCAACAGTGGAGCTGGGCATGACGACAAAAATGTTTTTATTGGAGTGACACTAACATTTATAAAATAAGAAATACGGCATCCTCCCTCTGCAATTGTAGTTGCACTGAGGTTTAACTCATAAGCAATAAAACACACTTTCACTTCAATAAACACACCACATGGTTTTGCTGCTACAGCCTCAGTTGGTCCAGTGTGACCTGTAGTTAATGGTGGATAATGTTGGCTAACCACACTGTGATCAACAAGGGTCTAGTGAGTGGAGACTTTACACCAGAGAACAATCAATCAGTCAATAAAATAAAGCTTTATTTATATAGCAGCTCAGTCAAAATGCAATTAGAGGTGTTTTACAAGCATTTGAACGAAAAAAGAAAAAACTGTGTTAGTTTAAGAGGCTAATCTACACCAATAGCAATAACATTTGAATAGGTGAAATAATAAAAAGCTCAAATTAAATAGATAAAGGTGTAAATAATGAAAAAGTAAAAAATCATGATATAAATATAAGTGGTTAAAGTAATAAAAGAAAGGAAAAAATTAAAGAGAATGATAAAAATACGAGTAGCAATAAAAGGATAAAAAGGTTGAGGATAGATGGAAACAATAAAATATAACAAAAATAACTATAAATACTAAAATACTAAATTTATAGAACACCATATAAAAGCCAGATTGAAACAATAAGTCTAAAGTTTATGGCAACAAGGTGCCAAACTCCTCCAACAGCAGTTTCTTTCAGGAGTTTCTTTCATGTATCTTGCTGCAAAACAACTTTCACAAGAAAACTATGTATGACTGGTGAAGAAGAGCGCGACCAAGGACACGTATCCATCCATACACCCACAGATACATGAAACAAGTGTCCTCTTTGCTTTATGGTGAAATTCAAAAGGCCAAATGAATGGGTTGTGACACTGCAGCAGGGTTGAACTGATGAAGGGAGTTTTATTACTTATGAACTGAAGAGGAAGACTGTGACTGTATGTGATGTTTTTTTTGTTACATAGTCTCACTTAAGTGCTCTGCAGCCGTTTTATATTACAGTTCCTCTGTTCTGCAGCTTTTATGTAACTACTGAAATGCTCCGGTGGCTTTCATGTGCTGTTTTTTTTTTTTTACCCTCTGTCTCTTTCTAAACCAGGTCCCCAGCGGGATGTCAAAGCCGGAAAAGATTTCATCTTAAAGATGTTTGTGAGTCTCAATCCCAACGAGAAAAAAATGATCTACTCCCACTTCACCTGCGCCACAGACACAGACAACATTCGATTTGTCTTCCGCGCGGTGAAGGACCACATCCTGCACGAGAACCTGGAAGTCTACAACCTGGTTTAAACCGGCGGGGCCTCGCCATCGCCTAATTCAATCGGCTTTGTGCAGCTGGCGGCCGGGAGAGAGCTGTGCAGTGATTCAGTTTGCCTCACACTGCTTCTGAATACTATAATCCAAAACAGGAAATTGAGATGCTATAGCGCCGTGTCGCCAAATGACTGTACTACTGATGTATTTCAAAAAATTTCCTGTTAGGCTCTTTTGAAAATGGATGTCTCCAGTTATAATGAAGTGTGTCCCGACAATTAAAGTGCCTCTTTAGTCAAGGGGTCTATTATAGTATGCACTCAGAAAATGTACGGAGCTCTTTGTGAACGTTGTTGAGCAGAAACAGTAGAAATGCACATTGATGGATCGAGAGGGAAAGGAAATATTTCAGTGGCCCGGGGAGCCTCTGAGGACTAGTGATGTACTAGGTCTGTCCTTCAGGGAATCTGTGGAAGTGGATGTAGAAGAACTGCAATGCAGGACCTCACGTCACTAACCCATAGTTTGTAGAACTGTTTGAAATACTCTAAATGCTAAGTTTGTGTGGTGACTTAATGGAAAATGAGTCAAAATTAACACTAACGACTATAATTTTATTACAGATACTGATTTGCACACTTCCTTCTTTTTTTGTAGCATTAGCTGTGCTGGTCGTCTGTGTGTCTGTGTGTCTGTCTGTGTGTGTGTGTGTGTGTGTGTGTGTGTGTGTGCCTCACTTAAGTTGGACACGATCATTTTCCACAACCTCATTTTTACAAGTTTCACTTGACTTTGCAGACCGACACTTAGCATTTAAATATGCGCGAGGGCATTGTTCAGTGTTTAACCACTTCTTCATGAGCACGGCATTAGTGTAATTATTTGTAATTAAACACATTTCACTTTTCACATTCTTGTTTTTTTTTTTTAAGTCTCGTATCAAAAGCTGTAGAATAAAGTGTTCACTCGGTTCAGGGACTGTTTGTTTGGATTTTTAAGGGGTTTTCTTGCCTTAATAATAATTCACTAAAATGCCTTTTAGATCTTGCCCTGTTGTTTCTCTGAACGTGTTGTGTAAATATCATATGGTGCAGTATTTTCCTAGTTTTTTTTTCCTCCCACCTTTGTTTGCTTCAAGGTCAGTGTTGAAATGCTAACTGCTGAGGAGTGAACTGTTATGTTAAGTAATCTCTGAGGCATTAAACTAGAGCATTCTCCATTAATTCATATGCTGCTGAAGGTATCAAATGCATGAATAAAAAGCTTACGAGAGCATATCCACAGCACCAATGTTTACACGACCCTTTTCTTACTGTTGAAAAAATAATTACAGTCTAATTTGTACTGTTTAATTTATGGTTCTGTCACTGCGATATGGTAAAGCAGGCGTAGTGTTTTTTTTTTTTAATCTGATTGTATAAATAAACAGACATTTTGCTGCTCATTTGCTGTGGAGGTTTTCATTTCATTTCATTTTTTTTTTTTTCAAATCAGCTCCAACACACTCTTTGCTTTGCCATTTAAGTGTTTGTCTCCTTGGCTGCTCTGTCAGCTCATCTGGAGCGGTCCTCAAATCCTCCTCTGTGGTACATCCATCTGGCCGCAGCCTGCGGCAGCACTTCTGTTATAGAGGTCTATATTTTTTAGTGTTGTACACAGAGTTTATATCGTATGGCGAAGCACCTTTATATCTGTAGGACAGACTCTGAATGTAAAGCGGCAGCAGTTCACGGGATTAGTGATGATACAGAGATGGAGAGACTCCAAGGCCAAACACATTATCCATTCAATATATCAACCAATTGGGCTGAAACATTTATTTTCCCTATTGATTAAAGCAGAAGTAAGTGATATATTTGTGTTAATATAAGTCTTAAATAGTTATATCTTCCGACAGCAATCACTTACATAGAGTGTTTGAACCGAAACACGGGTCTGTCAGTCACTCTGCTCTGCTCTGAGTCGAGGAGAAAACATTTATCGTATCCTACAGTTTTTATCCAATGAGGAGAGAGAACGGCATGCAGGGCTGTGTGTGCAGCCAAGGGACGCCGTGAATGTGGCGACGTAGGGACGAGGACTGTTATGGTGCGTTCAAGGCAGCCCGTAACTCGTGTTTTTCCGACCTGTGAAGTCATACCAGTTCGATCTGGTGCGAGTTCACGGGTCGGAAGTTACGAGTGGCCGTTATAGTGACTTTCACCGGTAAAACAGGTCGGAAAAACATGAGTGGGTTGCCTGAAACGCTACAAAGTCTTAAGTTGTGACTTGAAGCTGTAATTTACGATTTCAAAAGCCGGCCTGGAACGCAGCATTAGCGAAAATGACCGGATCGCTTACTTCTGCTTTAATCTTAACCGTTACTGTCCTGACTAAATTGTTTCGACTGTTGTTAAATAATGACAAATATCCATGGAAGCTTATCACGGTCACTGTTAAAGATTATATTGAAAGAAAATAAAAGACTCAATCAGTTACCAAAACAAATAAGTTGCCCACTGATTTAATTCATAACTTTAATAGATGTTTGTAACAACTAGAGATACAAACATGCTAAAAGTTCAGAAAAAAAATTGACAGTGTGCTGCAAAAACTTACAACACAATGGACATCTTTCTGGGGACACAAAAATGTGACAAACCTGGCTAAAGATTGATGCTAAGATAACAGTACTATTTACAATTTTAAGTTAAAGCAGAAGTAAGCGATCCGGTCGTTTTGGCTAACTTCTTGTCAGCCGATGGAGTTAGCAGCCCCCGCCCTCGTCCCTACGTCACCACATTCACGCGCATCCCTTGGCTGCACACACAGAGAGGACTGCCCCTTTATGCCGTTCTCTCTCCTCATTGGATAAAGGTTGTAGGATACAAGGAAAGTTTTCTCCTCGGCTTACAGCAGAGCAGAGTGACTGACAGACCCGTGTTTCAGACCAAACACTCTATATAAGTGACTGCTGTCGGAAGATATAACTATTTAAAGGGATAGTTCACCCTAGAATGATATTTCGCTCACCCTCATGTTGACTAAGGGCTGGAAGAATTCTCAGAGTCCACCGTCCCTTCTCTGAGTTACAGGGGGTCTTGGCGTAGCAGTGCATGTCCATATAACGGTTGCAAAGGGACACCAGAGCTCTTCGTAAAAAAAAAACACACAAAAAAACATCCAAATACCTCCATGATGCTCGTATGTAATGTCCGTCTTGTGCTGAAGCCCCAAATTGCGTAATTGTCCCGAAAAAAATTAAATAAGTCTATATTTTAAGCTTGTTTGTAGCGGAAGCTTCTCGAAGCTCCTCTTCCTGGTCCGTCCAAATCTCGCGTGATTCGCAGTAACCGCACTGACGCCGGCGCAAATCACGCGAGATTTGGACGGACCAGGAAGAGGAGCTTCGAGAAGCTTCCGCTACAAACAAGCTTAAAATATAGACTTATTTAATTTTTTTCGGGACAATTACGCAATTTGGGGCTTCAGCACAAGACGGACATTACATACGAGCATCATGGAGGTATTTGGATGTTTTTTTGTGTGTGTTTTTTTACGAAGAGCTCTGGTGTCCCTTTGCAACCGTTGCATTGAAATGCACTGCTACACCAAGACCCCCTGTAACTCAGAGAAGGGACGGTGGACTCTGAAAGTTCTTCCAGCCCTTAGTCAACATGAGGGTGAGTAGATAATGAGCGAAATATCATTCTAGGGTGAACTATCCCTTTAAGACTTATATTAACACAAATATTCTGCTTACTTCTGCTTTAAAACAAACCCAACAGACTTATATACTATACTTTTCTTTTCTTTTTAATTTAACCTTTATTTACCCAGGAAGGATCCATTGAGATTTGACAATCTCTTTTCCAAGGATGTCCTGGTCAGGAAGCATTACAAAACAAGCGAGAAAATACATAGCAAGAGCAAGGTAGCAAAGAGACAATGATAATTTATACAATAAAAGAGACCCCAAAAGTGCAATACAATTTGAAAGCTAATTAGTGCAACTGGTGACTAATAGTTCAGAGAGAGATTGTTTAAAGCCAGAAAGAGGGATGAGAGTTCCCATCCTCATCTTGACTTGCAGGTCATTCCAAGACCAAGGCCCAAAGTAGGAGAGGGTCCTCATCCCTAACTCAGTCCTCATTAAGGGAACCTTAAATCGCAACCAGCTACATTATCTTCAAACACCAAAGTCAAGACCGTCTGTCAACTTTTTGTGTCCCCAAAAACTTTTAATAGCACATTTGTGTCTTTGCATGATCGTGTTCTCTTAAGTTGTAGTGTGTTGAGCCCTCAGGGGCCACCGTACGCTTTACAGTTTAAATACACTACAGCACATAAAGCACTAATGGTAATTCTATCATGGTTGCATGTCTGCTGTCTGCATACCACAGCATTAGAGGAATGCAGCCCCACAGTGTATAATGTGTTGTTGAACAGCTGGTTTCATCCTCACTTGATTTGTTTTTGAATAGTGAACTGAATATAGACACATAGTGGCATCGCAAAACAAGACATAATCAGTTAAATATCACAAAAAGAACATGAAAAACCATACATATAGATGATGGGCCCTAGTTTCGTCGACCAGGTGAAGTCTAGCATCAGCGCAGCTTCGCCACGCCAACGGGGTGTGGCCCAGGTCCATTTCGCAAGTTTGCTGGGCCGCGCAGTCAGACTTAGACCAGCGCAACCCCTCCCCTCGTCCCTCCCACCGGCGCAAACGGTGAAGAGGGAGGAGAGAGGGCGGGAGGGAGACAGGAGGAGGAGAGAAAGGCGTGGAGTGGGTTTGACACAGCCGAGTCAGATCTTCACCAATCAAAGGAGCTCCTCTCCTCACCTTTAACTGCGCGGCGGGTGATGCGCGCTGCAAGTTTGTCATTTTATACTTTGACATGGACGGAGGAAACAGCGACGCCAGAGGCCGAACCTCTCCCAGGAGGAAACAGCTGTTTTGGTCCGGAGGTCCGAGCTCAGAGTGACCAATAATGAGTTTACTAATATACTTAACCAGGTTTGATCTGATACACTGAGAACCCCTACCCAATCTAAGAAACAACTAATACACTAATAAAGAAACTCACATTTATTCAAACCCTATGTAAGCAAGATGACAGGTGTACACTAATCACAACATAAACACAGACCATGTGGATTAAATCAGCGTAAAGGACTCTCTCTCTCTCTCTCTCTCTCTCTCTCTCTCTCTCTCTCTCTGTCCGTCTCTTTTTTTCTCTTTTTTCTCTGTGATAGAGATGCTGAGTATACTGTAGTAGGCTATATACTGACTATCTGATACCGAGGCTGTTGTGGTGGACTAAGAGAGATGATGATTTGTGTTTTGTTTTTCATTACGGCTGCGTGACGACGCGGTCGCTCTCCGCTAATGAATTAATAAGTAAATAAATAAATAAATAAATAAAGGGGATCATCACAAGGGCAGAGTGGTATCTCGACACGGCAGCGACATGCAGTCATCCACCCTCAGTCCTGCTTTTGGGACATCCACAGCTGCTTTTCAGTGCCAGTTCGTCCCTGCTGTGTTAATTCAGGTGGAGTTTCCATTGCGCGTGCCACAGCCTTTGATCTCTGCTTTGATCTGACGTCAGATGTGACGGGACAATCTATATAGATATAAATTCACGTGTTGATTCCGTTAGTTGCATTAAATAGTGGTTATTGTGGATATTTATTGCATTGAAATGTGTCTGGAACTGTGGAGATCTGCCTGTGAGGTCTTGGTGACGTGTGTGCACTGCAGGTCAGTCAGCCAAACTTCCACTGCACCTGCTGCGCTTCGCGCTGCGCTGAGACTAGACCTGGTTGGAGGTGGCGAGCTTTCAGCGCAACCTCGGCGGGACATTTTCGGACAAAACTTCCACTGCGCCAAGCAGAATCTGTGACGCCTCCCCCTGCTGCGCGGCCACGCCTATCTCAGCGCAGCGCGATCTGCCAATCTTCCAATCTGACTTTGCGCTAGGCTGCGCTGGTCGAAACTTGCATTAGACCGGCTGCACTACCTTGCGCCACCTGCGCTGCGCCAGCAAACTAGGGCCCATAGTCTCATTACATAAACTTGGGATCAGTGATGATGTGTCATTAGCATTTAAACAACACCTTGACAACTAAGGATCTTGTCATCTTGTCTGTCCTGTCCTCCAGTGGTTCAACTGGTTGCCTTTGTTGCAGTGAGGATGAGGAAGCCTACAGGTGTATTCCAGCCAGGACACGTGTTACAGGCGTGACAAAGCTAAAACACTTATGAAGTCAAGACAGATCTGAAGTTGTTCCTCCCACAATGGCATCATTATGTTTTTTGGGGGGGTTTGTGTGCGTGTGTTTGTAGCTTATATGAGTGTGTAATGTTTCCCCTCCCTCCCTTCCTGCACTGACTGTACCTCACTGTGGGCAAAAAGAGTTTCAGTCCTCAGCGGCCCACGGGAGTTTTGGAGCTGTAAGGAGATCCACACACACTTGTATTGCCTTTCATTGAGAGCCTGCCCATCCCTCCTCCTCCTCCTCCTCCTCCTCCTCCCGCTGCACAGGAATGTGAAATGCACCTGAACTGGATCCTGCACGAGAAAGAATGACTGCAGAAAGACGCCAGCTCACCTGTTCGGTGACACAAGTTTTCTCTGGCTGAGGACTGACTGAGAAAAATCATTATCCATCCATTTCACTCTCTTCCCCTCCATCCTCCTCCTCCTCCTCCTCCTCCGCCGCCGCTGCTCCCCCTCTCTCTCTCTCCCTCCGTCCGTCCGTCTGTCCGTCCGTCAGCCGAGAACAAGAAGAAGTTGTGAAGTTGTGTAGTTGGACCACAACAATGGAGTGCTGCATGACTGCCGAGGAGGCGGAGAGACGCAGGATACACAATGAAATCGAGAGGAGAATCCGCGGGGACAAGATGAACTCTCACCGGGAGCTGAAGCTGCTGCTCTTAGGTGAGTTTAATCTTTAACGTCCTCGTGTTCACTCACTGAGACGGGAAACTGCTGCTGGGGAAAGTAATGAACCCACCACTTGTTAAAACCCACTTCTCTCAGAGCTGGCACTCTGGGGTGTCAATCACAGGTGGATAATATAGTAGGACTATATAGTCTACGAAAATCTTGGAAGTCACCATACTTTACTTCCTGTTAAGTTAGTAGGCTATAAACTCTTATTATAACAAGTTGATACATTATAGGCTAATGGTGACAGGTGAATGTAACCAATCAGGCCAAAATCTGGAAATCTATATTAAAATAACTAAAAACACTTTGTAATCTAACAGAAACAAACCCTACAAACTATTAAACCAAATGGCATCAAAGTAGGCTACAGCAGCTGAGGTCGATGGGATATCATATCAGTTTTGTTGATAAAAGTGAATGAATAATTGTTTTATTTTGTATGAATGACACATATGCAGACGAAAAGGATAGGTAAGAAGCCAAGGCTTACGAGGAGCCTACCCCAAAGTATTGTCAGGGTTAGTGTTGGCGTAAAACCTTGAGTGAAATCCAAAGGGAATGTCCAAAGTTGTGATGGTTTCTCCTCTGGGAACCATGAAGGAACATGTGCACAAACTTAATCCATCAAATGATTGTTGAGACTTTTCCCCCCAAATTATTCCCAGGATTCATGATCTGTCTAAAAGCAGCCCGACCAACTACAGTAACTGATAGCGTCATGACCTATATTCACATCAATAAGATGATTAATTAGGTGGCTTAATTACAAGTGTCTATGCAGAGATGGAGATAAATTTGGTGGTGGAGTAGATTTTCAGAGCCATGTTACCGTTTACAGTTTCAGATTGTGAGCATTGCAACTGTATTATAATATTCGGACATAGTTTTGAGCTGAGTGAGTCACTTCGACAGAGTTCACAGACCAACCCAGGAAATAAAAAAGAATGCTGGATCAATAGATAACAGGGCTTTGGTTTGTTTAATTTGGCTGCACTGTTTCTTTTAAAGTGGCAGCGGGTTTCCTCTTGCATTCTTGAAATAGTTGCTGAAAGGGCCTGATGTGATGAGTCAGGAGCATGATAATCTTCATGAGATTTGTTGTGGTTTTTTTCCTTATTCAATTCAAACGAGACTCCTACATGTTTTGATAAGAGCAGACGTTCAGTTTTACTGTCACACTCCTCACACAGACAAAGACATACGGGTCTGAAATAATAATGCATCACTGCAAAAAGCCATTCACACTGAATTGTCAGCATGCAAAACAAAGTCATTTGTACAGCGACATCTTGACAACCATAAGGATGAGTAAATATGTATGAAATATATTACAGCAGCTCATAACAGCTTTACAACTATCAAAGCAGTCCACATAAAGGCTTGACTGTTGGTTATGTTGGAAACAGTACATTAAACATGAAGGACTTTGTTTAAAGGTCAGCACTACTTTAAACTTCAACTTGAGTTAGCCCGTTTGGACAACAATATCCTGCTGTAAAGGTCAGTCTAATGGTTAACATTTTTTAGGCATTTTAGGTGGTTAGCTGACACTGCTATCCCAGAGTAGTTTACAAACTGCAGACAGGAAGTAGTTGGCTATTCCACACAAGTGGACACATGGCAGAAGATACGCGTACATCATCTCAGTGTTCGGTAACAAATAAGAGAAGGAAACACATTTGTACCATGCAGAGTCTTTATGATTTATTTTACATTTTTACTGATTTCATTATTTTGCTTCTTTATCTGATTGTGGGGTTTTTTCTCTCACACAAAAATGAATATAATTGATCCATTATACATATTATAAAACATAAATTGGTGGCCTACAACCATCTGAAAAAACTTGCCCCCCCAAAAAACATATTGCAACTTATGAATGAGACAGTGGGAATATTCCCTCAGACCAAAGAACGCAGCATTTGTGTTTGTTTTGTTGCAGAAATCCCGTCTATCTGCAGCTGATTGATGTTCAGACTTTTTTTTCTCTCTCTTTCTTTTAGTGCATGTCACAGATGTCCTATTTCCGGCGTTGCTTTGATCTTATTCCATTTTTCATCCTTCGGTCTCATTCATCTCATTTGCCTAGGGACTGGTGAAAGTGGGAAGAGCACTTTCATCAAACAGATGAGGATCCTCCATGGCAACGGATACACTGAAGCTGACAGGAAGGGCTTCACTCGGCTGGTGTTTCAGAACATCGTCACGGCCATCCAGGCCCTTATCAGCGCCATGAGGACGCTAAAGATCGACTTCGTCGATGACCAGAACATTGTGAGAAACGGCACACACTTTAACTAAAAGTCCAATCCAATTCACTTCATTTATGTAGCACATTTTCAAAACATAAAAGTTTAGCAAAGTGCTGCACAGTGACTAACATACAGGGGGAAAAAGAGCACAAAATGGTTAAGAAAACACGTAATAAAGGTCTTGATATTCTCTGTACTGATTTATAATAAGACTATAACAATAGGAAGCTCCAAAATGCTAATGTAGCATGCTAACAAACTTGCAGTCTTTATTAGCATTTAGTAGGTAATGTTGACTTAATTTTAGTTTGACAATATGCACGTTTAGGATGAACCACAATAATGAATAACATAAAGATTTTTACTTTGTAACTGTGATAATAACTGGAATAATAATAAAATAGTAATAGAAATAGTCATAATAACTGTGCTGAAGTAATAACAATTCATCTGAAATAAGAAATAAGAATTTCTACATCAAAATGAATAATCCAATAGTCCCATAGAGACATTTAGTTCAAAACTATAAATGTTACCTCACAGTGGTGTTAGAATAAAAACCAGGGGATTGCTGAAGTCATCAGGGTTCATCATCATGGGGCCATGAATGTCTGTGTGTGACAATTAATCTAAAAGTTGATTTAAATACTTGACAGTCGTGGCTAACAATTAGCTTTTGTTGATTTTTTTCCATGCTGCCTGCAACAAAACTCACATCTGACTCACAACCCACATCTTTGCAGCTCTCATCTTTTTATGTCTATTTACTGGTGAGTCAAAAAAAGATCCAAAGTCAGTGTTCAGAAAAAAACATGAAAATCCTCTGTGGATGTTTTTCTGTGTGACAGAGACACGCGGAGATGTTGAGCACACTGGAAGTGGACCAGACGTCCTCTCTGTTGGACTCGCAGGTGGAGGCAATTAAGAGAGTGTGGAATGACCACGGTGTTCAAAGGTGCTACGACCGCCGGAGGGAATTCCAGTTATCAGACTCTGCCAAATAGTAAGACTTTAATATGATTCATATTCAGGTCATTTACATAAACACCAGCCTCTCCCACAGAACCAGAGCTGCTGCTTTATCCTCCATTTATCAACTCATACATAAATCTGTGATAGAACAAGAGCAGTTTTCTGTATGATGTTTTTTTTCCTATCCAGTTGAGTGTGTGTCAGGGAATAAAAATGTATCCACTCTCGTTGATTTTTCAGTTACTTGACCGATTTAGAGAGAATCGCATCACCGTTCTACATCCCGACCCTGCAGGACATCTTGAGGGTCAGGGTCGCCACCACGGGCATCATAGAGTACCCCTTCGACCTTTCAAAAGTCATCTTCAGGTAGGACATTTTTACTTCATCACCTGCCACAGCAAGTTAAAGAAAGAAAGAAAGAAAAATAAAGAAAATTGTGACGATTTTCTCACTAAAACAACAAATGAAGAGGAACTTTTCCCCCTGAGTCTCTGCTGATGCTGTTTTGATCCTTGACAGAAGAAATCTGAACATTTGGTGAAATAATTGCAGAGAGTTCATCTGTTCAAACAGCAGCTCAACGTTCAGGGAAATTAGCTCATTTATTTTACTCCTTGCTGAGAGTTAGATGAGAAGATTGAGCTCTCTGAAGTCTGTAGATTAGTATGAAGCCGCAGCCAGGCAGAGGTTTAGCTGAGCAAAAAGACAGCACCTCTAAAGATGACTTCTTACACTGCAAAAACTCAAAATCTTTCCAAGAATATTTGTCTTATTTCTTGTCAAAATGTCAAATTTCTGCTGAAACTAATTTCTTTCCACTTAAAATATCTAAAAATGATCTTGTTTTTCGATCATTTTCACTTGTTTCAAACTAATTTTCACTTGAAATACCTAGAAAAATCTGCCAGTAAAAGTAAGTTTTTTGTGCTTGTAATAAGAAAGAAAAACTTGCTCAGATTTTTCTACATATTTCAAGTGCAAATATGCTTGAACGAAGTAAAAGTGTCTAAAAACAAGCTACCCTTTAAATGTGATGAGTCTTATAATGAGATTTGTTTTGACTAGAAATAAGACAAATATTCTTGGTAAGAGTTTGAGTTTTTGCAGTGTAAAACAATCTAATGAGTTAATTTGTGGTTTTTATTTTTAGCAGACAGATCTTTTTTTATACCTTTGGATAGAACCAGGTTATGTAATATAATTATTTATATAATAAAAGTCAAAGACACATTACAATTAGGTACATTTTACTAAAATCGATGGCCGTGTGTCTGCAGGATGGTGGACGTGGGCGGGCAGCGTTCGGAGAGGAGGAAATGGATTCATTGTTTCGAGAACGTCACCTCCATCATTTTCCTGGCGGCGCTCAGCGAGTACGACCAGGTCCTTTATGAGAGCGAGAATGATGTAAGCTCAAAAACTTTGCTGTCGTCCAAAATGAATCAATTTGATTCACGATTTCTTCTCCTTCGTTGTCGTCAGTCGTCTAAGAATGTCCCTCTCCCTCTCCTTCTCCCTCTCCATCTCGTTCAGAATCGGCTGAAGGAGAGCCTCGCCCTGTTCAAGACCATCCTGACGTACTCCTGGTTCCAGGAGTCGTCCACCATCCTCTTCCTGAACAAAACAGACCTGCTGACTGAGAAAATCGTACGCTCACATCTGGCGACCTACTTCCCGGCCTTCAAAGGTGAATGAAGCACGTTCTTCTGTTTTTCAGGAATGCAACCGAAAGTTGACCAGAAACTATCTTGATGATCAGTTAAAATACCAAACATTCACTGGTTGGTTCCACTTTTACTCTGTGTGGTGTATTTGCTGCTTTTTTCCCCCTGCTATTTTACATAGTGAATGTCATATTATTGGGTTTGGAAAACAGTCAATTTCATCATCTTGGCCTCAGAAACAATGTTGTTGTTATTTTATTTCAACCATTACATTAGAATATGATGTAAAATGTTTGTTAGTTGCAGAATTAATGAAGTGTAAAATCACCCAATAGAACATTTTTTTTCAAGGCAACCATCTGAAATATCATGTTATAAAGCAGAGGTGTCAAACTCTTTTCAGTTCAGGGGCCAAATTAAGTGCAATTTGATCTCAAGTGGGCCAGACTGGTAAAATAATAGCATAATATCCTATAAATAATAAGAACTCTTAAAGGGATAGTTCACCCTAGAATGATATTTCGCTCATTATCTACTCACCCTCATGTTGACTAAGGGCTGGAAGAATTCTCAGAGTCCACCGTCCCTTCTCTGAGTTACAGGGGGTCTTGGCGTAGCAGTGCATGTCCATATAACGGTTGCAAAGGGACACCAGAGCTCTTCGTAAAAAAAAACACACACAAAAAAACATCCAAATACCTCCATGATGCTCGTATGTAATGTCCGTCTTGTGCTGAAGCCCCAAATTGCGTAATTGTCCCGAAAAAAATTAAATAAGTCTATATTTTAAGCTTGTTTGTAGCGGAAGCTTCTCGAAGCTCCTCTTCCTGGTCCGTCCAAATCTCGCGTGATTCGCAGTAACCGCACTGACGCCGGCGCAAATCACGCGAGATTTGGACGGACCAGGAAGAGGAGCTTTGAGAAGCTTCCGCTACAAACAAGCTTGGAATGTGGACTTATTTAATTTTTTTCGGGACAATTACGCAATTTGGGGCTTCAGCACAAGACGGACATTACATACGAGCATCATGGAGGTATTTGGATGTTTTTTTGTGTGTGTTTTTTTACGAAGAGCTCTGGTGTCCCTTTGCAACCGTTATATGGACATGCACTGCTACGCCAAGACCCCCTGTAACTCAGAGAAGGGACGGTGGACTCTGAGAATTCTTCCAGCCCTTAGTCAACATGAGGGTGAGTAGATAATGAGCGAAATATGATTCTAGGGTGAACTATCCCTTTAACTTTTCTCTTTGTTTTAGTGCAAAGAAGCGCATTATTAAGATGTTTACATTAAGGAACTATCCTATTACAAAACATATTATGACCAACCTGAAATTTCTTGAGAAAAATACATGCAATTTCAACAACATAATGCCTCTTCTGTCTTCTATGTAATTTGAATCTGGTAAATTCATCCCGTGGGCCGGATTGGACCCTCTGGTGGGCTGGTTTTGGCCCCCGGGCCACATGTTTGACACCTCTGTTATAAAGCAATTCTGACTGCATTTCTTTGGGAATAGTGAATAAGAAAGTAATAATAAAGTCTGATTCCCTCTGACTCTGACCACACAGGGCCTCAGTGTGACGCCAACGCCGCACAAGAGTTCATCCTCCAAATGTACAAGGAGCATCACAGCGGCCACACCAAGCAGCTTTACTGGCACTACACCTGCGCCACGGACACGGAGAACATCCGCGTCGTCTTCAAGGCCGTCAAAAACACGCTCTTCAAAAACAACCTGGAGAAGTTCAACCTGGAATGAGCGACGTATCGGGACGGAGCGATGATGAGTTTCGCCCCTTTTTTTTAGGAACAAGCGAGCTGGTTACAGTCAAAAACACTTCTTCTGTGGACATTTTACCTGTGGTGTCAGGTAAGATGCACAGTGACAGTGTACATCTGCATCCAGCTCATCATCCAGTTAATGTTATTAAAAAAAAACACTTTCTACTGCAACAGAAGTGAAATAGACAATGACATTGTCACTTTATGTTTATATACATTCACTGTTACACACTCTTTCCTTTTCTTTGTGTGCGAGAATCAGCTGCTGCTATCGAACTGGTTTGTCAAAGTCTAATCTTGAAAGAATGCAACCCACCCTGTCTCACCGCTGTGGGATGAGGAAGTGAGGGATATCCTACAAGGAAGTACATACAATTGTCTTGATAGCGTTATCTCTCTGCAAGAACAAAAAAAAAAACCATGAAGCCTGTGAAATTATTTCTTTTTATTTTTTTTCACCATTTTTCACTGATTATAGATATTAAAAACTACACATGTTTTTAAACCAACTGAATTCTTCACTGTTTCTTATATCTCTTGCACAAAATTGACATCAGAATATATGAAAAACCATACAGAAATATGTAGAATATACAAAATACTAACATTCATACTGCATGTACTGTATAATTTTTGCATAGCCCTACTGTGTGCTGCAGCTACAGGCGTGGTCACAGTGATTACTGCGCTGTGGTTAACAACCTTTGCCCATTGTTTGACCAGCACATCCGTACAAAGGTCTGCCAGGCTGCTCTCCGTCTTCCTGTCTAAACTTTTGGGACTGAGCAGCGGTAAGTGAAAAGAGGCTTTCAGCTTAGGTTAGGACCTGTGGGGAGAACAATGCAATGTTTCCACACGGAAGCAGAAACTGTCTAGGTACTATTGATTTTATCTGCTTTTGCGGCTTTAGTTTGCTTGTTTAAGGGGTTGAAAAGTTCAGGTGCTAATGCAGAATATAAAAGACACATTTGAAGTTGCCTTAAAGACAGTAGCTACAGCAGATGTTGGCGGGGGAAGCGTCAGATATTTGCATTGGATCAAGTTCCCTATTTTCTTACCAGCATGTGGTAAAGAATGTGAATATTATCAGCACATGAAGCTGACAATGTTCTCGCTTCTGATTGTTATTGCTTTTTTTTTTTTTTTACCCTGAGGGTTAATAAAAAATCCAGTCGCTGCACAATCTGGCTCACAAATCTACTGTCAGGCTTTAACAGCTAGTCCCACACTCTTTTGCGGGTAATAATAACACAACAGCGCCTACACATATACACACACACTTTATCCCCTCCAGTCAAGGAAAATAATGACACACAAACACGCCCTCTTATACCCCCCACCCCCCCTCCTCCCTTCCCTTCGTTCAGTTGCACTGCCTGGAGGAGGCTGCTGCTGTGCACAGAGCCGTTGTAGCAGGTGATCGCCCTTATTTGGTAATGGCCCAGATCATGTGACCACAAAATGGTGGAAGCTGTGAGGTGTTTGTAAGCTGAGCATCTCTCCACCGAGACAGGCTGGGAAAGCAGGAAATAGGCAGGGATCTGGGAAGCACATCCATGCTCTGAGACGCAGGAGGACACGCACAACCCCCGAGCCCCAGCAGCGGTGAGTAGATGGGTGTTTTTATTTGGTGAAGATAAAAAGAGGAGAAAGAGGGATATGTTCTTTCTTTTTTTTCTTATTTTCCTCCTCACAGCCAGCAGACAGGAAGAGAGGGAGAGTGTGGGGGGAGGGAGGGAGAGAGGGAGGGAGGGGCTGCTGTCATCAGCACTGTGGATGTGGATGTGAAGCAGCAGCAGCATCCATGGAGGATGCTCACAACGGATGATGCTGATTGTGTTATTTTGCTGTGTGTTGCCACTGTGTGTTTATTATCTGTGTGTTTATTGTGTGGACATACTGTATTTCTATGAATTGTCAGCATGTCATGACAGTCGTCTCTCTCCACTGTACAGGGATCAGCCATTCAGCATTTTTTTTCCTTCTTCTTTCTGTTGCATCTGCTAATGCAATCACATTTTCCTTGTTCCAGGCTGAGCGTATACTGTATATACCGGGGGAGGAACAAGGATGTTTCTTTTTCGTGCGAACGAGCGAGCACACGTGACTCACTGTGAATTTGCATCTCTGCCCAATCTGTGCTCAGGCGAGCGTGCAGTCATTCGATTTGAATCAGCACTAGAGAAGGAAAAAAAAGAAAAAGGCAGCAGCGAGGAGGGGGAGTGAGCTTGTCATGATGTAACAGCCCCCTCCATCCCCCACGCCCCCTTCAGCATCCTCCTCCCCCCTCCTCCTCTCCTCCAGTTTAAATGGAAGGATTATTCACAGGGGAAGATGACCTTTTCACCTCAAAATCTGTCTCTTCTTCCTCATCTCTCCCCCTTTTCTCCCCCTCTACCACCTCACCACTCTTGTCTTTACTCCCCCCCCCCCCCCCACTCCCCATCCCTCCACCGCTCTCTGATGACTACAGAAACATCTGTTTAGACAAGAACAATCATTAACAGCATGTTTTAACACATTCTGGTGTTTGGGGGCTTCTTTTATTTTCTGTGCTTTAACCCAAACCATTCAGGACTTGTTAGGCAGATACTAAAAACAAAACAAAGCAAAAAAACTTAAAGCTTTTAACAAAAGCAACAATCTTGAAATGGATTTTATCAAATTCAATCATGTGACAGAGCACACACAATAAGTAGGTCAGTTTACAGTTGAAACCATCACTTTGTCAGTGCTCTCTGCTGGACAAACTATGTCATAAAGACTTTACCTCAAACCTCGTTTAGTATTTCTGAGCTGAAAAATGTACTTATTGGCCAACACGCCAATACCAGTATATCTGCAATAACCTCATATTGGCTGATGTATTGGCATTGGTCCATTTGTTGTTGCGTATCATTGACAAAACCCTAACCCGCTCCATCAAACTCATTAGCTTTCTGACTTGCAGTATTATATTATGGTGTGTTTCTGTGCAACATCTTAATAAATAGTGGATCATATTGTTCCGTGTGCAGATGCACAGAAAAGATGGTTACAGTATATAGACTGCAAAAAGAAAATACTTTTTTTTGGATGGTATCACAGTATTTCTTACTCAAGACAGACAGACATTTTTTATTTCATCACGTCTTTATGTGAAGAAACAATATTTTAGAGATGAGTTTTCAGTTGTGGGGGATGTATTCTTAATCTTTACCTAAAAGACAGTAGCCATACTGCAATATAAAAACAATCCATTGAAAACCAGTTATGCATTGGAAAGTGAACACCATCAGCAAAATGCACTGAAAGTATCACCAGTAAAACAATGTGGAAAAATGTGCCCTGTGAGTCCATGTTTATTATATTATTTGATTGTCAGTATTGATGCATAAATGAGCAAGAATGAGCACAAGCAAGATTTAACTGCTGACGTTTCATTGAGCCAATTTGATAGACTGTTAGGTAGTTAAATGTCATTTTAAAGTCCTTGTAAAACACATCCGTTTTGTATATAAAACCCAAATCTGTAACTGTTGGATAGATGTATAGGAATAAATAAGCAGGTCATTTCCCCTTTGCGTTGGAGGGGAGTAAAAACATAAAAATAGCATGAAGTGTAAATCACAGGCGGCGATGGATGACGTGGCTGGTTACAGTACTCTCCGGGTTTTGTTATTGTATCACGAGAGTCTGTTCAACGACTGTAATTATCTCCTCAGGTCCTCCTGGGGATGGACCCGGCAGCAGAGAGTAAGATGAACTCTGAGGGGGGCGAAGGCAGACCAGGTGAGCGTTGAGTCAGACTCAGACGATCAAACCAACAGTCATTCAAGAGGAAACATAAAGATTTTGACATCTGAGTCAGATACCCATCAAGGCCCAAGCGAATAACTGCTTTTATCTGCTGTTTTATTTTCTTCCTTCCTTCCTCCACTAGTCCCTCCTACCTCTCTTCCTCTGCAAGGAGGCCCCTCCCAGAGAAAGAAGCTATCTGCCCCTCGTATCAGCCTGTCACTGGACCAGAGCGAGGACGACCTGGGGGAGACGCCGGACGATCTCGACATCAACGTGGACGACCTCGACACGCCGGATGAGGGGGACTACCTCGACTACACGGACCACGAAACAGACTGGGAAGGTGGGTTGTTAAGAATCAAGAAACCAAGATCAATTCAACCCCCTCCGTCCCCCACCAGCAGCACCAGCAGCACCACACAGTCCTGAGTCATCATGATCTTGCAGGAGGCGAGATGTGCTGAAATGTTGATAATTTACACTGGAGTCATGAATTTTAAGTTGAGTTTGCAGCTTTCCGCTCCTTCTTTACAAGGTCTGAATTTCCTCACTCACTAGACTCGTATTTTGTTAAATAAAACTTGTGAAAAAGGGTTGAGAGGCTCATTAGAAGAAAAAAAAAACATTGACTGATATGGCACAAGAGGAAACCCACAGGTGCAGATAATAAGATTAACAATGGCTGAATTCCCTTTAGCTGCTTCAGGTTGGCGTGGCTGGTGGTACTGTTCACACTGTCATGGTTTACAGAGACACTTGTATAGAGCAGAACCATCACTGATATTATACACTACTCACAAAAAGTTAGGGATATTTGACAAGAATATCCCTATAAAAAGTTCATGCTACAGTGATATTCTATCATGAAAGCCTTTTAAGTAGAAGGATGCAATAGTCATTTCTTTATCTCAAACAATAGCAGTGGTGGCTATAACACAACAAAAATCTCAATGTCTCAATAACTTGATCAATTTGATCAAAGTGTTGTCTTGGTCTCATGATGTCAACATTTGAGAAGAGAGGGAGAGAGAAGAGGACTGTCTACGGTGCACTGCAAAAACTCAAAATATTAAGAATATTTGTCTTATTTCTAGTCAAAATGTCATTTCTAATCAAAACAAATCTCATTATACTAAGTATAATAAGACTCCTCACATTAAAAAGTAGCTTGTTTTTAGACACTTTTTACTTCTTTCAAGCATATTTTCACTTGAAATAAGTAGAAAAATCTGATAGTGAATCAATAAGTTTTTCTTTCTTATTACAAGCACAACAAACTTGCTTTCACTGGCAGATTTTTCTACTGAAAAATGTGTTTGAAACAAATGAAAATTATCTAAAAACAAGTTAATTTTTAGGTGATGAGTCTTATTTTAAGTGAAAAGAGTTTAGTTTTGACTAGAAATTAGACATTTTGACAAGAAATAAGACAAGTATTCTCTGAAAGATTTTGAGTTTGTGCAGTATGCTTGTGATTTTTGTGGTTAATCAGCATGTTACTCAATAAGTACTGAAACATTTAACAATTGAACATGTGCATTCAAAAGTTTAGAGAAGGTTAAATTAAGTTCACCTGTAAAGGTTATAGTGCATTTTAGGTGCATTCTGAAATTTAATCCAAAAGCCAAACATCCCTAACTTTTTGTGAGTAGTGTATATTATTGTGCTCTTCTTACTACTAAGTCAAAAATATCTGCTGTGAAAACCACACAGTAAACGCTTTTTCTCCCCTCTACAGCAGAATCAAATGCAGCCAGTAGGAGTGGGCCGTGTGAGCCTTATGATCCCATCCCAACATACAGCGCCGAGGAGGAGCGTCAGGACGGAAAGCTGTGGAGGACGGTCGTCATCGGGGAGCAGGAGCACCGCATCAACATGAAGATCATCGAGCCCTACATGAGAGTCATCTCCCACGGAGGTGAATATTAAACTGCAACACAATCACAACTTGTGGCTGTTATCTAGTTAGATCATCGTCGTTGCAACTAGATCCTGAGCTGAACTTCCACATTTTTCAAATATATCCAACACGAGCTAATGAAATGAAATGCCACTGCCATGCAGGTAAAGGACAGGTTCACGTTTACAAAGTATGCCGTTGAACAACTATAAGTTCAGATGAGAGTGAGATGACACCCCACAAACATACCTCCACTTTCTTTTTGCATCGTAAGGCAGCAGGTTAGTGGGATCAGTGGACTAACAAGCAAACAGTTTACATCTATGTCTGTTTTTATGAATGCACATTCAATATCATCTTTACTCCAACACGACTTATACTGGATTCACATTAGACAATATAAAACAGCCAGGCTGAACAGGAAGAGCAGTCGCAGCTACCAGAAACTGTGGCATCGTGAAGACTTGAAGAAATGCGAACCTATTCTTAGGTAGCTCTTCTTATAACTCCCAGTATTTGTTGTAATTCTGCCACATGTCAGCGCTGCTGGCACCAAGATAAACAGAGACAAACAACCGAATCAAAAACTGTCTAAAACGAACAGCATCTATTCAGGAGAAGGAATGCGGGAGTGTGTGTTTTTTTTTTTTCAGTCGGCTTTAATCCAAGTAACAGAATCACCTGTTGTGACTGAGCTGGAAAACAAGTCGGCAGAATGATGTTGATCATTCTGGAGATGCCTCATCTTCACCTTGGGCTGGAGCCAACCAACAACCAGGAAACACAGGCTGCAGCTGAAGCCAGCTGCTGAGTTTTACATAACACATTGACCATCAGAGAGGAAACTCTCCACAAACAAAACAGCGGAAAATTTGATGTCCTTTTTTTTTCTCCCCCCACTGAACTTCTGAACAATAGGATTCAGGCTGAAAAGCAGTGAAGTGGCCACTTAACAATATTACAGTGAATGTGTTTAATGTAGGGTGGAGGTCGCTGACCAAAACCACTCGCTACGAGCATATACAGACAGGTGACGGATTAAAGGAAAAACCCATGCTTCCATTAGAGGGCATGAGGGGGGCAGTGAAATGTGTTTTAAGATGAATATTTGAGCTTTAAAAAAACAGCCAATAGCGTTATTTTTCTCTCAGTTGACTCGCAGCTCTATAAAACACCAAATGAGGAAGAATGATGATGTTTTCCCTGCAGCAGAGCTCCAGAGACTTGAAGAATATTTGTCAAGGAGCGTTGGAGGTGTTGGTGTCCCAACTCCTACTATAACAGTTTCCATTAATTTATTACCCATCTACAGCTGCATTAAGACTGCTCGGGGACTTGGGTTTTTGAATTGAGGCCGTACATGGAGTCACACCATATTGATTTCACAGGCAGGGGCCCCATCTTTCCCCGCTCTTCCCTCTCCATGGGGCCTACTAAAACCCAAGGGCCAAGGGCTTGCACCCTAATAAGCCCGTGCCTTCAGTAAATCCCAGCGACATTACCATTACTGATGGAAATCGGAGCCCATATAACCATAGCAGGTAGTGCATTTTACTTTCCCGCTGCGCTCTGCGCCGTGGGCTTAAGTGACACGCAGCCGTCCCATGGAAACAAGAGACGTCTGTCACCGAGCAGTCAATATCACCAGCTCTGTCATTTTGATGAAAGGCCCTCTGTCTGAGTGACACAAAATCTGCTGATGAATGGGCTGGTGAATAAAAGGAAATTACATTAATCTGAAAAAGTAGTGAGAGGAAACGGGACGGAGAGACAGTCGTACAAAAGAGACACAGATTGGCAGATAAACAGAACAAAAAAGGAGGAAAATGAAAGAACAATCAAATTATGAAAACTATGCTAATTAAGGCCAATCTCTCACCAACAATGGAACAAGGTCAACTTGACTCTTATATTCCTTTTTCTTATTATTTTTGTGTGTTTTTTTCAGGCTACTATAGCAACGGAGTGAATGCCATTATAGTGTTTGCTGCCTGTTTCCTGCCAGACAGTGACAGAGAGGACTATCATGAAATAATGGAGAACCTCTTCCTGTGAGTATTATACACCGCAGTGACTAACAAACACTTTCACTTTTTTTTTCTTCTTCTTCCCGTGTTCATAGTTTAAAATTTCTGTCACTCATCCAAATTTTTAATTAAATCAGCGTTACAGTTATTGCTCCTGCAGTTCTCTTAGCATTTTAGCCACACTCGATGAGAAGTTAGAAGATCACCAAAGCTATTTCAATTTATCCTGCGGGGAACATGAATGGCTGCAGCCAATTACATGGCACTCCATCTAATAGTTGGACTGAGATTAACTTTTTTTTTTTTGCCTAAAAACCACGCATTTGAAAATCATGGTTGTTACGACAGAAATGAGTGGACACCAAAGTAAAACGGTTCATTTTCTGGGGACTATGAATGTCCTTTAAGTGCTTAAATATTTCAGTGACAAATATTGGTCCCCAGAGCCATACTGCTAATAACTACCCAAATTGTATACGGCATAACGTTTTTCCAGTCATTCATGGTCTTCCAAAGGATGTGAGTCATAGCTATGGCGATCCTGTGGGTTTGTGTATCACCATAGAAGAATAAGAATAAGAAGAATAGAAGCTTTATTGTTATTGTATTGTATACAACGAAATTGGAGATGCTACTCCTAATGGTGCATAAACACAATGCATATATATATGTATAAATAGAATCCACATATCACACATATATAAAACAATCCATACATGACAGTACTGAATGGTCATAGTTTGGTGAGTTCGTAGTGCAACCGCGTTTATTGTGGTATTGTGGTTGACTGTTTGTGTTTTTAGCCTGGTATCCAAATTTGTGCAAAACAAACACTACAGCTGAACTTTAGTGACGATGGTTTGTCATTATGCTGACATTGTATTTAGCTCAAATTCATTAACCGTACCTGCGACCACACAGAGTTCACCCTTGTTGAATTTGGAGAAAGAGTACGTTATTTTGAAAATGCAATTTATTCTTAGATTGTGTTTAACAAATGGAGGATGCAGCCTTATTTCATTAACTAAATTAAAATTGTATATTTGTCATCATCATTATGATTTGTTTTTATATTTATAATTAAATGTATTCACTAAATTAAATCGGACACAGCCCCCTTTGCACAAGGCAAACTGTCTGCTCTCTAAATAAAGTGATAATCTGGCTTGTTTGCTCAGACTCCCATGCTGATGTCTTCACTGTCGTGCTGGCACAGATGCATTTCATGCTTGGACAGTGTTGTTGGGATCCCACAGGCTGTTCTGTGAAAGATATTGAGTAAGCTGGCATTTCCGAGAGTTTTGGATAGAAATGAAAGGAGGTAAACCGTAGTGTCTGCACTTTCCGATGCCAGATGGCTTCAAGTCTGAATACTTGCGAGGAGGAGAAGAACCAATCCTGGGAGGTGAACGGTATACAGCTTGATGTCAGTGGGAGATAGTCACAATAGTCACGAAACAGAGTGGATGTTGGTTTGTAAGCTGGAGAATGACATTGGATCAGGGGGGAGGCGAGACACAGAGTGATCCTAAACTCATTGAAGTTGGAGGAGCTACTGAGGAAACTGGAAGGACTGTAGTAGATGAGGATATTGTCAAAAATTGACAAAGCTCCCTGCTGATCGAGAAGGAGAGGAAGGTGGGATGGGGGGGTGCGAGGAGAGAAATGAGACAGAGATAATGGCTTCTTTTTTGCTTGAATCAGAGTATTGGATTTTAAAGAAAAAGGTAGACGTCTGATTGAGCTGCTGAGACTGATGCAGAGAGGACAAAAAAGAGAAGAAATTCAAAGCAAAACAGCTCATCCATGAAGCAACGTTTGTACCAATTTCTCGTAGCCAACATCAGACGAAAGACTTTGAATAAAAAAAATGCTGCTAGTTTTTTCAAAACCTGGACTCAACTTGCCTCCTATTTCCTCATATTGTTGGCATTCAGATTTAAATTAAACACGGGGTCTGCGTCTCTTGCCCCTAGATTTCACCATGTTGACATATGTAACTTTAAAAACACAGTGACATTGCCTTTTTTTTCTCTTCTTTCTTTTGGTATCAGGAGTTTGTACCGATTTCAATACATGGCAGCTGTGAGGCATCACATCTGTCCACTGGGACGTGGCGGTGACAAGCCGTAGATGTGATGTCTTTATTTTCTGGCCCTGATGGTTTAGTCTTGTTGGCACTTGCTGTTTGTCACTTGTATTATTAGTTGTAATATTCTCATTTCTCTCAAGGCGAACACAATGAAAGCAGAAAAGTGTTTTTAATTTTTAGCCATGCTGGATGTAGCCTACTGTATAGCTCTTGAGATTGCAATATCAATCGATCGGTCGACCACCACAATGAACCACACTTACAGACACTTATTTTTGACATCTATTGGATGGATTGCCATGAAATTTAATACACATTTAAGCTCCTCTTGGGATGACCATTGATGACCTTTTGACCTTTCCTCTCTAGCACCATTATCAGGTCAAGATTTTTATGTGGCCACCACATTATTAGCTATATGGCTCATACTGTATGAGATCCATAACAGGCCAAACATGCTGACATTAGCATTTTGATGGAAGCATTAGCACAGTGCTAGCATGGCTTTTGAGTCTTATTTTGTTGAATTATGGCTCACAAAAGTTACGTCTCGAATTCTAAAGGGAAAAAAAACATGTATTTTTTGTCTTTTACAGTATTTCTGTGTATATATTTGTGTGTCTTCAGGTATGTGATCAGCACGCTGGAGCTGATGGTGGCGGAGGACTACATGATCGTGTACCTGAACGGAGCGACGCCCCACAGAAGAATGCCTGGTCTTGGCTGGCTGAAGAAATGCTATCAGATGATTGACAGAAGGTTCGTCCTGTTCAAATACACCTATAGTATTCAACAACTCTTCTTTTATCGCTTCAGAAAGTTAAATGAGCTCCAACACGGACATAAACATTTATAATATGTGTCATACTGTGTTTCCTTCAGGCTCAGGAAGAATTTGAAATCCTTCATTATCCTCCATCCATCGTGGTTTATCAGGACTATTCTAGCCATTACCAAGCCATTCATCAGGTAAAAATGACTTTAAAAAAAAAATCTATAACATGGATTTACATCAGGATGAGCTGTTCTGGTTTCCTCCGACTTTCCCTTTGGCACCAAATTATGGTGACATTTATGGTTTTCAGTGAAATATGTGAACAACGACTGGATGGATTTTCATTAAATCGGTATAAATGTAATTTTATGAACTGTAGTAACTTTGCCGCTTTAACTTCTCATTTATTGCATCATTAGGTTAAAATATTAAAGCAGCTATTTGAAAGTAGTTAATTAGTTACTATCTGGAAATTTTCATATAGCATCTTTAAAGTGTAACCTACTTTTGAGGTTACTCGTACCAGTCGGCTTCTGGGTGTTTGTGTGCTTATGGGAAGTGGGAACACATGGATGTCACTGCGCTTTATATTTATACGTGTGTGTGTGTGTGTGTGTGTGTGTGTGTGTCGCTCTTGTCCCAGCGCCAAGTTCAGCAGTAAGATAAAGTATGTGAACAGTTTGGACGAGCTGCAGCAGCTCATCCCCATGGAATACATCCAGATCCCAGAGTGCATCATTAGGTGAGACCATGCCCACCTCCTCCAGGCCGCAGCTTTCCTTTTTTAAAATGACTTTATATTCATCTTGTCGTTTGAACTCTCACCTTTTAGACTCGACAAGGAACTGAAAGACGCGGCAGAGAACTCGAAGTAAGCACCAACTCTCCTGTCTCTCGTTACTGCCCTCTGTGGAGGCAGCAGTAGCCCCAGCCTCAGTGGTTTTTTTTATTTTTTATCCTTGGCTGAAGCACTCATTTATCAGATGGCACACTTTTAGATCACAGGGACTCTTCTGCTGGATGAGGACCAATTGGATCTGGTTATGGTTGCAATTACAGAAAAAAAGACAGAGAGAGAAAAAAAAGATGCTAAATGCATCACTTTCATCTCTTTTATCACTACAGTAAAATAAATGAGCCCGTCCTTATTGCAGAGTGATCCATTACACTGATAATAAATGTTGGAACAAAGCTGCAGAATTACACACAAATCTCTTTGCTGACTAATACGCTGAATCACAAACTGCACGTGTCTTCAAATTCACAACATACGAGAGCATCACAACAATAAATCCGGCTCTAACAACCTCTCTGTTTTTTTTTTTTTCCTTCTTCCTCTCTCTCCCTTTCATTCAAGGATGAATAGCTTTCTGCAGGGGCCGGAGCCAACAGCAGCGAGCAGAACAGAGTGAGTCCTCTTAAGATGTTTTAGTTCACACATACAGACGAGAGACAGTCTTGTGTCAGCAGTCTGTCACCCGTACATAAACACAACCCGAGTCTAAATAAGACCTCCTGTTTTGTTCTGTCGTCTTCGCAGCAGACCAGACGTAGCCGGTGCCAGCAGCTCTTAAACCCAATCATCCTAAATGGACGGGGTCACCTCGATGTTCAGAAGTCACTGTCGTATTGTAAGGCCGAAGCTTGAAAGCATTGGCAAAAGGGGTTGTTAAGCTTGTGCGTGTGTGTGTGTGTGTGTGTCAGTCAAGTGTTTGTCAATTAGACGTCGGAGTTTAATATGAAAAACACAACTTAAGGATAGTCAACACTCGGATCTCATTCTTTATGGCTGCTGTAGCATCTATCTACTGTACCTTTACACCTGCAGTCCAGAGAAACTAATATAGTCAAGTGTGAGGCTTGGCAGCACCTACAGTACAGAGTAGCATCAACGTTCACGGTAGGGTAGGAAATGCAATTACACAGCAGACAGTGCACTGCGCAAATCCATTCGTAGAGTCTGTAGTGTTGTAGTTGTGTGTGCATGAGAAACAGTGGAGCAATAATATCACCCTTTACTGGTTACACAGTCTCAGTACTTCAGAGAGAAAGAGAGAAGGAGAGAGAGGGAGAGAAAGCCAACTTGTGCGTCAGCAATCCACAATAAAAGCACAAGGTGAGGCCAAAAAGAAACCTTGTGCCATAAACAACGACCAACTTTTGCATTTCAACAATCCAGTCCTCTGTCTTAATAACTTGTTCTGAAGCTGAACAGTAAAACATAGATATTTTAACTTTATAGAGTCAAACTTAAACCAAGGAAGGAGAAGTTCAGAAGATGGAGTTGTCAGTGCGATGTGAGAGCATGTACTTTTAGCCATGTTCTGCAAGTGTGTGCGTATGTGAGTGTGAGTGTGTGTTTCTGTAAGACACATCAACTGGAATCATCTCCTCAGCTTCTCCTGGATCATCAGGATGAAAAAAAAACCTCAGATAAAAAGATGGGATCTCTGTAAAGCACAATATCTTTGTGTGTATGTGTGTGTGTGTATCTACACGCATGTGTGTGCGTTTGTGCATCAGTGCATGTCCCCTCATAGATAACTGACGGTCCTCTTGTCCTTAAGTCTTCTACTATGGTCCAATGAGGATGTGCAAAGAAATTATGGATCACTGTCTAGTAATTCAATAAAAATGGAGTCAAGTCTGAACCGTGTTTTCACTCATTCTTTTCAACTTGAATCTCTGTCATGAATTACTCTAATGCAATTTTTTTTTTCCTCCAAGACTTTATTTGAACACATTTTCAAAACAAAATTCAATGACGGCAAACGCATGAGAATATAGAAAAAGCTTAGGAAATACCATGATTAATCAAATTTAAAATGCTAATCCAACAGCACAACAATTAACATAGAGTTGAATAATATGACTAATGAAACTGTCAACACGAGTAAATGCCCACAATAAATTACGTTATATGTGGGACGTCATCATACTCCAAACAAAGTCGAGAAAATCAAGTTTAATTACGTTTAAAGTCCATAAGAGTGTTAAACGACATGGAATCTTCTGCAGCTCATTTCATTTTGTGAATGGATAATAGTTGTAAAATACAACTCGTTATAAATAGCTTCTCATGTCTCATTTTGTTCGACTCGTATTCAGTGAAGGATAAATGGGTCTGTCCCTCAGGGCAGGAGGAGATAAACAGCACAGAGGAGGAAATATTTCTCCAGAGCAACTCTTCGTCTTCGTCTTCACCGGAACGTGTAGCTCTCGTCATCGTACTCCAGCTCGTCGTCATTGTCCTCTCCTAGCTGTCCGTAGCGGAACTTCCTGTACACTGTGCCGTCCTGGCCCATGTAAACAATGTCCTCATCATCCTCGTCGTCATCGTCCTCGTCGTCCTTTCCCCCCGAGCGACGTTCACCAATGTCAACTAGCTGTGACTCCTGGAAGCGGCCACCACCACCACCACCGGCGGCGGCAGAGGAGGAACCGCCGCTGTAAGACCCAGAGGAGCTGTAGCCTCTGCCTCCTCCTCCTCTGTATCCGCCAGAGCCCAGCTTCTCGTAACCACGGGGAGGGATGTCCGGCGGCGCGCTTTTGGAGCGGGAGTGTCTGATGAGGAAGACGACGGCCACCAGCCCCAGCACCAGCAGGATGCAGGCGATGATGAAGACGGTCAGGTTACCTCTGGCCTCCTCTTCCTCCTCGTCGTTGGTGAACGCCAAGTTGGTGCTGAGGACGCACTCTCCTAAATGCCCCCAGAGGCACAAAGTTAAGACACTAATAATGTGCTACTTAACTGTGCTCCCCTGTCTAAGACGATTAGATGATTAACTGACTTAACTGCTGCGCCACCAATCTTAACGCACGCAGCAGCAGCAGCAGCTCTCGGTCTATAATGGAGAGAACCAGTGAACCAGTCAACAACCCCTGAATGATGGAGGGAGGGTCCAAAAGTCTGAGAAATGGAGTCACTCAGTAGGGAGGACATTTCAAGTTAAAGTCCTGAATCATTCCTCTCAGACAAGCGTTACATAACTCACAGTTGGTGCTTCTACGGCTTCAGTAGGCATCAAACTCAGCCCAAAAGATGAGCATATGCACCAGAAAATATGCTTCCTAAGAAATCAGAAGGTACAAGCGCAAGCAGGGAGGAAAAGTTGACTATGAATTCGAATTTTTCTTTTTTTAAATAATGAAACAACCAGTCACTAGTCACGCTTCAAATGGCGAGTGAAAAATAAAGGATTACGTAAGATCATAACATTCACTTTTCATTGCTATGCCTCATTAGTATTGTAATGTTTAGATGCTTCTCTCATTTTTAAATGATAAACATAAACCTCCAGGAGAGTCCCACAAATTTATGTTAAACTATTTTTAAAGAAAATATTGAAATGGAAGATTAACCAGGAAAAAGTCAAGATATTTACTGCTTTAATACTGACCTCTCATCCGTCCCTTGAAAAAAAGCATCTGGTTGTCGCTTCTAAAATGTGAAGAATTTCTTCTGCTACTGCCAGTTAATTTTTTTTTTTTTTTTTTGGTGGGTTGTGGATTATTGAACAGAAAAAAAGTGATTTGAGGATGTCACCTTGGGGTGTTGGCAGTCATGATTGGCATTTTTTAGCTGTTTTCCTCTAAACTTTTCTGGGTAGAAAAATAACTAAAGGTTCAATGTAGAAATCTGAATGTCAGTGTTGACCTTTTATCAGACCCCACTGCAAAAACTCAAAATCTTTCCAAGAATATTTGTCTTATTTCTTTTCAAAATGTCTCATTTCTAGTCAAAACTAATCTCTTTCCATTTAAAACGAGACTCATCATCTAAAAATGAACTTGTTTTTAGATAATTTTCACTTGTTTCAAACAAATGTTTACTTAAAATAAGTACAAGACTCCAGTGAAAGCGAGTTTTTTGTGCTTGTTATAAGAAAGAAAAACTTGCTCCACTATCAGATTTTTCTACTTATTTCAAGTGAAAATATCCTTGAAAGAAGTTACAAAGTGTCTAAAAACAAGCTACTTTACATATGATGAGTCTTATTTTAAGTAGAATGAGATTTGTTCTGACTAGAAATTACATTTTGACTAGAAATACGACAAATATTCTTGATTCTAAGATTTGGAGTTTTTGCACGTCTCTCCATCCTCTTCCCTTGTCTGTCGGTAGCTTACCTCGAGTCTCGGTGCAGTTACAACAGTCCTGCTGCTGCGTCGTGGCGTCGCCGTCGTCGTCGTGGCGGCAGCAGAGCAGACAGCGCCCTCCAGCTTCTAAGATGGCCTGAGCCGGGCACATGGTGCAGTTGGCCGGACCGGGCCCCCGACACTCCAGACAGGAAGTGTCGCAGTCTTCACAAGCGTGGCCTGAACCCTGATGAGGGACGGGAACAGAGACTGACAATGAGCGGCCCACATACCCAGACACAGAGCCACCGATTCTTCGCCTCCAAATATGCAAATAAAAAAACCTCCATTTCTAAAAAGGAGTGAAGTGAAGTTTTGCTCTTCCTCTCAGCTCAACCAATCGAGGCTGCCTCACAGCATGATTTATTTTGAAATCATTACACAATAATAATTTTCAATCTGCTCTTTGAGATTTCTCCTGGTGAAGTCAATCTGAAATACATTATATGACACCTGGGGCCAAAACATTAGTAGTAATTATTTTTGGCGAGGCAGGGAACAGATAAGGGGTTTTTTTAATATAAAAAATTCATAGTTGTGAAATTAAATTCTAGGAAAAGTCTTGTTACCTTCATTATAGGATACTGGCTGATGTCGCACATGGATTCGCACATTCCCTCTGAGAGCAGGTATCCGGTATAGCATGAGTCACAGCTTTGGGAATCTTTTCCTGCAGATACATGATCATCAACAAATCCCATTAAAATATCAGAAGCAGCAGTGCACCGAGGCAACTGACAAACACAAACTAATTACCAACAAATGCACAAATGTACTTATTTCTATTATTTTTTATGACTTTTTAAAGGGATAGTTCAACATTTTGGCAAATTGGCCTATTGTCATAATCCCTATACTGTAGTTTTAGGAGTAGGTTCATTACCTTTAATTGTCGGTGCAAGCTATTTTTAGAACGGCGGAGCAGAGCCACGAGCTGCTCAGAGCTACACTACGGAGGCTAATGGGATTTCTTGGTTTCCCTCATCAAACTCATCAAATACACAATCCAACAACTCTAAAATGCTCTCATGGACAAGTTGTGACCTGCACATTCACCACGCTATGAGATAATAATGAAACATTATGAGACAGAGTTGTTTTAGAGGCAAATGCAGAGACTGTTTGCTGAAAAACGGCTCCGACGGGAATGTGCATCAGCACTTTTGCAAGAATTTACCTCTAAAACAACTCTGTTTCGTAACGTTACGTTATTATCTCATAGCGTGGTGAATGTGCAGGTCACAACTTGTCCACCAGAGCGTTTGTTCATCAATTGTGTATTTGATGAGCTTGATGAGGGAAACCAAGAAATCCCATGAGCCTAGCTCTGAGCAGCTCGCAGCTCTGCTCCGCCGTTCTAAAAATAGCTTGCACCGACAATTAAAAGTAACAAACCTACTGCTAAGACTATAGTGATTATGGCAATGGGCCGATTTGCCAAAATGTTGAACTATCCCTTTAAATGAGTACAGCACACATGAACTTTTACTTTAATAGATGCACAGCACGTCTACCTCTGCAGCATCAACATCTCATCCCCTACATGTGTGTGTGCGCGCTCGTCAGCATGACATCAACTTGCTGCTTGCGAGTAGCCGCTGGTACCTGAGCATGTTCTGCAGGTGGCGTGACAGGGCTCGCAGGTCCTGTGCTCGGCGTCGTGATGGTGTCCCAGGGGGCAGGAAGGCAGACAGCGGCCTTCCCTCCGCATGTAGATGAGACCCGGAGCGCAGCTCAGGCAGCTGTCCTCCCCGGCCCCCATGCACTCACCGCAACTGGGGTCGCACCTCTCGCACATCCTTGAGCCCGCGTTTCCATAGTGACTGTCGGAGAGATGGCGAGAAAGTTATGATAGATTAGGTCCAATTAAACGAGATGAGATTAGAGCTTTGTTTGTCCTCAAAGGAAACTCCTCTCCACGGCCACTCAGTCACACACAACCAGAACAACTCAGACATGACACAGACTAAGACGCTGTGACAGAGAGGATGCGCTCATAACAAAATACTTCAAATCATCACTGAGGAAAGTGAGGCAACGGTTCTGCATGATTAAGTTAAAGTGCTATTTTCTTCTTTTTTTTTTTGCTTCATGGTGCATTGCTCTCGTGCAGGTTTGAGAGTGTGAGGGTGGCACGTCACAGGAATAAATAGCCTTTGTGTCCCTTTTGTGTTTTCTCGAGTATTTAACTGCACATCAATTTAACGGCACATTAATTTAACTATCTCAATCACCACATCCCAAATAAAATCTACTCTCATTTGCATTTTACAGGCCACATGAAGGGCTATTTAAATCTCGGGCTAAATGAGCTTGCACCTCCGAAAAAGCACCTCTGTCCAGATAGGCAGAGAGAAGCTGTGTCCACAGTGACATTATGTGACTAGGCTGATCTTTTATTAATGACGACACTCTGCGGCCGCACTTAACGTGATGGATGAGCGGCACAGCTGGATGGTGAGCAGGTTAAACTACCCGTGCTGGCAGGTCTCCACACACTCTTTGCCCTCTCGGAATAGGTGGGCTTTGCAGGTGAGGCACTCCTGGCTGTGCTTCCCCACGCAGGCATCACAGGAGGGGTGACAAGACTCGCAGCTCTGCCCCGGCTCGTCCTCGTAGTAGCCCGACGGGCATTCATCCGCACAGGTGCCATCTGCGCCAACAAACACATGAATGATCAAGGCAAGGCAAGGCAAGGCAAGGCAAGGCAAGGCATCTTTATTTATATAGCGCATTTCATACCAAGGCAACTCAATGTGCTTTACATACTGTAAAGACAAAACATTAAAAAAAGAAGCATAAGACAGAATAAAAACAAACAAAACACTAAAAACAGAGTTAAAAGCAAGAGCAAATAAAAGTAAAATAAAAGAAAATACATAAAGTTTAAAGTTCTTAAAAAGAGCTCAGCTATAAGCACATGAAAAGAGAAATGTTTTTAACCTGGATTTAAAAAGTGCTTACAGTTGGGGCTGATTTCAGTTCTGCTGGTAGTTTGTTATCACTTGTGTGCAGCATTAACAGCTAAATGCTGCTTCACCATGTCTGGTTTGAACTCTGAGCTCCACTATCTGACCTGAGTCAGTAGATCTCAGAGCTCTACTGGGTTTATACTCTACTAACATGTGTCATTCATGTATTGTGGACCTAAACTATTCAGTGATTTGTAAACCAGCAGCAGAACTTTAAAATCTATTCTGTAGCTGACTGGGAGCCAATGTAAGGACCATATAGGACCATCAAGCGAGCTACACAACAACAAGTCGCAGATGCCTGAAGTTGAGTTTTCCAGGACATGCAAGACCTCGGAGAATTCACCGAGCCGTACACAAAAGAGCGAACTCGACTCACTGAGCAGGAGATGTCTCTGGTTGCAGCTCAGACACTCGGTCTTCCTGGGACCCGAACACCTGTGGCAGTATTTGTGACACGGATGGCACTCCCCGTCTTGGTTGGCGTACTGGTGAGGCGGGCACTTGCTTGGCGCCGGCGCACAGCGGCCGTGGCCTTCCGGCCTCAGACCCTCCCTGCAGCTGCTGCAGGAGCTGGCGTGGGGCCCGGAGCAGGTGAGACAAGATGCATCGCAGTCTGGAAAAAACACACAAAGTAGAGAATTGATTGAATCACAGGACGCCGTTTGTCACAACCGCAATGACGCATGTGAGGGAGAGTCAATATGACCCCCCTTGATCTCTGTCTGTTATATATGGTAATCATTTATCTGACAATGAAACATTATCGCCGTTAATTACTTTCTATTTTTCTACAGGAATGCATCTCACCTGCTACTTTTAACCCGCTGGGTTCTCAGAAAACATTTTCTGCCCATGTTCACTTCAGATGAAAGACATTTAAAAATCACCCACTGTCCATTTCTCAGAGCTTCTTTTCACATGCCTTGCTGCTGGCAGCGACTGTAAGTAGCAACAAAAAGTGGGCATCGCCTACAACGTCTTCCTGGGAGAAACACGCCATCCTCTGTGTTTCTGAATAACACAAGCCAGAGCGGTGTGTCTTTCTCGAGGGAACTGTCTTTGGCATCGCTGTTCTGTTTTCAAGGTTTGACAGCTGCCTGTTAACTCTCTGAGAAGCTATTTTCATCCCAGCCAAAGTCAGGAAACACACTCGGGCGTAGTAGAGAATATACAGTACAGCGGATATAAAAAGTCGACACACTCCTGTTAAAATGTCAGGTTTTTGTGATGTTAAAAAGAAACTTTTTTTCCAGGTTTAATCTGTGCAAAACACTTGCAACAGCCTGAAATGCATGAAGGATGTTCTACAGGACAGAAAATGCTGCATCAGGGCGTCTCTCAGTGTCTCTAACTGAAAAGCAGGACTACTGCATGTATAATAAATAAAAAGTCAAATAAAAATCACAAAATAAAATGTGTTTCTACTTAGATTTTATCAAAGGAGCACCGTGGAGCAGGTGGAGAAGCTCTCTGGTACCTTCACAGTCTCCTGTCGTGGCGTCCCTGTAGGTGTGGGTGGGGCAGGCCACCAGACAGGCGCCGTTGTGCAGCGTGGCCTCGGGGTCCGTGCAGGTATCGCAGTCGTTGTCGTTGGGGCCGTCGCACAAAGCGCAGTCAGGGTGGCAACGCAAACACTCCCCTCGCTCTTTGTCCTCAAAGAACCTCTCGGGGCAGTCTAGCACGCACAAGCCCTCGTGGAGAAAGTGATACTCCTCGCAGCCTGCACAAAGAACAGCTTTCAGTGCTGAGTGGGAGAACAGTTTAGCACAAGTCAGTGGAACTGTACTAAGTATCCTAAAGTCTTGGACAGGAATGCAAGAGAAAGTAAAAAGCTCTCTCTTTCTCTGCCTCTGAGAGGGATGGATTTCACTCCAGTCTGCTCACAGCAGTTGGAATAGAAACAACATAACAATGAGCTGACACTCAGTGTAAAGCTCCTTAAAGCTGAGGGGAGCTACAGTACAGATTTAGGTGATAATTAAAAAATAACAATAAAGCAACACCTTTTGGAATAGTTATTAAAACTAGAAAAAGATTCCTGCAGAAAATGCATGTGAAAGCAGCTGAACGCTATTGCTGAAGCAATGCTGAAAGAGCTGAAAAAAGTGTTAAATCAATGCTAAATTAGCTGAAGAAACTGTTAAAGCAATGTTGAAAAGGGTTAATGCTAAAGCTGAAACATATAACTTGTAGTATGGGATGAAATATGCCTTTTAAAGGTAAAAAGCAGTAGAAATGTTAACAGGAGAGGAAAACATTGAAATCCTGCATGTTTAAGAATAACGGTTAGTTGAAATCGGCAGCTAACCTGACAGGAAGGAAAACTGATGAACCAGCGCTAACATAGCTGAAGCAATGGCTGAGAATAGATTAAAAAGTAAAAGCAAATTAAAAGTAAAGCTGTACAAATTCAGGTGATAATTAAAAATAATAATAAAGCAACACCTTTTGGAATAGTTATTCAAACTAAAACTATTGCAGCTCATCCTTTTGGGATCATAAACATCTGAACCAAAGTTTATGGCTAAATCAGTCACCAAAGTTATTATCTACTGTACCCATCTATCCATCCATCAATCTATCCACCTATCTATCCTCTGCACAGGAACCATCAATATCTGTAAACTTCACGGCCATCTTTCCAACATGTTTTTGGTGCAGAGATGTAAATGTACAGTACAGTGCGGATCAGTCTGAACAAGCTCTAACAGCTGAGTCACGGTCTGCACTGTGTGTTTCAGCCAGTACCTGTGCACTGCCCAAGCGGGCTGCACTCCTGACAGGCCGAGGGGCAGCGTTGGCACTCCCCGTCCCGGAGCGTGTGCGCTGGAGGACACTCCTCCACACACTGGTGCTTGTGTAGGACGAGAGGTTCTTCACAGCTGAGGCAGTGAGTGGCGTTTCTCCCACAGGACTCACAGCCTGCTGCACAGCTGCGGCACACCTGGCCTGCAGGATAACCCCTGATGAAGACCCAACACACACGAGTTGAACCCCGCCCCGCCACATGACGTACATGAATTAACTACTAAGACAGATGCATGAATCAAATTCTCATTTCAGACTATGGCGATGCGTGTGAAAAACAAATAACCGGTGATGTATTAACTCTCTTAATTAATTCATTAGCTTTCATTGTTATGCATGTCAAGCTGGGCTGAATATTTTTCTTTTTTGCAAAGTGAAAAAAAGAAAAGAAAAAGAAATTGAATGGGCCGTCATGAATGCTGCTGCTGGGGTAAACAAGAGGACTGACATTTTGTTCTGCTCTGCTCCACTCTGCAGAGGACAACCAATAATTTATCATTCCAGACAATTGTGTGTAGTGCTTAAGCATTGCTAAAAAAGCTGCTTGGCAGTTTGTAGTTTAAAAAATAAAATAAAAGTAGAGCCCTCATGGCCAAAAAGTTGAAATGGTCATGTCAGTGCTAATGGAGCCTTGAGGACCTCTTCAGCAAGGACGAGATTTTCTTTCAGTCTCAAGGATTTCGCAAATTTAATGGCATAAACATGGAGCGAGACACGTCCAAATCAAGGCCAGCAAATTGCTTTTCTTTTTGCATTTTTGGCCCCCAAGAAGACGTGCCTCAAACATCTGGCCTGATGTTTAAAAGATGGGATTTCAGCTTGATGTTGCCAGCAGGGTTTAATTCCCACTGTATTTACCAACTGAGAGTAATCCATTTGGAGTGTCTCAATATGTCAACAGCATATGAATACAGTTAGATTTAAGCCAAAAAACAAGCAGTGATTGGATTGACTCCTGACCTGACACACTGTTGGACACACTGTCCGTCCTGCAGGAATAACTGAGCTTTGCGAGTGCTCTGGCAGCGGCTGCAGTGTTGACCGTCCGCACACTGCAAACAGCCTGGAGGGCAGGCCTCACACACACCGCTTAGCCGACTGGCAAAGAAACCCCCCGGACACTTTGACACACATGTTTGCTGTGCGGTCAGGAACTGCCCTGGAGGAGAGAGAAGAACGAGTAAACATCATCACTGGAGTGGATATCTTTTTTGGTGTAGCCATGAAAATGTGAAACACTGCTGCAACAGCGGTTTATGCACAAAACACAAAAAGCTGCTGCATCATGTGACTTACAGACCTTTTGCACATTTTGTACACTGGTTCCTCTCTTCTCCGTAGCAGGACTCGCAGGACGGGTGGCAGTCGTCGCACTCGTCGTCGTCTGGTGGGAAAGCAGCCGTGACACGACACACAACAAGAAATGAAACCACACTTTTAATCCAAATATCTTTTTGTAGGATAAAAGACACGACAACGAGGAGGAGGAGGACAGAGATGAACTTCGTAGGATGGTGTAACAACAACAACCAACTTCAGCTAAACTTCAGGAAACCAAGAAGCTGGTGGTGGATCTCTGGCATACTGAGAGGCTCTCCACCCTTGGGGTACAGATGGTGGACACCTACAAGTATCTGCATGTGCAACTCAACAACTCTCTGGATGCTCTAGCACTCTGTTGTGGCCAGTGTTGGCTCCTTTCTATGTGGTGTGTGCTGGCGGTGCTGGCACTGGGTTGTGTGGCGCAAGCAAACCGGGTTTAAAGCTTGTAGTGGGGAAGGCCAGAGGAAGGACAGAGGAAGGCCAGAGGAAGGCCAGCTCTGTGGTGGAGCTGGATAGTGACAGGAGAGGAGGACAACCCCTCCTTCATCCTCTCTGTGGCGAGTTGAGGGGGGCTCGGGAGCATGTTCAGCCACTAGGGTTGCAAAATTCTGGGAATTTTCAAAAACTTGGAAATTTTCCATGGGAATTAACGGGAATATATGGGAATTAACAGGAATATATGGGAATAAACGGGAATAAATCTGAAATTTACAAAATTGAAGATTGGCCCTTAACAAGGAACTTAAATATAGTTGGGGAAAATATATTGTAGCATAATCTTGGCTAAAACAACCAGATTTATTGCAAGTACACTTGAATATCTATATGCTATTCCTCAATCACATGCACATGTTGAGGCTACAGTCCTCACTGCAGGCGGCCCCAGTTCGAATCCCGCATCGGGTAGCCCTTTCCTGCATGTCATTCCCCCTCTCCGCCACCCATTTCCTGTCTCTTTCTCCACTGTGCTATCAATTAAAGGCACTAAAAAGCCCCCCAAAATATATATTATAATTTCCATAAATTCCCAATAATTTCCATAATTCCCCAAATTCCCACGGAAAGTTTTCAATTTGGAATATTTCCAAAATTCCCCAGCTTAACTTCCCATGGAAAGTTTCTGGAAATTTACCGGAAATTTACTGGAAATTTTCCGCCCCTTTGCAACCCTATCAGCCATACACTCATCCGGCCACGTGCCTCAAAGAAAGCCATCAGACTCCACATCGCCACAGCGCCCAGAACCTCCTACCTCCACTGACTGAGACTCACAACCAGACACCACTGCATTGTGCAAAACACACTATACACACACAGATCTATTTTTATTGCAGCAATCACTCCTGTTTTGACGTAGAGGTATTTATGAAAATGTCTCTCTTTAATGTTAACTATATCCCCCTGGTGCCACTGCATCAAATTGAATTTTGCCTACGGGGGATCAATACAGGTAGGCCTCATCTTATCTTAAAGCAGCTACAATATCAGAGTCCCTGTTCACAGACTGAACCTGAACATTTCACCAACTTCGAGTATTAAAAAAGTATTTGCTATGGGAAAAACAATGAAAATCCAAGTTTAATAGCATTTTATAAGACTGGAAAAAAGAAAAACTACTGCAACAACACTGTTCAGTATTAGTAACCTGATTTATGGACAAGACTTTTGCAGAGACCTAGAGTGAGGACTGATACTGAACGCATCTGTCCGCTTCCCAATATGAACAGCCGCTAGTTAGCTTAAGCTTAAGCTAAAGACTTGGTTTTAATTTTAACTTGCTAGTTTTTAAAATGCTCATAGTAAAGTTCAGTAATTTATGTCCAATATGTTTCCACACAACTAATTATACAAAAACGAGTTTCTTCAACACTTTGCCTTCATGCTAACTGAGGCTAATTTCAGCCATCTTGCCATAAAACAATTTGTTGTTTTTATGTTTTTGATTTTTGATTTTTTTTTGATTATCAAAAGTAAATATAACAGGCTAATTAGAGAGCTTTACAGTTTCTGATGGATTACTTTTATAAAAAACACATCCAGACCAATTCCTCCTGCTTCCAGTCTTTGTGGTAACTAGTTGAGTTTGGCATCAGCAAGAAAATACTTGTCTAGAAATGTCCTTCAGCACCAGGAAAAAAACTATATAAAACATTTACAGTATATTATGTAGCTTCGAAATCTAAAAAATAAACTGGAAATTACAGAAAAGCCAGAGTACATCCTGCAACACAGGTTTTGTGTGAAGGCGTGTGAGGCTTTAATCAAAGATTTAAAGTTGAAGAATAACTTTACTTCTGCATGTTCATTTTCAACCTTTGAGTTAACCTATGTACTTTTCTCAGTTATTTTAGCTCCTATAATTAAGATGTCTTTCCTCTCGCTAATTACTATATGTTGTTTTAAGGCCTGTCCAACTTATTCTTGCGTGGGAACTAAATGTTCAGCATATACAATCAATTATTTAAAAGTCCGTATCTGGCCCACGTTCAGTCGTTCTGTCTGTTTTCAGTGCTTAAGTTGGTACAGGGTTCAGGGATGTGGCACACAGACCAATTACCCTCCAAGATTTCTTTTCTGCCCCTGTGAAAGTGCCCAAATCCCTGATTCATTAAGGGCAGACAGTTGGATTAGTGGAATATATAAGTGTTAATCTCACCGGTGCGAAAGGTCTTAATGGGACAGACCTCTTGGTCAGACACACACTCTCCATTTTCCAGCGTCGTCCCCTCTTCGCACGACAAACAGTCGTTGTCCTCCGGGCCGCCGCACGTCACGCAGTCTGAGTGACACTCCTCACAGTCGTTGGTGTCTTCGTCTCCATAGAAACCATCGGGACACACCGAAACACACCTCCCCTCTGGGAATGAGAAGAGACATTGCCGTTTTCTTTTTCTTTCTTTTTTTTTTTAAAGATCAACACAGTACATAACCTACTTAGCGGGGGCTCGTTCACAATCTTAGGTGCTTGTTCTTCGCTAAAAGGAGATCTCCAGTGATTTGACACATCAGAGTCTACGCACAGGTCTTGAGGAATACTAATGTGGATGTGTTAAAAGTTGTGTAAAGCCTTTTGTGGCTCCAGATGGAGCTGCGTGAAGTCTGATTAATCAGGTGGGTCTGAGGACGATAAATCTCGAGATTTTAAGAGAAAAAGAAAAAAATCTGGAGTTGCAGAGGTAGAGAGAAGTGACTTTATCAGACCTGCTTCTGCACAACTTTGTGAACCTGACTGTTATATTGTTATAGCAGTACAATGCTTGAATCAGCAGAATAACCTTTTCAATATTTTCATTTTATGCTCCAGGAATTTATACTTTGATTTGAACACCACTACATATATTTTGACAGCTGCAGTTAAATTATTAACAAGGCAACTGTGCCGCAGTCCCAAATCTCCCTGAAGATGTCACAAGCGGCAATTACTTTTTTGCTAATTTAAATCAATTTTTGACCACCCTGAAGCACAATATAACCTTGTAGGTTTAATATATTAGCATTCACATTTCTTCTAAATATCTCTTTAAATGGTGCTTGTTCTTGAATAAATTTGTATGAAATCCAAACATCTTAAAACAAACCTGTGGGAACAGATTTGGGAACCAAAGCTCATTTTTAATTTGGCTTAATCTGTTCCTGGCTACGGTTACTAATCACTTTGGGAAGATTAATATTTGAAATACAAAATGACTGATCACCTTGTACAATGTAATCTTCATAATCACATTCTAAACGACTCCACATTAAGAAGCATATAAAGCAGTTAAAATCAGTTTGACCTCTATTATCTAAATGATGCTTTGACACTAGAAACATTATTTCTAATAAACGAATAATGATGTAATAATACAATAATACCTCAGTATTATCCCAAGTACAAATTGGAGGTGCTTGAGTATTTCCTTTTCTTTCTTTTTTTGCTATTCTACACTTTACTCAACTACATTTATCTGACACCTGCATGACCATACATGTAACGAATGGACAGAGAAAATATTTGATCATATCAGAAAACATGACACCCCACAGTTAGTAGATCCATCTTCCATCTTTAACCAATACTTCATTTATTATAATGGATGAATACTCATTAGTAAGTAGTTACTTGTGCTTGTACTGATGAGTAAAAGATTTTTAATTGTGTTCATAAACTACATACTAATGAGTATTCATGTGTTATAAATGATGAATTCAGTATTTAATGTGTGTACTTATTATAAAGTGTTACCGATCATACTCACACATTGATGCATCACAAACAAACATCCAAACATAATCTTAATTTTGAACTAATTGATACCTTAAGTATGTTTTGCTAATACTGTAATACTTCTATACTTAATAACATTTCAGTACTTATAACAGAGGTTGGTTTTTTTTCATAATGTAATATAGAAGAATCTGAATACTTCTGTAAATAACACTTCATGACTCCATGTGGCGACCCACTGGGGCAGTTTTACCTGATAAGAAGAGGTCGGTCTCGCACCAGTAGCACTCGTGTTCATCACAGCTTACACAGTTGTCATCACATGGGACGCAGGTCATCTCCTCCTCCACGCTGTACGTCTTAGCCGGGCAGTTTCTGTAGCAGCCATCCTGAAAGCTGATAACGAAAACAGCAGTTGATACCTTTGATTTAACCTCTCTCTCACTCACACTCACACACACACACACACACACACACACATGCACAGACACAGGAGAAGAAAAAAAATCCACTCTACTTCCACAGCAAAAAAGAGCCTTTTTCATTCTAGTACAGCAGTGAACTGAACAGAGCAAGTGCAGAGAGGCGAGATCACACATGGCACACAGCCTTACTTGTAAAAGCCCTCAGTGCAGGACAGACAATGCCTGGGGTTATCTGTTAAAAGCAGACAAAAAACTCAGCTCTCCTTTTAAACAGGAAGGAAGTTCTTTTGGGGAAAAAAAAAAAAGAAGCCCTTGAACACGGCTGGCAACACACCGGGAGGAAAGTTCAGTCTACTGCACACTATGTTCATTTTGAGGAAAAACTATATCATGGCTGCTGAGCCCTGACTTACACAAGACACACTTGCTGCAGCCTTCTTCACAGGCCATGCAGTCGTCGTAATCTGGATCCTCCACCTCCCCTGAGATAACAAGAGAAAACATTCAAAGTGTGGAGGGAAGAAACGAAGAAGTGAGCGAGACGACCAGAGAGGAGAAGAAGTTGAGATGGTGGAGGGTGGACAGAGGTGAGACAGACGATGCTGCTGAAGGTCGTCTGTAATGTAACACACATAAAAAGATGTTTACCCTCTCCACACTCCAGCTTCGTACACGCTCCGTCAGAGACGTAGTAGGAGGAGTTACACTTGAGGCAGTGGGTGGAGCTGGTGCAGAGCCAGCAGTGGTCCGAGCACGGCTCACAGCTCCTCTCCTTGGTGTGGTAGAAGGCCTCGGGGCAGGCGTCCAGACACTGGCCTTTATACAGGTAACGCTCCACTGCAAACTTATCTGGAGGGACAAATAGCATAAAGTAATACACATTTGCCATTTGGTTAAATCAGCTTGACTCTAACAAACATGTTAGCATCTTTCAGGTCATTGTATTGGTTTCACATCCTGCATTCACAGGTTCAATCACACCAGTCTCATGCACAGTTGTTGTTTTGTTCAAGTGCAGCAGTTTTGAGTTTGAGTTTATTTCAATCAGCAACACTTACCATTATCAGGAAAAACAAACAAACACATCCATCCAAAAGAAAGGGTTAAGGCTGAAGCTAACTAGCTTATAAATGCCCTAACCTTTAAAACATACATGTAAATATACTATATTACACAGTACCTATACATACACAAACATGCAAACCTACCACCTACACACATGCATATTGTCCCAGAGGGACATAATACACACTCAGCAAATACCAAACAAAATACTAGAAATTCAAGCACTTGTCCCATAAATCATGACTTCATACCATCTATACCCTTTTTTTTTTTTTTTTTTTTTTTTTAAATTGCACAGGATTTTTACTTTTTTTGTTCTCATAAGGTAAGTGGAAAAAAGGTCAGTGGAGAAAAAAAGCCCTAAAACCCACTGTGCACTACCTGCTCAGCACCAAACAGCAGACACAGTTACTAACTGTCAATCAAACAGTAGTGGAGCATTTAGCAGCTTAAGAGTCAGACATTTCCCTCAGGAGCTGGTGGAGACCAGAGTGGACCAATAAAAGAAGAGTGAATATGAGACTCTGAATGGTCTGTACAGTGTGTTACAGTCTGTTTAACCATTAAAGCAACTGGAAAAAGAAAGGAAAAAATACATGATAATCAATATACGTATATCATTAAAGCAGAAGTAAGCGATCCGGTCGTTTTGGCTAACTTCTTGTCAGCCGATGGAGTTAGCAGTCCCCGCCCACGTCCCTACGTCACCACATTCATGTGCATCCCTGGGCTGCACACACAGAGAGGACCGCCCCTTTATGCCGTTCTCTCTCCTCATTGGATAAAGGTTGTAGGATACAAGGAAAGTTTTCTCCTCGGCTTACAGCAGAGCAGAGTGACTGACAGACCCGTGTTTTTCGGAGCAAATACTCTATGTAAGTGATTGCCGCCAGAAGATATAAGATAACTATTTAAGACTTATATTAACACAAAAATTCAGCTTACTTCTGCTTTAAAGTAAGGAGATCATGAAAAACACACGTCTGATTCACTCATTCAGCTCTCACCAGTGTCACAGCTGTTACAGTTGGCCGGTCCTGCATCCACACAGGTGGCACAGGTGTGGTCACACAGGTGACACCGACCACCTGACTGGTACTTGCCCCTGGCGCACTCCAACACACAGCGGCCTTCATCCAGAGCCCTGCAGCCGACCACGACAAGAAAAAAACATCAACACTACAGTAAACACTACGATGTGTTGACACAGGGAGAAGAAGAGGAGGAGGAAGAGGAGGAGGAGGAGGATGTAGATTCAACTGGGAGGAAATGTGTTTTTTAGATGCTAATGATTATTATCCTGTATCAGCAACTTTGACAAAACCAAGGTAAATGCAATTCCTTAAAATGCAAAGTTGTAGAAACTGGCTGTGTTTTTCTTTTCTTCACACTCAAATTGTGTTTGTCACAGATGCAATTAAAATTGATTTTCATTAAATGACTGTATTTTCCATTAGTTTTAAAACTTTTGTTTGTAATTGGAAGCCTTTTATAACTGCCTTTTTACCATTAATTTTACCATGCTGATACATCTATGCAACGCTCCTGCTATTTGCTGTGGTGAAACCGTGTTTTTTGTTTTGGTTTTTTTTTAACTCAGAGAAACAGTTGGACGTATTCATGTCCCCTCTGACCCTCAATCTAAAAAGTCAAGTCCAACTCACCGTGAAGAAACGCAGCTGATGCAGTCCTCGCTCTGCGGCCCTGTGCACTTCAGACACGTTGCATCGCACGCGTGGCACTTCCCGTTACCGTCCTGGTACTGTCCTGATAGACATACATACAGCACGAGAACCAGGCTGACTCAGACATGAATAACCAGAGGTGGGCTTTACGTCAGATGCTGAAGAATGGAGGCCACGTATACACATACATAAATAAACATGGCCGGCTTAAGGCTGACTCACATTATGAACCACATACAGTATCACTCTGCAAATATACACACATATACATACTGTATATAGAAATAAAATGCCAACCCTTCATACTCTGAATATATCAAATTGAAGTAATTGTATTGTTGCAGTTAGAGAAGTATGAACTAAATACTCTATGTCAGTATATTTATCCAGGATGAGGATGGTTGACTGACCGTCTGTGCATCCCGTGCTAACAACACACACTCCCTCCTGCAGGCCGTGACCGCTGGAACAGCTGCTGCAGTTCCCGCGGCTCGGCCCCACACAGGTGAGACAGCTGGCGTCACACCTGAGGAGTGGAGCACAGAGATTGAACACACACAAACACACACATACGCGCACACAAACACACAAACTGACCACAAACCAAAACAAACAAAAAAAACAAAGACTACACCCATACAGGCGCATAGCAACAAACACAAGTGTGAAAGCACAGACACACACTCTAACTCTCTCTCTCTCTCTCTCACTCAGGAGCCAACCAGCAGAATAAGGCCTGCCATCAGCAGATAAACAAACCACCCACACCTGAACACACACCAGTGAACTCACCTCCTACATATCCTGTGCCCATCAGCTATCTCTGGGTTTGGCTGTGTGGCATAGAAGCCAGGACTGCAGGAGGACACACACCTCCACTCCTCCATCAAGTAGCCTTCTGCACAATGGTTGCATGCTTCAACACCTGCACCTGAGCCACAAACACAAACTCACTTTTTTTTTTTTTTCTAAATGGATAAAAGCACTCAAAGGAATCCTGCAGCCAACACACAGCCCCATGTCATGTATTTTAAAGGGATACGCCAACATTTTCTTTTTCGTGTCTTGCCTCACTCCCGAGTCCATGACAAGCAGATAGACACCATCCTTTCGACTGTGCGTGCAGTAACAAGGGAGATACGGGCAGAGCTGGCGCACCGCTAATTAGCTTAGCTCAAACGCTGGAAGTGCATAGGTAGTGTTAGCCTGCCTCCACCTAAAGTCATTAGAGAAAATCTTCAGCAACTCTAAACGGAAACCGTCTGGCCGATCTTCGTCTCAGAGCTGACAAAACTCTCCGGTAAGGCATCTTGAGCGGTCAAATGCCGGTAACGGGACGAGATCGGACAAAACGGAGGGTTCAAGCAAAGACGGTTTATTTTGGTTCAAGCTATCTACATCGAGGGTAGGTTAGCTTCCTATTTCAAAGCAAAAGCACAAATTCTATCGTCATGGTTTTCTGTATGTAAAGGGCAACGGGTGTTTTATTTTGTGAAAGTAACCGGAAGTGCGTTGGTCACAACGGCTAGGTTGAGTAGCGCCGAATTCGTCCGAACAAAATTGTAAACAGCTGGTATTTAGATAAATTAACAACACACTGCTGACATATTTACAGAGTTTAGAGCTAAAATGGAATCAGCTTCTGACTGCTGATTTCGGATCGGGTAGGAGGCAGGCTAACACTACCTATGCACTTCCAGCGTTTGAGCTAAGCTAATTAGCGGTGCGCCAGCTCTGCCCGTATCTCCCTTGTTACTGCACGCACAGTCGAAAAGGATGGTGTCTATCTGCTGGTCATGGACTCTGGAGTTAGGCAAGACACAGAAAAAAAAAAATGTTGGCGTATCCCTTTAATGACATCTATATTTTCACACACAGGTCGTGACCCCTTTTCCTCATGCTCCGCTCTTCTTACCTGCACAGGTAGCGCAGGCCTTGTGACAGGGCTTGCACGTGCCCTCCTGCTTGTCGTGGTAGAACCCGGCTGCGCAGCTCCGCTGGCACCGATTCCCCTGCAGACTGGAGAGGGCGGAGAGAGCATGTGGCACCGTGACACACACACACACACACACAAATACACAGCCAATCATGTGACACTGTAGCGATGACTCACTGCCTTTAGACTGCGGGCTCGGTTTTCCAACCCACAGCACACCACCACGAGCGCTTGGCGAACTGAGTCAGTGAACACTGTATTCCGGAAACTTCTAACTAAACAATATGGTGAATTTGTCAGGGATGTTTTGTCCCTTTTCCTGTGATGATACGGCAAAATAGAAATTGAGATGTGTTTCTCTTCTTTCTTTCTTTTTTTTGGTCTGTGTGTGCAAAGTGGGGAGGATGACATACTGTTTTGAGCACACTTAAAAAATACCGTAACCTTCTCTGATTGTCATGACGCTGCAGACGGTGTGTATGTGTATGTGTGTGTGTGTGTGTGTGCACGAGGAGAACCGGTGTTGTGGTTACCGAGCAGTTCATTAAAGCACCATTAGAGAATCTGCCTCTAACCTTGTGTCTGGTTTGCATTCTGTGCAGATGCTGTAGGAGGAACACTTCAAGCAGTTTTCACTGCACTTTCTGCACATGTTTGCATCTGTGGGGAAATCAAACAATACACATAGAATACACATCAGAGCCATTAATCAATCTTACTCACACACACACACACACACACACCCCTCAACTGCGGTTACATCAACTGACTATTCATTAACCGGGACGCATATGCAGCTGTATTTAAACAGCTCCTCTGTAAGCCGTGAATCCTTTAAGGTTCACTGGAGGATACTCTCCTCTTGTCTTGTGAAGTATAATTAAAAAGAAAAGTGACAAAATAGAGGCATAAAGGCTTTAAAATAAAAAAAACAATAAAAAAAACATCAACCGTGGTCGAGGTAGTAGTTATCCCCGCATCCGGCTGTGCACGCGCTGGTCCCCTCAGTCAGGTGATGACCAGGTTGACAGGAAGTGCACTGGTCGCTGCGGCTACCGGTGCAGCTCTGGCAGGAGGAGTAGCACCTCTTGCAACGCCGGCGGTCGCTCCAAAATCCCCGGGGACACTCGGACACACACATCCTGTCGGACAAACACGAACCAAAAAGCCCACAGAGGACAACGAGCTGTGAGTGTCTACAGTAAATGAGCGAGTGGCAAAAAAAACAACAATCTGGGCCCATTTACACTACAATAAATGTCTTTTTTCGTATTCGTAAATGCAAGCTCATGCATAATTTATCATTCTTTTGCAACGTGCTCAGCCACACACACACACACACACACACACATACTACAGTCTGCCTGCGATCATGCTAACCTTGTGTTGTTCTTGAACTTGAGAAAAAAGTGTAAGCACGTGACACACTGCTGCGGGCTGGGCCCCTCACAACCGTCGTCGTCACTGCATTCTGGGTCGCAGGGTCCTGGAAGGGCAAACGCTCGCAACGTCACCGCGCCACCATGGCAACAACAAGAGAAGTTGTTTAAACTGCTGATACACTTCCCATGTTTACACAGAGACTACCTGAAGAAAGACGCTGTAAATCTGCTCCACACACCGACACTGATTACACAGACGAGTTCTTATACTAATATCACATAACAATTATATTCTTCTGTATCTTTATTGAGCACACCCATCAAAACCTCCGACAGCGCCGGTGGACAATCCAAGTGAACCCTTGGATGTAATAAACCGGCCGAACCTCCTTTGGCAGCAATAACCCCAAACAAGCTCTGATCAGACCTGTGCAACGTGCAGGAGGAAATTTAGAGCATTCGTCCTGCAGAGGTGCTTCTCAGGTCATCTGGTGTGAACAGCTTCTTTACTGGGCTCAACGGGGCCAATACAAATGAGTTTGAGGTCATTCTGTGGTAGATTTATTTTGATGTTTAGGGTCATTGTCCTGCTGCAGTTTCACCACACTGAAATTATCTTGTAAGAAAATATAAGAATGTATTTTATTCACCTTTGGGATCATGTTTTCACGCTGGTATGTGCTTCTCTTTTCATGCCATAATGATGCGTTCAAGTTTTTTTCCCCCCGCCATGCTCCATGCATCATGATTTGTCTATGGTTGACTCAAGAACAGAGATGTGGAGCAGCTCCTTTTTTTAGTCTCTATTTGTTCCTCTGAGTTTTCTTTTCTCCTTCATTGAGCATTCTGCATTGCGCCTTGCTCCCACTTCAAGGGAGAGTGGCCACAGAACTGTATCATCTAACTTTAAATGAACTAACTGTGGACTGATGAATATCTGAAACTTTGAGATGACTTTGTCACTCGTTCCAGCTTTATGCAAATCAACCGCCCTTGTATTTTAAGTCTTCTGACATTTCTTTTTTCCATGGTTCACATCAGCAGATGTTTGCTGAATATCAAAATCAAAGTGTTCTTTTTTTTTTCTTTTAATATAAATCACAGACGCTCCAATCTGGTTTCATTGGACTCCAAGTTGGTTCCCTTTTGTTGATGAGATGAGGGACTCAAAGATTTTTACAAACCTACACACTTAATCTTTGAATTAAGTTTTCAACATGGAGTTATATTAGAACTTTATTCTGGACTTTGGTCTTTGGTTTAATTTTTAAATAAATTATGTAAAAGAACACATGGTACCTTTACCAAAGCTGCAGCTTTTATAACTTTTATAATTAATTACTGTGCTTAATATTTTTCCCCAGTGTGGGATGAAATCATTTCTCAGTTTAGTTGCTGTTATTATAATAAGAGCTGCCATTCATAATTCTTTAAGTCAGCAAAACAATTTAACAACTAATAATTTAAAATCTGCATAATTTATTTGGATGTTATGTTTCAAATTATAAAAACGCTGTCTTTAAAAACAAGCACCTGGTTGCCATTTGTGTAGATGAGCTTAGTGTCTTACTGACTAAAACTGAGCTGACTGAAATCTTTATTCTGTAAATTAACATTACAGACGAGTAGGTTTAGTTGCTGTCTGATCATAATACTGAGCACATGACTCACCATTGTATTCTTCAGTGAGGTCATTATCCGTCGGCATCTCAGCTGATCGGGCTCGCTGACGATGCGCCGGGTACGGCTGCTCTGCGGTGCCGTAAATCACCAGGGACCACTGCTTCAGCGTCCCTGAGGAACAACAGAGAAACAAGAGATAGAGATGAGACGAGAAGTCCGTCCCACGAGGCCTGGGCTGTATTTTAGCTGCTGTTCTAGTTGAACTTCAGTGTGTTTCATAATACTGAGATGCTACAAAGAGCAACAGCAGACCTAGTTCTGTGCCGTTTCTCTTCTGAGAAGGAGTATCCTCGATCTTCAAAGTCCATTCCCCCGCTGCCTGCTCCCCCCAGCAGTGAGTCGTCATCAACTCCCAGTTCTCAAATCCCTCTGTGGAGTCGTCGAGAGGCCTAAAACAAAACATTACATAATCATGATATAACTGCTACTAATGCTGCCGCTGCTACTACTAACAACAACACAACCATCACCACTAGAGCTGCTAATACAACTACTTATTACTGCTGCTGCTACCGCCACAGGAAGAGGCAGTGGCAGTACATAACTAACTACTCAGGGCTTTTACTTAAAAAGTTAAGTAAAAGTAACAATACAACAATGTAAAAATGCTCTATTACAAGAAAAAGTCCTGCTTCTGACTTTATTTTTTCTCAAAGTAATGCACTATTATCACCAGAATGACTGAAGTAACATAGAATTTTTTCATATGTAAATCAGACCAGATTCACAGTTTATACATCTGTTAAATAAATGTAATATTCACCTCAGCGTGGCATACAAATTAAAAAAATTCAAGCCAAGCATCTCAGAACTGTATTTAAAGCTGTAAGTGTTTATGTCTAATTGGGGACCGCATAACAAGCTCTGACATATTATATAGAAAATATTGAGGTCATAGTTGTTTATTTACACATCCAGCAGATATGGAGAAACATTATTATGCCTATGCATAAATAGACTACTCACTCTTGGAAACACCTCAGTCTTTAGCTGCTAAATCATCTGCTATGTCATTTTTTAGGGGCTCGCTGCTAACAGGAGCTGAACAGGTGTCATACAGTGGGTTGTTATGGGATTTACAGCTGCCTGTCGTGGCTGGGGGAACCAAAACATTAAAAAGTTGCAGGTCAAAGGGCTGAAAGACACCAAAATGCTCAGTGGAGCCGAGGAGAACTGCGGTTTTCATCCCTTTCAGATTACACACTTTAATGTCAGACACTGTTTAAGTAAAGATACTGATAAGAGCAGCTTTAACTAGAGCAATTGAGCAAATGTACATATATATATACACACACAGTCGTTACTTCGCACCAATGTGCTTTAAATAGTTTGTAACACTGTGCGCTTGTTGTTAATTTGCTTTAAATGTAAGACAGAAAAAACAAAAAAGAAAATTGCCAGGAATTCATTTAGTGAGAAACTTTCCCAGATAGCAGCACCTGTGAAAACACCATGTGAGCAACCGCTCCTGTATTTTCCCAGTAGTCTTTGCCAAAGTCCACATTTTATCTCCTCCTGATGGGTCTGAGGTGCCAAACTGAGGAATTTATTTTACTTTTGGATGAAGCATTGCTCTGAGTTACCTGTTCGCTAGCAGCTGCGACACGGTGCCTGAAGGGGATGTGAGTGCGATAGAGAGGTCGCCGCGACGGCCGTGAGTGATGGTAACACGGACGACGACATGCTCCACATAAGCAACGTGCTGCTGGGGGTTGGCGGAGCAGCCTGTAGTCTCATACACAGACGTCAGCGCCGAGCCGGGATGAATAGCTCTGTCATGAGACACAGAGAGAGAGAGAAAGAGAGAGAGAGGGGGAGAATAAAGAGTTGCAGCGGGCGGAGGAGATAAGAGAGGAGGTAGAAAACAAGGAGCACAAGAGAAGAGTTACAAGGAGCTGGGGAGAGAGCGGTAAAGAAAACGACACCCATTAAGGAAAGACACTACAGGTGAATAGGGTAAAAACTTTAACTAACACATATCACCATGAAACTTCCCAAGTTTATCACTTACATTAAGACAAATATATTTTGTATTACAAGTTTTGTCAAATTTTATGTTTAAATACGTAAATGAGGCGATATCTAATGAAATATGCACTAATTTGCATACATTTCCAGAACCGAAATCTGAACAATGGATAAAGCCACTTTGAAAATTCTTGTTTTATTTTGTTGACATATTAGAGTCAGAGGTTTTTACAGAGGGGATTTTGGATATCTCTTTTTATCACTCTGTAAATGAGAAAATACTGTCACCAGCCCTAAAAGAATCTAATTTCGCCCTGTTTTTAGAAATAAAATGTTGTATAAATCAGGCTGTGAATGATATATCAACAAATCCCTCTGTAAAAACCTTCATAATACAGACAGACAGGAATAAAACTGGAAGGTTTGGTGTCTGTAGGTGCTGCTGAAGTGGAGATTTCTAGCTCAGAGTCTGAGGAAAAACTCATTTTGAGTAAACGGCCTTTAAAAGACTTGCACTGTAAAATTCCATAGATTGTTAATGTGAATTGTACTTTTACGATTGGTTGCGGATACGGAGAAAATGACAATTTTCGGAGCCTACAGTACATAATTGTTCAGGAGAGAGAGAGCTTTACAATGATACCTGACATGACATGGGTCAGACAACAGGCACAGCACAGTATGTCACAGTAGCATGTTAACTTTTTGTAAATTTAGGAGAAATCTACTGAGGAAAGAGACAAAATGAAGTAAAAAAAAATACATGTTAAGGAAGAAAACTAGCCCAAAATCTCTGCATGAAAAAACAATGCTTTTGCCGGTAGTGTCTCGCCTTTTTTAAAGTGTGCGAGAATAAATGTGAGAGAAATCCAGGAGAGAACTGAGACAGAAATAAAGCAAGTGTGATGAAAGAGGAGGAATCAAGGGGAAGCCCTGAATAAAAAGGCAGAGATGTCTCTCTTCTTGTGCCGTGTTGTTGTTGTTGGTGTGTGATACCTGCTCAGCTGGATGGGAGCCTCCTCCACACACTCCTGCTGCGAGGCCACTTGTTTCCAGCGCTCAGCCTCCTTCACCATGCTCTCAGCATCCAGCAGGCCGAAGCCGTACAGGTGGCTCACTGGCAGAGCACCCCAACAACCCCAAACACACACAGACAAACACACACACACACACACATCACATTAGCTGGGGCATAAAAGGCGCTGTAGCTTATAAAAGACTTCACACACTCCTGGGACTTTGTAGGCGTTTATCACTGTTCTGCTCACAGCATCTCATTAGTTTCATGCTCGCTGTTTTATGATTTCCCTAAAAAGAGCTGAGAGAACATTTACCAAAAATATGCTTATCAAGCCGTCCCTGCTCTTCTTTATCATTCATTCTCAGACGATTGCATCCAAGAGATATTATGTAATTGTTGATGTTTTTTTTCTAAACCACTGGCAAATATTGAAATAAGAAAACACTGTTTGATATTCAGAGAGGAGATCTGATGGGAATACCTCTGTATCCGGCTGCATTAATGTGCCAGTCTGGAGCAATAAGATGATGAGATTTTGATGTTCGGACAATAATATGCTGCACATCCCTCCAGGTTAGCAACGGGCTGAGAAAAGGTCAGACAGAGAAAAACCATCATGCTCTCAGCACCTGACTAGTGTGTAACCTACTGATTTTAACTGTGTGGGAGAGCTGCTTACTTTGCATCCAAAGCTAGAGCGATGACACCTGCAGCCACGGAGGAGGAGATGGAGCTTCCTGACGGGGCCCGGCTGCAGCCATGTTGTGGCCCCAGTGTTACCTGTTGGCAGCAACACATCAGCTTATTATTTAATAGTATTTATTCACCTACTGTTGCAGAGGTGTGGGGCGTCTTCACCACAATGGAGTAGCATAAGACTTTGAGCAAGGTGAATACACCAGTGCACCACACACGCACTTTTTCTTAATGTCTACTGTACCATCCAAGCCTCTGCTGCACTTTTACTGCACTGTGTTTTAAAGGGATAGTTCAATATTTTGGCAAATTGGCCCATAGCCATAATCCCTATAGTCTTAGCAGTAGGTTTGTTACCTCTGAGTGTCGGTGCAAGCTATTTTTAGAACGGCGGAGCAGAGCCGCGAGCTGCTCAGAGTTACGCTACGGAGGCTAATGGGATTTTCTTGGTTTCCCTCATCAAACTCATCAAATACACAATGCAACGACTCCACAACGCTCTGGTGGACAAGTTGTAACCTGCACATTCACCACGCTACAAGATAATAACAGAACGTTACGAGACAGAGTTGTTTTAGAGGTAAATTCATGCAAAACTGCTGATGCGCGTTCCCGTCGGTAGCAGTTTTTGGGCAAGCAGTCTCTGCATTTGCCTCTAAAACAACTCTGTCTTGTAACGGATTGCACCAATTTGGCAAAATATTGAACTATCCCTTTAACAGTCAAAGATCAACTTTACTGTAGCATAATGTTCTGCCAATAAACATTACGCCACTCATCAGTCCTTTAACGCATGTTATCTGTAACTTGGCTGGTTTGGTAAAGGCACAGAACAACAAGGTGGTAATTTTAGTTTCATGTATTTTCTTAGTATTTTAATATGTACACACTATGGTCCTTGTAGACTAGGGGTTTGCACATATCTGTGTTTAAAAAGTTAGTATTAATAATTCAAATGACATTTGTGCCAAGTTGACTCAACTCTCAGGGCCATGTCAGAGAAAACAAAAACCTACTGAATTGAAATAAACACCAACTGGGGTTTTTGAAGTGTGATTTACAGTGGAGTGAAGAAAACACAATACGCACAAGGAAGTAGAAGAAGAGGAGCTCTCCAAAAACACTCAACTCTGTTAACGTGAACAGGAAAATACCCTGAAGAGCCAGAATCATTTCCCACAGGAGGTTACAGGGTCTAATTAGCTAATTTCATTCCTTCATGTTTTTTGTGAATTTATAAGTTGCAGCTCCAGCAGGAAGAAAGTTCCCAGTGTGTATTTCTGGGGCATATCTGCTTGATTGACAGGTGTCTGAGACGATCACACTCAACTGCAGAAGTTGTCGCTCGCTCGCCCCCAACACTGCCCCCCCCCTCCCCTTCCCCTTCCCCAGCCTCAACCTCATTTCCCAAATGTGTATTTTTTCTGGCTTTAAGCAGCTGGCAAGGCGACGGTGGTTATTACACCCAACTGTGGACTTCTAAACATCACTTTGCCCTAACGTCCAAGTGTCATCATCATAAAGGGATGGAGAAATGATTTTCACATTTGGCGTCAAAATAAATTTAATAACTGAAAAAAGAAAACATCTTTGCTAATATAATCAAACGCTCATTCCGCTTCCAAAACTCTGGCAGTGTCGCCGTTTTTGCCCTCAGAGTCTTGACAGTGACAAAATTAATATCATAACACAACAAACTAAATTAAATGCATAATCTCTATTTGGCTCTGGAGGAAAAGCAAAGGGAGTTGTGATGTCAACGTATTTACATCAGCTCCTGACAAAAAGCAACGTAAACTGCTTCATAACTCAGGTAAATATTCCTTAGTCAAACACTTATTATTGGAAAGAGTATTCTAGGTAATTGCATACTCATCTGTAAACGTGCATATTCAGCTCACCTGCTGTGCATGCAGTTATTTCAGCAATTTTTTGGAATGATTAATTAAATGTTTCTAAGTTAATGTCTGGAGAATCATTGTAAAATTATTCATAGATGATGCAACTGAAACGTTAAGTCTTTCTTATAAGGCAATCTTTGATTACATTAAACTGGTCAGGCTGATATCTCCTTGCGTATGATTTTACTGAATATCTCAAGTTTAGTTTTTGAGTTTATGCAGCTCAGAAAACGACATTATTTTACATCATCACAACTCATTATGTCTTATTTACACTTTAAATCAAAGTAACTTCAGTCTGGGAGCTGCATCCTCTTCCACAACTCTCTCTGTTTTCAAATGATCTTGGCTTCCAGTGTTTTTCATTTTATCATCTCATCTCTGTACACGCGGCTTCAGCTTCGACTTTATTTGTCCTCGGGGGGCAATTGGATTTGCAGCAAGACATAAATACAAAACAATTTAGAACACAAGACACTCGACAATAAAACAACAAACTTAAAAGACCAAGTACAAACTAATTTCGAATTAAGTGCTAAAGTGCTCATCTCTGGAAATGATAGCATAATTTATTCCGTGGTGCTTACTCATACCTGCACTTACGCTGTGAATGATGCTCTTCCTTTCCACTACTAATTAGATGCTAAGTGCATTTGGCTTCGTACTCATCAGCTGCACAATGACTATAAAGATGAATCGATTCTAATATATTGTGTAAAGTTTTATCCCTCATGGTTGAATGTACCGTACACACACAAAAAACCCCAGGAACAGAGCTTCTTAAGAGGACCCTTATGATTCAAGCACCTCACACTATGAAGGATGCAGGAAGTGTGCGAGCTGCACATCTACAATATACACACTCAATATAGTCTGAGTATCTGAATGTGCAAAAAGACACATACGAGTTTCCATCATTCACCAGATAATATTTTATACAGTTTGTGATTTTAACCTGAATGCAATGTGAATGCAATGAATGTTGGGAAATATGGGAAAAAACAACATTGATATGAGATTTATTTACTTACAGTATATAAAAAAAAAAACCTCAAGGGGAAAACTACTTTTGCCTGCACTTCAGAGTAAAAAACCTTCAATCAATAAATTGATTTGTTGTCACAGTCTGAATTTTTACTTTAAATGCTGAGATCTAAGAATTCAAACAACTTATAATCTCTATATATGGTGTACTTGCATATTTAATTTTGTATATTTACAGTATAGTTTTGAATTTGGGGCAATGACCTCAAGTAAGGAAGTAGTTTTTGTAAAGTTTGGGTAAAACTCGCACTACACAACAAAATGGCCCGATACAGTGAAGAAGAGATGTGCAGAGCATGTTTATAACTGGTTGAGTTGCAAAATTTTCAAAGTTGGAAACTTTCCATGGGAATTAACGAGAATATATGGGAATTAACGGCAATATATGGAAATAAATGGGAATAAATCCAAAATTTACAAAATTTAAGGTTGGCCCTTAAAGGTTGAGTCTGGAGTTTTGTGCCCAAAAATAAACGTTAGACTTATACAAATGAAATCCATTATTGATTGTTCATACAAGAATTAAAGGGACAACGAGGAGTTTCTATTTGGTTACAAAAAAGTCTCACGTTAATGTGGATGAATCTACGTTACCCACACTTGTTTAACTCTGATTTTAGTGTTTTGTTTGTTTTTATTCTGTCTTATGCTTCTTTTTTTAATGTTTTGTCTTTATGTAAAGCACATTGAGTTGCCTTGGTATGAAATGCGCTATATAAATAAAGATGCCTTGCCTTGCCTTGCCTTGTTAATGGGCCCATTTTCGATAAATATATCGTTTTGTCTCTATCGTTATTTTGTTATTATTAGTGGTGGCGGAAATGCTGGTCGAGCCGACCAGCGTTTCTTTACTTTCGGTTTCGTAGCGAAACCGAGTCATGAGAATAACGCCTCCGAAAGGCCGTTTATAGTGGGAACTGAGACGGTATCTGAACCTCTTTGAACCTCTGACTTGAATTATTGATGAATGAAAACATGAGTCTGTCATGAGGCTGCCGGTCAAAGAATTTCACGGTGCGCTCGGAGGCTCATAAATGTAGTGTGAAAACGCTTCGCTTTTCCAAAACTCCTCGTTGTCCCTTTAAAACTTGATAAAGTTCTACTCATAAATAAATCTGTTGAAATGTCATGTTTTTTTAATTGTATTACTTTGCATGGATGTCTGCAATATGACAAAACAAAATATTTACATTTATGTTTTTAAATTACCCCCATGGAAAGTTTCCAATTTGGAATATTTCCAAAATTCCCCAGCTTAACTTTGCATGGAAAGTTTCTGGAAGTTTACCGGAAATTTACTGGACATTTTCCGCCCCTTTCCAACCCTAATGACTGGTGACTGAAAAGGGACAATGTGACTTTACAGATCCATCTAAGCACACAGAGCTTCATGTAAACATCTTTTTGGGCCTTTCATACAGGACACACTTCCTCTTTCTACTCACCACGTCCTCCGTCTCCCCCCCGGTGGAAGCTGCTGCCAGCGTGGAGGAGCACTGCTCCAGGTAATCTGGCCGGCTGCCCCGTCCAGTGCTGCTGCTGACGGAGACGGTGTAGATACTGTTGCTGTAGCCGTCACAGGAGCAGTGGTCACCGACTCGCCCCCCGTTCCCCGACGCCCAGACGAAAACAGAGCCCCTCTTGTGGCGGCCCTGAGATTAATTGGTGAGGCACAGAGAGAGAGGCGATTCATTTATTAATGATATTTACACATCGATAGGGAGAAAATGATAAACCCCCGAAGTAAATATACAGCCGCAGGTGGGACACAGATGTAAACAAACACACACAGAGCCAACAAGCTTCTTTTTTTTTCTCCCCCTCTTGCTACAGTATTTCACACACAAATTCTCGCGCTCACTGTATTAACGCCATGTTGCAAAGCCAGATGAGTCAGAGGCCCCGGCCCCTCCAAAGTGGCGCCGTCATCTTCTGGCCCCCAGCTGGCTAGGTAGATATCAATATGCTGTGGGTTGAAGCTCAGTGATTGGGCCTCCACGACGTCTGTCACATCTCCATCCAGCATACGGATGCCTACAGAGAGAGGCAAAGATAATGTTTGGATCCACTACATACGAAACTCTGACCTCCAAAAAGTCCTTGAGCGTGCCGCTTTTGCGTGCCGTCACGTGGACTCACCGCCTATCCGTGCGTGGAAAGACACTCCAACCGTGCAGTGAGAGTTGTTTGCAGCGGCACCAACCATCCCCGCACACTGAGTCCCATGGCTTCAGAGAAAGGAGGAGAACATCAGAACATGAGGTTAGATGCATATGCATGAGGAGAAGATGGGCTATTTCCGTTACATCAAACCAGTGAGAAGACAGAATTCAGACTGGGGAATTTGCATATCCATATATGCATGTAATTACTGGAGGGTTTAAAAAAAATGGAAATGGAAAAGGAAAAGGAAAAGCGTGCGTTAATTAAAGTTGGAATTACGACTGGAACAGGAAACTACAGTACCAAACAGGTGCAAAGCCAAATCCAGACACGAGTAGAGGTGCTCACTAGTTTTCGGCGCTGTCCGAATGTCTGGGAGAAGGGTCTCGGTCTTGTCCGTTCACATCATAGCTGGCGAGAGGATCCTGAATCAGATGGATAGTAAGTAGCAGCACATAACAAGATGCCAGCGGCTATCTGTCTCCGTTTCATCAGACAAATCACAAAGAGCATTATTCACCAGTCCACTCGACGGTTAAGTGGATCAGACGTTTAATGTCCATTCCAATACTCTTAGCCGGCCTTTGCAAACCTTTGGCCCAAAAGCTCTGCCTGCAATATCTGTCTCAGCTCTGCGCTCTTACACTAAGAGCTCTGCCAAATTGCTTATGATTAATGTCCCCTTCCCGAGAACAGCGTCCCATCCCTGGGCACTTACATAATTTGGCTTCAGATCCGGATGCTCTCTCTCAATGCCATCATCTAGGACAGACACCACCACACCCTTCCCCGTGTACCCTCTCCTCCAGGCCGCCGCAACGTTCATGCGAGGCTGGCAGCCCGTGGACTCATCGCTGCAGTGCTGTGGAGCAAACAGTGGGACATTCAATTTAGCCCTTGGGAGCGAAGAATAAATCAGGGTCTATTTTAGGCTCTGTCTGTCTGGGTTTGTGTGTGTCTGTGTTTCAGAGCTGAGTTTAGTAAAGAAAAAAAAAACCAAACAAAAAAAAAACTGACTCACAATGTACCACAGGCTGTTCAGCGCCGGGTCGCTGAAGTGCAGCATCTGGGTGCGGTTGGACTGAGGATGGGGAGGAGGGGGGAGGTGTGTGGTTTTCATGTCTGTGATGGAGAGGTTGAGCTTTTCTCCAGAGTTCCTCTTCACTCTTTTCAGGACCACCTGCTGTTGGAGCCATTCCACCTTAAAAAAAAAAAAAAAAAAAAAGAGGAACAAACAGGGCAATTGTACTCATGTAGACGTGAGACTTTAAGCCACATTAGCAGAATGGTGTCTGAGTCAGTCGGGTGAAATTTCAGTCACCGACACAACTGTCACGGTTCCCAGAGGATGAATACTCTGACTTTTCTTTCAGTCAGTGTCATTTTTTTTTCTACCCAATGTAATCTCATAATCTCCCAAATAGATTCTGGTTCAAACATTCATGGTTCCCAGAGGATGAATCGTGATTCTCTGACTTGTCTGCTCACAACAGTCAACAACTGTACCTTGATTAGGTACAGAGTTGATCATATAAACTAGGACTGTCAATCAAATCTAACTTTTTCATACATTAACCATAAACATTATCAAATATTTTCCAGAAACGCTAAAAAGCCTCACTGCATTTGGCATAAGAATAAATGTCAAATAATATGATCCGAGTGGTACCTGTTAGCAGAGACAGTTCAGCCTGCAACTGAGAATTGATTAATTCTGGGCAACAGAACAGAACATGTGTTAATCATGCATCAAAAAAAGTCCTTACACTAAAAGGAATTTGCATCATCATTGCATCAACTTGAAAAGTCTTAATAGAAACTAATACAGAAATGTGTTTCGGGATGGGTGTAGAGAGCAGTGGACAATACAACCATTAAACACTTTTATTTATCAAATCTAATTAGGTATTTTCTCCACCTGAGAAATAAGTAACTCATTTAAGATTTCAAAGATATTTGTCCAGGTTAATGTCTGTTTAGAAATTTGCTGTGAGGTTTTGAGCCCTCACACAGCAGACGAATGGCCGGTCGATGTGCGCCGTTGTTGAAATACAGCTAATATTTCCTGCTGCCAATTTGTCTGAGAGTAAAGCTGAATACATTATAAATACATGTTTTATTGGACAGTTTAACAACAGAGCCGCCTCTGTAGACTTTGGCATTCTGATATGTGCAGCTACATCACCACAGTTCAATATTTTTAATATAAATATATATATATATGTATATTACAGATTACATAACAGATGTTTTCTTTTACTACGCTCACTTTCAATTACATTTTATCTGCCTTAAAAAGTCTGTTTAGAGATAAGTCCATCTGTAGTAGTGTCATATGGAGGACTGCTGGTGAAGCAAATCTTGCTGCATGTGTTTCCCCTTTTGGCATGTGTCTCACATTTGTAGCTTTTCTGTGTGTTTCCATTTCAGTTTATGCTCTCTCTCTCTCTCTCTTGTCTGTGCTTTGTCCTTTGGGCAACTTTAATTTTAATGCGTGTAAAAATTTAAATGTGCTGTGTAACACTGGGCTGTGTTGTTCCTCTTTTGACTCTTGGCATCTGTAGGTTTTGTTAAGTGTGTGCGCGTGTGTGTGTGTGTGTGTGTGTGTGTGTGTGTGTGTGTGTAGGTCCATGATGTGAGGTCATGAGTGTGTGTTTGGGTGTGCAGGGAGGAACATGAACATGTGTGTATTTGCATGAGGAGGCAGGGAGGGGACAGCTAATTAATAATCCAGCAGAGTCCTTCCACATCTCCCGTTACCATACCTTGGTCTCCTTGGCGACGCGGACAGTCACCTCTTTGTTGGACACAGTGGACCGCTTCGCCGTGTCGTGGTGGCGAAAACTGTAATAACTCCTCAGGTCTCCGATCTGGATAAAAAGACATCAAGACATCACACATGTGTCTAGATGAATATGTTTCCAGGTGAAGGTGTGCAGCTCTGTCTCTGAAGCTAAACAGCTGATAAATTATGAACGGGCCTTCGGTGTCTTTTATTACGGCGACTACCTTACACCTGTGATAGTTTTTCAGGCGAAGGCAACCTGAGCCACAAGGCTTCAGCCACACTGCTGCTCATGTGTGCCTTATACATGCACATACTGCAGCTGTGTGTGTGTGTCCGTGTCCACAATGCCATGATGTAAGCAGATTTTTTTTATTACATACAGCAAGAAGACGAGAAGTCTCTGAGTAATTTATGTTTAATATATATATAAAAAAGTGCTGGTCATTTCCTGTGAATGACAAGAATAAATTATGCTCCTAATTTATTCCCTGATGGTGCTGTTGTGAAATTTGCTCTTTGATTTTGTTCCCCAGCTCTACAAAGCCAAGTATTTTCTCTGTTTCAAAAGCTGCTTCATATCATCACCCACAGAGAAACAGAGACGCAAGACCTCCAACTTTTATTAAAGCACCACCCCATCCCCTGGGAGTAAATGTGTTGGATTTTATGGGCTTTCTCTGTTTTATTTATTAGTTTTATTATTTATTGATTGTCTTTTTATTTGGTCATTCTGTGGGCGTATTGACGAGTATGCTTCAATTGATTTTTGTTTTTATTTTCTTTCATGTACATACCCGACAAGAGGCTTTGTGGTTTGAACTGAAACAGCAATAAAAAGCGGAGGATGTTGGTTCTTCGGGGTTTAACTGGGTGGATAATTAACATTATATGGATGAGGTCAGGGTGCTGAAATGAACGCAAGAGGTGAGAGAGCTAAATGTGATTTCTGGCAGCTTGACAGGTCTGTAATGTCGATGAGCAGCTGCTGACTTCTGACATAAAAAGTTCTCCAGGATGCAAAGGCCCAGCAATGTCAGGGGAAACATTCAAACTGATATTTTGCTGCATGTTGGTGGCAGTTTAATACAAGTGAGAATTATCTATTTTTTTAATCCTTTGACATCAAATATCTTCACATTCAAAGATCTTTATTTCTTAAGTTTCAATGTGAATGGTAAACATTCATTGCACTTAATCCCAAACTGTTGCCACTTAAGTTGATTATTTGTCTGGTAAATGGCTAAATAGGACACAGATCCTCAAGATTTGACACAACACTTTGTGCATGCCCTGTAATTTGTCCACATTTGTTTCTTGCACATTTAGTCTGACTGTCAGAAAGAGGAATTAAGAGGTCTAACACTTGAGATCAATAATGCAAACTTGTCCATGTCTGGTGCTGGTCTGTGTTGGACCACACGTACCTGACCCATGTTTGTGAATCCATACTTGTGTGCTATCCTGTCCACACTCTCCGGATCTCCTCTTATTCTTATCGCCCAGTCGTTGGTGTAAATGGTTGCATGACAAAGCTGAAGCAGAGCTCCCATCCACAGAGAGAGAGAAAAACGCACCATCACTGCTCAGAAGAAGACGCTTCCACTAATTAGACGGAGCCCCGGCAGGTTCATGCGTCTGCTTCCCTTTTCAATGATCCACTGTTTCTCATACTTTCTCGATTAAATGTCAACCAAAAAAAAAAAAAAAAGTCCACTGTCGTGAAGAAACTGCTGTCATCAGATGTTGTGCAGAAACGGAAGGATGTTTGTTGGCTGAAGTTTCCAAGACTTGACTTCAGTGGGAACAAGCAGCGATCAGGTTACTGCTTCAACATGGGAGCCAGGGATCAGCTGCACACGCGTCCTTGACATACTATTGGACCAAAACTAAATGCCCTTATTTATGGTGCAGCCTCATCTCATCTGTACGTTGCACATTAGTCAAATACACCGTGAATTTCTCTGCTAATTACCCGTAAAAAGATCCAACAAGAAGACAGAAAGTAGTAAAGTGTCATCTTTATAGGCCTGCATAATAAACTGACAGCTGCAGGGCGCAAATTTAGTGAGGTCCCACTGTCTTTATGAGGTGGAGGAGAGTCTCAGATGCATCCAATGAATAAATACTGGATGAATTAAAATAAACAAAACAGTTGCTCTTGTTTATCTTCTGGAGTTATTGATGGTGCAAGATGACTGTTTCCTGAGGAGCAGAAATATCATACCAGCTGTATTTACATGAATGTGTTCTTAAGTGCAGTTTTGCCACTTTTAATCATAATTTATTTTCAATATTTTACACTTTACACTCTAAACTGCAGTTATCCACCACAGCTGTGGTTAAAATTTACTTTTCAGATTCATAATTTACATTTTAAAAAGATGCAAAATGCTCCCATAATAACGGAGGTTAGAGGAGTATGCATTTTGTCTTGTGGCCCCTTTTAAGAAACAGTGTCTAGCTGTGTTGTGTTGTTTTGTGAATCCTTCACAACACAATATTAGCATGAAAAATGACAAATGGATTGATGTTCATGATTTTATGTCTGCATCACAGTTACTCAGTACAGATGTCTGTACACAGAGTTTGTTTTTTAAGCTCTAATGCAATGCAATGTGTTTTTATTTTATTTTAGAGTTAAAGTCCTTTGCCCAGCGGTCAGTGAATTGTGAAACGATATACCTGCATATAAAATTTTCACAGCTTTAACTGGGTCAATCTGAAGCAATCAAAAAAAAAATCCTTCAGGGTGTGCGAGAGGATCATCGAGATATTCTTAAATTTTAATGTTGCAGGTCTAGCTACATAGACGGGAATGAGTAGAAATTTGAGTGGTCATAAATTGCAGTTGGTGAACTGTGAAATGACAGACAGCATAGGCTTACGTGTAATATACAATACAATTGGTGACGTCTGCACATAATTAAGTACAATTTGAAATGTTCGAAAATACTTGGTGCTATGACTGGAAGTCAAAACACACTCAAAGTCAACACAGTCTGATTTGAACCAGCCTGGTGTACATGTGAAACTCGTTGGACTATTTACTTAGTTGCACGTTGGTAACATAACTTGTTTAACATTCAGGTATGAGTGACGAAAAGTTGTTAAGGAAGCTGGAGGAGAAACTGCGTGAGGAGGTGATCAAACTGAAATCCTTTGTATGATCTACAAAAGCTGGAGAGCTTTATTTATCTTCTTACACTGTAGCACACAGACAAAGCTCAACTCAACATCCAGTGCCAAAGAAGCTTATTATTGCATGTTTCGTATGCTACAATACTGTGTTACATAGAGAAATGCAAATGGCTGGAGTTGATAGGAACTGGAGGAGGATTACCAGAATATGTGATGCAACATGTCCCAGTATGTTAATTTTAGTTGAATCTTTGTGCATTATTTCAGAGGCTATGTTGCCTGTTTTACATTACATCAGACCAAACCTCATGGAAATGATTGTCCTGGCACTGGAAGTGTTATGCGGTATATTTTTAACTATTCATCACATAAAATAATATTTTAACATTTCATGGTAATATTTATTTTTCATAATATCAAAATGTAAGGTATCATTACTCTTTGCTTTTAGTTTAGCTGATTAAATTAACAAGGTAAAAAGTGAGACTGTGCATTTTCACCAAGCAGATGATGCCTTACATTTTCATAAATGCTGCCCTTCCTCTTATTGATCAGATTCACATTATAGATTGCATATTGTGGCTTTACTTTGCTGGAATGGGCTCCAGCCCCGACACATGGAGATAGCTCTGTAATAGCCAATCCACTGACACTGATCTTCAGGGACAGGAATTTCAATTAATGCCACAGCATTAGTCATATAATAATGCCACTGGAGACCCACTCTATGTGTGGCAGGTAGATGAGGTTTATAATGTGATGTATATTGCATGCTGGTGGAGGATCTGCTACTAATTAAGAGGAGTTACTGGCATCAGAGTCTCGCCGCTGATTCGACGCGGTGGGAAATAAAAGTCAGCACAAAAGCTGATCATCATCTCTGATAAGGCAGCAGCCGCTCGTTTCTATCAGACAGTGTATTTGGATTGAAACCCAGATGGGTATTATTATATGAAATATCTAAAGCTCCTTGGTTCAGATTTAACTCTGTGTGACCTTAAACATTAATAACTGTCAGCAACACTTTAAATTAAAGTTCAATATTTTTGTTATTTACCTTCTTGCTGAGACTTCTTGGAGAAAACTGATACACTGGCAGCCTTTTAGCTTTGGTTAACATCAGGATAAAAAAAGAGGTAGGATCTTTTTGTTTTTGTTTCGTACTTATTAAAATTATATCTGTTTCTTTGTTTCAGTGAGTCTTCTGAAATTCCTCTAAATGTTTAACCCCTAAAACATTCATGTAATCTGTTTTCATCAGGGTTGTGTCAATGTGATGTGATCAAATATGATCAATAATAGCAACCTGGCAATATGAACAAACAGAACTCTACATTGGAAAACCTTTTGTTCAATACAACATATTGTTCATTTAGAGGAAAAATGGTTTTCAGAGCCTTTAGGCTGTTATACATAGACTTAAACGAGCAAAGACTAGAAAAATAATTAATAGATAAGGGTAGAAAAAGCTGTTTTTGAGCCAATGTCTGTTACATAAAGCATACAGGTACATGCAAGTGGTGGCCCTGATTAATGCAGCTCTGTCATCACGTGTCGATTCATTGCAGTTGCTAAATAAAAAGAAGAAAAAAAAATCATTTGAAAAGGTAGTCTACCTCTGCCAGCTTCATGCTTGGATGCAACCTGTCAGAGTATTTGGGGGTTTAAAGTCATGTTCGATGTCCACTGTGTCCTTGAATCGTAAATTACAAAGAGCAGGTTCATGATGCAATACGCACTCACAGTCTTTATCATCTGCTCCTCAATGGGGTGGAAAACAAACTAGCTGAACAAAACAAAGGAAAAGCACCTCTCGGCAAAGCAGTCACAGGACTTTGAAGTTATCTAACATGTCTTCAGAGAGACTGACTTTGATGTTCAGAAAACTCCTCTCAAACAGTGACACATTCCCCTGAAAATAATTGTCAAATGTGTTCCTGAGCACACTGACTGCCCCGCAGGCAGCACAGGCATGAACTCTTATTTATTCTTAGTTCAAAATTTCTCGCTGTTTTATGAACTCATTGTTCAGCGTCATGAGTTTTGCCACATGACATGTCGTGGTAAGAAGTTCACGGTTTGAAGTGCTGAACGCTGTCATCCGTCGTGTGGATTTAGCAGCTTTTTTTTTTTTTTTGACTTTTGATCCTTTCGCTTGTGAACTTTCAAACCTCGTGCCTGTGTACGGGGGCAGTGATTAACTGAAAGCTACAGAGTGGCAGGATAACGACTCTGTGTCTGACAACCAAGTGCATGTGTTGGAATTACAGCTCTGCAAAAAGACATCAATATTTTTACGACCTCACTCAGTAAAGGATGTTACTGTATAGGTCACACACACACATCTGTCAAATATCAACAACACTTTGTGCAGACCACCGAGGACCAATGCATGTCGCCTATTTCTTCTATACGTCTCATTTGTATAAATCTCCCCTTTTTTTTGCACAGCTCTGTTTTGAGCTCAGCTTCAGGCAGGGGCTGCATGAACCAATCAGCTGCTTGATGCCGTTTCCCACAATGCCTTGAAGAGCTCTAGGGGATATGACAGATGAGACGTTAAAAACACTTACAAATGTGTTAAAGACAAAAACAGCCCCTTGTTGGTCGGGATGCGTTGATTCAAACACCAGTGAGACCAAGAAATAAAGATTCACCAGGGCTGGTTGAGAACACAACTAGGAGTTTGATGGCTGAAGATACTTTAAAGGGATACGCCAACATTTTTTTTTTCGTGTCTTACCTCACTCCCGAGTCTATGACAAGCAGATAGACACCATTCTTTCGACTGTGCGTGCAGTAACAAAGGAGATACGGGCAGAGCTGGCACACTGCTAATTAGCTTAGCTCAAACGCTGGAAGTGCATAGGTAGTATTAGCCTGCCTCCTAAGCGAGCCGAAATCAGCAGTCAGAAGCTGATTTCATTTTAGCTCTAAACTCTGTAAATATATCACTTTATCAACATTTCAAACATTTTTAGTCGAGAAAGGAGCCGTTTAGGTGGAGGCTACTTATGCACTTCCAGCGTTTGAGCTAAGCTAATTAGCGGTGCGCCAGCTCTGCCCGTATCTCCCTTGTTACTGCACGCACAGTCGAAAGGATGGTGTCTATCTGCTTGTCATGGACTTGGGAGTGAGGCAAGAAACGAAAAAAAAATGTTGGCGTATCCCTTTAAATCTGATCAGATAAATAAGGACTGGATTGATGACCGACCCAGGAGTGTGTGTATGTAATTCATTTTACCTCATACCCCACCAGATACTGCTGTATTATGTTGCAGCAAAAGTTTAGTTCAACTTCTTTCCTGATTGACCCTTCGTTATCTAGTTTGAACCCTCTGTATTGGCTCCTTCATTATATCAATGGAGGTGGCCACATTCAGATGAAAGTAAAGCTGTTTTTGTTTTGTTTTTTACCTGGGGTTGTTTTTCCAGGGCTGAACCAGAGCTAATTCCAAGTTCAAGCAAACGGACTGATTGATCCATCTCCTGTTGGGAGGCCGGTTTGAATCAGAGAAAAAGAAATGCTGTGATAGCTTCTGTGCAGGTGTATATAAAAGAAAAACCGACACATGAATGTAAAATTATCTCTGTGTGAATTTGCCTATATATGGGGATCAAACAGAAAACAGAAAAAACACATTTCAACCTCAAGACTGACTGCCGAGTGTGTGTGTGACGGCATTTGGGGCTTGAAGGTGGGCGGCTTGAACACACCTAAATAATAAATACAAAAGAAAAAAAATCATACGTGAAGGAATGAGCACACAGTAAAAACTTCACTCACAGCCGTCCAGATCTTATGTTGATGTTCCTCCAAGCTCCAATTATGTACATTTGGGAAGTTCCTCTGATTCTTCTGAACCTCCTCCAACATGATTCAGACTCGGCCCTTGCTGCAGTGCACGCCATCCCACTCTGTCTTCAAGTCTTTGCTGTTTGCTGCCTCCTCTGAAGTTTCCTGTGAAGCCAAAATGTCCAAAACGAAATCACAACTCATTCAGCTCACTGACATTTCCCTCCACCCCACACACCTCTCCTCTCCCTCTCTCTCTCTGCCTCCACAGGTTGCTGTGAAGAAGATCTGATGGTATTTTCCCGTCCTCAGCTGGTGTCTCAGGTCTTGCAGTGTTTCCCTGTCCCTCTCAGATAAGCTACAACGTATTTACATTTCATTGCCCTTTTTTGCATCAGTGACAGCAGTGGCAGGGGAGAATTTAGCTCATATTTTATTAAACCAATCTGCAGCTATCGCGGTTGACTCAGAAACTTGGCGGGTCGTCTTGAAATGGGTACCTTTTAATTCATTATTTACAATTTCCCAGTGACACATGCACACACGCTCACACATGCAGAGCGATGTGACTGTCATACTGTGTGTTTGTGTATGTGTATGTGATGCTGCTGCAATCTAAAAAGCCAAGCTAGAGGATGCAACCAGGCATTGTGTCAGTCTCTCTCTCCCTCCCTCTTTCTTTATGTATGTGTATGCGTGTGGGTGTATTTTTAATTTGAATCCCCTGGTTCACATTCAATCCATATTTTTCTTTTATTTGGTCACTAATGAGGTTCCTATCTCGGTTCAAAGAAAAGCAAATTCTTTCAAGTATCATTGCAACTTTGGGGCTTGTTTATCAGCATCATTATTAAGTCATTGAGAAAAGACACAGTTTATGTTGCATCATTTATTGCATTAGCCTCCAAACAATATTCGGCCGCCAGACCGGCGGACAGGTTCTGTCTCCGGCACCTTCTGACTCCACGGTCTGATTGACTGTGAAATGACCTCTTTAGTTGTAATGTGGTAAAGTGAAACATAATATCTCTATAGCAGCCTAAGCTCAATGACTCATGCAGTATTAGCTTTGCTGCTTCCGCTCTCAGCATGCAGGGGCAGTTGTAGTTGTTTTCACATGCCCATTATGCATGCTTGTTGATGCCTGGAGACATGGTTATTTTTTCCTCCTTCATTTTCAGCCCGAGATTCGACTGATGTTGCGCTGAATTGCGTGAGCCAACTTTGACCCCTTGATGTTTCTTTGAAGAGAGGCCTCAGAATGAGCTCTGCGTTTTCTCTGCAGGGCCACCACCACCACCACCACCACCACCACCAACGCCCGCCGCGTTGTCTCTGCAGCTCTGGGACCAAAAGCCCCCCGTTTACCTGGAGTTACAGCCTGACACACCCAAACAAGCCCGGGTTGCCTCACATGTAAAGCTTTCTCTCCCTTTTGTGTGTGCCAGCATTCATTCTTGAATAGCACTGCAGCATTGCTGACAAAATAGTTACCTACCTCACCCCAGAATCCCTTCACACACACACACACACACATGCACACACACTCGCGCTCACTTCCTTTCTCTTTATGGATTCAGAGCCAGTCTTCTCTGGCTCCTTTGTTCCCCACTCCAGGCTGGGCTCAGATCCTCTCTGCTCTCTGTAAGCCCGCTCCGCTCTGTCATCAGGATTACAGGCTGTGCTGTAGCAGATTAATGACTGACAACTCTACACTCCTCTCAGCATTGCGCGGCACACACAGAGCTACTAGGAAAGGGAGCATGTGCACTGGTTGTGAGGGAGAGAGGAACAACTGCGGGGGAGATAATGCATTGTGTTGGTCTGAGAACAATATGTTAGCTGTGCGATTGTGTGTGTGTACTGTATGTGTGTGAAGTGGAATTGTGTGGTTCCAGGGCGTGCGTGACGGGGTATGTGTGTAAAATGTGTTGCGTATTTTTGAGGCGGAGGTGCGTGCGGCAAAAAAAAAGAAAAGCTTTTTAACTTCTCCACCTCAGTGCAGCACAGCAGGACGGAGAGTTAAGTCGGCGAACATGGGGCCTCTGTTGAACAAGCTTAGGGTTGATGTGTTTGTGTGTGTCTGCTCATGTGTACATACAGTATGCATGCCTGTGTGCTCTTACAGTCTTGAGAGCCCAGCAAGAGAAAAAAAGGGGCATTTCCAAGTCAACAACATGAGGGAGTGTGGACCCCTGACTGCCTGAGAAGGATGTCTAAAACATTCATCTCCTCCAATAACGCTTCCCAACGACAAACAAAACAGCTTCCAACTGCTTTGTTTGAGGCAAAGTGAAAGCAAACAACAAACTGAGAGCTAACACTTTCTGAAGTTTGGGATAAATTAGGCCACGATCTCACACCACCTCAGAGCCTCATAGAACATAGAAGCAGCTTATGTGTGTCATGAATTACTAAGTAGTAATATTTGGGGCTTCTCACAGCCATCAAACAGCTGAGGCTTAATTTCCTGAGACTTGCCCTGGAGTGTCCAGGAAAGTGGGCTGTCTGAGCCGCCATCTGAGGACTGAGAAGCTGCTGCTACTTGCATTTCGGCTGTGACATCCTTGAAATGCATTAAAATGTTTTTGTTGTTTTGTTAGTTAGAAGTCAGAGCCATCTAGCGCCCCTTGTCTCACACAGTGACTAATAGCAAATGATGGCAAACAGCTACATTCAGTGAAGTTCATTATGCTTATTTTCATTTTATGGTACTTAGCCTACCACTTTTATTACACAACACCTTTTTTCTCCACTCTATGTATCATTTGGCAATTTAGCCTTAAAGGTGCTACATAAATTTACTTTTTGTTATAGCTAACGCTGACACATACAAACTACAATAAAACCTCTACTTGTTGAGAGCAGATTGGACGCTGCAGTGACTCGGTATCGGAAAATGGCAAAGTGGTAGCTCGCCGATTAGCATGCTAAATTCAGTAGAAGATAAGAAGAGATAGAAATATTAGCAAAATAAGAGTCAACATTAGCTGCACCTTACTGACGCTTATTAATAAAGTTTGATACTGGACTTATGTTTCAGACTATAAACAGCTAATCCTGGCAATGTACTGTACTGTAGCAACAGCAAAACTTACAAATAGTTCCTATATGCACTGTTGAAGATTAAATCAGTAGTTTATATGTATATAAATTGTAGAAGCTTCACCAACAGTATAATTTAATATTTTAAGAAGACACTTCTACCTTTTCTTAGTAGATTTCTCAATGTAAGAGTAGGCTGAGGTGGGTTTTACCCCACTGATAATGTCTTAAAATACGACAACACACACCGGCCAGCTGTGGTAAAATACTTTTATAGAGCAGTAATCCATATCTGAAATATAGCATCCAAGCAGAATAGCTCTGATATGTACAGAACTCAGTTCACCCATTTTCTCATTTTATATTTGCTTTTTTTATGTAAATGTGTCAGTTCATGTGTGTGTTTATGTGTGTGTCTGTGTGTGCATGTGGACACGTGTAGCAGGTTGTCATCAATTACAGTATATTAAAAGTTTTAAATACAGGTCATAATAATTCTTTTTAAATGTCTCTGGATATAAAAGCTGGTGTTCTGACCCATTAATGAAGTCCATTAATGAAGATGAATTCTTCTTCTCCGTCGTCTTTTTTACCTAGAAACTCTATTCATTTCATCTTTTATAAATATGCTCTATCCTCTCTGCTGTATTGCCTGTTGTACTGTGCCCCTTGCCCCTTTCCACCCGCTATATATTCTCTTTATATCTCCTAATTGCTTCCTAACTGTGACTCATATTGTGGACTGAACTTTTTGCTTTTATTTGACTTCAGCACTTTTACTTCCCTGCACCAGTATCAAACCTATAAGTGCTGAAGAGGCATTTTAAGAGCAGTAACAACATGTGCGCCCCAGTCAAACCATTCTCATCAACTCCAACAGCAACAGCTAAAACCATAACCTCTGTAGCTCTTCCTCCTCCCACAGCTTTGTGTTTGAATTTTAATTCTCCAAGTCCCTTCCACACTTGTTTTTCAATCAAACCACCACAGTTAAACATTTGTAGTTTGTGTTTTTTAAAAGTTTTTTTAAAGAACGTTATGCAGTGCATTACAGTATCAAAATGTCTCTTCCTTCATCCGACGCTCAGAGGAACCAGAAGCATTTCTTCCTGTTCTTCTTGGTCGTGGCAGGCGGCCGCACCGCTTGAGGGGAGTCTTGTTGGTGGGGTGTGGTGGCCTGGGGAGTGGAGGGCTGCGGGGAGCCCTCCGGAGGGTCGCCCACCTTCCATGTGCGTACCACCTGCCCTTCCTGCAGACGAAAGTCATGCTCCACACTGCAGAAAAGAGAAGGAGAAAAAAAAGGAAAGAGAGGGACAATGCAGTGGTGTGTTACTTCAACCTGCAGCCATTGATTTTTCGATTTTCCTGAGGGAAATATGTGTCTTCTTTAGCTGCTAAATGCTCCGCCGTGTTTGCCAGCTAGTCTCTAACTCGCTGTTTCGTGCTGAGCAAGTTTGCACACAGCGTGTCTTTAGAGATTATTTGCTGAAAACAGCTACAAGACGAGAGTGGTGGTGAAGAGTGAACAGAAAACCGTAACGTTGCAGGTTGGACAACTGAACAATGAGCTGAAAGTCGCCGTAAAGCCCTGTGACGCTGAGAGGGCAGAGAGAGAGGCCCTTGCGCATTCAGGTGACAATTTTCTCTACTGTAGGTTTATGACTATGAGTGACCTCCTCACCTCACACTCACACTGTTATTTGATATGTTATAAAATATTTATCACAGAAAGTGTGCACAGTGCAAGGTGTTATCAGGAAACTGGTGTGAAAAACCAGTGAAGACTCCCACATGTGCCACATCCTGGTGGACAATAATGAAGCTGTTGACAAAGTGAATCAAGTGCAAAAAAACGCTGAGTGTCACAGAAATGTTGCAGCACCAGGAGGGATCCCAGGACTGCAGCTGACACGCACACCAAACGAAAAGTCAGCAAGGTGCATCGTCAAGTCACATGACAGTTTCGCTCAAGGGGGGTCCACTGCCGAAATGAGATGTGAACCCTGATGCACCTCTGCAGAAGCTATAGGTAAAGGTAAGCAATAATAAATGAATGCATCTGCAGTAAAGGAATAAGGACAATATTTGCTTGCTGAATTACTTTTGTCAGCAGTTGCATGTTGGATAAGCTTTTTCCCCCCGTGAACTGATTCTTTTTCCCCTCTTTTCTTTTTTTTTTTTTTATTCATTTCACTTTGCTGCTATTCTTGCTTATTATGCAGTGGCCTAGTTAGCTGGTGTTTCTCATCACAGCACAGATGCTGGAAATAAAGAGGACTCCCTCGGTTGACGATATGAGGAGAGAAGTGCTGCAGAGGAAGCAAGGAGGACTGAGCTCAGCACCAGCAGCAGCAGCAGCAGCACCAACACAACCACCAGCAGCAGCAGCAGCAGCAGCAGCAGCAGCAGCAGCAGCCGTAGTGGAGCCTGGAGTTCTCAAGCAAGAACAATGAGGACTCTCACATTCATATCCATCTGGCTTCAAACCTCCCACTCCCTCAGTCACTCAACCACTTCACTCTGGATGCCCACTGGTGTTCTAATGCACGAACAAAAAAAAAACACAAATGAAACATCAAAATCCAGACAGGAACACAGTGCAGGCAACGGGTGCGGACAGAGTAAACAGTAAAAAAGTGAGTGGGTACAAAGAGCAGTGAAGAGGATTTCTTCTCTCCGCAATATTTACAGCAGGTAGGGAAAAAAGCTACTTCAACTAAACCTCTTTGTGGCGGCTGGGACTGCTTCACAGCTTGAAACAAACCTCCAAAGTGGTGTAAAATGAGGCGCTGTAGTCAGTACAAAGGCAAGTTGATGGAGTCTGTATCTGCCGTTCTACCGCCCCTTAAATGAATAGAGTAAATAAAGTGTCCCATTCCTCCATTTTATTTTCGCAGCCTCTATATTTGTGCCACCATACAGCTCGGCTCCCTATAGAGTTCCCCAGTGACTCCTGCCTTGTGTCTGCTGTGTTCCCGCTTTGTGAAAATGAATAGCCCCGGTCCACAGCTCTGCGTGATCAAGGCACACTGGCGCTGTAGGGAGCTGTCCACCCTCAACCTTAATTATCTGCACACTGAGCCCACAAACTGTGGCAGGCAGGAAGCTGTGAACCTAACACACTTCTTCCCGCAGCTCTTCTTCTGTCCTCTGCTCTTACTTTTTGGCTTACAATACAGGCCCAGCCCCCCCCCCCTCAACTTAAGGCCCTGCCTGTGGGTAAATTAGAGGTGTTTTACAGATGATGCAGGCCATATTTCAGATGTAGTGTCAGTGTGCTACAATGTATAGTTTTCAAAACTTGAGAATAGAGACTATCGTGCAAGTGGGTTGCCTTCAAGAATTACAAGCTCTCCCTTGTGTTTCCACAAAAAATGCACAGTAACAGCTGTGTATGTACTATAAAGTCCCCCCAAAGCTAAAATAGTGTTTTGTTTGTTGTCATTTCACTTTCACTGAATGGGCTATACAACATGTCTAGATTCTTATCGTGCAATAATCTCATCTGGGAGCAGTCTTATGAAATCCATTCTGCAGCAAGCCCACACCGCCAGAGACATAGAGCACGATCTTCAGAGACGAGGAGAACAAGGAGTCCTGCAGCAGCAGATGGTCTGGCCTCTGCTGAGACCTGATCTCATCATCATGGAGTCAGTCTGGGTTTTACATGAAGAGGCAGAAGACATTGAGACAGTCTGAGTCCACAGAAGAACAGACTGTTGCAGGTTCTCCGAGATACAAGAACAATGGTGGTTTCAGACTTTTCGACCCCACTCTATTTATTAACCACTATAAAGAAAATATATACAGTAAATCCCAAAATGTTCAGATGGCTTAATAACTAAGCACCTGGGTCTGTATTCATAACAAAGCCGTGCACAGCTAAGAGCCCAAGACCAAGAATCAAACGCAGCATAAATGCTAAGAAAGAAATCATCAATAGGGAAAAGAGATGAGTCTGTAAGAGTCTATAAGACTATATCTAGCACTTTTACAAAAATGCAGCCCAAAGCACTTCACATAGTCAGGCAAAACAATAAAAAACCCTCCCACAAAAGTCAATAACACAGTAAAGGATAAAATAAGCACACGTGATTAAAAAAAAAGGGATATAAAAATCAATCCTAAAAACATAAAGACTAAAGTCTCCACATTAGAGGTTAAAAGCCGGATTAACTTTTCAAAAAATACTGATTGAGCTTTTAATTAGCCCTGTATGGGATGTGCGGGCGCTGCAGTTAAACTTTTGAACTGAGGAATATTTGCACAGACCCGTGTTAGGAAGGGTAAATGTGATTTTAAGAATTAAACAACCATATCAGATGCTAATTATCCTTCAAAGCAGAGTGTTTAATGTGTCCCAAAACATCTCCAGAGGAGATCTTTTATTTCTGCCTTTACATGTATCTGAATTTATGATCCTCTACTTCCTGCTGGTTGAAACAATTATAACCTCAGAGTTTCAGTGGGAGGATCAAAGTGATGCCAAAGTCAACAACACATCAGTCAGAAAAAAATCCATGTTTCTTGTTGTAAAACTAAAGCTGGTGCACTTGTCCGTACAGTATCCGTTCCCACTGTGTGTCCTTTACTTTGCACACGTTATTCCATCCTCAGAGATTTGCTGTATAAATCTCCTCTCTCTTTTTTTTAATCATTCAGTTTGGGACACAGTGACCTTACCCAAGAGCAGTGCATCTCTAGAGGGGATTGACTCAGCAGATTTGTAGTTATCGCATAATTCGCCTGCTATTCAGAAAAGATTATTTACAACCGCCATGTGAAACAACTAGAGAGAGAGATTACACTCGTTTGATTTTTAATTAACAATATTACTAACTGTAGAAAGACTCATATGACTGTGTGTGGTGCTGCAGAGAGCTGGACAGCAGGCAGCAACCTGCCCCCTGGTTTCACTCTCTGTAAATGAGGATGTTAACAGATACAAGCTAAAAAATCTGACAGGCTGAAAACAATATTTTAGAATAATATAGGCACAGAGCAGAGGTTGAGCAGGTCTTCATCTCTTTTTCATCCTTCCATCTATAAAACATTCATACAACAGCACCAGCAGGAGATCATCATTTCTCCTCTTCTATCTCCCCTCCTCTGTGCTTTTGCTGAGTAGCGGAGGAGAGACTTTGAGCAGCAGAGATATAGTAGTGCAAAGGCAATCAGCTCCAAATATCTTTACAATTTCTTTCTGCTATGGGCTGAACATCCTTTTTCTTTTTTCTTTAAAAAAAAAGAAAAAAAAAGAGAGGACATCTCATTTCAGGAGGAATTACATGAGCAGTCAGTCTCAGCAGAGAGCCATGTTCATCTGTGATGAGGTACCACACCCACAGATGCTTATATACCAACACACAACACAAAACACAACCTTTTCAACATCAACACACACACACACACACACACACACACGCTTCCCTATTACTACTAAGGAGAACAGGCTGTACCTCGACTTATTACACTCTCCTCGGACTATTATTCTGAGATGGTCGACTCGCACCAGCTGTTTGGCTGCCACACACACACACACAGTGTCCCAAACTATGGTCTGGCTTTAAAAATCCTTCTTTGATACCTGCATTAACATTCAGATTGCACTGATTTTGAGAGGGAGTGTGATGTTTTGAACAGTGTGTGTGTCCATCTCGGCATTGTTTGATTCTCGCACAAGATGGTAATTTATCCGGCCGGGCGTGATTTTGTTTAGCTTGTTCCTTTCAATAAACTCTGCAGCAGTCTGATATGAAACACTTTAGAATATTAGAAATAAAAGGATCTTCTTCAAATGCACACAAACACACACACACACTCACTCCCCTCAGTGTTGTTTTGTAAGTTTGCCTCAATTTGTACTAAATTATATGTAAAGCAATTTCACTGTGTTATCCAACTTAAATTCAATTAATTAACAATAGGTGTACCCACACAGTGCAATTTTCTTGAAAACCGTATGCAATTCCTTAGAATATAGTAAAAGTATAGGTGTGGGCCAGAGGGGTTCTATAGCATTGATCAATACTTGTGAAGTCATTCAAGGCTAGTCAGGTGAAGTCAAGACTAAGCAGAAACTCTGTGAGAATCACTTAGAAATATTGGGCAGTAAGTGCATTGATTGACCGTCTAGAATTTGGCCAAGCAATGAAACTAGAATGAAACAGAGAAAAGAGAAAATTGGTGGTAACACAATTACACCAGTAAAGTGAAATCAGAAGCCTCTAACAAAGAGGTAAGGGCATCACGAAATAAAACACGACTGAAGAGCCTACGGCCCGGCGGCGAGTGGCTCTGTGATGCTGCTCTCCAGCTCTAAGGCCATTCAGTGTCGCATGATTGCATGTTTCCAGTAAACACTTATGGAAGGACTTGTCATGGGTATTGATTACTGTGTCTATAATAGCCAAAAGCCACGGATGTACGTCAAGCACTGCCTGTGGGATTGTGGGTAGCTGCACCCTGCAGTGGAGGACTCTCCACCAGAGGAAGATGATGGAAACAGTGAAGATGTCTGTGGAGTGAAAACATAGGCTGCTACGTGTTTGTGCCAGCGGGGGAAGAGATGCAAAATTATAGGAAACACCCTCGAGTGCTTGAAATCATTTCACTGCAGAAGAAAATACTTTTTGATGCAAAAAAGTACTCCTTTTTGCATGAATTTGACAAATATCAAGAGATAAATGATCAATAAAAATGTGAATACATGATTAAAGCTGAGATATAGATTTGTCATAATGCTGTTGCCAGCATGTTAAAGGGATAGTTCAACATTTTGGCAAATTGGCCCATTGCCATAATCCCTATAGTCATAGCAGTAGGTTCGTTACCTTTAATTGTTGGTGCAAGCTGTTTTTTAGAACGGCGGAGCAGAGCCGTGAGCTGCTCAGAGCTACGCTACGGAGGCTAATGGGATTTCTTGGTTTCCCTCATCAAACTCATCAAATACACAATCCGACAACTCAAAAACGCTCTGGTGGACAAGTTGTGACCTTCACATTCACCACGCTATGAGATAATAACAGAACGCTACGAGACAAGAGTTGTTTTCAAGGCAAATGCAGAGACTTCTTGTCGAAAAACTACTCCCAACAGGAACGTGCATCAGCGGTTTTGCATGAATTTACCTAGAAAACAACTCGTAACGTTCCGTTTGATGAGGGGAACCAAGAAATCCCAATCCTCCGTAGCGTAGCTCTGAGCAGCTCGCGGCTCTGCTCCACCAATCTAAAAATAGCTTGCACCGACAATTAAAGGTAACGAACCTACTGCTATGACTATAGGGATTATGGCAATGGGCCAATTTGCCAAAATGCTGAACTATCCCTTCAACATACAGTACACAGAAAGACAACGCTTGTAAAATGTTTTTTTTTTTACTGATTTTCACTTATTTGACTTCATTTGTTTGCAGGCCAACATTTGATCAGTTCGCCCAACAGTCGTCCAGTGAAAATACCAGACTAAACTAAAAGTCAGTCTAGATCCATTTCCCATGGAGATAAAAGGCTATAAAACAGAGACAAGAGTCTTCGCTCAAGATATTTACATTATGATAATGAGAATTTGTTTTACACCTACACACAATGAGATAATTCAATCGTTATCTCAAGCTGGACGCCCAGTCAGACAGTTTTCCCATTGTCAGCTTCACTTTATTGACAGCTGGCTGAGGCATCTTGTTTTGCTTTTGTCTGCTCGTGATTGACAGCGGGCGGCTTCCAGTGTAGCCACAGAGCTATCACAGGAAGTTTTATAGAGGAAGAAAAAAAACAGTGAAATCACTAATCCTGCATATCCAGACCCCCCTCTCCACCCACACAACTCAACCCCCCCTGCCCCCTCAGCCCCCGTTCATCAAGCTCACAGAGATCTGGGGGAAATCTCATCACAAAAACTGAAGATATACGGCAGGCTTCACTAACAAGATAGTGGACTCGGGCTCAAACCAATTGAAATTGATGTCTGCAACAAGCTGAGATCGGTGAGGCAAAGTATTATTTCAGTTTGTATACGGCTGGGAGGAGGAGACCGTCTGACTGAGCAAGAAAAAACAGACAGTGACAGTGTAAACATGACTTCTACCTCGGGGACTCATCATGGTATGATTTATGCTATTCATGGTAGGGGTTGACTATGCGGTATAATTTATGGTAATCATAGGATGCTAAAAGCCTAAATGCACATCAGCAGCAGTCAGATCACATTTCACCACAACACCTCTTTAGCATAAGACACAACAATACATCGTATTGAATCTCTGTGAGCTGGGATTCAAATCTGTGGCCTTTTCAAGGTCACTATGTTTGGCTTCATAACTAAGTGCTAAAGTTCTTGGCAGCATTTCAGAATAAACAAAGGGAAACCTGTTGTGGATAATTTTAACCTTGTGTAGCCATGATATTACTCTCTTCCTGCATCTATGTCCTCTGTCTGGCACCTTTGTTTTCCGTTGTAGGATAATAAATATCTAATATTTACATTTACATAGCAGCTACTCGTATAGATTCCACTAATGTGACCTTATTAGTGACCCCTGGCGCTTTCCTACGGTGCTTTGTATTCAAAAAACCAACAGCACAGCCATCCACAGAGAGAGAGAGAGAGAGAGAGACTCTCATCTTGTTTGTCTTTGGTTCTCTCCATGTGGATGGATAAATAACACAACATGCTGTTTATTGAAGAGACCAGATGATGAACCTGGAAGGTTTAAGATCAGAGAAAATCCTCTGCATCAAATAGCTTTGTAAATAAAGAGCAAGTGAGGTTAAGATTGATTACTGAGGAAGCATAAGCTCGGGATGAGGAAATAAAAAGCAGATGTAGGCCAGGAGCTTACAGTCCCATCAGAGTTAGCTTGTACCAGCTTAAGACCTGACCTGCTATTGTGGTCTAACTCTCAGTGCTTTGTTTACTTTGTAGAGCTCATTGTACCATGGGAAGACGCTGTACAAAGTGTATAAATGAGACAAGCTTACTGAACCAGCAGCCAAAAGCTACGCTGGCAGTGCCGAGCATCCAGGATCTGCTCTGTGGGAAAAAAAAAAGAAGCTGTTTGCTGTAAATTCACACTCATTACTGGTTTACTTTGGGAGTTCACGGTGCGTGCATGCTGCTATCACCTAACTGCCTCTGTCAGCGGCTGCTTTCAGCAACCTGATTAGTAAATGTAGCATGAAAGTGGTAGTGATAGGTCAGACGTCGAGCTGTGGCAACATAAATACATCATGTTTGGCTGTTAATGGACAAAATAGTTAGCTTCATTTTTAAAAAACACTTTAAGAGAAAAGCTGCACTACATTTTTTGGCAACTTAACGTCACAGCTTTGTTTTTGCTAAGTTTATACGATGAACTTATGGCACTTTGGAGTCAAATATATACAGCTGACAATGAACGCATGGAACTCCTTACTGTTAGAGAATAATTTCACTTTTACCACTGCCAATAACTAACCTCACACAGAACAGAAAACAAGGGTTTTATGTAGGGTCATAGGTTTTCTTGTTGTTGTCATTTGCATTTGTTTTACCCTTTTATTTTATTTTATAACCACTGTGCATTGGATATGTATCTTATTATGTTCTTTGATGCAGATGACAATCCAATTGTGCAGATTTAATGTAAGTTTTTGTTGACTTGTCTTGTCTTTTGTCTCGTTGTGATTGTAAATGTATGTTTAAATGTACTGGTTTTAAATGTGCGGTGCCCTAGAGCGCAGCTAACGGGGATCCTAACAAATAAACAAAATCTGACATTCACTCTGTTTTAGCTCTGTTTTTGATCTCCACCAGCTTCTTGGGGAAATATCTGGCTCTGTAGCTGCTAAATCTTCCACTATGTTCACCAGGTGGTTGCTGAGCAGGTAGAGAGAGCACAGTGGGTTTTTTCCACTGAACTACACAACCACCTGCTGCATCTGGAAACAATACTGATGAGTTAACGTAAAAAACAATGAACCCCTAAAAACTGCTGTAAAGCTCTGCAGAGCTCAGGGGGAAACTGCGTAATAATCAGAGGGTTTGCAACTATGGCAACTTTAGATATATTGTTGCTAAAAAGATGGATCACAAAACTTCAAATTCGACCTTAGATGTCTTTAAACGTGCCACAGCTGTAACAGTTAACCTTTCATTCAGTATGACTGCAGTTAGACTATAAAGTTTGAGCTATAGTGTGGTTAACCTTTTCTCCTGAACTGCTGAGTGTGTCGTTTCCATACAGTCGAACAGTGACTCTAAGTATAAGCACTTTTTCTCTGTGTGTGTGTGTGTAGTTAAACACAACTTTAGTGTGTGTCTGTGTCGACACAAACTGATGGTTCATATTGAAGAAATTGGACCAGGATTTACTGTTCGGCCTCCTGCGGCTGTTTTGGGCCAAATTTAGTGCAACATATGTGATGAGGTGTGCTCACACAGTCTCTGCTAAATTTCAAGCCAGTTTTTTTTTTTTTTTTTTTCCCTCAGCACCCGCCCACAACGGATATTTATCAGCTGCTCAGCGATGACACCAAAGTATATTATATTGTAGAGTTTTCCTGTTCCTTGTGAAAGTTTTCTAAGTTGTATATTTCTGCATCTCGTCCTGGTACAGTGAGTCAGCTCGGGTGAATTAAAAGACGTGAGGTGATGGCTGCGAGCGAGCACGGAGCAGCTCTACCTGTTTGTCCTCAGCACCACTGAGGTATTGAGTGATAGCTGCTGGAGCGGAAGGCTCTGATGGATGAGTGGCTATTGAGGGAGATCTGAGAGCAAGAGAGAGAGAGGGGGAGAGGGGGAGAGGGAGGTGTGACGGCAGGGTGGCAGTTTGCCATTTGAAAAAAAAAAAAAAAACAACAAGGAGAAGAATCCATCCATCTTTATCTCTGTCGTACCTATTCATAAATGCACTGTAACACAACACTGAAGCCATCTTCATAGGTTTCTATGCGCGAGGGGTGTGTTTTGTTTTGCCTCTGTGGCATTTGGAGGTGGGGCAGATAAAGACAGTCTGCAGGGGTAATGAAGATTAAGGACCAAGGTGAGCCATGGGGGGATCGTTGTGCACAGATGCAGAAAATAGGGAGCTGATTAACAGCAGCACACCTCCACTGTTATTTTTTTTGGATGACCGAAGAGGTGAAATCGTATAATAATAATAATAATAATACTAATAGGCGTATTTAACAGAATAACAGTGTTTTGTTTCGTTTTGCTATGGCTGCCAAGACAATATACAGGCTTTAATTGTTTCAGGTGATGGTTTCTGGCGTAGCTGCGATACAAAAGAGGGTCACACATCATTGACAAGAAACTAATATAGAAAATAAAATAAACAAATCCCTAATGTGTATGAACGTGGCTGATTTCAAGCTATATTTGCATGCAAATTATACATGAATAAAATAAATAGGCTACAATCCTTGTGTTCTTTGCGCACAAGAAGACCATGACATGTTGTTGTCAATACATATTTGTTCTGTACATGAATACAGTTTTCCAGTAACCTCCAGAATAACTCTTTATGAAGTTTTAGTAAATTAAAAATAATGGTTTAAATACTGTTAATAAATCATGCAAAATGTTTAATGGAGAAGTAATAGGACAGTAAAAGCAAAAGAATCACATTCTCTCTGGTTATTTGACTTTTGAATTGAAAACCTTTCATGCTTTAACATTTATTTATTTTCTGTATTTAAATATGTTCTTATGTGTTTGATTTTTATCATGAATAATGTTGTTTTGAGCCTTGTCCTGTTGTAATGGCTCTATAAGATCACCTACGCAAGATTGTGAATGTTTTTGTTTGTCACTGTCTGTGTCATCGCAGTAGTCATCACGACAAATTTATTTTCAGAGCAATTTATCTGATGTTTATTTGCTAATAGGTGGATGTTGGTGTGGAGGCGCTGCAGTCGTCTTCCTGAAAACAAGTGGTCAACTGTGTCATTTCTAAAAAATCTCTCTGATGTTGCCAAACAAGAAGGACGGGGAGGCGTCGCAGCATCAGTATGTAGTAATTATCAGATGGTCAACCAGCGTCTGAAAACCCTCGGCACCTGCAGTGTTTAATAAAAACAAAATTGTGTGTAAAAAAAAAACAAACAAACCACAAAAAAAGTGCTAAGCTATTTCTCTGAAGAAACTGTGCGCCATTATCCTCATTTGAACAATAATCATGTCCACGGCAGGCTTTTCATCCCGTCTTTTGTGGCTGTTGAGAGCAACTATAAACACTCGCCTGCAGACAAGGGAGGACGACACGTCGTGCAAACTAATTCATTTCAAGCTCAACTCATTCATGCTGGGGGAGCCAAAGCGATTTCTTCAAACCTGCCAATCCCAAAAATGATGTTTATAAATGATCTATAAAAACCTTTAGTAGATTATTACCAATAATTACCGCTTGCACTGCCTATACATACGATTAGACGATAATGTATGGGAAGCTATTGCTCATGTGCATGAGGATTTAATATCTCATCCATCGATCATGTCTCATAATGACATGAGCTCGGTGCCAAAGCAGGGAGAAGATTGGGTGCTAGTGGAGGAGCTTTAGGGATCTAATTTAGCCGTGGGTGTGATTCTAAAGTGATTAGTATTTATATGACACATCATCCACATTAGGCAGCGCTTCCCTGTTCCACATGCCACTCTTTATCTTCCTCTCTCCTCCCCGTTTCAAAGACATGGCACGACGGTGATGGGCACCATCTGGCACTCACTGTTGGCACAACTTGGGCTCTGTGATTATTGCCAAACAGCATGAACAAGGGTTCTCGCTCTCCCTCTCCTCTTGGTGTGTCTTTCTCTCTCTCTCTCTCTGTCTCTTTTGCTCCCTCTCCCTCTCTGTTTCACACCCAGCCCCTATATCTGTCATTTCTTCACACAAACAAACTCACGAGTGGATGGATACACATTTGCAAGGACGTATAACAATTTCTACAGTTTCAAATTTCCAGTGAATGATCTGAGACGAATGTGTGTTTATGTGTGTGTGTTTTTTGACTTCTTTTAAGACGTATGCACTGCTTGCTAACACGTCACACACCACTGTGCCTGTTATTTTGTGACCGTGGTGCTGTCAGCAGCGGTTGCAGGAGAAAAACAGAGGATATGAAACAAATAATACTCTTCATTTCTATTCTCTTGTTTTCTTGCTGTGAAAATCTCGTGCTCCTGCTGGCTGAACATTTCCTGTGTGTAGTTTCATATGAATGAGACTGATGCCTACAGTGTATTTTCCTCCCCTCTCCCCTGTGAGATGCCTGTTGCTCCGCGGCTCAGCCTGAAGTAAAGATGGATTACTGCAGAAGAACTGCCTGCCCTGCCCTTTACACATTTCACACACACCACTTCTCCATTATCAGCCTCATCCACGGGGATGAAGTGCTGCGCATGTGCACGCACACACACACACACGAACACAACACACACACACACACAGGTCTGAAAGCACTGACGGGGTTGTTAGCAAAAGGTCAAGTCAAGAATCTGACAAATCTTTTCTTTTTTTCAGATAAAACAAAAACCTCTCATATCTAGTTAAACTGAAAGAACAATATAGGCCCCATTTTTCCTCTCTTGATGTCTTTCTATCACTTTCCGTTTCTCTGTCTATATATTTGTGGTTAAAGATACGACATAAGAAATAAGAAATCTGTTCAGGTTCGGATCAATTTCTTGGCAGATATGGACAACCTGGCGATTTAAAAGATCAGAAACAAGTAAATCCAGGCTCTGCTGTGAGGAGATTATGCCCTGATGTTGATACACAGCAGGGACTTACCCTGAGAATTCAATAGGTGTATTATTGACCCATCGGTAAGCTGTCTGATTTCTTTGGGTGTAACATTTGCACTGCTTGTTTTCTCTCTTTTGAGAAAGAAAAATTCTCCTCAGTTTGAACAATAAAGGCAAAAACTTTAAACTAATTATGGCCAGCAAAATTCCATTCGCTGCATTTCCATTCTTTAATTAACACTGTGTGGATATGGATGACACAGTCTACCTTTTACTAAAATACTTCTACTATTAAGGCCAAAATTGACCTTCTTTTAGCTCTGTGTTTGGTCTCCACCAAAATGAAAACAGTATCTGACTTCTCTTTGGTGTTGAGCAGGTAGTGTAATGATTTTTTTTAGGCTTTTTTAATAATGAAAACAGCTACATGTCTGCAACAACACTACGAGCGGTGGAAATCAACCAGAGCAAGTTAAAGGGATAGTTCAACATTTTGGCAAATTGGCCCATTGCCATAATCCCTATAGTCATAGCAGTAGGTTTGTTACCTTTAATTGTCGGTGCAAGCTATTTTTAGAACGGCAGAGCAGAGCCGCGAGCTGCTCAAAGCTACGCTACGGAGGCTAATGGGATTTCTTAGTTTTCCTCATCAAACTCATCAAATACACAATCCAACAACTCCAAAACGCTCTGGTGGACAAGTTGTGACCACATTCAACACGCTATGAGATAATAACGGAACGTTACGAGACGGAGTTGTTTTAGAGGTGAATTCATGCAAAACCGCTGATGCGCGTTGCGTTCAGGGACAGTTTTTCAGCAAGCAGTCCCTGTATTCTTCCTGAATACAGCCATTTTCGAATAGCCTCGAAAATGGCTCCATTTCTTAACTTTCCATTATTATCTCATAGCGTGGTGAATGTGCAGGTCACAACTTGTCCACGAAAGCGTTTTGGAGTTTTTGGATTGTGTATTTTATGAGTTTGAAGAGGGAAACCAAGAAATTCCACTAGCCTCCGTAGCGTAGCTCTGAGCAGCTAGTGGCTCTGCTCCGCCGTTCTAAAAATAGCTTACACGACAAATAAAGGTAACGAACCTACTGCTATGACTATAGCGATTATGGCAATGGGCCAATTTGCCAAAATGTTGAACTATCCCTTTAAGGAAAGGTTGTGGTTACAAATCATACTGTTTAAAAGGCAGAATTAAATGGACCCTGAACTTGTCCAAAGGTCAGGGTCAGGGTCTAGTTCACTGAACACTGTGGAGCTCAGAATAGTCCAATATAAACATAGTTTCTTACGATACTGGGCTGCAGAATTTCTTTTTTAAGTTGCTTTTGAAATTCATATTATCTCTTCTCTCACTCTCTTTTACACACACACACACACACACACACACACACACACACACACACACACACACACCACACACACACACACACACACACACACACACACACACACACACACACACACACACACACACACACACACACACACACACACACACACACACACACACACACACACACACACACCGGCTCCTCTGTCACTGTAATATACTCTGCTCTGTTTCTTCTGTCGCTTTTGCTTCGTTGCTTCCTCAAATACAGATGCACTCTCCCTCCCTCTCCTTTTACTTAACCTCTGTATTTTCCCCCGGATTTCATTTTATATTCTATTCAGTCAGGTCTTTTCGCTCCCTGTTATGATAATGGTAGAGAACTGTCAATGTTTAATGAATGGCTGGAGGCTGGATACAGGTTCAGAAATATCCTCATAACTGTGAACATGAGAAGTTCATCTATAATTCGCTCACACATCACTGTGTTTCAGAGGACCTCAGCTAAACACACACACACACACACATGGGGGCCCAGATTTATTTTGGACAAGTAAGTTTGCGTTGATTTGCATATTGTATGTATAGTGCAGATGTTGGTTTCCCTGAATAAACTGCGCACGGAAAACACATCAGGTTCTGGTTCATTTGGCCGTAGAGGGGGAAAGCAAAGCTGTAAGTAGCTGCCTGGGCAATCTTTCCTGCTCACCTCCTCCCTGACGCTCCTCTCACCCCTCTCTCCTGCTGCTCCGATACCCAATCCAGAGCTGCGAGTTTGCACCACTTCTCCTCATCCCCATTTAGGTGTGAAATGTATTTATATTCAAAGCTCAGAAAAAGTGAGGGCGGAGAGAGAGAGAGCGGAGGAAGTGACACAAGCAATCTAGTGGAAAAGGCGCCTCTTTCTGATGTCTGTAAAATAGCATATTCGTCTGGATAAAACCAGGACAATGAGAAGCTGTCAGTGGTTATGGGGCCAGTGTTGGGACCATGTGGAGAGTATTTGAATTGGAACTGCTATGCCTTTCTGGGCCACATGAGAAAGTGAATCAAAGGCGGTGAAAGGAGACTCGAGTCCACGCCGAGAAGTGGCACTCTGGAGACGGGGGGAAGTAGACAGAAGCACATTATAGAGGGCAGGAGTAATGTGAATGAGGGCTCCATGCACCACGGCCCACAGCTCTTAACGCTGCCTTGAGTGACAGAAAGACACTATGCATTCTTCTTCCTACTAGATTCTCCACTTTAGAGTACGAGCACTTCATATTCCCTTGACTCAGGTGCACAGACAACTGATGTCCCCATGCGCCGGTATGGATTTTTTCTTTTTTTCCATTTTAATGCGACAAATTAATTCTCACTGAAACTTATCAGCCCACATTTTACTGCCTGTTTAACCATGCAAAACATGTCGCACTGCTCCATCCAGGGGATGTATCGGACAAAACGTGTCTGGCAGCCACCCTTCAGCCACACCAGGCCAACAGAGAGATGTCTCCAGGTCTCTTTTAACAACTTTTATTACTTTTTAAAATCTTTTAAAGCCGCCGTGATTAAGTTTTCATGTGGATGAATATTTCACCGCACCCTAGAGTTAGGCATTTGTTTAAAAAAAGGAAGGAGAGAGAGAGAGAGAGAGAGTAAATGGGTGAGATACTATGAGAGGTAGGAATAGGAAAAAAAAAAAAGTTGGAGATATTGAGATGCATGAAGAGTCATCCCAGTTTCCTTCCCGGTGCCCAGTCTCTCTCTCCAGTGTCTCTTATGCTCCACCACCTCACTCTCTGGTCTATCGCAATCGAAAGACAGCGTGCGAGTATCCACTCCTGTCATGCAATGTTGTGTCAGTGGAGATGTGCGTCAGGAAGCGCTGATTCATGATGGGTGTGTGGTGAGAATGGCGAGTGATGAGTTGTTACTGTAGGCGCTGTCACAAAATGTTCGTCTCAAACCCTCCCAATGGATCCGTCCACAGCCTCCGTTCGACGAGTCTTGGAGACTCAGAGGAGGAAGCCTCCTCCTCTCCTCCACCACCACCACCACCACTGGCATACATATGCGTATCAGTGATGTGAGGAGGCATTCATTGACAAACAGGATACTTAAAGAGTCAGCGCAGACTGTAAATGAGAGGACCGGAGAGACAACAATACAAGTGTGAAATGATGCCACAGTACAGATATTAAACAAGCATGAGTGGCATCCCCACAGATAGCAGCAAGCAGGGAGGGGAGAAGGAGCAGGACTGCTTCCTCAGCAAGCCCCTTTTCTCAATTATCTGCTGCTCAGCGAAGGCGATGACGGATTGTGTTTGGGAAAAAAAAAGAAAAAAAAAGAAACCTCTTTGTGGACTCATAGTTTAGCTGAAATCGTATGGTCCAGAGAGTCATTAATCCATCTCAGAGTAGCAGCCCATCGAGCTCCTCCAGCCAAATGCGTGATCGAGCAATAGACAGAGCAGCGGCTGAGATAAAACAGCGCAGCACAGATCTGATTAAGGCTGCCATCTCCGCACACTCCACGGGGATTAAGCACAACACTTCCTTGTTAGACCTCCCTACTTTGTTTCAAACGGCACATTCGCCATTAGCAAAAAAAACCTGAAAAAATAAAAATAAAAATCACCACTGCACTTGCTAATTAACACTCCTGCATGGCCACACAATCACGTATAAATATGCAGTTAATGTGCCACTGGTGCTGGATAAATAACATCACATACATCATGCATTATTCTTCCTGTAATACAAGACCCTTAAAAAAGCAGAACAAATGAAGTGCTTATTTATGAGTCTTGGTTGGGTACAAAATGTTCAAAATGTTACATTCTGTAGCCACAAGTATCTACATTTGCATGTTTGAAGTGTCATTAGCATTTTTATATAAGCGTTGCCCTGAAAGATGTCCCGAGTAACTGGAGAACAAAGCCCTGTGTGTGCAAAAACACACAAAGACACACATGTATCGTAATGGCTTTGTACTTAACATGTTAATATTGTTGATGTTGGACTCTTATTTCTCCAAAGAAATGTTTTCTGTGTACAGCTATGATTTTTCTTCCCTTAATTTCCTCCTTCAGGGTTTTAGGTGTAAAAATGAAATATTAAATAATAAATCTACACCACATGACAGTATCATAATAAAGTTTGTGTGCAATGCATTACAGTGATTTTTTTTTTTGTTGAAGTTGCCCCAATGCCCTAACTTCATTGTCATTTGTTATATTTTAAAACGTAATAACTTCATCCATCTTTTTGTTGGCCAATTTGCTGTGAACACAACCATGACAATCAAAACAGCTGCCTAACTATAAGCTGTTATAAAGTATAATACCTGTAGCGTTTCCTGCCGCACCAACATTTTGTATCAGTTCAATATTCACTATCCTTTCAGCTCGGTTTTCTTGGATCTTTAGCTGCTGAACGCCTCAGCAGGTAACATGCAGTGGGATTTAGGAGATTTATGCTGGAAGCAAAGGGATGCAACACAGAGCTATATAAACAGTATGTATTGACGTTTATTCTTTTTAAGTTCATGCCTGCTTCATCTTCTGCTTTGCAAAATTTTTCATGATATTTTAACAATTTACCTGTTTCACTGATATCAATTATTAACCATTTGTTGGTTGTTTGTGTAACTGCTAGTGTGGAAACACAGCAGGAGGTTTGAACAACGGTAAATCACACAATTGCATAATGCTTGATTTGAAAACAAGGGTGGAAATACATGTATGTTACTACAGATTGGAGCTTTTTTCATATTAACCGTGTGTTCATATGAATCGATATTCATTCATTTTCTTATCTCAGCCAGGTGAAAATGGTAAAGCATTGAACCTGAAACCCTAAAATGATACTGTAGGCTGAAACAGGCTGCAACACCGTGCAGAGCCCAGGATAAAAATGGTTGATATTTCTCTGTGAGCGATCTCTTTCACATTACGCCTGGTCATTTCATCTATTGCTGATATTAAAAAAATATCGATTACAGCAGCTTTGTAATAAAATAAAAAAAAGTTCCTGTAACATTCATTTTACTCAGGTCAAATTCATCAGAAGCTTATTGGGCGGGGACAAACGTTCTTGCATGCAAATGTGAAATTATTTTCATTTTTCTAAATAAATTCCTCTCTAAGCTTTTCAAGTAGATTGATAGAGTGTGGTGTGCTGAGCTGTGCTTTCCTTTGAGGACTAAGACTTCTTCAAGAAGCTTTTTAATTGATGGAATCTGTCCTGTCAGATTTTATGGCTTTTCCATCACTCACTCCTTTTCAGGCTTCACTTTATCTTTTTTTTTTTTCTTCCCCCTCCAACACCTTTTTCTCTGTCGCTGCCAAATTCTCTTTTTAGACTCAGCTCAAGTTGAACCTCAAAGAAAAGAAAATCTCTTCCCCTTTCAAAGCAGGAAAATCCTCTTGTCACACATGAAAGCAGCGTGTCGACTTGACAGGTGATTGAGTGATAAGTCCTCATCTGACCATAAAACAGTGGCTTGGGATTTCGACTGTGAAAGTGTAATATTTCAGAGTGGCCACCCAGGAGAAGGGAAGGCATCACTTTTCTTTTTTTTTTTTTCTTTTTTTTACACAGTACAACACGCCCTAATGATAACTCGTCTACTGTCAGGTTTCCTCATCTGTGTTTCCTACCCTCTGCCTTCAAGATGAGGAACCGCGGCTGCTTCACACTGACGTTCCTGAGCAGTAACCCTCACTGTAATATTCTAATCTTTTGAGATGAAGCTGTATTTAGTTTCTGAATGAATCATTTTCTTTATAGGCCTGTTCTCCCTCGGCTCTCTCTCTCTCTCTCTCTCTCTCTTGTTCCATTTCTAAATCTCAGATCTTTTCTCTCAGATCTTTTTTTTTCTTCCCTTTTTGCTTTCCACTCTCTTATCCTCAGCTGTCTCTCTTCTTGTCCTCCCCCACTGTCTTCCTCTTCTTTTTCTTCTTCGTATTCTTCTTCTTGTTCCTTGATCGGGGAGGGTTTGCGTATACACAGTATAAATAAATGACTGTATAACCAGGTTAGGGTAAGAGCGTGATTGAATCATTCATGTGGTTTACAGTAACTCAGCTTCAGCAATAATATAATTTGTTTGATAATCAGTTTAACATTGAGGGTGTGCGGTAGCTACGGGAAACACCTTATTAGCAATATATAAATAAATAAATAAATAAATAAGATTAATAAATGAGTGGGTAGGTGAGTGTGCAGAATCAAATTATTGGAAGTAATCAATCTAAGGTGCACACACACACACACACACACACATACACATACACACACACCACATCTCACAGCTCCAGTACACAATTAGAAAGACTGATGATGAATCTGGGCCTGGTAATCGGGTTATGCTTTCTGAGATTTATGACATAATTTGACAAACATAACCCCTGTAAGGTGTTTACATGAAAGTTTTAATAATCAGAGTGCCGCCTTAATCCTGTCATAATCAAATTACATTTGTGCATGTAAGCACTCACTGAATGCCATCCCTGCTCTTTCTCTCGTTCCCTCTTCTCCTTCTCCTCTCCCTTGACACGATCCCCTTCCTTTTCTAATATCCCTCATGTCCTGCCTATTCAATTTCATAGCAATTCACACTTTTCTTTTTTTGTGTGTTTTTCTTCACCCTCCTGTTAAGTGTGAAATCCTGTTTCTTAATTTATTGATTTCAATTCAAATCTCAGAGAAGAATGATAATGCAGTGACTCTGTTGACACTGTATCATCTGAGCATCTCTGTGTAAAAGAGCAATAAGGAGAGTAGAAAAATGAAGGGAGTATTGAGGAGGAGGGAGGCATATAAAAAAAAGGGAGCTCACACGAGTGCACGACTTAAGTTTGTGTTGTTGCTCACCTCATTAAACTTGAGAGAGGGCATGAAAGTGTGTGTGTGATAAGTCTTAATCAGTCTCTTGTAACATGTGCTCAGTGATCAAACCTGCAACGAGTGGCCATACTCGAAGCGCTGCATCCGGCTGTGCTGTCACTGTCACACTGAGCACAACGACAATCCTATACCGAGCCGTAAAAACTGAACTCCCCCCCCCCCCCGAAACTGACGCGATTCAAAATGACAGCGTGGTGCCGAGACGTGCACTGCGCGCTCTCTCGCTCGCTCACGTGTAAAAACAAGCAATAATAAATATGCAGAAAAATTCACACGCTGCATCCAGCCAGCCAGCCACATACCTGTAGATGATGCAGGCGCAGTCCCTGCAGGTCCCACAGTTCTCAATGTCCTGTCCGGTCCTGTAGGAATGTCTTCTGTTGAGAAGCACAGAGATGACATATCAGGGGTAAAAGGGTGATGTTGTGTGTGTGTGTGTTTGTGTGAGCCCACAAAGACATATTCAGGTTATCTTCTCCCTCGTTGAACCGGATTTCTGGCACACTGGCACACACACACGCACACATCTCTGCAGATATACCAATCTCCTCTCTGAAATCACCCCTGATCATTTTTTAATGAGCGATACCCCTTCCAACAGGCTCAGGCTGTTACGTAAACCATGAGTCACCATATCACTCCAGGCATAAAATAATGCTTATGAGGTAAAAGTCAAGTCTGCATGCATTACACTTAGTCCCATCACTGATTTCTTATACCAGAGCACGCAAGATATGAGATATGTCACTTTATGAGAGAGGCGATCGCACAGTCACATGTTCAAATGTCAAAGTGTGGTGTCGGCATCAATGTTAACAGTGTTATTTGGATTACACTGCTCAGATATCAGTCAAACACTTTCCATGGATTCATAGACACACATCTGTCCGCGGCCATCGCTTCCTATCCTGGAGTTTTCTTGTCCCCGCATCGTGTACTATTTTGGTGTGATAAGGCGGGAGAAATTACTAAGCAGCTTACAATGTAGGAAGCAGATTAATTAAAGACTTGATGAGAATGGTAAAGGGTTTACACTAAGAGGCGTGGAGCATCTGAATCCACCAACATCATGACAGCCAAACGCTGATTTCTATCTATCTATCCTCGCCTGCTGCATTTAAACATGAGGAAACAGATGCTGCAAAATAGGTGCAATCACTTTCCCCCAAAAAAAGTCTCCCTGTGGTCTAATTTGACATAAATTCTTAAACATATGGACAGCTGAGACGTCCATGACTGACATGAGACTCCATAAAAATAACTACAGTCGCTCTCCTGCCTTCTGTCTTCCTTTCAATCAGGTATTTCCCGCTCTCCATCCCTCTTCCTCTCTCGTTCCTCTTTCTTACCCAATTTTTCATTGTGTCCTGTCCACAGTAGCTTTTTGTTGCCAAAGTATTTACAATTCTTACAATGCTGGGATTGGCTATAAATAGAGAAGCTGCATCACAGCAAAAGCTTAGGCACAACAACCATCTATCTGTAATATTCACAGCACATGATGCAGGGAGGTTATTACTGCCGGGTTGTGGATATTCCCTTTTTGGTGAAGAATAATCTGCCTGCAACAACCCACTTGTCTACTCCTTTCCAGGAGAGAGGAGACAGTCTTTTAGTGCAGAGCTACGGTCACATTATCATGTCTGCCCCTCATTTGTTTTTGTGCAGAGACAACCTGAATCTTACTCGAGAAATTAACTGTCTGGGAATAAAACAGCAGGCACTTAGGCTACATGCTGACATTTACTTTCCAGGTCTCCACAACACCAGGCTCTCATAATTTACGTACTCCTACTGTTTGCTCATCCTCTGCACCGTTTCTATTATTTCTCTATCTATCTAGTATCTGTATCTGTATCCATTTAGATATATAGCTGTATCTATCCACCTACCTACCTATCTACCTATCTACCTATCTATCTATCTATCTATCTATCTATCTATCTATCTATCTATCTATCTATCTATCTATCTATCTATCTATCTATCTATCTATCTATGGCTACAGATTACCAGATGGTATTCCACGCTTCACTCTGCCCTGGGCTGAGAGCCCCCCGTTAGCCCTGGGTTTACAGCTCCATTAGCCCGAGGCCTCCAGTCATTTCGAATTTACAACTTCAAATGCGGGATAGCTCATCTTTTGGCCCAGGGCTTTCACACTACATTTAAACTAAGGCGAACCCCCTTTCAAAACCCCAGATTTAACCCTGGGCTATGCGACATTTCACACTGCTGTTAACACTAACTTTGAACACCACCTTGGACATGTGGTGCAAAGAACAATACTGTGATCCCGGGTTGTGTTTGCCCTGCAAAAGTGAAATCTGAATTGAGGTCAAACAGTCTATGCATTAATGTGGTGAAGACGCCCTCCAAGTGGTAGACTGCCCTGCATCCAGCAACACAACTCAGATTCTGAAGAGACAGTGAATTATAAGCTAGATAATAAGCCGAGACACTGCACAGCATACTTAGAATACTAAGAGACGAGATTTAGCAATTCTGGAGAGTTATCACAGCAGCAGTCATTTCATCTTTTGTCATCAGGTAAACAGTGGAAAGTTTAGTATTTTTAAATCTGACAACAGACCTGTGGTTTGGAGACAGTGTGCATCCATTATCTTTTCATTTATATAACTGAAATGAAATATTGCCTCACCCGTCTCTTTCGGCTTCCTTCTTCTCAAGGTCTTGAATGACATCCAGCAGGACCTTAATGGTGTTCTGGCTGGTCTCCAGGACCCCCTCCAAACTGTGGAGCTGGTTCTGCAGGCTACGTATATCATGCAGGGGCCCATTGGGACTCAGGAGTTTTTCTGTCACTCTGGCCGGGTCCAATTTACACCTGGCCCCAGACACTAACCCTCCCAGAATTTCTTGAACCTGTCTTAGTGTGTCAGCTTGGGTGGCAGTCAGGGGCCCAGCTGTAGACCGCTCCCCGGAAGCTGAGCAGCCCCTAGCTCCAGAGCAACCCTGCTGGTTTGGAGGGAGAGGGTGTTGGCTGTTGGGAGTGCTGGGCCTTGCATTGGCTCCTGAGCAGAGCATTTTGTGTAGTGCCCCAAGCTGAGCCTGGGCTGAGCTGAGACAGCTGGGCTTAAAACAGGCCTTGGCAGGAGAGGATGAGGAGGACTGCTTCTCTCCCTTCATCACAGCAACTGGCGGGGTTTGAGCTCTGTGCTTCAGAGAGCTGGCTCTCTCACAGAGCTTGGGCGAGTCTGTACATTTTATACCTTCCTTTTTCTCCTTCTCCCTGTCTTTATCTTTCTTGCTGTCTGCCCTGAGCATGGGTGTTCGGATCGCAGGACCTGGTGGATCATTTCCCTTTTTACGAGGCGTGTAGGGCGGAGGCGGCGGGGGAGGAGGTGGAAGTCGAATGCCCCTCTTATCCTGAGCGTTGTAGGAGGCCTGAGAGGGGGGGGTGTATGGTGGCGCAGCACGAAATGTGGAAGAGTACAGAGGAACAGCTTTAGTTGGCGTCGCGCACGGTTGCACGTTTGGAAGAGTGGACGCATACGTTTTCACAAGTGGAGGCGGAGAAGTGCAAGATCTCAGGTTTGGGGAGGGGGACGAGTAGGGGGTTAAGCCTGTGTTGGCGGAGGAAGCGTTTTGAAGCGGGATGTTGCAATGAGATACAGTTTGTATAAGAGTCGCATAAGAAGGTGAAGTAGAATTTGGGTGAGGGGCATGGGGGCCAACTGGATGCGTGGTGGTGTAATACGATATCGAGGTGCAAGACAGGGCAGTCTGAGTTACAAACGTACAGGGTGTTAGATTGGGAGGGGGTGCGGCGTTCGGTGCATGGTACGGTGGTTGATGCGTCACGTTTGGGGCGGCGGTTGGATGTCTGGTGGGTTCAATGGGAGTTACATTGGGGGTGGTAGTTGGGGTCGGGGTGGAACAGGTTAAGGGAGTGGGTGATCTTGTGTTTAAGACTGGAGATGTGCAGTTTTGAGTGGGGCATGGTGGTGCAGTAGTTGGGGAAGGGGTGGCACAGACAACCACTGTACCCGGGGTGGTCGGTGGTGACACAACAGTGTAATAGGGGATGGGGTATTGTTGGGTAACAACAGGAGGCGGAGAAGTGGTGCAAGGGATGGGTAGTGCAATGGGGGGAGGTGGGGTGGTGCAAACTGGCTTGACTGGAGAGGAGCAAGGTGGCTTAGCAGAGTGTTCAGGGGTCTGTGGTGAGGGTGGTGGTGGTGGTGTTGGTGGCGCACTTGGAGGTGGGGGAGAGGTAGAGTAAGGCACAGTAGTTGTTTGGGTGGTGGGAGGGTCTTGAGTCTCAGGTGATAGGGATACGGGTTCAATCTCAGGTTCAATCTGCACCGGACTCGGTGGTGATACCGTGGGAGGCGGGGAAGCACAGGGGCTGCACGTTTGAGTCTGGGTAGTGCAAGGCTGATTATCTGAAGGAGAGTGACAGGGAGAGTCTGTTTGTATTTGAGTGGCGCACTGTTCAGCTTTTGGAGGTAGGGCTGGACAAGAGTTGGCGACTTCAATTTGGGTTGTGCATTGTTTGTCACTCGAAGGTGGAGCCTGTTGTTGTTGGCTTTCCGTTTGACTTTGGGTGGTGCAGTACTTGGAGTTTTGCAGCGATGGGGACGGACTCTCGGTTTGGACTTGAGTGGTGCAGAGTTTGGTATTTGCGGGCGGTGGGGACGGACTGGGGCTTTCAGTCTGAGTGGGGGTGGTGCAGTAGTGCACCTCCTTCCCAGGATCGCTTGTTGCCCTGTTTAGTCGCTTCCTCCTCCGGACCACGGAGGGAGTGCTGCTTCCCTGCCGCTTGGGGCCGTCACGGCACGATACGGAGGAACAGTGAAATGGCTCAGTGCTGTGAAGGACCGAAGGGGGGCAGCTGTGCCTCGAGCTTTTCACCACGCTAACAGCTGATTTCATGTCCGTCCTGGAGGCTCTCGACCTCCGTTCAACCACAGTTCGATCCCCAGGACCGGGAGGACCGTTCTGGTCCTTGGACAACACATGGTTGTGCGTAAGATACTCGTCTTGGGAGTCGTGTTCGTCGTCCCCGTCCACGCCGACCGAGTCCCCGAGGCTGTGGCTACGTGTGTGTGTGGAAGTGATGGACTGGGGCTTTTTCAGGCATGGGGAGGTCTGGATGGCTGTGCTGGTGCTTGTACTGGGCCTGCGTGTCATTGGCAAGGTTAGGGAGTTAGTCTGTGGTGGCGCCCAGCATCGACGTGTGGGACCCGGCGTCAGTGGATGGGGAGGGGCCCTGGCTAAGAAAGCGGCCACCACTTCAATAGTACTCGCCATGTCCCCACGAACGGCCCCCACCACGGAGGTTTGGCCAGGTAGACTGTCAGTCCGTGGCCCATCCCTGTCAGTCCATGGCTGGGGGGATCTGCTGCTGCTGCTGCTGCTGTGTTTCCGGAGAGGATGCGGGCTGTCACAGTCCGTGGCAGGCCTCTGATGGCTATTGTTTTCCCCTGTACCACTGTTGCCACTGCTGCTGCTTCCGTCCTCCAGGTCTTTGAAGCGGACCTGGTGGGTGCGGCTGCGGCGGCGCTTGAGGCGGCTCTCGATATCTGGGGAGTCTCGATTGAGCAGCACAGAGCGCACAGTCATTGTCCCGGGCAGTTTGTCCGCCAAGGTGCTCTTGCCGTTGGTTTGGCCCGTGAGCAAGTGGTTGGGCTCTTTGCTCACCATTTCTCTTGTCTCTCTTGCCCCCCCAACATCCACAGGCTCTGCAGGCAGTTTGATGTTGTGAAAGCCCAGTCGTGTTTGTGTGTCACCAAGAGAAGTGACCTCTCCTCTACAATATATCAATTCTAACAGAGAGAGATCTGTACAATTGATTGACCGAGTTCCAGTTTCATCCCAGAGCAGGCTTAGAGTAGAGCTGTCTCTTTATGGGATTGTGTGCAGCTGCTCAGGTTATCTCAGATCTACACACCAAGGACAAGCACTGCAAGTAAGATTGTCCTCAAGAAACAAGTGGATGACCATATTCACAGTTCAACATGTAGTTCAACATTAAGCACATCAAGTATAAACTGAGTATAGATCACTCTGATAAATGCAAACCCGAAGAAGAGCGTTGTGGGTCTTTACTCTTTATGTTCATACAAAAATAAATATATGCAGCATCAAATATTCTTTAAAATGAGCACGGGAGAAGTGTCCATACTTGTTCCATGTCTCCAGAAGTTGTGCACTTTTGCTTCTTATTCCCATTTCGCTTTAACTTTCCAGGGAGATGAACTCTTGATGAGGCCGGAGGAGGAGAATGCAGCCTGTCCATCCTTTCTGTGTCCATCACATCGGCTTATCTACTTTGTGGGCCCTCCTTGTCTACCTGTGTTGTCCCCTGGGCCCTCAGGAGATTGGATGGACAAAGCATGTGATGGGCCTGCGTTCTTCCCCATAATGGCCTATCTCTTACAACTTCCTTTTTTTGTTCTCCCTTATTCCTTGTGATCTTATTCCACTCTCCTTCTGTTTCTTTCTTGCTTTCGCAGCTCTTCTCTCAGCGACTCACTCTCTCATGGCTGAAGACTCGGGGAGCTCCTGAAGACAGCGGAAAGACAAAGAGAGAGAGAGAAAGAGAGAGAGAGGAGGAGTAAGGGACTGTAATTGTTTCCGTATTATTGCATTTCCATTGAAAACACCAAGTGCTTGTTCCTCGGGATAATGAAGAAGATATAAGATAGGCAGCTATTTTAAAAATGCATGAGAGCGGGGGTCAATGCAGAGCGGGAAAACGAAAGACATCAATTCAGAGAAAGTAATGAAAGGACGGAGGTGGCGAAAGAGTATAGGAAAAACACTAGGTATATCATCAGCAATGGAGCGATATCCACCAAAAAACAAGAGAAAAGAGATTGTAATTAAGGCCCATTCACACTGGCTAAGGGGGATACTTATGTTTTATGTCTATTTCATATCACTCTCCCTGCAATTCCCTATATTATGTCTATTGTACATATGCATGTACTAACACTATCATTAAAAGTGGCTGTATTGTAGGAGCAGCAGTGATACTGGTGATGCACTGTGTTATTCCTGTGGCTCTTATTTTATTCCTCATGTGCGTGTGTCTTACAGATTTTTCTTTTCCTCCATGTTTAACAGTCTGCGGCCCTGTTATCAGTCCTTGATGATCTGCCATGGTGACATCCTTTCTGATTCATCTGGTCACTGTATGACAGTCTGTCCGACATGCTGTAGTTAGTAGTATATTCTCGTCACTGCGATTTCTGCGCTCTGCTTTTGACAATCTATGGCCTTGATACGTATATATATATCACTTCCATTTCCTGCCCGTGCCACTGGCAGTCAGGCGTGATGCTGTCATTTGCCTTACACAATCTATGGATCTGTGCCTTGTTATCTCCCTGTGATAGCCTCTGACATTGACAGGCCCGGGCTAATTCTGTTGTGCGAGTGTGACTGGCCGTTACTCTGCCCCCCCACCTCCTCCTCTCCCCTCCTCTCTTTTCTGTGGGAGGGGTAATTAGTGACTCCTTCACAGCTCCCAGGTTATTTAGGGAGAGAGATACCCGAGGGGCTGCCACTTTTATTTACGTCCACTGTTTTCTCTGTTTCTCTCTCCAGCTCTGGAGAGGAGGATCTTTGTCACCGCCCGTGCCCCCACCGTCAACCCCTTTAAAAAACATGGTTATTAGGATTAATTATGATTAAAGTCACAGCAGACAGAAACCTTAAGGGGAAATAGCTGCCATGCATACTATACATTAGATATATTAATGCATTTAGAAACAAACCACGGGATTCCTTCTCATTTGACTTTCTTATCACTGCAGTCTATACAGATGAGCTGTTTAACTACAGCATGATTCACACAGAAGACCAGATCGCTCTGGGTAACAGTACACAATCGCTCAGATGGGGAGGTGGATGAATCCTGCACTACAGAGGTATGAAATCAAAATCAAAAGGCTCATCTATCTATCTATCTGACCTCTACACTGCGCATCTGACCTTCGAGATGAGTTTTTTCCCTAATTATCTCTGCATAAAAATCAGTTTTTCCACTTCTATTTTTCATTAACGAGCCATTTCACACCAGTTGCCAATCTTCCTCCTCCTCCTCCTCCTCCTCACCTGCTCCATTGTCAACCTTCACCCAGATAGATTTCCCTCTGAGCTTCGTCCGCCCGTCGCAGGACCATTACCCTCACTCATTCACTGGGGGTGTCATCCCGATCCCGTCTTCTTTCTATCTTTGCTCCATCTGCTCCCTCTCCTTTTCTGTTTCCACCCTTGTCACACCACCTATCTTTCTTAACCTCCCCCCACCACCACCACCAACCACTTGCTCCCTCTACCTCTTTTTGGTCTCCCCATCCCTTCCTCCCTCTCTATCTGCGAACTACCCTTGGATCTAAATTTACGGCGACACTTTAATGAATTCAGACCCTCTTGATGCTGCACGGCCTCACTCCTGTGGGTGAGGCCAGCCCTTTCCCACATGTGACATTTTCATGTTGAGCTTTATTGGCAGACAAGAGATAAATCACCAGGCAGGAGGAGGAAGGTGTGCGACGGCATAATGCCAGCAAGGGTCATAACTCTTTGCGGTTATTATTTAAGATTTACAACAGCCTCTTTGCTAGCTGCTTACCTCTCTGAGAAGCCTTTACTGTGAATATAGGCTTCTATCCTCTTCCCTGTGTGTGTGGTTTTATGACTGGGGATGTGTGTGTGATGATAACGCTAAGGTCACATCTGATCTCCTTGTGCTAAGCCATGCTGACTCTGAGAAACATATCTGATGCATGCAAAATTCAAGAAGCCAAGACTGTGGTTGCGCAGATCTAATAATATTCCGAGCCTGAGTCTTTCAGGGATGTTGAGAATTGCATCCACGCCAATAACACACCTTTGGGTCTCACTGTGCTGAGGAGGTGGAAGGTGCTGTGGATTGAATTGTTATGTAAAGGCATGTCAGATCGGATTGTCTAGGCACGCTTAAATTTGTCAGACAGGAATGAGATGAAGAGGAGGCACAGAGAGGAAGAGGAAGGAGAGGAGGTAGACATGCTTGGTTATATTTAGAGATGCTATGAGACACATAGCAAACTGAGAGGAGTGGGAATCTGAATAAGTAGGAGGGAGAAGAGGCGGTGGGAGACAGACAGGCAGAGGTAGGGGGACAGGGAGCAAAGCAGGAGGGAACAACCCCTGGCAGCAGAGGAAATGTCATGGTTAGGGTTCAGTGGAGTGGCAAATCAGGAGCATCAGCGTGTCAGGGCATTTAAGGGGGAACTGGAGAGGAACTAAGCAAAGCTATATGATCAGTTATTGGTCCTGTGAGCACAAGGAAGAGCAAGAGTTATACCTGCGCTCCGTCAGAGGAATTCACAACACAGTCAAGCTCACACAACAGACGTAAAGCGCATAAGCCTCAGTGGTGTTCGCCTTCGTGTCCAAAGAGATCTCGAAATCGAGAAAAACTCTTTGAGAGCTGCCTATACATGAATATTTGTGAGGTAAGCATTGTGTGCAGCGGAGCACGGCACAGCAAGGTCTCAATACGGTTTCATTTTATTTGATACAATAAAACGAACAAGCGCATTTTTAAAAAAATGCACATGTACGCACAAAAACTTATGCATACACAAGCAATGCCAAATTCTGCAGCTTTGACAAACTGTTATTAGAGAAGAGTAGAGGAATATTTCAAGTATATCACTCTGGTAAAGTAAGTTTTTTTTTTTTTTTTACTAGTCTGGCAATCTTCATGACTTTTTTACTCAGAGCAGGAAACAGTGTTTGTGATGTAGCTGGCTCTGACTGATGAAACCTTAAGCCTGATCATGCTTAAAGACAAATTAAATTAACACAAACAAACACAAATTAAATTATGATTCTTAATTCATTATATATCTGAGGCAGCACGGTGAACATGACTATTGTTATTCCTGTCAGACACTCGGGGAGTAATAGCAGCAAGATGCAAATGCTAGTTTGTTTGTTTATGACTGTGTAGTGGCATCCAATTTGGCCAGTTACAGTCAGCCATTGCTGCAACAGCCATATTTCACCAGGCACAAGCCACCGCAGCAGAAGTTTTACATAATCAACGTCTGCAAATAGAGTTGGGAAGTTTCTAGTGTGTGTTTTTTATTGTTTTGTTTTGTTTTTTTTGCCCCGGTCAAAATAAAGCTGTTGCCCAAGTGGAAACCATCACTGCTGATCCATGAAACAACACAGAAGCACCATGACATGAATGTGAACTACCACCTGCACATCCTCGCTCCCCCACACGCAGCATGTAGGGGAGAACCAAGAGCAAAAATAAATTGCAGCAGACACATGATGTTTATACGGTGGGTGCCAAGTATGAAAATACCAACTCCACAAATACTGTCGGAGTACTACCTCCTTCCATAGAGGATCCTAAGTATAGTTACTCACGTACAATCTGATCCTCATGGACGCAGCCTCTCAGAATTCAATGCTGGAGGTTTTTTATCACTGTAACTCTTCAAAATACCAATTTTTTTTATTTATACAATAGCACAGGATGCAAATATTTCGAGGTTAAACATCACTTTCTCAGTCCTGCAAACAAACACAACCGTTGGCTCGCACAGTTCCTGGCCAGCTCATTACTGAAGAGGAGAGTACGGCCACCCTACTTGTTCCAGTTTCCTTGAAGGATGGCCGGATTACCGCTAACTTTTAGAGTGTGAGTGCCAGGAATGATTTGTTCCATCTGTCCTCTTTTGACCAAAATCCTCTGCCTAATATGAAATCCCTATATGTAGGCCAATGGATTGTGATAAGCACACTTAGCCAACTGTGAGCAAATTCGAGGATGTTTGGGTATCTGTGAAGGAAAGCTAGAGTAAACATTGTTTTCTTTCCTGCACTCATTCTGCTTCCTAATTGTCTTGTTTCTCTGGCTGGTTAGTTCTTTTGTTACTGGAGCTTTTGTGTGTCTCTCTCAGCGCTCCACTCTGCCACAGGATGGAGAGGTTAAAAGTACCAAACTTCTCCGTCCGTGTGGATTATCAGCAACAAAACAGAGCAGGTGGCATGACTGACATGTCCAGAGCACAGCAACACGCTACATGCAGCCACATAGAGCGTGGACCTTCGCTCTTCTCCCCCCCTACCCGGCGGGGGTTATTCTCTGCCCGGGCTGTCGTGCTGCAATGTCCCTGTCTAAACTAATGTCCTGGGAGTACATCATAGAGCGTTATACCTATGAAGCCAAATCATTGTCAGTCCAGCGAAAAACACCTGGCCGGCAGGCACGCAGATTATCAGAGCGTGGAAAAAGAAAATTAAAGTAAAGGAATGAGAGGAAAGTACATTCACTTCTCTCCAGGTAAATGGGAGAAAATGAAGCGGTGTGAGGACGGATGACAGATTCATAAGAAATGTGAGAAAAAGGATTAAGTGGTAGACGGAAAGAAAGCAAAAAAAACGAAGCTGGGAGATGGAAGATAGCTGACCCCTCAAAAGACACGCTGATGAGATAAGATGAAAAGGAGCGATACCGTAGAGTGTGGAGCAGAGGGAGCGAAAAGAAAGTGAAAAGAGTTGTGCGACGACAGACAGGATTAACAGCACAGCGTTTCTTCATGCAGCAAACGTGTGTGTACAAGTGTGCACCTGTGCGTGACGATGAGTGCATGAGCGCAAGTGTGTGTGCGTGGCGCAGCATCGGCACGCATGCATGAGAGAGCACATGTGCAATTAGATTTGTATCACGACCACCGACGACACTATTACTATGTGACAAGTCAATTGAGAAGAATGTGGAAAGTACAATAAGCTGCAGCTCCGACATGCAGCGCCTACAAGGTCCTGGTGTTGAAGCACATCGGTGACACTGAGATGCATCAACAATTTCACACCTCACTTACAGGAATCTGCTAAATTAAATGCTCATGTAGCCAGAGAGAGCAGCGTGCACTGATGCATTGGACCTTGCTTGGATACACGCACACACAGAAACACACACATATCCACCCATACAAATGGAATTCCCTCTCAGTTCCTCCTCCTCAAACTTTCTGCATATATACCCCCCCTACACACATACATACACATGCACACACACACACAAACAGTCCTGCTCCTCCTGACAAATATGCAATGAAAGCACGCTGCTGGAATCTGCAAAGCTACATCACTGACAGACCAATCTAAGCTCCTCACTCTTTAAAGCTTCTCATAAAGCTGCACAATCTCGGAAAATAACTCCCACACCTGCAGTGAAGCAAATCCCAGTACCCAAACACACACATACGCACGCATGCACGCACACACACACACACACACGATCTCATTCCACAAACACAGCCACAGGACTGAACACAGCCTCATTGTCGGAATAAATATGTGCACACACAACACGCACTCACACCTGTCAAACACATAAACAAAATGTATGCATGCACGTGTGCGCACGCATGCAAAGACGCACACACTGCCTTTCTTTTTCGCTGTACGGCAGAATGTGAAAAGAGCCAAAACAAAGCGTTAAGTCACAGATACTAATGTGTCACTGCACAAAATCAAAACAGACACTTGTCCAATGTTTTTAAAATCTCTGATCTCTCACTTCGTTATCTCTATGGTGATGCTGCTGAGAGGAGGCTGATGGGGAGATTGCTGTACTATCTTCCATCAGGACAGACGGAGAACAGAGAGTCACACATACCACATCTCTCTCTCTTCCTGTTTCCCTCTGTTGTTGTCTCTTTTTCCCCCCACACAAACGCTGGCTCCTCTTCTCCGCTGCTCCTTCACGTCTCTTCCTCCCATTCTTCCATCCCTCTGACATTCATGTTTGCTTTTATTCCCACCTCTCTGTCACTGCTGCTCGGTGAGCTTCTCACCGTTTCCTTTCCTCTGTACAGAGTCCATCTGCTCCTCTCTTGTCTCTCCCCTTTTTCCTTCTCCTCCTCACCTCTTTCCTCCTCTCCTCTCTGGCTTGTGTCTTCTTCTAGCTCGCCCTCCTCTTCTTCCGTGGATTCATGCCTTTCACGTGGGAACCTTTTTATCCATCCCTCAGAGCTCTGAGCTCCGCTGTGCCTATACCTAGCTGTCTGAGCGTTTGCGCTGCGAGTGGAAGTGAATGGACAGGAGGGGGAGCAAGAAGACAAGAGTGAGCAAACAGGCAGTTATCCTCTCAGATGCTCCTCTCAGTTCTCCCCGTCTTCTTCCCTTTTCCTCTCTCCCCCTTTCTCTCTGCGTCTCTCCATCATGACCTCCTCTCCGTGTCGCCATGCAAGCCCCTCTATCCTTGTAAGCAAAGAGAGAGAGGGAGGGAGAAAGGGGAGAGGGGTGAGAGGGGAGGGAGGGAGGGAGGGAGGGGAGGGTTGTGGGATGGAGAGTAGGAGGCAGAGAGAGAGGAGGAGCTAGTGAGTCGGTCTAATTAAAAAGCAGAGTATGTACAGCTGCAGAGAGCAAAGAGGGAGAGAAGCGAGAGGAGGAGAGAGGGGAGAAGAGTGATCCAGGGGGCGGAACCGAGGGACAAGGAGGGAAGAAGCAGTCAGTGGGGGGTGGAAATGAGGGGGCACGAGGTGGTTTGATCGTGGGGAGGGGGGCTGCTAGTAGTGTGAGGTGGGGAATAGGAAAAGAGCTGACAGGACACCAAGGTCAGCTGGAGAGGAATGCAGAAAGGTCATGCATAGAGAGAGGGTGGGAGAGAAGGAGATAGGAAGAGACAGGTGGAATTATTCTACAGATATCTCCCATATGAACAGGATGGGGGGTGGGGGGGTTGAGGGGGTGGGATGGGTGGGTGGGGGGTGGGGGGGCAGAGCCGGTGAACCGTGACCAGCAGGATAATACAGACACATGGACAATGGCCACAATGATCCACATGCAGTCAGCGAAGGTTAAACCACTCCAGTGTTTTCAGGCCTCTCTAAATTAACATGCGTAAGTGTTGTGCATGCAAATTAACAGGCGAAACACCCCATTGTACAAAAACCAATCATGCATTTTTTTTTTTTTTGCTTGGATTGTCTCCCGTCCGAAGTTCTGAGCATGGGGGATATGTTGTTTTTGTCCAGGCATGATGAGTAGAATAAATTGATTTAATAGTTTTTTACTAGTTTTTTGTTTGTTTATTGTTTCACGTCGACCCTGTCATCACCGCGCCGGCTGTTGTCACCTGAGGCTGAATAGTAGGAATCACTCCATACAGCTCATGCAGATACGGAGATAAAGTCTACACTGAAATGCCTTAAGGGCTGAGACATCTCATCCCATTTTATCAGCTCTGATCACTTATCTTGTCCTATCGCCTCTCTCCCTCTATCAGACTTACATTAAAATCTCAGTGAATCTGGTTTTTACATCTCTCAGATGTTCTACTTATACACTTGCAGACCCAGTTTCTGGGAATCATCATTCGGATGGATTTCAAATACAATTTCATGGAAAGAGCACAATTATTTCCACGGAACTTAGAGTAATAGGAGCAGAATGGACGGGCCAGCGGCTGCAATATTGATACATAATGGTATATAATAGGATATAATGTACCCATGGAGCGCGAAGAACATACATATGAACATGGACTCAAGAAAAAAAATATTCCACACCATACAGTACATGCGCAACTTTGCATATCCTACCCTGTGGCCACTTTATTTGATAGACCCGTACAATCTGCTGCAATGCAATATACAGTAATAGCTTTGCCATAAATTCTACCATTCATTCATATTTCTGTTATGTTTTGTTGTTGTTATATGTCATGTTGTACTGGACTACATTACATTCAGAGGTGTTAATTTGCATAGACTGCAAGAGGGTCAGCATAATAATGATTACTAATATAATCAATATGATGATGTGATTATTCATTTAGTCTATTAAGAAAATCCACATGCTCAGAGCTGAGACTGCTGCTACCTCCTGTCGAAACGGACTATGTGATTAAACCCAGCAGAAACACCCATCCAGGGCAACCCTCCAGCTGCACCACAGAACACCTGCACCACAGAGCTCACACTGTAGCAACGAGAACTAACTCCAAGAGAAAAACTTAATATTGAAGAAAAAAAAAATTACAATGACATTATGTAGTGGCTGTTTAGTTAATGTTATTTTAATAACTTGTGAACCAGATGTTCAGCAGGTTTTTACCTGCAGCTGCATAAACCACCAGGTGCGTCACCTCCAAAACAAACAGACCGAGGGAATTAAAACCCGCAAATAATGGAGCAGTTTCACCGTTTTACAGAGTCAGTCATCCACAAACAGAGACTGCTTACCTTTGTTTTTTTCTTACAACTTGAGAACCAGTCGTCCCGGCAGCTAAATTATCCGCAGAGGTGTCGTCCTCTCCATAACAAACACGTGCAAGGATTTAAACCAGTAAACGGGTAAAGCTGTTTTAACTTTTACACCACTTTTTTTTTTTTTTTTTTTTACACCAAAATATAGCTGACCAAAGATACTCTATTTAGCTGACTCAGCACAGGAGGCCTCCTCGCGCTGTGCGCTGAGCTGCCATATGGTATATGACGAGGATATGATGTCATTGACAGGCGACCAAATGACAGGTTTGAGAATTGATGGAAACTTTTGCACATACCACTCATTTATAGATATTTTTCAATATTTGTTCAATATTATATCCATATTTTCTTGTTTGTTTGTTTTAATATTATTTATTTTATTTTATTTTTTGCTGTGGCCTAATGATCCTTTCTTTTATTGTTATTCAATGTTATTCCTCTTGTAAATTATTTCCCTGTATTGTCTTTTATTTTGATTTGGTGAATGAACAAAGAAAACACTTTTACAGGTCTAGCCATTTTAATGTGGACAAATTACACATTATATCTATAAGAACCTTTTGATGTTGTTGTAGAGTTAATTTCATTAAACAAAATATCTAAGGATGATATTTTGTTCATCATCAGAATAACATCATCAGAATCATCATCAGAATAACACGTGACAAAATTAAATGTGTTGTCCAGATCAGACAGGAAGAGGCCCCAGGATCTGCACCTGCAGCCGGGGTGAAGCAGAGTGACGCACTGGTTGGTTGAAGGGGTGTTCAGGGTCATGAGCTGCACTGAGAGCTGGGCTGTAACGCCACTGCAGCGACGTTGACGTCTGTGAGAGTTGAAAGACCCAGTGATGTTCGAATCAGCGCGTGTTGGTGTGTCTGTAGGAGACTGTCAGCATGGCGAAGCAGCAGATGGAGCAGTGGAGGATAATGAAAGGAGGACAGACTCTATGAGGCTTCTGAACAGGCGGAGCCGTCTATCAGCCACAGAGAGGACCTTGAGTTTACAGACGACAAAGAGCCTCTGCTGGCAGCATTTATAGGTGGTATTTAGTTTATTGTCCATAATATTTTTGACGAGGTTCGAAGCTGACCACCATCTAAACCATCCCGCTGGTGATTAGAGAGGAGTTGTGTGAGGACCAGGACATCTTGGGAGAGCTGGAAAAAACAGTTCTCTCCAGCTTTAGAGAGTCGTGAGCACAGACACAGCAGCTGCCTGCAGCCTGCTTTGTCAAATGACAGAAGTGAGAATGCTAATAGGCCACAATAGGCAAGCAGAGCTACTGGTGATGTTGCTGCATTTCCTGGACAGAATTTAAAAATACTCACTGTAATGAGTCTGTAAAAAGAATATTAGCTCTTATCACAACAGCTTTAGAGCTGGAAATAAACATACAATATATTACTGATATTGAATACTGCATGTGGCGACTGCCATTAGAACTGTGGTATCATTTTATTAGCATCACTTCATGTGAAACTAACATGAGGATGTCAGTCTTCCACTTTAGTCAGATGTTTTTTTTTGTTGTTTTTTTTTGTTTTTACAATTTATTGCCATCAAACGCAAGTCTGCAAACAATCATCAAGAAGATTTGCAATATTTTCATCCAGCACAACCCGAAGGTCAAACTCCAGTGAGTCTATAATACCTAGGTTTATGACCAAATACCAGCCAAATGAATGTAATAACTCTCTTTCTCAGCTGTGGTTTGTGCTTGATGCTAATTAACAAGACATGCTGTTGACACCCTACACTAAAAATGATGACTGTAACAAACTAAACCTAACTAAATAAATGACCTGCTAAATATCAGCATCTAACATGGCTGAAGACTCTTGTATTCTGCAAATCAATAACATGTCATAGTAAAAAGTGTGTATATTGTATGCCTTGCAGCTGTTGTCTTGTTTCTCTCTGGCTTTGCGTTGTCCCCCCGTGAGTCCATCACACCATCCTCTTGGGGTAAGCCCATGGACTCTAATTATTATTTATCAAACTAATCCAAAGGCTCCCTCCCTGTGTATAGCCAATCAGATCTTGTTTGCACGGTGCCTACATAGCCACCAGAAGAACACCACACGAGTTTCACTGGCACCCATTAATCAGCCTCCGTGTCGGAGCAGCTACAAAAAGTGAATTTCAAGCAGATCCTTTAATGTACACTCAGATCAAGTCATCAATCATAGCCTAATACAAGGTTGTAGGATAGGGGATGTGTCTAATGGTGAGACCTAACCGTGGCCATTACCTGAAAAGGTTTTATTATTTTGCTATCTCACTTTCAAGCATGATGGATGAACAAGGTGGGCAGTCATTTGCCGGACCGGAGTACAGCTGGCATCTCCCTCTTTGATCTAAGCCGGGCCCAGGACATTGTCAGAGATCTTAAGTTCCTTTGATGGATGAGGGAACTTTCCCTGCTTTGTTTCTGGGCCGAACAGTGACTTTCTGTGTCTGTCCTCTTGTCTGGAAACAAGGCTGGAGGTCAGAAGAGAAACGCTGCTTGGCAACATAATAAATGGGAGAGAAAATAGACTGTGAAAGTAGAGAGGTTTCTCTCTGGCTGCTGCTGCTACACACCAGAAGGCAGCAACAATACTTTGCATTATTTTCAATGCTTCATCCTCTTGTTCGCCCCAAATAATTTGGATAAAGTGATTAACAAAACAAGTTTAGAGGATAAACGAGTTGTATTTTAATCAAAGTGTGAAGCTGTACAGCATACGACAGCTTTAATTTTGATGGTGGTGAATCAAACTGCTGCAGGACGTGTACTGTATGAAGCCTTTTGGTAGCTCTTACCACCAGGTGGTGATGTTGTTCCTGAAGTGTTGCATTACAATACACTTTTCAGTATAGGGGGAGAAAAATAAACCTGTTTCTCTAAAATGTTGTTCACTCAATTGGCTCTGAAAGGCTCTATTGTTAAATATTAATAGGTATAAGAATAAAATAAAGGCTGCATGCTTCATGACGAGCAGTGTATCTGCATCAGAGAGGAGCGCGTGCAGCCTCTTGTGTTGTGTCTCTGTTTGCTCTTGGCTACGTGAATGGAGCGCAGCACTGAGTCTCTGCACTGATGTCACTGATGCCAAGCATCTTAGAGGAATGTCACAGAAATAGATGAATCATTGGCCGCAGGGCTCATTCGATACAACAGAGAAAAGAAAAAAAAATCTCGAACACATTCTTGATGTAATTCCTTCAGAAACTGTTTTAAATATAGCAACCAAGTTCTCACATGTTCTCCAGGTATATGACGCCGATAAAGTGATGATGCAGCGACCATGAACATCCTGATCGGCTCTGGTCCATTTCATTTGATGTTTTTAAGGCACACATCAAAGGGTATATTCTGCAGCCTATACGCAGCCTGCCAAAGATTAAAAAGGCATGGCTTTTTTTCTCATATTTTCTGAGAGTTTGGCAATAAGCCTAACCTATCCCTAATTACAATATAAAGCCTCAGTTTCATCACAGTGAATATGAATTTTTCTGATATAACCTTAAATAATTTTTAGTTTAAGAGCGAATACATGTTCAAAGGAAATTGATATAGGGTGACCAGATCCCAAATAACAAATGTGGGACAAAGTGAGACAACCATTACCAATTTCTCAAAGCAGGTCACAGTCAAATATTTGAAATGAAAATGCAAGTTGCCAACTAAAGTTTCATACGAAAAGGGGCAGATATTAGTGAGATCTAACCCTCAAAATAACAGTTCAGTCAGAAAACTTCAGTATACATTTAGAGCTCTGGCTCATCACTCCATGAATAGGATTTCATCAAATATACACGGGAGTAATGAGGACATATCTGAACCAACCCCGGAGCCTACAAGGATGTTGGGGCTGAAACAACAGGCAGTAGGCAATAGTATGCTGGGCAGGAGTGTCACGGGCAGCAAAGAGGAATAATAAGAGAAAATTTAGCAGTTTAAATAGCGTGCCAAAATGAGAGGGTGTGTATGACTGAGTGAGGCTCGTTACATGAGTAAAGCAATGCAGCTCGAGTTTCCTGAGGCTTCACTCCATTAATTGTACATAAAGTAACCAAACATTGGTTGGCAAACTTTTGTAAAAGCATACTCGTACATGAGTGAATGCATGAAAAGAATAGAAAAAAACATGAAAATAAATACAGATATTGGGTTGCCAGAGTCTTTGTGTGAAGTTACCGTCAGCCGATGTTGGAAAGTCAAAGATGTCCTCGTCATGCGTTTTCATTTGAACTCCTGATTCTGACCTGATCCTAGTCTAATTTGTGGAAACAGATTTATGTGTATTTTGGTTGCAGCAGGAGTCTTTGGAAAGCCTGTCTCTTTTCATCATTACTGTAACAAAATGCTGAAGTTCAAATGTTGCTTTGAACCAACAGCGTTATCATTAACCTGTGAAATGTTGCCGCAAGTGATGCAAAGCAGCTGCAATAGCTACCGTAGCTGCCTGTGTGGGAAGAGGAAGACAGGAGGGGCCTTTTACATATCCGTACCACTGTCTCATAATCCATCCATGAATCTGATAAATAAAAGATATGTACAGCTCTACAGTAAAGTTACAGTCATATAAAGCTCAGAGAGCTCAGGGAGGATCTGGAGGGTTTTACTTCCAGAACCAAGAGACAGTCTTCACCGAGCAAAACAATATTTAATTATGCCACGAGGAGACACAAAGCTCAACGTGCCACCACTATATATCCTTATAGATTACATGATATGTCCCAAGACATAACGATATACATACACATATAACTCCCAATCTCCCACAGCACAGTCATATAAACCATCATTCTCATAAGGAAACTGTAGCAGCACGTATAGCCTAATATGCAGTGGTGGACAGTAACGGAGTAAATTTACTTCAGTACTGTCCAGAGGATTTGTACTTTACTTGAGTATTAGATTTCTTTGGTACTTAATACTCTTAATTGAATACATTTCCAGGACAAATATTTTTACTTTTACTCAAGTTAATTTATAGGAAGGATGAAAAGTACTCGTTACTCTCAGGTCTGCTCTTTTTTTTTTTCTAAAATACTATTGAACACAGGCTGTGTTTGTCAAAGAAGGAAACCCTAACCCCTATAAGCAAGCACATCAGTGCAGGTGGTTTCAAAGAGTTAATTCTCAGAAACAAGAGTTAAAAGGTCCTTAAATTCATTTAGAAAATAAGAAAATAAGAAATTAGGCTACTCTTACTTTTACTTAAAGTAAATTTAAAAGCATGTACTTTTGGATATTTAAGTGCCTTTAAAAGCAAGTACTTTTTTACTCTTACTTGAGTTACATGTCAACTGAGCTACTTTTACTTGTAATGGAGTAAATTTTGACCAGTAGTATTTGTACTCTTACTCAAGTACTGGGGTTGAGTACTCTGTCCATCCCTGAGAATATGTTTCTTATTATTATTCTTATTCTTCTTCTTCTTCTTCTTCTTCTTCTTCTTCTTCTTATTATTATTATTATTATTATTATTATTATTATTATTATTATTATTATTATTATTATTATTATTATTATTATTGTTATTGTTATTATTATGGTGATCTAACTGAAGATACCACATTCACATGTTGTTCAGGCCCAAGGATGGTGACATTTGTTCCGCTGATCTCTCCGCCCACCCAGCACTGATCAATATCACTATGTGTGTAATTTGTGTGGTCATTTATCATCTGGGTTGATTGATCTCTTTTTAATGCGAGAACCTGATGTTTAACACAATCAATCATGACCAAAAAAATTAAAATAAACAAACTGGTTTCCAGAGAAAAGGGAAGATCTCCAGCTAAAGAGGCCATTAGTCCCATATCTTTTTCCTGCAGCAGCACCAGTTCCAAATTTCTTGTGAAACATTAAGAAAAATCTACATCTAATTGCTGTGAAATTTAATCAGCAGACTGAGGATGTGTGTAGGATGAAAGAAGATTAACAAAATTATCATATGTTGTTGGGTTTTTTTTTCATATGCTTATCAACACTGAAGCCTTTGGAGGCTTTCAGGGCTTTAAACCTTTGGACTTTACTGATAGTATTTTAGGTAAATTACCATATTTACAAATTGATTCATAAAAGACTTTCTTTTTTTAATCCCCATGTGATCTTCAAAAGCTGCGTTCAGTTCAAAACAACAGTGTCACCGGAAGGCCAGTGGTTCTGTATCTTCACATCATGCACTTAATTAAGTTGTGTGCAAATGAAATAAAGCTGCTTGATATTCATTACAAATTTGTTCAAAAACAGTGAAATGTGACCATTAATTTAAAAAAACTTTAACTTTTAAAGTTATTTTTGTGTTCTTTTCTATTTACCTATGATCAAAACTATTCAAAATCAAGTTGCCTAAACTGTAGGATATGTTCAGTGCAGTAGCCTAGTTGGTGAGATGACATATTATAGGATTTGTAAACTACTAGTGTGCAACTGGTCTCTGGTGTTTCACTTAAAGCAGGACACTTGACTTCTTAGATTGTTATTTAGTTCATTGTGTAAACACACTGATGAACCTCTATGGAGAAACCTATTGCCACTAATCAATTTATGACTCCAGATTATAGACTTTTTGCGACATTGTGAAACTTACAAGCTATTAGTTGAGTGTTGACAGCATTAGCATAATGTAATTACTTCCTATTTTGGACAAGATATCACGGGTTCAGCATAAAACTCGATTCTTCCACTCACCATGAGCTTTCTCCGGAACAGCAAAGCAACAACAGTTTTAACATCACTATTTTCCCCTTCTGTCTCATCATTTTCCAAAGGCGACTCACTGCAGCCTCCAACTTGCCCTGCAGAATTAGTGTCTCGTATTATAACCTCTTGTCTTGTAAATGCACCAATAACCAAAGCTCCTGTCAAGTAAAACCCACTCATGACAATAATACACTGTGTTTAATCAACTTGTAAGTGCATTAACCAGACAGGAAAAACACCAGCCGGTGAGTTCAGTTTCCTTCTGACTGGTCTAAATACTCATGCAGGCTCAATCTATAACACAGCAGCACATTGGCCGTCAATAAAGCCCCTGCTTATGTCCCATATTAGAAAATGGCCCCCACACGACCTTACATCAACTCTCCACTTTCCAATGGATGATGTAACATCAACAGAGAGCTGGGTCAACAACATTGTGAGTGTGTGTGTGTGTATTATGTGACTTGTCAATTTCATATTCTTATATAAGATTCTTATGTATAACTTTTTAGCCAATCAGATATTAAAATTGAGCTCCCAGGTGCTTCATCGTGTCATGTGCACCTGAAACACACTCAGGATGCACACACACACAAACACATACTGTACACACACACACCTGCTGCTGCCTCATGCACCTTGCTTGTCCGCGTGGCTTCTTACCTGCTGAGCCCTCAGCTTGTTTTGTTTACCTCTTCCCTCCTGACACGTGGGAAGGGAGAGGAGGGAGGGAGGGAAGGGAGGAGGAGGAGGGAGTGGTAGGACAAGAGATAGGAGGAGAGGGGGGAGCGGATTAACGCAGCGTCCCTGCCTGGTGTCCCTTTTTTTTATTTTAGAGAGACTACACAACAAACACAACAGTGATTGAAGAGAAAAGCGTACGGGACAGAAAGGCGTTTGCACCTGCTTGTCGTCCTCGGTCAGCGTCAGCATCTCTCCGCGCTCCCTCTGCATCTCTCTCTGCCTCTCTATCTCTCTGTCTCTCTCTGTGTCTCTGTGTCTCTCTGTCTCTCTCTGTCTCTCTCTGCCTCTCTGTCTCTCTCTCTGTCTCTCTGTGTCTCTGTGTCTCTCTCCAGCCCCCGGTGATCAGACATGTCTGTGTCCGGCTCGCAGACGCCAGAGGACGGACTCTACGGTGAGTGCTGTGGTGGTGGTGGTAACACACGGACCAGGCCGTTGTTTTTGTTGCTGTAGCCTATTATTTATTTATTTATTTATTTGCCTTTAAAGCCACGACGCATAGGATTCCTAGCTCATCATGTCTACTGTAGCTAACAACAAAACAGCCACTGGTGATGATGATAGGGGATTAAAGCTGCTTTTGTACGTGCACACGCAGATTTACATTCACAATGCAAAATGTCAACAATGTGCACCAGGCAATGTATATAAAGCAATGACCCTATTCATTCATTCATTCATTCATTCATCTGCCCAGTGTGTTTCCAGTGTGTGATGGGCTCATCAGTGGAGGGACATGAGTGTTAAGTGTCTGTCAGGCTGAGAGCAGGTGTGTGAGAGAGAGAGGGAAGAAGGGAGGGAAGGGGAAAAAAGAGAGGCAGTTTTATAGATGTTATTGTTGTTGTTGCCACTGACACTGTCATTGTGTAAACGGATTCCCTGACTCACCTGTTTGTATCACTGTAAGCCAATTAAGCTGTGGAGATTTCCTGACTGCTTATAGCTCCACTGTGCTGTGTGCACATTGCCTGGCACATAGGATGCTGGGAGAAACATGTGGAACAGTGTAATGGTGGTGAATAGGACAGGACACTGAGGGACTATGGGAAAATTACTCAGGTGGGATGGGGGAGGGGATGGGTTGCACTTTGATTTTTAGCTTTTTAGAAATGAACATTATGGAATCAACTTTGAAAAAACAAAAAAAACAAAAAACAATACTGGCATTAATATTTGGTAACATTTCCCCTAGTAGTTCAACTCTGATTTCAAGTTGTAGGCTATATGTTCATGGATCATTTCTATATTGCATATTACTGTTTGAATGAGCAATTGCCAAAAACATAACAAATGAATTGTGTTTATCTAGCTGTTCTCTGTTTTTGTACCAAAGGCCTCCAACTAAGACCTTCCAGAAGAACTAGCAAAAAAAATATGCAAATAATTTGTCAGTATTTCTTTTTGTTTTCTGCAGTTTGTCACGTTTGTTTTTGTTGTGACACCATTTTTCTGCCTCTGTCAATAATACTTTATTACCATTTCTACTCAGGTTTTTAGTAAAAGCCCAAATACTAATGATGCATAAAAGCTGATCAAGGAATATGTTTTGTTTTTTGCTTCAAGCATGAGAGGAACCTGTTGTTTTGTGCTGAACATAGCTTATCTGGATTCGATGCATTTAACTTTGCTGCCGTTCTGTTATTTTGCAAAACAGAATTAGCAGCTAAATAAGAACACGTTTATCCTCCATGGTGCACACGACAGGTGTTTCTATTTAAATGTCATTACCTTGGCTGTTTTTAGAAGGTCTTGCAAAAATAACTTGGAGGAAGTTGGAACATATAAATCTGGAAGGACTCTGAAAAAAAAAAAAGCATAACCTTCCTCATGCTTCTTCACACTGTGATCCTTTGTGTGCAGTCCCTTACCTGGAAACAGGCATGCACAACCAACATTAATCTGTTGTGCTGTAGTCCATTGAGTCTTTTAACAACCAGCTCTTGTCCACATTACATAAAGCTGATTTGGCAGTGGCACAGATGAATGTGTACAGGATTGCACCATAGAAACTGATTTAGTGCTGCAGAATGGCGACAGATAGATAAGTCAGGCAGCAAGGCAGCTGTTATGTCATAACTCCCCTCTGTAGACAAACAACTAGGGCAATGGCACAGTTTCCCACCACGTCCAACCGCCCGCCCCCTCCCCCTCTTGATGTTTCTGCCTCCTGTGCTGCTGTTTGTGTGATCACACAGTGTCATAAAACCCGGGGTAAAATGAAGATTAAGAGGGAGCAGATGAGGAGGAGGAAGGATACTTTGGTTGGACAGATGAGGTGTTGATGTTTTGTAAATGGTGCCAGTGTCAGAGAGGGATACAGACAGCATGACAAGAGAGAAACAAGGGGGGAGGAAGGGGAGGAAGGGGAGAGGGTGAATGGCTAATCTCTAACAGAAATAAGATCTTACGTAAGCAAGCATGCTGTCAGCCTGAGTTAGCCCTGCCCTACTGTTTTGGCTGTGGGTGTGGGCACGCCATACACACCACCAGCACAGCAGGCATGTGTGTGTTTGTGTGTGTTGCTTCCTGCTCACGTATACCCAATGAATCTCCATTCACATATGCGTTCATTCATATGCAGGGTGTGTTTTCATTGCCACTGAGAGATGACTCCTACAGTATGTATGTGTTTTTAAACATATGTGTAACACGGCATTGAACGCAACACCTCCCAGATCACATCCGTGCTGCTGCTGCTGCTGCTGCTTAGCCTATAACCATCACCATATGTCACAACACAACACACACCTGTCCACTTAATGTCCACTCCACACCAGAGCTGCGGTATATAGCGTTTGCCATACATCTCTCTCTCAGGGCTCTGTGATACGACTGAAAACAATCACTCTTGAAGTGTTGTACACTGTGCATCACTACACTATAAGCCTCAGAATGAGATTAACTTGGGTTATGGGGGCAACAAATGCTGTAAGATTCAATCTCTGAGGATAAAAATAAACAAAAAATCCAGTGAATTGGAAAGAAAAAAGTATTCGGTAAATTTAAGGTAAAAAAAAATCTGACATTAAGAGAGAGCGTAATTTATTAATTTAAGACTTGATCTATGACTTAAACCAAAAGACTTAATCAAATTTAATTACAATCTGCCTGCATTGCGTTGAATACTAACACAGTTCAGTTCATCACATCTGGACAACACAATTCTGGTGATTTTAATTAATGATTTTAATTAAAGCTCATCACTAACATCTTGTCATAATTTAATTCCCTGTCAGACCTTCTCTCTCAGCAGAGTGTGCAGAAGTAGTAGAAAACGGCAACACAAAAAAGTAGTGCCCACTTGATGATAAAAGTGTAAAACCCCACCCAGTTTTAAAACTAAACAGTTGTTTACTTTCCTCGACACGACTTGTGCCTGGCTCATTACAGTCTAATATATGTGCATGAAGTCCCACGGCTTTCTGCTTCCTCGCCATCCCGCCTGTGCATCATTACAAACTCCGCTGCTCGTGTTGCTTCCTCATCAGGCTCCTGGGTGGAGCTGGAGGAGCTGATTGCAGCCGTGAGCCGCAGGGAGAGTCTGACGGGGCCACAGGACAGCATCTCCTCCGCTCTGCAGGGGGAGCTGGAGAGGATCCTTCTGGAGGCGCAGCTTGAGTGCGAGAGGAGTAAAGACAGGTAATGATGCAAACCGCACGTGTGGATCTTTAGTGTTTAGTTGGTGGGGGTGGTGGGGGGGTTCAAATTCCTTTTTTTAAGTAATGAGTTTCATTCTGTGCTCAGCAGAACTTTGCTTTTCTCAACATGCGTTTGAATGACAGTCTGTCTATTTCGTGACATTAAATCCATATTGTCCATTATTGTCTGTGTCATCGACAGTCCTCCACAGGCGCTGACTCCACAGACCGCTGGTTCCCCCAGACCCACTAGTGATCAGGACAGCGACTGTGTCACTATACAGGTACATTTACAACACTCACTGCAGTACATTTTACATAACTACATAGCCTAGTGGGTGTTTTCCTGCTCTCCAAGCAGCCAATCATTCCCATCTATTTCAGCACATAAGACGCATGATATGGGGTCATTGATTGCATTTATATGAATTGATATCAGAAGCTATTTATTCATTAGAATTTAAAAACTCACTGGTGAAAGGTGCAACACATCCGAGAGAGATGTGAAATGAGTCACTTTTATAAAACCATGTGAACTCCTTTCTTGTTAAATTGTACACAATTATACTTACTGATGCCAACAGGTTAACACCAAAGTCTCATCCTGATCTTCAATGTGTCTATTCTTCTTTTTCTACTGTTGCACTTCATCTAATTCATCATGTGTGTTGCAGGAGGATGGTGAGCGGCGAGTGGACACGGACTGGGTCTGGGATTGGTCCAGTAGACCTGAAAATATGCCACCAAAGTAAGATTATCTCCTTTAAAGTAATGAAGTGCATTTATTTATGTTTTTATGATTGTACATTTTGTGTGATATGTTTATGTTTATGTTTATTTGCACGATTATAAAAGCAACAATAAAATTGAAAAAAAAAATTTTTTTGAAAAAAGACATGTGCGGGTGAGGTAGAAACCCACTACGGTCTACGGTATTTGAACCTCACCTATAAAGGCAATTGCACAAATAACAAAGCAAAACAAACATTTATATATCTTGATATCTTATTCCATCTATGAGTTCCTATTGGATGTTTAGGAGAGTGTGAAGGAAGCGTACTATCTGGTCAAGAGTTAAAAGAAAGGACTGATACCATGGTCGTGGTGAAGGAGCCAGAGGCAGTTATCTTAGAGCCATGGCTCTGTCCGTAACTCAAAAATCCAGCTCATATTTTACCCACAAAAATGCTGCAAAACATTAAACACTGGGATTTCACTGATCATCCAGGATTTGACAGCATGTTCCAGTGCTTTGTTTTTGTTTATGGATCATACCTGGGAGTGTTGAGAAACGCATGAATCACCCTCATTTCTGTTTACCCTGCCACTGCACAATAAGTCTGTTTGACAGCTAGTAGTTTTTAATGGTCTCCGACTCTCTGTACTTTGCCACCTGTCTTGAATTCTCAGTTTTCTCTCTTGTGTTCTCATTATCTCTGTTTATTTTTTTTCTCCCCTGTCCTTCCTATCTTACCTTCCCTTCTCCCTGCATCTCTTATCTCTGGCTCCTCGTCGTCGTCCTCTCTCCTTCCTCTCCTTCCTCTCCTTCTGCAGAGAGTTTGTGTTTCAGCACCCGAAGCAGCCGGGCTCCCTCAGTGTCAGAAAGACAGAGGTGATGAAGAGAGGAATCTTCTCCTCCGATGTTCTGCTCATCCTTGTTCCCTCGCTGCTGGCTTCACACCTGCTCACACTTGGAGTCGGGTGAGACATGCACACGCCCACGCAGACTCATTTTAAAAAAAATGTTTTTGCCATGTTGTCGTGTTAATTAAAAAAAATTGTACCAAATGAATTACAGCACTGCTACTGCTCTTAAACTTCTGCCTACTTAGCTAATGTTGACTTACACTAGTCAAGCTTTCCACTAAGCAGCTTACAGCGATAACGGGAGCTGCCTCACCACTGCAACATCTGAGTCATTTTTGACAGATACACAACAACAGCAGCTTCACATTTCTATCTGTTGAACCCTGATTGTTCACAGCTAAAATAAAAACAACTAACATTAGTTGATTTTATCACCCTTCACTTACACTTAGGCAGCGTTAGCATTGTGAGTTATAGTTGACAACATTAGTCAAACTTCTGACTCATAATAAAACAAAAATCTTGGAAAGTGAATGTCAAATATGCATTTAATGACATTATTTTAGTAAATAAATTAGACACAAGACATGTAATAATTAAATAACTAGCTATTCTTGAACAGGCCTACAGTAGAGATTGTCTTTAAAAAAATCTTAGGTTTGTTATTAACAAGTATCTTACCTTATCATTCCGAATAACTCATAATATAAAGAATAAACAACATTAGTTCACCATTTTATTCATATCTCTTTTATAATAGTGGTCAATGTTTGGCTTTTTTATTGCAATACCACAAGTGGCCACTGGGAGCCATCACAAAGATCAAAGGTCAAAGGTCTCTTTATTGTCGTACAACACATGTTAAAAACATGGGATGAACGAAATTGTGATGCCCTGGACCCGTGCCAGCCCACTAAGATAAATAAAAATAAATAGAAGTACAATAAATAAAAACTAGTTAAAAACTATAGTAATGTCATTTAAAACATACAGTATAAAAACATACAATCACCACCAAAGACTGACCTGGCTTAGTTACTGGCTAGTAAGCTAGTTTGCTAGATATGCTAATAACTGCAGGTCATGTTAGAGCAAATGAAGACAAACTGATACATTTTTTCACACTTTTGCTTATGTGGACAAAGCCAAAGCTCGACAGTCCTTCTGTGATTACTATTGTACAATCGTTTAATCATTTAGGGAAAGAAGAATAAACCATTTTTTCCTCTCTTTTCTCTTTTTAGGATCTACATAGGAAAGCGATTGGCTGCTTCCACAACTAGCACGCTGTGATGCCAGCTGTAGGCCAGTGACCCCCTTTGCTAACAGTCTGGCCAGTAAGGTCACAATCTGCCCTCTGTACCGCACTAATTTGCCTCCTTCCTTCCTCGTCACGGGGCAACCATAGGACCCTGCCTTGTCTGTTACCTCTGTCTCCGTTCATCTGTACGTCTGTCCACCCCAGCAGCAGTCTGTCTTTGTGTCGGCCTCTCTGTCTGTCAGTCTGTGCATGTCGTAGGGCCCGGGGAGCGGATGGATGCCCACCAATGAGTCAGACTGAGGTCACTTTTACTTTTTTCCCAGAGAGTAACACTGATCTCAACCAGCTAAAGCATAATCAGAGAGAGGAGAGATTGCCCAAGATACAAGAGAAAAGAGAGAAGGAGAGTTTTACCCAGCTAGAACAATAAATCCCTTTGATAGGAGGAGATGAAAACGGTTTGCTGGGAACAGTGTGTGCAGACAAAATGAGAAAGATAATATGTGATAGCCTTTCTTCCAACCTTTGAAAGAGCAAAATGTCTGTCATTTGTCAAAAGTAATGACCCTCTGTAAGACTGAGCTGCTGAGAGTGGTTCTTGGAGGTTTTTATGCCCTGATGGTTTATCTAATGTAGAGAGTTTTAGTTGGCTGAGTGAATGTAGGAGTGGCTCTGGTTGTGCTTTTTGTCCCGTAAACCAATTAAATATCTGACCTCCGACAAAGACAATCATGATCCCATTAAACTTCACTCCTCAAAACCTTAATGTGCCTCCTGGGTCTTTTTTTATTCTCCTCTCCCACTCTCATCCTAGCTGTATTTGTCATACACGTGTTCATCTCGTTTATAATAAATGCAAAGAAAAGCGAAGCATTTTCAGCCGACGAAGCACAAAGATTCGCTGAAGTAAGCGTGGCTAAGGAATTTATATTGGATGTGGACTATATATATTGTCAGATTTGGGCTACGGTTGTCTGGAGATTGTTTATAGGTAATCATAGAAAACAAAATGGAAAGCTTTTTACAACCTACTGTGTTAACAACCTGCAAATGAACCACAGCATCTGTTTAAGATTTATTCCCTTTTTCCATATGAGGTAAATCACTCTGTTGATTTGCACTGATAAAGTCTTTGGTGTGTGTTTCACTGCTGTTTTTTAGACTCTGTCTCCAGCAGCGATGACTCTTCGTCTTGTCTGACTGAGCTCTTGCAGAAACCTTATGACATCACAGCAGCCCGTCTCTTTCCATCTGTCTTTGTCATTCCTTACCTCACATAAGTCTTCCTTTTCTCCTTTTTTTAACAAGCTGCTTCCTTCACCAGTCAAGGATTTGACGTTTTATTGCTTTCCCATAAACCAGAAACCCGTTTCCGCTTAACATCTCATGAAAATAGCTGGCCCGGATTCTGAACGATGGAGAAACCTGAGAAGCACTCCGCGGGTTTTATTTTTTTGCCATGCTGCTTTGGACGTAAAACGTGCCCATTTGTTGTCCGTCCGGCCTGACCAGACCCAATGAGTTTATCAGCCATTAGCGGAGCGTTTGATGTGAGGGGTCCTGCTGAGCTTGTTAAGTTACTTCTAAACACACCAAGCTGACGATGCAACACCAAGCCATGCTTTGGCAGAGCACAAAAGGTTTCCATTCACAGACACCTAACACCCTCAAACAACTCTGCAAACAAAGTGCATGTTTTGAGCTTCATGTTGTCGATAAATGAACCAATTATACAATGTGTAGGAAATGTCCATTCATGGCCCTTGATTAACATTAATCCGTTTATGTTTTATGGTATTGTTTAACCTTCGTCTTGTGTTAGCTTTCTGCTACCATGGTGTTCGGGTCAGTTTTGTCCTGTGTTTTAAATCAGCTGTAAAATATACTAAAAACTTTTTTTTTCATCCTATTTGTTTTTCTTCTCTTGGTTACATTGTTAGGCTTCCTATCCATGAAAATATTCCCCTGGGCCTTTTATTGTCAGTACACCCCTTGGCTTCAATTGAACCTTCCTCTCGTCAGCTAACAAATTTATGTGGCACTTTTATGCATTTAAAACCTGAAAACGGGTCACTGGTGACCAGAAGACCAGAGAAAGGTTAAGTGAAATAGTTGATTTCTGATGAATCATAGCTTCTGTCTTATTGTCGTAAATTTCGCCAGTATTTTGATAAAGAACAACAAAGGTGGACAATGAAATAATTAATCAAATTCTTGGCTATAAACATCCATTGTGGTTTACCAATCATATTCGTCCATTGATGTAGTTGAGATTAGTATTGACACCTACAGTGTCAATAGTACACCCTTCCTTTGTGTTTTCTAGATACATTATTAATTTCACTCACATTCACTCAAAATTGACGCGTTCACTATAAATACATTCATTAGTTTCTCCACTAATAAGTCTGTTACTGCAGCTTAAAATGAAAAAAATGTTCACAAATTTGTTTATTATCACTCTGTTCCTGGATGTCAACAATTACTTGTTCAAACCATAGAAAGACAGACATTTTAACAGACCAGTATTATCCTGTAATGCATGATATATATTTTTTTGGATTATCCCTGATTCAACTTGCCCCAGTCATTTATCCACAGCTTGGGGCAAACAGACAGTCACAGGTGGGACAGCCTGTTGTAAATCACCATGCTCTCACACAGTTTTATCCCCCGCTGCTGTGAACCTCAGTTAATTCTCCATAGCAGGGGACTGTGTGAAGATGTGTCGACCCTGTAATATCCTCCCTGAAACAGGGGCAATTACTACAGCGAACAGCCTTAAATGCCACATGTGATTTTCCACAGACCTCTCAGATACATGTGGAGTAGGGTGATAAGCATGAGTCTGAGCATTTGGTGTTACGAAAGAAAAATATAAATCCCATCCTCATCCCTCGTCCCTTGTAACCGTTAAAGACAGAAAAGACCGAGGCCGAGACAGAATGTGGAAGAAATCTATTCATTTCCTGGACTGATCTTTAGAGATCGGACATCTGTCTCTCTGGGAAAAGCATTATCTTCTCGCTCCTATAGTGCTAGACAGGAAATAGAGAGTCCAGTTTCAAAGAGTTTGGATGTAACAAAGGAATTCAGTCGTACTGGCATGGCGTCTGTGCCTAAACATTCAAACAAGGTCACTAATTTGAGCCTCGATCTCAAGTAACATCTCTTTACCACATGTGGCCCACTTCCTCCTCATGAACCCCTTATTATGGGGAATAGTAGGTTATAATTCCACATACACCCACTCCAAAAAAAAAATTACACGCATAATTATATGCAGCTTACCAAACCGCACTCCCACACGAGGGTTGAAAAAGTTTTTTTGGTTGAATTTCGGTTCATTTTGTGTGTGTGGGCTTTATGCATTGGCTTCATGATGATCACCAATATTTTATCTTTGCTTCAATAAATGCAGAATTAATTTAATGCTGGAAGAAGGTGGGAGATCACTGTGTCTCTTCAAATGTGATTTGACGTTCAGCATGCACAGCGAATGCCCTGCCGGAAACATTTTCAGGCAGAGCTTCTTGCATTTTTCATACTCTTCTGTCAACGCAGCAGCAATTTGACTAATCAGCCTCATCTCTGACAAGGTATGAAGGTGAGACAGGGGCAGCGGAAGAACTTCCCGTGTGTACAAGTATGGAGAGGCGTTTTTTCTTCTTTTTCTTTTTCTTCTGCTTCTTCTTCTTTTTCTTCTTGTCATGTACCCAAACACGTGCACGTCATCTTGTATCCGCTGCGTTAGATTACACACCAGGCAGGGGCAATAATTGCTTCCACGTGCTGCCTTCCCCTCTCCTCCTCCTCTTGTGTGTACACTTCTCTTTCTTCTCGGTCGTATAATTGATCACGCTGTCCGAGTGTGGCACCTATGTGGATGCGAGCTGCGTGGTCGTGTCTGAACAAATGACCCAGTGTGCTCTCTCTCACTCACACACATATGTACTGTTTCCCCCCACTGTACCGTGGTGGACCTTTCGCTAGCCCAGACATGCTCTCTGGGTCTCAAAGCGCCAGAAGTATGAAGGATTAATGAGAGCACCTGGAATAAGACTCAATGGAGCACAATGCCGCACTGTTCAAGCTGCGCACTATTGTGTAGGTGTGTTTTGTCCTCACATCCTGAAGCAATTGTCTGATGCACGTTTCGCTACCAAGAATCTGCCATGAACATGTGCACGTGAATAAATGGGATTTGTTTTTGGTTTTTTTACGCAGCAGATGAGTGTTTTTGAGAACAAGGCTAAAGGTTGCCGGATGGTGAAAATAGCTCCGAGAACCCATGCCCCCTAAATAGACCGCTCCCAAATTCTGTTTATTTGTTCCACATTGTAAAACATACCCACATGTTAACCAACTTTTCAACATGTTCGACTTCAGAAGTGGTGAGAAAAAGAAAGCAAACCCTACCAAACAACAAGGGTTGACGGATAGGCTAGCACTTCTGTTTGAGTGAAAATGCTAACATCTGTGTTGCTAATTTGTTTACCACAAAAACGCTAACATTTCTGATGTCAAGCAGATAACATTTGCCAATGTTCCCCCAAAGTTCAGCTGAGGCTGAAGCATGGGAAAATAGTTTTAAAGGTGATCACAGTGACATTTTGACCCCATTGCCGCTCGACACGAGTTACAAATCCACTCCAACAAGCTAATCTAGTGACAATTCATCCAATAGTTGTCATAAAACTTAACAGAGGCACTAGAGCAACAGTTCTTTATATCAATATTCATACAGACCATAAATTGCCAATGCAGTTCATCTAATATTTGTTAACATATTTCAATCTGGATCCATGTGGTGGCTTGAAATTGCCATATCTCTAGAGCTGCACTGCTAGTTTGGCTTTTTAAAAAAAAAGTATAGCTACAAGGAAAGAGGGAAAGGTCAGAAAATGGGAAAGGTTGCCTTGAGGCTGTTTGTGTGAAAATCAGAGAGCGAGAGAAAAAGAGATTTACAAGGCCGCATGACCGACTCGGTGTCAAGTATCTGCGGTGATGATTTACAGCAGTCTCCATCTACAGTATGAGGTGTGTAGGTGTAGGTGAGACACGCACTGAAATGGACTGAGTGAGTGTGAACGTCTGCAGCTGGTGGTGTGAGTGACTGGAGGAGCAGCTGGATCGCATGAGATGGTCTGAGGGTGAACTCACAGTTTACACATGGCAAAACCATCAGACAGCAGCTTTTTTTACCGGCGACGTTGTGGGGGCCGTTGTTTTTCGTAACACTCTTGCGTAACACCGAGAAATTCGGTGAGACACTGAAACCACATTGTTGTTTTAAAAAACGATACGCTATCCCGTCACACTGAGGCCATTCGCAGAAAACCTCTCTGTACCTGTCATCAATCTTCCAGAGAAATAGCCTTGTTTTTCCAAGAAGGGTGTTCAGGTTCATGTTACTATATCCACAACTGAGTGATTTTACAGAGCGATATGGAGGTGGGCAATTGGGGCAGGTAAATGGAATTGGAAAAAAAATATATAGCATTGGTTTTATACTTTTCCTGTAATTTCCCCAAAGTTGGTTTCTGAGGATTTGATTTTTTTTGTTTTATTTTTAATACACAACCCAGACTAATAGTTTAAACCCATATTCAGCTCAAATGAATTTGCCTGCATCAGCATTGGTTTGAATATCTCAAGGCCAAGGACTAAAGTGAGCAGTGATTCGCTGTGATTCACACGCACAAAAAAAACTTCCTCTTCCATATTAGCTCTGAATATATTCTCTGATTAATTTTGGATCTATAACATTTAATGTATAATTTGTATTCATGCCTTCTGTGCTGTGTTAGACGATTCCAGGAAAGTCGACAGCTTTATCCACCATGACATACCAATTTGGCTCAAGAGTTTGCAGTCTAAATATGCTGCAGGATGTGGGTCCATTTATTAAGCCTCTGCCTCGGGTTCAGAGTTACAGTCTGTCTAATACCAGAAATTCAGGCAATTTAATGCTGTAATTTCGGGTTTGGAGTGAGTTGCCTCCACCAGTCTGGGGTGAGGTTTTGATAGATGCTGCAGATTTAATGAGGTGTTGGATCAGACCCCTCTGACTTGCTGACTGGCTGCTGTTACATAACTTCATCAGGTAAAGACACTGCGGAGCTTGTAAGACGCTGCATCCCACAGTGTAATGAGCACTTAAGCACTCAGCACAGGAGCAAAGAGACTTATGATCACCTCCAGCTGCGGTTTGCCATGTCGTAAAAGTCTGTGTCCGTTCCTCAAACATAAGGACACTGATGTAAGTCGCTTTATGAAAGAACTTCTTTTAAAAGAAGAGACTTTCATGTGGTGAATTCAACTTAATTACTGTAGCTACCACTGTAATTTCTATGACATTAAGAGTTTCCCACACAGTCATCATCAAGAAATCCTTTTTTAAGTTTTGCCAGAAAATATCACATCAATGAGAACGAACATACTGTAGATTTATGTACCATTTGTGTGGAATATGAGACTAAAATGGTAAAGAATAAGCATAAGAAAGACATGAGAAAGTGAGCAATACTATATATATAGTCTGCAAGTAAATCACACAAGCATTTCTGCACAGCACAGCACTAACAGATATATCTATAGAGCTCAGTAAATTCAATCCACCTCGGGAAAAATAACAAACAATGCAAAACGTGTGTTTATAATCAATGTCAAATGTCCACGGTTTATTTGAAGAAAGAGAATTCATTAAATAAAAGGAATATAAAGTATTTTTAAATGAATGAAAGAATAAAAAAATCAATTTCCTCTGTGGGTGGACTTGATGAGAATAAACACCATTAATGAAATTTGTATGTTTTCTGTGTTTGTTCTGTTTGTTTGCTTTCTTGGCTTACAGTAAAATGTCTTGCTTTGTTTTTCTCTTAAATGCACCACATGCTTCCTATTACGTACCTTTAATCATTCCTGTTGCTGACCGGTATGTCTTGTTTTCCTTTGCGGCCCGAAAGCTTTTGAAATGGGGCTAATTGTCAAACCTCCCCCGAGTGCATAAACAAACCTCACTGCTTTTTTATGCAGCATAAAGCCACATTTTCAGGTCAGCCGTGTAAGACTCATTGGTAACACAGTCGGATTTGTTGTCATTGTGGCAACAGCAAAGCTATAATCTTCGGTCGTCTAGCTACCAGCGAGCTCACCATACGAAGAGTTACGAGCAGGAATATCAGAGTCCTGGGATGTGGTCATATCAGTATCATGAATAAAAATAGTCAGGAGATGGTGTCAGACACATTTGGGGTTTGGTTTTATCTCTGAGCCAGCTGCAGCAGCGTTCACTGTCTGACCTCATCAACCGCACCGTGATGTGACTCAGCCCAGGTCCTCCTGCAGGCTGATGTGGTCTCCTGAGCTCCTTGCTGCAGCTGCCCACCATGCATGGAGGTCTGTGCGGCTGCTTTTTTTTTTTTTTTTTTTGTGATCCAGAACCAAAAAACGCCTGTAAAGGATCAGCCTGACAGCGAATCAGACGGCAGATAAAACCGTGGGCGTCCTGTTGATGTCTAGATGCAGTCATATCAGACCAGAGCAGCGGTATATAGACTAACCACAAGGAACACCTGTGGGATGTAGGGAAACTATGACTCATGTTTCTGCTGTTGTTGCTATAGATACTTGTGTTTATCCTTTTATACTTGTGTTTATCCCCCCTTTTTCTTGGGAGCATCATCTTGGTTGCCACCGAGTCTTGGCTTTTTAATGGAAATACAGATTCAGTGCTTTTTTTTGTGCTCAAAGGTCAGTTACTCATCCGTAGAATAAAGCTCGCTTGGTTTAGAAAATAAGATGCAACAGGGGGAAGAAAGAGGGGAAAAACAAACATCATTAAGACCTGAGCGACCTCATCTCTGCCAAATGTGGCAAGTCGAGTGGTGCCAGACATGCTGACGACCTGGAGGCCGTGTTGAGCCAGCAGCCTGTCTGAAGCTCTGCTCTGCTGGCCGGTTAACGCGGCTTGTTAAGGCGCAGGCTCATTTCCTGACTTTGCCGGGGGAAGGAGAGGGAGAAAGCATGAAGGACATATGGGAAAGGTGTCACATCTGATGCCTGGAAGGAAAGCGCAAGAATTTTTCCCAGTGCGTTCAGACAGAGTGTGAAAAAAAAAAAAAAAAACTAGAAGTCTGATTTGCTGGAGGTGGGGAAACTACATTTTCAGAAACACACCCCAAGCGTGAACTCGTCGGGAGTCCAAAAATATTACAGTTTTGGATTGAAGCGTGATTTCGGTGGCCAAAAGTGGGTTCCTAGAGTGGATTAGAAGCTGCTCATGTACAGTATGTTTGTGTAAGAGCCTGTGGGAACTGGTAGCAGCCAGTGGGAGCCAATGCAATAGAGAGTCTCCCCAGGTCACTCCTTCTCTGCGTGGGGCCGTCTGAGGAAGGTTTTAAAGGCAGGTTCTGGCCTTGATGCTCCTCCCTTTACTAAAAACTCCTGCAATCTCCTCTTTCACATCCACACACCAATTCGGACACACACACATTCATGCATGCACACACACACACACACACACACCTACTTACACACACGCAAACTGCCAGCAGCTTCTATTAAGGCTTAACATGACAGGCTTGCCTCACTTGTGATTCAAAAAAAGGAGGCAAGGACACAAACACACCACTCAGAGCAGACGCAGACATACGGGAAACTGCCGCTGGGTCACGTAGGCTACAGATAAGCTGATCTGGGACCAGTTGGAAGGACAAGATGGGTTTGTGGACGGCCTTGATACTGGCCTCGCAGCTGCTATTAAAACTGTGCTTACAAGTGGAAGCCCAGGCTTTAGGTAAGTTTTGTTTTAAGTGCTATTAACTTGGTTTCCATATTATATTATTTAAATGTCATAACTTTTTTTTTTGAAAATGCATCAGATTGATCGGTGATAACTGACTTCAGTGGCTCTCAATTAAGAAGTGAGAATCACATTTTTGGTTTTGTTGTTTGTTGATTTAACTTTAACACAGAGATATCTTTGATTTTGTTTGGATGCTGCAACATCCTGCTTGTGATGCAATTCTCCATTTTCATTATCTGTCAAAAAAAAAAAAGAAAAAAGAAAAGATTTAATGGCTCCAGCACTGGGTATTTTAACACACTGTGTTTGAGTTCAATGCATAATGTATAAAGCAGACACTGTGAAAGAGAATATCATATGCAGACCCAAAGAACACAAAGGATTAGCCACGGCTGTGTGATCGTCACTAAGGTACGAATAAAATGCTAAATATCCCTGTCAGTTGTAACACAGTCAAATGAATTCCTGCGTTTGTGACAGGAGGCAGAGGAAGATAAAGGAGTGGAAGTATAGACAAAGTTTCAAATCCATGCAGCATCTTTCTCCTGAAGTAAAAGTCACCCCGCTTTTCATATCTATGCAGCTGGATCAGCTTGATTACTGCAGCTCAGGAGACTCAGCTCTCTGGCTTGTATTAATTCAAACAAAGTCTCAGCTAGGTCACACACATGGGAATAATCAGAGACGATCTGGGCGCAATATTGAACTTCAAGTCACAGAGTCTTCTCTCTCTCTCTCTTTGACACAGACTTCCAATCACACACAAATTTGTTCAAGGTCACACACACACACACACACATATTCACTCGCAAACTAGAGCTGCAGTCGACTTGTAGAAATATTGGTGTTTATAGTTTATCAGCTTCTTTCAAATCCCCCCAGTTGATTGATGGCATGCCTCTCATGCACCCATTAATCCCTACAATCTTTGGGCGATAACTGACTGATGTTTTGTATAAAACAAGTCCAGATTAATGGAGTTCATCATCTATCATTTCCCTTGCAAATAGCTTATTGTCTGCCTGACTGGAATTCACTGTGTTTAAAAAGGAGCGAGACCGATTTAAAGCTGCAGTAAGTGATATTTAAGTAGCACAAAACAGCCGTTCTATCTCTGCAAAGGGTTATTGGGGTTATTGATCAATATTAATGTCTCAAGGATGACTTCACTGGGAGATGAGATTACTGGAATTCGAAAATTCACTTTCTACTCCGAGCACAAAGACTCCCCCGGCCTGGGACAAAAGAGTGTCTTTACAGCAGCTGTAATCCATATTTTTATAATAATGATGTATCAAATAAAAAATGTGAAATCAAAGAGACAGTAAAGGGATCACTTGTAATAATCAATCTGAGGAGAACCCTCACCTGAATCGACTTTATGGCGAGTTTCATCTCGTAGTTTAGCAATCTGGTAACAGAACTTTTGGTTCACTCTCACAGTTCTCATCAACTCATTTCAGCCATAGTAGGCAGCTCAGCTCAGCTCAGTACAATAGAATAGAATAGAATAGAATACAATACAATACAATATAATAGGATAGAATAGAATAGAAGCACAGTGCATCAACAATGACAAAATTTAAGATGTCTCTCCAATCAGTGCAATAAAAAAAAGCCATAAAAAACCACTGTACACTACCCAGGGCCATTGCTAGGAATTCTGGGCCCCTGAAAGAATACTAAAGTGGGCCCCTACCCCCTGACTCTCCACTTTTTTTTCTTAGACTACATATGTATAATTATCATTTTTTAATTTGCCTACTTTGTTTAGATGCTAATGCAGCATTACTATGAGTATTAGTCAGGGTCTTATGCAGAATAAATCAGTCATAAAGAGATTAGACTAATGGGTTTTTTTTGTGGGGCCCTTCTGGGCGCTAGGCCCCTAGAATTATCATCACCTTTCTCCCCTATACAACGGCCCAGACGCTACCTCTTCAGCACAGAGATAATTAGTAACTGGCTGGTGAACATAGGAGGAGAAAAACAGTTACAAAGAAGAGTTCATATTGGCTGGAGAGACATGACTCAGAAAATGAGCACAAATATTTCCCATCATGAGGTTAAGTGATCATCTGGGCTTCCATTAGGCTGCTTACTCATTGCAGTTTCTAAAAAAAAAAAAGAAAAAAAAAAGTGACTTCACTGTTTATGTTACTACCGTACATGGTTATGTGGGTGATGTCATTTCTTCATCGCCGGTAGTTGTTTTTACTAAGTTTCCCATGAATTTACGATAAATCACGGCTTTCCACATACAAAGCATCAAATGTGAGGCATTTGTTAGGAGGCCAGAAGAAGAATGCCGACCATTTGCACACTTTTTTGTGGTAGTAATATATAACTGTGACAGATTTATATGCTGGTGTTAAGGAGAGGGCAAGACACAGGATTAGTTTATGGCTTTCAGCAGAGCTAGTTTTATGAAGCTTGAAATCGGAGGTTAATCAGGGGGTGAAATGAGACACTCTCACAGGATCTCTGGAGAAACACAACACTGACCTCCACCAAACCTTCTGTCCAAAAGACTTATGAAGAGTGGGAATATGTGTACAGTAACTCTTGTGCAATGAGTATCATTTGTTTCTAAGTTGTTTTATTCACTTTTTGGACTTTTTTTTTATTATAAGGAGCAATAAGTCAAATGCAACACTCCACCAGGTGAATACCAAAGACAGATGTTGACCATAGAATGCGAGCATCTGCGTTGTCACATTTTTTTGCTGCACACATTTTCGATACACCATGTGCTGAACGAGAGAGAGACACACGAGGGACGGCGGACAGAGGAGCGAGATGAAAGGAAGAAGAAGAGATCTCATCATGCTTCGCAATCTTGGCTGACAGCGGCTGGTCTCTGGGAGCATTTGGGAGTAATTTTGCTCCCTCGCGACAGAGGGCCTTGTGGACTGCTGCGAGCGTACTTGTGCATTCATGATGTGTGCAGATGGTAGACTAGAGATTCACTGCACATCCTCTCTTGGCCTTCCCAGTCCCCAAGTCACGTTATTAAAGGAAGCCTCTAAACAGCAGCATAAGTGTTCTCTCTCTGGCGTTTTCACAACCACTAAGCCTGTCAGTAGATTTAGACGTCTTAATCCTGCCATACATCAATGAATGGACTGAGTATAAATGCATTTTTATCAACCAAACAGCTTTACAGACCCAACAAAATACAACAAACACAGCCCCACATCCACCAGGCGACTAATAGGCACCTCAGGAAGCTAATGGTGATCCAAATAAAGAGAGAAAGTCGGAGTATAGAGCTCGGATGTACTTAGAAATCCACCGGCCAACTCTGTCTGCCAAGTTTGCTCTAACTGATTGACGCAACAGCAACAAACACTGGGTCAACATCATCATCTCCTTGTTGACTCGGGATGTGTTTACTCTGGGATCGGAGCGCTGCTGCAGGTTGTAAATATTCATATCTCATCATCCATTACTCATGTGCTTTACCGCTTGTCTCTTTCCCTTCCCCTGTCAACAGTCTATGATCTGCTCACCTCGCCTGATTGCCTGCCAGACCTGCTGCAGGGGGGTCTGGTGGAGCAAGGGGTGACGGAGGCTTTCATCCTTGCCACCTTCAAGCTACAACCCAAGACCGGAACCACTGTGTTCGGCCTGTACAACCCGCGGGACAACAGCAAGTACTTTGAGTTCACTGTGATGGGGAAGCTCAACAGAGGTAAGAGAGCAGGAGGGAGGCTCTGGTACAGTTTTTTTTTATATATCAACAGTGGGTTAAATGACTCTGTGTAGGGATTCATTTAAAGCAGAAGTAAGCGGAATGCTTGTGTTAATATAAGTCTTAAATAGTTATATCTTCCGACGGCAATCACTTATATAGAGTGTTTGGTCTGAAACACGGGTCTGTCAGTCACTCTGCTCTTCTGTAAGCCGAGGAGAAAACTTTCCTTGTATCCTACAACCTTTATCCAATGAGGAGAGAGAACGGCATAAAGGGGCGGTCCTCTCTGTGTGTGCAGCCAAGGGATGCGCGTGAATGTGGTGACGTAGGGACGAGGGCGGGAACTGCTAACTCCATCCGCTGACAAGAAGTTAGCCAAAATGACCGGATCGCTTACTTCTGCTTTAACTTAAAGAGGAACTATGCAAAACTTGCACCTTAATTTTACAGCTCTGGAGTAATTGTGATGGTTAAATGAGAAAAAGGGTAGAATGGAGGCTCTTTGCCTTCCACCTAGCGTCTCTTGGCCGCAAACCAACCTTGGAAGATCAGCGCCTCCAACCCGGGGTCCCAGATCTCGTCTCGCAAGATACATGGACTGCTTTACGGCACTATGACAAAAACACGCTCGGTAATCCGTAATCTCTTGTCTGCGAAAACAAATGCACATGGCCAGAGGAGGGTTGATGAAACCCGTTCAAATATGCACTCCTCCTGTAGCGAAAAAGCATTCAGACTTGCATAGTTCCCCTTTAATTTAGCCTTTTATCTTATTTCTGGTCACATTTGTTCATTCCCCACCACCAAACAGCATAGTTCGATTTTTCGCAGCAGTATAGGAGAAGACCAAAAACAGAACTAAAAGGAGAGAGGATATGGTTGACTTGGCCACATTATGCACAACTATGAACAACATATTAGACATGCCCCTTCAATAAGTAGAATAAGCAACAAAAACACTCTGCAAATCCAGTGATATTCATCTCCAGTGGTATCATTATGAATAAATAAATGCATGCTAGACTAAACACGTTCTATTTTGCTCCAAAACATCAGCATATTAGCATCGTCCCTTTACTGTGCAACCTCACATGGCTGCTAGCATGTTATCTCCTCACTGCCTGCTCTGTCCTCTCGCAGCTGTGTTACGCTACCAGCGGACTGACAAGAGGATGAGCTCGGTAACCTTCAACAACCTGGTGCTGGCCGACGGCCAACAGCACCGACTGTTGTTCCACCTGAAGGGGATGCAGCAGCAGGGGCCGGGCGGGGTGGAGCTGCATCTGGACTGCAGGCTGGTGGAAACAGTCAGGGATCTCCCTGCTGCCTTCCAGGGTCTGCCAGCAGGCTATGGTATGGTGGAGCTAAAGACCATGCAAGCCAGAGACCAGGTGACCCATCATTTATAGGATTTCCATACAATAATGAATATGTGTCTGGTCTCAATATGGATCTGGGAGGCTTATACCAGCCACTTTGACTTGTTTTATTCCTACAGGAGAGCTTAGACGAGCTCAAACTGGTGGTCGGAGACACTTTTGAGAACGTTGCTTCGTTACAAAACTGCCATTTCCAACAAAGAGACTCCGTCCAAACTCTGGGTAAGATTCTTTCAGTGGAAGTGAACGTCCACATGAGACGGCCAAGTGTTCCCAGGAAAACAGTCTCAGCGGTAGAAAAACAACAGTCAGTGTTTGTTGGAGTGACTTGAGAGCAGGCTCAGATAATCCCCCCGTCTCTCCCTCAGTCAAAGTAAATAACTGTGCCTTTCTCTTAGGGGTCAACACGAAGCAGCTGTCGAACCAAATGCTGGAGTTAACCAAGGTGATAAACGAGCTGAAAGACGTCCTCATTCAGCAGGTAAAGGACCACTTACAGTTCCTCCGAGGCCACTTAATCCCTGCCACCTGACCCCTGACCTCCCCGACAGCTTCCCTGACTCAATACAACTGTGTTTCTGTTTGACCCTTTGTAGGTCAAAGAGACCTCATTTCTCAGAAACACCATCTCAGAGTGTCAGGCCTGCGGTAAGACGATCTCCAATAACAGTCAACGGAGCTCAGTCATTACGTTTGCATCAAAATAAAACTTTTTCTTCTGTCGTTTTTTTTTTGTTTGTTTTTTTGAAGGCCTGGGTGGGACTGAGGTGGTGAAACCACGGTGTGCCCCTGGTGTCTGTTTCCGTGACGACATTTGTATAGAGACAGCAGATGGTGTTGAGTGTGGACCCTGTCCTGATGGATACACCGGGGACGGTTTCAACTGTGATGATGTGGACGAGGTAAGGAACAGTGTGTGTTTTCTCTGCTTCCACTCTTGTGAGAATCAATATGAGTCAAGACCTGCAGATTAAAGACTTTTTTTTTCTTTTTTTTTTTTTTTTTACAAAGTTTGGCCATTCTTATCTATCCTCAGTCCTTGTATTTCCAAAGTAAGCTCGTCGTAAAGTTAAGATGAAAGTTGGCCCTACACAAACAAGGCACTGTATATATTACCTGATGACAGTGTACAGTAGCAGACAGTTCATAATCTCTTTGTGGATATAGGTGGAAATCATTGAGCTAATAGCTTGTTGAATCTACCCTCACCTCCAGTGTACAGTATAATGGAAAGTGGTTAAGTGCAGTCCTTGAACTACAGCATATACTTGAAATACATTTGACATTTATCAACACATTGTCTGTGCTGTCTATAAAACAAGTGGTGCTTCTCTGTAGTTTTATCTATATAACGACTTAAATAGGCTACGTGTTGATTTATTAGCAAGATGGTAAATTGTCTTTTTGTTCTATTTTTTTTGTTCTATAAACTTTCTATATTTTCATACAGATAAACTAGTCAAGTAGTTCTAGTCAATTTTTATTTCTAACCTTTATCCAGAATAATCTCAACAGAGCAGTGATGGGGAAAAGAGATGGGAGAGAGGGAGAGGAACATTCAACACGGGATTTGACCTGGGAATGCTGCAATAACAATATATGTTATGCAGGCCACCAGGATGGTCTTTGTCTGAGAATACAGAGCGGTACCACAGGGCATTATGGACTGTTAGTGCACTGGCACTCAGAGAAGCTACAAGCCCGAGAGTGACGGTTTAGAGAGAGAGACTCTGGGTTTGTACAAATTGGGGTCTCTGAGTTCTGAGTGAGCTGACACAGGACTTTAAATGATCTGAATAATTCAGAACTGAGATTTTCCTGGCCTTAAAAAGGTCTATGAGAAATTTTACAGGCTGATTTCACCAGGTTTTTTTTTTTATAGGGGAGTGGGGTTGGGGGAGCTAGACAAAAAAAATATGGGAATGGGATGATGGAAGTAGCGCATGGGGTCTGAAGGCACAGAAGTTAATATGGTGTCATGGGGTCTGGGGACCAAAGCTGCAGATAGATAAAGGTAAAAGTTTGGCAATTTAGTAAAAGTTGAGGAAAGGTTGTTGCAGATGGAAGTCTCCATAAGGATAGAAGTACAAGTACGAGTGTGTGTGTGTGTGTGTTTGCACTGACCTCTTTTCTAAGGACTGGCCCCTTCAGCATTCTCTTTTTTGCATGAGCAAAAGTGTCATCAAGCCTAAAAGCTTTTGGGGGGAGAAGCCCTGTGAGAACCACATACATTTTGCAGCTTCACCAGAGCTCGTGTCCTCCTTCCTGCAGTGCCAGTTTAACCCCTGCTTCCCCGGAGTGAAGTGCGTCAACACGGCCCCGGGCTTCCGCTGCGACGCCTGTCCCCTGGGCTACACCGGCCTGCCAGTGGAGGGGGTGGGAGTTTTGTACGCTCAGACCAACAAACAGGTGAGACAGGGGGAACAGGTGAGGGGGGGGCATATGGAGGACAAAATGAGAGCAGAATTAAAGGAGAATTCCGGTCATTTTCATTTTGATCCCTAAATCGTTAACCCTAGGGTTAGTTACACCATTGCTAGACGGTGCTAGGGATAGCAATAACGCTAACATATGGGGGCAATTCTTTCAACCACAATAAACACTCAAAAAACAATCAAATATCTATGGTACATGACTGGAATCCTTATGACACACCACTGAACTCATATAGTGTACAGTATAAACAGTATAAACTTTGTGTTTTAGCATGTAGTCACTCACCTCAGATAACTTTAGCCTAACCAAAGACGGTATCTTTGGCCTAACTCTGGAACGTCCTAGAAAGACATTACTATCCGATCGCAGAGCGCCTGCTCTCCCCGCCACAGAAACAAACACTTTTTCCTTGTTGTGATGATTTCTTTACAAATATAAACGGTCGAGCAGTGCAGTGGTAATGTCCAAAATATCTCTGACCGTTTATTTTTGTAAAGAAATCATCACAACAAGGAAAAAGTATTTGTTTCTGTGGCGGGGAGAGCAGGCGCTCTGCGATCAGATAGTAATGTCTTTCCAGGATGTTTCAGAGTTCGGCTGTCTGAGGTGAGTGATTACATGCAAAAACACAAAGTTTATAGCCTACTGTTTATACTGTACACTATATGAGTTCAGTGGTGTCTCGTAAGGATTTGAGTCATGTGCCATAGATATTTGATATTTTTTGAGTGTTTGTTGTGGTTGAAAAAATTGCCCCCATAGTTTAGCGTTGTCGCTATCCCAAGCGCCGTCTAGCCATGGTGTAACTAACCCTAAAATCTATTAGGGATAGTAGGACTAAGTGCAAGTGAAGGGTAAATTAGCCTATTATTCAAAATTAAAAAGTTATACAGGAAATTATCTGTGGGATCAATTAGTGTCGTTTAAATTATGATATTTTTTTTGATATGAAGAACCTATTATGATATTAGATTTAAAAAAAAAAAAGTTTTAGGACATTCAAAAAATACTTTTCTCTCAAACTCAACTTTTAAAAATATTAAAATTAATACCTATTCATTTTTGCTCATGGACAAAATCTGAATCTGTGTATTGTTACTTGCACATACTATTGCAAGTGCTGACAAAAGATGTCTGAAATTTACTGAAAAGTCGAGTGTCTCAGCATCTGTGACCTCGAGGTATCAGGATTCGAAGTCCATTAAATTCCATCGTGATGTCGCAAAATCCTGAATGATTTTTTTAAGATGCACGCAGACATACTTTTCCTCTCCAGCAGATGAATGTCAAAACAATTTCTCAGTATCGAATTCTGCACATACTTTATTCTGCACAGTGAAGGTCAAGTGTCCCAAATGAAGTGCAAAACACATCGGAGCAGAGGAGATTTTAACATAGCATACATTCTTATGGCTACCAGGGAACAAAGCACTAGGTTAATCCGGCGAAGAGGGGGCTGTTTTAAAAATTATAATAAAAACTGGTGGGGAAATAGTGTCACTGCAGGATCCACCTGACTTTATAACTGATACTGAAGAAGAACCTAAACAAGCTTCATGTTATACCATCAAATAATCAATAATTTAGAGGATAAATAGTAAAAGAAAAAAAAAATGCTATCGTTTTTTGGCATATTATAATATAAAGAACAATGTGGTAGCTAAGCAGTTCATCATCAGATCATCAGACTAAACAAAACACAACTCTGCCCACACTAGTACATCTTCCCTGGAATGAGGGAATAAATTAGCTCCATAAAATTCTTCTTTATAAAAGAAAAATAATAGATATTTATATAACTGTACACCTTATCAGTTCATTTCTAGACTTATTTGAAGAGCATTGAACTGAAGAAACTGAACCGGTGATCACATTTTACCCCTTTTTGAAATAATTACACAGTAGATAGATAAAAGTGTGATATGTAATAATTAATATTTAACAGGGAGTTTAAAAAGTACTTAGAGCATCATTTAACAAGCTTGAGCTCCCCTATCAGGACTCGTGGTGTATATTGTGCAGCAATTATTGTGACCCTGAAGTGTGAAGAGAATTAAAGATGGGAAATTGTCACAAAACCAAAAACTTTTGGATGATTTCACATGTGACGTTATACTGTAGACTCACGTTGTATACTGTACATTTCAGGTCTGTGACGACGTTGACGAATGCAAAGGACCCAACAATGGAGGCTGCACCGCAAACTCAGTCTGTCACAACTCAGTGGTAAGATTACACCGCCGCAGGTTCATGCAACAAATACTTTTATTTCTGTGACTTGAAGAGGCTGACATATCGTATCCCTTCCTCACTCCTGCACAGGGCTCCTATCAGTGCGGCAGCTGTAAATCTGGTTTCACAGGAGATCAGGTGAAAGGCTGCAAGCCGGAGGTCAGCTGCAGCAACAGCCTCACCAACCCCTGTGACATCAACGCCCAGTGTTTTGCAGAAAGAGACGGATCAGTCACTTGTCAGGTATAGGATTTTTTACACCGCTCATGCATTCTTATAAACAAACTTGCAAACGTACAACTGTTTGTATAAAAACAGCTGCACATACAGTACTTTCGATTTGATTTTCTGAGTCGTTCCATTTGTCTTGTCAGTGTGGAATTGGCTGGGCAGGTAACGGGTACCTGTGCGGGAAGGACACTGACATTGATGGATACCCAGATGAGAAACTCAAATGCAAGGACACCAGCTGTAGAAAGGTAAATTTGATTGGTTTTTTTGTTGTTGTTTTTTTTTAAAGTAGGCTACAATTTATCTGCAAAATACAACTTTGCTGCTGTGATGTTTCATCCATTGACATCTCTCTACAGGACAACTGTGTCTACGTTCCTAACTCTGGTCAAGAGGACGCTGACAGGGACGGACATGGAGACGCCTGCGATGACGATGCAGATGGTGATGGTATTCCAAACGAACAGGTTGGTGGAGACCTATACAGTACCAACAAACCCATGGAAGCACACAATGGCTACATGACAACAAGTAATAAAAGAAGAGGGGAACATGCACATCACAGTCACCTTAAGCCCAAAGTGACATCTTCAAATTGCTTTGGTCTGACAACCAGAACAAAACCCACAGACATTCAAGGATACGGTATTATGGGACATACGCGCTTATCGGCTTTGTTGCTGAGAGTTGTAATAGAAGATCTACAGTATACCACACTCATCTATCCAATGAATCTCAAAATATCTCTTGCAGCGAGTTAGCTGCAAAGAAGACTGGCTCTGTCCAATGTTAGTATAGTCCATTACCTCTGAAGCTCAGAAACCAACATGAATTTAGCTTATTGTAGTCAAAAAAGCCATGGATGTAGCATTGGTTGTACACAACAAGAAGCACTGTGTTGTGTTAATTATAAAGCGTCATGGTGCTGGTAAGTGGAATTTTTGTCCTTAAAACAGAGGAAGTTAAATTTTTTCTCTTTGTTTCCAGTCTTCGATCCAATCCAAACAAAGTGGCTGCTGCCAGTAGCTTCATATTTTGGCTGTATATAGAAATGAGATGTCAGAGAAATGTTGAACTATAGCCCTTTAAACTTTAAACAACACATCACTCAACAAAACCTTTTCTTTTGATCAGTTTGTGGAACAATTGTTTGAGCTTTAACACAGACCAAGAGACACAGTACTTAACACGTCTCTGTCTGTCTGTCTGTCTGTCGCAGGACAACTGCTGGTTAAAGCCCAACGTGGACCAGAGGAACAGCGATAAGGACAGCCACGGAGACGCCTGTGACAACTGTCGCATGGTGGAGAACCCGGACCAGAGGGACACCGACAGCGACGGCAAAGGGGACGCCTGCGATGACGACATGGATGGAGATGGTATGGAGAGAAATTACATCACTAACACTGACGCTCATGTTATATAACCTGCATCACTGAAAGCGTTCTACTGTTATGGCTTATTACACTGCTACACTCTCCTTCACATTTGAACCATGCCCCCCTCCCCCTATGCATGCATACATTATGCAAAAAAACACCCTGATGAAGACAGAAGTTACATTAAATTACGCATCTCCCTCCCTCAGACATGTAGAAATAGTATATCACTGTGTTGTGGTGTGGTGTGGATGGTTGTGTAACCAAGCTGAGCAGTGAGAAACAGCACTGCAAAAAAAAAAAAGCAAAAAAAAGTCAAAGGCAATAGCAGTCTGACCCCAGAGCGAACACAAGCTTTGATCATTCACCAGTATGATTACACCTCAAAAAGCCCCACAGGAGAGAAGATAGTTCTTCCTCTATCGCTGCTGCTTGACCTTTATGCATTTGTGGTGCTGCTGCTGCCTCCATGCGATGAATGAAAAACAGCCTCTGACCACAAACTGCTGCTGGCCGACATAGCAAGTGCAACAGTGCAACCTAGTGGTGAGAGTAGAAACAACATGCTGTGAGATAAATCAGTGCACCACGCAGTAAGTGTGGATACAACGCCTAAAGATTTCTCGAACAGTTTCACTATTCAAATATAAATTCACTTAGTGGCTGATCAATGAAAATGTATCAATTGTTCCTATAAAAAAAATGATAGATTGAATGATTGTAATGAGGCTGCCACTAATGATTTTTGCATTATGATTTTATCTGTCCATTATTTTTCTAATTTGATTGATTTCCAAGAGATTGATTAAGGTGGCATCTTTATAAGGATGTAAATTGCTTGTTAATTATTTAATTTACTATCAAATAAGAGAAAGAAAGGCAGCAACGACTCAGGAACTGAAATTACAGTTTGGCACTTTTGATGCAAATTATTAAAAATGCTGCAAAATAATATCAATTTGATCGGGTGATTGCTGATTGTCAGAAGGAAGTCACAATGAAAACAGCTTTTACTTTGTTGTAGGAAAAAATCTCTTGACTGAAAAAGTGGCTGTGCCAGTTGTACCACCTCTGAATATACAGCACTGTAATTATCTTCACTCCACTGCTATAAAAAAAGAGACAGGAGTGGCTTTTGCTTGACGTGCTAAATGTCACTAACTATCTGGTATGGGGGGGCATCTGGGGGGGATCAGGCCTGAAGAACTTCCTGGACAACTGCCAGCGCGTCAAGAACAGAGACCAGCTGGACCGGGACGGAGACGGTGTGGGAGACGCCTGTGACAGCTGCCCCGACATCCCCAATCCCAACCAGGTCAGTCAGAGCCAGAATCAGTCAGATGAGTACAGATGGATGGATGGATGGATGGATGGATGGATGGATGGATGGATGGATGGATGGTCTTTAAAGGGATAGTTCAACATTTTGGCAAATTGGCCCATTGCCATAATCCCTACAGTCATAGCAGTAGGTTTGTTACCTTTAATTGTCGGTGCAAGCTATTTTTAGAAACGGGCGGAGCAGAACAGTGAGCTGCTCAGAGCTACGCTACGGAGGCTAATGGGATTTCTTGGTTTCTGTCATCAAACTCATCAAATACACAATCCAACAACTCCAAAACGCTCTGGTGGACAAGTTGTGACCTGCACATTCACCACACTATGAGATAATAACGGAGTTGTTTTCGAGGTAAATGCAGAGTCTGCTTGCCGAAAAACTGTCCCTGAAGGGAACGCGCATCAGCGGTTTTGCATGAACTTACCTCTAAAACGACTCGTAACGTTCTATTATCTCATAGCGTGTTGAATGTGCAGGTCACAACTTGTCCACGACAGCGTTTTGGAGTTTTTGGATTGTGTATTTGATGAGTTTGATGAGAGAAACCAAGAAATCTCATTAGCCTCAGTAGCGTAGCTCTGAGCAACTCACTGCTCTGCTCCGCCGTTCTACAAATAGCTTGCAACGACAATTAAAGGTAACGAACCTACTGCTATGACTATAGGGATTATGGCAATGGGCCAATTTGCCAAAATGTTGAACTATCCCTTTAAACAATCTCTCTGTTCTCTCGCTACAGTCTGATATTGATAATGACCTGGTTGGAGACTCCTGCGACACAAACCAAGACAGGTGATAAGACACATACGTCACTGTTGTTTTTCTTTTCTTTCTACCATGTCGAGTAGCAGCTTTTTATTCATGCCATATTATCATGTCACTTTCCCTGTAGCGATGGCGACGGTCACCAAGATACCAAGGACAATTGCCCGTACGTGATCAATAGCTCCCAGCTGGACACAGACAAAGACGGGCTGGGTGACGAGTGTGACGATGACGATGACAACGATGGGATCCCTGACAGTATACCGCCCGGACCTGACAACTGTCGGCTGGTACCAAACCCTGACCAGACTGACGACAACAGTGAGTTTAAAAATACAGAGCACATTCACACCCTTCACTATGAAAACAGTTTATTATATCAATACTAAGATATTAGTGTTGATACATTTGACTGAAAACCAGCTCGATTGAAAAAAGAAAACGCTCATAATTTCATCTCAGTGTCCATATTTCCTCTGAACTGTTCCTGACTGACCTTTATACATTCAGTTTTCCACCCCAATTTCACACACACACAATGGAGATCAAGCAGCAGCAACCTTGGGCAGATTAAGTGGCAATTTTGTTGGGTAAAAGCACAATTTTTTTTTTTTTGCGCCAGCACCCATTTGGCAATTTTGTGACATTACTTGCGTGAAAATGGACTGTGAGGTCAATGGGAGTGGAGTGCCAATTGAAATCAAGTGTTGCGGGGCAGTTGAGGTTGGTAGTCAGGCAGTTAAGTGATGGAGAGTGGAGAGAGACCTTCACGGTGTCTTAAAAGATATTCTTAGACTTGTATGATAAGCTGAGTCATTCTATACGTATGTCTCTCATTTGTTTTTTCTAGTTTTTAGTGGTCATAGTCTATAGTTGTACAGTTTATCACGACTCAGAGACAGAATTACTTTTTACCACTGAAGAGGCAACTCTATTTTGACCATCAATATTAAAGACCTGCAGCATACAGTATTGTATTATTATGTTATTCTGCTATAATGTGAATATTCCTTTAAGAAAAGACTTCATCTGGCCTTCAGTCAGATATTTGGGGTGTTTTATATTCAGGCCTTGCATCTCAGACTCTGCAGCTTCTGAACAAGGACAGCAAGTTCCTTTGGAGTGGGCCTTTTTGACACTATTGGTGTAAAATCTCCTCAGTGTGACAAGGTGAATGAGAGGGGCCAAATTTAAAGGGAATGCAAGTGTCTCTATCTGTGCCTTGATTCTGAATTAATGACTCATTGTTTCCTGCTTAATAACGTCCCTGTCTTGTCTCTCTCAGATGATGGAGTCGGAGATGTGTGTGAGTCTGACTTTGACCAGGACAAAGTGATCGACAGGATCGACAACTGTCCCGAGAACGCCGAGGTAACCCTGACCGACTTCAGGGCCTATCAGACGGTGGTTCTGGACCCCGAGGGCGACGCCCAGATCGACCCCAACTGGGTCGTTTTGAACCAGGTGAGAAAGTTAAAGCTGCTGTCGACAATATCCTTACATCATAACTGTATCATGACAGTGTGTAATGTAAGAGCTGTCATGTCATACTAACAAACCTAAAGAGAACATGCAACTTCACTGATTTTAGTAGATAGTAGGGGTGGGAATCTTTTACTATCTCACGATTCGATTCGATTCGATTCTGATTTTTGGGGCTACGATTCGATTCAAAATCGATTTTCGATTCAAAACGATTTGATTCATAATGATTTCTGCTTCAGTCTATCGGTGTAAAGGATCCTCATGATCTACTCCAGTCTGCTTTGCAAGACAGAATGACTAAAGTGTCTTTTTCACATTTATTGAGTTTTAAACATTTATCCATGCTTAGATGGAATTGTTGAAACTGTTGCATAAAAGCAATATCACATATTGCTTAAGTAACAAAATTAAAAGTGCCTCTTTATTAAAAAATAGTGCAGTTAAACATGCTGCCTTTTAAATTCTAAGGAAATGGAGGCCGACAGCCAGTAGATTTGTTTCATTTTTTAAATTTTTTAAAATTGATTTTGGGACATTTTATATCGATTCTGAATCATATTAAATGTGAATCGATGTTTTTGGCACACCCCTAGTAGATAGATACAATAAGTGATTGCATAGTGGAGCAGTTAGCAGCTAAAGTACGGTGGTCCTGAGAGATCAAAACACTGCAAACTTAAGAAAACACATGCAAACAGAAAAAAACTCTCTCCCTCTTTCTCACAAAGGGAATGGAAATTGTTCAGACCATGAACAGTGATCCAGGACTTGCTGTTGGTAAGATGTCTAAACTCTTCATATTGACTGTCAGTCACCAAAAAAACAAACCAAAAAACATATAATTTGCCCCAAACACAGTACGTCGTTGACACACTTTGTTGTTGCCAGGCTACACTGCTTTCAGTGGGGTGGACTTCGAGGGGACATTTCACGTGAACACAGTGACGGATGACGACTACGCCGGCTTCATCTTCGGCTACCAGGACTCTTCCTCCTTCTACGTGGTGATGTGGAAGCAGACCGAACAGACCTACTGGCAGGCGACACCCTTCAGAGCCGTGGCCGAGCCCGGCATTCAGCTTAAGGTGAAAGTGCAACTCATGTCAGACATCGCCCACAGCAGCAACAGCAGATTCATATTTGTCCTATTTTTATCTGTATTTTCCACATTTCTGCCTTTTATCTTCTCTGTCTGCCTCCACACATCCGTCTCCTCCTCACCACCTCTGCTGTCTGTTCGTCAGGCTGTCAAGTCTAAATCGGGCCCCGGGGAGCACCTGAGAAACTCACTGTGGCACACGGGAGACACCAACGACCAGGTGCGTCTGCTGTGGAAGGACCCGAGAAATGTGGGCTGGAAGGACAAGGTGTCCTACCGTTGGTACCTGCAGCACCGCCCACAGGTTGGATACATCAGGTGAGACAAGTGCCCCCTCTCATTTCTGTGGGTTATATACAACAGCATATTAACTTAAAGGGATACGCCGACATTTTAATTTTCATGCAGCAACAAGGGAGATAGAGCCTGTATCGTACCGTAATTAGCTTAGCTCAAACGCTGGAAGTGTATAGGTAGTGTTAGCCTGCCTCCTACCCGAGCCGAAATCAGCAGTCAGAAGCTGATTTCATTTTAGCTCTAAACTCTGTAAATATATCACTTTATCGACATTTCAAACATTTTTAGGCGAGAAAGTAACCGTTTAGATCAGCAGTGTGTCGTTAATTTGTCTAAATACCAGCTGTTTACAATTTTGTTCGGACGAATTTGGCGCTACTCAAGCTAGCAAGCAGGCTAACACTACCTATGCACTTCCAGCGTTTGAGCTAAGCTAATTACGGGCGATACAGGCTTTCCCTTGTCACTACACGCACAGTCGAAAGGATGGTGTCTATCTGCTTGTCATGGACTCGGGAGTGAGGCAAGACATGAAAAAAAAATGTTGGCATATCCCTTTAACTTACCATGATATTTGAAAACAAGAGGAAAATCAGTCTAGATCCGTCCAAAGGTACAAAAATCCAACTACAAGCAGATTAACTAGTAAGGGAGAGCCAGGCGAAGACTTTGCAGGGCTCATGCTAAGCTAAGATAACCATGTTTATCATATTATCAAACAGACATGAGACACTGCATAGATTTTCTCATCTAGTTCTTAAGTAAACAAGTGGAGTTAAAAAAAAATATCCTCATTGTTGATCTGTTCAGAGCACGGTTCTACGAGGGAACTGAGCTGGTTGCAGACTCTGGTGTGACTATTGACACGACCATGAGAGGAGGACGACTTGGCGTGTTCTGTTTCTCTCAAGAAAACATCATCTGGTCCAATCTGAAGTACCGCTGCAATGGTAAGGAAGTAATTTATCACGTTACATACATTCATCTCAACAGCGTTATGGCATTCATGTTCCCCTCACGATATACCGCACTTCACTTTGGTGATCCTTTTCCAACTTTTCATTGACCTCTGAGTTTAACTTTAAAGGGGATAGTTCAACATTTTGGCAAATTGGCCCATTGCCATAATCGTCTTAGCAGTAGGTTCGTTACCTTTAATTGTCGGTGCAAGCTATTTTTAGAACGGCGGAGCAGAGCCGCGAGCTGCTCAGAGCTACGCTACGGAGGCTAAAGGAAATTCTTGGCTTCCCTCATCAAACTCATCAAATACAAAATACAAAAACCCCAAAACGCTTTTGTGGACAAGTTGTGACCTGCACATTCACCACGCTATGAGATAATAACAGAACGTTACCAGACAGAGTTGTTGTTTTAGAGGTAAATTCATGCTGAAAAACTGTCCCTGAACGCAATGCACATCAGCGGTTTTGCATGAATTTACCTCTAAAACAACTCTGTCTTGTAACGTTCCATTATTATCTCATAGCGTGGTGAATGTGCAGGTCACAACTTGTCCACCGGAGCGTTTTGGAGTTGTTGGATTGTGTATTTGATGAGTTTGATGAGGGAAACCAAGAAATCCCATTAGCCTCCGTAGCGTAGCTCTGAGCAGCTCACGGCTCTGCTCCGCCGTTCTAAAAATAGCTTGCACCGACAATTAAAGGTAACGAACCAACTGCTATGACTATAGGGATTATGGCAATGGGCCGATTTGCCAAAATGTTGAACTATCCCTTTAACTAATGTAATTTCCATTAGCCACAGCTGCTCAATGGTAATATGAGAATCTATATATAACATAGTGAACCTGGGGAACATTAGACCTTAGGTAAACATCATTATGTTAGCATTGCCTCGAGGTACAGTATACTAGCATGCTGATATTAGACTATGGAGTATAGAGTCGACTCAACATATCTTCTTTAATGACCTCTATGACTTGTGTCTGGAAAGTGGAACGCTATGATATTTTATCTCGTTGCATAAACAAGAGTGAGACTGCGAAGAGAATTAGTTTGGCCTCACTCGGTTTTTACATTTCGAGCTGCATGGGCTCATGATCCCTCACTTCTTCTCACTTCCACAGACACCATCCCTGAGGATTTCCAGGAGTTCAGCACTCAGCACGGCGCTGACTCACTCTAAAGTCAAGATAAAAATATGACACCGGATCTCCAGAGAGTGCTTCTGTGAGGGAGTGAGTGAGTGAGTGAGTGAGTGTATGTATGTGTGTGTGTGGTGTGGGAGTGAGTGGGTGTGTGTATGAGTGTTGGTGGGAGTGTATATGTGTCTGTCTGTCTGTTTGTGTATTGGTGTGTACAGTTTCTGTGCATATATGACCACAATCTTTGTACTGTATGTGCATATTATCACGTCCAAGTCCTTTTTTTCTCCTAATTGTGTTCCCCTGTTTAACTGTCTCTTAAAGACTCCAGCTGAGCTTGTTATGCTGAATCTTGTAAGTTATAATGAAATTTACTGACCTGTACTGACTCTCAGTTCCATCACTGCATATAGTCTTAGCACAAGAGGCTGCACATTTCCACATATTTGCTTTTTTTCTTTAAAGTCCTTTTTTTTTTTTTTTTTTTTTACATAATAAGCTTGACATGTTCAAAATAAAGGGAACATCATTACACACACTAGTAGTTTTCTCCCACGCTGTCGTTTACCAAGAATATTTTAGCTTCATGTCTCATATTATAATCATATTCACCAGCAGAACCTGCGCCTTGGATCAACGTCAACCTGATGTTTCCTGTATTTTGATCATTCTGGGGTTGTATTGTCTTGGTCACTGAGCTTGTTGTTTACTATCAGCATGGTATTTCACATCTTCATTGGTGGTGAGGATGAACACTGTCTCAGTAGCTGTTTGATGAGGAACTTCAAGCAGTGTTACCTTGTCTCCCTCTTTCCTTTGGTCCATTCGGTTCTCAAGCTCTTGATCATTTCATATCTGTATAGTGATGGTGAACCTGGTCAAAATAAAGGGCTGTTTAATATATTGAAACCTTATTTTAATGTCCATTGATTTAATCGGTGCGTCGTTTGAGCAGATGTCCCATATGCAGAGGCTATAGTCCTTGCCACAGTGGCCCTGGTTCGATTCCCCTTCTCTCTGTCTCCTCATTTCCTGTCTCTCTACAGCTGTCCTATCAATTAAAGGCATAAAAGCCCCAAAAAATATTAAACAACAATAAAAAACATGTATATATATGTAGACACACATATACATGTATATATGGTAACACTTCAGATTAGGGGACACATATTCACCATTAGGTGCTTATTAATATACATATAAGTTGCTTACTAGCTCCTTATTAGTAATTATTAAGCACGTATTAACACCTTATTCTACATAGCCTTATTCTACCTCTATTACACCATGAATTAAGATTTTTCCTGATATTAACTCCTAATTATCACTTATTCATTGTAAATTAATGCATTGTTGTTTCTGAATAATGATGTGAATAACCAGCGGGTTATTGGGGCCTTGTACAGGGGCAGTGGCACTCTGAATTAGTATAGCATTAATGCATTCATTTACAATGAATATGCGATAATTAGGAGTTAATATCAGGAAAAATCTTAATTCATGGTGTAGTAGAGGTAGAATAAGACTATGTAGAATAAGGTGTTAATATGTTAATAATTACTAATAAGGAGCTCGTAAGCTACTTATATGCATATTAATAAGCACCTAGTTAATGGTGAATATGTGTCCCCTAATCTAACGTGTTACCATATATATATATATATACTGTATATATATTTCTTTTGTCATGTCAAATTGTTCTTCTCCAGTGTTTAACAACAAGCACTAACCCATAACTTCCTTGTAAACTCTTCTTTGTACTCAGAACGTGACACTCCTCAAACAAGGGCCTCTGTTTTTGCCCGAGTAGGAAATACTTTTCCTAATAAGATCATTCTTATCCCTGATTAGCTGCTGAGTTGAATAGAGAGACTTCGCTCTCTGCTCCAGTCGGGGGTCCTCTGGAAAATAGACAAGGAAGAAGAAGGCTTTAATATTTCACAAGAAGAAGCACCATGACATGATGCAGATTCCTTTGTATCTTGCATTTTTAAGTACGTTTGTGTGCAGCTGGTAGATAACCGATCTGTGATTTATCTTCAACTCAAAGAGGTAAGGAAAACTCTCTCTCCGGTTTTTGTTGTATACAAAATAATCTGATGAACAGTTTGGCTTCATCTGGATCCAAATGCTTTTGTATTAATCAGAAATAGAAAAGTGTAAGTAGTAAATAAAAGCAGTTAATACAATTTAAGCATAGTTGATAATAGCACAATATTTGGCCTTTCTGTATGACTTGAAAGTTGGAAATATTCACAAATGAATAAACTAGATTGATCATAAATCATAAATCAGTACATGAGTCATTCACACAGTAAGATTTTTGTAGCTCATGGATGAAAACCTGAATTAATTTCTATATTTTCTTACTGACTTCAAGTCTCTGAGCTCAGTCTGGAGGTAGAGCCTCTTTAAGAATTAATGATGTCTATGATTTTTTTTTTTGGTTGCTGTTTTATATTTTGTGGGAGAATCACTGTTGGCTGCATTTTTGCAAAAAAAACTTGACTTGCATATAAAACACAAAACAATTAGACAAGGTGCTGTCACCACTCGACAAGCAATTTTCACTCTATACCACAAGTGAATGAGCAGCGACCCTGCACCTGGCATTCAGAAGTTAATGTGTGTGACCGTGTTTTATAAGCCACAGCACCGGGGAGGAAAAGAAGCAGCTCCCAAGGGTCTTATCAAAGCACCCAAACAAAGTAAACAACACAAAACAATAAGCGAGAAATCAAGATTTACAAAGCCAATAAGAAGGATTAAAGATAACAATGTCATGAACAGTATGTGGACAAAATCCCTGGTTAGATCACAGTTTCTCCACAGTTTATATGAGAGGTTATTGATCATGTTATATTTTTTGATCCCTAAGCTTTATCCGAAAAGTTACTGCCGAGTTGTGTTGTTGAGCAGCTTCCGTATTTGTTGACTCTTCGGAAGTATTGTAGCACAGAAGAAAAGAGGCTGCCAGCAGAGCAGAGAGATCAAGAGGTTCTCTGCACACTGAACAACATAAACACACTCAGGCTTTCAAGCAGAGAACTGTGACTGAAGATGTTGACGATAACAGTGGGGAGCTCTCCGGGAAATCGGCTTTGATCACTCCTTCAAAACATATAAAAATAAAAAAGAATAGAAAAGTATGTGGCAAACTGGCAACGATTTTAGCTCTCACTTCCCCGTTAGATGAGTCTCCTCCTCGGGGAGCAAAGAGAAGCATGTTCACACTGATTTAGTTTGTGTGCAGGGACAAGAACAAGACCAAGAGTCCCCAGCGAAATAGTGCAGCTGAGGCTGATGAGAATGTCAATGTTTAACTTGTGTTTATATTGTCATAAACTAATTCACCAGGTCAGAATTTTCTTTAAAAAGTGAAGATTTCATTTAAGTTAGTTCATCCAACATGTGTGTCAGATAGATTTGAGGACTTCTAATAATAGCTGAGACAGAGATTTCACCCAAAAATAAAAATTTGAACCTCATGGTGGTGCAAGAGGAGATATCAGGAGAAGTCAATCAGGGATACATTTTCATGGGGACTAGCATGAATAGAATGAAATAGAATAGAATAGACAGGGCTCAACACCACCTTTACACACACAAGACAATAAAAAAAGACCTAAAAATATGCAAGAAAAAAAGGTACACCAGATGAAAAAATACAAAATAAACCACATGTCTGCACAGTTTTTCTTGCCAATGCATGTACATATTGTGCAGTCACTGGATCACCAAAGTCAGTGGGGTTCATCCTCTGGGGACCATTAATCTTTTTGCAAAGATTTTACAGAAATCCATCGAATACATTCAGTCAGACAACTCACGATTAAAAATGTTAATTGCAGCTTCATTATGCATTTGAGTTTGGCTCCGACTACATCACTCCCTGAGAATAGGATTTCATTAAATATATATGGGAGTGATGAGCGACTATCTTAACCCGGAGCCTACAGGTGGAAGCTGGGCTGGTGGGTGGGGCAGAAAATAGAGTAAAGCTGAGAGATGCTGCTGTGTCATAGACGAGCAAAGAGGACAATGGGTAAGTCACCCATCTTAAATAGACCGCCAAATTGGGAGGGTGCGTACAGTATGATGTCATGTGAGTGACGCAGCGCAGCTCGAGTTGGCTGCCTCAACTCGCTCGTAGCTTCGCTCCATTTTTGAGATATTTCAGGGTGAATCAGCCACTATATTGTTATCTCTGGAGCCTCGATGGCTTGAAATAAAGGGTATATAAAGAGTATACAAGTGCAGTTAGCAAGCTGACATAATCCATGCAATGTCCAACCCTCCTGTTGTCCTTCTGGGTCAAATTGACCCAATCTGTTCCCTTCCTCCATCCTTCCTTCCTTCCTTCCTTCCTTCCTTCCTTCCTTCCTTCCTTCCTTCCTTCCTTCCTTCCTTCCCTTCTTCCTTCTTTCTTCTTCCTTCCTTGAACAAATCTGTTTCCTCCCTCCATCTTTCCCTTCCCTCTTTCTACAATCCTTTCCCCCTCCCTTCCTTCCTTCTTTCTTCCCCCTTCCTCCTTCCTTGAACAAATTTGTTCTCTCCCTCCACTTTTCTTTCCTTCCTTTTTCCCTTCCTTCTTACCACAATCATTTCCCCTTCCTTACCTTCATCCTTACTTCTTCCTTCCTTTCTTGACCCAGGAGGACAACAGGGGGGTTGTGATAAACTCTTGTGGCAGCAGGTATGGGCAGCAGCAACCAGCCTTCACATGAAGACGCTCCAGCCAGCTCCTTTCTCTGCAGAGCCGTGGGGTTTTTCACTGGGGACATGCACCTCTGTGGAGAGTGGATGAAAAGTAGGTGTTAATAATTCACATAAAAGTATATATATAAGTAAGGTCCATTTGCATGTAAGTATGTATGTAATAAGTATGGTACATTTCTATGAATCTAACAGGAATATTATAAAATTTGAAATTGGTTTGGTTACATCTGAGTTTCTTTGTGAAGTATAGATAATGACAGGTGTTAAAAATGAATCATTCCTCCTCTGTGGCAGGACAGGCTGTGGTAATCCAGCTGCTGGACTGGATTTTCCGAGGGGTGGCCCAGGTCATGTTCGTCAACAACCCGCTCAGTGGGCTTCTCATCACAGCCGGACTCTTCCTGCAGAACCCCTGGTGGGCCGTGAACGGTCTGCTGGGCACTCTGGTCTCCACTGTGTCAGCCATCTTGCTGGGACAGAAGAGGTCAGATGGCATCTTTTTTATCCTTATATGACTTCATCCTGAGAGAAAAATAAAAATCCCACCTCCCCTCTGGCATGAACCAATTATCGCTCCCTCTTTCACTTATATTCCCCGAGGCTGCACTTTCTTTAGCTTTCACACTGTGCTATTTTCACAGTTTGTTTCTCATTTAACTGTGTTTTGCACTCATGTCGGGTACATCTGTCACATTCACCTCAGGGAGGCCGTATCGGCGGGTTTATACGGCTACAATGGAGCCTTGGTCGGAGTACTGATGGCTGCTTTCTCTGCCAAAGGAAGCTGGTACTGGTGGCTCCTGCTGCCAAATGTGTTCATGTCCATGTTGTGGTAAGCCCCTCTCTCTTCTAAAGATTATCGCTCATTTGATTGCACACACTTGGCAATAACAAGAGAAGACAGAAAGGCAGCAACACCACCACGCAAGTGTGTGGGCCAGGAGCCATGTTCAAACTCAAGCAAAGTAAATGTGTCTGTCACTGTTCCTCTAAATCTGAGTCCTCACAGGCTGTTTGCACTTTACAGTGACAACAAGCACGCAAATTCTTTGACACCTTGATTTGCAGAAAGACAAAACCAGCCTTTGTCTCATGCCAGTGACTGTCACCCTTTTTGGCTCAGATGACAACTGATGCAGAGTTGATATTTCTATAAGAACTAAAAAAAACTAAGAAAACAGTACAAAACAATCAGTTATATCATATTATTGTGTTTGTATATCATTTTGATCATGAATTTCTAGCACAATTTTCTATCTTTGTTAATTATATCGACTTCCTGTTTATCTAATTATACTTCTCTGAATGGTGCAATTGGGCCGTCACACCATGCAGAGACAAGGCTGTTGTGTTGAGAGGATGTGGACTGACTGCTGCATTTGGCATCGCAATGCTTGGGTAATATTTCAATTAACAAGTCTGGCTGTGGTTGTTCGGCTCAGGACAGCTGCTGCTCGGTTGAAGAGAGGTTGTATTGAGCAAACTGTTAATTGCGGCACACAAAAGCTCCATCCTTTGCCCCCGCCGCCTGCCCAATCAGTGATCTATTTCCCTGCCTCTGTTCACAGCCCAGTGGTCTCCAGCGCCTTGTCCTCCATCACCAGCAAATGGGACCTCCCAATATTCACTCTGCCCTTTAATATTTTGGTGTGTCTACATATTGCAGCTACAGGAGCCAATCACCCTTACTTTCCTGAGGTAAAGCACAGAACTGCTACACATAAATATGCAGTGACGTGCACAGGGTGTGTGCGTGTGTGTGTGTGTGTGTGGGGGGGGGTCAATTGTTGAAAAACGTGTGCTTAAAGCAGATATCAGTGGAATGTTTTTGTTAATATAAGTCCTAAATAGTCCTATTTTCCGTCAGCAATCACTTACATGAAGTATTTCAGCCTAAACACGAGTCTCTCCGTCACTCTGCTCTGCTGTAACCCGAGGAGAAAATTTTCCTTGTGGGATACAAGTGTTATCCAATGAGGGGAGAGAACGGCATGAAGGGCTGTGTGTGCAGCCAAGGGATGCGCGTGAATGTGGTGACGTAGCACGAGGACCAATTGATGCCTGACAAGGGCGGGGGCTGCTAACTCATGGTGCGTTCAAGGAAACTCGTACTTTGTGTTTTTCCTTCCTGTGAAGTCATACCAGTTCGATCTGGTACGAGTTCACGGGTCGGAAGTTACGAGTGGCCGTTATAGGGAACTTTCACAGACAACAGGACGGTAAAAACACGAGCTACGGGTTACCTGGAACGCTACCAAGTCGTAGTTGTGACTTGAAGCTGTAACTTACGGTTTCAAAAGCCTGCCTTGAACACAGCATTAGCCGAAACGGCCGTGCCGCTGTTATCTGCTTTAAGTGCCCCTTGGGAGCCAAAACGCATGCTAAAGTGCCCTCTAGGAGCCAAAACGTGTGCTAAAGTGCCACTAGGAGCCTAAACATATGCTAAAGTGCCCTCTAGGAATCAAGACGTGTGCTAAAGTGCCCTCGTGGCAGCCAAAACGCCCTCTTGGGAGCCGAAACGCATGCTAAAGTGCCCTCTATAGGAGCCAAAACGTGTGCTAAAGTGCCCTCTGGAGCCAACACGTGCGCTAAAGTGCCCTCTAGGAGCCAAAACATGCCCTAAAGTGCCATCATGGCAGCCAAATTGTGTGCTAAAGTGCCCTCTAGGAGCCAAAACGTGTGCTAAAGTGCCTTCTAGGAGCCAAAACGTGTGCTAAAGTGCCTTCTAGGAGCCAAAACGTGTGCTAAAGTGCCTTCTAGGAGCCAAAACGTGTGCTAAAGTGCCCTCTAGGAGCCAAAACGTGTGCTCAAGTGCCCTCTTGGTAGCCAAAACACGTGGTAAAGTGCCCTCTTCAGTGGCAAGGACGCGCTGCCCTTTTTTTTCCTTTTCGCCCCTGCCCTTCAAAAAGTCTGTGCACGCCACTGTAAAGATGTATACACATTCAAATCAAAACAAAAAACAAAAAACAAAGTGGCCTTTCTTCTCCTCTGATTTCAGGTGGATATCCAGCCAAATAACCATCTGCACCCGCCTAATACTTCCATGGAAAGGATCAATATCACTCAGGTTTTACAGGAATCATAACACTCTGTTAGTGTTTTGAAAAGCTACACACTATGAATCAAATAGTGTCTCTCTTCCACATTTGTCATCTCAATTAACGAAACGTCCTAATTGTTTGAAATGTCAGTAAACGGGGGCTTTTTCTTGCAGCTATTCCTGTCGGTGCCAGTTGGTGTTGGCCAGGTGTACGGATGCGACAGTCCTTGGACAGGAGGTCTCATCCTTCTGGCCCTGCTGCTCTCCTCCCCAGCTATCTGTTTCCATGCCATGTTGGGCTCTGCTGCTGGCGTGTTGTCTGGTAAAAAAAAAAAAAAAAGACTCTCCCATTTGCATAGAAATATGCATAATGTGTGCTACGGCTACAGCGGGGAGCTTTGGCTCTTCAAAGGGCACCGTGGCATTATGGTGAATGAACCATGACATGTTTTCTTTTCTTTTTTTCCTTTTTTCAAAGAGGGCTTTATATCCTGTGTGTGTGTTGACTCAATTTTCAAATTGGTGCAGTTGTTTGCTATTTAATAAAACATTTCATGGCTGATATTGTCCTCCCCTCCTCTGATGTGTGCTGCAGGATTTGCCTTGGCAGCTCCTCACAGAGACATTTACTCAGGCCTGTGGGGATACAACAGTGCTCTATCCTGCATTGCTGTTGGAGGGGTCTTCTACGTTTTAACATGGGAGACCCATATACTGGCTCTAATATGTGGTAAGATTGATACTATGATCAGTATCTTCAGTTTGCATGCTATGAAAATGTGTTTGTTTTTTATATTTTAAATCTGAAATGATGTTTCTTTCCAGCACTTTTCTGTGGATACATGACTTCAGCCTGCTCAAAGCTGATGTCTGTGGTAAGTAAGGAACTTTCTCCCCCGTGTCAAACTCTGTGAGCATCATTTGAACACCCAGATGTCTCTCATATCATGTGTCACGCTCTGCTCTCCTGTGGCATCCCCTTTCAGCTTGCATTACCGGCCTGCACGTGGCCTTTCTGCCTGTCGACTCTCATCTTCCTCCTCATTTCCTCTGAGATCCCGGCCATCTGCAGACTGCCTCTGTCTGTGGTCTCCTACCCAGAGGAAAACCGGCGCTACCGGAGACAATTGAAGGCTTCAGAGCGAGCTCAGCACAGTCAGCAGTGCAGCAGCCAAGAAGGGGCCTCGCTGAGGGAGAGTGGACGGCCAAGTGTCCATTTGGTGTAAGGAGAGGGGCTGCAATCAGAGAAAATGATTTTCTACCTCTCGAAAGCAGGAATGAGATACCGTTTTGCTATTTCCTCTCTTGCATAACAGTATTTGTTATATAAAATGGCTGGCATTAGAGAGAGAAATGTTCCAAATAGGAAATATATTGTCTACACAGCAGAGGGCAGCACTTCCCAAGGAAAGATACTGTAGGAACACTGTGTGCCTCCACTAAATCTAATAATACTGAGGGGAAAAAGCATTGTGCAGATAAAGGAATGGCGTTTGCTAGAAAGATCTTCATTTTGGTAAATCTGGTCTGGTGGTATTATTCGTGTAAAATAGCTACAAAGCAAAAGGTTGGGGGGAAGAATCAGTAAATTGTCCTTTTCAAGTGGTTTTAGCTGGAGGATGGTTTAAAATGCAGCCGAGCATTTCATCAGTGCACACAGGGAGCTGTAGGGGAGATTTCATAAAGTGCTCCCCCAGCAAAAACACCCTCTTCACTGCCAGGCGTAATCCATCTCTGCCTTCTGTACTCCAATCTGTCCTACTCCTCTCTGTCTCTTATCGTTTCTCTTTACGTCTCTTTTGGTTTCTCGCTGTGCCTCTCCCACAATTTAACACCGACTTTTAAAAAAAAACAACCTTTTGTTGCTTATCTACCTTTCCTCTCATCCTCTCCTCTGCTGTTATCTGCCCCCCAATCTCTTCTTTTGAGAACAGCCTTTCTCCTTTTCCATCAAGGCGAGGAGATTGTGTGCTCTGCAACCGAGATGCCAGCTGATAAAACACACAGAAGTCTGTCTGGGTCTGTGTGTCTGTGTCTGTCTGTGTCTCTATTTACACTTATGAGTATATCTTTATTTGTGTCTTTATTGCCATCTGCCTCTCTCTGTGTATCTGGTCCACCAAGACACATGGCTTTAGTCTAGCCAGTACGACACATAACAGACAGTCACACTCCCAGACATGTGTGGGAGCTGCAGTACATCGGGGGAGAAGGTGCCAGACGAGGGAATGGGAACAAGTTGAAAATGAGAACGTCTCATTTTCTTGCCTGGTGATAATATATGACTTGTTGCTTCTTCTTTGAATTTCTAATGTATTTATTTTCTGACCTTCATTAGAAACCAATATCTAATCAAATCAAATAGTTTTTTATTTGATATTTTAAGGGGAAACTTTCCTCAGAGTTGTGTTTTCTCTCTAATCCACTGCTAGCCTGCAGGGACCAGTGACCTTAGTCAGTCAGTGGATTTCCTCTGTGGCCTTTTACACAGTGTTGATTCATCCAGCGACCTTTGAAGGACATGGATAAGTGTTAGAAGTGGGACGATGTGAGATGAGGTTGGTGTCACTTCCCCCGTGCCCGTGCTGTGCGCTCATATAGCAAAGCGTGATTCACCTTCCCAAGTCCCCTGCAGGCAGCACCTACTGCTCCCGTGAAACTAAACAGGGGCGAGTGAGACAGGGCTGAGGGATGAAGCCTCACCACAAACTCAGAGAGTAAAGTATGTGTATGCGCCTCTGTGCTCCTGTGTCTGTTAGATATTAACAGCAAGTTTCATATAAAATGTAGGCCAAGGTATTTTAAAACTGCGGTTCAGGAGGAACAACATAATAAAATGGCAACAACAGGGGGAAAGGAATAAGAGAAGTAGGTCATGCCTGTAAGTTTGACTGCCTAACAATGAGGACAATCAAGGTAAGCACTTTGTGGACAATTAGTTGGCTTCACAGTCAGCATCTTAACTAGTGTCTTAGCCACAGCAGCACTGTCTCATTTGGTGTATATTGTGTAGCTGAGAGCCTCTGAGGCCAAACCATGTTAGCCTGCCCCTTTGTCTCCACCACTCAGACGAGTTCAAGTGGATATTCACTCGGATAAGTGAATAATAACTGGATGAATGAATGAAATAGTGTGTACTGACTGAAATGGCAGCAGAGTTGTTTTCATTTCGTGCTACCTGAGAGTGAGTTATCATCATGTAAAGTTAAATTGAATCACTGTAGCCTACTATGCATTTAATTAAAAAAAATGAAAGCATGTCTTCAGTTGGATGTTACATTATGTGTGTTGAGTGCTTTAAAACAATATTTGAGATCTTTGTGTTGTTAATTGGGGGGCGACCACCATTCCGACATCCCACCAGTCCAACATAGGCCTCTAAATTGTCTAAATGGCAACACTTAAATTTCTATCAAATGTCCCATCATTCCGACAATTCTTACCTCCTAGGGTGGGAACGACGGTATTTTTTTCTTTTTTAAAACATCCTGCCTTTCCGACAATTGCTTTAATAGCGTACTTTTTCCCCAAAAGATTTTGCACTGGTTGGTGCTTAGGCAATGATGAAAGGAGTTGGTTAAAGTTTAGATAGATAGAGAGAGTCCAGAAGTAGAGAGTCCAGATAAGAAGGAGGGAGTCACCTGTTGAGTAACGCACATTTCCTTACATTGAAAGCCTTGTCTGTCGGAATGGTGGGACGATGGCATGTCGGAATAGCGGTATGTTGGAGTCTAAATGGTGGGATGTCGGAATGACAGCATGTAACCTGGGAAATTACAGAAAATATAAGTCAACAGTTCACTAACTAACTACAATGTGACCAGGGTTAAACAGCTCTACAGCCATGAAACTCTATGTGGCTGCACTTACTCACAATGGTGCTAAGAGCTAAATGCTATCATGGGAACAAATGAACAGTGATAATGACAACATACAAATATTTAGCTGATGTAATGTCTTTGTGTTAGAAAACACAAAACACAATGTGACGCTGAGGCTGAATTAAGATGAATTATATGTTTTATCTTTGGTTTTATAGTGGGCTGCACAATCGGCCTGAGGCCTTTCTGTGTGGAGTTTATGCAGAGCCTGTGTCAACTGGGATTGGCATCGGCCTACGATGTGACCTGGCACATAAACAGTAGTAGGCTACAGCCACTGGATGGATGACTTTAGAGTTTAGTCATCAATCTAGGCACTGGTGGTTAGAAGGTACTGGTTGATTACAAGTCATCTGAACCATTATTATTGATCCAAAAGTTCTCAGGACATTTCATTTAAAACCAAAAATATGAAACTCACATTACCGTATATGAAAAGTCAGTGATTCAATTGTCATCTGTAACAAATTCCATAACAATACATCCAGTAGTGTTATTTCAATGGTAGAAAACACCACCCGCCCAAACAACTGTTAGCCCAAAAGCCAACCACTTAATAAAACAGGGGTAAATAAGGTGAATAAGGTCTGAAAAAGATGCTATATTAATAGACATATGTACTGGATTATATACACCAACGCTATGAATGGTTATATGCTAAAGCAAATAAAAGGATTTGTTGGACCCATGTTCCATTTTATTTTAAGATATGTAAAAAAAAAAAAATACATAGCCTATATATAAATGTGCCAGTTGAAAATGAGGACACAAACAAAAGCAGAGATGGTGGCTGTTTATTCCTGTAAACACCAGAAGAACAACCAGCTGCATGTGAGCTGTCCACCTTCTCACTGCCTAACAATAACAGGACCGGTGCAGCTTGGTGCTTTAATTAGCATTATTATATCTGCGAGTGACAGGCAGCGACGTTGTGTGTGTTTCTCTGAGAGAGAGAGTGTATGTGTGTGAATGTGTGATAAACAGGCCAAACACACAGTCTGAGTGTTCCCGTGGGCAGGCAGGACGAAGGAACGAGCGTTGTGAACGAGGCTGTGACTGATTCACTCTATCCTGTTCTGTGAATCTGTGAATAGTATAAGGTAGAGCTGCTATCTGCTGCATGACGCTCCTGGCTCACAGTGTGCATACCAAATTTGTCTACCGGTTCCTGTAAGACGATAGGAGAATCCCCTGGAAACTCCAACCCTCATTGGCCGCAGGAAGCATCACAGCAGAGGAAGCACTGCCATGTATGTACGCTCCCTGTGACACTGATTTCCATATCCATGGCTGCACTGCCGGCTGCACTGTCGGATCACTGCCGTAATCCTGTAGTATGTGTAGTATGATCTGCAAATAGAAATACTGACTCTTTATCAATGGGGGTGAACGTGGTATTCAAGCAGACTCATCAAAAGAGTGGCTGCCTTCCTGTAGTGATGACTTTATATTATAGTCAGCAAGAGGATGTGGGTCTGTATGAGATTAGAATATTACATCAGTACAGACTTTATCTTAACTTCTTTTATCTTTACAAAGAACTGTATTATTATTAATATTATTAAAGTAGAGATGGGATAAGAAAAGGGGGAATATATTATTGCTGAATTAGGGGTTTGGGGTTAGCAACTGAATGGTTAGCATCTGATCCACAGTAAATTGAATGCAAATTTTATTGCCAACTGTTTTACACTTAGATGTTTTGGGAAAAGTTGCTGTTGGTATATGGAGTCCATGTTGTCTAATGTTTTATGTAGTGTATTGTTTGTTTTGTATGTACTGTATTTTTTTGTTTTGTATGTATCCAGGCTCCCTCAATAAGCGTTTGATAGCTTATACGGGAGACCTGATTCACACGAAATACGTTGTTGTGTGTGAGAATAAATAGGTATTGCAATGAATGTTACATCAAAAAATCTTCTGGATTGATCATAAAGATGCATTAATTAAAGGGACAACGAGGAGTTTTGGAAAAGCGAAGCGTTTTCACACTACATTTATGAGCCTCCGCGCGCACCGTGAAATTCTTTGACCGGCGCAAGACAGACTCATGTTTTCAAAAACCGAAAGTAAAGGTACGCTGGTCGGCTCGACCAGCATTTCCGCCACCACTAATAACAAAATAACAATAGAGACAAAACGATATACGGTATTTATCGAAAATGGGCCCATTAACAAGTGTGGGTAGCGTAGATTCATCCACATTAACGTGAGACTTTTTTATAACCAAATAGAAACTCCTCGTTGTCCCTTTAAGTCTGAAACTAACAATAATTTTCATTGTTAAATTTCTCACATCCCCACACATTCCCCTTACTTGATAATTAAATCTTCACATTTTAGAAGCTGGGACCTGAAAATATTTTGTCCTTGTTCCTAAAAATGTGTAAAAAAAACAATTTCATTATCAAAATAGCTGCAAATTCACATTAGTCACATAATCGTGGCTGATCTATTCACTTATTCAGTGTTAAGTGTCTGTTTAGCAGCTCTTGGCTCAGAAATAGACGTTTTGCTGGCATGGTCTGGGCACACTGGTCCCCCCAGGGAAAGATGTCACTGCAAATCAATACGAAGTTTTTGTGAATAATGATCTTTATCCAATTTATATCCAATAGGGCCAGTCTTTTCCAAGGTGACGATACCTACCATGCACAGGGCAACAAGTTCATTGTCACTGAATAGGTTATTGAGTACAAAAACAATGTGATGGTGTTATGGTTACAACAGTCTCCAAATCACAGGCCAATCAAACACCTATGGAAGATTATAGACTAAGCTCCCTCCATCAAAATCATTACAACAACAAGAATGAAGTCCATCCATTCCAGTTTCAATGCAAAGAGGGACTGCGGCTGTAAATGGCCCAACACCTCACTAAGACCCTATGTTGGTTTTCTCTTTCATTTGCCACCTGTCTATATTTGAAACTATGCTTTTATCAAACACTATTGTTAACACATTTAGTTACATAACTCTGCGCCGCCTTCTCTTTCCACAGCTGCTTGCTGAAGGTTATTGAGTGTCTCATCTGCATGCGGGTTTGCATTCATTGTCTGTATTGCACTTTATTGCTATGCAGAACTACGGGGGTGGATGCAATTACATGAACACCTGCACAGTCTAAATGATACAAGAACCATTCACTAAATACTGCCTCTGTAAAGCGGACTGACCTTTCCAGTGGAGCTCCATTAACACAACCATTTCGGTCCAAGTTAATTTCAGCTACAGGAAATTAGCCCGGACTCATTCAAAGTGGTGCTCACTGGAAACTTTTAAGGCTGAAAATTTGAAAAATAAGGCTGAAAATTTGAGGTGGTAAATTTCAAGGTGTACATTTTATTTCTCCTCTTCTGGATGTATAGGAGCTTGGGGATATGATATAGTACAATACAATACGACCCAACAGCACAAAACAGCTACAAAAATGTTGAGTGTTTTCATTATACTGCATACCTACAGTATGTCTCACTGTTTCATGGGGGAAATTGTTACTCCTCTATAGTTATTGTTTACTTTGCGAACTACAACACAAAGATTTTACAAGTGGTGCTGTTTCAGATTTCACTTGTTAGAAGTTCAAACAAAGAGGGGCACCGTGTGGAGCAGTGGGTTGAGCTGGCGCCGCATATGCAGAGGCTAGAGTCCTCGCTGCAGTCGGCCCCGGTTTGAATGCATGTCATTCCCCCTCTCTCTGCCTCCCCATATCTTGTCTCTCTCAACTGTACTATCAAATAAAGACAAAAAATGCCCAAAAATATACTTAAAAAAAAAGAAGTTCAACCAAAGAGTTATTTGTCCTCTAAGATTAAAATAATTAAGATCAGGGTATGAATACAAATGTGTGCTGCAGTCCTTTCTTTTCATAGTTACTCTCAATAAGAAAATACGATAAAGTAAAATAAAGTGTTCACATTAGAATATAGTCCAACATATGATTTTTCTTTTTTATTACATCTATTATGAAATGTTATGGTATTTCCAGTTACTGATTCATTTACTTTGAATACAACAGGAGGAAGTACTTGAATGTTAATAGGTCATAATAAACTTAAACTTCTCTTTAGTTGTATTAGCCTACATCACATATTTTTTAAATGAAAAGATTCATGATAAGATGAATGATGAATGTAAGATGAAGAACCTATTAAATGTCAGTACTCAAACCGGTACCAAACCCGGTACCAGAACTAACACCAGAACCGGTACCAGAACCGGTAGATGGATCTAGTATCGGTACTATTCAGAAGTTCATCAGGACCAGGACCAGCCTGTGTTTCACCACCAGCAGCACCAGGTCTGGCACCGGTACCAGTCAATCGTTGCAGGTACCAACAGTTTAGATGGTGAGAAACACATTTTGGCTGATCTACTAAGACCAGAAGAACCAGAACCAGGACCTTTACCAGTCTTATTTACTTTACTAGTGCCAGAACCAGTCTCTTCTCCAGTGGAAACTCCACCAGCACCAGGACCAGTATAATTTCTAACTGGACTAGTATTAGTACCACTCACTGGCACCAACACAGGAAGTAGCAGAACTAGTACCATCACCAGTTGTAGCAGAACCAGCACTAGTACCGGTACCATAACTAGCACCAGAACCAGAACCGGTACCAGAACTAGAACCAGAACCAGAACCAGAACCGGTACCAGAACTAATACCCAAACCGACACCAGAATATTAATGAAAATATGTATTGTATTATAATTTCAGTGATCAAGACCCCAGGGAGAGTAGCTGCTGGAAAGCCCAGGAGCTAATGGGAGTCTTTAATAAACATAAACATAAACATAAACCAGAACAAGTACTGGTACCAAACCCGGTACCAGAACTAACACCAGAAGCAGTACCAGAACCGGTACCAGAACCGGTGCCAGAACTGGTAGGCTACTGGTACTAAACTCAGTACCAGAACTAGTACCCAAACTGACACCAGAACCCGTACCAGTACCAGAATCTGTACCAGAACTAACACCAGAACCGGTACCAGAACCAGTACCAGAACCGGTACCAGAACTAGTACCGGTACCAAACCCAGCACCAGAAGTAACACCAGAACTGGTACCATCGTGTCAGTAATTGATCATAATGAACTGTGCACAGGTATTAGGTTATAATAAGGAACAGGTTGTTCCCATAAAGCCTGATACATTCTCTCACCCACTGTGAAGCTGTAGCTTCATGTTCAGAACTGGTGTTTGAATGTACATAAGGAGTCACTTGAGGACAGGGGCTTCATCAGAGACAGTCTGGAGGTTGTCTGGGCAGCAGCAGAGTGGTTTCATATATATTTGTATGTCTGGTCGTTCTGTTCTGTTCTGTCTGAATAAAAAAAAAAAAAAAAGTACTCTCTGTACTGAGTCGTGACTGTCTGCTCGGCTCTGCCTTCAAGAACTCCGGAAGCATGTCTCGAGATGGAGAAGGAGGCTGCAACATCCGCGTGATCATCGCCGGAGCACCAATGGCCTCGCACCGTGCAATCTGAGGACACCGGTATCCCCTGCCGCGCGTGAAGAAATGGGCGGATCCGGGGAAAGCTCGGTCACGCTGCGTGGGTGGGTGCGTGTAGAGTAAAGGAGCTGCCGCGGCGGTATATATATCAGACAGCCGAGGAGAGGAGAAGAGAAGCAGCAGCAGAAGCAGCAACAGACCGAGCCGAGAGATTTCAGCACCAGAGCGACTGGACAGCGACACGTAGCCCATTCATTCATATATTACTATCACACACACTAGCAAACTTTCTACCTGAGCATCATGGTTCTCATCTGGACCCAGTTCGGTGTCAAGCACAAAAATGTCAATGTCAAGTGCAAAGTGCGAGTTATGCACAGAGGCGACAGCTCAGGCTCTTCTTCATCAGCGGTGAGTACACAACTTTCTTCAAGCTTTTTTGCCTTTAAAACCATTAATGTTTGTATTACTGCAAATTGAATACAATGTAGAATGATAAAGTTTCATACTGAGGTGTGTGGCTATTATATAGCCTAAGTGAATCGGCTCATCTACCGGCACCTCTCTCCATATTGTAATTTGTATCGTCACTATCCTGTGTCTGTTGCCGTGGGTTCATTCAAATGCAAGAGTCGCTGATTTCGGACTCAGCCAATCGCTGCAGAGAATCTCGGTCGTTGCGGGGAGGGGAGGGGGGAAGCCTTTTGCCCCTCACGCGACTTCCAAGCTTCTAGCACGTTGTTGGTGTGCATCAGCCCCTATAAAATAGATGGATGTGCAGTGGCATAGCAGCAGCAGCAGCAGCACAGAGATAAGGTGGTGTTATCCCCACAGAGTGCTATAGTTACATCAGCTGTGGTGGATGTGCTCTATTCTAGGGGATGGAGGATATTAATGCATATGCTTTTTTAGATGTTCAATCTTTCAAAGCACAGAGCACTCAAAGCTGTGCATCATTGTGCAGCCCTGCTAAGAAGAGATTTCAAAACTTGTGCAATAAAAAAAAAGTGACTTGTTTGGGCCATGGCTTTTTTTTATTTTTATGAACAGTCCAGTGAATGCATGGCTTGTTCTTGTTTCTACAGGAAAGCAGCAAATCTGAGCAGGACACACCCTGTCTGGCCATCAAACCCACCGGCAAGGACTTCTACAAAATCCTGGGTGTGGCCCCTGAATCCAATGAGGACGAGATCAAGAAGGCCTACAGGAAGATGGCCCTCAAGTTCCACCCAGACAAGAACAGCGATGCCGATGCAGAGGACAGGTTCAAAGAGATCGCAGAGGCCTATGAGATCCTGACCGACCCCAAGAAGAGAAGCATATACGACCAGTTTGGAGAAGAAGGTGAGTTGGCACAGACTTGACACTGCTAGGACTTCATTTACATAAGTTAAATAGCTTATAAAGTAACTGGCAGCTGGCTAATTGGTGTTGCATAAGCTGCTGCATTCACTGCTCATGTCTTCATCGAGGCTAAATACTGATGTGCAGAGGGAGGATCGTGATTTAAAAACACCCCCACCCCCCCATTAAACCAGCCCAACATGTGCAGCTTTAGACAGCTGTGGGGCTGATAAATTATTCAGGGGGCGATGAAAGAGTTTTCCTGAAAATCCCAAAAGAGCTGATGTTTAGCAAAAGCAGAATTTGCATGAAAGCAGCACCAGATGTGCAGCACTTGCAGAACTTAACTCTTTGTGTTCTTTGTGTTTTTCAGGTCTTAAAAATGGCATGTCACTGGCGGGCCAAGGCAACGCTTTCCGCAACAACTTCCCCACCGACCCCCACGCCACCTTCTCCTCCTTCTTCCACGGGTCCGACCACTTCGACATCTTCTTCGGCAACGACGCGGACGGCGAAGACGACCTCTTCAACCCCTTCAGGCGCTTCACCTTCAGCAACTTGGGGGGCTTCGCCGGCTACGAGGGCGGGCTGCCGAGAGGCCAGCGACGCCTGCAAGGGGACGCGGTGGTGCACGACCTGCCGGTGACCCTCGACGACGTGATGCACGGCTGCACCAAGCACGTGAAGATCACCCGCAGCCGGCTCAACCCCGACGGACGCAGCATGCGGTCCGAAGACAAGGTGCTGAACGTGGTGGTGAAGAAAGGCTGGAAAGCGGGGACCAAGATCACCTTCCCCAGGGAGGGAGACGAGACGGCCAACAACACGCCGGCCGACATCACCTTCATCCTCAGGGACCAGGAGCACCCCAGCTACAAGAGAGAGGGCTCCAACATCGTCTTCACGGCCAAGATCACACTCAAAGAGGTGAGATGCTATATTTGGTCAGGGTTAAGCTTTGGGACTCCCACAGAGGCCGACACTCCAACAAATTGCCTATTACGAAACATAGGACCGATGATGATGTATGAGTAGCTATACTAGGTACACCTACTCAGAGAAACACAAACGTCTGTCTACCTACCACTCCTTGTCTTTACGTAACTGTTGAATAATGCCTATTCTGAAATACCAAAAGCAAAAAAAAAAAAAAAAATCAGTTACTGAAAGACATCAATAAATAAAACATAAAGCAGTGGGGCTGATCTCTGCCAAAAGCAGGAAGGGAAGGAGGGAGGGAGGGAGGGGAGTGTATCTTGACTGTAGCCTGAAGACAGAACACAGTGTTCTCTTATGGGCACCTGAGCCCCCCCAAAGCTTAGGCTACAATGGGCTGACAGACCCCCGCTAACAGAACAGCAGCAGTAGCCTGCCAACGCCTCCGTTACCTCATCAGCCCCCGTAGAGAGAGACAGAGATGGAGAGAGGGAGAGGGAGGGAGCAGGGGCTAAATTTAGCCACAGCACTGCCACCGACTGCCCCCACGAATCGCACTTCACTCTCTGAACTACTATCTGTGCCGCAGACTCCTCTGCTTGTATGAGGCAGGCAGGGAGGCGTTTTTTTTTTCTCTCTTTTTCTTTTTTTTTTTTGCTGGGCTCACTCCATCTCTGGCTCTCACTTCTACCAACCCACACACACAGATTAGCAGCAGGGTAACAGTCACAGAGACTGGCATTTCAAAGAGCTCCTCCATCTTCCTATGGCTCCCTTCAGTCAACTAAAGCACTTAACTCCCACACACAGACAGTAAATAGAGCAGCGATTATAACATCTGTAACACCATTTTGTTGCATAACTGAAAATCCTTATGCTTTTAGAAATGACAGACACTCCATATTTATCTGTTGTGTAACATAGCTTTTCTATAGTTGAGGGCGTTTAATTGATTTTTTTTTTTAGTTTCGAGTGTTCTTTCTTCCAGTCATAATGAAGCATTATGAAATCTGTTCTAAATATATAACAGGACTAACTTTTTTGTTCTTTTTGTGTTTTGTCTCTCCAGGCTCTTTGTGGCTGCACAGTCAACGTCCCCACACTCGACAACCGGATGATGCCTCTACCGTGCAGCGATGTGATCAAACCCGGTGCTGTCCGGCGGCTGCGGGGGGAGGGGCTGCCCCTGCCCAAGAGCCCGTCCCAGAGAGGCGACTTGGTGGTGGAGTTCCAGGTGCTCTTCCCCGACAGGATCCCACCACAGTCCCGCGAGATCATCAAGCACAGCCTGGCCCAGTGTTAGCCTGCTTTTTTCCTTTTCCATCCACGGGATTGACAACACAGCTCCACCCAATGCGCGTGTGTGTGTGTGTATGTTGTTATCAATTCACAAACACAGGCCTTGCCCAAGGTGCTAATAATTATCACAACCAATCACAACCTCTTATTGTGTTTGGAAATAATGGCAAGCAGCGGCTGAATTGAGTAGTAGTTCAGACAAGACTTTGCGAGGAGATTCATTAGCACGATGCACTGCACCATGATGAGCAGTGAGTTCAGAACTGATGAATGAAGTCTTTGGTATCTAAGGGCGTCTAATGACTCGATGGCCATTTTCTTGAATGAAATGGCTAAATGTACTGTTATACTTGCTTGTGAACATTTAGCAGGATATCAGTGTGCTATTCAAGTCTGTTAAGACTTATTTAAACCTGAGTGGTAGAATGGTGAAGAAAAAAAAAACACTTTAGTATTATTATAGTTATATGGTGTTCATATGACTGATCTTTTTCATTGATTTATTACAATAGCAAAATGTACTTGTGTACAAAGATCTACTTTGTGTACAAAATGCAAAAAAACATTGTCTCTAAGAGAGATTCATCTGTCAAATGTTCTATTGAATTATTTGAAATGTTTGTATATATTCTGCAACGAGCCAGCTGTTGATGTATTATTACCTGACATAGACACATTTGGAAGCATGGGAAATAAATAAAAAAAACTAGAATTTCACTTCTGTTTTCTGCAGCCTTTTTTTCCAGTAATAAACCTGGGTCACATGCAGCATTTTGCAGTGCATTAAAAAAAAAATCTCAATTCAGAGCATGAAAATCTCCCAGGCTTCACTGCAGAGCTTTATATTAAGATGCAGTAAGATGCAGGAGTCTGGTGTGCCACCTAGTGGTGATTGGTTGGTACGGCGGCGCGAGGCATCCTGCAGATAATGAGCTACACCTGTTGGCGGCTAATTTATGCGGCTGCCAGCTTGAGTGTGCGTCACCCACACGTCCCAGATCAAGCCTTTGCTTTCATAACACTGACAGTATTAACCCGCAATGACGAAGACAGGGACGACTGGGTCACAAACAAACATTTGGAGACTGTACGCATTTGGCAACCAGCAGCAGGCTGTCATGTTGCTGCTGTTGTTGTTGGGCACTAAAAACCCAGTTCAAACTCAAAAGTGGCCCACATTGATTGACACATCAAACCACCTGTGCTTTCAGAGACAACGTGAAATCTACAGCTCAGAGATCAGCAGCACTTCTCTAAAATTCACATTTTAAAAGTCCTCTGGGATGAAATGTCGCAAATAAGTCAGACCACACCATCAAATCTGACAGAAGGCTACCCAGTGACAAACCTGACTCTGGTCGTCCTTCTGCTCATACCCTGCGTGGTCATCCTGCTGCTGCTCAACTGCCTCTTCCTGGGTTACAAGCTGCTGGTCGTGTCAAAGTGCAGCAGCAGCGGGGTCAGACAGAGGAGAGAGGACGCAGAGGAGATGCTGTTAGAGTCCACGCTGCAAAGAGCCGCCAGAGTCCCCGCGCTACAGGCGTACATGTCGGTGTCGGAGCCCGTCCTGCCGCATCCCGTCACCTCCTCCCGGGCTTCGTCCAGGGAGAGGGCCGGGCTGGACCACAGGAACCGGCTCCTGAGGCCGGACGGCGCCACCGGCTCAGGGTCCCTGAGGGCGCCGAGCACCATCCGAGCGACCTCCCCCGCAGCTGGTTTCAGCCCGAGGCTCGACCTGCTGCCGCCTGGGTCACGGAGTCGGACACACAGCGTCAGTAAAGCCGGCTGGTGCAGAAGTGCACCACTTCTACCGCAGTCCAGTGACTCAGAGGCCGAAGCCAGGGTCAACCTGGTCCCGCCAAACTCTCCCATGGTGAGTGACCAACAACTAAACGAAGCAGGAAGAGGCCCAATGAGCTGTTAAAGTGTTTCTATTAGGCTGCTGTAGAGATTGTGTCTGTAATATAGGCTACTGTATGTCTACAGCAGGCCTACAAGGCTTACATGTAGGACCCCAGGCCTCCCACTAATAACTCCCTGTTACTCTTCCTTTCATTCTGGTCAGTGTGTGCAGAGAGGGTCCCCATGTATAACTTCTTATTTATGCTCTATGTAAGACCAAAATGTAGTCAAACAGTGACAGTATTCGATTTTGACTATAGTTATGATTCTAAAGAGGCAGAACCCATCTTAAAGTCCTTAAAAAAAGGTTTCAACCATTAAAATGACCATAAACTCACTGCCACACAGGGAAGTTTGGAGGTTACCTTGAAGATGAAGGTTTGAAGTCTCAGGACAGTTGGTTAGTTTGTCTGGCTGGTAATCCAGCTGTGTTACACAGTGACCTTGATGGTATTTAAAAGGTTGCAACACATAGATTATGATCTGTACTGTAGGCTACATGTATAGATGTGAAATTTAGGATAATATCTTAATCTTTGTTTTTTTTGTACACAATGTGGCTTTACCACATAAAACCACATGAAATATCACATAAAAACACATGATAACACAAAATGTCCTGGAATGTGTTCATGAATTTAGTATTGTAATTGCATTCAGTATGAATGACTTCTTATAAATATTCTTTGTTGCTTTGGCAGCTGTACTGTAGCTACATGTATAATTGTGAAATTTGGGATAATATACAGTAACTATTCAATATTTATGATATATATTTATATACTCTTTGTGTTCCATATATTGACGGTTTAGTTTCTTGGCTTTGGTTAATACACATCTTACATATTTGACCATCACATTCCTTGTAGCCCTGTCTCTCTGCAGCTCTGTTATTCTCACCTCTGCTTGCTGTTCTTGTCCTGTGGTTTTTGGAGCTTTGGAGCTGTAGTTTTTCATTGCCACTGCTTACACTACATCTTGTTCCGACTGGTTTATTCCAGACAAATCCATAAAGCAAACACCATCCAGACAACAGAGGGAGGGCAACAAATCTCATTATTCATTTCCCCCCTTTTCAGCAGGAGGTAGAACACGTGGGGTATGTTTGTCATGGCAGCCCTTTCCAGATGCTGACAGATGTGAACCCAGGTGTTGCAGTGCACGTGTTTGACAAAGTAGATGTGGAGTGTGAGTACACTAACCCGCCTTCAGAGACGTCTTGCCTGAACACATCTGCAGTGGGTCCTGGACTCGACAGCGACTTTGGTGCAAGTGCAGGTACGCTTCAGTCTCTCTCCACCAGCTGCACTGTGATCAATACAACTCTCATTAATAACTAATGTTACTGCTGCATCTGAACAAATCAAGTATAGACTTGGCATACAGTACGATTTATATCTCAGTTCTCTGAGTTAAAGCAGGTAAATGGTTTCATGGGAAAGTTGCTTAATATACTAGATCTGCCCTACAAAAGCAAAGTGCAGTATCTGCATTTTTTCAAAAAAAAATTTTGACCAATCAAAAGTGTGGCATATTCTCTTCAATCTGGTAGAATTTGATATTGGTACTGCTAAAATTTCCAGAGTTATTGGGCTTTTTATTTTGCTGTCCATCCAAAAAAGCACTGTGAAACCAAGCCAAAGTGCAGTATCTGCACCAAAACCAAGGCAAAAGTGCAGCATCTGCCATAAAACAGTCAGAATTGGTCAGAAAGACAAACTACAAAATACATTTAATTCAGTCCACCTTTATCTAACCAATTATAGACTTGGCAGTTATTCATAATTTGATGCTCAAACCTGACAATAAAAAACACAAAAAGCTGTTTTTCTCAGTTTGGCATTTTTACAGATACTGCACTTTGCCTTTGAAGGGCAGAGATAACGTGTGTTTGAGGTGTTTTTAGTTTGTAGATGACCAGGGGAGTACAGACTGAAATTTAGGCTCTGTATCAACTATTTTTTAAGCAACATTATTTCTTTCAGGCGTCTCCCTGAGGATTTTGTCAGCGGACAGCGATGGTCTGTCCAATGGCGTCCTGGCCTCGGCTTTGGAGTGGGATTATTATGATCCCTGCTATGTCAAACAGAATAATGTCCACAAACATAAACACCACAGGCCTGCAATTCACACTAAACAGTACTGGGTGTGATATGACGAGTAATTTTAATGTTTATTTAATTTTGTTGTTTATTTATCCAATTATATTTAAATAATTTATTTGCTTTTTATTTAGAAAGATATATTTAATGTCTAAATTGTCTTACAAATTTACACATTTATTTTTTTTTAGAAAGACACACATTTAATATATTTGAATAGTCTCACTAATAATCACCAACTTTACACTATTACAGTTTGTATGATGTATTCACTCTGTCACTGAAGATGTTCAAATGGTTCAATATTTTCCATGCACCATAACTGACACTGATATTATGTTTATTGGACACCTTTCACTTAATGTTATTTGCTGTCACTACTCGGCTGTTAAGCCAGTTTTGTACCGTATTTCATACACATTCACCACATTTGATTCGTCACTGCTATTGTTTGATATGTTTTGATTCACTCTAACCAATAAAGACAAGTTTATGATTGATTATTTCTTTCTCTTTTGCTTAAACATGTGATACAAGTATTTTGGGATGATTTTCTCAACTTGGTAGACATCTGTCATGTGCTCCTCCTCACCAGCAGAGGGCACTGCGGTGTGGTTGGTGCTAGTGTTTGGTGGGCTTAAAATAACATGATACTGAGACAGTCACAGGTGGCCTTTCAAGGGGTCATCATGTAAACAGTCTACATTTTAGAGGGTCTGCTTATAAAGACTAAAGAACATTATCACTGTCCTCATGCAGGAAAGCAACCATTCAATACACAACCCATTTTCTATATAGTTTAAGTGAGGCTACTGCTGAATTTCTGGACAAATGGACAATGTCATTGTTTTCAAGTTGTTGCATTTCAAAACTGACCCCAGATATTTGCTCTTTCATGATTTTATGTAACTCAGGCATTAGACTAAAAGATTGGATCTGGGTCGGTCAATGAGTTCCGTCACATGATCAAACTGTTTTTTTTTTATTAAATGATGTGGGGCAACTAAAGCAGCCGCTCTAGAAATGTGAGGGGGAATTTAGTAGTTCTAAGTAGTTTTAATTTGTAGCTGTGCACTATAAAGGTAAAGCAGCATTGGGTTCAGTGATTTTACTTATGTAATCAGTATGAACTGCAATTGTAATGAGAAGACACAATACTGTGTCACAAGAGAAAGTTACAAACTCTGCCCTTGAAAACCAAAAGATACAAAGGTCAATCAGTTGGAATACTTTATTCCCCATTAAGAGATATCTCTGTACATTAAAGATCAAGTGCCACTTGAATTTTTTTTGAAGTTCATAGAAAGTATTACTGACTCTGCACAATGCAAACATGAAACAACCAGACCAGAGTGCACCATTTTACTCAAAGCTGGAGAGGAAGGTCAACACAGTCTGCTTGAGTTTGGCATCAGATGCCTCAGAGATTTTGCCGTCAGCCCTGTAATGAAGAAGAGACGTTAAGTGTTTTAATACAGACAGCAGCATATGTAAACTGCAACGTAAATGATAAACAAATCTGTTTCTTAAAGCTTACCGGATAGCTGCCAGCAGGTCTTGGTGCTGGCTCAGGATGTGCTGCAGGAACGCCTTCTCAAACCTGGTGATCTTGCTAGGCTCCATTTTGTCCAGGTGTCCCCTCACACCGGCATAGATGACTGTTACCTGTTCCTCAATGGCCATGGGAGCTGAAAGACACAAATGCACACGTTGAGCAAACTGAAGACCTACCGTACCTTTTTAGCCTTGCTTTGAACTGATTCTTATTATTTGTATTGTTATAAAACATTTAATTTATTTTATTTCTTATTTATTATAATTATCTTTTTTATTCTATTTTAATTCATAAATTTTTAGTCTATATTATCCTACTACACCTGTCTATTTTACTTCATTTTATCGAGTGTCTTTCTCGTCTTCTCATTTTATCTATTTTACTTCATTTTATCTAGTGTTTTCCCCACTGCAAATGAATTGAGTATAAGATAGCGTTTCCCCGATGTCTCTAAAATCCAATGTTTTAAAATTATTGTGTGAATGTATGTGTGTCTCCTAATATGCGTTCCCTATGTTCCTTGTTTTTATCATGTGAAGCACTTTGAGCTGCCGTGGGCATGAAAAGTGCTATACAAATAAAACCTGATTGATTGATTGAAGCCTGATCTTCTGATAGGCTTCAACAGTTAAATGAACGGTAATGGTAGTTACTCACAGTACTGCCCCTGTTTGAGGAGCTCAGTCAGACGAACACCACGGTTCAGCAGCTGCTGAGTGGCGGCGTCCAAGTCGGAACCGAACTGGGCGAAGGCAGCCACTTCACGGTACTGGGCCAGCTCCAGCTTCATGGTACCAGCCACCTGAGGGTTAACAGGAAAACCATAAGTCAAGATTCATGTTCATTCAATTGTGATATCAGCTGTGGAGATAGATGGTGTGATGGGAGGCGAGGCTAACCTGCTTCATGGCCCTGGTCTGGGCTGCAGAGCCGACACGCGACACAGACAGACCGACGTTGATGGCTGGACGAATTCCCTTGTAGAACAGCTCAGTCTCCAAGAAGATCTGAGTGAGAGAGCAGCATTTAGACACATGGGTGGTGGTGGTTCTTCTGGGTTTTTCCTCTTATGATGAAGTACGAAATCGAGGCGCGCGCTCACCTGTCCGTCTGTGATGGAGATGACATTAGTTGGAATGTAGGCTGACACGTCACCAGCCTGTGTCTCGATAACGGGAAGGGCTGTGAGGGAGCCGCCGCCGAAGTTGTCGTTCATCTTAGCAGCTCTCTCCAGCAGACGGGAATGCAAGTAGAAGACGTCTCCTGGGTAAGCCTCGCGACCGGGGGGACGACGCAGCAGCAGGGACATCTGACGGTAGGCAACAGCCTGAAGGAAGACGAAAGGTTGGGATTAAGTCCATACTTGACAATTTACATTTACCCTATGTATGAGTTTTTGAGACCTCCACATCCTCATTGTGATTTTTTCCTGAAATACCTAATGTATACAATCAGATACATGCAATGATCAGATATCCACCAGGGTGCAGTTATTTATGCACCAGCTAGGCCTTCACTTGGGACATCCAATATGGCCGCTGTCAGTCAGTGACCCAAATGTGTTTTCTCATGAATATTTTTGACAATTTTGAAAAAGTTAAGGTAAGAAAAACTTTAAAATTGTTACTGAAACTTCAATAGGAATAGTTACTGCATTGATGCAAAATAAAATTACTGTACTTAACCTTTCATAACTTATTTTATAGTAGAACCATGTTGAAAATGTGTATCAAAATAGATACAGCAGGTATGTAAGGTAATTTTCTATGCAAATCTGATGGGGAATTATATATATATTTTTTTTTACATTTTTTGTCAGAAGGTCCAATAAAAAGGGTCCAATTTCAAAATTTTAGTATTTTCTGACAATTATTTCATGGTTCAGGCTTTATACGGTTAATTGTGTGTCAAAATCTGCTCAAATAATCAGATTACAAAGTGAATCTCACCTGCTTGGACAGATCGTCGTAGATGATCAGGGCGTGCTTGCCGTTGTCTCTGAAGTACTCTCCCATGGAGCAGCCGGAGTAGGGAGCCAGGTACTGCAGCGGGGCGGCGTCGGAGGCGGTGGCAGACACCACGATGGTGTACTTCATGGCGTCGGCGTCGGTGAGCCTCTTCACCAGCTGAGCCACTGTGGATCTCTTCTGGCCAATAGCGACGTAGATACAGTACAGCTTCTTCTTCTCATCGGTTCCCTCGTTGAAGCGCTTCTGGTTGATGATGGTGTCGATGGCAATTGCGGTTTTGCTGCAACACGGGAGTTCAAGATTGAGTGAGTACCGTGGCGTGGACACACCTTGAACTCTTTATAGTCACTCAGGCATTTTAATGTGAAATGAAAACTCAGTATTCACTTCCTCTTACCCAGTCTGCCTGTCTCCGATGATGAGCTCACGCTGTCCACGGCCGATGGGGACCAGGCTGTCCACGGCTTTGATGCCAGTCTGCATGGGCTCCCTCACAGAGATACGGGGGATGATACCCGGGGCCTTCAGACCCACACGCCTGCGGGTGTTGGAGCCAAGGGGGCCCTTTAAGGAGACAAGAAAAGAAAAAAAGTGTTTGAGTGCTATTCCACTCATATTTGGCTTTTCCACTAGTCCAAGACTCTGTGCCAGAGCTCCCTGTCCAGTTGAAACACTTCACTGACCAACAGAAAACAAATTGTGAGCTATTTTGATCATCATAATCAGATATTTTTAAAGCAAAAATACCAAACAACCTCTTGATTTAAGCATCTTAAATATGAGGATTCAACTTGTTTCTTTTTAAATGTAATCTTATCTAAATATCTCTAATATCTGGTCATAATTTACAGTCACTGCGCACTTTATTTTCTACACAGTTACACACATAGCACATTTTTTACTTTGCACTAAAATCAACACTGCCAATCTGTTGTATACATTACATTTTATTTGCTATTGCTATTTTATTATGCATAGTTTGTTCTTTATATTTTGCTATTTTATTATGTACAGTTTGTTCTTTATATTCTTATACTATGTTGTTATCGTCACTGTGTCTGTGTAATGCTGCTGCTGCACTGTAATTTCCCAGCTTGGGATCAATAAAGTCTATCTATCTATCTATCTATCTATCTATCTATCTATCTATCTATCTATCTATCTATCTATCTATCTATCTATCTATCTATCTATCTATCTATCTAAGATTTGGACTGGTGTTGGATGAAAAAAGGGATTTGGAGATTGTTATCTTGGACAGGATTCATCCATTTTCAAATATCTAATAGATAAGGAATTGGCTGATTGAGAATAACTGATGTTAGGGGGGAAAATGGTTAGTTTGGTGCCAATATGAAAAACCAAGAGGGAAAAGCTTAAAACTCTGTCATTACCTTTCCGTCTATGGCATTTCCCAGAGCATCGACAACACGGCCCAGGAGTTCCTCACCGACAGGAACGTCCACAATAGCACCAGTTCTCTTGACAATGTCGCCCTCCTTGATCAACTTGTCGTTACCGAACACCACAACACCAACGTTGTCAGGCTCCAAGTTCAGAGACATGCCCTATAGGAGAGAGGTAACAGGGTTAGCACACACTGAAAACATTCAGGCGGGGGTTTGGTACATTAAAATGTTTCTTTTGACCCATTAAGCCAAATCTTCTGTGCGTAGAAGATCAGCATCAAATGAAAACATCTGTCTTTACCTTCAGACCAGAGGAGAACTCCACCATCTCCTCAGCCTGAACGTTCCTGAGACCGTACACTCTGGCGATACCGTCACCGATGGACAGCACGCGACCGGTCTCTTCCAGATCAGCACTGGTGTCAGCTCCCAAGATCTTCTCCTCCAGGATGGACGAGACCTCGGCGGTGCCTGTAGTGGGTGTAAAGTGTTAACTGCACTGAGCTCCAATAAGACAACTCTTCATTTGATATAGATGAGTTTTTTTTGGTTTTTTTTTACACATTTGAAAACTTTGAGTGGTGTTATGAATTATTAAAACGTATTTTCTTTATCAGTATACAAGTACAGTGCAAGTTTTCTGAAATACTGACCGGTTTTCTGCAGCCATGGTCGGGCGGTGTGCAGGTTCTTGGCTCCTACACAGGCAGCAGCAACGTTCTTGGATACCTTAATGACAATGGAAGCAATTAAATGAATGATTTTTATCCATTTCAAATAAGTGCAGCATAATGTTAAGTTATCTTAATCCAACACATACAGCTGTGTAATTTAAGGGGTGCACAAAGCCAACACTAATTCTGTCTAATCAGAATTTACACACTATTTTTATAGCATAATCTGTATTTTTAATAAAATGCCCATTGCCATTTCTCTTGTGTTGAACAAGGGCACAGATACATTTAAAATACTTGTGCATGATATGGCCTAAGGTACAAATATTTTGTAATGGCGTTCCAGCTGGTTAATTACACTCCCTTTTGATGAAAGTACGTTTGTAGGTCCTAGATAATCAAGTGGATTTGGACATGGATATAGATTAAGGGATTAGCTAATTAAAATTGATTCATTAATTCATGTTATTGCCGAAAGTGATACTTGGCCATTATGAGACAATGACCTTCCTTGCCTTACAGCCAACAGTAATGTCAGTGTGAATCCAAAAAATAAAATAAAAGATTAAACAGGCTCTTACTACACAATCCACTCACACAACAATCCCATTGGTAGTTGTGCAACATCTCATAATGCTCCTTAAAAATGCACCACACATTAGCATTAGCATTAATTCATTAGCAATTTAATAGCTAAAATTGAGCTTGTTGTATTATGTTATATTATCTTTATGTAGTTGTACCTTTAAAAAAAATTGTAAAGTGGGTGTGTGAAAACACTTTAAACGTTAAAAGGCCTTAGTGGTCATGCAGTCTGCTGTGTCACATGCAGGACACTCCTTATCAATGACACATTATAGACATAATAATGTAAAATTTATCTTAATTTAACCTACAAACCAACAGCAGCCGGTGACCTATAATGCACAACCTTAGCCGGGCAAACGCATTTGCACTAAGACAAATCTGACCTTCACTACAAATTAGTTCACTGTGATTTAGCTTAGTCACGTCCATTGACAATGAATTACAAGTGCAACGCATGGACGAAAGATTGATTTTATCGTATTGTTAGCTTTCATAACGCTGTGCACACACAATCTATCGCAGGCAGCTTGTTGATCTGCGTCACCTAATCATGTTAACCGAGCTGGGACTAGCAGCGCAACGTGAAGGGCCCGGTGTCCTACGTGCAAAGACGTGTGAGTCTGAGTGCACAGCTGCGCCATTGGCTTTCGTGTGCACAAATACGGGATTTTTTTCGAATAAACTCGACAAATATCGAAACATAATAAAGTTAAAGACACTTACAAATCCAGCCCGTCGAGGGAGGGTGCGGGCAAGAGCCGCTGCGACGCGAACTGACAGCATGTTGGTGTCCTGTGGTGTCTGTCCTACTCCCGGAGCGGAGAGAGAAGGATGGCGGACGCGGAAGCCGATTTGTAGAAAGGTCACGGTGACCCGGAAATACTTCAAAATAAAATACCTCTCTTTTTTTTCTTTTCTTTTCTTTTCTTTTTAAAAAAGTCTATCAAGAATAATGGACAATTAAATACCCACCTAAATGAGGAAACATCAAATTAAACAACTAATTCAAAAGGAACAAAAGAAGGAAGCGCTGCATGCTGTGAAAAAAGGATGCAGACGTCCAAGAGCAAAAAAAAAAAAAAAAATGACTGAGGCACTCTGTCCCTTTTTATTATACATTACATTATATACTACATTACTTTTTAAAAATTATATACTCTCCCTGGAGTGTTTTGTTTTTATCAAATTAAACATCATGAAGGGGAAAAAGTTGCATTTATTTCAACAAAGTCGTATTTTTTTCATTTCATTTCATTTCTTTATTGAACATGTAAAGAGTAAAAACAAAACAAACAAAATAACAAAAATAAAAACAATGAATAAATGTATATCAATAATCATCATCTCTAAAGAAGATGCCTGTCATGTTCAAAAGGGGTAAGAAGAAGTTAAAAACTTTTCTGGTCCTGCCCCCTTCTGCTATTCATATAATACTAAAAAATAAGTTATGAAAAACAGTCATAGTAAAATATATATTCCAGATAATTTGTACAGTCCATAAAATTAATACAGTTAAGATCATGGTTATTTGTTAAAATCATTTATCTGGTCTTTAACATTACATGGCCAAGAGCTAATGAATCAGAGAGACAATATGGTTTCTAATAAATTAAATTAAATTAAAAGCAATAGGATGTGGTCCTATTATCTATAGCCTAGTTCTATTCTGTCTGGAGTTATCAGCTATGTTGATTTTATTTTTTATATTTATTTTTTAATGTATTTTTCGTGTATTGAAGTGTGATGATCCAAAGTAAACATTATGGATTTACATATATGTGGACAAAAATGTTTGGTTATTTTTCACAATTTTACCCCTGGTGACGGACACACTCTCACAAATGTTTTTATGCTACAGAACTGATTTGACATTTTGAGCAGCCTGTTTAAGGGTCTTGATTTCATATCATGCATCTAGATAATTTAAGGACTCAAATTAAAAATAACGACTGTAAACTGTGCATGAACTAAATGCACATAAATATTTGTTTTGTCTAAACTAATCGGGGAGTCTGTCGAACTAATTCTTCAGCCTTATACCTTTATTTTATGCATAATGTCGAACACATTTGATTAGCCTGTGTTGTCCACTAGATGGCACTGTATGTACCCATTGCATAAACTGATCCAAAAGATGCAGCCTCTATATCCAAGAAATGACTCTTAATACTATAAAAAACAGGACAATTTGCAGGATTGATTACCTTGTTATGAACAACATGTTATGTGAACCAGGTAACACATGATTTTGTCATAGGTAGATGATATGAGTTAGATAGGCTGTACTTAGTTGCTGGGAACACCATATGAAGAAGTATGAGATGGGCAAAACACATGATTCCCCATGGATGAAATGAAATACCCATGTATTTTTACACCAAAGCTACTGTTGTTAGGCTGCTGGTTTATTTTGTTTGTACAACACAGTGCCAAACATTGCAGCAGTCAGATAAAGGCATAAAAGCAGACAAATAAAGAAGTGTTGTAATATAATAGGTTTGTATACTCTCCACTGTCTGGAGAAGTTCACTTTATCCAGAGAAACTGCCTTTTACAGCAAATAAATAATAAATATTCACACCAGAGAAGCTGGAAAGTGAAATTTAGACATTCATTCATTTTTAACAGTAACAAATAAACTAGATACTCTTTCAACTGGAATAGTCTGCTAGTTGGTTTCTGTGTCTGGGGATATAATCAAAATACCTGTGGTCAGCAGGGGTCAATTGGTGACCAAGGTCTAATTTTTACCCTGACCACAGCTGGGCCACGTGTTCGGTTAAGGCAAGATAAATGTATCTGTATCGCACAATTCATACTCCAGGCAATTTAAAGGCCTTACAGAGGTATAGAGGCTACATTAAAATCAAAAACAGAAAAGGAAAAGCAAGAAATAAGGCAGTAAAACACAATAATATCAGGTAGAATGATAAAAAATCATTAAAGTATTAAAGTTAAACCCACTGCTGGCCATCCTTATGGCCATCAAGCAGAGATGAGCAAGAAAAGGACATATCTACTTGCAGCAGCTTGGAAAGCAATAACCCTAAACTGGCTACAAAAATATCCCCCGACATTTGATACATGGCAGTCAGTAGTTAAGAGGATTTACATAATGGAAAAGATAACTTTTATGGTGAGACTCCGAAAAAACACACAATTTTCAGCCCGATGGGCACCATGGCTGAAAGTGGTGGGTGAGGGAGGGGGTTAGGTAAAGGTGGAAAACTCTTAAACCTGCCAGGAACTGTGAGAATTGTTTCTTCTATGTTGTCATTGTTGTCTTTGATTTATTATCTAGCACCAGGGTCTTCAACATTTCTCAGGCCAAGGACCCCCAAACTGATGGAGAGATGGAGCAGGGACCCCCTTCTATATATTGTATAAAATTGTGCATATTAAACTGGGTCTAGTGCCATATCATACCTTGTTATTGTGCATTCACTTGTAAGCTATTCAAATATGTTCATATATCAAATATGTACAGGTAGGCCTATAGGGCGGCTGCACCGCTGCCATTTATAAACAGACCTTGTTAACTGATGCCAATGCCAATATCAACAATGCCAATTGCATGATAATCATGCAGACGAGCTATTCAAATTGACTGTTTTATTTGAAACATAAATGTGGAAACTAAAAGATTTGAAACATAAATGTGGAAACTAAAAGAACCTAATGAAGGGTAGAAAAGTCTGTGACACCAGAAGAGCTCCAATGCCATAATTTATTTACATGACGTTTCGAGCACCACCAGCTTTTCCTCAGATGTTTGAAACTAAAAAATATAAAACATTGTCTAAGCAACCAATAATTTCACCTCTGCAGACCCCCTGTTGAAGAAAAAACAAACAAATGTAACAACCAGAACTTGTATTTTTCTGTGGCGGTGTTGTTCAATAAAAATAAAGTTGGAAAAAAAATCAAAATCAAAAACAGAAAAATAGCATTAAATCAAAAACAGAAAACTACATTTGAAAGAAATCTGCTGTTGCTCTGTTGTCCTGCTGTCCCAGCCTGTTGTCCTGCGGTATTTTCTAAGCTTGCAGTATTAATATGTGACCGCAGGGGGCGCTCCGTCACCGAGCACAGACCGGAAATGGCGCACGTAGCTTTGTGAACGGCTGATGGAGACATTTTAAAATAAACACATAGCTAGCCGCTAACGGCTAACAGGGCTCGCTAAGGTGCGAGCGCACTGCGCCAAAAAAAACACGTTCAAATTCTTCCAAGTTTTCCAAGAAGTGCAGTGTATTTTGCAGGGCATTGTTTTATGCATCGTAAATCAAAGAGGCTACAGATTACCGAAGATGTCGAAAAGTCTGACACTGGGAAAAGAAGATTATAACTAACAACGCGGTAAGTTAGCGCAGCCGATCTGAAGCTAAGTTGCTCTGAGATAACGTTAGCTGTTAGCTGCTGACATTATCCTGCCTGTTACGCCTCTCGGCTGGACAGATACTGCTTCCATTTATAGGATCTTGGTGGGGCAGCTGTCCTGCAACCCGATTATTTTTCCATGACTTGTCGTATTCTTCTCGCTAAGTTACGGGAGTGCAGGATTATGACCGAGGTTAGCTTCACTACGCAGCTAAAAGTAGTGTTGTCTGGAGCGGAGCCCTGCGTTAGCCTCAGTTAGCCACAGACCCAACTAAGTAAAGTCATTCATTCAGGCACAAATGCATATCTGAGTGTAAACACTCGCAGTTTAATGTGACTGAAGAGGTTTTATCGCCGTTCGTGCAATCTTTAAAATTGATAATCAGACATAAGAGAAGATTAAATTTCAAAATTATAACATGCAGTCCTCTCAGAGGCTAGTCAGCGGTTACTGCCAATAAAGGACCGATAAAGCGGCATTTGTGGCCAATCTATTGCATGCATATACATTGTTTTTTTGTTTGTAAAGTCAGGTTATGCAACATGTGAACCTGTTGGGAAACGCACCAGTTGAAAATAAGTGTTTGTAAGTCAAGAAAAACAACAGAATAGGACAGCATAGGCTACCCTATAGGCTATAATGTATTTTAAAGTGGGGATGCACTATATTTAAATCTGCATGTATCATTCTGGGGCCTTTTATGGTTATTGCATTATTAAATATGGACGTCTGCCATGTTGGTCCGTCTGTCTGTCTGCACCGATATCCGCTCAATTTGCACTACTAGCGCCGATATCGGAAAAGTGGCCATTGATATGTCACTGGTTTTCCACCTGGTACAAAGTGTTTCCTTAGGGGCTGCGTGGTAGTGAAAGGCCACTGTCACGCCGGTACCGCCCCTTGATCTGTATGGAAGTTGCTACCGTAAATGTAGATATATTTTTCTCCTTATTGATAATCTTGGATAAGCATAAATGTATAACAAGTTTATCTGGTCTATACTGCTTTAGATGCTTTTGAAATGACAGTTAATTTCACATAGGCCTGTTGATCTTTTCTAAGCAGAGTTACTATCAGTCTTTTTTTTTTGTACCAGCATCAGGAATGATTGGCAGAGATGGCAGGGAATATATTCACTATGATCTGACTCACAACCAGACATAAAAATGGTTCCTTCCTTCCCACAGCCGATCACTCAGATGAATAGTTAAACCAGTCACGAGCAACATCAACAGAACGTTGCTTTGTGAATTTGTAACAGGAGCCCATTTCTCCCCATCAGGCTACTGGCAGACACTTTATGATCTCAAATGAGACCTCGAATGACTGAACGACAACTGAGGTTGTGTATTTAATAGTGACTTGCACATTTATTGTTTATAATTTGTCAGTCATCTATTACACACAAGGTATTTGGAGTACTCACCTCAAAGCCAGAGCAGTTGTGCAGTTTAAAACCAATTCTATTTGTACTGAAAGTTTGTGAAGTTAAAAAAAGAAAAAGAAAAGTTATTGAAAATTCCATTTTTTTTATAGGTGATATGTTTTGTTTTCAGCAGGTGACCTCCTGTCCAGGCACATTGGTCCATGTTCGTTGGACCTTTGGGCTCTGGGCTCAACTAGCATGAAGATGGCTGATTCAGAGAAGGCAGAGGAATTTGGGGATGCCGAGTGCCCCCCCGAGTGCCTTGACGAAGCACAATCAGCCACGGCTTCTCTTCAGGGAGAGCAGGACGAGCATTTAAAAACGGAGACCACCACCACCACCAGTACCAGCTCGCCACCGAGGGAAAAGGAGGGAGACAGCCCCTTGAACACAGAGGGAGAGCAGAGTCTCCTCTCCATGCCATGTCTGATGAAAGAGCTCCGCCGAGACTCCCCGGAGTCCCAGCACGCCTCTACAGGGAGCGACAAGCCGGCGTCTCGACATGTCTACGAGAGTGACTCGTCAAACCCCTGCATGCTCTCCCCCTCGTCCAGCGGCCACCTCGCTGACTCGGACACGCTCTCCTCAGGGGACGAAGGTGGCGCCGCCGCTCCTCCTGCAGGAGAAGAGGAGGAGGGCAACATGGAAGCCGTGAACGATCCCGGGCAGGCGGCCGGAAAGCAAGCGTCTGCCGCGGCGACGGGGGGGAGGAAGTCTCGGCGGTCACGTTCGGAGAGCGAGATGCCCCCCAACGCGATGGCCGCAAAGAAAAACCGCTGCCAGCCCGCCGTGGTGGCCGCGGGAGGGCAGGAGAAACAAACCAACGGCAAGCTCGGGAAAGTGAAAGGCCACCGAAGCCAGAAACACAAGGAGCGCATGCGCTTGCTTCGGCAAAAACGGGAGGCGGCAGCACGGAAGAAGTACAACCTGCTGCAGGACAGCAGTACGAGCGACAGCGAGCTCACGTGCGACTCCAGCACCAGCACCTCCGAGGACGAGGATGACGACACTTCAGGAGGTAGCAAGACAATCAAGACAGATATTCCAGGTAACATCCAGTGTTCGCAGCACACGCCCTTCTCACATTACTACCACAAAGCCCAGGGTAACGGTAGCAGCAGCCACTTAGAATAATCATATTCAAGTAAAACACCAACACATTGTCATGAAATAAACACATAGTCCAACTGTAAGACTATCACAGGTCATTTATCACCTGACACAGATCTTAACAGTAAGGGGCTGCCTGTGTGACCTAAAATTAGGCAACCTGAATCAAATTGCTGACTTGCCACATATAGTTATGAACATTTCATGGGGCTGCTCAAAGTCTTTGTATCAGATCAATACAAGCACTGCTTTGTCTGTTTGTTTTATCAGTATTTCTGTTGTTATTTTCTCACTCATCATCTGTCTCCATTCACCATACCTTCCAGTAGGTAGACTGTATTTATTTTATTTTTTTTAGAAGGGCCCATGCAACATGTCACTTCTAGTAATACAATATGTGTTTTGTCGGAAGTTTGTCTCATCGTTTGCATGCTGTGGAAATCTAGTGGACATTTTTCAACTCATACGTACAGAGCTGTGTTACTCTAACCTATATTATGAGTTCTGCAAATTCAACAAGTGAGCCATTTATAGCCTCAGCCTTTGCTGCAAATAGACAATGGTGTATGATATCACTGTGTTAGTCTGACTCGCAAGACTCTGCAGCTACTGTTCAGCGTTGATGTGCTTTAGAAATATAATCCTGTACCACAGAGTTTAGACTCATAATAATATTTAGATAGACGTACAAAAGGTTTATATCATCTTTTTTTATCAGTTACTTTCTCCAACACCTGGAGGCTATTAAAGGGATACTTCACTCAAAATCAATAATTCACCAATTTCCTACTCACCGTCATGCCAAGGAAGGGTTTGGAGAATTTTCAGACTTACCAAAACGCTTTAGGAGTTACAGGGGTGGGGGTCCGGCTGGAAACGCAGCGTTTTCATATAATGGCGGCGGATAGAGTTCACTTTTGAATCGTCCAAAACACACACTATGACAGTACAGACGAGCAGTATGGAGGTATTTGCATGTTTCATAGTGTGTGTTTTGGACGATTCAAAAGTGAGCTTTATCCGCCGCCATTATATGAAAATCCGTTGCCAGCCAGACCCCCCCTGTAACTCCTAAAGTGTTTTGATGACTCTGAAAGTTCTCCAAACCCTTCCTTGGCATGACGGTGAGTAGGAAATTGGTGAATTATTGATTTTGGTTGAAGTATCCCTTTAAGTATTTAGTATATCCTGCTTTATTGTCTGTTTCTGCAGTTTTTAACGAATCCCTAGGTCTATCGTACACTCCACTCTGCCCACACAAGAGGAAACGAAGCTTTTCAGAACTGCGAACAGGTGGTTCTTTTCTCTATAATGGGCTCTGTAGCACCTTTGAGAAGTCGAATAGCTCTTGACTGGTGGTGGCTGTGCTGCTGCAAACTAAACACAGGCACACAAGTGTCTAAACAAACACTGGCAGTATTGTATCCTTGCACGTCAGTCGCTACGCTCCTTCCCTTTTAGTTAATGTAACGTTTCCTGATGGATGTAGAAATCTCTTGGGTGAGATGAGTTTGGCCCGCTGCCCAATGCTGTTGTTTGGACAAGTCACTTTGTTTACCTTAGGCTGATCTATTCCCTGTGATTGTGCTTCTTAGGATATATAACCTGTTGGGTTGGTTCTAGTCTGTTGTGTTTTTTCAGTTCCATTGAATTCAGGATTTAGCCCGCGATGTATTTCCACAGATGAGCTAGATCATCCAGTCAGAGTTAAGTTCAGGAGAATTATAGAGGTATTTTTTAAAGAAAAAGATGATTTAGAAGAAAATATAGTTGGATATATCTGTCGTCTTTGCATCATAGGGTGAATTATTACGTAATCGATTTACCTTAAGGGGATGTGTTAACCTCAAAAATCTCACCGGTTAACAGTTTCCAAACCACAACTGAATCAGGCGCCTGAGACATCCAGCTCCTTCCTGTAGGGATCCGTAGTACATGAAATGTTTTCAACCATTTTTACATCCTGCACACAGATTTGAGTGCTACAACTGCATGATGTAGTCCATCAGCATGAAAGAGTCGATCTGCACGTAACCAAAAAAAACAAACTGTCATTTTTTCTCTTTTTAATACAAAAAGTCCACCTCCGAAGCATGAACGTGCTACTGTATTTTCTTATGGCTTGGCCTCAATGTCTTTAAAGCTGGCTTCAGACGTGCATCGGAGAGATCCTCCAGAGTGGGCGCCCAGATTCATGGGCTGCTGGACACCGGTTCGTGGGACAGGAACGGCATCGGCAGCGTCCTGGAGGAGGCCATGACGCGCTTTGCCGTGATGCAGCGCCAGACCGAGGAGCGCTTCCGCATCTGGATGGAAAAGCTCGCACACCTCGACTCGGACAACGACTCATCCAAACGCTCAAGTGACGCCTTAGAGGGGCAGCAGCATCACTCCCAGGGGGCACGCCCGTCCCCTCCCAGCTCATTTTTACCATCGTCAGAGTCTGCAGAGACTATGGCCGCCTACATGCTGGCACGAGAGAACAACAGCCTCACCCCGACCCCTATAAACAACAACAACATCCTACCTGAAGTGGTCACTCAGAATGGAAATCTAGGTGTTCCAGACCCTGGTCTCTTGAATGTTTAGATTTCTCTTCTTCTTCTTCACTACCCCCTTTGCAGTTTCATACGTTGAATCTTACCAAGTGTAGAATTAGTTGATGCAGAAAGCATGGCAATGGGTTTTAATAGGTAAACGATGCGAGGTCACTTAAAACGGATACACCATCAACGGCAGTTTGGGGGGGGCCGGGCCGGCGCTGGTCATTTGAACTTGACTGTGCAGACCTGAGGCCCTTTGCCACCTGCTGGCACTGAATCACTGTGAGATTTGACATTCTGAATAATTCAACTCACCTGTTTGATTTCTGCAGCATCTGTGACACGGACACGGGACATAATCTCAATAGACTGTTGAGTCAGGGCTCTTGCTGTATTGCTTATTGTATGGCTTTTTTTGTTTTTTGGTTTACCAGCTGTACACACACACACATACATATGAACACATACACAGACACAGAGAAACACAGGAGTAGCTCATTATGTCATTCAGACAGAATGTGCATTACAGCACCTGGGCAGCCATCATTACAATGTTAGGTGAGGTGCTGCTGCTTAAAGAGCATGTGCCTTGTCAATCTGAACTCATGCTGGGAATGATAGATAAAGCATCATAGTACTATTTCTTTAGAAATCAGGTTCAACACTCTACATAACCCTTCTTCTTCCTCCTGAACTATGTTTGCACTCTGCTTGTGAATGGTTCAGGGGGTTTAAAAATCTTGTGACAACCTTTTTATTTTGGTGGCATAGCTTTACTAACATCGAAACATTTAAACATAGATATGCCTATAAATATAAACGCAATATACTAACCCACACGATTTCTTGCTTTTAAAAAAAAAAATCATATTACGTAATTAGATTAGAGTTTACATTTTTAAATATTTGCCTTTCTGTTACATTTGCTGCTATTGCTGCCTGTGTGCAGTAACAGGAAACTAGTGAGGGAGGAATGATTCCCAATGTTTATTTGTTTTTAGGAGCCCATCTGTAGATTTATGGGCGTCGGATAAAGAATGGGTTCCTTTTTGTTGTGGCTATAGCTGCAATGTCAAGAGCCTCAAATCTTCACTCACTCATATAATATTTGCCTAGTTAATTTCTTTTTTTTAATTTGCACTGGTCAGCCAGCTTGGCCTGCGTCTCCACGAGACACTGCGTGTTTTTCCGCAGCTTGACTTTAAACTGAAAGCCCGGGCATCAAACTTTACAGAGATACACAACAGCAGTAATAACAGCTGCAGTACGGTGCATGGCAATGTTTACTGATTTCCTAAAACAAAACAAACATTAAAAAAAAACGGACTGATCTGGGCAATCAAGTGGCCTTCTCTGGTTCAGATCCTGTGGTCTTTGAGGTGGAAACCCCCCCACCCACCCCCTCCTCTTAAACCCCTCTCCTCAAAAAAAAAAAAACTACTTTTACTTAAGAGACGTAGATGACCATGGTGTCAGAGTTCTTAACACTGCTAACACTATCGAACCATCAGACACTGATGAAGGAATCGTTGGCCTAATCATATTTATAGTTAGGATGTTTAAAAAGGTGTTTTCTGTATGTGTATATGTAGCCCTATGACTGTCAGTTTTACAGAACATAAAGCTGATCGCATCGTTTCACCACCTGTTTGCATGTGATTTTATTAGTATCTAGAATGTGCAAGGCCAAATTAGTTCTCATCAGCAGCATGTGTGCAAGGTATAGCTTTGCTTATGCTGATAAATGGTGTCTGACAGAACATTTTATCTATTTAGTTGTTTTTCTCTTGGCCTGATGAGTTTTTTTTTTTTTTTGGTTTTGTTTTGTTTCAAATTGTGTGAATACTGGTATTTCTGTTTCATGGTGCATTGTTACTTTTGCCATTTGGGGTTTAAATGGATCAAAAAAAAAAACAACTGCTGTCCTGCATTTGTTTAAAACCGAAACTTCCTTTAAAAGCAAGTGTTTTCGTCAACACGGTAAAGAGAGCCTTGTGCATACAATCACAACAGAGTGTGTGTGTGTATGTGTGTGTGCATTTAAAAACGACACAAAGGACAGTCCATTGTTTACCAAAGAGACTATCCTGGTTTACATTAGTCATTTTTCTATCTTGAATACATGGCCTTTTCAACGGCAAGTGCTCGGTTTCTCTGGTAACCCTGCTACCTGCTTATTTCAGCCCAATCAGCTATTCATAGGCAGTGTTCCTGTCATAGTACACACTGACCAGGCCAACGCCCCCCCTCACCCCATCACACACACACATAACTGTACGTCTGGATAGAAGTGTGTATGTGTCTCCCAGGGACTCCTTTTTGACAGGGTAGAACAAAGATACATGTTCCCGCTCTTCCACAAGTTATTCTTCCGTTGTTTGGCTTTTATTATCCCACTACATTTCACACACTGAGTGAGATTATGTTCAAGTGTTTTGTAATGACTGTATTCTAGTGTTGTTTTACGTGAATGGCTGTTATTTTAAAAGCAATAAATGGAGAGAAAAAAAACAACAACGCTGCTGCAAAACGGTTAATACGCCGCACACACAATCACACTTGCAATATAAAAGCTTATTTAGTGGAGCTTTGAAAAGTTAATCTTAAAGGGATACACCAACATTTTTTTTCCTGTCTTGCCTCACTCCCGATTCCATGACAAGCAGATAGACACCATCCTTTCGACTGCGCGTGCAGTAACAAGGGAGATACGGGCAGAGCTGGCGCATCGCTAATTAGCTTAGCTCAAACACTGGAAGTGCATAGGTAGTGTGAGCCTGCCTCCTACCCGAGCCGAAATCAGCAGTCAGAAGCTGATTTCATTTTAGCTCTAAACTCTGTAAATATATCATTGTCGACATTTCAAAAATTTTTAGGCAAGAAAGTAGCCGTTTAGATCAGCAGTGTGTCATTAATTTGTCTAAATACCAGCTGTTTACAATTTTGTTCGGACAAATTTGGTGCTACTCAAGCTAGCCGTTGTGACCAACGCACTTCCGGTTACTTTCACAAAATAAAACACCCGTTGCCCTTTACATACAGAAAACCATGGCGATAGAATTTGTGCTTTTACTTTGAAATAGGAAGCTAACCTACCCTCGATGTAGCTAGCTTGAACCAAAATAAACCGTCTTTGCTTGAACCCTCCATTTTGACTGATCTCGTCCCATTACCGGCATTTGACCGCTCAAGATGCCTTACCGGAGAGTTTTGTCAGCTCTGAGACGAAGATCGGCCCGCCGGTTTCTGTTTAGAGTTGCTGAAGAGTGTCTCTGATGACTTAAGGTGGAGGCAGGCTAACATTACCGATACACTTCCAGTGTTTGATCTAAGCTAATTCGCGGTGCGCCAGCTCTGCCCGTTTCTCCCTTGTTACTGCACACACAGTCGAAAGGATGGTGTCTATCTGCTTGTCATGGACTCGGGAGTGAGGCAAGACACGAAAAAAAAAAGTTGGCGTATCCCTTTAAATGTAAATTTTTTCCACCACTACTTCTGGTCATCTGGTGAAATGGGGTGTGTGTGTGTATCTTCAATGCTGCTGCTGCTGCTGCTGCTAGCAGGACTGTGGATGCAGTGTCCGAACTCCTGTCCAAACAGAGTCCCGCTATATTCTCAGGCATGATTTGAATAATGAAGTGTTTTCTTTGTTTTCTGCAGACGGGCCTCCAGTAGTGGGTCACTATGATATTTCAGACACTGATTCTAACCAGGAGAGTATGAGTGTGGAGACAGTCCGGCCCTCCGTGATAAAGCATGAGCTAAAAACACACAGAGGCCAGGATATGGCAGCTCACTCTGGGTGTGTAAGAGCTCTGAGCTCTATCTCAGGTCAGTTACAAACCCGGTATATCTAAAAACTGCTAATTTCCACTCCTCTCAGTGAAGACAGGACATTTAGAGGCATGGATGTCATCAATAAATGGGGAAACCGTCTTTTTAATCTCAGCAAGACGCCTTTGAAGTGCTACCCTTCATCCCACACTCCACAGGCTTGCATTAAAAGTCTCGCTGTTTTTTTTTTTTGCGTCGAGACAAAAAGACTTGACCTTTTTTTTTAATGCCGGACTAGCCGACATTGTGATAACATGAATATAAAGTCCACAATTTCTGTTTTTGTCCAGTGTGTCCCTTCCCATGCTGTCCAGTCAGCTTTTCAAACACAGTGTCAGATTCATCATTGTTTTGTTCTTGTCTGTGTCAAAGCAGCTGCAGTATTCATGTGTCAGCGAGGCCTGAAGCTCTCTACTGCTCCTGCTCTCCTCACAATGTGTGACTCTGTTCCTCTTATTTGTTTCAGGCCACATGGAGGCAGAGCTGTCGCACAAGGAGAGTTCTCAACACAACAAGGGCCAGATTAACATTGCTTCCTCCGACAGCGAGGTGGAAATTGTCGGAGTGCAAGAGAAACCACGGTAAAGACTTTAAGGAAAGGGGGGAAACTCTTTTAACTGTAAAGTTTTATTTTTTAACTGACAGTGTAAATATCCCCACCGACCCGAGGGTTTTTACAAATGAATTCAAATTTTTCGAATTTTTTGTTTCTAAATCCAGATGCGCCCACCCATGCGGAGGTGTGATAAAGAGTTTGTCCTCCTGGAAGGAGAACTCAGTGGAGCAGTTACACAGCACAAATCAACCACAGCTATGGACTACTGTTTCTCCTCAGCCTAACTGGGTGTCCCCTCCTGAAGTGGTGGACCTCACGCTGGACGAGGACACTGGACACAAATACCTACTTTAAACAACTTGTACACTGAAGACTCCTTTATTTTCTTCCTCTCACTCCTAATCATCCTCCTCCCCACTGTCGCCTCGCCTCCATGTTACGGCTGAAATCCTTCCTAGAGTTGCAGCAGCCTCGCCTGTAACCACTCGTGGACTCTTCCTTTGCTCCAGAGCACTATTTGTTTCTAACTCACTGTTGAACAATCACATGTATCAAAGCCATTCAGCTGACGTGATCCCCCCCCTCTCCCCGATCTTGGCTTGTCAGCGATGAATTAAGTTGTAATAAAAATGGCACAGCACTTCAACGTGCAGGTGGAAATGTATGTAAGAGTGATCTGTTAATGATAGCAATATCCTCCCTTCATTTAATACCTCAGTTTCCCCTCGATAACGGACGTAGGTAGTCGTTTGGTGTTGTGTGCTTGCGAGCTGTACAGTGAAAAACTTCAAGTTGCTGCTTCAGAGCAGGTCTGAATCACAATATTTGGCCGATGACCCGATTCATTACAGACTCTGAACGACACATTTTCAGACTGGATTTGTCTTTTTTTTTTTTGTTTGCAGTCACCTGCGGTCAAGACAAAATGGCAGCTGGTACACTTTCTGTTGTACAGTCGACCATAGACGGACAGGGAACATTTTGCTTTTGTTCCTGTCTTGGGGTCAGTTTTCTTTTTAAAAGTCTCACCACTGGTTTCATATTTAGTTCTATATTGAAAACTTTACTATACTACAGTGCTCAGCTTCAGTGTCCAGGTGTGTTTGTTTTTTGGGTTTTGTCTAAATGGATTAGTTGGTCTATTTGTGAAATAACCTTATTTGCCTTTTGTGCAGAGAAAACTGATGTCATCTTTATATCTCTGTGTTCAATATGAAGCCTGCAGCCAGCAGCTGTGTAGTTTGGTTTTAACATTAGGACTCTGAGAACAGCTACTATGACACATCCACCTACCAGCACTTCTAAAACTCATTCATTAACATGTTACAGCTCATTTGCTCTTCATCTGCACAGAAACACAAGTTCTAGAAATGGCAATTTACCGTTTATGGATGGTTGTATGACAGACTTCCAGACAATAACTTCCTGGTGTGTGCGCTGGTTTCCCCGGCAACCGTGCAGAGCCAAGAAACAGCCAAGAAACCCCTCTCTCTTTCAGTCTCTGCGCTAAGAAAACCAGCTGCTAGCTGTAGCTTCATATTTAATAGAAAACATTGGGATTGATTTTCTCATCTAGACTGAATTCTCTCCACCAGAACACACAAATAAGTGTATTTCTCAAAAATCTTGTCTCGCTTCAAATTCAGAGCTTTTTGTTTCCTCTGTTACCGCGTTACAATATGTGTTGTTTTTTTTTCCCTCTTCACAAAAAACAAACGGAACCACTTGTTAAATTGAGACTCAGAGGGGAGTAAAACAAGCACACTCGTCACAGACACACTACAACATCCAACTCATTTCCATTGCAGCGGTAGTGTACATTATGTGGTGATGGTTTTATTGGCGATAGATAAATCATGTATCTTTTTTTGTTTCAAGACGCCACGTCTCTGCTAGAGTGTGAAAGTGTCCTAAGGTGTCGTGGTTAATCAGTGAATGTATGACCCTGCAGTGCTGACTGGGTGCACTTATTGTTTGCATGCTTATCCCAATGTGGATACAAGCACCTTTAAAAACCTCTGGGGACCCCTTTATAACAACTGAGGAAATGTATCTTCCATTGAATACTGCAAAGCAAGTTGGCCTGAATGCCTTGAAATGTGCACTATTTTCTTTTAGAATGGTATAAAGCTTATTCTTTTACCTACAAAGCAGTGGATTTTGCTATTCAATGAATATTTTAATAATAGATGTGAATTTAGCACATGTTTAAAAGAGAAAAAAAAATACAGTTAAGTGGTGTTGCGTTTGTGCCCTCGTGTGGGGCATTTGTTAGAGGAGACATTTACTGTATGAACTGTTTTTACCCTGATCCTCATGGCCTGCTCGCTCTCTTTCCCTGTGGTCTTATTCTTGTCTTTATGCAGTACTGCAGCCCTGACGAGACTGCAGCCACGCTGGTAGAGCTTTATATCAGCAATCCAACTTCATACACTGTTTTATCACTTTGATTTGTTGCATATTGAATAACATCGACTTTTAAGTGATGCTTGAGAATTATATAATCGTTATTGTTTTAACTTCTGCTGGTCACAGAAAGGGAAAAAAATCCTAATTATTATAAAAAAGGAACTAAACCAAAGTCTAAATGGAATATATATTTTCAGTTTGTTTTTATTTTCCAAGTTGAAATATGCTTCCAGGTTATTCTTTTTAAATTCACTCAGTAAGTCTGAATATTTTAATTTGGAGGGCGGTGCATGTCTTGTGAAATGAGGTGACATGATGTTTCTTTTTTTTTGTTTTGTTTGTTTTTTTTGGCCAGTTCTTTTCACTATATGCAGCTACCACTGTATTGACAATTATTTGACCAGACCACTTCTGCTTGCAAAAACCCATTTTGCTATTGTTCCTTAGGATTATTATGAAATGTTAGTAAGACATAACTCATGTCTTTTTTAGAGGTGAGGTTTGGTAGAAAATAAGGCAGTGGTGCTCAGCTACGGTTGCACAGTGCATGTTTGGTCACGTCTTTTAACCTCAAGTCAAGATTATTACCCTCATTACCAGTAATTTAGCCTCGCTCTTCTGTTATTTTGTTTTATTTTACTGTCAGTATTTTAAATTAACAAAACAAGGTGTTTATTTTGTTGCTTCTGCAGGTCCTTGACTTCCTTGAAATCATGTCTGTAGATCAAAAAGAAACTATTTTAAAACTAAATAAATAGAGCGTTATTTAATGACCCTCTTGTATGGTTTATTGATTTTTGTTTGGCTAGAGAACTCAGATTCACCTTATTATCAGTCTGTGTCGTCTTTTATGCTCAAGGGCTGGGACTATACTGGGAGGTCAAATGTCTGGTGTCAAGGTTAGAGAAGGAAACTCTAACTGTCTCTTGTTTTAGTGATGTCCAATAAATGAATGTCTCTTATCCAAACTTTGCTGCCAGTTTTACAGAGGACAATGAACTGAATGTAATTACATTTTCACACCAGACATCTTGAGACACAAATTTAGCAAACACCAAATACTTAAAACAGAATTTGAATGACTCTATAATGACACTGAAACAGATGTATCTGAAGCCTGAAATCTAATGTCTGTCATGTCAAGTGTTTTGTGTGGGTATGCATCTTGTCTGTGTGAGTGGGAACAATTCAGATCATATAGGTACAATACTTAATCAGAGCTGCCATTGTGTTCTTTTATCCTGTGGCCAAACAGTCTAGACTGCTGCCTGCCTGGCTGCGAACAATAACAACTTCACCCTCACCCACAAAGTGGCATGCCGGGTCAGAGGTCACCCCGTCACACCTGCCGCTAGGGGGACATATGGAGTTCACATGAAGAGGACAATGAGGGAGTGGAGCAATGCAGTCCGCGGACAGGGGCCCTTCTCCTAAAACTAAAGAAGCCCTTTGGGCAGCTCCTTTCACCCTCGGGGCAGAACATCAGCTGTATGCTAATTTTTACAGGGCAGTGGTGGCCTCACACAGCAGTGAATGTGCTGGCTCACGCTCAAAGCCAGAAATAAGAATCCTTCCTGCTGCAGATGTCTCTTTAGGGTGTGGGGTAAAACTCAAGAGTTGCACAAGTGTGCGGTTATATGTAGGTTTTTATTTAGAGTGACAGGGCTTTACACCAAAATAATGTACGGTGAAACTACTTTTCTTTAACTCTGCCTGTTAATTGCAAAAAAAGGTCTGATAAAGAAGTAGTCAAGTAGTCAATCCACAAGAAAATAATCTGCATCAAGTAACCTTTTCAAGCAAACAAACAAAGGAATAGTAAGAAGATGTGTTTTTCTTTCATTGTGAACTGAATATATTTTTATTTTGGACTTTCAGTCAAACAAATGAGACATTTAATGTAATGTCATCTTGGGCTCTGGGAAGTTGTGATAAGTGTTTTCTTCCTACTCCCACTATTTTTCTTTTTTTTTTTTTTGACATTTAGTTGAGCGAACACTCAGAAACTGCAAATTAAAAGAAATAATTATTGGTTGCAGTCTTTAAGATATGAAATACTTGACATTGCTTTGAGGCATAAGTCAATGTGACGACTGAATAGAAATTCATTTTTAATAAGGTTTAATATAGAAATAGGAGTTCGCACTGTTCTCATACTGATATGCAGTGACAGTGTAAATGTGACTGAATTAAAGATCAGAAGTGTGTTATTTGGGGAATAAAGGGGACTGATTGCCGTAGTTTGACCTGCACTGATAGTAAACCATTGTGAAAGGCTCTTTGTGTGGCTCAGCAGGCTCAAAGTATTAGATGGTGGGAACTGGAAGACGGGGACATATGGGACTTTGAGTTTTGTGACCCCCTCAGCCTCCCCATGCCCATCTGTTCCTTCACCCTTCAGGCTTAAGACGAAAGGCAGAGAGGTTTTCAGGACATAGACACAGTCTTCGGCATGTCTGCTGTGCAGGAAAGTGGCACAACATATGTTTAGGAAGCAGTTGTTTTTTCAAAGGAATTATGATGAGGAATAAATATTACTTAATGATCTGCAAGATGGATTATTCAGCTATGTTTCCCTAATTACTGTCTGTTAGTCCCTTCTCAGAGAGGGGTCCTGGCTGTGACAAATAACCCACTGAGTCGCTAAGTGAAGAAGAACAAGCTTAAACTTTTATTCAATTTAATCCAATTTGTATTTTTCCTCTAAACATCTCAGATGTCCGGTTTCTTATAGGATTTCTCTTTGTAGCTTAGCTGTCAAAACTAGTCTAACTGGGACAGAGGCGTATGAATTGAAGACTATGGAAGATACATTCAGGTCCTTTACATGTTAAATTCCTTCACACAAAACTTTACTTGAATAAAATTGTAGAAGTTCCACCAGCAAAACATACCGAAAATATCCATAGCAAAAGTATTAGGGATGAAGAATAACCATTTCCACAGTTTAAATAAAGTACTTTAATAGTGGACTTCATTGTTCACATAAATGCATTACAATGCAAGCAGCATTTCAATGTAGATAGATGGGTGAAGCACATTTTTAAAAATTTCCTTGCAGAAATGGGGGAATCAAACCCACGACCTTAACATCATCAGTCACACATTTCACAGACGGCGCTAATCAGACAGACACACGATCATCTCTCTCTCTGAACACTGACATGACGGAGCTGTCAACCTGTCTGTGTGCATTTGTGTGTGCGTGTGTTGGGCTTTGACAGTACAGAAAGTGATAAACACCACAAACATCCCACATGTTCCTAATAATAAAGTATGTCATGTAAGTTGTGGACCTGAGGGCTCAACACATACACAGGGTTCCTACACATTTGAAATTTCCAAATTCCATACTTTTTCCAGACCCTAATTTCCAGACTTCTCTGTAAAAAAAAAATTCAAATAATTTGTGATATTTAAGTAAATAGATGTGCATAACATAAAAAAAAGCATGCAATTTATCTTGTTTTCATTATTCTGAATGTGAATGCCATTATGCAACCAAATAATTTCCAGGAGATTGTAGTTAAGTACAATAGCACATACAAAATAGTTAACCCAAATAACTTCAGATAAGACCAAACCAAGATAAGATAAATAAAATAAAAACATTTTCATACAATAGTTTCCATTTTCCATACTTCTCCAGACCTGGAAATGTATAAAATCAAATTCCATACTTTTCCATACTTGCATAGGAACCCTGCAGCTGGATAGGTCAGTGGGTAATGGCTTTGACTTTGGATTGGGAGCCTGAGGTTGAATCCCAGTCAGGGCCATGTGGACTCGTATACCGCCAGGGTCGAGTTTGGACCCAACCACTGTCTCTCTCTGGAGAAAGGAGACTGGCAGCAGGCTCAACAGTCCACAAACTCAGGCCGAAGGCTGGCTTGGTCTGGGTTGTGTCTCATCATGCAATATGGCTCTTTGACACAGACCAAGCTGGTGGATGGGGAGGCTGCATGGGGTACAGATCCTAAGTCATGGTTAGTGTATTGCGAGGACAAGACGAAGACGGCGACGACAAGGCCGCGGTCTCCCTCAGAGAGCCGGAGACAGTGTGGCCTTGGGCTCGGCCATGTGCTATTTCAAAGCTCAGACCATTGGCCCTGTGGCAGTAATTATTTCAGTACCTGTTCAGAAGTTCAAAGATCCCGCACATCAACTGCTTTCACTTAATTTTCTCCTGGCCATCCTGTCAGCTTTGTTGCAGCACATTAAAACTTTATCTCTTCTACTGGCCCTTTTCACTGCAGCTATTTTTGACATTTTATAGCAGGGAAAAAACAAAGGTGGGACTAATATTGTTAGTCAGTTCCATCAGGTCTCCAAGTAAAATCCATGCAGCAATGTCAGCGTGCATGTTATCATGTCCCCTGGGAGGGGATTTTAATGTTTTAATGTTGTTAGTTTTACGTAAACAAAGCATATAATGAAAACAGCAAGATTTCATAATTTTGGCATCATTCAACTAGATATATGAGAAAATGGGAAAAGGAACATAACAGAGAGAATGGAGAAGATGATTATGGTAATTTGAGTAGTGAAACCAACATCAGACACTGGGAGAGAGCGTGGGTCATTATGTGAATGTTACATATATTTTGGAAATGTCAGAAAATAACAGTGTTTTGGGAAATTATAAAGGGACTGTTACACTAAGTATTACGATATAAGAGCCCTACGAGTTGTATGGCAGCTCCATGAGGTATGTGTAAAAGGGAGCAGTAGATCTTGTTAAAATAGGCTACCTAGGCTACTGTTAGCAGCTTATATAGGCCCTATAAAAAAAATAAAAAAAAATAAAAGCCTACAAGGAACTGTGGGACAGTAGAACCACAATAAAGGACCAATATATCTAACAATCACTGAAGAAATGAACAAAATGGAAAACTAGAGATTTAATGAAGCACAACTAGATAAAAAAAAAAAAAACTACAACTGATGACATGGCTATATCTAAAAAGGAGAACTTGGACTGAATGATGAATGAATATAGGCTACTTTTGTTAGGTTATGTTGTGTTTTTTTAAATATATTTTTTAGTAGCCCTAGTAGCCTATTATTAATCTTGTGTGAATGAAGGTTTAGGCCTAAGTGAAAAAAAATATTGGCTATATATATTGGGATTGCTATCAGTGTTCATGGCCCCCTAATGTCAGATTATGATAAGATTATTTGTAGTATATGTGTTTATCCACTTCTGTGATAGAGAGATTTAGCTAATTGTCATTTCAAAGTGACCTAGCTCCTCTTTATGACACGTAGGCTACATGCCAGAGCTAAGTAAACAGTATGAGGGTGTCATGTTTACTTGGAAGGAGAAGCAGAGAGGTCCAGCACTAACTAACTACGGTAAGTATCTTATCCGGCCTGGTTGGTTGGTTGGTTGGTTGGTTGGTTGTGGAGCAGCAGCAGGAGGATTCATTCTGCCATGGAGGAGGGGGGGCAGACAGACAGACATTCCCGCCCCGGCGCTCATCCCATTGGCGGGGCTGGCTTCCAGAGCCGGAGGGTCCTGCTCGGAGGGGTCCGGTGATTGGTCGTCCGGGGTGTGCGTGTGCAAGCAGCGCAGCCTGTCCGGTTTGAATGTGCAGCAAAGGGAGGGAGGTAGATAGAGAGGGAAAGGGGGGGGGGACTAACTTACTGGAGGGGAGGGGATCATTTCCATGGACCATCTGTCTCTGGCTGCTGGCTGCCCACACAACAAAGAAGCAGGAGAAGAAGGACCCAGGATGGTGTTAGTACATGTTGGATATCTGGTTCTCCCCGTCTTCGGCTCAGTTAGAAATAGAGGTATGACTAGCTGTATGTTTTTTTTTTCACTACTATTTTCATTTATTTGATTTCTATCCTAACCCAAAACAAAATTTCACCGCGTCTCTTCCTTTTTTCTCTCTCTTTTTAAAAAAAAAATGTCTTCTCCTCTAATCTAAATGATGTAAACAGCTGACACCTGCTAGCAAAGCAAAAGCGAGCACAACGATATTAGCGACAGTTACGTTAACGTTAGCTTGTCGATTCGAACCTCATAACCGAACCTAACCGTAGCGTCGCGTGCCGTGCCAGTATTCTTAGCAACCAAGTTGAAAACGTGGTAACGGTGACTGACTGACTGACTGACTGACTAAACCGAGGCATTTAATCTTCTCCGACCGAGGGGAGCAGCGGCAGCCACGGATATACGGTGGTAGTAGTTGTAGTAGTGTGTGTTAGGTTTATGTTTCAGGGGCCTGTTGTGTTGTTCGCAGCACCAAAACCAAATCACCGCAGCTGTCAAATGGCAGCCCCGCTTGCTTTTCGCCCCCTCTTTTTTTTTCATCCTGAGCGGCGGCGGCGGCGGCGGTGGCTAAAACGCGGTCCTGTCTGCCCCGTCCTCCACTGCGGCGTGTTTACGTGCTGCTGCTGCCGCTGCTGCAACCGGAGCTAGTTACATTTACGTTACATACACTAACTAAAAACGATACCAACAGCTCGTGTAGGTTATATATCCGTGTAATAGATATTATAATAATGAGGATGATTATAATCTCCACAACTCTTGTCTGGATTTGTCTTGTATTTGAAATGCAGGCAGCTGACAACAACATGACAAGGGGGCTGCTGTTTGCCCCTTTGTGTGGCAACAACTGGCATCCATTTCTGCGCTCACTTTTATTATCACTTGATATCCAATTAACGCACCCCCCTTCCCCACAATCCCCCCCCCCTTCCCCCATTTGACTCAGGCAGTGTAATAATATTAGCTGTATTAGCTCAGATACCTCATTAGGAGGACCTACTGTAAACAAATAGATGGGCTGTAAAAGAAAAAGAACAAAAAAATGTGGAATTTTTTTTAAAGCATCAAACCTTAGAACAAAGAATAAAACATGTTTTAATCCGATGAAAAGCGACACACAAACAAACAAACAAACGCAACCAGCAAATCACTTGAATGTGAACAGCATAAAGGCGAATGATCACATCCTGATTCAGCTGTATAGCTCAAATACCTCAGATTAGGACGACCTACTGTAAATAAATAAATGGGCTGTAAAAAAAAAAAAAAGTGGCTTTTTTTTTAAAAGAACCAAACCTAAAAAACAAAAGATGTTTTCATCCGATGAAAAGCGACAGACAAACAAACAAACAAACAAACAGACAAACGCAACCCTGCACATCACTTGAACGTGAACAGCATTGAGGCGAATAAATAATCACATCTGTTCAATTGGGCACAGTTAACAATAACATCATCCTCCATTGCAGTAGGCTATCTGTGTTGATTATGTAATAATAATAGTACTATTAATAATAATAATAATAATTTGACGTGCATTGTTAAAACTACATGCAGTAGCACCAATGATTTCATTGTGCTTTTATTTGTGTTCTTTTTTCCTGTTCCATAGTATCGAGGCTGGCTCTACATTCCGCATTTCTCAGACCTTTGTCCCCCTCCATTGTGTAGCTAACGATCATCTGCTGCTGTCTGCCGTAGCCTCTGCCTGTTCTCTGCATCTAGCTGTATTGTGAACCCCTTCTTCCTCATTTCCAGAGGCGCTACTTGTGAACAGGCAAGGCAGGCAACTGCTTGGGGCCCCGAGCCATTAGGGGGCCCCCGAGGGACGGGACCCGAGGGCAGTTTTATCGACAGAAATATCTCAAAATGCGCTACCCGCAGTGACCGCACCCCCCTCCCCGTATCGTCGTATAGCGTCGATTTGCAATGACATCGCAGTAGGAAACCCCCCTAACGGGGCCCCATGTCATTCTCCGGACCTGATCCCAGCTAACGTCAACCTGTACGATGCACCTTATCACTGGGAGTTTCTAATGAAGCCGAGGGAAAAAGAAGAGTCCACCTGGGAGCAAGACGTGAAGAAAAAAGAGGCTGAAGTAAAAAAGAATGCAAGACAGTGGTGGTAAGTGGAGCAGAGTGTAACGTGAACAGTAAATAACTGTTGAACAAATGCTAATAGTCTAATGTTAGCTTCAGACCAGTGGTGACCAGTTAGCGAGTGGGACTGCACTGGACTGAGGGACTCGGTGCGTGCGGTTCTGGTGCTCCACTCGGTTACGGTCGTTAAGTGACAAAAAAAAAAAGAGCAAGGTTAACTTAACGTTATCTGCTGGCCTCCTTGGCAGCAAGTAACAACACTATTAACTTGCTAGCTAGCAGGGTGACATAGTAAAGCTATGTTACAGTATTGAAGTGAGTAGCCTATTATTATTATAATAATATGAAAGTGTAATATATTGGTGCTATGAAAGCTATGCCCAAGGAAAACATTTAAAAATCACTCTCTTATCTCTCCTCAGGATTATTATTTAGGTTTCTGACAGCAGCAAATCAGAAGGACAAAGTGCCTCCTCCCAGTGCTGACAGTGAAAACTGTAAGTGTATTGTCATAAAGAATCTTTAGAGGGCATGGCATATGTTATCAATTAAAGTAAAACTGTCTTTTGTTTTTTGTCATATCAGTTGAACGTCCACCTCCAGTGAGACAGCAACACTGCCCATCATGAAGACAACATGTCACCTGCTTACACCATAACTGGCATTTGGAATAAAAAAAGTTTAAATTTCATACATTTTTTGTTGGTGTTCGATTATTTATAAAATTATGGTGATAAACACTGGTTGGAGGGCCCCCTGGGGATTTTTGCTTAGGGCCCCAGCAGACTCTAAAATCGCCTCTGCTCATTTCCTCTTTCCATCTGAAGACGACATTGGCATTAAAACCGAGTTCCCACTCATACCGTATCCTTCTGTGTAACAGACTAAAGAATAACACCTTCTGTAGAGAAAACAGTTTGTCTTTATTTATACCTGTCATGTTGCTCTTTAGTGAATAACCCATTTTGTAGCATTAGACTTTACTACAGACTGTCATTGTGATTCTCCCATTCAGTGTGGATAGACTACATTCTGCTGTAAATTTCTGTAAAGTGGATACATTTTGATACCCCCCCCCCACACCCCCTCGATTCGATTACAGCCAGGCTTGATCGAACTCTATTGAATATTGTCTCCATCCTCCCTTATATTTGCAAAGGTGCATTGTACTCGGCTTTCGTATGATCACCTTCTCTAAATCACTGTTGACCAGTAATCCCGTTATCCTAACATTTGCCAATTGGCCAATACACCCACCCCCCCTCCGCCCCCCTGCACTTGTGAAATCACAGTAATTTGTGTGATGTTATTTTCACCTTTGATGGTCCACTGCACCTGCTATAGTGGCATCCAAACGGCTGGTCATAATCCTATCCATGTGTGAAAGCCTTTGTTCCTGCAAGCTGAATTGATTTTGTCAGTCACAATAAATTGGCGAGACTCAGGTCTAACTCATCTTGCCATTTTGAAAATCTACCCCCGCCTCCCCCCCAACACACCCCGTATCATTCACAGCCCCCCTCTCTCTCTCTCAAGACTTTTCCTCAGACACCTCCAGAATGCTATCCATTTTACAGGGATGTGTATATCCTGCACTGCTGTAGAAACTCCTTTTTAGATTCAAAATGTCTTTTTATTCTTTGGTTGTGGTTTTTTCTACCTTATGTTCTTGTATTAGATCCTAATGCATGGTCATTTTATACTTTTGTTTTTCCACATTGAACAGCAGATTCCAATGTAATCTTTGTGTAGAGATGTCCCTGCTGTACTGAAATGTGCTATAAGCATACACATCTACTCATTGGATGCTGCTTCTGTTCTGTTAACCCTACAGAGAGCATGGTCGGGCCTTGCCTTTGGTCTTAATTTGCATGTTATAATTGTTCTGTAGGACTTATTACTCTTATTATTACTATTATTACACAGTGCCACACATCCTAATATTTTCCAATAAAGACTGTAGTTTTCTTCCTAACCTTCAGTGTGCTTTTTGCTGATTTCCATGTGTTCCTCCCCTCCTCCCTCCACACTGTGCTGTCACTGAGACGGTCCCCTCACTCTATATGTGCTCTCATTTCTCAGCTGTCTTTGACAGAGTTTCTTCAAGTTGCTGCTCTGCTTAGTTTGGAGTAGGGGCAACCAAATTTTCTCTCCATTTAAAAAAAAAAAAAAGAAGCATGTTTATAGTGAAACACACCAGCATTGGTATTTAATGTTACACGCTGTCATTTCCTCCTATTCCATACACTATTGTTTATAAAACGAAACACAGCCTCCCTCACATCCACTCATTGGTGTTCATTGGTGTTGAGTTAACATTGGAACCACATTGGGCGATATGGATAAACTCCGCTATCATGGTATATATCTATTCTCTATTCTATTCTATCTAATTTTCTTTTGGCATATCGATGTATGTTGTGATGTACTGTCGTCAGTTTTCGATTGAGAAACAGTTTTTTAAAACAACCAGAGAGGAATGAATTAGCTAATTGATTCAAAATGAAAAGAACAAAAAAATTAAGGTACTTCAACATCCTGATGCAAAAATCATGTTAAACCTGTTGTGTTTGATTTTTAGCATTGCCGAAAACGGCCTAATACACCTTAAGGGTCGATCGGCAGACAGACAACACAGTCTCTTGTCAACTATATGTTCACCTCAAATCAAATCAGATAGGATTTTTCCTAAATTATCCGACTATTCCTTGGAAGAGTCTTCAAATGTGAAGCAAAATGAGAAAAATCAGCTTGGTTCAAACACAAAATTGTGACTTTTTTTTCAATGTATGAAGGTTTTATATCTGTGTCTCTGTGTCATGTTGAAACCATTGGGTTCTTTTCGTTCGGTTATTTTGCTGATAAGTAGCACAAAAGACCTTGGCACATTTATATTCAAATGCAGAGAGCAGGGAGTTTTCATTTGTCAGATTAAATTCCTTTAGTCATCCACTGGCATGTTTGTAACTTCTGACAACAGCGTAACAAAACCCAATGTTTCACTGTGCAGATAAATCTTTTGATTCTTTATTGCAGGGCATCCTCCATGAAATGAAAATGCTGACATTACGTTTGTTAGTAAAAGATGATAATATTATTGCACTATAGGTTGACTAGCTTGCAAAATTTTGCAAGGTTTCTTAGCTCTATTTTTTTCTTAAATGTAAAGTTAATTACTGCATCATCTTGGCTTTATGATTTACTCTCACTTTAAACAATGCATTCAAAAGCTTCTTCTTCTGAAAAGTTTAGAAGTAGGGCAGTCGGTCACAACACGTAGCACCGGCTCTGGTGTCATCAATTTTGGGGTATTTAGCTGCAAACTTTAAATATAGATTCAGCAATTTAAGGAGTTTTAACGTGTAGGACTCGAGCCACTTGAGCCCTACATCTGTTCACAATGTCAGAAATAGGGGAGAGTTATTTATGTGCACGCATAAGGTGTGTCCGTGAAAAAGCCATATGTGCTTGGCAGCTATTGCCACCTGCTACAGCAGCAACAGACTTTTATAATAACATGATGGCTGGCTGTAATGCATATGTTTAAAACACAGTAGCTGCACTGGCACAGACCGCATTAACATCAGATGTTTTGTCTTCCACTGTGTGCACACACCCTTGTCCTTATTTGACCCATGTACAGAGAATCAAGGTCAGTGAGCAGCGTGCATGCATGAGCCGTCTCGAGCAAATCTGTATGCACATTTTCAGCCCCGACTGTACAACGCAAGAGGTTTATTTCTTTCCTTAGGCCCATGCACTCTGTAAATTGTGAGTCTGCAAATCAGCAATAAGAGCTGGTGTGGTGATGAGGATGAAAAAAACCGCATAATACATGGCTCAGATACATGATGGAAGACCACCGGACTAGGCAGGAGACAGGATTACGTTAGAAAGGAGGTGTGATTGCAAAACTGCAGTGATGACAGCAGGGGGGGCGAGGTGGGGGGAGAAAGAGAGAGAGATGGGTTTAATGTCAGACTGCTGCAGTCGCTGGTGGGCGGTGCTTATGGGCTGTCACTCACACAGGGACACCATGCTGCAGCCACACCGTGGGGGAGGGGCTGCTGCCTCTGTGCAGCAGCAGCAGCTTAGGGGTGAGGAGGAGTGGGAAGAGGTGGATGGGAGTATGTGTGTGTGTGTGTGTGCGTGCGTGCGTGCGTGTGTGTGTGCATGCATGTGTGTGTGTTTGTTGTGTGGATGGGTGGGGGTCTGCTCTATTCTGTTCTGCACCAATCGGGCATTTTATGTCTGTAAGTCAAAGTCGAAGCTGAGACAGAGTTAACGCTGCTGGCAGCTGCTCTGCAATATGTCAAATATTAATGTTGATGCTAGTAGAAGAGAGGCCCAGAGACAAATAATCAGACATTTTACTCTTGAGCTTCACACGCCGGACTCCAGCCTTACCAGGTCACAGGCTTTATACAAAAGTGACATGCAGGGCAGCAGCCCCTTTTACCAAAAAACCGAACCACCGGTCTGCCATTTCTGCTCTACTTCCTCAGCCAAATGTTTTCAGCCTGCTCATGGCTCTCAAGGTTCACTGGCTGTCCATGTCCAGAGGCTACATGCAATGAAGCAAAAAAAAAAAAACAACAGTCACATGCAAATACGCTACGTCATGTTAGTAATAGTCAAAGAAATAGTTTGACATTTTGGGACAGACCATTTATTTGCCATCATGTGGAGAGCAACTGGTTAGCTAGCTAGGTCATCTCAGCTTAGCACAGAGAGTGAAGACAGGAAGAAACAGCTAACATTACATTTAACTACACCTAGCAGCAGGAGCTCACTGAATTAAATGTAATGTTGTTTAATTTGGACAAAAGCCATTCACTTTGGTTTTTATGAGTTTTGTAACTGCTATACAAAGCTACTCTAGCTGTTTCCCACTGTTTTGAGCCTTTGTGCTGAGCTAAGCTAAGCTAACCAGATGCTGACTTGCATTTGAAAGGATAAACCACCTGAGAGTTGTATGAAATCACAATAGGCTACATCTATTTTCTTACTTGACAAACTATTTCTTTACGTTAAAATTAATATTTAGGCTACAATTCACATTTTGAAGAGAACCTGAGTTTAAACTGAAAATGATACAGACGATAATTTGTAAAATTACATCTCAAGTCAGTGAACCATCGTCTGTTAATTACATTTGGCAGCGAATGCTAAATATATCACGAACCATTAACTAATAGCCAAATCCTCCCACTTGCTCATATTAGACATAGGGTGTCACTCCATATTACTGTTTAGCAAGTCCAGAACTAATCTGTGTGATTCTGCTTGAAACTAGTGTAGACACAACAGCAGATAAGATAACAAATAACAAGAAGGGAGATAGCCTAATATATATTTTTTAAAGCCATACAAAGAAATTCAATATGCTCTATAAAGAGTCCCATCATCCACTCCCTGCTGTCTGCCTCCTGGTCCAGACGCCCAGTGGGTTGTAATGGGAACCTGAAGTAGTAATGGTTTGCCACCACCTCGCCCTCCGCCCAGCCCTCCTTTATTGTGAGCTCAGTAATTTGTATTGATTGTTTTGTGCAAGTCAATACGGAGGTGATTCAGTTTGACTACCACACAATCTCTCCCAATGTCTCGTCCACCTCTAATGGGAGGGGTGGGGTGGGGTGGGGGGAGGGTAGAAAATAGATGGAGGCAGATAATCTTTTGAGCCCACCTCTGTTGCTGTGGTGCCTGACTATCATCAGATTTTTAATGAGAAAATCTACCGTGCTCCTTTAAAAAAACAAAAAAAAACAGCGACCACAATACAAAACCTAAATCTATTCAATTGACTGAGTGATGATGGAGCACAGACAACCCCTCGCTGCTGTAGATCCTCCTCGGAAACTCCCCGGGCTGTTAGTGAAGATCCATCCATCCTCCCCGCTGGCTATACTATGGCAAGTGGACAGGCAGGCCACTGGGTGCAATCTGTCTGTGGGTTTAGATTGTGCTCCACAGGGGTCTCACTGTTTGTGTCATCCATCTGCTGTTTTGTCTGTCTTGTCATGTCTTTTCCTGTGTCAAATCTCCCTATTATTATTATGTTCTCCCAATGTCGTCTGTTGTTAAATGTTTTTAAATGTAGCCTACTTGTTGTGTGTGTGAGAGAGAGGGGGGAGCCAGAAAGGCCACATTTCTGTGTGAGTATGTGTTTGTCACCCGTGGTGGACAGTAACAGAGTAAATTTACTTGAGTATACTTTACTTAAGTATTAGATTTCTTTGGTACTTAATACTCTTACTTGAATACATTTCCGAGACAAATATTTTTACTTTTACTCAAGTTAATTTCTAGGAAGGCTGAAAAGTACTCGTTACTTTCAGGTCTGCTCTTTTCTTTTTTTTCTAAAATACTATTGAACACAAGCTGTGTTTGTCAAAGAAGGAAACCCTAACCCCTAAAAGCAAGCACATCAGTGCAGGTGGTTTCAAAGAGTTAATTCTCAGAAACAAGAGTTAAAAGGTCCTTAAATTCATTTAGAAAAAAATATAGTAATTCATTGATGTGAAAAATAAGAAATTAGGCTACTCTTACTTTTACTTAAAGTAAATTTAAAAGCATGTAGGCCTACTTTTGGATACTTAAGTGCCTTTAAAAGCAAACTGTTCTACTCTTACTCAAGTAACATTTCGACTGAGCTACTTTTACTTGTAACGGAGTAAATTTTGACCAGTAGTATTTGTACTCTTACTCAAGTACTGGGGTCGAGTACTCTGTCCATCCCTGTTTGTCACTGGTGTGTCTAGGTCTCTGTGGTGTCCGTCTTTGGGAGTAATCACAGTACACTATCCGGTTTTAATGAGTCTGATCGCTTGCATTTATTTCCTGTAGGAGCACACTTCACCAGGCATCATAACAGCCATGCTACCTCCTGCCGACACTTTCACCTGGGCGCTCCCCAGGCGCCCATCTCAGCCGAGTTCCCTCTAGGACACGCCAGCCAGCCCCCTCAGACGGGCCTGGCCACCCACCTGCCCCCGGCACACCATCCGCCCCTCACTGCCCTGCCTGCACACCCTCAGTTCCAGGATGTGCCGGGGCCTCCATTCCTACCTCAGGCCTTACACCAGCAATACCTCATCCAGCAGCAGCTTCTCGAAGCGCAGCACCGCAGGATCCTCCCGCACTCCAGGTAGAAACCACAACCATACACACATACAGGCAGGGTTCACTGCAAAAACTGCAAAAAAAGAATATATGTCTTATTTCTTGTCAAAATGTCTAATTTTTAGTCAAAACTAATCTCTTTTCATTTAAAATAAGACTTGTCACCTAAAAAATAACTTGTTTTTAGATCTTTTCACTTGTTTCAAACTAATTTTTACTCAAAATAAGTAGAAAAATCTGCCAGTGAAAGCTTTTTTTTGTGCTTGTAATAAGAAAGAAAAACTTGCCCCACTATCAGATTTTTCTACTTATTTCAAGTGGAAATATGCTTGAAAGAAGTAAAAAGTGTCTAAAAACAAGCTGCTTCTTATGTGATGAGTCTTATTTTAAGTATAATGAGATTGTTTTGACTAGAAATAAGACAAATATTCTTGGTAAGATTTTGAGTTTTTGCAGTGTTGGTAAGTATCGAATTACATGCAATGGCATTACGTAATTTGATTACAACATTTACATAATTGTAATCTGTTACATTCCTGGGGGGAATATGTGTAATTAAATTACATTTGCTTTTGGAAATTTCCATGATGACAATTTTGGAGATCGCTGCAAAAAATTCAGATTTATCAAATAGTTTTTCTTCCAAAACCGCAAGTTGGATGCTGACACTTCTGATTGGCTCTCTCTGGTTGTGAAAGTCTAGATGCATTATATTCTTCACTATTTTTCATTATTTGTCTTGACCCTAACCTACTGTATAGCGTCAAATATGATGGGAGGCAAACCCTTACTGTCTTTAACCCAACTGCATTTAGACACAAATGTGTGTTATGATTTTTACTCTTTGACACCAAGCGAAGGTGTTCATGGTTCTATTTTAAGTTTAATAGGGAGCAATTGATTACATTTGTCTAAATTACTTTGACTGCTGTTAAAGTTTACTTGCAGATATGTTAAGATGATGATTGTGGAGTCTGTTATTATATTGTCTGACTTAATGTTGTCTATACTGCTGAAAGGGTTAACACTATCAGGTCTTAACATGTCAAAATGGTTAGCAGCAGTTGAGAGCATTTATTCAAAGTTAAGATAAGTAATCAAAATGTAATCAAATGCAATTAGTTTCATTACTTTTGAGAAATAATTGAAATAATTACACTACTATTATATTTTCAACAGGGTAACTTAATAATAATCTTCCCAACACTGCATAAAGGTACATGTACACTACAGTACACATAATAACCAAGTTAAACATCACTGTCTTATTGCAGAAGAACCCAGGAGCGTATTCCCCTGAACCCTCACCGACTGCGTTCAGGCTACGAGTACTCCCCTCCCCTCCACGTTCCCCAGCCAATGACACAGCAGCCGCGGTACCTGGCCGAAGGCACCGACTGGTGAGTCACTGCTGGAGATTAACGAGAGTCCTGCGGGGTGGAGAAATTATCCCAGTGCTTTCATCTCTGCACCCATCTGCCCGTCTGTCACATTGCCCTAGCACGGGTGACAATGTTGATTTAACTGCCTGTCTGTCCGCCCGCAGGGATCTCAGCGTAGATGCCGGCCTCCCTCACCACCAGTACCAGCTCCAGCAGCTTCCACAGCACTATCAGCATTACCTAGCCTCCCCTCGAATGCACCACTTCCCCAGGAACACGTCATCTGCACAAGTGGTATGTTTATCACAGACGCTGCAGCTATTCTTTATTGTGAATTTTACTACCATGTTAGTTCTTTCAATAGATATCCTGGTAACCCACAATGCAACCTCTAGTCTGAAACTTGATCGACTTATTTCTCTTGGTAGCTTTAAGAACTTACTATCAAATGTTCTGCAGTAATTGTTTGATTGTATTTGTATATTTGTGTTGTTTTGTAATCAGGGCGTCATTGAAAAAGAGAGCTCGCTCTCAATTGACCTTCCCTGAATAAATAAAGGTGAAATGAAATGAAGTACAAATGCTAAGGAAAAAAAAAAGCTTTAAACAGCCTTGCACAAATTATTATTAACTTTAAAGGGATAGTTCAACATTTTTGACACATTGCCATAATCCCTATAGTTTTGGGAGTAGGTTTGTTACCTTTAATTGCCAGTGCAAGCTATTTTTAGAACGGTGGAGCAGAGTTGCAAGCTGCTCAGAGCTACGCTATGGAGGCTAATGGGATTTCTTGGTTTCCCTCATCAAACTCATCAAATATACACAATACAAACGTTACGAGATGGAGTTGTTTTCGAGGTAAATTCATGCAAAACCGCTGATGCGTGTTCCCGTCGGGCGCAGTTTTTCAGCAAGCAGTCTCTGATTTGCCTCGAAAACAGCTCTGTCTCGTAACTTTCTGTTAATATCTATAGCGTGGTGAATGTGCAGGTCACAACTTGTCCACGAGAGTGTTTTGGAGTTGTTGGATTGTGGATTTGATGTTTGAGTTTGATGAGGGAAACCAAGAAATCCCATTAGCCTCTGTAGTGTAGCTCTGCTCTGCAGCTCTGCTCCGCCGATCTAAAAATAGCTTGCACCGACATTTAAAGGTAACGAACCTACTGCTAAAACTATAGGGATTATGGCAATGGGCCAATTTGCCAAAATGTTGAACTATCCCTTTAATGTGTAAAATTAGAGTTCACCTATAGCTTTCACACAAATATCACATTTGCCGCCGTAATCACTATAAAGTCTCATAGGAATCTGTTTTTCATGATTGCGTCACGCTCCGTCTGGAACATGTGTTTACTTGCTTAACAATGCACACAAAGAAATGGAGGAGAAACAACGTTTAGCTGCAGGATGATGAGCTGTGCTGTAATATGATGAACTTTTTTTTTCTTTTGCTAGGTTGTGCATGAAATCAGAAACTACCCGTACCCCCAGCTGCACCTGTTGGCACTGCAAAGTCTGAATCCATCAAGGCATGCCACGGCTGTGAGAGAGAGTTACGAGGTAAATATATCTCCAGAAACATTTTTACATATTTTCCCACGGACCTAAACTTTAGACACTCACATCCTACCTTAACCACTGCTACTATACTAAATGTCTTTCAAATAATCTCATTTTATGTTCACTTCAGTAGCTGCTCTAAAAAATGTAGATCCGTTGAAATTTCAATTCTTTCTCCAAACTCAAAAGGACTCAAACTGAGGTTCAAAGTTCATTCTTGAGCTAAGAAAAAACAGCAGACAAATCAACGTCCATTTAGTAGCTGTTGTATGGGATTTTATTTCATTCCTTTTTATATTGCCTCCAGGAGCTGTTGCAGCTGGAAGACCGGTTGGGGAGTGTCAGTAGAGGAGCTGTCCAGACAACTATAGAGAGATTTACCTTCCCGCACAAATACAAGAAGGTAAGGGCCGATAAAAGCCATGACAGGATGTTAATAACTCTGACACACTATAAACTATTGAATGTATTGACACTGGGGTTTAATGGCCTCATCTTTTGTCTTTGTGTGTAATCTGACCTGCGAACAGAGGAAGCCCCTGCAGCTGAAGATCGGGGAGGAGGAGGAAACAGACGTGGATGAGAAATGTACCATCTGTTTGTCCATGCTGGAGGACGGAGAGGACGTCAGGTGAGAAACCGCTGAGGGAAGCAGAATCTGACTCTTCCTGCTCTGAAACGTCACCTTTCATCAAAGAAAGTTCACACAGCACAGCACAGTTAAAGCAAAGTAGATTAGTAGTAGTTAAGTAAAGTATAAGTTCAACATAATGTGGCAGTATTGACACCAGCCTGCTAGTTTAGTTCAGCACAAATCCAGGAAGTGCTGGTTAAATGGCATCAAAATCCAGATACTAACCGCCGTAACCGGTAGGCCTCCATTAAAAGGACACATTAAAGGAGAGTTCCGGTCATTTTCTAAGTAACGCTCTACAGCTCTAGGTCCCCGAGTGCGACCATAGGAAAAGACCTGAGAAAAATATGTGCAGCCAGGACCTAGCTCTCCTCCTGCTAGCTGCGCTACACTGCAGTTAAACAGTGAAGTAATGGGGGCAGAACTTTAAACCCGTGACTTTGGCCTCTGTTATGCTCAAAATATCACTACACACGCTTTTCAACATCCACCAGTGCCTCGCCACACAACACTGACTGTGCATAAACTGCGTTAATATGGGAGAGCAGTGCTAGCTATATGTGTGTCTTTGTCACGTAGCTCTGTTCATGCTAGCTTCTTGGTGGACCTTACTAGTCGACTGTCGAGCACATGCCCAGTCGGCATCGGTGCAGGAAGTGGAAGAAGCAGAATAATTATGTCTGCATGTTGAAGGGATGGAGGAACATTTTGAATTTGATGGTCGTGTGTGTTTATTCTAACCAGAATATACAGATGAGGAGCAGTCTTTATTGATATGTAAACAATCCCGAGCACGACAGTCGACTAGTAAGGTCTACCAGTGAAGCCAGCAGCACACTGCAAAAACTCAAAATCTTTCCAAGAATATTTGTCTTCTTTCTTGTCAAAATGTCTCATTTCTAGTCAAAACGAATCTCTTTCCACTTAAAATAATAATAAAATTAACTTGTTTTTAGATCATTTTCACTTGTTTTAAACAAATTTTCACTTGAAATAAGTAGAAAAATCTGCCAGTGAAAGCAAGTTTTTTTTGTGCTCGTAATAGGGAAGAAAAACTTGCTCCAATATCAGATTTTTCTACTTATTTCAAGTGAAAATATCCTTGAAAGAAGTAAAAAGTGTCTAAAAACAAGCTACTTTTTAATGTGATGTCTTATTTTAAGTATAATGCGATTTGTTTTGATTAGAAATAAGACAAATATTCTTGGTAAGATATTTGAGTTTTTGCAGTGCATGAACAGAGTGAGTTCAAATTTACCACACACAAATAAGATTGGTATGAATGAAAGGACACAGACTTTGACATGCATTGAAAACCAAGTTGAGGGTTTGAGGAGACGGAGACCCCTGTGCCCCAGGATGAGGACGAGAGAGAGTCAGTTTACAGCATACGGAGTCTCAGCTGTCTGAGAGGGAGTGTAGGATTCACGACTCGACAGAAGTTGTCTCTACATGCCTGAATGAACCAAATTAACTCCCCGCAGGTTTCAGAAGTTGCTTGCGAGCCAGTACAGCGTTTGCACGGGGACACTCGTGCTCGCTGCCAATGTGAATCAACATTGACCCCGTGTGTCTCTCTTCTCTCTCTCTCTGTCCTCCAGGAGACTGCCCTGCATGCACCTATTCCACCAGGGCTGCGTGGACCAATGGCTGGCCACCAGCAGGAAGTGTCCAATCTGTCGGGTTGACATCGAAACACAGCTGAACCCTGACAGCTGATGAGATTCAGCCCCCCCTCTCCTCTCCTCTCCCCTTCCTCTCCTCTCCTCCCTTCACACTCTCCTTGTCAATCACCCTTGTGTGGTTCTTGCTTTTTCTTCCACCCCGGCCCTCTCTCTCTCTCTCTCTCTCTTCCTCTCACTCTCTTCCTCCCTCTTCCTCTCTCTCCCCCCCTCCCGTTGGGTGCTTTGCCAAATGTCCCCAGACTTCATGTGACATCACCACCCTTCTGACTCACGCTTTACTGAGCCAAGCCAGGATAACTAACTGCACGAGAGGCCGCAAGGGACTCTCTTTATATAGAAGCACATCCCTCTGGAAGCAAAAGACACGCAAACACACACAAACAAACAAACAAACACACAAACACACACACACACACATATACTCATGTACACAGGGTTTACTTGTAGCTTGCTGGTCATAAAGTGGGGTGTTGTTGCTGTTGTGGTGTTGTACTGTAGGTAGCCCTGGGCTGTGTAGCATGTCCTTAAAGCCATGACTTAATGTCCTGAGAGTGGAAAACACATAATAACCCCACACTGAGCTGAGCTGGCTACTTTCTCTCTTTTCTCTCTCTCTGTCTATCTCTCTATCTATCTATCTTACACTTCTGTCTTTCCAAACACACTCCAATCAATCAAAAACCAATCTTCTGCCACATAAGAAAGCTTAACAGAAACTAAATGCTCTGATGCCATGTTTACCTAAAGATCATTTGTGGTCGTAGTAGAGTAGCAGTAACCAACAAGTGATATCTGGTGCGGCGTCGTCGCCTCCTCGGTTGGAAGGGGAGGCGGCAGCACCGGCTATTAGCTGATGTTTTAATTCTATCATGCAGCTTTGACATTTTGCAATACAAGTTGTACATTTATGTTGGGTTGAGTAGGTCTCTGTTTCGCTGCCGCAGACAAAAACCGAGCCCAGCGATCGAGTCGTTGTGTGTTTAAAATTTAACAATAGGTAGAAAGTGTTTTTATTTTTTGGTTTGTTTGTGGTTTTTTTTTTTTTTTTTTACCAAAATGCATTTTGTCACAGTAGCTTGAACCTGACGTGCAGGTTCATGTGTGTGTGTGTGCTCTGCCCTGCTGTGTGTGACTTCAAGAATGTGTCTAACAAAGGTGTATGTGTGGCTGTGTGTGTGTGTGTGTGTTGAAAAAGTGCAAATGTGAGTGTGTTTAAAGGGTTTCAGGCAACACTTAGACTCAGTGTAGATTAATAGTGTGGCCACTGGAGTGCTTATACAACACAAAGCCAAAAAATAAGAAAAAATAAAGGGATGAAAAAAAAGGAAACTAAAACCTAATGCACTGCAGAGGGAGAGGTGGGAGGAAGATTTTCGCTGCCTGCCCCCCCCCCCCCCCCCACTTGTACCTGCATCCTCATCTGGCGCGGGGCCCGTGGCAGAACAGTGTGTACTAAAAAAAAAATGCATGTTTCATCGTCTTGGACTTGGCTGTTAAAAAGGTACTGAGATGGCCGTGCATGACTTAGTTAATCTGAGCTGTGACTATCTTCTCAACCCTAACAATGAAACAAACAAACAACAAAAAAAAAAAAAGAGCACGGTGTCAGCGGCTGCTCCCCCTGACGTGTAGCGTGTGTTCATCCTGTCCCCCCTTTGGTGGCAATGATGAGATCCTCTCTTCGATGTTTAACCTTATTGCCTAAAGAACAAGCACATGTGACAATAGTTACAGCAACAAGAGTTGTTTTCTTCTTTTTTTTTCTTTTGTTTTTGGTTTTTTCCTCCTTGGTATTGCATTTGCGTTGGTTTATATTTAGGTATAGATTCATGCAGTGTTTCAGCAGAGAGAGAAGAGAGAGGAGCTTGCGTATTGATCTTGTTGTATTTGTGTGACAGACCTCCCCTCGTGGTTGCTATGCTGGTTGCTATGCTGTATTGCTAGAACATGTAGAACGTGGTGCGACGGAGGCAGCCTCCCTCTCACAGTGCACACAGACAACGAGACGACACGACAGCAGGGAAACATTCAGGCTGTTCAAACAACCAATTTTCACTCCTTTTTTTTTTTTTTTTTTTTAAAAGCAAAAACAAAAAATCTTTTTGGTCGTTATACCCTTCATGTCGGCTCGTCATCTCCAGCTCCACAGGGCCGTGCGTTAATGGCTGCCCTCTAGGACCCTCACTGTCCTATGCACTGTGATAGTAAAGGATAAGTACTTGGCCCCTACGGAGTCTCCTTCAGCCTCGAGGGGCCGAGGATCAATCAACAAGGATCCCTTCTCCCCCTGTCTTGTGCACTGCCAGTGTTGACACTGCCTCCTCTGTAGTGGAGTCATCCGTGATGAAGTTTTCATAGTTTACACAGGGTGTTGTCAGTTGAGATGCCTTAAGTATTTAACAATCATAATTTATTACTAACTGTAGATATTGTGGGTATGTATTTAATTTTGTATAGTTTTTTGGGAGCGACTGAATCATAATTTATTTATTTAGAAATAACACAAAAATGCTATGAAAAAAAACTATTACCTCATTTTTGCATTGTTTTAAATGGGAATGCTTTGCATGCAGTTGTACTTTTTGAAACACTAAAAAGTTAAAGAAAAAAAAAAATTAGCCCTGCTGTTTGATCTCCACAAGCTGGCTGTGCGATGTTTACTGTCCAAGGCTGAGCTACTGAGCCCGCTCTTCGTCTCTCTCTTTCTCTTTCTAACTCTATCTATCTATCTATCTATCTATCTATCTATCTATCTATCTATCTATCTATCTATCTATCTATCTATCTATCTATCTATCTATCTATCTATCTATCTATCTATCTATCTATCTATCTATCTCATGTGGTGCTGTGGATCTTGGTTACATTCCATTCAATGCAATTTCTCTGATCCCCCATGCTGTGATGTAGTGGACAAACTGCAATGAAGTGAATTGGTTTTAGTTTGTGATTTCTTTCTTTCTTTTTCTTTCTTTTTTTTGTTTTGCACTCACTTGTTAAAATATGGGAACCCTCTCACTGGCAAAAAAATGGTAGTTTAGATAACTTAATATTATCACTATGAACTCTGGCTTTTGTTTTTTCTTGTTTTTTAAATGCTCTGCTTCTCACAATGCACTATGGGTCTTAATAATGATCATCTGTGAAGCATGTTCCTTCGCTTTAACTCTTTGTATCTCTCTTTTGAGTTTCGTCTCTGGTGTTTCTCTTCAGTTCTTTTTACAGAATAGTTTGTAGACTTAAGCATAACAAGTGCCTCGCTTTAAGTGTTAGGAGATATTTCCATATTACTGACACCATTAATACGTAACAATCAATCCATGAAGCCACCATGCCTTATTGGTTGCATAATTAACAAAAAAAAAAAGAAAAAGGATGGGTCATGATGAAGGAGCTGAGAAAATATTTGACAGGTGTTGACAAAAGCCATTTTCCTCAACAACAAAAAAAAAAAAGAAAAGAAAAAAGTCAAACTTTCCAAAACAGGTGTCGGTTTGTAGAAGTGAAGCATCACATACTGTGGAAATAGTTCTGACTACAAAGAGGCATGTTTCACTGTGGGCTTTACAAATATTACTCTTCCTTTACTTCATGTCTCTGTTCTGTTTATCTTCTATCTCCTATTCTCTCCACTTCTTTTTCTTTTCGTTTTTGTTTTGTTTTACCGTCCATCCCTCCTCTCAGAATCTATCCTCCGTTTCCTTTTACAGTCTATAAGGAAGGCAAGGATTTTAAAGCACAACCTTTTTCTAAAAATGCATGTTTTCTCAGGTTTCAATATAGTCTCAATGGTTTAATAGTATATGGTGAAAATATATACAAAGAATATAACAGAAAAAAAAAATATTAATTTTGTTGCTGCTTGAATCTGAAAAACAAAACTGAAGAGAAAATCCCAAAAAGTGCCAGTGAAAGGGCTGCCGCCATCCTTGTATGAAAATCTGCTGTTTAGCTGTGACTGCGCAATGTTTTTCAATATAGGATATTTTATCTGAAAATAGAACTATTTATCATTAATATTAAAGCAATAGCGCATTAATGGTGATGAGTGTGTTGATGAAGAAATGGATGAGCATATTATGGGTAAATGTTAGATTCACATTTGGTGGAATTTTGTACTTTATTTATTATTACTACTAATAATAATGATAATGATTTCAAAACTTGCATTGCTAAACCCAAACTGTTCTGTTTTGGTTTTTTTAATTTGAATTTTATTTCATGGCTTGTATATTATCCTTTTGTATGTGCTCTTTTTGTAATAAATTGGATAAAATAGACTTGTTTTGGACTTTTTGATTTTTCTTTCAACTTTAATGATCTCGACTTTTTCCCCCCAAGATATGAGAAGAGTTTGACCCTTTGATCCTTAAGAGCCTGTTATTACATCCAAATGTAGTCTCAGATCAGGAGGAAATATTCTTGTTGTATTGGCATCAATTTATGTGCATTTTTATAAATTCATACTCCCCTCAGTTCTTCACAGAAACCTTCAGTAAATGATTTTGGTTTTCCAGCCAATAATTTGACTGTTCTGGTTCACTGCTCCGGCTAAAAAGAAAAAATATTTCAGCTCCAAAACCGAGCAAAGAGAGAGAATGGTGAGGTTGGACTATAATTACTAAATGTGTAAATAAGCAGCTGCTTATTAAGTCTGTTAAATAAACTCCGATGGTGATGATATGTCAGTGCTGTGTTTACAAATGTTTCCCACTCGTCCCCAAGTGGCCAAAAAATGTGGATTGTTTAAGCTGCAGTTATTGATTTTCATCTAATGAGGGTCCAGAGGTTGAGGTAAACACAATGCTGACGTATAATTACTGTTACAGATTTATAATTACTGAATATCTGCTGCTGAGCCGATAGTGTGCAGTGAGTTTATCAGAGCTTCTCCACTGGAAGCAGCTTCCTGCTGTGATGGTTTGATAACAACTGTGAGACTGAACTAAAACAACGGAGTAGCCCGCGCAACGTGCTGAAAGACCGTGAAAGGTTTTGTAGAGAGCTGAATCACTGTGAGTTTAGATATTTGATTCACTGCTACTGTAAAAATAAGAATCAGCGTTGTTTTTTAAAATAAATGTAGTGACTGAGTCGCTGAGTCTGAGCATTACAAAAGAGTTTAATCTTTTATAAAACCTCCTTTATAACAAAGCAGCTGAGCAAACTATCCCTGACATGAAATTTAAAAAGAATGGCACTTTCATTTTCCTGACTAAAGACAATATTGTCTCAGTATTTCATTGCAGGCTGTTTTCTCAGGTAGTATTAAACATCGAACTATATAATAATTTTAAAAAATCATCAATGTAAAAATCAGTCTCAGTTCCTGAGAAGTAAAACTCTCTCTTTGGTCATTACTTTTCAACATTTTTTTTTTTAGTATTTGGGGTAGATGACTCTGTTGATCTGCCCGTCGGCCTTCTTAGTGTCCAGCCACTTCCCACAGAGGAAGATGGTGGTGACGCCGTTGGCCGTGTTGGTGACCTCCACGCGGTCCAGCAGCCAGCCGGGGCTCAGCCCGGAGTTATCGTGCTCCACCCGAACCTTCTGCAGCTCTCCCATGTCCAGCATCTCCAGCAGGAACCGGTCCGTCTGGTCGCGTTCGAAAAGGTTGCGAAACTTCTGCCGCAGCTGCCGGCGGCCCGAGTCTCCGTTGGTGCCGTAGACGGTGATGAAAACGTTGGCGTCCGTGCCCGCTCCCTTCTCGTCGCCCGTGATGACGATGATCTCATACTTGACGGGCACCAGGCCTCGAGCTTTGCTGGCGAAGCTCTCGATCGTCTTTGTGCACTCAAAGGTCAAGAAATCGTCCCTCTTTGGAGAGAGAGGGATGAGGCCGTTGCAGATGAAGATGTACCTGGAGGTGAGGAAACACATAGAATGAGACATATAGTAGGGGTGGGAATCTTTTACTATCTCACGATGAGATTTGATTCTGATTTTTGGGGCTACGATTCGATTCAAAACGATTTGATTCACAATGATTTCTGCTTCAGTCTATCGGTGTACAAAGGATCCTCATGATCTACTCCAGTCTGCTTTGCAAGACAGAATGACTAAAGTGTCTTTTTCACATTTATTGAGTTTTAAACATTTATCCATGCTTAGATTGAATTGTTGAAACTGTTGCATAAAAGCAATATGACATATTACTTAAGTAACAAAATTAAAAGTGTCTCTTTAAAAAGATAGTGCTGTTAAACATGCTGCCTTTTAAATTCCAAGGAAAAGGAGGCCGACAGCCAGCAGATTTGTTTCATTTTTTTAAATCGATTTTGGGACATTTTATATCGATTTTGAATTGTATGAGAATTGCGATTCTTATGTGAATCGATTTTTTGGCACACCCCTAACATATAGTACATAAAATAATGCACAGATGTACTGGTTTTGATGTAAATAGATGTCTTACTTGTTTCCTAGTTCCCTCTCAGTGACGACGACTTCCTCCACATGCCAGAAAACCTCCCCCTTTACTTTCTTTCCATCCTTGGGTGTGTGTCCCAGGCAGATACCAGCAATATCACCCAGGTTCTTGGACGAAAACTCAAACCTGTCGACATTGCCCCTGAGAAGCGAAGCACACAAAAGCGCTGAGTAAATGAGTAGCTCCTAAGCTCTTAAATTGGCCTACGAGCTTTAAATTCATGTCGCTGCCAATTTGTTCAGTGTCATAATGAATCCTCGGCAGGACGGTGCAATGTCATGATAGTGGAATGCAGCTTTGGTTTCAAGTGCTCATTGCTAGTGGGATTTTCATTAATGAGAGTAAAATGAGAATCAGAGGGAGAGAGAGTGAATTTCTTTGAGCTTTTTCATGCAAAAAAGTTGCAGCTCATTGAATTAATCTTGCAGCGAGTACCTACCGCAAGAACCTCTTCTTCTTTGAGGAGTTCTCCATTACAAATTCTTTTGATCGGCCCTTCCTCCCCTCAAGTACAATCCAGGCGTTTTCTTTGGTTTCAGACTCAGCCGTGTCTCCAGTTGTGACACAGATTTCATATTCTTGTAGGGAGTAAAAACACAGACAGTGAATTTGTTGTTCTCGAGCAAACACGGCATCATTTCCACATTTACAATACATGAACACTATTTAAAGTTACAGTACATACGATTTTCATGTAATTACCCCAATTTTGGTCTGCATTTTTTGTATTCCTCTCCTCTACAGTTAGTTTTCATTGTTAGTGCAGAGTTCGCTGCCTTGAAAACAATGCAGCATATAATTTCGTCTCATTGATGTCCGCCTCTGTTTACTGCTCGCTCTCTTTACACCTTATCAGAGCTGCCTTATTAAAACAATGTGAGATTGTTTGGCTGCACTGTAAACAGATACTCACACCATTTGCTTTTATATAACAAAGCTCATCGAGTGTTTGGGTAATATTAACCACAGGGGTTTTGGCAAATCATGACTGCAATCTTAACAATTAGCCTACGATTTAAAAGTGCATTGAATGTGCTGTGTGTCCTTACTGGTTTTCTCATTGAGGTCTAAGTAGTCGTTGTTAGCACAGGCCAGGTCTCTCATTATCTGTCCGTCATCATCGTTCTTGGCGAGCCAGCGGTCGCAGGGGAAACGAAAAGTTTTGTCCAGGAGCTCATCCTTCACGTCAATGTACTCCAAATGCCAACCAGCAGAAGGACCTGGGGTGTAATGGGATCAGGATACAAACAAGACAGTTAAGTAAAGATGTTGTCAAGAGCGATAAACTGAGAGTGATACAGGAACATTAAGGACCACTCAGCGAAAATCTGCGTTATATCCTCCTCCTAAGACAGAGCAGTGATGCAGCAGACGACTGCAGCTCCATTAAGCCATTAAAGGGATAGTTCAACATTTTGGCAAATTGACCCATTGCCATAATCCCTATAGTCATAGCAGTAGGTTCGTTACTTTTAATTGTCGGTGCAAGCTATTTTTAGAACGGCGGAGCGGAGCCGTGAGCTGCTTAGAGCTATGCTACGGAGGCTAATGGGATTTCTTGGTTTTCCTCATCAAACTCATCAAATACACAATCCAACAACTCCAAAACGCTCTGGTGGACAAGTTGTGACCTGCACATTCACCACGCTATGAGATAATAATGGAACATTACGAGACATTGTTTTAGAGGTAAATTCATGCAAAACTGCTGATGCGTGTTGCGTTCAGGGACAGTTTTTCAGCAGTCTCTGTATTTACCTCTAAAACAACTCTGTCTGGTAACGTTCTGTTATTATCTCATAGCGCGGTGAATGTGCAGGTCACAACTTGTCCACGACAACGTTTTGGAGTTGTTGGATTGTGTATTTGATGAGTTTGATGAGGGAAACCAAGAAATTTCATGAGCCTCCGTAGCATAGCTCTGAGCAGCTCGCGGCTCTGTTCCGCCGTTCTAAAAGTAGCTTGCACCGACAATTAAAGGTAACAAACCTACTGCTATGACTATAGCGATTATGGCAATGGGTCAGTTTGCCAAAACGTTGAACTATCGCTTTAACCGTGCAGATTTTGTCCAAGTGGTGCTTCAGACAATTTTCCAGATAAACCGATCACACGTTGTGCAATTGTGACTTGTGTAACATGTAGTGTAACAAAATGAAGCGCAGTTTAATTCGCCCGCCGCCACGCAGGGTGACTGTTTTCCTCTGAGTGGCTGACCTGAGTTGTCGTGCCAGACTCGTACTTTGGAGAGATCTCCCAGGCTGAGGATGTCTGAGAAGCGAAATGTGTCCACCTGCTTGCGTTCAAACTTGTTGGACTTGGTGGAGTCTTTCAGCGCCAGCGTCCCCGAGTCTCCGTTCTCTCCGAAAATGATGATCCACACGTTGGCATCGGTGCCCGCTCCTGAGGACACGTTTAGAAAATAACATCAGAAACTGTGTCCTGTTTTGATTTTCTCAACAGGAAAAAAAAACATTAAAATGAATAAAAATGGAAATTACATGTGCTGTATGGAAATTTATATTTAAGCTTGGAAAATTGCAATGCATCTGAACTATTGCAGGGATTTGCTGAATTACTAATAAACACTGAGACTGATTGCAAAGCCCCGAGGAAACTCATCAGCTGAAAACCAACCGCACGGTGCAAAGAGGAAAAATGAGGAGCAGAGAGAGCTGTGTTCTCTGACTCAGAGAGCACATCTATAATCCCTCTGTGCTTGATTACTTCATTACAGGGGTTAGATACCTCTCAGTCTGCAGCATATTTTCATACTGTCTGCGCATCCACACAGAGAGCCAATATTTTAATTAGCAGCCCTGTTGTTTTAATGAGAAATAAAATTGTAAGCTCTGTTACCAGCACCTTACGAATCACATTTAAGCTGCTGCTGCCTTTTCCTTTACCTCTCTCTCTATATATTCATGTACATACTTGACATTCAATGCCTCTTCACAAGAAGTCCATTACCATATGAACAACATCACCTATGTAACGCTGTCTGCATGCCTGTGCCTCTGTGTTGCATGTGTGTGTATGTGTTATTATCAGCCTGGCTCATTATTCCTCACAGAGCCTGAGCGGTGGCGCAGAGCTTCATCTTAGCTTCCAGTAACTGCCAAGGGCAGGGAGCGCTCCTTTGAAGTCGGCTCAGACTTTCTCGCCACACTATCGTATTGATCAGCAGCAGCGCTACTGAGCTATAGAAAATGCTGCATGAAGAAAAGAGGGAGCAAAACCGCATGAAGGATTTCTGAGGAGGATGTCTTCCATTACCATGTTGGACTCAAATATAATTGATTCCACTTAAACTCCTCTTGGAAAACATTAACCTCTGCATAAAGGAAGGTCAAATGAGGATCGAGGATCTGCATGACATCTAAGTTGGGTGGTCAGAGAGTAGGGTGAAAAAATAGCCTCAGTCATCAGGTGAGGAGTTCACTGATTGGAGAGGTCCCATGAATCAATCGCCATCCACTTTTAAGATGAGCTCATGGTGGATACGCTCAGGGGCATTGCCTTTGAAAGTGCTCGAAAACATGAACAGCTAAGAGATGATGGGAAAGGTGGAGACAGGAGGAGACACTTAAAGAGATGATACGTCTCAGCTGACCACTCGGTCCCTGAGGGATCCTCCAGGAGGAGCTGGAGGATGTTAGTGATGAAAGAGAAAGTGTGAGCCGCTCAGAGCATCAGTGGACCTGACCCGATACTGACCCCCACATAGAGAGATGGATGGATCACGTTGGTGTTCCTATTACAGAGACATGAAAGGCCCTTGTCTGTTAAATACAATCGAACTCATGAATGGTGTTCCCCAGAGATCGATCCTTGGCCCACTTCTTTTTCTTGTATATAAATACGATTTAAGGGGGCAACTATGCAAGTCCGGTCGCTTTTCCACTGTTTTGCTAACCCTCCTCCTGGCCATGTGCATTTGTTTACAACAAAGCCGACAAAAAAGCAATCAATAGAGTAGTAGATAATAGGGGTGGGAATCTTTTACTATGTCACGATTCAATTCGATTCGATTCGATTCTGACTTTTGGGGCTGCGATTCGATTCAAAATCGATTTTCGATTCAGAACGATTTGATTCATAATGATTTCTGCTTCAGTCTATCGGTGTGCAAAGGATCCTCATGATCTACTCCAGTCTGCTTTGCAAGACAGAATGACTAAAGTGTCTTTTTCACATTTATTGAGTTTTAAACATTTATCCATGCTTAGATGGAATTGTTGAAACTGTTGCATAAAAGCAATATCACATTACTTAAGTAACAAAATTAAAAGTGCCTCTTTATAAAAAAAAAAATAGTGCAGTTAAACATGCTGCCTTTTAAATTCTAAGGAAATGGAGGCCGACAGCCAGCAGATTTGTTTCATTTTTTTTATTCTTTAAAATCGATTTTGGGACATTTTATATCAACTCTGAATTGTATTAAATGAGAATTGCGATTCTTATGTGAATCGATTTTTTGGCACATCTCTAGTAGATAACGTTATATATCATATACGATGTTACGAATTGTATATTTGTGTAGTCTTATCTGTCATAAACAAGAGATTACGGGTTACGGGGCGCGTTTGTGTCGCGGTGTGCAGATACTAGAGCTGGGACACCGGGTCGGCTGCACTGATCTTGCAAAGTTGTTTTTCATCCAAGAGACGCTAACTCTCCATTCTCCCACGTAACAACATGTCATTTATTAAACCATCACAATTACTCCAAAGCTGTTTAATTAAGGCAGAAATGTAGCAAAGTTAAGCTAAAAACCCTGCATAGTTCCTCTTTAATGTTGATTGTTTGATCTGATACAAACAAGACCTGCAGTTTAGGAGCCTTTCAGGTTTTGCTGGATAAATCTAAGGGATCGATGGGACTCACCGGAGTTATCGCTGGTTTTGACCTGGATGACGTAGGTGGTGAGCTCCACCATCAGCTCCTCGTCCACCACAGCGGCCATCTCGCAGATCATGGTCCTCTTAGGCCCACGTGTCCTGGACAGCCACTCCTCATAGGTGAACACACACACCTCCTCTGTGGTCAAGTGACGCATGATCACCTGAGTGAGTGACCAGAGTGAGTAACACTGTTGTTGTAAATGTCATGTCATCGTAAATGTCACTCAGATTCCAGTCATTGATTTTGTTGATCAATGGTCTCAGCTAAAGCATAAAAATTCAACCTAAGCAAACTAAAAGGTGCAGCATCAAATTGTAGTAGGAGTGCATATTATGATACATAAACAAACGGCTGCAGTTGCTCTAAATACAAGAATCTCAATGCTAATATGCTCACAATCAATGACTTGCTTATGTTTAGCCAGTTTAATGTACATGTCTAGCATGTAGTTTTAGCATGACTGTATGCTAACATTTGCTAATTAGCTCTAAGTGAAATGTACAGCTGAGTTTTTAGCCATTTGTCATATTAGCTATTTACATTTCCCGTAAAAGACCATTATCAATTTAATGGCACAACAATGAAATATGTCTTTACAAATTTGCATGGCAATTTGTCCAGTAGTTCTTCCAGGTATTTCAGTCTAAGCTACAGTGATGGACAGACTGACATTGCCCTCTATCTACTCTCCCTTGTTCATTAAGGAGTGTTGTGTCACATTACGGACTCTAACGTGTGACTGATATGTACACAAACCCTCTCTTCTCCCAGGAACGCTCGTCCTCCGGAGTATTTTCATTAATTAATATTATTAACAAAGACCGGGCTCAGGCAGCCACACTTGTATGAGCTCTGCACTCTGCATATTTATTTGGGCAGATTAGTATGCTGGCAGTTCGCCCAGTGCACTGTTGTGTCCATTTCAATACACAGACCCAGAAATCCATAAAGACAGCACATCTGCTTGTGATGCTGAACACACCAGGCTCTGTGCAGGGTCAAGTCAAGGAGATGTTCGCAGCCGCTGAGTCCCAGGCACGGACGGACAGGGCTTGGTATTGTTCCTGACTGGTCTGCTGCTCTGCAGGCATGGTGCCTTTACCAGAGAAGACATTTGCATAGGAAATGTGCTCTGTTTCATCAAATCGGCTGGCCCGAGACATCAGACTGAATCTGGAGGTGAGCACTAATGCTATCCTCACGGGGTCACCGTTTTGGGAAACTATGTATATTAATGCAGTCAATTATATTGCAGGACTTTGCATTAAAAAATGGTGATATCTGCACCGCCGATTCATACTAAAAGCTAATGCAAAATGGAATATTCCCTCTGTACTGAGAGCAGATACACAGAGCTCATTTACTGAGCCCAGTTTGTGTGCTGTGCTGTGTTGTGTTCTGTATGTGTGTGTGTGTGATGCCAGCAACAACAGCATGGTAAATAAAATGGGTCAATATGCTCACTCCAGGAACTCTGGGCCCTGCTGTGTGTGTCTGTGTTATGTGTGTACTTGTACAGCTATACATGTGAGGACCAGTTTGAGTTTTAATCCATCAGAGTGAGGACATTTTGGGTTAAGACTTTATAATAACTAGGTTATTAAGTGTAATGGTTAAGGTTAGGGTAAAGGGCTAGGGAAAACAGTATGTCCTCACAAAGATAGCCATGCAAACGTGTGTGTGTGTGTGTGTGTGTGTGTGTGTGTGTGTGTGTGTGTGTGTGTGTGTGTGTGTATGTCTGTGTCTTTGTGGGTGGGTGAATCATTGACCCCTCTCCTGCAGGCATGGATAGATGTGTCTGTGTATGTGTGTGTGTTTGTCTGTGTGATATAATAGACTGAATGATCCTGCGACCGAAAGCATACAGCGCCGAGATAAAAACACAAAACCTGTGACTGCCTTGCACTATTGATTTTTGGAAGGAGCTAGCAATTACTGCTCTGCTTTTTTATGCTCCTGGTTTCATGTTTTATGGATGAGATCAGCGGTGTCCTCTTCATATCCAATTAGCCCTCCACCAAAAATTAACGAAACCTCTGCATAGTGCACCATCAGCTGATACTGATGCATTAAATAAGCCTGAAACTTTCCTTTTTTGCGGTAATATATGCGTGTGTGTCCGTCTGCAGCAGGTTAAGGTTGGTTAAGGTGAACTGACCTGATCCAGAAACCAGTCAGGTCGGCTGCCGGAGCCGTCGATACGAAGCCTCATCTTCCTCAGTGGGGCAATGTCATCGATCTCCATGTTAAACGTGTCCTCTTGACCTCGCTCAAACCTGATATCCAGCACACAAACAACACAGTATAATGAAATGTAGCTCTTTATCTTATACACTGTGTCCAATGATGATGATGACGACGACAAGACAACTATGTTTTTTAATCACCTGTCCTCGTTCTTCTGCAGCAGCATCTCCTCTGTGCTGCCGTTGGCCCCGAACACAGACATGAAGATCTGCGTGTCTGTTCCAGCGTTTTGCACGTCTCCTGTCACCACCGTCACCTCATAAATGATCTGGTGTGAAAAGGTACGAAATTTCACTCATTTTATCTTCCTCACACACTCGTCTCCCACAGGCTTAAACACCAGGGGAACAAGGATTTATCTTCCAGTTGAGGAGCAATTTTATACAGTAAAACTCCATTTATATTTTAGGAATTACAAAGTTAATGGTGATGCTGTGACCATCAATAAAATGGTAAATTAATAAATGTGCTTTTACAGCAGTACAGTAAGATGTGTGGAGGAATAGCTGGGTCCCTGGACATAAATAAGTCAAAGGCCCCCCACCTCAACAATACAGGTGCAATACAGGGGAGATATAAGCTAAGAGGGAAACTTAACTTAAAACAACCAAGATAAAAACTACATTAACAAGCATGTGTGTCTGGAGTAAAACTGTGGAATAGCTTGCCAAAAGAAGCAAAGCAAAAACCAAACACAATTCAAAAAGAAATTAAAACATAGTGTAATAGAAAGCTATAAACAGGATTGATCAATTGGGTTTTGACTGCAACTGTAATACTATTTATTTATTTATCTTTTTGGCTTCATATGTTAATTATAAGATATCTGCTTCTTTCTGTTACACTGAAACCATGAAGAGCTCTAATGGTTTACCTGAAATTATGAATTAAAGGGTAGGCACTTATAAGCTGGATAGCTTCAGACTACACCTTTTCGATCTTTGTAATATTTATGAACTAAGTTTGAACTATGGAATGTATTACTGAAGGTCGACTGATTGTGACTGATGCTTGGCTATAAATAATTTGTGCACAAGATCAAATAAACCAAACTTAACTAAAACTAAGAAAAACAATATAGATGCCCACATTGAAAGAGGCAATAAAGTTTAAACACATTGTTTTTAGTTGTTCTATGTATCTTTGCTGTAGTTTTGTGTCACTCGTGGTCTTTTTTCTTCTCACTGTAGTTGTGACATTGAGTTTCCAGCAGGAAAATTTAACAGCCAGTCCAAACGGCAGCTCTGGCTCACAGCCATTGGACCCATTCAGTGATCCATCATGGTGGGAGGGGCCGTTCAAAAACGTGCCAAAGTTGTAAATCAATGACGATGTGATGTCCTGACTGACTCATCAGTTCTCATGTTATATTTCTATCAAGACAGAGCAAACCAGGAAGACATGGGAGAGCTCTGTATAACGCTCCTGGTGATAAAGTAGCCTATCTTGTGTTACTCATTAATAATCTTAGTTGAAATGTTATATTATAAAAACATAACCTAACATGTGACAGTGTGTGGCAAAGATCATTATTAAAACCAACCACAAAGATAATCCTGATATTTCTCATTTTCATTATTACCACTGATAAGTCTAATACCTTCACTAGATGAATCTACCTTCAAATCATCCGTCTATACCTATAATATTATCATGACAACTTTCCAGTCTCAAGTCTGTCTCCGTGGAGGCAGGAGCGGAATTAATGTACTTAAAAATGTCATCAAATAAAAATGAATCATAGAAGATTTAGCAGATTTGAAGGTATTAATGTTTAATCGTGATTCAGAGAGGTGACAGTTATAAAAAAGGCATTTCTTTTATTGGATTTGTATTTAAGTACGCCTATTCCAATAATGTAAATTATTCCACCGGTTTCATTAGTGACAGTAATGATTCAAATTGAGTCATTATCGCCGGTTGGCTGCAGATATTGGCTCCGACTGCGATGCACCGTATGTTCCCTGTGATGTGGCCGTGTTTACCTCACTCAGTTACACATTTACATACCTTCTGGGAGATGGAAACGGCCTCTGCATCCAGCACGTTGAATACTCTTACAGACAACCCATCTCCTCGATCTTTGGCCAGCCAGCACTTGCAAGCAAAGACGTATTTGACCCCTTTGGTTGGCACAGCAACAGACAGCTCATCAACCAGCCAGCAGCTCTCAGGAGTGCCCCCATCATGGCCAAGCTGCAGGGAGAGAGAGACAGAGAGAGAGAGAAACAATCACTTCAGGCTTCGTGGGTGTATTTTTCTGCGCGTCCATATGAGTGTGTCAGTGCACGATCTTCGGTGGAACTCTAAAAGCGTCCCACACCCCCTCCCTCACCTCGACCTTTTTGATATCCCCCACGTCTGCACCGTGGGACTCAAAGCTCTCCAGAGAGCCGGCCTCAAAGCCCTTCCTCCCATCTGGCAGGTCCAGCCACAACCTCTCTGTCTGGCCGTGATTGGCCCCGATAATGATCACATAAGCCCTGCTGGTGGTGCTCGCATCCCGCTCCAGTCCGGTACAGATGGAGATGTGGTATGGTATGACTGCACAGGAAGGGCCAGAGCACTTATTCATTCACGAGGGCATGAGATTATGTAAAAATATCTGTGTTTGAATATTAATAACAGTGAGATCCACAGAGCAGACGATGAATCAGGCATGCAGCGCTGAAGCCTCTTGTTATTTTTCTTACTCGGGAGCTCAATTTCCTCCTCCTTCTTCTTCTTCTTTTTATTCATGTTACTGTCGACGCTCTTCACTGTCAGAGCCGGGTTCTTTTTACTGCTGAGGCCCTCTCGCACTCCCTCAAAACCCTGAACACAACACAACAGACGCACACAGTGATGCAGGTAAAAAACTTTCTTATTTATACGTAAGACTATGGGTGAATTCCAATTCCTATCTTAACCCTCAATCTCATAAATTGCGCACTCCCGCGAAGTGCTAGTGCTGTCCCGATTCTGTATAGCCATCAATACTGAGATTCTCCAACACCACCCTTAGGAACAAGGGCTACCCAGAATGCAGTATTTTCTTTGTTAATAAAGATATAAATATTACAAAAACCATTGTATTATCTTAGTTTAGGCACATTTTATGGATTATTTACCCTTAATTGTTGCATAACATTTATTTTTCTATTTTACGATCTTTTGTCAATAGCCGGCCGGTGCGGACAAGCCGTGTTGCTATTGTTTAGTTACGAATGATAATTTTTCTCAGTGGTAATGTAGTTGTTAAGTTGTTTTATCAAGATACAGCCTACGTAAAATGTTTGCGCAGATAATGTTATAAGATGACCGGGCAGAGCAGAGCTATCTAAAGATAGTTACAGCTGGTGTTTACCTTTCAATAAGCCGTGGTATGTGGTGCCTTTCAGCTGAATATATCCATGGTTGTGGTATTTATACAGATTATTTGTTTGAATATCAATTTACAAGTAACTCAACTAACTTATAGGCTACAAAAAAACGAATACCCGAAGTAATAACTGACAGATAGTCCACAACAATTTCAAAAACATGGACCTGATGGACCCGTCGAAAATAGCCCTTAACACTTGGCTACTAAGATTAAGGGTTGAGCTTGAGTGGTGAAGATAGGAATCAGAAATTTACCCTATAACTCACACACTGTCCGTCACGTTACCTTGACATAGAAGACTCTCTCTATGCGTCTGTCCTCCCTCTTCCTGGAGAGCCAGCGCTCACATAGGAAGAGGAAGACCTCCTCCGTGTCCACGTCCAGCACCTCCACCTGGTCCAGGTACCAGTCGGGGCTTACCAAACTGTTGTCATGGCGGATTTTTATCTTGAAAACCAGTCCGAGGTCGACTGCCTCCAAAGTAAACTTGTCCACCTGAGGAGAAAAAAACATGTTGTATGACGTGTTTGTTTATCTTTACTTTAAAGTTGTGTTGTGAAAACTGGCCACAAAACCAGTGCTTTTCTTACAGATCCTCTTTCAAACTTGTTGCTGTTTGTCTCTGACTTGCTGAGCTTCCTCTCTCCGGTGTCGCCCAGGTCGCCATAAATTGTGAGGAAGACATTGGCGTCGGTGCCGGCTCCATACACATCACCTGTAATCACTGATACGTTGTATTGGTGAGCTGCAAGCAGGGACAGGGATCACAGACAAGAACAAAGGGGATTGGTTTGTAGCGATTGGCAGAATATAGACAGAAAATAAAGGTATTTCCCATCGCTGTGTGATGCCAGTGACTTGATAGAATCTCAATCAGGGATAGAAAAAGCCCAGAAGAAGGATTGTTTCTAGATTTCCAAGCTAATGCTCAGAAAGATTGGGAAAACAGGACATAACAATGAGAGAAATCCTGCAAATACGTCTGAATGTGTATGTATAATAGTGCATATGCATGTATTGTCTGTCTGTAAAGTGAACATACTCTCCAGAGCATCTTCCACCTCGATCTCAGTCACTTTCAGACTTCCATCGCGTGAAAGTTTCTCAGTAATGATGTCAGACGGCACCAGCTCCCTCACTGTTTCCCCATCATCCTCCGACTTAGCCAGCCAGCACTCGCATGGGAAGATGACCGTCTCTGAACCCTACGGGGAGCGAGAGTCAGAGTGAGAGGGACAGAGGCTGAAACAAAATGATTTCATTCCCCCCGCGGCTCAGGAGAAAATCAGTGAGTACAGTTGGACTGAGCCTTGGGTTAGTCACAGTGCTGGATTTACCCCTCATCTGTCTGTGAGGAGAACATCTCCACCTACTGACCAAAAATAGTGTTGGTCTGTGGAACGTGAGCAGTAGGATGCTGACAAAGACAAATTAGAAGTCCTCAACGTCAATTATTTAGATGTTGATTAAATATTAAGACTAATGTCAACCCTGAAGCTTCTGAGATGACCTGATGTTTATGTTTCAGTGATATATTGGACTGTCTGCAAGTGCAGTTTTGAGGTACTTGTCCTTGAAATTCATCGAATGGCACTTTATATTTCTACTCCTCTACCCAGATTATTTCCGATATGACACACGTATTGTCCCTATTTTAAATAAATAAACTTAAAACTTATAAAATAAAATGCATAATTATGGATTTATGTGCTTTTACAAACATGTAAAATGCTACTTATACCTTAATATTGCAGTGCAATCAAACACTGTTATATAACAGATATTTGCAAAGTTTAATTCGCATGATAAAGACTTTGACTTTGAATGCAATATTTTCATTCTGCAGTATTTTACTTAAGTAAAGCAGCTGAGTCTCCCTCTGTCACTGCGTCTGTCTCTGTTGACAGTACCTTTCCCTTCCTGAGCAGACGTCTGATCTCCACCCTGTCCAGATGCCAGCCTGGGTTCACGCCGCGGTTGTCATGGCCGATACGGATCTTCTCAATCACGTCTCCCACGTCTTCCAGCTGCATAGAAAACAGAAAATTCTCAAAGTGTTCAGGTCTGAATTTCCTGCATTTACTTCTAATGCTGCTGTTTCCAGAATTTGATGAATGCCACTATTCTATTCTATTTATGTATGATAATAAACTATTATTCTACCTCAACGATAAACATGTCCTCAGCTCCTCTCTCAAAGTACATCCTCCTCTCTCTCTTGGTGACACACAGGGACTTCTGCTGTGTACACACGGCATCTCGGCCGTACAGGACGATGAAGACGTCTGCGTCTGTGCCGGCTCCAAACACGTCACTCGTGAAGACTTTAATCTCATAGGGAACAACTACAAAACGTAAAAAAAAAAAATGTATGTCATCATCGTTTATGCTCATGAAATGATAAATGACGAGCCATGTAATGTAGAACTGTAATTTACAGGGTGTGTAAAGCTCTGTCTGAAGAGGATTTGGGAACAGGTCCCTGACGATGGCCCCATCGTCCTCCGCTCTATCCAACCAGCGGCCGCAGGGGAAGCGCTGTTTCTGTCCCAGAGACGGAGCGTCGATCTCCACCCAGTCCAGGAACCAACCTGCTGATCCTCCTCCTTAAACAGCCACACAGTCAAGTTAGTATATTCCTGTTTTTCTCTGTATCGTGCATCACTCTGTGTTCAGACAGGGAGTCGGTCCTACTGTACCACAGTTGTCGTGTCCAATACGCAGCTTCTTCAGCGGCCCGATGTCCACAGCCTCCACGATGAACTCATCAGTCAGACCACGTTCAAACTTATTCTTATGGTTCTTTGAAGCCTTCAGGTTAACTATCCCTGTGGATGAATACAGCACAGAGTATTATTATTATTATCTAAATACACATGTACAAAGATATAATGCAGTATAATAATATAACAGGTGTTACCAGTGTCATCCTTGGTGCCGTACAGGATCATAAAGACGTTAGCATCTGTTCCTGCGTATTTCTTGTCACCAGTTTTTATCCGTATTGTGAACGTTGTGGTCATGGCTGTCGTAAGAAGAAATAAGAAGTACGTAGTAAGTATGAAATCTTTGAACAATCCGTGGTAATTATTATCTTTATTCATTCAAATAAAAAATTAAAAAAAACATCTCATCTTGTTCAGAGCTGTGATTCTCTGTGCGGCCGTAACGTTGTTCTCACCTTTCTGCTCCAGACCGAGTGTGGCCTCTTCGTCTTCGTCATCATCATCTCCCTTCCTCATAAAGGCCTCGTCCACAGGGACAAGCTCCCTGGCCAGCTGTCCGTCATCTTCATCAACAGCCAGCCAGCGTTTACAAGGGAAAAAGTACCTGAAACCAAACATATTATACATTTTGTGCAGCATACAGTGTTATTTAGTTAATGACAACTCTATCAGCACAATCCTCGTAACACACTATGGGAAAACACTATGGGAAAATGACCATCCCTCTTAAAACTGATCCCAAGCCACCACAGACAGACTGCACCATAACCTGCAGAGTACCATTTTACACCATACAGTGGAGCTCTCTGACATTTTATGTGCAAAGGATCTGTTTGCTATTTGGGGATGACGTTATTTTGTGAAACCTGGTGGTGCTATGACTCAGCATGGTGTAAATAATTGATTAACAACGGTAATAAAAGATTTAATATTTGTCAAGTAAATGACTAGTGTGCCATACTTTGTGTGAAAATGCGGTGTCACGTCTAAGTTAAAGCGCTGATGAATCGCTGCTCTTTCTAAAATCTTACGTGGTGTCATCCTTGTTGTCTATGATCTCCACCCTGTCCAAATACCAGCCGGCGCTGGCCTGGCTGTTGTCATGTCTGATTCGCAGCTTCTTCAGGACGCCCAGGTCGACCGCTGACAAGTTGAAAACGTCCTCCTGTGTCACACGCGTCGCACAAATCGGTGACAGAGGGTCAGGAAAGGCCACGGGTCTTCTTAGGTTAGCAGTCCACAACAGCCTCATTACTTATTTATCTGATCTTTCTTTAACCTGCAAAGCTCCTGATATCCAACAGTTGTTAAGGGGAACTAAGGCAGAACAGCAGTATCAGTGATAACAATCTCGACTAGTATGTAAAACACAGATTAAACAAGTAGATCTGCAATACATTATGTACAGTCACAGAGGCCTGAGGAAGCCTGTGTGGAAAATTAAGGTCAACAATGTACTTCTTATAAATGTTTTAGAGCTGTGAAGAGAAGATACTGCATTGTGCCCTTAGGCTTAATGATATGGTTCTCTTACATTTTGTATGTTTTTCTATCGTTACCCGATACCCAAAGCACATACAGTAACCATTATTCATTCAAGCCACATTCACAATCTATAAAAAATAAATAAATTAAAGGTAAAGGTAAAGGTAGAAAGTTATGTGCTGGAAATATTTCTTGAGTGTGTCTATTTCCTGGAAACTTCTCATCTTTAAATTAGCCACACATACTCCACATAAAACCAGATCAAACAAAAGAAAAATAATGTGAAATCTTACCTGGTTTTTCTCAAACTTGTTCAGGTGGTTGGACTTCCTCAGTTTACGCTCTCCTGTGTCGCCGATCTCTCCGTAGACGTTGATGTAAACGTTGGCGTCAGTGCCCGCCCCCCACAGCGCCCCGGTGAACACATGAACCTCGTACGAGTTCACTGAAAAGGGAAACAGAATGTGTGTTGGGTATCTTGTGACATTTTGCGTATTGATATTTGCAGAATTAAAGGGATAGTTCACCCAAAATTCAAATCGTGCGAGATTTGCACAGACACAGGCAGAGCCGTGAACTGAGACACTGGGAGTTTCCGCAACAAACAAGCTTGAAGCAGAAGTAAGCGATCCGGCCGTTTTGGCTAACTTCTTGTCAGCCGATGGAGTTAGCAGTCCCCGCCCTCGTCCCTATGTCACCATATTCACGCGCATCCCTTGGCTGCACACACAGAGAGGATCGCCCCTTTATGCCGTTCTCTCTCCTCATTGGATAAAGGTTGTAGGATACAAGGAAAGTTTTCTCCTCGGCTTACAGCAGAGCAGAGTGACTGACAGACCCGTGTTTCAGACTAAACACTCTATGTAAGTGATTGCCGTCAGAAGATATAACTATTCAAGACTTATATTAACACAAATATTCTGCTTACTTCTGCTTTAAAATATAATCGGGGCTTCAATACAACAGGGACATTACAGACGAGCACTATGGAGGTATTTGGATGTTTTTTGGTGTGTCTTTTTGGACGAAGAAAAGTGAGCCCCGTTTGCCACCGTCATATAGCAATGCAGTGCTGCGCAGAGCCCCGCTGTAACTCCAAAAAGGCACGGATGACTCTGAAACTTCTCCCAACCCTTAGTCGACATGAGGGTGAGTAGAAAATTAGTGAAATTTGAATTTTGGGTGAACTATCCCTTTAATGTCACAATTAAAACAATAATATGTATCCACTGTGTCTCACTCTCAGCACATAGGAATGATCTGATTATGAAAAGATTTTATTCTGTGGGTATTGGGGGCGGGACTAAATAAGCTTTTGCTTCTCCCGCTTTCCCTTTCGGCCATGTGTATTGTATTATTTGAACTAAGATGAAGTGTGATGATGATGATTTAAATTGACATGCCCGAAATAAACAAATTGATTGATTGATTGATTGATTGACATAGCCATTCATGCTCTACTACTTACTCTCCAGGTCTTCATTGCCCTCAGTCAACAGCTCAACCAGAATCTCCCCGTCCTCCTCGCCCCTGGCCAGCCAGCGGTTACAGTGAAAGCTGAATGTCTCCACCACTTCCCGCAGCTCCTCGATGAACTCCACCTCCTCCTCGTCTTTCTTCTTCTTTTTCTTGTCCTTCTTCTTGTCTTTCTTGGTGTCCTCCTTCTCCTTCTTCACCTCGATCTTCACCATGGCCATCGTCAGCCGCTTGATGTCCACCGTGTCCACGAACCAGCCGTCTCCGACTCCCTTCCCGTCGTGGAAGATGCGCAGCTTGTAGATCTTGCCGACGTCATGAGCCTCGATCTGTGTGGTCGGTAGGGTTGCAAAGGGGCGGGAAATTTCCAGTAAGTTTTCCAGAAACTTTCCATGGGAAGTTAAGATGGGGAATTTGGGAAATATTCCAAATTGGAAACTTTCCATGGGAATTATGGTAATTTATAGGAATTATTGGGAATTTATGGGAATTAAAGCAGAAGTAAGCGATCCGGTCGTTTTGGCTAACTTCTTGTCAGCCGATGGAGTTAGCAGTCCCCGCCCTCGTCCCTACGTCATCACATGCACGCGCATCCCTTGGCTGCACACACAGAGAGGATCGCCCCTTTATGCCGTTCTCTCTCCTCATTGGATAGACCCATGTTTCAGACCAAACACTCTGTATAAGTGATTGCTGTCGGAAGATATAACTATTGAAGACTTATATTAACACAAACATTCCGCTTACTTCTGCTTTAACTGGAAATTGGGGGTAATTTAAACAAACTGTATCATATCCAAACATAAATGTAAATTTTGTTTTGTCATAAGCAGACATCCATGCAAAATAATACAATTAAAAAACATTTCAACAGATTTATTTGTGAGTAGAACTTTATCAAGTTTTAATTCTAGTATGAACAATCAATTATTTTACTGAACAACAAAAACATGAATGTTGAGTAAAATATTACTAATTACTTATTAAGGGCCAACCTTCAATTTAGTAAATTTTGGATTTATTCCCGTTTATTCCCATATATTCCCGTTAATTCCCATGGAAAGTTTCCAACTTTGAAAATTCCCGGAATTTTGCAACCCTAGTGGTCGGTATTAGACAACGGTCAAAACCAGCAGGAGCTGAATTCCCAAGCAGACACTGAAGTGACCCAACATGGACGCAGACCTTGAAGATTTCAGTCGTCCCACGTTCAAAATTGTTGGAACGACTCATGAGAGGAAGAACTTCAGTTTTTCCTTTATCTCCATACATCTGACAGAAGACGTTAGCGTTGGTGCCTCCTGCAAAAACGTCTCCCGTCACCACGGTTACTTCATAGTTGATCACTGGTAATGAGAGGGCATCACAACACAATGACGAGAAATACAACAGGTGATAACAGTTTCACATGATAACATTTCTTTTACATCAATGTTATTTACACGGCTCGATGTCCAGGACCTCGCTGGGATAGATCTCAACCTCCACTTTCCCGTCGGCCTCATCTTTGCAGAGCCAGCGGTCACTCGGGAACATGTACTGCAACCCATGAACCGGCACCGAGATCTGCACGCTGTCCAGAAACCATCCGGCCCGCAGGCCCTCGTTGGTGTGACCGATCAGGAGACGGTTGATCTGTTGAATGCAGAAGAGAAGACATGACAGATACAGGAAATCTTTCCCGCCACATGCCATCACACTGTATAATAACAGCTAAAAAACTCTGGTCGTAACTTACAGCCACTGCGCACTTTATTTTCTACACGCACATTTTTTACTTTGCACTGAAATCAACACTGCCAATTTGTTGTATATACTTTTATACATTACATTTTATTTTATTTGCTATTGCTATTCTATTATGTATAGTTTGTTCTTTATATTCTTATTCTTTATATTCTTATACTATATGTTGTTATTGTCACTGTATCGTCACTGTGTGTCTGCGTAATGCTGTTGCTGCACTGTAATTTCCTAGCTTGGGATCAATAAAGTCTATCTATCTATCTATCTATCTATCTATCTATCTATCTATCTATCTATCTATCTATCTATCTATCTATCTATCTATCTATCTATCTATCTATCTATCTATCTATCTATCTATCTATCTATCTATCTATCTATCTATCTTGCCTTTCCGATGTCGAAGGTATCAATGGTGAAGACGTCAGTGCGTCCCGTCTCAAAGTAGTTCCTGAGGTCGTTGTCGGAGACTGCCAGGATCATTTTGGTCGTGTCCCCCTTCTCCCCGTACAGCTTCACAAACACCTTGGAGTCTGAGCTGGCTCCATTCACATTCCCTGTCTTGATTGCTACGTGGTAGCCGACATCTGTTGATGAGTGAAATTAATGTAATTTAAGTAACCTTTAAAATGATAAGCTGATTGATCTGTGCATTGTTCTTGATCTTTAGTTACTCACTAAAGAGACGCAGACCATCTCCAGCTGGAACTAACTCCCGGACAATCTGTCCATCATCCTCGTTACGGTCCAACCACCTGGAGAAAAACACAAAGGAGACAGACAAGTTCACCCTGCCAACTTTGAAACTTCCCCAACAACTGAAATATAAGAAAGAAATACATCATGCTATTTATTATTTATAACTTTTGTTCTGCAGGATTGGTTTCAGATGGAAACTGAAATGAAATTGACAGAATCTCTAAAATTCAACAAATAAAAAAATAAAATAAAAGCTATTTAACTACATACTGTATATATGCTTTGTTTTGTGTTTAATTCTCAAGCTTCCTTTTTCTCGTGAGGAAGTCACATCACCATTCTTCTCTAAAATAAATGTTAATTAATGTGACAAAGATACAACAGAGCAGAACCAGTACAAGCAACACAAAAGAGTCAACAAGAAAAGCATGCATGGTCTCCATTGTTTTGCTCCCTAACCATTCTCTTTTACCGGGACAGACAGACAGACAGGAAGAGCCTCTTTCCAGAGGTAACACTGCACCTCAGTCTGGGCTCCAGTTACTAAAGGAGACAGAGCTGGCTGGACACATGCAGTTAGTGCCTATTTGTAATGGCAAACTCATCCATCAGCCGCCTAACTGCTTAAACACTTGTCGCTGGACAGCCGGGGGATGTAAATGTGGCCAATTTACAGCTCTTATTAGGTTTCTGGAGCTGTTTGCACAGTTTTGTCCATCTGTTCTATTTCGGTGGGTCTGAAAATAAAAAATTACGAGGGAAACTTCAACACCGGTGACTATGTAACATATAAAACAGCTCAACAAAGTGTTATAGCCTTGCCTGTTACAGGGGAACTCAATAGCCACAGACTCTGGCTGGCCCTCCTCCCTGACCATCACCTTATCAAGGAACCAACCGCAGCCGCCGCCACGGCCATCGTGACCCACACGCACCCTGCGCACCTGGCCCAGAGACACGGCCTCAATGAGGAACTCATCGTGCTGAGGAGGGACAGGGAGGGAGACGACAGATTAAAGATGCATGCTAAAGGTGCATTTTTCCCAAACAAGGTGTGTATGTACTGTATCTGCTGTGTTCATCACTTACATTGCCCTTTTCAAATTTGTTGACATTGTTCTTGCTCATAAACATGAGCCGCTCCCCTGTGTCACCCAGGTCGCCGATAACATTGAGGAAGACGCTGGCATCGGTGCCGCTGCCACTGACGTTGCCAGTGCAGATGGTGACACGATATTTTATCACTTAAGAAAAACAAAATATGAACTGTCACATTATTTTCCATAAAGCACATGCACTCACTAACATTGTGCTTCTGTATATTTCATATGTGTGTCTCTTACATGGCAGAGGATCCTCAATGAGCGCTCCTGTGGCTGGAAGCTCTCTGATGATCTCATTGTCATCTTCATTGATGTCCAGCCAGCGGCCGCATTCAAAAAAATATTCATCCATCGTCAGGGTCTTAAGCAAAGCGACCTGCAGACAGAGAGTCGCTGCATTACAGGGATAGTTCAACATTTTGACAAATTGGCCCATGGCCATAATCCCTATAGTCATAGCAGTAGGTTCGTTACCTGTAATTGTTGGTGCAAGCTATTTTTAGAACGGCGGAGCAGAGCCGTGAGCTGCTCAGAGCTACGTTACGGAGGCTCATGGGATTTCTTGGTTTCCCTCATCAAACTCATCAAATACACAATCCAACAACTCCAAAACGCTCTGGTGGACAAGTTGTGACCTGCACATTCACCACGCTATGAGATAATAACAGAACTACCAGACAGAGTTGTTTTAGAGGGAAATTCATGCAAAACCACTGATGCGCGTTCCCGTCGGAGGCAGTTTTCTGGCAAGCAGTCTCTGCATTTGCCTCAAAAACAACTCGTAACATTCCGTTATTATCTCATAGCTTGGTGAATGTGCAGGTCACAACTTGTCCACAAGAGCGTTTTGGAGTTGTTGGATTGTGTATTTGATGAGGAAAACCAAGAAATCCCGTTAGCCTCCGTAGCGTAGCTCTGAGCAGCTCGTGGCTCTGCTCCGCCGTTCTAAAAATAGCTTGCACCATCAATTAAAGCTAACAAACCAACAGTGGCAATGGGCCAATTTGCCAAAATGTTGAACTATCCCTTGAAGTGTCATTACACACAGACAAATTAATACTGGCGATTAAATCAGTGACATACATATACAGTATTAAATGGCTTAACATTTATCTGTGAGAGATAAGAGTTTCCTCACAGTCTGTTGTGCACATATTCTCTTTTCAGGTACAAAATTAAGCTCTAATTCAGTGTCAGCCTCAGTGCTCAGAGGTGACATTGTACAACAGATTTAAGAGCTTACACCAACAGATCAATGAGTCTCACCCTCCCTAAATGCCAGCCAGAAAATGGATTTCTCTTCTCGTGCCAGATGCGCACTTTCAGCAGTCTCCCTATGTCTGGCATTTCAACCTATAGTCATTGAAGAAATGTGTAATTATAACAGACACAAGGGGGAAAAGAAATGTCTTTGAAATGAGCTTCACAATGGATGAAGATGCAACGTGCTTACAGGCTCACCATGAATTTATCAAGCTGGCCCTGCTCAAAGCTGTCAGAGTTGTTTTCCAGTCTGACCTCATCAGACTTGCCCCTCTCTCCGTAGATCTGCAGAAACACCTGTGCGTCCGTCCCTGCCCCCTTCACATCTGAGGTCCAGACCGACAGGGACCATGGGTACTCTGGGAAAGATTAGATTTGAAACTCAAGCACGCCAGCCAGGAGAGCACCTTTTTTCAGATAATATATGTGTAAAGAGCATTTTTTTCTCTGAGCAGAGATTTATGAGGAGAGCAAAGCAAAACCCACTCTTCTGTTTTTTCTGCCTCAGAGAGACCATCTCATACAGCTCCCTCTCGATCAGTCCGTCCCCCTCGTCCTCGTCCAGCCACTTCCCGCATGGAAACGTCTGCTCGATGCCCGTGAAAGGACAGTATATCACCACCTGGAAGGGAGACGGGTGCTCGGAGTGTGAGCGACACTTTGAGAATGAATCTGTGACCAATAAGACAAGTAGTTTTTAAGTACCTTTTCACAGTACCACCCGGCACCGACGGCCGCGTTGTCGTGCCCGATGGTGACTCTGCTGAGCGGGCTGATCAGGTCACAAATCTCCGCGTTGAAAATGTCGATGAGGCCGCGCTCGAAAGTACCGCCCTCCAGGAAGACTTTACCGCTGTTCTTTGTGCCCTTGGTGCCGTGCATGACCAAGTGGATCTTTGAGTCGGTGCCCGCACCCCTCACGTTTCCAGTCATCACTTGCACATTGTAGACAATTCCTGAGCAGATATACACAAAACTTGCCAAATTAGCGCAGAAGACAAAGAAGTGAGATATGATTAAAGGGATAGTTCAACATTTTGGCAAATTGGCCCATTGCCATAATTGCTATAGTCATAGCAGTAGGTTCGTTACCTTTAATTGTCGGTGTAGGCTATTTTTAGAACGGCGGAGCAGAGCGGCGAGCTGCTCAGAGCTACGCTACGGAGGCTAACGGGATTTCTTGGTTTCCCTCATCAAATACACAATCCAACAACTCCAAAACGCTGTCGTGGACAAGTTGTGACCTGTACATTCACCACGCCATGACATAATAACAGATTGTTACAAGACAGAGTTGTCTTCGTGGTAAATACAGAGACTGCTTGCTGAAAAACGGTCCCTGAATGCAACGCGCATCAGCGGTTTTGCATGAATTTACCTCTAAAACAACTCTGTCTCATAACGGTCTGTTATTATCTCATAACGTGGTGAATGTGCAGGTCAAAACTTGTCCACCAGAGCGTTTTGGAGTTTTTGGATTGTGTATTTGATGAGTTTAATGAGGGAAACCAAGAAATCCCATTAGCCTCCGTAGCGTAGCTCTGAGCAGCTCGCCGCTCCGCTCCGCCGTTCTAAAAATATCTTGCACCGTCAATTAAAGGTAACAAACCTACTGCTATGACTATAGTGAGGCCAATTTGCCAAAATGTTGAACTATCCCTTTAATGGCGATAAATACTGTATATCTTAGATAGACTGAGAAATGTTGTTCTCACCCATCGGCTGCACTGATCCAACCAACACATCCCTCTGTATCTTGCCATCACATTCATTTATAGCAAACCAGCGAACCACCGGGAACTCATACACTTCTTTATTCCCCATGTCATCGATTACCACCTGTAGAGACACAGGATGCTCTATGATGATGATCTTTTATGTACAGTATGTGTGCATGTCTGTGAGGATTACATAGGTTGGTACATGCCTTATCCAGAAACCATCCAGCTGAGGAACCTCTGTTGTTGTGACCGATGGTGATTTTCCTCAGCCTCCCCAGGTTCGGAGCCTCGATCGTAAACTTGTCCTCGGAGCCTCGTTCAAAGTTGTCTTTGTCACTGTCCAGTCGTCTCTCTCCTTTCATGATAAACAAAGGTTTAAGAAAACAAAATGTTTCTCTGTTTATTTATAAATCCAATATAGAGCTACCAAATAATGCTGTAACAGAATTAGATACGACAGACAGACAGACAGACAGACAGACAGACAGACAGACAGACAGACAGACAGACAGACAGACAGACAGACAGACAGACAGACAGACAGACAGACAGACAGACAGACAGACAGACAGATAGACAGATAGATAGATAGATAGATAGATAGATAGATAGATAGATAGATAGATAGATAGATAGATAGATAGATAGATAGATAGATAGATAGACTTTATTGATCCCAAGCATGGAAATTACAGTAATTATTCTCCACAATTTAAGAGAAATAATGTACCTGTGTCACCGTTCTCTCCAAAGATATTTAAGAAGACATCAGCGTCAGTGCCGCTTCCCTTCATATCAGAAGTGAACACGCTCACTATGTATTTATTTGCTGAAACACATAGGATACAAAACAGGAATTCAAGATTAGAGTTTATTATATATAAACAATACTGATTGTCAGTTTATACCGTGAATAATCTTTTGTCTAAACAAGTTATGCAATTAGGCAGGTCCCTTGCTAATCCTTGCTGAGATGGTTTCCAGGTTAAATATTCATAACAGCCTCTGTGTGTGTGTGTTGTGGTTGTTAGAGCCACATTGCTCCGACCACTCCCTAGCAGCAGCAGCAGCAGCAGCACAGTGTCTGTCCTCTGGTCTTTATCTGAGCCTGGGCTCGGCGACGCTCTGCTTGATTGACTGCAGCCACTGAGACGTTAGATCACATTGCAGCAGAGGACACATGGGCTGGTTTACCTGAGGATTACACTCTGAAGGAATTCCATTACAGCCTGAAACAGTAGGAAGATCTGTGGCTCCTCAGAGGCACCTGTGTATACACCTGGCCAGACACATGGCACTGATACTGCCAAAGTTAAAAAAAAAAAAAAAAAGTTTTTCTGTTCATCTCTTATAGCTGCTATATTTCAAAATATCTCTTTCTACTTGCCTTAAAACCCTCCTGTTGTCCTTCTGGGTCAAATTGAAACAATCTGTTCCCTTCCTCAATCCTTCCTTCCTTCCTTCCTTCCTTCCCTTCGTCCTTACTTCTCTTCTTTCTTCTTTTGATCCAATTGACCTGATCTGTTTCCTCCCTCCATCTTTCTTTCCTTCCTTCTTTCCACAATCCTTTTTCCCCTTCCTTCCTTCCCTTTGTCTTTCTCTTCCTTCCTCATTTGATCTAATTGACCTGATCTGTTTCCTCCCTCCATCTTTCTTTCCTTCCTTCTTTCCACAATTATTTTCCCCTTCCTTTTTTCCTTCCTTGAACGAATCTGTTCCCTCCCTCCGTCTTTATTTTCTTATTTTTTCCCTTCCTTCCTTCCGTCCCTTCTTACTTCTTCCTTCCTTTTTGACCCGATTGACCCAATCTGTTCCCTCTCTCCTTCTACCTTCCCCTCCTTTTCCCTTCCTTCTTTCCTCCCATCTTTCCCTTTGTCCTTCCTGCCTTCCTTCCTTCTTTCCGTTCGTCCTTCCTTCCTAGGGTTAAACTTATTATCAGACAATGTATTGTATTCGTGTTCAAACTGAGCAGCTCTAACACTCAGCAAGGTCAAAGTCCATGTGTGTTGTGTTTAAGAGATCTACAAAAATCAGTTCTGGTGATTGGTTGAGGCATTTTGAATTTAATCGATTGTTATTTTCCCTAAATAACCTCTCTGAACCTTTGTGTCTTTGTTTCGTGTGCTTGTCCCAGGGTGACCTACATTTCGGGACATCCATGGGGTTCTTGCTGCCCAGCAGGTCCCTGACAAACAGCTTGTCACCCTCCTCTCGACTCAGCCAGTTGTTGCAGGCGAAATAGTAGCGCAGATGGGGCCGGTTCATGTCGGTCACCACCACCCGGTCCAAGAACCAGCTGGCGTTCATCCCCGTGTTGTCATGCTCGATCCTGAAGAAAATCAAGAAGAGTCGTAGTGTGACATGAACTCACCCTGCAGGTAGAAACACGTCAAATGCACCAGTTCCTTTGTGTGTGTTTAGAGTTTGTATTTTATGCAATGGTTAATACCAAATAACAAAACTTGCCTTCAACTATCGGAAATATCACGGGGACTGAATAGGATTTGGGTAAAATAGCACAAACAACAACACATTTAGCACCTCAGGAAACTGATTCATGTTGATGTTAAAGCCAGAGGCCAAAAAATCTAGAGTCAGACTTGCTGCTGTTTGTTTTTTTTAACATCACTCAGGTCAAAAGCAGCAGAAATCCTACATGAACATGCCAGGAGAATAAAACAACACTTCCGTTTGTTCTTCAGTTTTTAAATTTTTTTACATGACCTGCTGCCTCATTTCACTGCTCATGTCTGGTGTTGTTCTGTGACGTAACTCAGCCTCCTCTGGAGTAAGACATTAACTCCCAACAACAGATGGAGCTTAACCTCGTGTCACTGGATGAAATGCTTTGATGGCCAGTGGCGCTGTGTGATCCTCTCTGTAAGCTGCTGTCATCCTGTATGAGGTACACTTAACTATGAAGCCTTAACTGTGATGTTGTCAGTGACCTGTAGCTGTGTCCCGGGGGAATCTTCTGCAGCCATGCAAACAACAAATGATATAACAGTATGCACATACAACTCTGAAGGTAAAAATTAAGAGACCACTTCAAAATGCTCAGTTCCTCTGGTTTTACTATTCATAGCTATGTGTTTGAGTAAAATGAACACTTTTGTTTCATTCTATAACCTACTGACAAAATTACTCCCAAATTGGAAATAAAAATGTTGTCATTTAGAGCGTTTATTTGAAGAAAATGGCAACAGGTCAAAATAACAAAACAATTCTGGTGTTTTCAGACCTTGTATAATGCAAAGAAAACAAGTTCCTATTCATTTTAAAACAACACAACACTACTTTTTGAACTTAGGAAGAGTTTAGAAATCAAAATTGGTGGAATAATCCCAATTTTTAATCGCAGGAGTGTTTTTTTTATTTATTTATAATCTTTCTTCTTCATTAAATATGATTTGGTTCAGGTGATCAGCTAAGTAGAGTGAGGTGTGCTTGTGTTGGAGTTCAATAGACACTGGAATCGATGGCTGCCATACATGTAGAGAAGCTAATTTATTAAGAACATTTTGGAGTGGTCTCTTTATTTTTTCCAGAGCTGTATATAATGCAAGTTATTACAGATCACAACCAGCACAGTGGACTTTACCTCAGCTTCTTCAGAGGTCCCACATAGTGTGTTTTGATGCGGAAAACATCTGTCTTATTCTTCTCAAATGCTGTTCTGCTTCTAAATTGAGGAAACATGGAAAATATCAGAATTTGGGAGAAGCTGATTGGTTAGAGAGAAAGAGAAAGAGAGAAAGGGAGGGGGGTGTCTGTGTTAGCATGAGAAAGATATATATATATATTATTTAATTGGGAGAGATTAGTGGGTAAAGAGATACTGCACTGAACTCCGTATCAGTAAATTACATCTCCTGACTGATCCAGCTTAAGGTGGTCTCATGACAGTGGTATAATCTGAACCCTCCTCAGGCTTGGCCACTTCAATGCTGCTGCTGCTGCTGCTGCTGCTGCTGCTGCCTCCTCTACTCCACCACCTCGCCGTACGTCGTCTACCCCTCGCAGAGATGAACCGGGGCTGCGCACGAGGCAGACCCCCTCTGCCAGCCGCAGCGAATCAGACACCCTCTTTTCCATTAACAGAGAAAACCTGCCATTGTCTCTGACCCACATCTCCATCTGTTCTCCTCCCCCTGCAATATTCAGCCCATGCAACAATGCCAAGTCGCACATAATTAAAGTGCACGGTGTCATATACTGTAAAAAAAAAAACACCGCCAAGAATGAAATACGCTCCAGCACACATGAATGCATGCCCTCATTATCTGTCCCCATGTAAAATCACCTGTAGGAGAATGATGGTGAGACATTAGTTATTAAAAAAAAAAAAATCAAACCCAGTGCAAACTTTGGAATTCATGCAATTTCACTGACTATTAATAATCACAGTAAATTTCCAAAGAATTGCATTTTTAATCTGCCTCAATTGTTCAATCGGGCAAATAATGTTTAGAGACATACATAGCAACCCTCCCTTACCTGTATCATGTCGTCAAGTTTTAAACGATCATTACACAATACAGGCAGGACCTAATATATACTGGAGTAAGGCGAAACTCCTAACTATACAATATGTTTATATCATATGACAAAAGTGACCTAATTACCATCCATGTATGGTGTTTCCCCTGCTGAGCCGGACCGTGACACAGCATGGAGATACTGCATACATGGCATGCTGGTGCTGTCTGCAGTGGATGAATGAGACCACCACAAGGTGTGGGTGACATGGTCTCGTGTGCATTACAATAAGTTGGTCTATCCTATACGCTGCACAGGTAACCCTATCTGTGAATCAATGTGTGCAGAGATAAAGGGAGCCCAGTGCTGATAAGATCCCCTGAGAGTCATCTGATCATCCTAAGAAATGACATCGTGGTCTTCTTTCATTTGCCTCTGAATGGAAAAGAAGACCGGCCATGCCACATAGTTCCTCCTTACTCCACGTATTCTGTGTCCGACATCGTAATACGACTGTATGGAGGAGAAATTCCTGCACCACAACTGAACCTCGGAGGATTTTTCACATTTCAGATTGATAAGGGTTTTGACTAAGAGGGTCAAAGGACAATTTAATTTAGTTTTCATCCTTGGCCGTGCAGGCACCAGGTTAATGTTGCACAGGAACTCTCTCTCTCTCATACAGTGCTATATGCACAATACAAGCAAACACAAGGACAGAATCATATCCATCCTTTAGCAGACTCATTAGAAAATACCTCTTTTCTGTGCTGAAGGATCAGAGAGGAATAGAAAAGATTCAAAGTTAACAGCTGACATTGAAAAGGCGTCACATTAGTTAATCTTACTAATTATGACAACAGAATGAACAACAACTGACTCAAAGGTGCTGTGTTATACATGCAGTCTGATATGACAAGTGCAAACAAATCAGGGCCATTCAGATCTGATTCATAGTCTTAAAGACAAAGTATGTATTACTTATATTTCAGTGACATCAACATTAATCCCTTTAACTCACTTGCTCGCCAGGTGAATCTTGGGCGTGACACCAAAATCTCCAAAAAGAGTAACAAACACATTAGCATCAGTCCCCGCTCCTTTTATATCACCAGTCACAGTGACCACTTCGTACACTGAAAGAGAAAGAGAAAGCAAAATGGAGATTACAAAGACACAGGGAGATTAAAATGTGCATGGTGTTTCCCATTTTGTTAAAGCATCGTCTGAAATGTTGAGAGTGTGTGTGTGTGTGTGTTGGGAATGAATTCTTCTGATGTCTGGAACAGACTACTTTGATGAGTGAAAACTTGAACAAAAGGACAAACCCCAAAGTCACATCCTCGCACAGTGTCCAATAATCTATAAACATTTGGGAGCATTGTGTTTCCTTCCATGCGCGGTTGCCAGGGAATTCAATGCGGCGAATCTGCAGTGAATCCATGTCTGGTGTGATAACACCAGCCAAGCCTCTCTCACATTTCACAAATGTGTCTCTCTGGGCCACTGGGCTGATGGGAAGGTAAACAACTCAGCAGTCTGTAAAACCTCCCTCAGTTTGTGTCATTTAAAGTGTTTCTATCTGACCACACAGCCATTAGGGATGGTGATGAGCAGTCCTACACTTTGGTCAAGACTAAGATATCTTATTTAATAGATGAATAGATGAATTTGGTCAAAGCATTTACATCAAGAATGAACACAAATGACTTTAGTGATCCCTTGATATTTACTTTGTAGCACAATAAATGTGACTTTGTTAGTTCCCAGTGAAATATCTCAACAACTATGGAGGTAATCAAGTGCCATGTATGTGGTGTAAGTATGATTTATAATTAATGAAGTGATTCTTTCATTTTTCATAGGTCGCCACAATCAGGGGAAACATTCACTTTGGCCAATACTTTACTTTTGACTGATTATTCCCATCAGCTTCAGGTGTACTTTGTACTAAACCACCACAGTAAACATGAACATGCAGCTAACATTGTCATTATCAGCATGTTAGCAAGCTTGTGTTGCCATTAAGCTCAAACCCAATGAATGAATGAAAGATTTTATATATTGATAGATATGTTTTTCGTAACATTCAAATTGGTTCATGGTGAAAACCAAGATCAACCCTAATCCTCTACTTTTTATCAGTCTTTTTTTTTTTTAACTCAGCTTATGTCACTATGAATCCACTGAGTTCATAGTGACTCATCAAATTATTTGTAACTCCAAACATAATTTTGAAAGTCACACCTGTGCAGCAGTCGTTGTTTGAGTAATAACATTAAATGTTCATGAGGGATAAGTCGGTGCATAGCCTAGCTGTTGCCTGTGACTCAATACCTCGGCGTATACAGTGGTAATTCTATAGTCCTACTGCATTACAACATGTGTACGTAAACTCCTGTCCTGCTGCGGTTATGTAATTGTCATCATTATGTGGACTTAAAGGTATGTGACTTGAGCTCAAATTTCTCCTGGCAAGCTCAACTGGAGAGAAACAAAGGTGTGGTCCGGTCTGTGGACTGCTGCAATGGTTAAGGCTCCCTCTCTGTGGGATATCTAGTGTTCAAGTGGAGCAGGCGAGAGTTAAGTTAAGGTTGTTGAGGTTATGCAACAAAGGGATAACTGTTCAAATTTGAGTGGACAAATGGGTAAGAGGGCAGGAGATATAGGACAACCAGATAACCTAAAGACATCTAGGAGAAGGAGAAGAGAAAAGTCAGAGGCCTGATAAAGTGCAACTTGACCATAGTGGATAAGGCAGGGTCATGGATACCTAATTAACAGTGAGCGGGGCCATTAAACCCAGACTGAAGAGAAAGAGAGACACCTGATAAAATCAGATAGACACTGGCCTGGTAAAACTGAGCCTCGCTAAACTCTTAGCGTGTCAGAGACCTAAGTGAGTTACAAAGACTGTTAGACTTTAAATTGCACAATGATCACAAGCTAAAAACTGCATTAGCAGCAGTCAGTTACTTCATGGTACCCATTATTCAGCTATTAAAATGCCAGACAGTGCACTGACACGCCGACACGCCACCTTTTCTGCTCTCACTTTGACAACCTGAAAGGAAAATGAGATGAAAACCTTTTAGGTCCAGACTTTTTCTTATGTATTTATGCGCAGTGTTCTCATTCAAAAGACCTTTCAGTGCAGCTGAGTGCTCCACTCTGCAAATGGTACTAATTTGTTTTGCTAAATATGTTTTGCTAAATATGTTTTGCTTTAAGAGAGTTTTTAATGCCAGAGACCAGTTTCCATTCAAAGTCCTACGTCTGATTGGACTATGTAACAAAATCACAAGCAGATTTTATATTTTGGAAAACATTTAAAATCCAGTAAGAACATTTAGGGCCAGAGAATAATCAAAAGTCCACGTGCTGAATTTTTCTGGGGCTTTCCACTCCAAACAACATTTGAATGCATGTCTAGAAGAGCAGTAGCAATATTGGTAGAACATTGGAGTGAATGCTTGCATGTCTTTTCTGATTATTGACAAGTTTCCCTATGTTCAGGTTGTTTCATGTAAACAATAACCAGAGGACACTAAGAGGAAGGGTTCGTAAGGAAACAGTGTTTAAAGCAGAAGTAAGCGGAATGTTTGTGTCAATATAAGTCTTAAATAGTTATATCTTCCGACGGGAATCACTTAGAGTGTTTGGTCCGAAACACGGGTCTGTCAGTCACTCTGCTCTGCTGTAAGCCGAGGAGAAAACTTTCCTTGTATCCTACAACCTTAATCCAATGAGGAGAGAGAACGGCATAAAGGGGCGGTCCTCTCTGTGTGTGCAGCCAAGGGATGCGCGTGAATGTGGTGACGTAGGGACGAGGGCGGGGACTGCTAACTCCATCGGCTGACAGGAAGTTAGCCAACACGACCGGATCGCTTACTTCTGCTTTAAGGCTACAATCTGAGATAAACATGAGAATTGCAGCATATTTGCATCCTTCCTCCTTCCTTCCACTCAACAAAACAAAACAAAAAAAAAACATACAGCCCCCATGCAGCTAGGGTATTGTTGTCCACATTTTCTGAATCCCTGCTCTTGCTTTAAGAAAAGCCCTCTGGCTCCCTGCCCTGCCTCTGGCCCTGGTGTTGCTCCCAGCCCCTGTGTCTGGGATGGCAGCCAGCACCTGTCTGCCCCCGAGCCTCTGTTTGCCTCCATTCATGTGGAACATAACTGAGCTTTCACCCAGGAACAATCACAGAGGGAGTTCCCCGGAGTGGCCCTGTGCAGAGCAGAGGGCAACTACAGGAAATCTGCAGTAGAGGTTTGACCAATTAGCTCAGCCCAGCGGGTTTATGCCAGACAACCAAATACTTATCTTAAAGAGATGCATTGTGGTCTCTCTGTCAGACCCTTACCTTTCTTTTTGTAGTATTCATCCTCGTATCCGTCTGATGAGTCCGTGTGGTAGTTCAGCAGCTCGCTCTGATAAAGTGCACCAAAGTCCACCTGTTTATTTTTGGATTTCTTCCCCTTTTTCTTTTTGTCCTCATCGCTGTCCCCAGATCCCTTCTTTGCCTTCTTCTTTTTCTTTTTCTTCGAGTCCTCCTCTTCCTCTTCTTCCTGCTCCTCGATCAAGGGCTCCTCGTCGTCATCGTCGTGAGATTTCTTCTTCTTCTTGCCATCTTTAGATTTTTTCTCCTTGGAGCCCATCGCCTCCTCTCCTCCCTCCGGGTTTTCGGCCGAGGATTTCTTCTTCTTTTTCTTCTTCTCCTCCTTCACTCCCTCAGTCACTTCCCCCTTAAGCTTCTCTGATTTCTCCTTTTTGGAACTGGTGGTGGTGGGGTCGTTGTTGTTCTGCTCATCCTCTTCAGCTTCATTTTCAATCACAGCTCCAGCCTCAGAATCATCCTCTGGTTGTTTCTTTTTCTTCTCCTTCCTCTTCTCTTTTACTTTTTCACCCTCTTTTTTCTTCCCCTCTTTCTCTGTGGCCTCCTGACTCTCGGAGCTCACGGCGCTCTTGTGTTTCTTCTGACGCTTCTCTCCTTTTGTGGTGTCCCCACAGGTCACACCGTTGCTCCTCTCCTTTAACTTTGGCTCTGTTTCCTCCAATTCGTCATCAACCTCTTCGGTTTCCTCCGAAGCTGTGGATTTTTTCTGTTTCGACGGCATCTTTTATTCATTTACTTCCCTGGCCTTTAGTTTCGTAAGTGCTGCCTTGAGTTTCTAATGGTGTAAGACAATTCATTTGACCCTTGGCTGCGAGGTGCTTCTAGGATCCAGAGGTGCACGGCGGCCTGGGTGTGTTCGGCTGAAGGGTATACCGACTCTGGACATGCGGATGGAGTGACGGCTGCCTGGATGTCACCTACCTGGGCAGTAGCTATATGTCCATACAACCAACACACACTACTCATGAAAAATTACTGTCACCTCAGCACTCACGTGACCCATGGGAGAAAGCCCTGTGAAAAAGGAGCCTTGCACAGAGAACTTATCCTCTCTGCCACGGCACTCTCCATTATTCATGGTGTCGGGATCGCTTTACGGGCCGGGGGCGTCTCGCTTTTACCTGCAGTCGCACGAACACAGACAGACAGACACGCATTTATAAACACACATACAAACTCTCCCTTACAACTACTCCCTTTTCTGATATAACCAAGTCTGGCAATCAGTATGAATCACGATTACAAGTCCTGAGAAAGAGAAAATCATGACTGACAGCAAACTGTGGCTCAACTAAGATTTAGGGATGAGTTGATATCAGCTATGATTTATTTTCTTTGAGGCAGTTTTCCGCCAATGTAAATTAATGTAAAAGTTTTGGGGAGATACAGCTTTCTTTCCAAGAGTAAGTAAAGAGAATTAATACCACTTTTATCTTTGCACAATGAATACACAGACAGCTCCGCTTGAGCATGAGTTTACTTAATAAACTTATGATAAATAAAGAAAAACTGAATATTTGTATTACATCTTTCTTTAGCAAGTAAGAAAACTGCTCTGTGCAAATATTTGTTGCAGATCCGTCATACATCTGCACCTGACTACGAGCCAAATAATCCCATTAGTCTTATTACTACCACCTGCCACCTGATAATGTAGGCATCAAGGGGAAGGGCAGAGCCTGGTCATATTGATCTTTCAACATCAGGTTACCCATAACAGTGGAGTCAAACTTCATTTGACACAGTGAACCCTCGACAATAAGATCACTTTCACATTTATTGCGTTATCTTACAATATTTTTCAGTGTGGTCTAATATTTTGTGTTTTTGTGTGTAATTTCTGTCGACAACTAGAGGAATTCTTCATAACTACAAAAACATTGCCAACGTGTCTGGCAGTAGCCTATCTGCTGCAGTCACACATAACTTACACACATGAATGCAGACACTAGTGGCAGCAGGCGAAGGATAATTCCCATTCACTTCCAGTTTATGTGAACAAAGGGGCGAAATACAACATTACTTACATGGCTTCGTGTGACGGAAGCAAATCAACAAAAGAGTCGGAAGAAGAAGAGGCTAAAGAAGTACCAAGGCGTCCAAGCAAGAAGAGTCTCAGAAGAGAGTCAGAAGAAAAGAGTCAAAAGAAAAAGAAGAATTAGAAAAAGACGAGGCGAAAGTACCAAGGCGTCAGGTAACCTGCATCATAATATACACAGCCAGACCGCCCTCCCTTCTTATCTTACCGGCTAGCGAATTAACTCTGTCGGCTCGATGTAGCATTAGCTTGATTTAGCTCCGGTGTTCAGCCTGGTTTCCATGAGAACGTTCACACAGCAGTTCCAATATAGAACGTTCACACACACAGCAGTTCCAATATAGAACGTTCACACAGCAGTTCCTCGTGCTACGTTGAGAAGCTCTCTACAGCCTAGGGAGTGAAAGTTTGCTAGCAGCATGGGTTAACAAACATGTAGGCCCTGGCACAGACACCTTGATCCCCTCCACCACCACCTGTGTTCCTGTGTTGGTGGCCTCAATGCCAACGGCGGTGCTGTAGGTGCGTCCACTGGCTTTCCTGGGCCTCCACGGCCCGAGCTCGCGCGGCAAACTTCGCAGTTGTTAACGATACGGTTGTCCACGAGAGTCTGTGTCGGCCGCACTGGGGCACATTAACACAGTTTTCAGTCCCACCAATCATTCCGCATAGAAAAGCACACCGAAAGCACTGTATATTTATTTGGAGAGGCTGTCGTAAACATCTAGGCCCAAGTGTAATATAAGCTAATTTTGCTCATAACAGTAGTAGGCTAAAGCAGCAGTCATGGTAGCCCTCCTCCAAATTGCTAACTTAGCTAATGAATATCCAGTTAAAAGCTACTTTCCCATAAAGTTTAACCAGCTACATGCACAATTAAATTATTACTATTGCTTATTTAATCTTCTAGGCTATACTTTTTGTTATTTCAACTTCACTTTTTTTTTTTTTACTTTTTACAATGTATATTGTATGCCCATTAGCTAGTGTTACATTAACAACCACTGACTGTTTCAACTCAGCTGACATGATGTGGACTGAACATGGATATGCTAATGCTTAGGCCTACATTTTTTCTTATGACTACCACATCTTGTCTTAGAAGAACTACAACTAATCTGGCTGATCCCCACTCATACACAACACAACAATAATGAATGCATGAACATACAAGTGAGAAAAACCAAACAAGTTTATTTACAAACACAATACCAGTATAAAGAATAATCCAGAGTCAGTTAAGAAGCACTGTGTTTCAAATTACCTCTTATGCTACCTTTAACCAGTTCCTTTCCTGTTTCCATTCCTTATTCAGTTGTGTCTGTACAACAATTTAGTGGTCAAACCAATTTTTTTTGGTGTTCATATTCGGTGAACGTAAGAGTCTATACAAATGGTGATAGGAACAGCACGTTTGAATCTTATAAGCAATGTTGTCCTTGAAATACAATGGAAAAATAAATGACAAGTGCACAGCGCAAGCATGGACAGATGATAAGTGACCAAAATATCAATTTACAGTCTCTTAAAACCTTTTGCAATGTACAACTACAAATAAACAGGGAAAACACGCAGCTTTCCAATGCTTAAAAGCACAGTGCTTTCTCAAGTGCAAAGGGGAAAGATAAATAATAGGAGTGTTCATAAAAGTATCGGAGCACTTTACAAAAGGGCAGCAACCATCTTCATTCTTGCATCTTTAATAAATGAAAACTGCATCCATTACCTATTATACAATTCACATCCACGGAGCCATTCATCTCTTTGTGATAAGGTTCGTGTATACACCTCCAAAAGCACTGTGAGTTTCAGTAGAGGCTCAATAGTGTAAACATATTTAAGTGATCATTGAAGCAGGCACACACAAAGCCAAGTACAGAGTAAGGTCATGCAGAGCATCACATGAGTATGAATGGTGTTCACTAGGAATAAGACGTCACTAATTCCAATAGAGTAGAAGCTAAGAACTGCACATGAACGTCTGTACCTTAGAGAGTCCTACATGTCTTTGATTCAAGAGATCAACTAAGATTTAGGTTTGATTTCAGTGTATTTGAAGATTATGCAAAACACCTATAGGTGCAGTGCATAATATCGTATAGAGAGGGGTTTGATATCTCATAAGGCAGCATGGCTTAAGACATGAAAGATGACGAGAGGCTGGGTTGCTCAACGGTGCTCTGTTGCTTTACAAATTGGATGGCCTTGAAAGGTTTGCTGAGGTGGTGTCATTGCAAAATATTTATACGTAACGAGCCAAAAAATAGGAGGAAAAAATAAAACATCCCCACTTCTTCTCATACACCTTTTGTTTTTTTTTAACCAGTAAATTTTTAAATGGGAGAAAGTAGGCCATTGAAAACAGGCCATTTTTAACAGTGTTTTAAAACATTCACCCAATGAATCTGGTGAATAGGAAATAGATTACAAAAGTAGACAATGGTTGTTACAATTTTATCCTCTTTTTTTTTTTTAATCTTTTTTTTCTTCTAAATATTAGCATAATATCAAGGTTCAGGCTTTGTTTTACACAAACATTAAAAGCTGCCACACCCACAGAGTGTCCAAGAGAAAGAAGAGAGGGACAAAGGTCGGGGGGGCACAAAGACACCCACTGCGGCCTCGTTTCAGCATAAATACCTGTGCAACGTTGAGTAGAAAACAACACCTCTGTACAGCAGAGCCACTAGAAAACTTCACAGAAACAACACTCATCACTATGAAGACCACTTTTCACATTAAAAATAAACATCCTATGGCCAGAGATTCAAAGACGTCGTCCATAGTGGTTTGATTGGCTTTAAAGAAACAACTTAAAATACGCATCAGAAAGAAAAGTACGTTGGCAATTAAAGCAAGCAACCTTCAGTGAGTGGTTGAAGAAGTGTACACTCTGAAGGCCAACTCTCTTTTTAGGAAATAGTGAACCATCTCTTCACTGAAATGAAAACACAACAGGTAAATCTGCTTTAAAAGAAACATATTAAAGATCAAAATGTTGAGAGCTTCCACATTAAAGCAGGGGGAGTGGGGGATCACGTGCACGGCACTGTGTGTACATTGATGATCCCGCGGGTGTGCATGTGAATGAAGTTGAAGATTTCATGGGGCATGGCGTGGAAGCCCGGCCGCGGCTTGACGTTGTCGTAGTAATGGTGGGTGATGAAGATGCCGGAGGGGTTCATGGGAAACGCCCAGAAGCCGTAGAGGTGGACCTCCTCGCACATCTCCATGGCGGCGGTCACCAGCATCAGGCCGCTGCTGAGCCGCTTGGCCCGGACGCCCTGCACGGCCCAGAAGCGCTGCACGTTGAGCAGATACTGTGGGTGGAAGAAGAACACGCCTCTCTGGGAGTCAAAGTCGTCCAGCATATACTTGACTCTGAAGGATACGTCGGTGTTGCGGGTGTTGTAGAACGCTGGAAGCACCACGGAGGAGTTTTCGTAATTCTGGAGAACTTCGTAAAATGGCCGCCGCCATTTCTCCAGCTTCTGAAATCTGCACAGGAGGGAGAGACAGAAGAAGATCTAAACCCCAAAGGAACTGAAGACTTAAGACACAGACAGACTGGAGATTTACAGTACCTCTCTGTAATTATACTCGGATTTATTGTCACCAGATCTGTTTTAGTGCCAACATCAGCTGAGTACTTGTCATTAATGGGCGGGATGTTGCACCTGTGAAAAAGGAAATGCACTCATGAAGGAGTTCAAATGGATTTGATCTGACCTGACACAAACGGACCAAAGCATGCTGATGACACACAATGTAGGGCTGCACAAGTAACCACAGAACAGATGTGATCAGTACTCGGGTTTCTAAGGAATTAAACGGTTTACTTTAGCTTAATCAGGCGCGTCGCACCTCAGATTTCTTCACATGCAGGGTGAATAGTAAGTATAGTAACAAACCTTAAAAGAAAAAGAAAAATCTAAAATATGTATGACATATCCACATATGAAGCATTTTCCTACTGTGTAGAAGAGTTCCCTGGGTGCCACTACTTCAGATCATAGTGTAACATACTGTAAGTGGCTTCTCCTGATTTCCATTGGATTTATGAAAACTTATATTTGCCTCACAGAACGGTTAGCCCTCATCCTTAAAGTCATTTCCCTTATTAACTGGGAATAGTATTTAAAAATATAAGCAGTGAGGTAAAGATTTTACCTCTTGTCCAACATACAAAAGTGCTTTATTGTTTATCCATGTCTTCCGTTCTGGGGATATTACTTTTAAAATGGAATAAGCACCTTTAGCCTTGAGCACCAGACTTTTAACATGATGTAATGCGCATTTACGATCCTGTCAGTTCAGCCCCTTAATTTATGATTATTGTCTAGAAATGAGAGTAATGCTTTTGTCTTCTTCTCTGAAAACAAAGCAGCCATCGCTGTCACTGTAAACAACATGGGAGGCAGTCGGGCGCAATTCTGCACTTGCTGCATTTAGTCGCCCCTCTGGTGCAGTAAATCAAGCTGTCCCTGCTTAACAATAAAATGCTGCCTAATCAGAGATGAGAGCATTTTAACTACTAGGCTTTACTGGCAAAGGCTCAAGTGTAATGTTTCAGGATTTCCTATGCAGCCATAAGGCTTCTTATGTCATTGCATGATTACAAGTTCAGGTTTTTATGAAGTCGGTTATTTTTATTCTCCCCCTAATGCATGTCCAATCACTTAGAGAGCTAAATTAAACGTGATTGTCACTGTGCAGCCCTCACAGTACGAACACTGAAAGATCATATCCCGTATACCTAAACACAAAATCTGCTGAGTCAATTTCCTTGCCACATTTGCTGTTCTTGATGATGCCGCCATTTCCAATAACAGCACATTTCTTGTACTGTGATTTGGAATACGGCATGTCCTGGATGAAACAGACAGGTTTTTTATTAACGGCAGATAGACGGGCGCTTTGAATCAAATAGATTGTATCACCAGGTTATAAGGTACAATAAAAAAAAAAAGGCAATTTTCAGGAACACTCATAAAGGTTTAAATATGTGAATATGCATCAAGCAGGATATAAACTTACATCAGGGAACATCTTGAAGACCTCGGTGGTGATGGGGAGAATACCACTAGTGTCCACTTCGTACCTCAGCTTGGTCCCTGCAGGCGTGTTCCTCTTGGTGGTGAACAAAAAGGAAGGAGCATTACAGCAGCGAGACAGAGACATCCTTCAGGGAGACGACAAAGAAAAATGAGTTAGTCTAATTGTAGAGGACTGCCGGCCAGCATCAAGACAAAAACAAGCCTGTGTTGTGCTGATATTGTCTTTATTTTTTGACATTGGGCTCACACTGACCCAGATATGTATCTATATGAATGATAATAATTGTAAAATTGACCATTTAATGCCCTTCAAATAAGTTTTAAAATATTGTAACCTCAAACTATGATTGCACATTTGATGAAGGTGAAAAACATACATAATATACATTGCTATTAAACCAAATAAGGAACTAATTCATGATGGTATATATAGACTATACATGAACACTTCGCATCATGGAACGAAAGTCAGCGTCAACATTGCAAGACAGGACATCTTTCACCTTCACCAAACAGCTGTATTTAATGATTTATAGCTTGAGTCTCTGAGAGCCCAAAGCTGGGCAACCTTTGAAATGGCATTGCATTTATCAGTTTGTTTTTTTATAGAATTACGAAATGTCAAATGAAAAGAAATGGAAAAATTATTCAGATTTTGGGGGACCTAAATAAAACATTAGGGTTAAAAATACCACATGGACAATGGGAAAACAAAAAGCAGCCAGACTCAGACGCCATGCAGGCTAGACTGGTTCAGTTTGAACATTTATTCAAGGAAAAGAAAAACACGAAAGTCGTGGGACATGGAGTAACAAAATCCAACCAGAACCAAGGCTAAAAGAAAATCAGAAACACGTGGGAGTAGAAACAGAAGCATAAGAAGAAATCATGAGGGAATCTGAACAGAGAAATGACACGAACAGAGAGTGAATCTACAAAGGAAGATACACATTTGTTCTTCTGCCGAGACTGAGCGATGCTTACTTAAAGTTGCTGGTCTCCTCTTTGTTCTGCTCCCACCTACACACCTGCAGGTTTCGCCATCTTTCAAACAGGTCTGAGGTTTTCACCCTGGCAGACAGGCAGAGAGACTTGTGGAATGAGGAAGGATACCCATGGCCATGTATTTTTCGATTAACCATGTTTCTAAAAGGATAGTAAATTGAAGAAACACCATAAAAACCACTCAAAAAGACAAACAAAAGGACAGAAAAATTGCAGTGAGGAGCTGCTACATGATGATGGGACCACTGACTGACGCCACCCGATCTAGACGGCGCATTCATCCAAAGACAGTGGCTTCATCATCATCAGTGTGTCTGTAAATAGCTCTCCTCCCACTGACTTTCATTTGGAGATGATTGGGAGATGTGTGTTGCTCTGGGAGGAAGAATGGCACCATTACTTTGACTGCTTGGCAAAGTGACAGCAGCTGTTTACTGCCACAGCTCGAGAGGCTCACAGCCCATCGTCGAGCACCCAGAATGCATTGGACAAAAAAAAAGACTCTTTGATGCATCGAAAAGGTCAGTGGACAATGATCAAATTCATACAAGAGGGAAGATAATGCCCAGATCGCCGTCAGCATGGTTGGCCATTTGAAGAGTATAAAAAATGGGGCTCGTTTATCTACTGCATGATGTAAGAATTTAAGCTGACTGCAATTACTTTGCATAACCGTCAAAATCATTTCCATACATCTGAAAAAAAATAGCTGGATGAAACTAACAGAAATTTTGTATTTCCGTCACTGTTTTCCACCGTTTCAGGTTCGACTGGACCTCTTTTAAATGACATTGTGGCGTCACAAGGAGCTTCATTTCTAATATTCGACAACAATATTTCCATGAGCATCTATTGACATTAGCATCATGGATTTAGTTGCAAAGCCTAAAGGCAAGCAGAAATGTAGCTTTTATTTATATGTTCCAATGTTTAAAGCACATTTTCAAAGAAACTTGTAATGCAAAAATGAACACTCACTCATTGTGTAAAGTTTCATTGTGATAGCAGTAAACAAAAAAAAATAGCCCCATTGGTGTGTATTGTTTTCTGGCCTTATTGGCACCATAGACTTTATATAGGACAGTAAATCAATCTTGGATTGATGAGAATTAAACATATTTCCCCAACTAGGATTTCTTAGGACTTTTATAGTATGTTGTTCTGGACACCTCAAAGAAATGATGTATGGTGACAATTTTGGGTCCAAAATGAGCTAGATTGCCTGGACTATATGTGTATCGTTAAACTATGTTTAGGCTTTGACTATAATGGTGGCATAAAATTATCAGAAAAAGACAATTTACTCGTAATTATTTGTATGGCAATTGATCGTCAACTAAAATTTCAAGATTGTGACAGCCCTCTTCCTATTTGGAATTAATTTGATTGTTTCCTCACACCTGCAGCGTATTTACTTCACTAAATTGGGAATGTAATGTTCCCTTCACCTACCTGACAGGCCGTTGAGGATCACCTTACAGGAACAACTCCCACTCTAAATAAGGCTGTCCACCACCACCAGCACCTCCACCACACGTGTTGTTGGGCTTTGTCATACATGAACACTCACATTGTCAAGACTTTGACGTCCATAATCTCCTGTCTGAGCTCCCTGCATGCAGTGGAGTTGAAGTCAAAGGAGCCATCATAGTTCTCCAGATACCTGGCGGGATAGACACAGTCATCCTCTTGCCTGAACCTCTCCTCCTCTCACACACATACACAAGAGAATCAATCAACAGCATTTAACAACAAAACTGTGGAAATAGGATGCACTATATCAAACAGTGAGTTAAAAGACACAGCTAAGCAAACATACAGTATTTTATATTTAAAGACTATAGATTGACTTTATAAAATGCTAGAATATCTGAAGAGAATTGTGGGATGACAAATGACAGAAGTGATGCAACTGATTTGGCGTCACAAACAGGAGAGTAAGTTACTGTTAACTGGACACTTGCACCAGATTTTGCTACATCTTAGTCTAAACCAATGTTTTTTACTAAGTGAATAGAATAACACCTCTCATATTTTTACTTATTTAATTGGTTATGATGAGGACTTGCATGATTAAAAACTGTTGTTCTATGATTATAATGTGTATACTGTATATCAGTTTAAAGGAGACAGAAACACATTGTTAAAATGGTGGATTAGAGCAGTGTAGCATCTGGTGGATATGGGTATGAGAGGCTCTGTGCTTTTAAGTCAGGCAGTACAATAGATATATTACAGCTAAATGCAGTAAAGTGGTGCTGGCTACAGTAACATGAGGGTTTTGACTCAGTGGCTGATTTCTTGATATTTTGATACATACACACATACACAAATGCCCATGCAAACAGGTAATATTAACATAAATGCAAGACTTTTGTAATTTAAATCTCATCAAGAAGAGTTAATGCATTATTTTAAGACACATATGCAACAATTGTCACATTGAAATGGCAACCCAAAGCAGACAAAAGTAATGTCCTCACAGTGGCGGCGTGAATTAGACGAAATGGTTTCTGCAGAGGAAGCTCAGAGGATTCAGAGGATTAACGTTAAATTTGTGTTAAGGTGTCGGTAAGTTGCCATTTATCTGTGCACTGATGCCTCATTTCTCACAGCACAACATTGTATTTACATGCAATCAAAGTGCCGTCTGGATAAAATGTGTGTGTGTTGTTGTTTGTGTTTTAAGATGACGTGGGTTGATTAGAATGGAGGTTGATAGGGGAGAAGAGGGAAACCACCACTGTTGACGACATTTGACTCGAAAGTGCCATCAGCTTTGTCAGAGGTAAGACAGTAAACAGTTTTGACTTTCTCACAGATTGATCCTACTGTATTTGATCACTGAGTCCAATGTTACAGATGTAAAGTTAAAAAAAATTATTTATATGTATGTTGTATGTTAGAGCAAGACTCTGCAACTTTTGAAAAAGAAAAAAACAAATTGTTATGCTTACAAATCATACGTTGAAATGAAATATGCTCTTGCTTATTTCATTAAAATACAAATAGCTGGTTTGCTATTGATATAAAACCCTGATATTTGTTGTCTAGGTGACATTTGGCAGGTATATTTTTGCAGTTTATTAGATTATTAAACAGAATATCATGAAATGATGATTCAATGCACCTTTATCTTGTGGCCACAGTGGGCGCTGTTTAGCAAAAATTACACAGTCTCCCTCTAGTCATGCTAATCCAGGTTACATTTTGTATTCCAGTAGGCAAAGGTTCGTTGATTTAAGTTACATTACTTATTTTTTGTATCTTATATATCCGAGTGCTCACTTCTACTCAAAATTTAAGGATTAAGTGTAAGTTGTTGAAATGTTTTTGACTTGCATGCAAATTCAACCTTGTAACATGGACATGAGGCAATAAATAGGCCTATACTTTGAAATGTGCAATGTGCATGTTCATTCACATTGGACTAATGATTTTGTGCGATTAAAAGATTCTCACTCTTAGAGGGTTTCTTCTTTTAGGCCTAATCAATAATTTTCCTTTTAGGTCTGGGCAGAGGGCCACATACCTGTCATCTCTTTTGTCTATATTTAATACCTTTGAATAGGATATTTATCCTGAAGACACTTCAGGCAATTTTACTTCGATTAAACTGAGTAATATAGTAATCATTATTTCAATATACTCTTAATAATGTATAGTTAAATCTTTGATATCTTCTAAATTTAGATGTATATCCCGTGAAGTGATACAAGGGGATTTGATGCCAACATGGCAGCGATTGCAGGGTGTGTTGTTTTTTGTTTTTTTTAGAATTAATGTCAGTCGGACAGAGTAAATGATGTGTGGTGTTTTGAAAGATGGAAAAAAATGTAACATATTACCTGAGGCTGTGGAGGTAAATGAGATGATTAAAAAAAAAATGAATGATGCTTATAAAAGAACACATCAAGCAATACAATGGAGCAATGCGTTAAAGGAACAAGATGCTGGGATGAAATCGTACAAATAAGGAACGATGAAACTGGTTGTCTACATCCACCTGATGATGCAGTATATTTCTGAGGTTTTACCTAGAGGAGCATCTGTCTTATGTAATACATCTGGCACTTTGAATATAGGGCTACTCATGCTTGTTTTAGCTAAGATGATGAAACCTTTGCAAGTGTTCTGTGTTCACTTCTAAAAGCAAGGCAGTAATTCATTGATGAGATGAGTTTCATCTCTTATGGCAGCCTATAGTTTAATCATGTAATGCTGGTTCAGAACCAATCCAGGATGAGAAAGAATAACCAGCATTTTATCATAGATGTTGAAATCTACTGCTCAGTGCAATGAGGATTTGGATTTTGGAGGGGAGGGGGAGGTAAAAAATCTGGTTTGTTCCTGTTTTTCTAATAAGGAAAGTAAAGTGGAAAAGGGGATAAATCCAGGTCGCAGAGAGAGACAATGCAGATGTGAGAAGGGGGAGATAGGGGGGGAGCAGAGAGAAGTGTCCACACTATGTACATGGCATACACACAGAGCTGTGCAGAACACATGAGACACAGGTTGAGAAGGACAAGGCATTTGGAAAATGGGTGCTGGATGGGACACAGAGGTACGAGGAGAAGCCAGTACATCAACAGGAGACCGTGGTTCAACCAGCTTCTGGAGGGGGTTGGGAGGGTGGGGGGAGTGGGGGGGGGGGAGGTGGAGTGGGGTTTAAGGATCTGGGGGTCGAGGTGGACGGGGGGGCAGACAACATGCAAGAGCAAATCTGAAGTGCAACCACCACTGAAAAAATATGAGAGTTTAATACCCTTCAGACTAATGAAAAAGAAAGAGGCATTCTTGGGTTTCTGTGAAAATACTAAAAATGCCTTCAAACTGGCCTACCTTTGAGAGCGTTTTTTTTTCTTCTTAATATCGGCTAGGCAGGGTGTGACTATTACGGAGAGCTGTGAATCTGGCTGAAAATTCTGACGGAAACATCTGTCAACATGCAGACAGGTTAAGTTAGAGTTAAATGTGTTATGTGGTCCTGTGACATCAGTTCCCCTGCTATCTTCCTAAAAAACCTGCAGGTTTCAAAACAAGTACATTAAAAAAAGAGTTAAAATGTGTTTTGCGGCTTTTCTTTCTACAGCATCTGAAGAGACAGGCGGACGTTAACAGCGGCCCAGTCCACACATGCAGGGCTGGGTCGTCACTATGATGGATTTGTAACTTGTATTCACTGTCAATCTATCTGTCTGTCTCTCACACTCTCTTTTCTCAGAGATGTTGTGCAGTCAGTCACGCTGGAAAGGTACCTTTTCCTTCCATTTCTGGCAGGCTTCAGAGATCCATCATCCGAGAAATTAACGGGACCGGTCCAATTTCCTGTCTCGTCCCCTTTGAGTCGGCTAAACTGTTGCGCACTAGTAAGAAAATGAGTCAGTTTATTTGGTATTTATTGTCCTTACTGTGCAAATGTCAAACACATACAACTAAGCCCATGTGTTCACTCAGAAGTCAGAATTGCACATTCATGCACACACATACACATATACATTAGAGGGGGAGCAGCTTTTTTGGCTCAAGAAAAACAGTCAAAATGTGACATCAGACATGGTAAGAATGGATTATCAGTTAATGACACTGTGGTTTGGATGGTTAATTTATGCTCTGCTGGGCTGTTGCCACTCTTCTGGGTGTGAATCAAACATTTACACTCTGCAATATTGGCACGCAGGAGTGTAAGACTGGTAATTCAATATATTAAAGTCACTGTGATTTAAGAGAGAGAAACAACAATGGCTGCCAATGTTTCTGCGAATGTCAAATCACTTCTGTGCAAGAAACACCAACAGACTTGCCAAGTGAAGGTACTATACTGTAAACTGGCAAATTTAGACCATCTCTTTGGCCAAATGTTCCTGGTAAGGGAGATTTTTACACTTGATGATCACTACTCATTATTTAGCAGTTGCTTTAAATCATCGGTATCTTTGGAGGAGCTTCGTAGAAGACTAAGATATTAACCGAGGTGAAGATATTTGGAGTTATCTCAAGTTAGAATAAAATAGCCTAGGTCAATCAAGCCTGTTTAAAGAAAAATGCTTTGGAAACAGAGGAGCTCGTTATCTCTAACTTTCACAGTCAGAGGAGACCATTTGGTGCTAAAGGACTGAGTACTTTTAGAGGTTTTCTTCTTTCAATAGCCTATAATAAGTTTAATGGCTACCAATATTGTTCGTTTTTTGTTACTTTAAACAAAATGCGTAAAAAAGACCAAAACCAACAAGACCTAGGTCCATCTCTCAAGTTTTGCCAACGCCACATAGCCAACATTAGCATGAAAAGCTGTTTATTTACCAATCTTTCCAAGAACCAGTGGTTTTCTTTAAGCTATCGATGTTCACAAAACAAACGGATATAAAACTTAAACTTATACTAGTGCAATCTGGACGCTACAGTTGTTCGGCATCAGGATAACTGTGCCATGGCTAGCTGGTTAGCATGCTAGCATCAGTTGAGAAAAGACTAGATAAATGTAAAACAAGTGGTTTGCTTTTCACAGCTGGAGACATCTCTTGGTGAGCAGAGGAAATTGTTTCATGCTAAATTTGCAATTCTTCTAGACATGTACTGTAGCTAGGCCTTTGTTACAGCTGTTAGACCTATAGGCCTACTGCTAATGGTAGCTATGTAGCATTAGCGAATCATTGATGGAAAGTTAACAGCGTAATAAATGCAGTTATTGGTTCCTGTCTTTGCACGATTTCTGTGACGAGAAAAATATAGAATATCACCAGATTTTACACTTTAAAAAGTTAAGCAGTCGCAATATTAAAGGATTAGTGAACAGACTAATCACATTCAATACATTCAGATATGTGTGGGCGTAGAACTTCTCCTATTATCCGACTGATTATGCAGGAATCCATGTGTGACTCATTTCTGTGAGTGCTCCGTGGGTGTTGTGCTAAATTCGTTGGGGGAGATTGAACCCTAAGAGCCTCTCTGGGTGCATTATGTGATTGAGCGTTCATCACCGAGGACTCATGTCAATACTGTGATGTGCAGGCGCATTTGGCTTCTCTGAGTGCCACTTTAACATCTAAATAACGCACTGCAACGGCTGCTGGAGAGAACAAGCGAAAAATCAGGGAGATTTTGTGCCTCGCTTTAGGACAGGTGTCTGAAATAGGACAGCTGTCTTTTACACATAATAGTTCATCACATCAGTAGTAGCCTACAACATTATCTAACATAGAACTTAATCACCACCGAAATGCAGCTCTGTCTAAAATGCAGTTGATCAATAGCACATAAAGAGTGCTGATACTTCCCCAATATTGTGACCAGTAAGAAAAACCATAATCAATCTCATGTTACTTAGATCAATTTAATGTCTTGGTTGTGCTTCATCGAATGTGAGGAGCCCATTTATCTCCCATTGACTCAATTATGAGGACAGCCCAGACAGTAATCTAAGCAGTAGATTGGGCAAACAACAGGCACAAAGTTGCTCTGAAGCACTAATGAGCTTTGATTCTGCCCCCGAGCGTTGTTAATGGGACTTGAAAGCAGCGAGGACTTTTGTTATACTGGATTCCTTGATTCCTTGGGTTGTTTTTTGTTTTTGTTTTTTTCAGACAAGGCCAGAACATTGATCAAGATGACCATTTAGCACTGGGTGTCCGCAGGTATTTCCTGTAATCCTGAAGGGTTTTATAAGTTTGATAGGTACTTCATTGTCCTTATCAAAACAGGAAATTAGAAGATGTGATCTCCCCCTCCATCTCTTTCTTGTTTCCTCTCGGCATTAGCTTTGAACAAGGGGTCACTTCTGTAAAGAGTGGAAGTGCTGTGACTCATAAATTAGACAATCACAGAAAACCGTTCAGACGTAGCTCACTTACATGAAGGCTAATTTCTTAAATGGGAGTCTGGTGTACAAATTAGTGCCGAAATTAGATTAGTTGATTGGCAGAATTGCAGAGAATTCTGATTGAATTAAACAATCATTTCCATCGGTTATTAAAATGTTTCCAGCTTCTGAGATGTGAGGAGTTAGTACTATTTGCGTCATATTGTCGTAAGCTGAATTTAGATTTCAGTTTGGACCTTGAATCAGACAAAAAAAGAGGACATTCGCAGATGCCCTCTATCCTCTGGGAATTTGTGACCTCTGGGAATATAAATATTTTCCTGAGGTTTTATAGATTGTCATAAATCGATACAATAGATTGACAAGAAAATCATTAGTGGCCTCCACATGTTTCTGTCTCTAGCTGCGAATATTTTTAGATATCACTCTCTTCAAGTCAAATAGAGTTGAAAGTTAATACGTCTGCCGTCACAGAAGTGTGTCACCCATTGTGATCCTTTAATGAGCTCCCTCCTTGTTCCTGCACTGCCATTTTGCCGTCCTATATTCTCCACAACTTAGAGAAGATAGGCGAAAGATGAGTATGATTCGTAATAGGCCCACGATGTGACTCAGTGGCCAGATTTGTGGTCAAGATTTTTCATTATTTGAACTCCACTGCATGCAACTTAGAGGAGAGCCCTCTGCCCCTCGATTTATGATACGTCTACACTATTACTCCCTGTGACTCCTCTCTTTATCCAAGCACCCAAATGTCTCCTCTGCTGCAGCCGTAGCCCATAGACATCCCTGGTATAGGTAAAACCTGCAGAGATGTGTTCACTATTCCTCTGAAAACACATGAGCATATGATAAATGCCCTGCCAATGTGTTCCCTGGCCTGCATGGGGGAAGAGACATGGGTGCGGTCGAACCCATGTGGACGCCGACCAAAGACTTGTGATTGTTTATGCATGGAGAGATATCATAAGATGACGTCTTCTCTCTCTCCTTTCTCTGCCTGCACACATACACCACCATGCAAACACATCCATTTCATCATCACCCCCTCTTTTAGTCTCTCACTCTCTCCATCTCCTCTCTCTTTCTCTCCCCCACTTGCACTGATAGGTGTGTGTGTGTGTGTGTTTGCAGAGTAGACAGACTGTAGCAAAATGGCTGCCGCTGAGCCCACTGGTTTCTGTTGTGTGGCTTGTTCCCCCTCTCTCTCCTAGGTCTGAGCGCTAGGAGCAAAGTAAGGGCACAGGCGAGGAAAAGGTGTTCAGTATGTGTGTGCATGTGTGCATGTGTGCATGTGTGCATGTGTGCGTGTGTGTTGGGTCTAGATTCATGCATCTCGCTGAAGAGGTCACAGGATGCCATGAATCCACATTGAGTATCCAGACCAGCCCAGCAGGGTGGCAGTACAGGGGGGAGGGGGTTAGCTGTGTGGGGGAGCTTTCAGATTGCAGCACATGTATGTTTGCTTTGCAGGAAGCATATATGTGCTGTCTGTATAGAAATCTGGAGGTGGGGATAATAAAGTTTTCTGATTATAGCCTATATAGGTGAGATTTTGGTTTTCTTCATTAACCACCTAAAGATCAAACATCCCGGCTTCTCAGCATCTGCTCGTCTCACACTGAATATTTTCTCTGATTGTAAAGCTTTAGGGCAGGGGCGCTCGCTGAAATGTAGTAAACAAAGGGCTGTTTTTGTAATTGATTTAGATGAGTAGAAACCAGGATTTCGGCTCAAGAACCTCCGATCAGGGAGTTAAATAGTGTTTCTATTGCAGAGGTGTTACAAAACTTGTCTCTGCAGTGGCACTGACTGAGTGCAGCCTGGTAGAGAGAAAATGATTTATTTAACAGGGAACCAATGAGAAATACACATCATCATAACCATGTTGCTATCTGTTATCATCATCAATGGCTTTCAGTTGCATTATGATAATCTGATGCCGCTGTAAGATGTAGGCTACGACCAGTCAAGAAGAAGAAGAAGAAGGCTGAAACGGAAAATCAAATAAAGATCTTTGGAAAAAAAAGAAAAGAAAGGGAAAACATTACCATACACAGCTGGGGCACTGTGTATGGTATGAATGTGATGCTTCACTTTCAGAAAATATCAAAAAAATAAATCCAATGGAAACTGTTTTCTATGCCACTGGGAAAAAAAGATGGATGGTTAATTGCTATTGTTCTTTGCAGCCATTAAAAGCTTGTTTCCCCCCATCCGGACTACTCCCATGTATTACCGAACAGTTTATCAATTTATCATCCATTATTTATCTTTCATCACTCAGTCATTGATTGGGATAAAAACTGATCAATAATAGGCTACTCATCACAGAGAACGGCAATAAACGCATGCTTCTTTTTCTTTTCTTTCTTTTTTTAAAACTCTGAATATATTATTATCATTACACTGTGGACAACTCTTACAAACAGAAGGGCCTGCGCTTTAATTGATATTGTTAATGGCGACCGAAGAGGAGAAACAAGCAACACTTACCTCTTAATGTAGTTCTTCCCATAGAGAATCTGCTGCAATAGTGTGACAAGTCCAAATGCGCAAATAAATATGAAACAAAGAGATCTATTGCCGAGTATATCTTTACCCGACGATGGGTCGGAGTAGCCCATTCTGCGGCGCAGCATCCAAGGCTGTCGGTGACACCCGGTTAGGTGTCTCTCTCTGCTGCATTCAGGACCAGTAGCGCAGGTGTCTTGTCCCCGCTGGACTCGTGGACATTGTCCATCACCGCCTCACTAAGCTATTATACCGCTGCTCTCACGCCATCGCATCATTGCAGCTGGATGATGAGCATCGCAATGTGTCGCTCGCTTTGTGTGTGATTTTTTTTCTGAATTAGTGCAAACCAGTAATGGCCCTGCATCTAATTCTGGCCCAAAAATAAATCACATCTATAGAAGCTGAAATATTCTGTAAAAGCGACGGATGGAGAGAGAAGATAAAACAAACATGAAATGTCTGTCCCGAGGGAAACTCTTCTAATTTCTATCGGATTTCGTGCGCTACTCGTCTCGACGAGGTGCAGTCGCTCGGTCGATCCAGATCATCCAAAAATAACGCGCTCCGTGTGCTGCTGTTTGTCCAGAATAAATCCGGGGAACGTACAGACTGACAGACAACGAATGGGCGTCGATTCCCGTAGCACGCCTATTATCATTCAATTCTTTAAATTACTGATGCGATCTGCGACAGGACGGTGGGGTGGGGGGTGGGGGGGGGAGAGAAAAAACAGAGCCTACCCCTCGCTTCATCTCAAATCTGAGCAAAGCTGCGTGACTGAAATGAAAAAGGAGGAGGATGCGCCTTTTCTCAGCCTGGCTGCCGGGAGCGCGCCGCGTTTCATTCAGATGCTTCAGTGCCAAAACCCAAGGTCATGGTCTCCTTCACCTGCGCACTCGAGTCACAACGTCTTATTATAACAGCATGATGAAAAACAAAGCCTGTGACTCCTATGTAAAGATTACATGGGCATCAGATTAAAAGTCATTCACCTATCATCTCTGATCACACCTGATATGGCTGCAGCACTGATGCATATGAGAGCATTTGCGGTTTCACGGGCTGCTGGTTAAATAACATTAATATGAAATATTCATATTCTCTGCTCAGCCATTCCCTTCTACACTTCTCTGTGTTAGTGTTTTCAAACCGCAGCTCCTTCTCAGAGCCCAAACTACTGACAGAAATCGGTCAGTTTTTCTTATACTTATTGATGACATGTTTAATGACATTGATCTCTGCTAGTGTCCACTTTGACGGCTGTTTTGACCATACAGTCTGGACTGTTTTAGCTGCATGCATGCATTAACACCTTCACAAAGCAGCAGACTCAGGTGCATATGAGTGACCCTATACTGACCCTTTCACATGAGTGCACAGAGTGGGACTGTCCTCCAGATCCTCAGTCCTCAGACTCTGTGTCCAAGTGGTAGGCCTATCTGATTTCTGCAAGACATCTCCCTCAATGTCAGTTATTGCAACAGACAGCGTCACTAGCGTTTTGCACCCAGATTGTGCAGCTACAGATTTGGTTAAGTATAAATGTATTTTCTTTCTTGCATATCTGGCCTGGCCGGAAGTGACCAGAGCAAATCTTGTGAGCTGAACATCAAAGTTTGTAACAATGTTTCACTGATATTGTGCAAGCAATACACACACACATACAGCCTGATGAAGTCCACTGGGCGAAACGCATTGCTTAACTTTTAACGATATAATAAATCAGTATTGAAATGACCACATTGTGTACGGTGGAACTCCTTCCTTTCTTCATACACACACATACACATTTGAATTCCATTAAAAAATATATATATATCTATGCTCCATCTTTTTTTCTTCATTTAGCCTATTTGGATCATGCTAAGTAGCCTACATATCCTCCTCTCCAGCCATGGCCCTCAGGATCTTAGTTGTTCCTATGCCAAATGGGATATGTTGTACCGCCAACATGTTCTGGGTCTTTCCTGGGGGTGCTCCCAGTCAAACTTGCACAGAATATCTCCAAATGGAAGAAACTCCTACAACTCCTCTCAATGGCAAGGAGAAGCAATTCTCACTCCAAGCTTCTGACTTTTAAGCTCCCTCATGGCCAGACACTCAACAAAGGAAGCTAATTGGCGCCTTGTATCTGCAGTATTATTGTCTCTGTCATACCCCAGAGCTTGTCAGAGCTTGGCTGGATTAACCTGTGAGTCACAGAAATGAAAAATGAGTTGCGACTTCCTCTTTTCTGTGCACTGTCTGTCTGTGCCTGTATCCTGTCAAGTGTCATCTACACTCTGCACAATATAGACTTTAAATGGCAGCATTATGTCTGGCCCAAAAGATCTATCATAACAACATCAGTAACAAAAGTCTTGATTTTGACACAGGTCCTCGACAAAAAGGTCCAGAATGAATATTACCCAGGGTCCTAATATTGACGGTGAGTATAAACAGAAACAACGCACCACACTCAAATATTGAACATCATTTGAGCCACTATGGTGGGGAGCAATCTAGCAGCACCATGCCCTGGTGTTTGGGGCTTTTCTCTCATTTGCTGCATAATGGGATGTAATTACATCCATCTTTTTTTTTTTTTTTTTTTTTTTTAGAAAACAACAACTCATATTTAATATACTACCTGAATTGTATGTATTATGTTCCACATTACAAATGAAACTTTATGTTTTCCTGTAGGGGTGGAGGCAAACCTAAAAAAAAAAATTAAAAAAATTCAATTTCGTCATTTGCATTTTTTTTCGTCTGTATAAATAACCCCGTGTTGTAATAATATAAATTAGTATCGCTAAAATGACATAAAACACATTTAACACGGTTAAATTGAGAATTCTCAGGGTTTTTTTGTCATAATAAAACGAGGCTAGCTGAGACCACAGGTAAAGCAAATGAAACCCGGTCACATTTCTGTGTAACACCGGAAGCCGCACGGATGTAATTTGATGCAGCGCCGGCCCCTCTTCCGGCCTCTTTTCCCTTAGCCACCGGACGAAAATGGTAAGATGCAACGCTGGCAGAGAGAAATCTGCAAACATCTCTTAAAAGTGGCGTTAATCTAACGCTGGATGTCCATGTTTCGATGTCGGATTAACATTGTTACCACTCGGATGAAGTATTTTCAAGATGAACCTTCATTTTTTTCCATAATATTAACGTTGTTGCTGCTGCTTCCGTCCAGCATTAAGTTGCCGCGGTTAGCACCGAAACCCAGCGTACAAATAAAGTTTAATTCACACGGGGGACAGACGAAAAATGTTAATATCAGACAGAATAATTCCTGTTTTAGTTGTTAATTGACCTATGGTGAATTTAACAAGTTATACGTTGTACAAATGTAATGCTATGCTAGCAGTGGCTAACTGGCTAACTCATAGCAGTAAGCATACCCGGGTATTTTCTTTATGTGTCTCCTTTAGGTGAGTGTGGGAACATGAAATAAGACTTAAACTGAATTTGCTACTATATCCCATGTCGGTATATACAAATACCCGCATTAACCTCACTAGTATATATTTGTTTATACATACTGTCACTACAAATGCTCACATGGGCCTACAACATGGAGAAATGAACACAGGTTATGTAGTGTGTGTCCACATGTCTTGGGTTTGTTAGCTCAATGAAGACTGAATAGGGAAGATTTATCTTTATTCCTGTTCCTGAAATCATTTTAGTAGTAGCTTTATTCCTACCAGACCTGTTGTCCATTCATTCATTGATCAGTATAAGATAGTATGCTATTGAACCTGCAGTAGCTCCTGTTGCTTGCCAGGTAATGTGTGAACAGCTGTAAGTTAAAATACAAGAGTTGTTTGATTTTATTTCCTTAGTAGGAAGTTGTACTGTGTATGTTTTAATCTGTCTTGTGCTAAAGAGCCTGCTGGTTATGTAACTTACACCTTAAAGTCACTTGGGTATTTTTTTTAAAGGTTGAGGACCTTAGTGCCTTTGAAACGACAATGAAATTCAATAGTTTTCTTATCTCCTGAGTTTGTGACGTTCAGTAATTGCATTCCTCACATCCAGTGTCAGGTGGTTATTGCTGCCACCTGAGCCTTGAGTCTTGTCAATGATGTCTTTAAACACAAATGTCTGAACAAATGACTTTCTGTGATTCTATCCTCTTAACTGAGACAAGACTGTGAGAACTGTAACGTGAGCTGAAGGGTTTCTTTTTCGTGATTGTTACTGATCTGTCGTCGTGTTGTTTTTTTCTTTTCTCTAGACGAAGGGGACATCATCTTTCGGTAAACGCCGGAACAAGACGCACACCCTGTGCCGTCGTTGCGGGTCCAAGGCCTATCACCTGCAGAAGTCCGCCTGCGGCAAGTGTGGCTACCCTGAGAAGCGCAAGAGAAAGTGTAAGTCACTGAACGCACTGTCTTCTTATTCAAAACATTGCATGCAAGTTTGTTATTGACCCTAAAGTGCGCAAGTTAATGGGAAGGAGAATTTCGTAGCGTAACAAACACATGGAGGTTACACGTTATGCATTTAAAAAGCTCACTAAAATAGGATTTGTTAGGAATTTATAACAAAGTGGATTACAAAATATTTTGGCACTGTAAAAGTAATGGGATAGAGAAACTTAATCCATCAAATTATTGATTTTCTTGATGCTAATAGATGTCTTTTTGTTTTGTAGACAACTGGAGCGCTAAGGCCAAGAGGAGGAACACCACTGGTACTGGCCGTCTGAGACACCTGAAGGTTGTCTACCGCAGATTCAGGTATGTATTGTCTATTTGTTTTTTCTTGGATGAAATAGGCTTAGCTGTATTAGCTGTGCTGCCAGTTCAGAGCTAACTGCTGTAAAATCCAGTTTATCTGAGCCTCACACTACAAAAACTCAAAATCTTTCCAAGAATATTTGTCTTATTTCTTGTCATGTCTCATTTCTGGTCAAAACTAATCTCTTTCCATTTAAAATAAGAATCATCACCTAAAAATTAACTTGTTTTTAGATAATTTTCACTTGTTTCAAACACATTTTCACTTGAAATAAGTAGAAAAATCTGCCAGTGAAAGGAAGTTTTTGTGCTTGTAATAAGAAAAACTTGCCCCGCCATCGGATGATTTCAAGTGAGAATATGCTTAAAAGAAGTAAAAAGTGTCTAAAAACAAGCTGCTTTTTAATGTGATGAGTCTTATTTTGAGTAGAATGAGATTTGTTTTGACTAGAAATGACCTTTTGACTAGAAATAAGACAAATATTCTTGGTAAGATTTTGAGTTTTTGCAGTGCAGTGAAGGGATAGTGCACTAAAAGGCTGTTTTTATTGCCTTGGCATCAGTAACACAAATAGTAAGATGTCGTCTTGATGCAGATACTACACATGTAACCTGTTCAAAGGCCACAATGAAGCGAGTTTGCTTAAAAACATTCCTTTTTTCCTTTTTAAATGTTAAGACATGATAAACACTCGTAAACTTGATTGTAGTAAATCATTTTGAGTTAAAACATTGGATCTGCTATCAGGTTGTTAACATTTTCCAAGCTGGGAATAACAAGCAAGGGCCCAGGATCTTACCTTAAAACACCCAAAGGAAACTTATAGCTGCTTTTCTCTCCATGATTCAGATATTTAATGTTATGGTTGTGATGTGAAATGTTTATAAGAAGTGCAGGATTACATTACTATATGAGCCTCAACAACGTTCATGTTGACATCACGTCATGATGTGATGTGGTTTGGGGGGAAAAAACAGAACTGGAAAGCAGGAATAAACAATTGTAAACAAATGTGTACAAACACAACAAGAAAAATGTTGCCGGGATACGGTAAACACAAGGCGATGAGTGCGCTAAATCCGCGGTAACCTGATCTAAGTAGGCCGTTTCATTGGATCACCAGGGATAGTCTCACTTCCACTCGATCAGAAAACGGGGCAAATAGAAAGTTAATGTTGCACATTTAAAGTTTTAAGTCCAATGTTGGCAAAGAGTCTGGAGTGGTTTTCTGTTGCCAACCTCTGTGCTGTGCTGTTTTAAGACTTGTCAGTGGTGCTTACCAGTGATGTTGAAAAAATAAATGTCTGAACAAATGAACTCCAATGATATCATTGTTTTCTCTGAGGTAAGCATCATTGTAAGTCAAGAGCAGCGGCATCAAGTTGGCACACAGGTATTTCTAGATTGGGTAACTTTCAACTTGCTTTATTTTATTGGGCAGGGAAAGTGGTTTATGATTTTTGGCATCAAGGTTGATTGGAGCTCATCCTGTTTCTGACTAAAATTCTGTTTTAATTTACTAAATTTTATGACTCTTACTGGCATATTCCAATTTTCACATGTACTCAGCTGTTATGCAATCGTGCCCAATGGGCAAAAGGTTTATCAATGAAACCTGCCCATAAAGTCTGTCTTGTGCTTCATCCAACGTGTTGATGTGTGTGTTGATGAAGCAGAAGCCAGGTTATCTCAGTTGCATCTTATTGGACATGATTGCACAAAACAACTTTGAGAGATATTTTGACGTGCTGACGTGCTATATCTGGTGTGATTTCATGTCACCTGTGACGGTTCTGATACCATGCGTGCGTGATCGGCGTTAAGCTGGAACTCCCTCTGTTTTGTCTCCACATGTCTCCACAGAAATGCCAACATCTGTTTGTAATTGGCAGCACTAGATGGTAGAAGTGTGTTTGTAGATAAACCTGTCTAAATGTGGAATAACAGAAACAGTTGCTTCCGACTTGTTCATCTGGATTTACCAATGGAGATAACGCTTACTACCAAATGATTCTGCTTCAACCTCAATATATATTGTCTTTTTTTTTCTCTTCAGGAATGGTTTCCGGGAAGGCACCACCCCCAAACCCAGACGTGCTGCAGTGGCCGCCTCCAGCTCATCCTAAAAGACACATTTTTGGTTAAATAAATGTGATGTTAAACAAGCGTTGCAGTCTTGTCTCGATCTTTCAGACTTGATGTCTTGTCTGGTTAACGGTGTCATCAACAGATTCAATATTCACTTGGTGTTAAGACTTAATTCTCACTTGGTTCGTCTGTGCAAATGTTGTGTCAAAACTAAGAACACAAAGCTGAAATAAAAGGTATTTTCAGAAATATGAGCCTTTGTATTAATGTTGGGGGTTTTCTTACAATCGCCAACCTTGGAAGTTTGTCGTCTTAAAAATAACACCAAAGATCTTATTGTGTCCAAAAAGGGTAATACTGGTGCTTTGCCATTTACACTGTTAAAAACCATTTAATGTAAAATTTACAGGAAACTGAAACTACAGTTTATCTCTTGTTGGACCAATGAAATTTCACCTTATTTGCATTTACAAGGCACACAATGTACCTTTTTTAATCATTGACAACAGTCCATTAATATAATATCCCTAACATCGATACAAGTCCAACCTAATGAGTGAATGATCTTATATTAAGAATACCTCATTTGCTAATGAGGAGGCACTGAAAGACGAAGGCCTTTAAATTGGAAATGCGTTTCAGTGCCAAACATCTGTCACAGTTTGGCATGGACGCACTGTAAATCACTGAAAGTGAACTCCAAATACCAGTACACAGGACAAACTGGTCTAGGAGACAGAACAGCATTTGCATCAAACATAAAGAGGACTGAGTGAAAACAGGGGGGCCCTCAACTCACAGCTGCTGTTAGAGAGGCCCCTCAGTCTCTTAGCAGCACCCCTGCAAAACTCACTTGGCAGAAGTGCAGCTGCATGGTCAGCTTTAAAGGCAGAGAGGCCGTTTCCACATGTCATGAACAACTAAACGTCTAAATATTTATAAGGAGCCAAACAATACTGAAATTTCTTAGATGACGAGTAGACTAGAGTAGTTTACAAATGAGTCAAAAGTTTAAGATTTACGGCTGCAGCTGGGGAACGTCGGAGCAGAGGAGGCTTCCACGGTGAAAAGAGCCAGCAGTGACGGGCTGCGGGAATTTCGCGGATTAACTCAGGATAAAATGAATAAGATCCTATTTCCCAAAGGTGTAGTGACCGGCGAGTTTCCAAAAAATAGAAATTTGGGAGTCACCGACTTGGCATTTAATACCTTCATGGGTTTTTCTGTTGTTTCAAGTAACAGTATCACTCCACTGTCATCCAGTGAATGTTTACTTTAGCTGGATCTGGCAAGTTTAACGTGATCTGCAACCTCACGCTGAGGTGGAGGAGTATGACTTCAATCACTGATAAGCCTCCAGGCTTTTTTTTTCACAGAAGCTGTATTTCCCATCACACCTCTTGGTACGGTTGCAAGGTTGTATTTTCCCCCCTCTGCATTGCCAAAAGTAGCTTTACACTGTTGTTCTCACATTTTCACAAGTTGCTCCTCTGCCAGTTTCACCACAGCTTCTCAGTTTATTTTCTGTATCATGATGAGGTTGCTATGGATGCTGCCTTTGTATAAATACTGTCAATCAAAAATGTTGCATTTTAGCTTTAGATAGGTACATTCCATCTCCAGTTGGAAGTTGAGTTCATACTTGCACATAGGGTTCATCATGTCCTGACAAATGTATGTTGACCGACCAATATTATGGCAACGAAAATGCCCATTACCTTAATTAAAATCCCATATCAGACTCTTAATGGTCTATTTCTACATCATTAGGTGTAGATAGAAATATTACAATACACATACACACTCTAGACTCCATTGACACCTTCGAGTCCCACCTGAAAACACCTTTTTAAATTGTCCTATAGTCCCTATAATACTAAAAGTCCCCCAACCATTTTATTCTCCTTATCTATTTATCTAGCCACATTGTATTTGCTTTGCTATTGTATTTCGTATCTGTTTTTTTATGTTTTTTAAATGTATTATTATTATTATTATATCACTTTAATGGGCTTCTTGGCCTCTAGGGTTGGAAGTCGTTTCAACCATTACGTCCTCACAGTCCTGACAGACCACCTCTAGTTTGATCTTGTGACCTGTGCTGCTGATGTTTTCACCACTCTCTGGAAACTAAAGTGTTGTTTGTGTATAGCGATACTCATCGGACCAGCACCGGCCAGAGAAACAAGCAGAGAAGCCTTTCAAGATGAAGCAACAGCGAAGTGGATGAGGAAAAGGGAAAAAAGCGGTCTGTTCATGACTTGGAGTGAAATGGAGTGCACTTGTTGAACAATACAAGCACTCTTAAAATGACTCAGCTTAATGAACTTGAGCCAACATTAACTACATTGTGTGGTCTGTGAATGTGGACAGTGTTTTTTTTTTTTCATTATAGTTCAGTTCAGCAGTGTTTGAGAGCCAAACCCTGTTTATACCAGCAGGAGGCGACAAAGAGCCAGAGCTGTTCACCCTGAGGGCTGAAGACACCAACCCACTTTCCCTTTAGTCTCCACAGTCTGAGGGGCAGGTAAAGGCACAGTGCCACAGAGCTGCAGCACTCACAGACAAGAGTTAACCTGCCTGGTCGCTGGTCCTGCTGCTTCTGCTGCGTCACTTTCACTGTCTTGTCTCTTCACCAACAAGTGGATCTGATCTCCTCCCTACAGCTCTGAACCGATTGGCCGGAGTCTGGATTACTGCACCTCTTATTCAGTTTTATCAGTTGGAATGAAATTCTCCTGAACCGAGGCTGCTGTAATGAGAAGTGAGTATGACTGACTGACTGACTGACTGACTGCTGCTTCTGTGTCTCGCCTCCTCCCTTGCTCTTGGACATGAATTGATATCAGTTTTTCTTTTTTTTCCTTTTCTTTTTTTTGTGAAAGCCTCTGTCCTAGGGTCAGTTTGGACTCTTCTACTGCTGGTACTGGAGCCTGCATGCCTGGGTGATGAGCTTACGTCCAACACAGGTAGGTGAGAGGTCGATGGGTTTGGCCACACACACTGTTGTTATTATTATGCCTGCATTGTAACACGATTGTGCGTTATGTAGCGTGCGTGGACTTTTTTGGTGCAGGAACTGGAAGCACATGTTCATGAGGGTTTGAGTCGAGGCGCGTCGTCCGTCCTGTGTTTTCATTATCCCTGTGGTTTTATCAGGTCTTTCCTCTGACTTGAGTGCAGTCAGTGGGTTAAGCTGCCACCACCATGCAACCAAACATTCCTGTAACCCTGATAACAAAGACAGGTCCGTACAGGCTTGATCCTGTGACAATTACATGACTTCATTAAGAGGCAGTGTACTGAAATGTCTCATCAGAAGATTATTGTGAGCTCTGATTTGGGATTTTTCCATTACATACTTCCATGAAAATGCGATTTCCAGTGTCTCCTCATGTTTCTTTGCCGTGGAGCCCCTGAACAGACTTTTCCTGCCCAACCTGTGGAGACATGCAGACTGACCTGTGCAGCTACAAACCCCCCCCCCCCTATACCCCTCCTCCCTTATATACACAATATACCATCCTGCCCTCGGGCTAGAGTTATCATCTCACACCCGTGCGAAAAAAGAAAAAAAACAAGTCTTCCTTCCTGCTGCCTCATTCTTTTGCATCTATCCTTTAGCTTTTGATGTTCGCAAAGACCTTCGGGTTAGTAGTGAATGAGAAGGTTGTTCCGGTTGAGACCCACGCAGGAAACTCATTGAGTCACAGGAGACAAACTTCTATAAATTGTTGACTCACAGACAGACGGTGAATCATTTCTACGTTTGAAGCTGTAATACAATAACGGCACGTGACATGAGGGGCAACCCCCCCCCTCCCCCCCTTATTTTGTTTTGGCATTTGAACTTTTTCTGACCTTTTACATCTGATAGCGATCAAGTGTTGTGTGTTTTCTTTAAGTGTGAGCGCCATAACCTGTCATCACAGCAGCTGGCCCATTACCTGGGTGTTCTACGGTTTATCTCGTTGTTAACATGACCCGCACATCCACACTTTGATTTATCAGTGCATAAAATCCAGGGTGAAGGAATGTCAGATACAAACAAGCTTATCTAACGTCGTGCATTAAGATGCTGTCGTTTCTCAACGTGAATAAACTCTGCTTGTTATATCATGTCGGGAGATCTCTCAGACAATCCCCCTCCACTCTGCCTCCTTTTTTTCCCCGTGTTAGTGAACAAAGGGCTTTTTTTTTATATAACTGACTTGAATGGCCAGAAATGTATTTTTCCCACAGTATTTTGTTTGATTTGTAAAGAACTGATGCACATATGTAAGACATATACAGACATAACTCTTACATACCCATGTTTATGGTTATAAATGTCAGCTTACAACATCTCCTCTTCTAAGGTACAGTAATAGTTTTGGTAAATAGGCTTAAAGGATAGGTTTATTATGAGGGAAGAACTGTTCCACTCCCAAGTCGGGAAAACAGCAGGGGAAAGCTAGTCTGGCTCCATCCAAAGGAAAAACACAATCCACTTTCCCGCTCTTGTAAAGCTCAAGAATTAACTAATTATATGTCATTTGTTTGATTTGCTGGTTTACAGAGTGGTTGTGTCATTCTTGGCCAGACACAGCTGTAGCTTCCTGCAGGTTCTGCCGGCAGCACCAGATACCACAGGTGCTGTCAGGCCAGAAATGAAAGGAAACAAACTAAAATGTTTCCAGATTATTTAAATTGTTTTTTCCAAATAAAGTTAACTACTATTTTTAAGTGTCGTATTATTTGCATCATAGCAGCAATTGTATGTTTTAACGATGCTGACAATTCTTTCTACGACATTCCTGAAAAACGAGAACTACGCAGGCAGCAGGGATTGAAACAGAATTACATCATTGACAGGTGTTTTTTTTTTAATAAAAGCATGTCCTTTGGGCTCCGTCTGTGAAATGCAGGGGTGGTTACACAGTCCAAGACAGATGTTTCTGCTGCGCCAGGATAATAATTTGACTGAGTTTCTTAACATGTTACACATATATGAAATATGTCTGGCAGAGTTTATGCACGTATCTCTTTAATCTCACATGAGTTCTTCTTCCTCTTGCTCCCCGCAGTGAATCCATGCTGTTATCTCCCCTGCCAGCACCGGGGTGTGTGTGTAAGGTACACTGAGGACAAGTATGAGTGTGACTGCACTCGCACCGGCTACTACGGAGAAAACTGCACCGTCCGTGAGTCAATGTATTCTCATCAGACCAACTCTCATTCATTGGGGAATTTGAAATATTCTCTTATTCTCTTTGTGCACAAGACAGAAGGGGTCTCGTATGGCCCCGGCCGGCGGAGGAAAGACTTTTCATTTTGTTGTTGCTACATGAGGAAATAGTGTAACACATCCTGGCTTGCAGAGTTAGGATTCCTTGTCTAGACCCAAATATTTGGAAAACCCAGGAGGAGCGGCGACTTGCCAGGAAGAAACCAGCTGGATCAGAGCTGCTCCTGCTGATGGCTCCACCGAAGCACCCGCTAATTCTTCTGGTCTGCTCCTCATTAACCGGGGCCCCTCACACACTGTAGTCCTTAATCAGATGTGATGTATTTGGCTGAGAGTTATGTAGTTACATCACCCTCCTGACCACCGTGCATCAAAACAATGAACCATTGCTATGATTGGACAGAGGGGGAAAAAAAAAAAAAGGGTCCGAGTGGGAGGAGAAGGAAGGAAAAGATAAGTTAAACAGGATAAGGAAAAGTGGGACCAAGTGAGAGCTGAGCATAAACTAATAGAAAGTTTACATTAGTTAAACTAGTCAGATACATCGGGCTTCACAATTTTACACTTTTACACAAGTCGAAACAAACTTTTTATTCATTTTATGCACTCGGTTGAAGAATTAGTTTGTGTTTCCTTTCTTGCAGCCAGGTTTAATGGTGTTGGATCCAAAACTACAAGTAACACCAAATAAAATGACCAACACTTGTTTCTGTTGCTGCGTAGCCAGAGTAAGCACGATGAGCTGTTAACTTTCAGTCATCAAACTACATTTCTCGTCTCGTGCGATGGAGAGTTAACGCCCATGTTGCATCTCCTCTGTTGACGTTTGCATGCTAACCAGCAGGACTGTCTCATCACTTCCCAGTAGCTAGTGAGTCACGGTATCAACCAGTCTGCCCTGAAGAGGTGACTCTGCTCAGAGGATGTTTTATATTATCTCTGGTATTGGAAAAACACAACGATGACTGAGGCTTTTTCTCAGGCGACCATCACCACCACTTGCTTAGTGTTAGAGAAAATGTACAAAAGCTGCTTTAATCAATTATTTTACCTACAGAGTGTTTAAAAAAAAAAAACAGAAAATGACTTTTATAACTCTCCACAGCCCCATGTGACATGAAGATGTTTAGTTATCATATGACAATTAGCAGGATTAAAACTAGGGGTGTGGCAAAAAATCGATTCATATGAGAATCGCAATTCTCATTTAATACGATTCAGAATCGATTTATAAAATGTCCCAAAATCGATTTAAAAAAATAAAACAATGAAACAAACAAAGAATTTAAAAGGCAGCTGTTTAACTGCACTATTTTTAAAAAGATAAAGAGGCACTTTTAATTTTGTTACTTAAGCAATATGTGATATTGCTTTTATGCAACAGTTTCAACAATTCCATCTAAGCATGGATAAATGTTTAAAACTCAATAGACACTTTAGTCATTCTGCCTTGCAAAGCAGACTGGAGGATCCTTTGCACTGAAGCAGAAATCATTATGAATCAAATCGTTTTGAATCTTACTGAATCTTAATTAAAACGTTGCATTTGAGAAGCTGGAATCAGAGATTTTTTCTTTTCTTTTCACCAAAAACAGTTGCCAATTAATTTTGTCCTGATCATCACGGCTCAGTTGGCTCTCACTCCCTCCAGACATGGCCTGATTAACCTTCTTTAAAGGATCACTGAGCATACGTGAAGTATTTAGCTTCTATCAACCTCCTGTTCCCAACACACTGGGTGCAGTTTGTGCAGTTCTTGAACCCTGTGATCCAAATGTGATGCAAATAAGAGACTGAACTGTCACTTTGTTTCATTTTATTTGCTACATCGCTGAACAGTTTGGAGACGTGGGTGGCAATGCTATGAAAATTTAGCCCAGACTCGCCGAGCTTCCTTCTGGACAGTGACATAAAAGGCCTTGTTATACCGAATTAATTTCCATTTTCAGTTCCCAGAATGCCCCGATTTCCAGTAACAAACGTTTTGTATTTCCACCGCAGCTGAGTTTTGGACCAGAGTGCGTCATTTCATCAAGCCGAGTCCAGATGTGGTGCATTATATCCTCACACATTTCCGCTGGCTGTGGGACATCGTCAACCACACGTTTCTACGGGATGTTCTCATGCGGCTCGTTCTAACAGGTCTGGGGTCAGCAGCAATTCAATCAATTAATTCATGCCTGTCATTAGTTCATTTGTTCTGATGACTTTTTTTTTTTTTTTCTATGAACAGTTCGGTCCAACTTAATCCCGAACCCTCCAACCTACAACTCAAAGTATGGCTACCTCAGCTGGGAATCCTACTACAACCTGAGCTACTACACTCGGATTCTGCCCCCGGTGCCCGATGATTGCCCAACACCTCTGGGGGTCAAAGGTCAGCTCCTCATTTATATAATCTTAAAGGGATAGTTCAACATTTTTGCAGAATTGGCCCATTGCCATAATCCCTATAGTTTTAGCAGTAGGTTCGTTACCTTTAATTGTCGGTGCAAGCTGTTTTTAGAACGGCGGAGCAGAGCCGCGAGCTGCTCAGAGCTACGCTACGGAGGCTAATGGGATTTCTTGGTTTTCCTCATCAAACTCATCAAATACACAACCCAACAACTCCAACTCCCAAAACGCTCACGTGGAGTTGTGACCTGCACATTCACCACGCCATGAGATAATAAAGGAACGGTACGAGACGTTTTAGAGGTAAATTCATGCAAAACCACTGAGGTAAATGCATCAGCAGTTTTGCATGAATTTACCTCGAAAAACAGTTTTCACCGACAACAAACCTGCTCCCAAGACTATAGGGATTATGGCAATGGGCCAATTTGCCAAAATCTTGAACTATCCCTTTAAAGTTGCAATAATCAATATTTATGTAACGTGCTTGGATCCAATAACCATCCAATTTGATATAAAAAGTATCAACAAGTCAACAGAGAATTACTCTGAACTCGACTTGTTTTGTGTCTTTCAGTTCAAGGTTTTTATATATTTTTTTGGTGAAACTATAAAGTGTATATCTATTAACTCACTTTAAACACAAGTGATGATTTTGATGTTGTTTGTGAGATGTGTATATGTGTTACAGCATCAGTCAAATCAAACACTGGAGATATTATTCCCTCAGTGTTTTATCAGTGAAACCAAACCTTTCACCACAGTGACCTGCATGCAAATAAATGACCTTGAACATTTGTGCAACTGTTTCACTGCGGTTTTCCCGGATGCATTTTTTTTTTTTTCCAGTATTATGACTAGAGGCGTGGTGTGTCTGTGTCCCGTGCTGTCAGTGACGTCGTTGTGTTTTCTGTTCAGGGAGAGCGGGGCTGCCTGACCCTGAGCTGCTGGTGGAGAAGCTGCTGAAGAGACGAACGTTCAGACCCGACCCCCAGGGCTCCAACCTCATGTTCGCCTTCTTCGCCCAGCACTTCACCCACCAGTTCTTCAAGACCTACAATCGCATGGGCGTGGGCTTCACTAAGGCTCTAGCACATGGGGTTAGTTCACTTAGAGAGCTTTTGTCCATTAACCAGTATAATAATAATCCACTTTATTTAGGATTTACTGTGTGCTTTGCATGGGGAAATAAAGTGATAAATACTGTCATAAGTAGATAAATCATGTTATTGTCATGTTATATAATAAAAAACTCAAAACAGTTAAAGACTGAGCACTTGTGCTTAATAAACACAGTGCAGCAATTTGAGACAATACTACAGGTTATGTGCGTTTAAAGGGATAGCTCAACATTTTGGCAAATTGGCCCATTGCCATAATTGCTAATAGTCATAGCAGTAGGTTCGTTACCTTTAATTGTCGGTGCAAGCTGTTTTTAGAACGGCAGAGCGGTGCGGCAGGCTGCTAAGAGCTACGCTACGGAGGCTAATGGGATTTCTTGGTTTCCCTCATCAAACTCATCAAATACACAATCCAACTACTCCAAAACGCTGTCGTGGACAAGTTATGACCTGCACATTCACCGCGCTATGAGATAAGAACAGAACGTTACAAGACAGAGTTGTTTTAGAGGTAAATGCAGAGACTGCTTGCCAAAAAACTGTCCCCGACGGGCACGCGCATCAGCGATTTTGCATGCACCTAGAAAACAACTCTGTCTGGTAACGTTCTGTTATTATCTCATAGCGTGGTGAATGTGCAGGTCACAACTTGTGTGAGTTGTTGGATTGTCTATTTGATGAGTTTGATGAGGGAAACCAAGAAATCCTATTAGCCTCCGTAGTGTAGCTCTGAGCAGCTCATGGCTCTGCTCTGCCGTTCTAGAAATAGCTTGCACTGACAATTAAAGGTAATGAACCTACTCCTAAAACTATAGAGATTATGGCAATGGGCCAATTTGCCAAAAATGTTGAACTATCCCTTTAATCTAGACATGAAAATATAGAATGAATTAAACAACATATACAGTACCTTAATGTAAATCAGTAGGAAACAGAAAATATCTCATTTTAGAGATTCTCTTGCAGGAGTGGATTAAAATAGAAAGTTGTTTTTATTATTGCTCTCATCCTCTCACAGGTGGATGCAGGGCACATCTATGGAGACAACCTGGAACGTCAGCTCCTCCTCAGGCTTCACAAAGACGGAAAACTCAAGTATCAGGTGTGAGACGTGAAGCTGTGAATGGAAAAAACAAACCCACAGAGACTCATCACAACACATTCTCAAGATGTTTGTGGTTTTCCTGCATAATTGGTGGTAGTTTCCGAGGGTGGAGTGGATTTAGGCCTAATTGTCTGAATGAAACAAACTCTTTTTAATTAGATTGTCATTCATTTGTCATTCCCTCTAATGGGTGCTTTTCAAAATATGACATGTTTCAGCAGGAACAAAGTCTTCAGGCAAGGAAAAGATTTTTTGGAGTCTCTTGTTTGGTGTAATTATAATTTCCTATTTTTTTCCCCCCTCATCAGTTAATTGATGGCGAGATGTATCCTCCATTTGTTGCCGATGCTCCCGTGAAGATGAGCTACCCACCTGGAATCCCCCCGGAGAGTCAGATGGCTATCGGCCAGGAGGTGTTCGGACTTCTTCCCGGTTTGGGGCTGTACGCTACGCTGTGGCTGCGAGAACACAACCGAGTGTGTGACGTCCTGAAAGCGGAGCATCCCATCTGGGACGACGACCAGCTTTTCCAGACCGCGCGCCTCATCATCATCGGTGAGCCGGAGTTCATCCCTTCTCTCTCTCTTCTCTGAGATGTGAAGCAGTGGAAAATATGAAGCTCTCTCGCCAGCAGCTGGAAAGTGCAGCGAAGCTTAGCGTAAAATAAACTAAGGGAAACAGATACCTTGTCTCTGAAGTTTGAGCCAATTGTTTCTAACGGGGTTTAAGCTAAGGACTGTTTTATGCGCGGCTGCAGTAACTTTCTGGATTCTGCTGTTTTTTTTTTTACTGAAATTCATGATGACGTCCAGATTCCAGGAAGTCACAGAACCCCTGCCAAAATATATCTGCCATTTAACACGCCATAAAGCCAGAATTTGTTAATGCTTGGGGGTTTTGCGTAGGTTAAACAAACAAGATAAAACACGTTTGTGAATGATCCTTAGAAATGTGTCGTTAAGTGGATTTTTTTTGGGATGAAGCCAGATTAGCTATTTCCTCCATTTTCAGTCTGGATCTGACAGACAACAGAATGGTATCAATAATCTTATCAAACTTTCAGATAAAATACAAAATGCTCATTTCCTACAACGTCAATCTATATTTTCTTTTTTCATTACTCATCCTTTTTTTTATTATATTCTTTATTTGCTCATTGCTATTGTCCTTGACAGTAATAACAAACCAGCAGACCTCCGCCTACACTGCAAAAACTCAATATCTCACCAAGAATATTTGTCTTATTTCTAGTCAAAACTAACCTCTTTCCACTTAAAATAAGACTCATCACATAAAAAGCAGCTTGTTTTTAGACAATTTTTACTTCTTTCAAGCAGATTTTCACTTGAAATAAGTAGAAAAATCTGACAGTGGATCAAGTTTTTCTTTCTTATTACTGTACAAGCACAAAAATCTGACTTTGACTGGCAGATTTTTCTACTTATTTCAAGTGAAAATATGCTTGAAAAAAGTAAAAAGTGTCTAAAAACAAGCTGCTTTTTATGTGATGAGTCTTATTTTAAGTGGAAAGAGGTTAGTTTTGACTAAAATTTAGACATTTTGATAAGAAATAAGACAAATATTCTTGGAAAGATTTTGAGTTTTTGCAGTGTAAGCCCATAGATCTTTAGTCAGCTTGAGTTTGAACCGGTCCTGCTGTGACTCAGGCTGAGGTTTGCGTACGTATTAAGTATAATCTCTCTCTGTGCATCCCCTCTCTGTATCCCTTCCTGTTCCTCTCAGGTGAGACGATAAAAATAGTGATAGAGGAGTACGTGCAGCACCTCAGCGGATACATGCTGCGGCTGAAGTTCGACCCCACTCTGCTTTTTAACGCCCAATTCCAGTACGGGAATCGGATCTCCCTGGAGTTCAGCCAGCTCTACCACTGGCACCCCCTGATGCCCGACTCCTTCTTAATAAACGGAGATGAACTCCTCTACACTCAGTTCCTCTTCAACACGTCTGTTCTCACACACTACGGTGTCGATAAGCTGGTGGACGCTTTCTCCCGGCAAGTCGCAGGACAGGTAATAAAAATCACACACATCAAAGCTAAGTAATCCTATGGTAGTTTAAAATTGTTTGTTGGTATGACTAAGTCTTAAAGGGATAGTTCAACATTTTGGCAAAATGGCCCATTGCCATATTCCCTATAGTCATAGCAGTAGGTTCATTACCTTTAATTGTCGGTGCAAGCTATTTTTAGAACGGCGGAGCAGAGCCGTGAGCTGCTCAGAGCTACGCTACAGAGGCTAATGGGATTTCTTGGTTTCCCTCATCAAATACACAATCCAACAACTCCAAAACGCTCTGGTGGACAAGTTGTGACCTGCACATTCACCACGCTATGAGATAATAACATAACGTTACGAGATGGAAGTTGTTTTAGAGGTAAATTCATGCAAAACCGATGATGCTCAAAGCAGACTCTGCATTTCCCTCAAAAGTGGTGAATGTGCAGGTCACAACTTGTCCACCAGAGCGTTGTGGAGTTGTTGGATTGTGTATTTGATGAGTTTGATGAGGGAAACCAAGAAATCCCATGAGCCTCCGTAGCGTAGCTCTGAGCAACTCACAGCTCTGCTCCGCCGTTCTAAAAATAGCTTGCACCAACAAATGAAGGTAACAATTTCCTACTCCTAAAACTACAGGGATTATGGCAATGGGCCAATTTGCCAAATTGTTGAACTATCCCTTTAAACGCACATAACCTGTCCTGTAGTATTGTCACAAAGTGCTACACTGTGTTTATTTGGCACAAGCGCTCAGTCTTCCTGTTTTTGTGGGTTTTTGTGCCAGATTACAAATTGATAAATTAGAGTACTTACTCTTATCTGATTAATGAGGTCGATGGGGATTGTTCTTTTACACGTTGAATGGAAACAGAAGTTATTTTAGATTTACAGTGAGGCAGCATTACTGACCATCATACAATAAAATACATTCAGTCTGTGTGTGAAGGGTGAACATTATGTCATGTATTTGTACAGATTAATCTGAGATGTCAGAAAAAGAAGTTGTAGTACATGTGTGAAAGAAGATTTCATCCGTGCTTTACATTTTTATTTTACATTTTGGTCATATTATCACATTGCCTTCAATAAAATGAAGCTCTCATAGATTTTAAAACCCTCACTAATATTGCAGTTTGAATGATGTTATGTTTCACATTTGATTCTTAATCCTTAAACCTTTGTCCTACAGATTGGTGGCGGCTTTAACATCAATGCTGTGGTGACCAAAGTGGCCGTGGACACCATCAAGGAGTCCCGCAAACTCCGCATGCAGCCCTTCAATGAGTACAGGAAGCGTTTTAACCTCAAGCCGTACACATCGTTCAGACAATTCACTGGTAAGAAAAACAGCTTTGCGTGCAGATTGCACAGCAGGAAGTCAGGAAATGAGACTCTCCAAACCTGTGATTTACGACTTTTACAAGTCCATGAGAGTCGCTGCACGTACATTCTTGGAATAAATAGCATTGAGTTGTCTGTGTTTTCATTACTATATTGCTTAAACCAAGCTTTTCTATTCCTATCCTGTGAAGTGTAGTAATAGTTGTAGGCAAGTTCCTGGTCTATAACTGTATGTACAACATATTTTACATTAATGTTAGTTTGCATCATGTATCTCTGGCACAGGGAAGTTATTAATGAGACTAAGACTCTGTTGCCAAACAGGTATCAGAGTTTTAAAACAGGTTGAGCTCAATGCTAATGTTAGGATGATACCAATGTTTACCTTATTCACTAAATCAGTTCTGCATGTTGCTAATTAGCAGCTGAGGTTGGTGTTAATGTTAGTGGTTTTTTAATTCACAATGGTACTAAATGAAAAGTCAAAAGAATCAAAGTAACTCTAAAGTAACTCTAATTCATCCATAGGGAAACGTGACTCCTTGTACCATGTTCATGCTAATATTATTTTTATTTATAACGATCACTGGCTCTCGTTTATACAGGAATCAGTTCAATAGCTGTCAGAATACCTAAGTTAAAAATGAAAAACACACCCTGACTGATCATCACTGCCTCCTGTAGGGCTGAGCTGCTAGTGACAGACTGTACATTTACTCAGTGGTTCCCAACCTTTTTTGGCTCGTGACCCCATTTTGACATCATTGTCACTGATTTCTGACAACCCTCTCTTCTGGCAGCCATCAATCAAAAATGTAGTCGAAAAATTGTAACATAAAACTTTCATTTGAGTATAAAGATGCCCCAGCTCAGATATTTTTATATGCTGCATTTTATTTGAACTCGATTTATATTTGATATTTATATTATTATCATTCCAGTCTGTTATCAGATCTTATAAACTGAGCATAAAAGTTCAGATATGTCGCTCAAATTTAAGGAGACATCTTTCTGACAGCTCTATTTCTAAAAATGTTAAAGGACCCTCGATGTAGTCGAAAAATTGTAACATAAAACTTCCATAAAAGTTTCATTTGAGTATAAAGATGCCCCAGCGCAGATATTTTTATATGCTGCATTTTATTTTTTAATCATAATTTTAAAAAGAATAATAATTAGTTGCCGAGCCCAAGGTTGAAAAACACTGCATTAAAGCAGTACTAAAGAACTTTCAGTTTTGGTTGAGTTTGGCGGCGCCTGTGGACCAAAGCGGTAGTGTTTTGCCTGAAGGAAGACTCCATTTCCCATGAACACTAGCGTGAAGCCCTGTAAATATCCTGCATTAAAATTAACAGAAGACATCAAAACTAAGTTTCTGTTTCCAGTGGATCATTTCAAAGTGAAAACACAAACATAATCCATTGCTAAAGTGCCGTTTTGCCTGTTCCCTCCTTGTTGTGACTCGCAAAAGTGAAAGTGAAACTAAGTGAGAGCAGGGTTCCTACCATGCTCCTCAAAGCTGCTTAGTGCCAGAGAAAGAGATACAGACCCCCTCAGGCCATGACAGAGGTGTCATTCAACTTGTTGTAAGTCGATGTATCATCACAAAAGTTATGAAAATATTTTATGAAGGTTGAAAAGTTACTTAGTGCTGGTTTAACTGTCTAATACTCGTGATTACCTTTTGCAGACAACGAGGAGATTGCCAGTGCACTTGAGGAATTCTACGGTGACATCGACGCTCTTGAATTTTATCCCGGCTTGATGTTGGAGAGGACGCGAGAGGGAACCATATTTGGAGAGAGCATGGTGGAGATGGGCGCCCCCTTCTCTCTGAAAGGCCTCATGGGAAACCCCATATGTTCTCCAGATTACTGGAAGCCCAGCACCTTCGGGGGCAAAGTCGGCTTCGATATAGTAAACACGGCCACGCTCAAGAAACTGGTCTGTCTGAACACCAGGACGTGTCCTTACGTGGCGTTCAGGATACCGACAGAGGAGCCGGCGGAGACACAGACAGGGAAGAGTGACAGTAAAGAACCGTCTGATGAGCTATGACCTTCTCCAGACACCAGAGGTTATTTAGTTTGAGAGCATATATGAAGATAAAAGAGGCTGCTGCTAAAAAAAAAGAAAAGAAAAAGAAAAAGAAAAGAACATGTGTTGAAGATGTTTGAGGAAAGTATGTACAGTAAAAATTTGTTTGAACAGCACTGGAGAATCACATGGGACAGAGCTCAGTATTAAATCAACACACCTCATCTTCAACCTCAGTCTCGCACTCAAACAAACACATCAGTGAGGAAATACATTTTTATTTAACAATTTGTGCCTGAGGAATGAAATATCAACACTGTCACTGTCCAGTCATCAAGGTACAGTATGTACTGTCTGTAGATTTATTTGGATTTTTTTTCTTCTTTTTTTACAATGTTATTTTACTATTTTACCATTCATGAAAATAAAACTTTAGACACAATATCTGTTACTGGCCATTTATTTAGATTGGCGGCGATCAACATCTTTGTTTTTACTATCCATTGTTCATTGAGTTTCTATTCTTTCCTCCATTTCTCGCCCACTGCTTGTCATTGATCCAGTGTTTCTTTTGGCTTGAGACTGAATGTGATGTCAGCAAAAAAGAGACGCTCAGCAGGTTTTTTTTTTTCTCAGTGAACTGGATCCCAGCAGGATTTTAAGACACATAATGAAAGAAATAGTTACCTCATCGCAACTTTGCAACTCTAATTACATATGAGTACATTTTTTCAGAGACCAGCAGCCTGAAGGACATCCACAATTACATGAATGTGATGTTATATGAGGTAATTTGTTTTATTAAAAAAGAACATGAAATAATGGTCTATTATTAGTATAACTGTACTTTTGAAGATATTTGAAAGAAAAAGAGTAATAATGAGGTCAAAAATGCCTGACTTGACAGTTTTGGAGCCACATCAATGGTTATAGCAATAATGGTGATAGTATGTGCTCTATTTCATGACTGTGTCGCCCTCTAGTGATGGAAGCTGTGACTGCATAATGACACTTCTAGCATCTTCTATTAAACAGTTATGTATCTGCAGACCTGAACCAGCTCCAAATAGGTGGGGTTTCCGAAGTTTTTCTCACGAAGATCATTGAACAGATGGTGTGAGTGACCCAGAAACACTCTTCATTCTTTTTATTCCTGATGTTCACAGGAAACAAAGCAATACAAAGCAATTTTTTATGTCTTAAAAGACAAGGGTGCACACACAGCCCAGTAAATCTCTTCTCTTCTCTCATGAATGACACAAACTCAGAGATTAGGACATTTGAGAAGGTTTCACTGCAAGGTTTTATTATTATCATTCCACTGTGTTATTAGATCTTATAAACTGAGCATAAAAGTTCAGATATGTTGTGCAAATTTAAGGAGACATCTTTCTGACAGCTCCATTTCTAAAAATGTTTAAGGGCCCTAACATAAAAGTTTCATATAAGTTTCATTTGAGTATAACTGTTCATTGTGTGTCATCACAAAAGAAAGCCATGAAAGATCTTATTATGTTTTCTTTCTTTTTTTTGCTTCATGTTTTATTTCATCGAACAATCTGTGCAGCACTTCCTACGTCACTTGCATGGACCCATGTTGCCATGTTGTCTTTACGTGCTCTCAGTAAAGTCCACATCTACAAGAGAATAAGTGGAAAATACCAAATTATGCTCATTTATGGCAAAATGTGTCTTTAGAATATATCTTATACTATCACATTAAGTAAGAAATAATATGGTTCGCGGCTTCTGGAAAGAACAACAGCCTGAATTACAACTTTGAGATGAATAGGTGGGCTACCGTTTGCTTTCGCGTGTACACTTCATTTGTACGACACCGCTGTGAACCGTGAACGCAGCACAGTCCGGGGGGCGTGGCTTGTTGTAGCCGCTAACGTTAGCAGCAGATTAGCCACAGCGAGCAGCGGTGTCAGCTGGTGACATTTTACTTACAGTAGCAGGCCATAAATTCAAGGTAAGAAGAATAACTAAATATTGATAATCGATTGTTATTTTGTGTTATTTTATAATAACGGATAATGTTGGTGTTACGTTACATTTGCGGGTGATTTAGTTCGGTAACGCTTGGGTTTAAGTCTAATGTTTACTAGTCAGCGAAATAGCAGCTAGCTCGTTTGGCTAACGCTAATTTAGCTCACTTTCACAAACGCAGCCGGAGTCTATCGAGTCTTCTGCCTCGACCTGTGTCCTACTTAAATAACAAGCTAATTGGATCGTCTCTATCCTCCATTCAGTCGTGTTTAGGTACTTGAGGGGGAGAGAAAACGATTAAGTTAACAGCTTACTGTCGACGATAACTAAACTAGCCGACTGAGCTGTCACAATAACATGGATACTTACTTATAGGTGTTGCCTGTGGGCTCTACATTTCTACTGTCTCAGGGCTCCAGACTGCTCCTAAATAGGGGCAATTTTAGACACTGCAAGTGAAATTTCCATCTACTTGCACATGTGCAGCCAGAAAATTTGCCGTTTTATTTTTAACACTAGTGAAATGTGAAAAAGGGGCAACTCAAAGAATCTGGTATCTGTCATTACAGGTGTCAGGCCAATGTGTGAGAGTATCATGAATGAATAGGAAATATGAATATTTGCTTTCCAAGTCGATTTATGGTGTGTACACCTTAGATTTTCTGCTTACGCTCCTAAATTGTAAAGTTAGGGAATAAGTTATTCTAGAGCCCTGTGTCCTACATGTGTTTAAGATATTATATTCAAAAGCAGGGCAGATATAGGCTAAGTGTGTCCATTGTTTCCCCGGGTGGCATTGAAATTAAACAAAGGAGAGCTGTACGCATTAGTGAAGCGTAATGTCAGCATCTATTTTGCTACCTGACCCTGCTGTCAGAGAGGGGGATTTTGAGAGGGGGGTGTCAGTCTGCCTCCTGGCCTCTTCAGTCTCCATCTGTGCTCATGATGAGCTGGCTTACATACGGCTCAGTGCATCGTTAAAGGCCTTTAAGCTCAAGTTTTATATAAACTGACACACTTAAGTGAAAGCTATGTATAGAGTAGATGATGTCCTATTTTTTTTATTTTTTTTTTTTGAGATAAGCCCTCTGACAGCTCGGATGGCTGTCAGTCAGGATTACTACGCCTCATTGACTGATGTGCTGCTTACTATTGTGACTATTGTGTGATAAAAGTGTAGTTAATCTGAAGAGGTTTTATCTGTGAGGCTGCAGCAACATTTGTCAATGAAGAGATTTTATTAATGGTCTGCTGCCACACCCATGCAAAGCATCATGCAAATTCAATGCTGTGTGTGTATTATGTACTTTTGAATAAACTGGAAAAACAAAATGCAGGTCATTATTTTCCACAGTGATGAATAGATGTTGAAGTTCTTATGAAAAAATGTTGGATTAGTCATGTAGAGTAAATTTAAATGGTTCATGTTGATACCATCCTACATTAAAACTTAAATCCTGGCTGTTGTTGCATCAGTGTCCCGTCTAACACATCAGTATCTGCTTCTCCCAGGTGAGCCGCTGCCATGACGACTCTGGATGACAAGATACTGGGAGAGAAGCTGCAGTACTACTACAGCAGCAGCGAGGATGAAGGCAGCGACAACGAGGATGAGGATGGGGAGAGGAAGACCATCCGGGACGCTGACGTCAATGAGCCGGAGATAGATTACAGCGCTGATGGTAGTGCTGTCAACACAGGTACAAAACACACATTTGAGAAGCTGGAGAGCCGGCAAATGTTGGTTGTTTTATTTTTTTTAAACATTGAATTGATCATCAAAATAGTTCCCAAGTATTTTAATTTGTTTAATGATCAACTAATCAAGTAATTGCTGCAATTTTTGTTAAAATAAACTTAATGGGATAGTTCAACATTTTGGCAAATTGGCCCATTGCCATAAATATATAGTAATAATATAATATAATAGTCATAGCAGTAGGTTGTTTTCGAGGTCAATTCATGCAAAACCGCTGATGCGCGTTCCTGTTGAGAGCAGTTTTTCAGCAAGCAGTCTCTGTATTTACCTCGAAAACAACTCTGTCTCGTAATGTTCCATTATTATCTCATACCGTGGTGAATGTGCAGGTCACAACTTGTCCACAACAACGTTTTGGAGTTGTTGGATTGTGTATTTGATGAGTTTGATGAGGGAAACCGCTCCGCCGTTCTAAAAATAGCTTGCACCGACAATTAAAGGTAACAAACCTACTCCTAAGACTATAGGGATTATGACAATGGGCCAATTTGCCAAAATGTTGAACTATCCCTTTAAGTGTTTGGTGATTTGTAAGGATTTTTCGTATTGAATCAGATGTGAAAATATAACGGAGATATGTTTACATGGACGCCATATTTATTTAGGATAAGAGTTGTTGTACTGAGAGGGACACTGGCTGTTTTTACCTCTCAGGACCAAAGGGTGTGATCAATGACTGGAGGAAATACAAGCAGCTGGAGGTGGAGCAGAAACAAGAGCAGAAGAGAGAAATGGAAAGACTGATCAAGAAGCTGTCGATGACCTGCCGCTCGGACCTGGACCTGGAAAAGGACAAGGAGAAGCAAAAGGAGCTGCAGGAAAAACTACAAGGCAAAGTAAGTTGGATGGGGAAGAAATGCATGTGGAAAAGGTCCCTTGGTATAAATCTCTTCCATCCTGGCATCGCATTGCCAACTCTCTCTTGAAACTGTGCCACATTTGCTAATGGGAAAAGGATGAATAAGGGCGAGATATCAATAGAGACAACCTCATTAACACAGTGGAATCCCTGTGCCTTCTCCATTTTTATGACATTGTGTCTAATTATGGCTCAGTAATGTTGGCGACTTATTTGATTTCACTCAGCACTGGACTGGAGCACCTGCCAACTATCTGACACATTTTATTATATACTATATGCCCTGAGAAACTTTTATTTAAGTTGATTTTAAGTTAATTCTTGCCATGGAGTTGGACCAACATGGATATATTTCAGAATACATTGGTGCCTCTGTGAAAGGAGCAGCCAGCCCGCAGGAAAGGTTTGACATTATGGGAAAAACATTACGTACTATACAGTATTGTGTAAGATCATTTCTCAGATGGGAACAGTAACTTTGTCTCCACTGATTGCCTGGATCAGCTGCCAGGAAATACTTTGGCCCAAAAACATCCTGAAAAAAGGTGGATTAAACAGCAAACGAATGAAATACTGCATATTTTTTTATTAAAAAGACATCCCTTTTCCTTGGCATTTTAGTTAGGTTTGATATATATATTCACTTTTGTTTGGTTGCATGTTTTACTGTACATTAGCTGTATCATAATTTATTGTTATTATATGTTTTACCTGTGTGTTTATATTGTATGGCACTTCGGTCAATTTGAAATGTGCTATATAAATAAATATGTATTGTATTTATTGGTCATCTTTGGACAGAGCCAAGCTGTCTGTTGCCATTTCGTATCAATTCATATTCAGTGTAGGAAGAAGAGTGGGTAACACTTTATAATAAGTGCACACTATTGAGCATTAGTTAAGCATTAAATACTGAATTAATCATTTATAACACATGAATACTCATTAGACACAGTTAAATATATCATCATTGATAAGCACTAACTTTTTTATTTATAAACTACATACTAATGCGTATTCCTGTGTTATAAATGATTAATTCAGTATTTATTAAAGCTTAACTAATGCTCAATAGTGTGTTACCGAAGAGTTGTATCTATCTATCTTGTAATGTAAAACTGTAAAACAAGTAATTCACAAATATTCCTTTTTTTTAACTAACTGTACATGTTTTCATCTCTGTCTGCTCTGCACAGATGACCATGCAGGAGTACAACATGCTCCAGGAAGAGCAGGACGACGAAGACTTCCTGCAGCATTACCGCATGCAGCGCATCGAGGAGATGCGGCGTCAGCTCTGCCGCGGCAAACGCTTCGAGCAGGTCTTCGAGCTGGCCAGCGGCGAGGACTTCCTGGAGGCTCTGGACAAGGAGGACAAAAGCACGCTGGTCATGATCCACATCTACGAGCCGGACGTGCCGGGCTGCGAGGCCATGAGCGGCAGCCTGCTCTGCCTGGCTCAGGAATACCCGCTGGTCAAGTTCTGCAGCGTCCGCAGCTCCGCCATCAGCACCAGCGCTCTGTTCAGGGACAGCGCTCTGCCGGCGCTGCTCGTCTACAAAGCGGGAGACCTCATCGGCAACTTCGTGCGGCTCACGGACCAGCTGGGGGAGGATTTCTTCGCCGTGGACCTGGAGGCGCTGCTGCAGGAGTACGGCCTGCTGCCCGACAAGCCGCCCACGGTCGCCAAGACGATCCGCAACGGAGCCATCATACAGACCACCGTGAGCGACGACGACTCTGACCTCGACATAGACTAGAGCCGTGACGTCTAACATGCTTTACATGCTTGGGAAACACAGTCTGCATGGACAACAAATCATTTATATATATATATGTATATGTATATGTATATGTGTGGACCCCTGGCTGCGGTAATGACTGACTGAGCCACGATCGCCATTTTACTACTCGTACAACAACATACAAACCAGCATTGAAGCAGAACCAAAAGCAAGTGCACAGAAACTCAGACACGGTGGTCGTCGATCATTCCATGGTAAACACGAGTTCATATTTAATGAGAGTAAATACTAGTCATTATCATTATTACTGAGGACCTGTTCTTATGCACGGTGAGAATGCTGTAGGTGTTAGGTCGAGCTGTGACTGTCTGTCAACTATTTATTTGTGTTGAAACACATTTTCCCTGTTTTCGTTTTCATGTGCATCTTCATTGTTTTATATGTGTGTCACTCTGTAGAATACGAATCCCTCAGCACTAACTGACTGCTAGTTGATTTTTTTAAATTTTATATGTGCTGTATCATTTAAAATAGAAAGGAAAAATAAAATGTAAAGTCTTTGGATTCGTTGCCTCTTGTGTTTGTTATTTTTTCATTTGTCAGACACTATTTCTTACACTGCAAAAACTCAAAATCTTTCCAAGAATATTTGTCATATTTCTTGTCAAAATGTCTAATTTCTAGTCAAAACTAATCTCTTTCCACTTACATAAGACTCATCATCACCTAAAAATTAACTTGTTTTTAGATAATTTTCACTTGTTTCAAACTAATTTTCACTTGAAATAAATAGAAAAATCTGCCAGTGAAGCAAGTGAAGCAGTTTTTTTGTGTGATTATAATAAGAAAGAAAAACTTGCCCCACTATCAGATTATTTTAAGTGAAAAATGCTTGAAAGACGTTAAAAGTGTCTAAAAACAAGCCACTTTTTATGTGAGTCTTATTTCGAGTATAATGAGATTTGTTTTTGACTACAAAGAGACAAATATTCTTGGTAAGATTTTGAGTTTTTGCAGTGTACTGTGAGATTTTCTTGAAGTCAAACCATATTATGAAGAAGAAAAAAAAAAAAAACTCATAATTTTCCTAATACCTTTTCAATATATTTACATTTATTAATTACCTCTGTACAATTGTTTTTAGTGGTTATTATGGCCATCTGTGATGCTCCTGCAGCAGTGGATTCAGATTGCGTACACAAGCAGAAGAGATTTGCAGGAAATGATGCATGTAATCGAGCACAACTGATTATCCACCTCACTGCTCCTCACACCCGATCAGAGCTGTATCAAGTAGCTGCTGATACAAAAGGGAACATTTCCCACTGCTGGTGGTGCTTCACATTTAAAAAACAAAACAAAAAAAAAACACTCAGCTGGAGAAACACAGGAAACATTTCATCACTTTGAGCATCTGCTTCTGCTGGATGTTTAAAACCCGACAGTAAACAACTCTCTCCTGACACACATACACACACCCTCTTATTCTGCATAACAACTTCCCAAGAAAATAATATCAATTGTGCTTCCAGACTCTTCTGCTGCCCCCAGGTGGCCGAACAATATCACTGCATGCAGATTTAAAGGGATACATCACCCAAAATCGATAATTCACCAATCATCTACTCACCGTCATACCAAGGAAGGGTTTGGAAAACTTTCAGAGTCATCAAAACGCTTTTGGAGTTCCAGGGGGGGTCCAGCTGGCAATGCATTTTCATATACTGGCGGCGGATAGAGTTCACTTTTGAATTGTCCAAAACACACACCCAAATACTTCCATACTGCTAGTCTGTACTGACCCAAGTGTCCTGAAGCTGATCTCTGTTTTTAGCCTTGTTGTAGCAGTAGCTCTCAGTGGCTGCAAGATGTTCTTCCGTGTTTACATCATACCTCCAATGGTTTACAATGACGAACATCTCGCAGCAAATCTCGCACATGTGCACAGACATCAACAGAGCCACTGGGAGCTACTGCTACAACAAGACTAAAAACAAAGATCAAATTAATTTTTTTCAGAACAACTTTTTCATGTTCCGGCTTCAGGACACTTGGGTCAGTACGGACGAGCAGTATGGAGGTATTTGGATGTTTCATAGTGTGTGTTTTGGACGATTCAAAAGTGAACTCTATCCGCCGCCATTATATGAAAATCTGTTGCCAGCCGGACCCCCCCTGGAACTCCAAAAGTGTTTTGATGACTCCAAAAGTTCTCCAAACCCTTCCTTGGCATGACGGTGAGTAGGAAATTGGTGAATTATTGATTTTGGGTGGAGTATCCCTTTAATAATAGTAATGACAGGTTAAACACACTGAGCTGCCTGAGTTTATCCCATGTGTAGCCATTTATTGTATTTACAGATGAATACTAGTGTTGACAGACATGTTGACTTGTCAGAAGTGGAAGTAGTCGTCATTGTGAGAAAAGACACATGTACTTGTGATAAGGAATCAAACTACATGATTTCTGTCAGTGTTTATAGCTGCACACTTGAGATAAGTCACATAACTTACCTACAGAATAATAATAATAATAAAAAATAGGAGTTTAATTTAATTAAGATCTTCAATTTTGGACTAATGGGTTTAAAAAATAAAGTATTTTGTCCAATTTCCCTGATAATGACAAAAAAGTGGCTGATGAAACGATTAAAAAACAAGAAATCATGTGTTCACACAGACACAAAGGAAATAATTAAATGAGACACATGCAGCTATGCGATGATACACACCGGCATCAACAGGCTCCTTTCCAGTTCAGTACATTTCCCAGAGGTGATTTGTCTAACAGATTGCGGATGGGTCAACTCATCCAATCCTGTTCCGCTCGATAATCACTCTGAACAGGAAGAGCCGGGGTCACTGCTAATCTCTGCAACAATATCAAAACTCACCGTGGTGGAGCATCATGTATTAAATGACACACAGCGTCGTTTTTGCCACTTTGTCCCAGTCAGTCGGCCCCATGAGAAACTTACTACTGACTCACTAACTAACTAACGAACAGCCAGTGGTCCTGTCTGTCTGTGGCTTACAGACATCCCAGCAGCAGCAGGGTGAGGCAGGGCAGCGTCAGCAGCAGGACGGCTGCTTCTCCAAACAGGGAGGGGGCGGCCGAGTCGTGCAGGTCGTGTCCACAGAAGGCGTGTTCCAGCAGGAGGTGAGTCTCTGCACTGATGCCTGAAGGGACACACACAGGGGTGCAGATCCGATGTCAGGATTGGGGGGGGGGGACACAAAAATGTTTTTTTTTGCCCGTATGCAGCTCATACCATGCCACCATAAATCATAACTTAGTAGAGGTTCACCATATCATTCAAATAGTACTGCACAGGGAATAATTTATTGTGCTTCTTGTTTATTTGTCCTAAATAGCCAACGTGCTGTATCACTGCTGTTATATTAGTAAATTATAATTTTAAGGGTTGTTAAGGGACATATAATATCTACTCACGTTCTTATCTTTCACCTCCCTCCGACCTTCCCAAATCCCCCAATTCTTCTCACCATCTTCCTTTTCTCCCAGTGTATGGGACTACTTTATGCATGATTAATTGATATGGATGAATATCAATATTTTAAATTGAGTGAACGGAAAATGTTAATTTAAGAAGGCTAGGCAAAATAAGCTGATGCTTCAGCCTACACCTTTTCGGTCAAAGTGAATTGTTTTGCTTGTTGTGTTTTTGTTCTGATTTGTTTTGTTTTGTTTTGTATTTATACCTTTATATTTGTCTATCGTATTTGTTTTTATAAGACCGAAATAAACACACTAAACTAAAAATATCAAAATATGAATCCCTTAAGATTGAGGGGGTCGTTTTTTTTAAAGCCTGCTGATGTCATCAGCATCTGTGTAAGAAACTATACCCATTCATCTGCATTGTAGTGGAGGAGACCAGAGATGGAATATGGAGTCAGAAATACATTTGTCAAACATTATGTTACACCATTTCAATCATTTATTTTTAGATGTGAATCTAAAATGTAAAGAATGTGAAGTCTGAAAATACATTTGTTGGGGGGCAATTCACATTTTTCAGAAATTGGGGGGGGACATGTCCCCCCCGTCCCCCCCGGGATCTGCACCCATGGACACAGAGATCCTGTCACATCACTGTGTTTTTTAGAGGCTTCATCATCAGCACCCCCCCCCGCCCCCCCCCCTCCCTGGTTGGTAAACAGATCATTTCATTATCCCTCTGGTGTTTACATGACATATGAGGTGTAACTGCAGCCAATGAAATCAATGCCTCTCTGTCACAACTGTTCGTGCTCACTGAAGTGGATCTGCTGGAAGATGTTCAAAAAAAAAAAAAACTGAGTTCACTGCAGTGTCACAGGAGAGGGGGGATAATACACACCGTGTTCAGACCACTCGTCCCACAGACGCTGAGCATCCTCGTCGTGATGCTCGTGGTGGTCGTGATGCTCTGGGTCTGAGGTTGAACACACACAACAAGCCGTGTTACTGACTGTCCTAATGCAATGCAGACTCATGCACGAGAGAGTTAATAGCAAGAGTCGTGCAGAGGTGAGGTGGAACCACTGAAAAGAGAAAGCTCGAAAATTAATGAATACAAAGAAGCAGGGGAAGGATTAAGAGGGAAAAACACACAGGACACCAACAGGAAATGAAAACAAGGGAAATAAACTAAGATGGAAGAAAAAGAACAGACGGCTGTTTTGACCTTGGCCAACGTTTTCATCCCGTTTCCATCTGAGAAGCATGTGTGTCACACATCCTGTGTAATTAATGCTTTTTTTATTTGTTTGGTTTTTGTTTTTTTTGTTTTTTTTAAAGGTTCAAGGGTTTATTTGTCACATGCAGAGACAAGATGTGCGGTGAAATGCAGAGTAGCATATTCAAAAGGATTTAAACACAGAAAATACAACTGAAAATATGTATATTTTTTAAATTAAAACATTATTTACTGTGACAATTGTGCCTGAACAGAACATTTTTGAAAGGTTTTATTAAAAATAAATGTATAAAGTAAAGGGAAACAACTTCAAATCTTGAATTAGCTGGTAATATTATATAACTGATATAAATAAATGATATAAAATAATTTTATGTTAATTTTGTGTTAAAATGTTCATGTATAAATCCCACGAGGACTCCTCTAAGTTATTATGATGAAAACTATTGGATGTTGCTGCCACTAATTAGGCCTCTATCTATCTGTTGCACAAGAGCATATTAACTTCCCTCTGTAATGAGTTTCCTATTGAACACCTCCTATCTAGACTGTGCTTATCAATATTTGAAATGTAAATGTTAGAGATGATAAAGATAAATGGTGTGTAGATAGATAGATAGATACCATTTGAGTGATGCCACAGCATCCGTTTGAGCTCCCTGAGGGCCTGGGTGAGGTTCTCCAGCTGGTCGTGGAGGTGGATGTTCTCCTCTATCAGTGCGTGGATGGTATCCTGCAGCTCAAAGCTGCGACCCTGCAGCACCAGCAGAGCCAGCGGCATGAAGAAGAACAGCAGCACCGGCCCGAGTCCCCTCATGGTGTCCCCTGTCCTCAAGTCACATCCTCAACGGACACCAGGCTGCCATCGTGGCCTCTCACTCTCTCTCTCTGGTCTGGATCTCATGCGACAGAGACGAGCTTCGCTGCAGAAATGATTGGTGCAGGCAGGGATAACTTTATCAGCTTAAACCCACAGGGAGGTGACTGACTGACTGACTGACTGACTGGCAGCAGTTTGTGCTTTCTTTCCAAAGCCATGAGTGGAAAGCTGCCAGTGGGGCTGCTTTATAAAATCTATCCAATGTTTCCACATCAGCGGGCACAGTGGCCACAGCATGAGGCCGCAATATGTTTCAGTGTGATGGACTATAGATGAAAATGATATGTTTCAATCTGCATGTGTGTTGTTGAGGCTTCACAGCTGCAAGTCACAAGGTGTTTGCAAAGGGACAATGCAACAAAACATTATTTATATGGATAAAAAGAGGAGACTTCATCCACACTGTGAAGGCACAGATCATCAATCGATGCAGAGATACAGGCGCTCGGTATTTAATTAGCTGCAGCTCATCTCTGTCACATGCATAATGATGATCACCGGGACAACGGGAGGGTAACGAGGTCAAGAGAGTGACCTGACAGATCAGGTGTTGTCAGGTCATCTGTGTTGAAATAGTTTTATGTAATATATATATATATTTATTAGAGTTTTCAACATGTATGAAATGTTTTGCGCAGATTTCATCTTCAGATGTAAAACAGCTTGTTGCTAGTTGAAGATCTGGTGCTGAGGTCTTTGAGACAAAGGTCCAACAAACTTTATTCACAGGAGCAGGAAGTAGGTCAGTGAAAATGTCCTCTTATTGACCTGTTTCTAACCACAACAACAAAACCATTCCTATCTGACTGTGTTTTAGTGCAAAGGCAGGCCAACAAAATGACCAGTAACATTAATCACATAACAGTGTCAAGAACTACTTTTTTTCCCATATATTTCCAGACTCCAGTTTCTTTGACTATTTGACATCTGAGGACAAATGACTATGTTTATGCAAATAATTTGTTTAGCATGTTTAGTAATTTACAATATAACTGAATTCAGTTCAGCTAGTGTTGAACTTTTTCCTAATGTTGCAGTCCTGTGCTGATTTCATTCATACTCATTTTCCAGATGTGCAGAGATTGCTGTTGGGGATGTGGGGACACAACAGCTCACTGACCTGAGTATTTAGACTCAGGTCAATGTTTTGCTATAGTAAGACTTTGCTAAAAAAAAATAAGGCTAAAATTGTCTGAAGTTTTGTCATTACGGGGCATTTAGTGTAAAAAAGTGATTTTAGCTTAAGGCTGGAAAACGTCAAAAAGGTTTAGATGTACAAATAAACTGCCAGGTAAATAGCAGGTATTAACCAGTTTACACCAAAACCAGAGTTCAAGCACAGGTTAATTCTCAGTCTGCATTGCTACTTACATTCTATGACAAATTTAAATAGATGTATACAATCAACTCTTACAGTACAAAAGCATGTTCAAAGAACAGACACACTGTGCTGTGTATTTTGACTGAGCTGCTGTTTCTCTGGTCTGTTGGATTTTTAAAACCCCGATCTTAATATTTTAGACAATAAAAACCCCAAAATAAATTGGAAACATATACACTTCTAAATTTTTTAAATCACTTATATCTAAATCTGCACTGAGCTGGGACCTTGTTGACAGTGAGTTATGGTCTTTGTGGTGTCAAATTTTCATTTGACTGGAGACACAGACAGGAATTTTTTATTCTTTTCTCAGAAGTATGAAGAACTTCCTGACAATTTTGCAGCGTGTTCTCGGAAAAAAACCTCCATTACCAAACCAAAAGACTGCGGTTAAGTGTTTGGGACAATCTACAGCACACAGAGCTGTAACCCAAGATCCTGAGGCAAGTCAAGACTCTGGACAATGTTGTGTTTTTTCCAAACAAAAAATCTTTTATTTATTAATCCTGTGTATCAGTTTATGCTGTCTTGGCAGCCCTGGTGCGCTTCTTCTTCACCACAACAGGCTTCTGGCTCTTCAGGATGGCACTGGCACGACGCAGGGCAGCCTGGGGAAACAAAATAAGACTCTAATTATGACGCTGAAAGCCTTCAATTACAAACATCGACCGTAAAAAGCATCATACAAGTCGGTGCGTTCACCAGATGTGATTAAATCTCACCATGCGCAGGTCCTTCCTGTACTTGTTCTTGCTGATGATGTGCCTCAGGCTGTTGAGGGTGGCGCGAGAGTTCTTGTTGATGGTGATCTTCTCGTAAGAGCCGGCAGGCTTGTGCTGACCTGTGCAACAAGTATTCAGATGTAAACACAGCAGCAACAAGAATCTACAGCAAAAAAACTTGCATAAACCAGCGCCTTCATGTTATTAGGGAACAGTCATCTGCACCATTTGTCTTGTGCTTACAGCTCAGTTCATGTTGGTGTATTTCAAGTATCTGTCAGTGTAGAGGGTAAATCTATCACAGAGCTGTTATTTAATAAAGTCAATAATTAATTCTTTACAAAGACAGTACTTGAGGCATTAAGATCAGTCAGCAGGTTGTACAACATCAACCAACATTGATACACTGAGTATCCAAATCCCTTGTCAATAGAGTTTAGGTGTAAAATTTGGCAACAAGGCTTGTATCATTTTTCATAAATGCAACCTCAGTTTCAGCAGAATTACATAATTTGAATCGAATAATCAGAAATCTTGGTTTCTTACAGTCCAGGTCCACGAACTGCAGCTGGTAGCTAAAGGCTGAATATTAAAACATCATATTTTCTCCCATTTAGTGAGTCTGAATAGTCACACACTCAACTGTAACTTCAGACGTTAACATCCGTTTCTGAACAATAATTGAAGACAACCGCAATTGACAGAACAGTAGGAAGGTGTGGAGATCTTTTTGTGGATTTTGAATAAAGCAACAAGTGCAGCAACATGTCACACACAGTAAATAAATAGTCATGCTACAGCAGGACACAACTGTTCATAATTTGCCTTTAGTTTAGGTGTCCGAATCATTAAAGTATTTACCTGCACGCTTCTTCATCACAACGACGACACCCTTGCCATCGGCAGCTGGCTGGACTCCTACAGTCTTCTTGTGCACCAGACCATTGAAGCGGAAAGAGTTCCTGGACTTCAGGTTGTTGGGCTCCTGTCACATGGATAAAATGAATTATGGTAACCCAACTGAGGAGAGCGTCCAACATCTTAGTCAACAATCATTTTAAAACACTGACAACAATGGTATATTACATTCATCAAGTCCAGTCCTGTCATATCCTATTGGCTGCAGACAGGTCTTATGTTAAATTTCAGTCAATGTTTAGTATAAAGAAAACACACATTGAGCAATCAGACATTTAACAGCTTCTACCTATTCACCTAATAGCCACAAAAGAGCAATGTATTTGCAAATTCTGTACAAATATTAAAGACTTCTCCCCAATTCCCATTGCTCTCTGCATTGCTGGACCAGACTATAGGAGGAAACAATTTAACTGGAGCGATTCATAAACAATTGATCAGAAAATACTTGTCATGTCATTTAAAGGAAAAACTTATTGCTTTATTAGTTTCAGGGACATCTAATTTGGACTTCTTTCACCATTTCTGACCAGTTTGCGACAGTTTTTTTCTCCAACTCTTTAGTTGCAGCCCTGATCTTTATTGACAGTCAATTCAAACGCATTTCACTATCAGGACACAGCAGCTACAGTTGTGTTTCCTTCAGGTGGTGTATATATATATATATATGTGTGTATGTTACTCACAGTGCTGTAGGTCTGTCCGTTCCTCTTGATGAGGAAGCTGGAGCAGTTCCTGATGACCATCCACTGCAAATGGGACGACATGATGAACCTGGACAAGACAAGACGGGACCACGTGTTAGTGAATTTACACCTTGACAAGTCACAGAAACCAGTTTTCATTGAAGCACACTGACGCTAGCCGTGTAGCATGTTAACATAGCGCTAAATTACACGTTTCCACATGTTTAGCTGCTACACCGGTGTGTTACGGAGAAATTGGAGCTGGTTTTTACATATAATACAGCCAGCTTCAGTATAATCTAGTTAAATGTAGAAGGCTGTGGGACACATTTAAATTTCGTTGCGGCTTCCTAAAGTTAGCTTCACCACCGCTCGGCACGACGAGGCCTAACCGTAGCGACGTGTACACTTTTAAGTTTTCGTTACATTTTTACACTGTACGGGGGCATCTACGGCCACAACCGATGTATAAAACACAACAGAACAATTATATGACACTTTATGAGGCTAAATAGACACAGGGAGATCAAATTAAACGAACTTTAATGACCGAGTGTTAGCGGCCGATGCGACCACGTTACCTTTTAGCGGAGGAAAGGACCGGAGAGAGCGGAAGCCGCTTTACGGACTCTTTGTGTCAGATCCTTGCGCAGATAAATCCGCCCTTTTCTAAAACATTCACACACAAAATCACATTTTCCCCACATGTGAAGCAGGTGTATTTAACGTTAATATCATTTTTGTGTGTCATAGAAGCGCAGTGAGAGTGTATACATTTTTTAAATGTCATTCAATGGGGAACTACTTATCGTTAAAACTCAGCGGAGGAACACGGCGTCACCGCTCTTGGGTAACGTCATTACTGTGCGCCTGGTGTTTACAGATAGCCGTCAAAAAAATCAGCAATAATAACTGTATCCAATGTTTTGATCGCTAACACTGGGGAGTTATTTTTTGTTTATAACACAGGTGGATGTCCTAGACACTTAAAGTGTATTTAAGTCGAACAATGTAGTGAAATTATGTAGTTTTGCGCGTCGATTTAGTCATTTTTTGTGGATGAATGCTGCAGTGATTTGAAGATGTGAACACTACAAAGTTGTTACAGGTGAAATCATCTGGGAACAGCTCATTTACAAGTCGGATGACAGGTTGAAGGTAGTGTCTCTTAATGTGATGGAAGAAGAAGAGGATCTAGAGACACTTGGTGAACAGCTGTACAGTCGCATTTTCCACAAACACAGAGAGACTGCTGGGAAACTTACAGGTGAGCTCAGCTGGTGTTGTTATAAACAAGCGAAATCTGTTTTGTACTCCTGAGAATACGACGTAAATCTGTCTTGTGTGTGTGTTTCAGGTATGTTGTTGGAGCTACCAGGTCCTGTCCTGAGCCAGATGCTGCAGGATGAGTCCATGCTGACTGCAGCTGTGGACAAAGCCCTCAGAGCCCTGCAGCTGGCACAGGAGCCCAGGTACAGGATCATCTCCTTAGTTCCTCCATCTCTCTTTTATTTGCTTTCCCTGATATGCACCATTTTCCTCAGTTTACCTTGATGTTACCAGACCGTTGCTGAATAAATGTTAACACAAGAAAAGAGGGTTGAGAGTAACAACTTCAGTGCAAAAGTAAAAAACAAAAACAAATCACAGTTTGCATTATTCACTTTTGCTCTATGGGTTTTGAGAGTTTGCATACAAAAATCCCAATAAATCTGTTCACATGTCTTACAAACTACCACAGAAATGGCTAGAAAGAAGCAGCTGAGTAAAGGAACAAGAGTACAGATTTGTACATTGAGGAAAGAAGGATACACTGAAAAGGGAAAAATTACAAAATGCCTAATAGTGTCCAACAAAGGAAGAGACTAGAAACTGGAAGTTATGATGAAAGAGAAAGGTCAAGGTGTTCTTGGAAAGACTCAGACCTCTCTCCAATTGAGCTTTTGTCAGACGAATGCCTCGTATATGCCATGTTGTTAAAGCCAGAGGTTACTGATTATTATTCTGATAAGTGACTCCTTATATAATAATCATGTTTATTTTGTTGCAAAGTATACCAATGAAACTATGATTGTTTTTTTCTTTTTTGGTACAAATTTGATCTTGCTTCCAAACTTTTGACCTGTAGTGTATCTAGGTTTTTTCTGAGCCAGATGCACCCTCAGCAGATCAGTGAGGTTGTCTTTACATATAGAAAACACAGTTAAAAATACAATTAAACTGCCAGGGGTTGGTGCAGGGGTGTCGAACTCATTTTAGTTCAGGGGCCACAAACAGCGCAATTTGATCTCAAGTGGGCCGGACCAGTAAAATAATAGCATGATAACCTATGAATAAAAAGAACTCTGAATTTTTTCCTTTTTTTTGCAGTTAATGAACTATACTATTTACAAAACATATCATGAATAAGCTGAAATTTCTTGATAAAAAATACACTTTTGTTGTTTTGTACACACAATTTCAACAATATTATGCCTCTTCTACTTCTATGTAATTTTCACACTTGGCAAATTGATCCCTCGGGCCGGACTGGACCCTCTGCCGGGTGTGTTTTGGCCCGCAGGCCCCTTGTTTGACACCCTTGACATAGTGTATTGTACTCTTTACAGCAGGGTAACATGTAAGGAGGAGGATGACCTGTCTGTGTCCTCTGACTCTCTTGGGGAGCAGCTGTTTGAGCTGGTGGATGTTTACAACACTGGCCACTCGCAGAAAATCACAGGTAAGAAAGAAACCCATCCACCAACTCAACTACTCAACACTTGTTTAAATGATAGCTCAACAGCTGTAAAACACAGGATAAAGAGGATGTACCATAAAGTTATGTTTAGTCTGTCAGTGTGGTTTTTTTTATAGTCAGCAGCTTGAACCAAGACTGAGGTCTTAACTATTGTAGATATGAAATTTGTCCACATCTGCATCACAGGGATGCTTCTGGAGCAGCACAAAGAGGCCGTTTTCACGCTGCTTTCAGATCCAAAACTACTGGAAGAGCAGGTGAACCTCGCTCTGAAGACACTGAAAGAGTATGTGATTTCTCCCTGTTCATATTACTTACACATGAAAAAATACACACTTTCTTGCACCTGCAAATCAAATCTACAAAATAATTAAAATAATTAAATAACATGCCATGTTAACGAGTTCATGTTTTTCCCTAATATGCTTATGTTGATTCTGCTGTTTTACTTAATGCCCAAATCCTCCCCTTGTCATGTTATGTTATGTTGTGTTATGTTGTATGTTTTGTGCACAGCTGACACATAATATGTGTATGTTACTAAAAAAAACGAATAAAAAGTAAATAATAATTAAAAAAAAAAAAAAACACCTCATTGTAATGATTTTTCTGCTGCTTCCCATCAGGCAGTGCGAGGAGACGGACATCAGTGACGCATCAGATGCTGACGACACTGAGAAACTGGGAGAGAAGCTGTTCTCACTGGTGGAGGAGATGGATCCTCTTCATGCAAATGATATTACAGGTAACTTTCACTATGTAATGTCCTGCAAGTTTATAATTTGTCCTTACTATGTATTGCATTGATGTATTTGTCTGTGCAGGTATGCTGCTAGAGATGGATCCAGCTGCTCTCCAACAGCTGCTGGCCGACCACATGATGCTGGAGGTGGCTGTTCAGAAAGCACAAGCAGCACTGAACTCTCAGAAATAAATGAACTCTATTGAAGAGACAGCAAACTACAAACGTTTACATACAGAAGAACACACTAACGAGAGAAGGACTTGGATGAACACAGATAATGAAATGCTGGAAATAACTGACACGTCACTCGCAACCAGCTATCTTTGTTTTATTTTTATCGGTAAGGGGGATTGTCGGGTGGAGTCTATATATTTCACTGGACCAACTGTAAATAAGTGAATATAGTAAGTCTAATAAGACTCTTCCTGGCTGAGAAAAGTTGTAATTGACACTTTGTAATACTGGTGCTCACTTTGCTATGATACAATTGTCTTTGTTAGACAAAATGACTGAACACAAGTGCCAGTGTCTAATAAGAAATATTTATCAGTATTGCTCCATCTGGGAGCCAATGCTACAACCTCAAGACATCACAATCATTGATCCTTGATGAAAAATGTGTTGTTTTTTTTGGATGATTTACTAATCAGGTCATGAAATAAGTGCTTATCCCTGTCAGGCCACAAATGACAATGTATTTGCTTGGATTTTATAATGAAACTACATCTATGATAATGTAAATGACTTAATAATGAAATGTTATGTGGACTGTCATGTTCCCCATAGGATGAATAGTTTTTCTGTAGCAAACCTCCACTTATCTTGTGACATATCTCAACATCTACTTATCGCAAAAAATGTTGTCCAGACATTCATGTTTTCCAGATAATATATCCTATTAACTTTGGTGGATCCCTTCACTTTTAATTTTGCACCATTAAGTTAAAATTTAATTTTGTCCATTGATTTATGACCAAAAACTACTGACACTACCCTGAGCATCAGCTGTTCTTTGTGTTATGTGTTAATTAACAAATGTTAGCATGCTAACACACTAAAACTATAAGATGCATAAATAAAGTGGGAAATTATATAAAAAAAAAAAAGTCTGTTGCAACTTGGGGCGAAAAAAGCAAATAAAAAAATGCAGTGAACTGGTGAAAATAATATTAATCATCATGTTAGCCACTATATATTGGACATTCAAATGGTTAGATTTACTTTTCAGTGATTAAATTGGTTGTTAGATCTTGCCAGCTTCGCTAATATTCTTATTATCAGTCAGTTATTGATCATAAAGCAGTCGTATGGAAACCACATCTGCAAAAAAAAATTGCAGCTCCACTGGATCAATATTTTTCCTGCAGATATTTAGACATTCTTTACCTCTGAAAAGAGATTTAACAAATGTCTAATATTTAATGTAATAGTCTTTTTATTTTAAAACACAAAGTTCTTTTATGAAACCAATACACATCTCTTTCATAGTGCTACAGAGCGCAAAAAATACCTTTATTACCATTTTGTTCTTACCTTGTCTATTTACTTTTTTATGTCAATAATTTTACATGAGGGGCTCAAAAACATTGGGGGAAAACAAACAAGTACTTCTCTGAAACAGAAGGGGAACTTTTAAAATCATAACCCGGTGTCTACAAAACCACTGAATTAAAAACATCTGGGATGACAAATGATTAGATTTAAAAAACAAAACAAAACAAAATTCAGTAAATGAAAATTAAAAGCAAGTCATTCGACTGCAAATTATCTGTCAATTCACAATTTAGATAAAGATTTATTTGTCTGCAGAAGCGGCCAATACAAATGATCAGAATAGGAATCCATGTAATCTGGTCAATCATAAATGCATTTTGTCAAAGCTATTCAGAAAAAAATTAGTTGCTCTCCACACACACACTCACGCACGCACACACATCTTTTTGCCTACAGCTCATAAATACAATCAATCTGATATACAAATATTTGGATAGATTTATTTTTAGCGACATTTAAAATGCAGTTTTTAATCCTGATTCCTGCTGTTCTGAAGACCACCCCTCGTTTCGTTTGATATTGTCAAAATCCCTCCGTGGGGAGGAGGAACCGAAGCCTAACTTGGACGAAAGACCCTGACGCATCTGTAACGTGGAGAGTTGCTGATGGGCAGGAGGACATTTAAATAAATATCTGAAACGAGCAGCATCCTAACACTGCAGACTTTCCTCCACCTCCAGCTCAAGAGGTGTTCCTCCAAGAGTCTCTTTCCCGTGTCGTTCAACATCCTTCCTTTACTGGAGGACGACTGAGGAAAAGCAAAACAACACAGCAGACGATGCACTATTGACACAATTCATTCTCACACAAAATGCTTTTCTCCAGCCGAGTGAAGGGACACTGAAGAGCTGCATGTACGTACGCAGTCCGATATCACAATATGAAATTAAAAAAGGTGCCACTTTCTTTCTATCTATCTGTCACTCATACAATCAGTCAATCAAACAAACATGGACATTTGGACTTTAGACACAAAGGGGGAAAACCTAAAACAGGACGTGGGGTGATCAGCGTTGCATTTAAAGGTTGAGAGGATCAACTTATTTATTGTACACTAAATTACGCCTACATGGACAATCCAGTCTGTGTTTTGAGTGCATTCATGAATGCGATTTCATTTGTGTATTATTAATAAAACCCATCACACAACTGTCTGCTTTCTGTTTGCAGGATTAAGCCCTTCAGGGAGACGCCGTGTCTGTTTAAAATACACCAGTGACAAATTACTGAACTAAAGAAGAAAAAAAAAGGATGACAGTGGTTAAGCTGACAAAGACCGACATGGTGAAGAATGTGATTATGCTCATCGCAGGTGCAGGCAAAAAGAAGAAGGGTCCTTTAAGACAGAGAGCAGTATGTCCATGTGCTTCGTTTTTCTTCCAGGTAGGAGGATATCACTCTGTTCAACAAGTCTGTTCACGCAAATCTCGCGGCAAAAAAAAAAAGATGTTCACTTCATCACTGGGTACTGGCGCTGACCGCCCAGACGACCAGAGCGGAGTCCACCTCCTTGTGGTGCACTTGGCTGTGAAAAACAAAAAACAACAGTCAGTACAGACAATTATTAAAGGGATACGCCAAAAAATTTTTTTTCGTGTCTTGCCTCACTCCCGAGTCCATGACCAGCAGATAGACACCATCCTTTCGACTGCGCGTGCAGTAACAAGGGAGATACGGGCAGAGCTGGCGCACCGCTAATTAGCTTAGCTCAAACGCTGGAAGTGTATAGGTAGTGTTAGCCTGCCTCCACCTAAAGTCATCAGAGAAACTCTTCAGCAACTCTAAACGGAAACCGGCGGGTCGATCTTCGTCTCAGAGCTGACAAAACTCTCCGGTAAGGCATCTTGAGCGGTCAAATTCCGGTAACGGGACGAGATCGGTCAAAACGGAGGGTTCAAGCAAAGACGGTTTATTTTGGTTCAAGCTAGCTACATCGAGGGTAGGTTAGCTTCCTGTTTCAAAGTAAAAGCACAAATTCTATCGTCATGGTTTTCTGTATGTAAAGGGCAACGGGTGTTTTATTTTGTGAAAGTAAGCGGAGGTGCGTTGGTCACAACGGCTAGCTTGAGTAGCGCCAAATTCGTCTGAACAAAATTGTAAACAGCTGGTATTTAGACAAATAAACGACACACTGCTGATCTAAACGGCTACTTTCTCCCCTAAAAATGTTTGAAATGTCGATAAAGTGATAATATTTACAGAATTTAGAGCTAAAATGCACGTATCTCCCTTGTTACTGCACGCACAGTCGAAAGGATGGTGTCTATCTGTTGGTCATGGACTCGGGAGTGAGGCAAGACATGAAACAAAAAAAAATGTTGGCGTATCCCTTTAAGTGAAAAGAAAAATGATGACACAGGAGTTTTATTCTTTATCTTACCTGTGCAAACTGTGCAGGATTATAAAAGGTGACGCCTCCTGTGGGTGGAGCTGCCTGGGCAGGATGACTCTGCAAGGCACAAACTGAATTACTAGAGTGCGTGCAGTGTTGCTATCTCACTATTTCGACAGGCGGAGACAGCGGGGAGGAAGGATGCGCTCCCGATGGCACACAATATTTTGACAACACTAACACAGAGGCGGAGGAGAGGAAAGGGCAAAGAGCTCTTGGATCCACAGTGATGCAGCGTTACAAACCGCTGTGTTGCTCGTTTTAGTAACCATGCAAGCTTTATGATGGGGGTTAATGAAGCGATGTGCTCCCATGACAACAGGCGAGGGAGTCGTCCTGCCAACCGTCTCCAGTACGCTTCACTCTCATCGTCCTAGCGACCCTCAGGTCACGTGGATGGTTCAGTGGAGTCTGAATGTCAACATCAACGTGCTAAGAGTGAGAGTGCTAACAGGCTGATGTTTCACAGGTGTAATAATTACAAGACTCACAGTTTTGGTTTAGCATGTTAAAGGGATAGTTCAACATTTAGGCAAATTGGCCCATTGCCATAATCCCTATAGTTTTAGGAGTAGGTTCGTTACCTTTAATCGGAGGCTAATGGGATTTCTTGGTTTCCCTCATCAAATACACAATCCAACAACTCCAAAATGCTCTCGTGGACCAGTTGTGACCTGCATATTCACCACGCTATGAGATAATAACAGAACGTTACGAGACCGAGTTGTTTTAGAGGTAAATGCAGAGACTGCTTGCCGAAAAACTGCCCCCGACGGTATCACGCATCAGCGGTTTTACATGAATTTACCTCTAAAACAACTCTGTCTCGTAACGTTCTGTTATTATCTCATAGCGTGGTGAATGTGCAGGTCACAACTTGTCCACCAGGGCGTTTTGGAGTTGTTGGATTGTGTATTTGATGAGTTTGATGAGGGAAACCAAGAAATCCTATTAGCCTCCGTAGCGTAGCTCTGAGCAGCTCTGCTCCACCGCTCTTAAAACATCTTACACCGACAATTAAAGTGACGAACCTACTCCTAAAACTACAATACTACAATGAACCATCTGTACTGAAATTCATGGTAATCTGTCTAAACAGTTGATAATTTACTGATCATGAGCAACGTATCCCACAAAGGGCCCGTGTGGTTTCAGGTTTTCCTTCCAACCAAGCAGCAGCACATCAGACTTAACTCATTTAATCAACTGATCTCAGTCTTCAGACAGTTCATTGGTCAAACTGTGTGCTCTTTCTTGGTTGGTTGGAACAAAAACCTGCAGCCACACCGGCCCTTTGTGGGATATGTTGCCCATGCCTGCATGTCTTCTTCATTCAAGTCTGCACCAGATTTTGTGGGAATTGATGTTGAGTATGAGATGCCAAACTTTGACCTGCAGGAGGCACTAGAGAGAAACTCCAGGGATCACCAAACTCAGCAGGCTTCCCTCACTGGGAACCACAAATGCATAAACAACAGAATTTCATGGCAGTCCAACCAGCAACTAGAGAAATATTTCAGTCTGGACTAAAAAAAAACAGTTGACAAGCAGATGTTACCACTGCCGTCTGTCTGCAGAGCTGCACCGACAACAGTGTGGCTAAAAATGAGGAGCTTCACTGTCTCCACTGCAGCTCTGATTGATTGATGATAAATTTGTGGATTTTTAATCCATTTGTGGTTGTTTCTAACAGACAAGAGAGTAAAGTTAGTAATGTTGGAGACGGCAGGCAGGTGAGCAGGCAAACATCCTGGGGTTGGGCTGGCGGCGAAGCTTCATGTGCACATGGTGAAGCATGCTACTAATGAAGTAGTGAGTGTGGGTGGGTGAACAGGCGGGCGTGAAGAGTGGACCGTTTGAGGTCCTGCTAGAGGTACCTGGTTTAAATGCTGACTCACTTCGCGTGATAAAGAACTCATTGAGCTAGAACGTGAGAGCTTAAGACAGCAGGAGGGAAATAAAGACAAAAATAAAGAAAAAAAAAACAAAACAGAAACCACAAACCAATGAATTTGATTAGATCTGTTTCTACCATCCACCAGTTCAGAATGAAAACAAATGAATCAGCGTTAGGAAATTATGGTTCTTCAAAAACACAGACATGGGACAGAATTAGATTTTAGGAGCAAATGGAACAGAAACTTTTACATTTTATCAAGGCTGCGCATTTGGCATGATTATGAAGAGAGATTTCAAGTTGACATGCATGCATTCTCATGTTCCTCCACATCCCTTTGTACATTAATATACATTCATACATAAAAGCAAACTGCAGACACTGGCTGTTAGGTGTTGTTTTGAGGGGAGGGGGGGGCATGATGGTACTATGGTAGTTAGAGCTGTGTTGGACAGGGACAAACTCTCTTACCTCCCCGGACTGTGAGCCATCAGGCACAGGATGAGCCTCTGGGGCGGGTGGTAACAACGTGGGGTTGAACATCTGAGCAGATTAAAGTGCAAAAGAAGAGAATCTGGATGAGTAGAGCTTCAGCTTCCTAATTCATTTTGACAGGGTAAGTTGACTCTATGTCCTAAGCAATTACAGTTTTGAAAGTGATGAAAATGAGATGAGTGTCGAATCTAATCCATATATTTTAAAGGGATAGTTCAACATTTTGGCAAATTGGCCCACTGCCATAATCCCTATAGTCATAGCAGTAGGTTCGTTACCTTTAATTGTCGGTGCAAGCTATTTAAAAAAAAAAAAAAAAAATATATATTTTATAACGGTGGAGCAGAGCCGTGAGCTGTGGTGAATGTGCAGGTCACAACTTGTCCACAAGAGCGTTTTGGAGTTGTTGGATTGTGTATTTGATGAGTTTGATGAGGGAGACCAAGAAATCCCATTAGCCTCCGTAGCGTAGCTCTGAGCAGCTCACGGCTCTGCTCCGCCGTTCTAAAAATAGCTTGCACCGACAATTAAAGGTAACGAACCTACTGCTAAAACTACAGGTACTATGGCAATGGGTCAATTTGCCAAAATGTTGAACTTTCCCTTTAAGCATTAGAGCAACTGAATAGAAACTCATAAGGTTTACCTGTGGAGCAGCGCTGGTGTTCGGTGAATTCTGCTCCTGATGTCCTCCTTCACTGCCCTCCAGAGGTTGTTGATCATCAGGAGCTGCATCACAGAAAGAAAATGAAAATGTTTCATCACTTCATCTGCAGCCATCAAGGATACATTGCTTGTGACTAAGCTGATCTATTGTATCTATTGTCTATTGCAAAAAATTGATGTGACTGAATGTGTTTTTTCATTTTGTGCACGACACACACCTGAACTAGGCACAAATAGGTTAGTGGGCATGGGCATTGGTGCCAGAGGAGCAAAGATATCTGCTGGAGCAGGAGCTAATCCACCCGGTTTAACAGTTCTACTGGGGTTCAGGACGTCCACGTATCTGCTCTTAGTGCCTGAGGAGAAACAAACACATCTGAGCGGCAAGAACCAGAGCAAAAAAGCAGGTGTGGACAGTGACAAAGGGGTATTTGCATTTTGGTATTTATGAGGTCAAAAGCCACACAGCCAGTAACTCTCATCTCACCTGCCTTCCTGGAGAACATGTTGACAGGAGGACCGCTGCTCGGGGGGGCAGCGGGACCTCCAGGGCCAAGCATGGGAGGCATCATTTTGGGGAAACCAGAGGGAGGTGGTGGAGGGGGCTTACTCTACAAGATAAGAAAACCACACATTATAGAGTGTGTTGCTTCGTAAACAATTCAGTTTTAGTTGCATGATGTCGACAATTGAACCAAGTAGCCCCAAAAACATGAGCATCAAAAATAGGGATGTCACGATTATAGATTTTCTTGGTACGATTATCGTCAGAGAACGGTGTTAGGATTATCATGATTATTATGCATCAATAAATTTCACGAGACTATGAATGTGTAAAATCAAATATAGTCAAAATATAATTACATTACTAATCTCTTAACATATGTAGGACCAGTTATTAATCCCCTGGGGGGAAGTGTTTGAAATATTTAAGTCATTAATTGCCATATATACCAAGTTTATTTTTTAAAATTACAAATGACATGCTAACATTTAAATTCCCACCAATTTAGTGTTACGTTACATAAATGGACCAGTATCTGCGCATCTTTCTTTACCTTGATGCACATCTGCCGATACGGTTCCGACATAATCTTTTTTGGAAAGTGACGGTATTTAGGAATCTTTACGATCAATTCATTGTGGCATTTAATACCACAATTAATTGTGAAAACAAGTAATTGTGACATCCCTAATCAAAAATCACAACAGACCTCCTCTTCAGGTTCGTTCAGGTCCACCCATTTCTTCTTCTGCTCGTCCCACACAATCTGAAAATCAAGAACAAGGCACTCTTCTCAGTACTTGTCATGATGTACAAACAAATATAAACAAAACCTGTGCAAATATGTGAAACTGAAACAGAAGAATGCTAAAAGAAGCCCTCCACATGCAGGAGATTCAAACTCACAGATTTGTTGTCGTCGCTGGGCAAGTGAGCCTCGTTCTTTGACCTTCGAGAGAACAAGTTCACCAAGCCAGAAATAACACCACCACCACCACCACTCTGTTTAGAAAAAGAACGAGAAATTGCACTCAACACCAGCAAAACATCGGAGAAACACAAATCAAAGATCTAAAGCTTATATTATGTGACTATGAACCTTTTTCGGGGAGTCTTTCTTGACTTTTTTGACCTCTTCGTGCCGCGGCTGTTCAGGGATTGAAGGCGGAGGAGGAGAGGCCTGTTTGATGGCAGAGTTGCTTCGCTCTCTTCCACCTGAGTGAGTGGATGACTCAGAGGTGGTGCGCGAGCGCCGGCCTGGACCCTTTAAAACAAAACCAACACTGGTTAGAACTGTAGATACACACACCTGTTCTGTATTCTCTTCTCTCCAATTTCACATATAGTAGGTGTAAAGAATTATAAGGAGCCATTATCTCCTTTTACACAACTGAACTCTTGATACTCATTTTAAATTCTCAACCTACAATGTGAATCTAAAACTTCAGCTTCATTTTCACTCTCATCATGTCAAATGTTTTTATTAGAACGTTGTTATACAGTTACATATTTACAGCATACACATCTATGTGTAGGTCATAGTGCCCTCTTTTTGTTTTCTTAGAACAAATAATAATAGTAGACGAAAGAACAGATATAAATACTGTATGAGAAACAAAATAAAAATGAAGAAAAATAAACTACCGGTAAACCACCCAGCCTTACACTTCTGTCTATTCACTCTTCACTAATTTCCACTAAGAGGTGTGAGATTATTTTCAAAGTAAGCGAGTTTATTTTATTCTTTCTAAGTGTACTGTAGTAAGATAACTAAGTCACATCTTTGTGGTGAGTGCTTCTTTCTTTTTCCAAAGCATGAGAAGTAACTTTTTTGCAATGATAAGACTATAGGAGAGGAAACATTGCTGGGAGTTGTCTAATTTTCTTTAACATCATCTGACATTTCCCAGAATAATAATGAGTGGTTAAGGCTCTAACTGTATATGAGGATGTTAAACTGAAGATGTTAAACCAATAGATCTTAACCTTGGGACATCTCAGGGTATAATCTATGTAACCTTTCCTTAGAGTAATGAAGACGATGTAGAATTTACATTGGATTGCAGTGCCTGGCATTATTAGAGCATCGATGAGTATGTTCCAAACTCTCTTCCCACAGAGTGTCCGAAATCTCAGTGCCCATTTCTTCCTCCCACTTTGTTTTTATTAGAGTAGAATTCACTGGACTGATAGATTGCAAAGAGTCATGTATGAGATCGATATTTTCAGTCTCACATAGGACAATGAAATATCTCCTATTTTTCTACCATTACACAGCACCTGAATGAAAAGATACATCTTTAACACTGGGCTGTCTTCATGATATAACACAGCGCATGGATAGATCATTCTTCACAGTGGTGATGGATACAATTTTTCTACAATGGAGGCAAAACTTCACTTTTAATACACATTACAAACAGACTCACCATATGCATTGACGACTGTGAAGTAGTCCTTGATCTCCCATGACCCTGCAGCAACAGGAGAGACAGTGAAGTCAATGTTTTTTGTAAGATTTGCGCAAAAACACAAAAGCAACTGAAAGGAGAGACCTATTTTTATGTATTCAGCTCTGGAAAAAAATAAGAGACCACTCCCAAAATGATCAGTTTCTCTGGTTTTACTTAATGGTAGGTGTTTGAGTGAAATGAACATTTCTGCTTTATTCTATTAACTACTGACAACATTTCCCCCAAAATTTAAATGAAAATACTGTCATTTGGGGCATTTATTGGCAGAAAATGACAACTAGTCAAAATAACAAAACATATTAAGTCTTTTCAGACCTTGAATGATGCAAAGAAAACATGTTCATATTCATTGCTAAACAACACAACATGTATATTTTAACTTAGGCGTTTATACATCAGTTTTAGTGGGATGATGTCAATGTTTAATCCCAGCAGTGGTTTTTATAATCTTCCTATAAAACCAGATGTGTTTCAGGCAATCACCTAATCAGTGTCTCATTAAGTAGAATGACTTGTGTTTGTGTTGGTAATTAAAAAAAACTAGAATGAAATTAGTACCATACATGTAGAGATGCTTTTAAAGAAACATTTGTAAAAGTGGTCTCTTAATGTTTTCCGCGAGACAGATACTGACCATGAGAGCCATGTGGTCGTAGAGGTCCATCTGAGGTGTGAAGGAGCCTCTGGGAGGGGAGGAGGATATCGGCTGGGCAGTATGCATCTCTGGTGGCATCTGGAGCGGTTGCTCTACATGTGGCATATGCCCCGGGGAGGGGGGCATGTGCTGAGGCATCTGGTGTGGAGGAGGGTGGTTCATGTGCATGGGCGAATGCGGCATCTGCGGGGGCATGTGTGGCGACATTTGCCCTGCTTGAGGATGAGGAGGAGGGGGGCAAGGCTGAGTCTGGGCTCCTGGATACATGTCCGTTTGGTGGTCGGGTTGAGGCTGGAAGGGAGGAGGGGGGGCAAAGCCAGGATCCTGTGGAGGGTAGCCTGAGATGGGGATCTGGCCTGGTGGTCCGCTGGGGGGAACTGGGTAGAACTGGGGCACATCACTGGGGGGTAAAGGCTGAGGTGGGGCCATCCCTTCCTGGAGGATGGAGGTGGGAGCTGAAAGAAAGTATCAGAGGTGAGATGATCTAATGACAGTTGTCATAGATAGACGGTATATACTGACTAGATGCCGCATTCCCAGGCAGCTCTATTGAGTGGAATACGTCAACGCGGCTGCCATCTTGGTCCGGGGAAGCCGTGTCTACTTACTGCATTAGTCAACAGAGGCAGAGGTCTATCAGCGATTAAAATCGTCATAACTCACTGAATATTCAATTCGATTTTCAAGTCATTCTTCTTGATCTTCTAACCATAACCCTTTTTTTAATGTATTAAACATACACTTACATACTCAGACACACATCCACATGCATAAATACACTAAAATGTGTTCTACAAGGGTCTGACCGGGTCTAACTGCTTGTCAGACGTATATCTATGGTCAGAAACCCCGGACCAAGATGGCGACGCTATTGACGTACGCTGAGAAGCAGAAGGCGGCATCTAGTCAGTATATTTATGGACAGTTGGGAGGAGGGGTGGAAAAGAAGGAGCTCTATGTCAAACAACACACAAACACACCTGGGGGCATCAGCTGCACTCCCTGTGGGGGAGGCCCGGGCAGTAATGAGTTCATCAGGGGGTTGTCGGGGGTGGGGCCGTCCACCTCCAGAGGCATGCTGTAAGGTTCAGGTGGACTGGGCTCGTCCAACTCAGAGCTGGGACTGCTGCAGTCGAACTGTGTCGGAGTCGTTCTGTCTGCATTGTAAGTGATCGCCCCCGTCTAAAAAAAAAAATACAGAGGATTTAAACATTTCTTACATGGATACAAATCACCAAGGTTTAAAAAACATGACTATATGGATTTGTGCTAACAAACAAAACAAAGGACTGCTTAGGAAACTCTTAATTCTTGCCCGATGTCCCCAGTCGTAGTTATAATAACGTCCAAATATTAAATACACCCCTCTCTCCCCTCCTCACCCTGATCTGTCCATCCAGTTGTCTCAGGTGAATGAGCCATTCAGGCTCGTTGAACAGCTCCTGCTCAGGCTTCTCCTTCAGTTGTGGATCGAAGAACCGCAGCTTTTCAGACATCTGTCAACAGGCAGAAGAAAAATGAAAATGAAATAAATAAACTCCCCAGGATGGAAACACCTGCAAAATGAGTTGAAAATACAGTGAGTACACACACACACCTGTATGATTTGGCTAATGAAAACAGGAGAGTAGTAGGAGGGCTGCGTGAGGACAGTCCTGGAGATAACTTCACAGTAGTGGAAGGCCTGAGCACTCAGGCCAGCTTCAGCCAAACGGCATGCATAGATCAACTTGAACACCTGATCAGAGACAATAAACAGCAAGAGACAGAGTTATTCCTCAGCTTCTATCACAATTGTTGATGACTGATTGATTGATTCATTCATTAATGAATTCAACTCACCTGGAAATTAGGCAGTAAGCAGGGCTGGGAGCCCAGAGACTGAGCATATTCATAGGCCTCAGTCCTCTGAATAGCTTCATTGGTCGCAAATTGGTAAAAGGACAAACTGAAGTGAAGAGACAAAATACGGTTATAGTTGCGGCATATTTCATGCAAACGGTAAAACTGGACTTCATTTCAATTTAAAAAGTGTCTCAAACCTGTGATTGGAGCCAATCAGAACCATCTTGGTGCTCTTCTTTGTGAAAACTCCCAGGCCAACTTGGGCCATCAAGTAGCAGAAGTGTGCAGCATCAATCAGACCCTTGGACGCTGTGACAAGACAAGACGAGCACAGACAGAGTGTGAGGTGCTGTGTTGTCAACAATGAAACCTTAAACCTCTTTTCGTTTAATACAGTTGAGTTGCTGGCTATTTTTTTTCTTTTTGATGCAATCCTACCGAGAGTGTCGCCCATGGTGGTGATGGTGCGGGTATCCAGGTCTAGTGTGTGCGTGAGGTTCGACAGGACCATGGCCAGGTGAGGCCGCCAGTCACCCCACTTCTCCTCTCCACAGCACTACATGAGCATGACAAATTATTCAAAGATGCAGAAAAGGCATGCGGAAGCACAGAAATTCAACATCTTCAGGATAATCATTAACAAACTAATGAGGGGTTAAAGAGAGAAAAGGCTGAAGCGGTATTTACAGTGGCTGATGCAGGCATCCTCCCAGACATCAGCTGGTACACCGTCTGCAGAGGGTCGTTGATGGGCAAGCTGTTGGCAAACCTGAACAACACAGACAGACAAAGTGAAAGTCACACCTACAGTATAAAAACGGTGCGACTTCAGGAAGAGCCAAAAACATATCTCTTACAGATACTACTAGCAACAGCAATTAAATGCATTACAGTAAGGTGGAGGAAGCCTGACCCTCCAACACACAATATGTAGACTGAAAAAATAAAGGAAATATATCAAATGGAACAAATAACATATTCCCTGAGGCTCCAAAAACATATATTCACTAAAAGGTGGAGCCCTGCTATGGGTATACTGATACAATTCTATTTATTTCATTCCATCTTGCTTTATTCTATTTTATTTTATATTTTTCTTTGTCACTGTAGTCTCCGTCTCTTTTGTTGTACCATAACTGTTACCTTGTGTGTGAAACAGCAGATATTATTATTATGATTCTGTACATGACTTTGAATGAAACTTAAATAAAAACTAAGTTAAAAAACCCCCCCCAAAAAATGGTGCAACTTTGAATATAGTATGTCACAACCTTTACATCAGCAGTGCTTTACCTTGTCATGACGCGTGCATGTGTCCTGTTGTCCATCTTACTGGCCAACAGCAAGGCGTGTCCCCAGAGGCCTCCTTTCATGGCCGCTTCGAGCGCATCCTATTATTGCACAGGCAAAGCAGAGGACATTTCAATTTTGAGAGAAATAAAAGCTCAACGCAACAACAATAATGTAGTTTATTAAGATATGTCTTACCTTCTTGCGGCCGAACAGCAGCAGCTCTCTGAAGCGCTCCGTTTCCTTGCCCAAGTTCTCTGGGACAGTCATGAAGGTGTCAGAGAGGAGGGAGAGTGGTCCAGATCCTTGCTCCTCCTCGGCTTGTGCCAATGGTTCATTGTTAAAATCTATCAAATTGGCTTCATTGGGACTTTTGCCTGGTAGCCAAACAGAGCGATGCTCCTTCAGCAGGAGGTCAGCGATGTCCGTACCGACCACAGTCTGAAGCATTGGGTGAGAGAGAGTATTATTATGGATTACGGATGGACAATGATTTTTGAATATTCGAATAGTCATTAAATTATAAAAAATCTAATGGTTTAAGAGTTTATGAGATTGTCTTGTCTGAAAAAATTTAAATGTTCCCTTGTTTTTGCTGCCCGGAGAGGAGACTTTGTCCCTGTTTAGATGTACTCTCATTACTTGATGAGGACTTAAGAATGGTCGAATAGTATTTTAGCTTGAAATGACCATCCCCTAATGATGATATATAGTTGTTTTGTGAAGAAAAAACAGATTTATGTTTTTTAAAATTCTCTTTCTGACAGACTTGTCTGTACTTCTGTCTTACCCCATTCTGTCGACAGAGCAGCATAATGAAGTCCCAGAGCAGACGGGCAGAGTCTCTGTCCAAGAGGTTGTTGTCACGAGAGCACTCCAGTGCTTTGTTCTGGGAAAACTTTATCACATCCACCTTATGGGTCTCCTCCCTGATGAACAGAACACAAGAAGTGAGATGGGCTGGATGAGCAATTTTCTGTGTTGTTGTTATTGGGGGAAAAAATTATCTTATTAAATTAGGTTTATTTCTGTGTCTCTGAGATATTTGTGATTGATAGAAAAGGCTGGCAAAACCCACTTAACAAGGGGTCCAGGGAACACTCGTAGTTCTGCCTGATCTGGGGTATCCTGCAGCATGGTCTGCAAACACAAATGTGGTTTGAAATACTATTTCATACAATCTTAACGTTGTGCAATTGCTGAATTATCTGAGGTAAAAAGGAGGAAACATGAAACATACAGAAACTTCCTTGAGCTGATGTTTAAGTGTAATCTGTTTAAAACCTACCTCCATGTTGTAGATGTCAACGAGGGCAGGCTGTCCTGCTGAGGGGAGATTGGGCAGCACTTGCACCAGATGACCACCAGGTCCGAAGCGAGCACATCGGTGGGGTATGGTGAACTTCTCTGGTGTTGCAGGACGAGGGGGGGCTGGAGGAAACAGAAGAGTCAAATATGAGTATTTTTTTATTAATCTCTGATAAAGATTGTGTAAGTGTTTATGATTCATATATATATATATATATATGATTTATTAGGGCTGGGACGATATGCTTTTCTTCCGATTCGATTCTTCTATGATTTTTTGGATGGCGATTCGATTTAAATTGCGATTCTACGATATTGCAGATTCTCTCGATTTTCAGTCTGCATTTTTAACATTTATCTGCACACAAATACTGTAGGAGCCTATAAATTAACATACTCCATTATAAAGTGAACTTAAACCCTTTCCAAAACGTGTACTCTCTGTATGTAAAAAAGGCGAACAAATGCACATTGCACAATATTTTAAAAAATTCAAAAAAAAAGAAATCGATTTTTGAAAAAAGAAATCGATTTAAAAATCGTCAAAAAAAATATCGCAATATTTATGTGAATCGATTTTTTTCTCCCACCCCTATGATTTATATACTAACGCTGCTCAGGGGCGCTCCAGGTGGTGTCTGCAGGGTAATCAGACGGATACATGTACTGGCTGTAGTTCTGGGTGGCATCGCCCGGGTTGGGGTATTGACTGGCGTAGGAGTAGTCCACAGCCAGAGTGGATGATGTGGTGTCATAGACCGCTGATACCAGATCAGGTTGACTCCTGTATGCCTGGCTCTGCAGGAAGCGAGGAGACAAACAGAGATAAATCTTTAATAAGGACACATAAACATAAAAGCACACTCACTCACACAGACTGTGGAGGATGCACGCATTTATCAGCCATTTGTTGGTTCAGATCAATGCCTCTATCTTAAGCCTTTGCTAACATGGAGTTCATGAGAAGAAGTCATCTGTGCAACTCACAACAGAGTAATTGTGGAGTAAATAATGCAGTAGTAATTAGCATTGAGAGCGAGAGCGGCAGCCGGTTAATGTAAAATACCAGCGCGCACTTTAGTCAAGGGTTCATGAACCTAAAGCTGCTTTTATCCTACTTTCCTAAACACAAGCAATGTGTCTACAGACCCTCCCCCCCAAACACTGTGATGGAGCTGTTATGAATGAAGCAGCTGAGAAGCAGGGAGGATCATGGGATCAAGCTAAAAAGCCTGGCCAATAGAGGAGAGCAGATGCTACAGGGGGTGTCATGGGAGAGCAACCACAAGTTAACTACAGGAAAACATTGCATGGACGCATCCCAGTTTCAAATTTTGTAAAACAGATCTATTCGCTATTTTTACATCTGTCAGCAAATGGAATAAATAAGAGGATTAATAATCACACTCTCATTTCTTTCAGTGTGAGTATATGAAGCTGTCTCCAGTCAGTGTATATTTAGGCTAAACAATGCAGTAGCTATGAAGGAGCCGCATGACTGTCCCACACTTTTTTTCTTCCAGGTGATACTCTTGATATTTTTAAACCCCACCACAGCTGACAGGAGAGCAATGTAGGTGACATATTGCATAAACCCAAACCGAGGCTGTGGCTGAACCGTGACAGCTACGTACGACATATGAAGGAGAATTAACACTAAAGCAATAATGAAAACAAAACAGGAAATGAAGCAAGACCCCGATGTCAGCCACAAATAGGAAAGAGATTATTTTTTTGCACTACATGCCAGAGTTAAAGGAATATTCCGGCGTAAATGTAACCCATGGTCCAACGCACCGTGACACCGAGTTAGACCCCCCCTCGAGAGATGAAGTCTGCTAACCACTAGCTTCTCTAGTTGTAGCAATTTTAGCAATGACCGCACCACAACAAACAGTGCAGTCTATTTCTCCACGCGCAAACCGCGATTAAAAAGCCACTCAATGCCACAAATAACGCTCAGAACAGCACCAAATGTCATCAACAGTACAAACAGGGTCCCAGCACATAATACGAGGCATAAAACATCTGTTTACATGTTTACAAGTGGATCAGCTTTGAAGGTTTTGTAATACTACAGGTAATAAAGCAGCTACAGCAGGAAAAAAAAAATCATTTACCTGCTGTGAGCGTGAGCTGAAGCTGCTCCTCCTGCTGTGGTGGCTTTGAGAGCTGTGCACGCTGTGCGCCGACTGCTCGCTGTGGACGCTGCGTCGGTCAAAGTCGTCGCCAAACATCTCACCACGTCGATGGTAATCATCATCAAAACTGGGATCATAACCAGGATAGTACCGCCACTGGTCATCATAGCCGTCTTTCCTACGAGTGGAGTTTACAGTGTTTATTATAAGACAAACAAACAGCGCTTGATTTTTTACAAAGCAGCTTTTAATACAACACTAAAAGTATCCAACATCAATCAGATATTGATATCAACAGGGAATAATAGCACATACATGACAGAAATATGACAGCACATACATAAAGCTATGACACTACTCTCATAAATCTCTGTAGTGCTTATTAATAAATGTACAGCAGTGGTTTTGTCTGCTTACCTGGCAGGATACATCTGTGGATTGTAGTAGTTTTCTCTGGCTCTGTAGCTTTCATCGTAATTAGCCCAGTAGGTCTGATCATAATATCCTCTGTACCGAGGGTCATACTGTCCATAGTTGTATCCTAAACATGGAGAAGGAGAGACAGATCCAAATAAAAATGTTTATATAGAGAAATATTTAATATGGATTGATTGTGGACAAATGATTTTTGAAGGGGAACATACCTCTGTAATCGTAGTTTTTGGAGTAATCTGCATAATAGTCACTATAGGCACTGCGGTTTGCTCGTTGGTAATCGTCAGGATAGCCTTGTCTATGGGTGAAGGACAACAAAAGGTGAGATTCATAGGTCAAGGTATCAAAACATATTAAACATATAAACACATCATGAAGGTCACCCAGTTCTAAATTGTATCTTAATTAATTAATTAAGAAATTCAAAAGCAGCATAATCACTGTGCCTTAAGGAATACTTCACCCAAAATAGATAATTCACCAATTTTCTCCTCACCGTCATGCCAAGGAAGGGAGTCCTTTTGGAGTTATTAAAATGGATTTTCATATGGCGGCGGATAGAGTTCACTTATGAATCGTCCAAAACACACACTATGAAACATCCAAATACGGTACCTCCATACTGCTCGTCCAAACTGACCCAAGTGTCAAATTAATTTGATCTTTGTTTTCAGCCTTGTTGTAGCAGTAGCTCCCAGTGGCTCTGTTGATGTTTGTGCGCATGCGCTAGATTTGCTGCGAGATGTTCGTTAACCATTGGATGTATGATGTAAACACGGAAGAACATCTCACAGCAAATCTCACGCAGCCACTGGGAGCTACTGCTACAACAAGGCTAAAAACAGAGATCAAATTAATTTTTTCTGAACAACTTTTTCATGTTGCGGCTTCAGGACACTTGGGTCAGTACGGACGAGCAGTATGGAGGTATTTGGATGTTTCATAGTGTGTGTTTTGGACGATTCAAAAGTGAACTCTATCCGCCGCCATTATATGAAACTCCCCCCTGCAACTCCAAAAGCGTTTTGATGACTCTGAAAGTTCTCCAAACCCTTCCTTGGCATGACGGTGAGTAGAAAATTGGTGAATTATCGACTTTGGGTGAAGTATCCCTTAGGCATATGTTACAGCTGCTGTTAAAGTGGGTGTCAGACTGAAACAGTGCGACCGACCTGGAGGAGGGCCTGTCAGAGTACTGACTGGCTCTAGAGCTGGGTCGCTCCGGCTGAGGCTGCTCTCTGTAGTGGTAGTTTGGATCGCGATAAGCTTGGGTCTGTCCGTCATATCTGCCATACCAAGGATCCGCTCTGCTCCTGTACGCCCCGTCCTGAGAGGAAAAAAAGCATCAATAAACTTTATTTTATTGCCTTTCATGGCAGTGCATTCATTTTTGCATCTCTACATCACACTTTCCACGTACTTGATAATATTGCTGCGCTCTAGGATCCCCAGGTTGAGGCGGGTACTGGCCGGGAGGATAAGGTCCTCTGTTATCCACGTATTCTCCATAATTACCATAGTAGCCGCCGTACATCTGCCCCGGCGCAGCTGCGGGGGGGTGGGGCCCGTAGCCTTGCTGGCTGCCTGCGGAGGAGGGCGGTCTGGGTGGCTCTGTGGGAGTCGGCTGGGATGCCCCCCCCGGAGGCGCTGGGCCTCGAGGACCCGGGGGGTACGGAGCAGCAGCTGCGGGAGGAGGAACGCCCGTTGCTGCTGCGACGGGAGCTGAGTACTGGCCGTGTGGCAGTTGTGCCGCGCTCATCGGTACGGGAGGAGCATCGCCTTGTCGCTGCGCTGCAACCTGAGGATCTGAAGTCTTAGAAGGATCTGTCGGTGGCAGCAGTGGGGGTGCAGCTGCTTGAGGAGCTGCTGCTGCTGCTGCTGCTGCTGCTGCTGCTGCTGGCGGTGGCAGTGGTACCTGTGGTGTGGATGATGAAGAGGCCGGGGTGTGGACAGGGGCATTCCCTTCCATTCTTACCCCCTGCTGAGCGTCTTTGGTGACCTGTAGGTAAAATCCATTACAAGACTGTGGAGACTCGTGCAGAGAAGAGGAAGAAGGAGGAGGAGGAGGAAGGTGGTGGTGGTGGTGGTGGTGGTGGCCGGGTGCTTGGTTTTGAGTTTGTGATTGGTGCATAGAAAAATCAAGCAGTTCATAATTTGATGGCTGATTATGATGATTAGAGACGGCGGCAGTCAGGACAGAAGCCTGTGAATTAGCTTGGACAGGATGGCCGACGTCCACACCGCCCACCGTCAGACCCCTTGTAAGAGGAGGCCGGACCGGCTGCGGCTGTGGCTGCGGCGGAGCTGTGATTTCCGACGTCGCCGCCTCTGCGTTGTCTCGGGTCAGATTGAGCGGACCCTGGTTAGAGGCTGAAGGAGAACCGAAGCTTATTGGACCAGCGGCAAACGGTGGGCTTAGATTAGAGGCGACTGAAGGTGATTGGGAAGAACCGGCGCCCTGATGTGATTTCACAGGCGGCGTCGTTTCCCTAAGGCTACTTTGACTTTGACTGGCTGCTTGGACCGGGGCGGCGGCAGCGGGGTGAATCACATTGTAATTTGACACAGGCGGGGCGATCAGAACAGGCTGGTGGAGCGAATCGGCAACCAGGAGGGACGCGTATCCCATGTTGCCTTGGGAGTCGGTCGGCTCGGCCTCACTCACCTTCGGCGGGTTCTCTAGGTTCTCCGAGTGCTGCTGCGCCGCCGCCGCCGGCTGGACTCTCTGCGGCGGCTGCAGGTCCAGCGGGCCGTCCTCCGGAGGCTGGATGACGTCGGCGCTCGGCTCTCGCAAAGGGGCGAGAACGGTCGGGGCGGCGGGGGCTAAGAGGATGTTGGCGCCCAAGCTGGCAGGGTCGTGCTGAGCCCACAGGGTAGTCGCGGGGCTCTCGCAGGGCCGACTGGCGCCGTGAGCGCGGGACGACGGCCGAGAGTGAGAGAGAACCACCGGGTGCGTGAGGTGAGGTACGCCAACGCCGCCTCCTCCTACGGTGCCGGCGGGCAACGGGTGTCCCGGTCCGTATATATTCTCCATATTATCCGGTGGCTGCTCCAGGTTGCCAGGCGTGGAATCCGCACCCTCCTCGGCTACGATGTTAGCCACGTCGACCTCCACGGGACGCACCCCGACTCCGTGTGAGCGAACCGGTTCGAAAGAGCTATTCGCGCTGGCTTGAAAGATGCCGGTCGGTTTGGGCGGGCTCGGCGTGGGAGGCCACATCTGTTCCAGCGAGCTCTGTCGAGCCGCCATATCTCCAGCCGGGGACGTGTCGATCTGTTCGAAGTAACCTCCGGCGGCGGCGGGGGACAGGCCGGCATCATCGGCAAGACGGGGGCTTTCCTGCTGAATAAATGTACCGACAACTCCCTGGTGCCGACGGCTGCTCGTTCCACTTCCATGGCTCATATTGCTGTAGTTGGACGACACGCTGGCGGATCTCATCGGTCTTGGAACTGAATCCGGTGTCTCCAGGTTAGGCCCGGTTTCAAACTGGTGGACTACATGGGCCGTTGCCGCTGCTGCAGTGGCGGCAGCAGCGGCGGCGGCAGCAGCAGGACTGCCATGGGTTTCACTAGGTAATACTTCCTGGTTGGGGACACACTCCAGATTCTCCACGTGGTCGTACTGGGACTCAGGGGGCTTCTGTGTTGCGTGATCGTTAAGGTACGGTGCGTGTGAATGATCTTGAAGAGAAGCGGCTTGATAATCCAAAGGGGCGTCCGCGTGGCCACTGTGCATTTGTGGGTTGTTGTTGTGATGCTGAAATGACGCGGGAGGAGGAATACCATTCACCGCCTTGTTTCTGTCTCCGGCGAGCGTTTCCTCGTTTTCTACATCATTGTCTTTGAAGAACATTGAGAGTGAACCAGACTCCTGAGAGTACGGGACTTGGACAGGTGCAGGACTCGGCCCGAGAGGATCAGACTGGGGCTGAGGATGGCCCGAGCCCGTCCCCATTTGGTGGTAGCCCGAGTCCTGTGGCGGCGGTTGGTTGAACCAAGAGTCATGGGGGGCCGAGCTCTGACTGAAGTAGCTCTGAGCTTGGAAGTTCGAATTATGCTGCTGCTGCTGCTGCGGGGGAGCGTTCGGGTCGGGCCATTGAGGACTCGGGGCGTGTGCGGGGTTCAGAGCGGAGGGGAGAGGAGGAGGAGGAGCCTGGGCCTGGGGGTGGGGGTGTCCGGGCTGCGTTGGAGGGGTGGGGGTGTTGTGGTGATGATGGGGCGACGGGGTATGCGAGGGGTACATTTGGGCCTGCGGAGGAGGTATGTTAAAAGGTTGTGGTGGCGGAGGGTCGCTTGTAGGCTGGAAGTAGTTCTGAACCGACGGAGGACGACTTCCATGATCGGGAGCCCACTGGGGAGAAGACATGGTGGGAGGGGGAGGGACCGGCTGGAAGGGCCCGGGCTGAGGCGGCGGCTGTCCTTGATGAAATCCCTGGTTAAACGGCGTCTGACTCGGCGCCGGAGCAGAGGAGGACACAGGCGGTGGCGGCGGCTCGGCTGCGACCATCGACGGCGTCTGTTCTCTTGAGTTAAAATAGCCCTGCTCGGTGTGGGACGACGGCGACGCGTATCCTGGGAAAACGACACCCGGCGGGGGCGCTGCTGCTGCTGCTGCTGCTGCTGCACTGTTTGGGTTGAAAAGCGTCACCCCCGGCACGGAGGATGGCGGCGGGGGGCCGAGGGGAGCGGCCGGGACGTCCTCCTGTGTGTGTGGTTGTGGAGGTAGCCCGCCTCCTCCGCCGCCGGCCTGAGAGTACATGGTGTTGGGCGGGGCTTGCATGGGCGGAGGGGGAGGGTTGCTGTTGTTGGGTATCGTCGGGAGACCGCCTGCAGCCATCGGCGGAGGAGCTCTGACAAACGCAAAAGGGTCTGTCATGGGTTGGGTAGCGGATGGCATAGAGGCAGTAGCCGCCGCCGCCGCTGCCGCTGCTGGATGCTTGTGAGGTCTTGTCCTGCGGAACATGTTGGGCCCAGAAGGAGGAGGAGGGCCGGAGGCTCCTGGAGGTCCGGTCCGCGGAGGGGGCTGCATGGCTGCAGAGCTAACGGAGGTCCGAGGACCGGGTCGCTCTAGTTAGGTGTCACTGAAGAGAATGAAGTCAGGCGAAGCTGAGGGACAGAAACAGAAAGAGAGGGAGTGGTGGTTAACAAAATCTACACACACACACACACACACACATCTCCTTGACGGACTTCACCACACCTTTATTTGTGTTGTATGCTACGTACGATCCTCTTTAAACGAAAGGTACAACGTGGCAATTTCTACATGAGCTCTCGGATGTTGTTGGAGATAAATACTGGAGGTCTTAATGGGAGAACTCCAGTGACCAGTTGTAATAACTTCCAGCTGCGATTACTGTCTGCTTTCAGAGCCGGGTGCTTATCTCACTGAAGCAGGATCATATAAACAGATATTAATATCTCTGTGATTGTAATTCACATCCAAGAGGAAATTTTCATTATATATATATATTTCTTTTTTGTAAGACACACACAATCAAATTCATCACATTATGTAGATATCACTGACACCAGTGCAGTGTCCTTAGCAGCAAGGCCATTTTTATAATTGTACAATGAGAAATTCACGAGTGCTTATTTAAAGAAGTACCTGCTTTCAATCAGAGATAGCTGCTGCTAAGATATAATTTTGAATGTGGTGCCCTCAAGAAACTATTAACCAGATTGCACTGTGTGCCGCTGTCATTCTCATCCAATCTTATTTTCTAAGGATAAGAACATCATCTGTTAAAGATAAAGGAAACGCTGATCTCACAGTTGGACTTTTTTTTTTTTCTAAACAGGAACTTGGTGGTGGTGGTGTCATGATTGTTAGTTTCAATGAGTTCTGCTGTAAACCTGTGCAGCTGTAATGTTTTTGTTGGCAGCATTAGTTATGGGCCAGACTTAATTAACAAAAAAAATAGCCACAAACAGAAAACATATGATGGTAGGAGCTGTTTCCCCTAATGAGATTGTTTATATTTTAACTTTAATCAGACACAGACACTGCGGATCTGTCAGAAAAGGAAGTCCAGGCAGGGAAGCTAACATTGATTTACACTGAGTTTGAAAGGCAGGTCAACAACAGACAGAAGGTTAACTTAAGCTAGCAGGCATGTTGTAGGCTAGTAGTAGTCTTGGCCAGATGGGCTCGTCCAAACTGATCCCGGATCTTTAACCCCCCCCTCTCTCTCCCTACTCCCTCTCTCCCTCCCTGGTTGGTTACAGTTTCACCAAGAAGAACCGCTGCAAAGCCCTTGAGCAGCTGACGTTAGCACCGCGGATGTGACAACTTTAGGAGACAGTCAACAACAACATCTTACATCTGATCTTTATCGGACACTTGTTGAAAATCTAATAGATAGATAGCTTTTTGTTTTTTGTTTTTTTCTGTCTGGGCCGACTGAGAGTTAACGTTACACATTCATTATAAGCTGCCTACGAGGAAACAAGGTCCAGACTAATAATGCTAACGGTAATGCTACACTGCTGCTGCTCTGTCTGGACTGTAAGTTAGCTTGTGTCCTAAACGCCAGAGCAGAGCCAGGAAAAACACTCTCCTTATAAAAACAGTCGCCTGGTTTTATACAGAAGCTATATCTTCTATGTAGAGCCTGTCCGTTCACGAATTATATAATATGACCTTTTACATACTGAAGTGGACACCGACCGACACACACACACCGATCAGTTACAGCAAGCATTAGCACCGCTGCTTAGTTAGTTAGCCGCCGCTGCTGGCTAACTAGCCTGAAGCTAACTACTAACTGGGGGTAACAGTTTCGGTTCAAGCTCGCACGCCGGATTGATACAGACAGAGTAAAGGCATTGCTAATGGTGGTATATAATCGCTCTTACCCGACGTCGGGAAATGTGTACAGATAGGAAATTAATTCTTACAAATGTGCAGGAGAGTGAGTCTGACACACCGCCACCATCTTCAATGGTAACACATCCTACTAGGCTACGTGTACAAGCTGCGTCACGGGCCAAACAACGATTGCGTCATCACGGGGGGGCGGGGTCTGTTAAAGGGTCCATACACACAGTCAGTCAATTTATATTATGTTACCCAAGAATTGATACATTAGATTAAATTGGATTAAATTAAATTAATGATTTACACTAGCAGCAGCAAAACTGGGCATGGTCTCCTCCTTTTGCACTCAGTCAGGACCACAGACTAATACCAGAACCAGTACCAGAACCAGTAGCCTACCAGTACCAGATTATTTATTCTGCAAAAGGAGGAGAAGTTAGTCAAAGAACACCTGTTAGCCATAGAGAGTTAATATTTAGGACAATTGTAAGTACCGGTACAAGCATGACACCTAAACAGAAACAGTTCTTGAAGATGTAGCCTATATCAAAATGGGATACTGTCAATTATGCTTTAATTTAGTCAAATTTGATTTTGAGACTGAGTTTCAATGGCACTGAATGTAATATTAAATGGCTATTTAAACTTATTGTGTGACATTAAATATAATATATGTAGACATGTATTGACATTATGATATGACATAAATTCTGCGTACCACTACTGATCTAGGGAGCTGTCTTGTATTGTCTGTGTACTGTTGTGTTGTGTATCTGTTTAGCCTATATTTTTTATTGTATGTTACTTTATTTTTTGTGTTTTATGTTTTATTTGAACATGGATTATATTTAATGAGACATAAATTGCATTGATACATTGTAAAGATGTTGTATGGACCCCAAGAAGAATAGCTTTGGCATTGCCATAGCTAATGGGGATCTGAATAAATCAAAATCCATGTTGACTGCATCACAGCATTTCTGCACTTTTTTCTGTTATATAGGCTACCTTCTTGAAAAGGCCAATTGTTGGATCCAGCTCTGTTGAATCCATGTTCATGATAACAGGTTGAAAGCATCTTGCTGATAAATGGTTAAAAAAAAATCCCCCAAATCCCCAAGATATCAATGAACATTAACGTGTTCCAGATGGAAAAATGAAACCTCCGGCCCCGACATTTGTCTAGGTGCTTGGCCCAAGTCTGGCCCATATCCTTCCGAATCTGGGCAGATACCGGCTGTTATATCCTCCTCTCCTGAGTGACAGGCAGCCAGAGGAATTTCTGGTTGTGTGTGCCCAAATCAGTCCAGATGTGGAAGTAGCATCTGGCAACAGTACTGTAATGGTCCAGGAACTGCATGGGCATATAATACACAAACAAGCACGTGGCCCAGGTATGTCTATTGGTCATGCTGTATTACTGTAAAAGTGAAGCTGTGTTGCAATGGCTTATTTTGCTATCTGGCATATCGGCACACACTGCAATGCAGCCACGTGACTGATTATAAAACTGCATGAATGAGCAGGTGCACAGGTGTTTATAATAAACAGCTCATGATAACTCAGTTATTGTTTAACAGCACTCCTCCTTCTGCAGGAATCTGCAGCCTGAGTGTTAATTGTGTGAGAGACCAGGGGTGGGTGGAGAGATTCACCTGTCAGAGCACAGTGGGAGGAGTTTAGACAAAGGGCAGGATATATAAAAGCTGGATGTGTTTTGTACTGGTTCCTTCCTTTAACACTTTCACTGCTGCTGCCACACCAGTAAGTATGTAGCCTGATGATTTTGTCCATTTGTTGCAAATAACCTCTTGTCTACAGTTATGCCATGCGCCCTAATTTAATATGTATGACTCTTTAACAGGACATAGGCCTACTGTAGTGTGTTTTTGCAGATTTTATTTTAACAAGAAATTATTTGAATGACATTGTGTGACATTTAAATTGACCTGACACAGAAAGTTCCTGTGGCATTTGTGCAGGACTGAATGGAAAAAAAAAAAATCATCTTATAACAAACAACAATAACAACAATCAACAGGTACAGTTACATGAGGAGGTTTTAATGTAAAATAAATGTTGTATGAATCAGTGGTTGCAAATGTGCTGTTCAACCAGGTCCTGTTTGTATGACTATTGCCCCTTGAGGATAATAAAGTTCACCTTAACCTTAACACTAAACACTGTATGAAATGTTTTATTGAGGTTATTGCTAATGTAATTTGAAATCTTATGGAATAAGACTGAGGATGTAAAATGTATCTAGTGATACAATCACTGTCTTGTGTCTAGAAGTGGTTAAATTGATGTTTTTCTGTTGAGGCAGTGGAAGTGGTTGTTATCAGTCAATATACAAGATAAGTTAATGCCTTTTGTCATATAAAATGTGGTACTGTAAGATTACACTGAGCAATATCAGAGACGTTCTGGTAATATTCACTCCGGCTCTTACTCCATGTTTTTTCTCTCTTACAAAGTGCTGTACTGCTGCCACCTGCTGGTCAGTGACTGCAACAGCCGTTTTCTGGAGGCCTGTCAAATGATTTGGGCCTCAAGTTTTGACCTGTTCTCAATACTAGACATAAAACATTTTTGGTTGAACAGAGATTTCAGATATTCTTATTTTACGAAATGCAAAACTATCTAAATTTTGTACGTTCCAAATAAATACATAGACTAAAGCCGACATCCAGGCATCGGTTAGAAAAACTGTAATGATAGAAACCAGAAGAATCATAACCTATGACTGATAAAACTCTTATAATTTACATCATCAATGCATCCATATGTGTTTTATCCAACTCAAATAGGGCATTTTACACATAAAGGTGTATGTGATATAAATATGTAATGTATCTATGCATCTATGTAACTATGAGATCTACTTACTTACTGATTTTATGAATCACACATATGAATCACTCCTGAAGTATGCATCAAATGTTTTTTGTTTTTCTCAATATTTAGTGACAGATGGATTCTGTTTCACCCTTGTAATACATTTTCAAACTTTGCATGCAACCACTAATCCCTCCCTGTGGCCAGCCTGTGACCTAGGTGATAAACGAAGGGTGTATGATCTATGTACAAAATTCATATAAGTCATCCGGATTTTTGTTTGGTTTGGTTTTTTTCAAAGGCAGTGGAAAAGTCCACCGATGAAAAAGCTGTGGTCAAGTAGTGTAAATAAAAGAAAGAGCACACACTGTCTGTCAGTGCAGAGTTCAAAACACCCACGACACACGTACATCGATGTCTTGTTCACACGCCTCCCTTTCCTCCACTTTTGCTCAGACTTGTCAACCGAAACCTGCCCTCCCACTAGACTGTGTCTGGAGACTACGGGCCGCGAGGCAGGTTGAAACAGACCTTCATGTTTTGCACCTAAAACCCCCTGGCTTCTCCTCTTGGTGCAGAGAGAGGCTGTTGAGTAATCCTGAGCTCTATTTGTGTGGAGCCTTGTATAAAAAACAGTTTTAATGTGCTACAGTTTCTCTGTAAAATATTGGTGTCATATTAAATGCTCAATATGTAATTTCCCAACAATAAATGCTTTAGATTTGATGAAACATAATTTGAACACAGATTAAGCAAATAACAGACAATGTTATCTTGAGTATGTCATTAGGCAACATGTTATATCATATTAACTGATACTGATCTGTGTGTGCTACATTACAGTGGAAGGTTTTCTCTTGACCTTTTGACAAATTATCATTATTAGTTGTCAACTTCATATTGTTCTGCAGTGCCACCCACTGTCATTTCTGCAGCATTTTTAAAGCTGTTATCACAATAATTAAAAAAAAAAAAAAAGGTTTGATAACACAAACTCAACTGATGACATTGTAACCCATCCCCTATTATTATGCATTTATAACCATTATAAAGCCATATAATGAATGGTTTGAAGCATGCCTAAGTGGAGGCTGGTATATAAGAAGATAATGAATGACAGAGCAATAAAGACACTTAAGTCATATAAAATGTCTGCACATAAGTAGTAGGATTTATCAAACATTTTATACTGTGCTCTTAATTGCTAAATGAGGTGTTTACACCCAGGATGTAGTGCTGTTTTTACATACAGGCATGTGCACACACACTGTTTCACACAGTCCAACCACAGCAAACAGCATCTGCATGTTTAGCTGTATGTACCACAACCACACACTCGTCATGTTTCATCTTTCTCTTACTCAGTTTGCAACAGACCTTTTTTTTTTTTTTTTTTTCCATTTTGCAAGCAGTGAGAGATAAAAACAAGACAAAGTGGAAATTAGACTTTGTTAAAGGGTGCAAAAAATACAAGTTACAGATTCTATTATATAAAATAATAATATTCTCATATTTTATCTTGCAGTAGGTCCTTTTAATCTGCCCATGATGATACGTTATATGTTATATGTTATTTGGTGTTGTCTATTTGTGTATGTGTTTGAATGAGTGGATCTTCCCGGCTGCAAATCAATTTTCCCTGTTGGGACAAATAAAGACACTTTTGACTTTGACACTTTTCTCAGGTTGCGTCTTATGAGAGAATTTGAGGCTGTATTGGAAAAAAAAAGGCTTTCTGCAAAACTCATCAAAATTAATCTCTGGGGCTATCAGTGGTATCTGTGGGCTGCATCATCCCCCTACCCTGGGAGTAGATGGTGTTTGTCCTAAGAGACTCTGTAAACCCATTCATTAAGGCCATGTTTATAGGAAAGCCAGGAGAGTGGTTAATGTTTGGTTAACCACAGTCTAAACTCCTGATAAGCCCCTGAACGCCGACCCGAGCCCTGTGGTTTTTGTTAATGGTACACACGGTCTGTGAACAATGGCACTGGAGTCAGTTCATCCTTGCTGAGGCACGTATGATTGTGCTCAGGTGTCAAATTTGACAGGTGGATGATGAACGAGATAGGAATTCAGAAAAAAACAAGATCATTTATTGAATAGTCAGAGAAGGAAATAACAGATACTTGGGTTTGAGTCACGTCCTGGTCCTTCCCCTTCGAAACATCCCTCTCTCACTCGTATTTGTGATTAATAGAGTGATAGAAAAGACAGTTGGGGCAGGTGTGGGCCTGGTCTTACACCACAGGATGCAAAAGATTAGGAAGATGTAGAACATTTCCTATCAGAGCATCTCTCATACTCCTTCACAATAAACTCCTGTTCAAGTATGAGCTTTGGCTACTTGCATGACAAAACCCGCCCACATAATGGTTCTGTTTGAGATCATCATTTGCATAAATACAGTCTCTCACTGTTTGGCCTAAAATCTCATAAATGTTTGATCAGTGGTGGAAAGTCTTATCTTACAGTAAATGCAATTTACATAAGATGTAACTGGATTGATGATGAGCTCATGGTGGCTGTAATTTCAATCACTGAACATAACCTTAGAGCGTTCAAACTATTGTAATTCACTGTGGTTAACACATTTTTATAGGTGTTATGTTGCCAAGATGACAGTTTTTTTTCTCTTGTGAGAACCTGGCGTATAGGTTTTGTGTGGTTTTACCATGTTGCCTAATTATACCTCGATATATCGTTGACTCATACCCATTGAATTTAAAATTAAATGAAAAATAGAAAGATTGGTAATTTCCCCAGTATAGCCTTCTAGTGTTACCAATACCAATACCTTTCATAACATAACTTTGGCTCCATTTAAGGAGGCAGTGACCCAGCACAGGCATGAAATCACAGCTTAGGTCTGTCACACATATCGAAGGCAGTCGTAATTGAGGTACCTGTGATTTGGCTGTGAAAACAGACATGTCTTTGTAAAATAAAATAAAAATTAAAAAGCAGGATGCTGTTAGTGAACCAAGAGAAAGGATCATCCAGTAGCCAGGCTCTGAAAACATCACCAGATGGGGGCGTTGTTGCTCAGATGATCTGGTGAATTACTTGCTTTGAGGTAGGTATAAAAAGTATATGATAAGTGTCACATATCACATGTGCTGATTCAGAATGTTTGGTTTTACCGAAAAGAAAGAAAGAAGTTTTTGGTTCATTTCAATGTTTCGATCCAGTAGTTCCTGTTTTTTCTGTGTTGTGTAGGAGTGAGTGCTTTATTTAGTGTGTGTGTGTTGCTGAAAATCAGTAGTGGGAGCAAAATGAAATGACAGATTGAAGGGCACTAACCAGATTAAACTAACCAACCTGTATCACATGATGCAACCATCAATTAGTGTTAGATGCAATTTTCACATTATAAAATTAGGGATAATTTTGTTTTTGTGTTGAGTGAAGGGGAGAGCTATATGGGAGGAGACGATGGAGGTAGAAAGTAATGTTTTTACAAGTGGAAGATGGATTGTTTTACAAGCAGCAGAGGGAGAGAGACGGAGGGTAGGAGGAGGGACAGGCAGAGCGGAGGAGTGTAGACGTCACATCTGTTCCTGCCACTCCCTAGGGGGCCGGGGAGCATGGGAACCTTCAGCAGCCCCAATGGTTGCAACAGGCTTCACAAAGTGCAGTTCATTTGTCAATTTAAAAGGTAAATGAAGCTCTACATGGGTCAGAATGTGTTGTATTTGGAAAGGGAGGGTGGTGGGGGGGGGGTAAAAGATGGATGCTTGGCAGAGTTCAAACCCTGTTCCACCCATCATCCAGTTGTGTGATAAAATAAACTCAGAGTGGTTAGTCACTGGGTTCAAGCAGGGAAAATAAAAGCATCTGTCATCAGTATTTCATGCATGTGGTGTGTTCTGACTGTGTAAATACATCCAATAAAAGTATCTCCTGAATTTGGGGCTTCCTGTCTGCGGCTTGTGGCGTGCATGGTGCTCAGTTCGCCAAAGAGGGTTTTGAGTTTCCCCTCATGTCTTGTCCTGCGCTGGCCTGCCTGGCCCCCCCAGAATGGCGACCACCACACTTTAATAAGCCATTTCACAGGGGTCAATTCTCCTTTCTCCACGGCGTCAGCTGGGTCGCCCCATTCACCCTTTCCTCACCCAAGCTCCCCCATTGGCATGTGTTCATCCCCAACGTTGTTTACTGGACGGAGCGTTTATAGGGGTTAGCGTTTCACCATGGCAGCTGTTGGCACCATGTGCCTCCCCCTCAGGCGGCTGGCCGACGGCACGCAGGCCACTGCTTCACACACCCTCCAGCATCCCCCTGCGGACCTTCCCCTCCTTCCTCTCGCCCCTTCACTTGGCCTTGGTTGTAGCCTTTATCGGGTATCAGATACCAGTTTAATGTGAAGACACAGTTCTGGCATTAATTGATGGCTCCCGTTTTGCTACTCAGTATCTGCAGACAATGTAGCCTCACTTGTAAAATGTAAGTTCAGTACTGTCAACAAGGAGCATCCATTTTCTGTTTTTACTGCATGTGCAGACTTTATCCATGCTGGTATACAGCAGCTAATGTCATATCTGTCATTAGCTGGATTAAAGGCTTCTGTCATTACATTTTCCATGTCACTTCTCTTAGTGACTGGACGGACAACTGTAGCAGCCAACAGCGTGTTAAGGAAATACTCATTGGGAAGTTTCAGCTCAGGATTGTGCATGGTTTTTTAGCACGATTCTAGGAATAGTCTAGTAGCAGGGGGGGTTCCCGTGCACTCGAAAGATATATTTTTCTAACTTAGCTTTTTGTAATCCTTAAGGTGTCTAATAAATGAATTTTGATGATCCCCATGCCAATTATTGTCCCATGCATGTTTTTTTTTACCATCTTTGTGGCCATCCTGGATTTCCGACTGTGAAAAATGAAAAATGTAAATCTATATAGCTCCTGAACTATACATCCTACAGAGACAATTGACCCTATTTTCTTTTTCTCTTGGCATGATGAATTGGTAGAGATGAAGATTGCCATCATGTGTGGTACATTAAAAAAAAAAAAGCACAAAAAAAAGTTAAAACAATGGCACAGGAACTCCTCCCCAATGCGCCCCAGTGACATTTCTTTCCTAACTTTTATATTTTTACAATCTTCAAGATGTCTTGTAAACAAATGTTGATGATCCCAACCTGAAATATTGTCCCATGTATGTTTATTTAGGCTATTTTAGCTGCCACTACCTGGAACGGCATCGCCCATCGGTTCTGAAATACATGAACAACTATTGGATACATTTTCCTTCAGACATTGTTGTGTCCAAAACCACTCTCATTAACTATTGACTAATTATTTGGGTAACTTTCTCTATATCTTCTGTTCTGTCTTTCAGCATAAGCATGGTGCATCATGGTATATATTGCTTGGTACGTGACCATCAGATGTACACTACTTTTCTCAATGCATTGGGGATACTTATAACACTCCAAAATGGCAAACTTTTCTGTACTAATTAACAAATATGAGCATGAAAACACACTGAAGTAAAACGTTAACATTTAGCACCACTGTACACAAGCGCAACAGAACAGAGATGCTAACATTAGTCTCTTATTCTTGTACGGGGGGATTAGAAAGAGATGGGACTCGATCAAGATAATGAGACAGGAGGAATGAAGCAACTGTGAAGGCGAACGATAAGATGAGAATGACAGTTGGTGTTAGATGAGAGGACGGACGGAGCGAGGTAATGTGCTATATGAAGACGTAAAGTGGAAAGAGGAAAGTATGTGGCTTATCTTGGCTGGTTAATCAGCCAATAAACCAGTCAGCAATTTCTGGCTGACTAGTTGTCACCTTGTGCTGTGATTCAAGGTGACACAAGAGGAGAGGCACGCACACACACATACTACACACACACAATTCTTTTAAAAATAAACCTACTTGAAGACATACTCTGAGATCCTAACGTGTTATAGCGTCCATGCTTTCGACTGTACCCCGTCGTGACTGTATCTCTGTGATTGGCAGATGGCTGTGTTTTTTTGGAGAGCCGGGGGGAGATCGTCGTGAATGTCGGTAATCTCGTCCCACCCCGCCCCAGAGGGTCTCGTCTAGTGAGTCTTGGGAGAGTGGCGTAGAGAAGCAAGGTCAGGGTGACAGTTGTCAGGCCCCTATCCATACCATTTGGATGGAAAGTGATACCACAGACAGCTGGGGCTGCTTCTGTCACTCTCAGGGTTAATTTGGAGTGTCTTAACATTCGCTTTGCTGTGGATGGATTTGTAATGAACGTGGAGCTGGGGGGTAAATGGAAATCTCAGCATCTGCGTCTCCTTATCTCTTCCCCCCCACCACCACCTTCTCTCTCTGTCTCTCACACGTCGCACACCGAATTGCAGTCACCGTCTTGTGGATTCCTGTGGTTGTCGTGTAACCACAGAGTCATGCGGCGCCCATAACTCTTTCAATCATATTGACTGTCACCCTCCTCCGCATACATCCCACTCCTCATGATGAGAGCCCCTTGGGTGAATGTTTCCTTCTTTTCCCCTTCTTCACAGTCACAGGCTGCATATCAGGTGGGCCCTAAAATAAACAGCAGGGAGCAGGGACGAAGCTCTTGAGACACCAGATATTCCTTCTCCAAATGGGACCCAACAAGTTCCACACATGCCTTCAGCAGATACAATGAGAAACTGCATGTGATAGATTGAACAGCAGTGAGCCAGTTGGTGATAATACCTAGTGTTCAGTGAATGTCTAGGTCCCTAAAAAGGTCCTGAATGGTAATATGCCATCATCTTGCCACAGATATTCGGTCGTCAGAGGTTGAATCCTACTGACTTTTCATCTGGTGCCTCCAGTGTGGCAGTATTAGTTGTTTTGAACACAAAAGTGGAGTAGAGCACGCACATCCAAACACACTACAGGTGCAGGACCAACAAACAAAATTAACTTGGAAAAAAGGAGTTAAGTCTGCACACTGTATCAAGCTCCTCTAATGTTTATTGTGAAACAAATGTTTCGATCACTGTGGCTCTTCGTCAGGATAACAAGGCAAGGCAAACATTTCATTCATATAGTCAGTTGGTCCCACACCCCAAATCAAGCCCGAGATATAGATAAATAACAAGTATTTAGCAGATATTCTACAAAGGTACCCAAGAAAATATCTTTAAAGATATTTATAATTTTTCTAAGTTATTAGAGAAAGACACAATATAGGCAAAACAAATACAGATAATATAGCCTATACATGTAGCCTACAGTATAATATAATATAATGTAATGTAAGGCACCCGTAGGGGCAATATTAAGAAAATGTAATCAAGAGAAAAATCTTAGAAAATTGATATTAGGAGGAAAGAAACAAAATATTTATATGTAAACTGATTCTAATTCTAAATATGTTTTAAGATATTTTCTTGGGTACCTTTGTTGAATATCTGCTAAATACTTGTTATTTATCTATATATTTGAATTTGTGTGTTTATTGTTTCCTTCTTTTTTTTTGGCTCATCTCCCTTTAACAGCCTCAGATTTTTCACTGATGTGCCACATCTGGATTGCATCTCGGGCTTGACTATATGAATGAAATGTTTGCCTTGCCTTCGTGATCGAAACGTTGATCGTTCCACAATAAACATTAGAGGAGCTTGTGCAGACTTCACTCCTTCTTTCAAAGTATTAGTTGTTTTCACACACAGTTTTAATCTATGTGTCAGATAATCTGAGTAAAGCAGTAACTACAGGACTGATTGTTTATTGTGTTGCAGGGTCGTTGTGGATATGCCTTTGTGTCGTCAGATCACCCGCAACTATACAATGATGTTATATATAAACCTTAATAAACCAGAACTTTCCCTTTTAATTATGGAACCCGTCATTCCTCATTTGGTTAGCGCTGCTTGAGCCCTGTCTGTGTATCCCAAAACTTGGCTGGCCCTCAAAAGGCAGAGGGAGCGAAAGCGTACTGACATCCATTAGTGTCCATTAGTGCCAACATCAGAGATGTACGCGGAAGAGAGAGATCATTATTCACTGTCGCTGTTCTCTAAAGTGTGGGAAGAACACCAACATTCAATTAGTTATGACAAGAGCAAAGATAGACCTCAACTAAAAGTGATACAAAGTCCAGCTGTCAGTGCTAAATCCTCATGTGATAGAGGTTATTTTAAAATTTCCTACCTACGTGTTGCACTTGAGTATATGAATATTCATAAATTCGCGTATGCTTGCAGAATATGCACTTCAAACTAGCTGCAGAAGTTAGTTCCTGCACCCCACTTGTCACTAAAGCCACAGAGGAGTGAAGACTAATGATGGTGGTGGTGGTGGTGGTGGTGGTGGTGTGCAGGAAAGAGCGGGTGGCTGAATCTACTTTTAAAGTCTCTCTCTCCGCCGGCCTCTTGTTTACATTCCACACCCCCAAACCCCCTAACCAGATCTCCAGCGCCTAATCTCATCAGTAAACTCCCCGGCTGAACAAATATCTCCCCTCATAGTGAATATTCTCGGCCTTTGTGTTCACATGGTGCATCTGCTCACACACAGACACAGACACAGACACATGTTCACGTTTCCTTGGTCGTGTCTCATCTTTTATACTTTTGGTTTTGGTTCAGACGACTTCGGTTGAATTCCCCTCTCTGCTGCCTGCATGTGACCTTGCTGCACTTCAGCAGGAAATTAGAGTGGAGGTCACATTATTAACACTTCTCTCTTTCATTTTCAGCGTTGTTTTTGTCTGCCTCCTTCTCCCAATTTCTCTAATTTGAAGGACACGAGTCAGAACCAGACCGGATCAGAGTTCGGTGGGATGGGATGGGTTGTGGGGAGCTGTGGGTTCAGCGGGGATAACGAGCATCTTTGTTCTCACGAGCCGCAGCAGCGTTTTGGCTGGCAGGAGACACACACACACCGACCCGCTGCCCAGAGAGAGACCTTGGGGCAGAATGTGGGGAGGTGGATATGAAAAGCCGGGTGGACGGACAGACAGGAAGACAGACAGGGGTTGGCTATGGCTTCCTTGTGAGCCGCAGAGCAGAGCACAGGCATCCAACTGTGCAACCCTGACCCGTTCGTGCAGCTATTATAGATGGGATCACTGGGCCTGTAAAGGCCAACCGCCTGGCCTGCTGCACTGTTCCAGTGTGCAGCCAAAACCAGGCAATGTTCCTCTCTGTGGGCCGAGAACATCTGCTTAGTGGGGCAGCAAATCTAATTTAAGCTCTTTTCTGGTTATTCGCTGGTACTGTCCATTTATTTCTGTGTTTTGTGTGTGTTGGGTCTATGTATGTGTGTGTGTGTGTGTGTGTGTGTGTGTTGTGCGTGTTTCTCCAGTTGTCCTTTCTGTCACAAGGCTGTGAATTAGAGACCATTTCCTGCACTGTTCTCACTTTGGGCCGTATAGCCGGGGGAGGGATTGTCCCCTAAAAACAAGCAAAACAAAACCTATTGTGTGTGCATGTGTGTGTGTGTGTGTGTGTTGATGCTGTTGTAGCACATAGGTATGTATGCCTTGTCTACATGGACAGCATGGAGCCGGGCCCTTCCTGTTTTCCATTGTCCTTCAACAGGGATATTACATCCACATACAGGTTTTAACCAATGATTGTGTAAGGTGATATAATTTGTTGCATGCATCAGCATAAAATTTACTTTAAGGACCAAATTCTGCACATTTTGACATTTTAAAAGGACGTTTTCCTCTGATCATGATGTGCTGTTGCAGTGTCAAGTTTGGCGTGTGGTGAACTCAATTTGCTCCATGCCTTTTGAGCCTATTGTTCACTGACATGTTTAGTGCAACAGCTTTATAATGAATAGCTTCAGGGATGACAACATTGGTCTGACTCACTCTTTGTGATTACTCATGTTTATGTGGAATAGCTGAGCTGCAACAGTTGGTTGCCCAATTGTAGGGAAGAATAACAAAAAATAAAAAATATCACGTGTCTACCATTTCTACTGTAAATTGTGACCTAGTTGATGTCATATCATCACATATCGCACATTCTTTACTTTGCACTAAAATCAGCACTGCCAATTAGTTGTATATACTTTTGTACATTACATATTATATTATTTGCTATTGCGATTTTGCTACTTTATTATGTATAGTTTGTTCTTTATATTCTTTATTATTTATATTCTTATACTATATGTTGTTATCGTCACTGTGTAATGCTGCTGCTGCACTGTAATTTCCCAGCTTGGGATCAATAAAGTCTATCTATCTATCTATCTATCTATCTATCTATCTATCTATCTATCTATCTATCTATCTATCTATCTATCTATCTATCTATCTATCTATCTATCTATCTATCTATCTATCTATCTATCTATACACTATTTTAATGATATTTAGATTGCTATCATATATCTCAATAATATGCAGCAGTATAGGTTAAGTCTGTGATAAATAATTGGAGTCCTATTTGTTCCTCATACTTTCACCTCGATGATAAACTCTGCCTTCATTGTGCTGATGTGCCGCTATGGGGATTAGATGTGATGCACATGTGGCAAAGTGCTTGATCTGTAACACTCTTCTCACCATTGAGTGTGTCTGTCTGGGCATGTTTGACATTAGCATGACTTATATACATATGAGAGGCTTGTCTGAAAAGTGAATGTGAAGGCCATCAGAGGGAGGTGATAATTGAGACACCTGAGGACCTCTGTTGTCTCTGATCCAGGACCGGATCCTCCGGAGAGAAAACAAACAGAGGCTCCACTCTGCAGGGAGGTCGAGGTTCCTCCTGATAAAGCCATGTGCTTGTCCAGTCCACTCACTTATCTTCAAATAACCAAGAGAGGCGTTGTTTTCCCACAAACAGCGGCTCAGTCAGTCCACGCTCTTTGGTAAATACTGGGCCATCAGATTGGTGTATGGAGACAAAGGTGTGAAGTGCCGTCAACAGATTAGGCACAGAGTCTTTCTTTTCTCTCAGCATTGTTTCTGACTGTAAATTGATCTGTTTAATTTAGAATTTATTGGCTTTAGAAAATCAGTATGTGCAATGAAAACATAGTGTGTGCATTTCAATTCAATTGTGATGATTTCAATGTTTCAAGACAGATATTTCTGTCTATTTCTGGCCTATTTAGTAAAGTTATTAATTCATTACACTCAGAGAAAAGTTAAGTTTGATAACAAGGGATGTTATCTTCTCTATTTTATCACTTTTTTTTTAAACTACAGGAGTTCAAAGCATCTTACATGTGTTGTAATCCACATTATTGTGACTAATGCCCCAAATTATCATAATCGTATTTGGTTTAAATTGAATTATACCACCTCTCTGATAGTTTTACCCATATTAAGTCTTTTGTTTTCCCAGAATTGAGTCAGATCATCTCCTTTGTCGACTTGTATGAATGTTAATTCTGTGATTTTTAGTTTTAATGATACAAATATTGCTGACGTAACATAAAAATCAACAAGTCAAGACAAATCTGTTCTGTTCTGAGTCATACTGGAATAAAAACAACTTCTCTTAAACAAATAAATCATCAACTAAATCCGAATGGAACTACAACTCAACAAAGTAGAAACATGTTTATTTTTACTTGAATTCAGCTGTGTTCAATCATTAACATTAATAGGAAGCAACATTTCCACTCTGCTCCGTAGGGATATAATATTTCCTGGACACTTGGATCTCACTGCTCTGTAATGAAACTACTGTGTATGCTCATGCTGCTTTTTTTCAGGACTTTGTTGCAGCCAGTTGGGTGTTAACCAAGAGTCATATCACCAGGGTCTGATAGTGGGATGACATCATGTTAGCCCTTGTCAAAAGAGAGCTACTTTTTATCGTAACCTGTGGCCTCGCTCCGTTCCTGCTCCCGGAGGAGGAAGGAAACAAATCTATGCTGAAGGAACTGCAGCGCGCTCGGGGTCAGACTCTGCAGCACTGACTTGCACTGGCTTAGCACTGCAGAGGGCAGTCGTATTTATATTTAATCTCAAAGAAATTATGCTGTTTTCTTGCACTTTGCGTCGACCTCCTTGAGTTTTGTTTCTATATTAAGCCCCCTGATATAGTTTGTTTTCCTAGCTTTGGGTCTTCCCCTCTCCTCTCTTCAACCTTGTGAATCCATTGCAGAGCGTTTTCTCAGGGCCTTCAATTTTGGCCCTAAACAAACAAAGTATCTCACGTCAAAGAGAGCCTTGCAAGCAAAAACACAGGCTCCGATTTCATGACAGATAAAAAGACAACGCTCTGTGCCAGCAGCGCGAGTGAAGAATCAGCACTTTGTGATTCAGAGACCGGGCCACACCTTACTACAAGTGGTGAGGATGCAGGGCATGTGTTGACAGTGCGCCGGGGCTTGAGCTGAGCGTGTGCCTGACAGTTACTACATTTCTCACGGTGGGGTCAGGTGCTTTCCTACTATCACACTGCATGCCCGTACACATTTTTACTTCATACACCCAACACTTACGCAATAAATATTGTAGCTGATTGATCACACTCTCACTTTTTTTTTTTCCTCCTCTGGTTTTCCCAGTGTTTCCCACACTGCATATGCACCTCAAGAGACACATAGCCCCTTTTGGCGTTGCTCCATTTGGCAGTCACACCAACAGAAGGACCAGCATGTGCGTGGGCTTCATAATAAAATAATCTTTGCCCTGGGGCGCTGAAACTCTGCAGCTACTCCCTGACAGTTTCACTCGCCCCGAGAGAGGGAGAAAGGGAATAACAGGAATTTGGCCCAGACATGTGCTCTGAGTGTCAGTACTACTGTTGTACATGGTGGCCGAGACGTTATTGAAATATAAATCACGCGCTGCTTGTTGAAAGGCTTACAAGCTGCTGTGAGTTTCGGGATCCATAAAGTGAGTTGTGGATGACATAATGAAACTGTAACAGGAACTGAAATGTATCCTCATTTCATGAAAAAAAGGACTTTGAGGTTTTAGTACCAGAAATATCGAGTTTCAGGCGGATTTTTGGAGAACGGGCCGCTCAGAACAGAAATACAAATGTGAAGTGACAGTGATCTGACCTCTCTGGTTGTACAGTAAATATCATGTTTTAGTGGAGGAAGAACTATTCAGAACTTTCACTCTAATAAAAGCAGCACTGGTGTAAGGTACAAAAGTTCAAGTCCTTCATTCAAAACTATATTAAAGTAAATATTCTCAGCAAAATAGTTGTTATACAGCTGCTGTCAGAACTGCATTATTACATTATCTTTATTATAGTAGCTGATTCACAAATATGTCAGGGGAGAGGCTCAGTCATGGCTGAGCTGATTCTAACAACATGTTGTTTGATTGGATCAGTGAAAACAGATCATATCTTAGATTAGGATTTACCTTGTAATGTAAGCTTTAATAAATGTAGTAAGATATGTGGAAATGTCACTAATCACTAGATTGTGGTTAAGTGTGCTGGTTACTTTCAGTGGGGGAGAAAGTAAAGAGGTTGTACCAATAGCCTAGATTTCTTCACAGGTGCATGCATTTTTCAATAGACTTTTCTACTATTTATCCAGTTTAAGCTATTCAGTATGATATTTAGTGAGTACATGTATAAGAATTCATCATATCTTATAAATTACCAATATGTGCAGTCTTAAACTCTAAATTTAAGATACATTTATATCCCTCTCTGGTGTCTTTTAAAGCAGACAGTGGACCAAATGGAGTCAAGTGTCTCTAAATTTTACCAAAGTAACTGGATCACTTGAGTAAATGTGTTTATTTTCTACCAAGGTCTAGTGTTAATAATCTTTCCACACTCTTAAGTTGGACAGTGAGAGGGCAGTGAGTGTTTGTTCCTATGACTGCAGGAGGAGAGAGAGAGAGGCAGCTTTTATCTGGCCTGAGGGGGAGGATAGAGGGGGGAGGAACGGAGGGGGGGTGGGGGTGGGAGGAGGAGGAGGAGGAACTTGTAGAGTTGCCTCTAGATTTCATTGAGAACTCAGAAAGCACCAGGTTAACATCTACGAGCTGATTCCCCCTTGATGACTGGAGACTTTTTTCTTCCTCTCTTTCTCTCCTCTCCTTCTCTGGTGGATTTACCTTTCCTGACAAGGGATATTTATTTCAAGCAAACATCTGGAGTACACCCCACTGTGGATCTATGAGAACCCTACGTGGGATTCAGCGGCATTTGTGAAGTTGAAGAGGAGGAATGTATCGTTTCTTTGTGAGACTAACATTTCTGATTCCTGCAATCGTCATCTCACAAGGTAAAGTGTCTCAATTTGTATTTAGTTGCATGGTGGTGCAGGCTGCAGATGCATGAACGAGAGTCAGGGGAGGGAAAGTCGATCAGTTAAAAAAAAACAAAAAACTCCGAAGTTGGTGAAAGATCAATGGATGCACAAACTGTGTCTGTTTGATCAGCGCGTAAACTGAGCAGAAGATCAGACTCTTCCTGAATGAATTCCAGCGAATCCTTTTGAAATCTTTATTGACTCACTCGTTTTTAGGAGCTTTTTCTTGGTCGTGGGAATGAATTCACTTCAAGTGCAGTGCAGGAGCCAAGAGCTGCGGTGCGGTGCGCGTGTCTGCTGACTTCACGGAGCTCGCTTGTGAAAGTTAACTGTTTATTTTGTCTGAACGGGCACAACACCATGCAGTCACAGTCACAGTGGTGTAATCTCCCACATACTTTGAATGCAACATTTAATTACTCCAAAACGTATTTAGTATAAGGAGTTCAACTCGTATTTTAAAAAAAAAAACACCTTCTAGTTTTGCTTTTTATTCCCATAAAGTCACTTTTTGGTTTCATTTCACTGCATAAAAATGTTCTTAAAGGTTTAAATGTCCACTTTTTAAGAACCGGTTTTAAATAACATGGGAGATAATAGAGGCTGGTGCGTGTGTTGGGGCAGGGGGACGCTAGTGGGTGGGGGGTGGAGGAGGAGGGATACCTTTTGTCTGCATGTGTGGGAGAGTGTTGTGAGTGCCGGGTGGAGGGTGGGGGGGATGGAGGAGGAGGAGGAGGTGCTGTTATTCCCGTCTGCCGGTAAACAATGCCTCGAGGAGAGTGTTTTATGGCTCGTGCTGGACTCTGATTTCTTTTGTTCCGCATCTGAGCCCCGCAGCTGCTGCGCTTTCCCCCGCAAAAAAAAAAAAAGCCACGCACCACACACTCCGTGGCCTCACCGGTGTCCTGTCCACAACAGGCTTCCCGATAGGCTATCCCCCACGGACAACTGTGTAACAAATCAATTAAAAGATCAGGATGTGCAAGCAAGCGCGTGTGCATTAAAAAAAATCCCTGTGAATAAAGTTGTATTAAAAATCTCACTGATGAATAATTTCCCGCTAATAATTTCAACTCTGGCTAATCCCTGTTAATCCCAACAGCTACTGTAACAGTATACATTTCACATATTACTCTGATGAGTGTGTGAGTGTGAGTTCATGTTGGGTAACAGATGTGTTTTAATGTTTTTGTGTGTGTGTGTGCACTCAACAGGTCTAAAATGCTCCCTACCCACTGAATCTTGCCTGAATGGAGGAAGATGTGAAGCCACCTCCAATGGAAATGGAGAATGCAAGTAAGTGATGAAGAAAAAGCAGCAACATGTGAAGCCCCAGATGTTGCAGAGCAGAGCAGAGTAGACCACTATTTTCTCTTGTGCCATTTGTTGGGGTGTTTTGGAATTTGTGCCGTTTTTGGAGGTGCAGCGTAGCGTAGTGTAGTGTAATTTTGCCACTTGAAAGGGCTTTTTTTTTTTGGGTTGGAAAGAAAAGGGGCCACATATTCCCCCCTTTTCATTCCAGCCTTTGAGCGGGGCCCTGTGCCCGGCAACCAGAGGAGGCCCTTGAGTTTCCTCCTCTGGGCCGGTGTGCTTCTATGTGTAGGCCTAACCCTCCATGCAGGAGCCACATCGCTCCGTGAGGCTGCACACATTCCCCAAAAAGAAAGGAGTTGAAGAAGTGAAGAAATGAAAAGAGAGTGCAATTCCAGAGTGATGCAGAGGTGAGAGAGGGGGGCTCTAGACAAAAGCTGCCCACCGCCCCCCTCTCCATCAGTACTAGGCCCGTTAATGAATGCAAGACCCCTTCGCCAGCAAAGTGAGAGGACGCGTCCAGTCTTAAATCTTGTTTTTCTGCTCTTTCATGGGCGACAGCTGGGGCTCGCCTGCCGCCCGTCACCTATTGTCCTGCAGTCAGAATAATGCTGTGTGACTAATCTGAGTGGGCCTTCCCATCATGCCACAGCCACCCCAAACACCACAACACACACCAAACCCCTGCCACAACCCCCACTAACCTTAAAAATCCCCCTCCCGCTTTTTGAATGGATAACCCCCCCCCCACCACCAGCCTCCAACTCCACTGCAACCCCTCCCCACCTCACCCACCGGCTTGTGATCTCTACTAGATAGCCAGATGGCTGTGAAATGTAATTGGATTGGATGTCGAGAGAGTGAGATTAATTGGAATAAAGTGCAGAAATTTGATGGCAAACAAGTGGGAACAGACAAAGGGGCAGATTGCGGGCTGTTTGTTTAGACTACGGACTGATATTAGCAGTTTGTGGGGTGTGATACTTAATACGCTGACGCTCCCTTAAGCTGACCTGGATGTTCATCTGTGTGTTTGGCTGATTCAGTCTTGAATTTTCTTGTGCAAGAATACAAAAGATAAGGCGAATAGACTGAGGATGTCAGTTTTGAGGTTTAACGCATGGATAGTCCTGAAAGAGACAAAGAAGTTTTTTTGTTTTTTTTTTAACTTTATTGAAAAAGTGTGTGATTTTCACTTATGGATGCTCAAGGGGTGGCCTGGTTTACCCCCAGGACATGTGGTCATGGCAGGCGCTTCTCTGGTCTGCTGGGACAAGGAAGAATTATTGAATAGCCCACGCTGCTAGCCCAGGGCCACCAATTTACAATATCTAATCTGCACACTCCATACACACACACACACACGCGTGCACACACACACGCGCAGACCACTGCACGTGTGCCCAGAGAAGCGCTCCCTCCACCCTCCGCCTCCACAAAGCTGTTATTGTGGTCCCCATCTCTGCCCGGTCCAATTAAAAACAGACAGGATAAGAGCATCACTTTATCCACCCGCACTCTCTCTTCCTCCTAGCTTTTCCTCTCATTAATCATTCATCCCTGCTGAGCCGAGCAGCCCCCGGTCACGGGGGTGCACGGGGAGATTCAGCGTCAGTACTCCGGGGTCAGAGTGTAGCGTCTCTATGGGAGTGTGTGTGTGTCTCTGTGAAGGGGGGGGGGGGGCTTCCAATAATGGCACATCTTGTGTTCTTTATCATCTTCATTTGAATTTTGTGCCACACACTGGCTGGCAATTCTTTTTGATTACTGTAGTTGATGACATTTGGAAAGTCCACAAAAGGAAAGTGATCTCTGACACAGTGATTGAAGAGAAGACGAGCCTGGCACAGTGACGACTGCTCCCTATTCAAAGTAGTTTTGGTTGCGTGAGGTTGAAATGTGCTTTCCAACGATCAAATGGTAAAAGCAAGGTTAAAGGTTCAAATGTTCAAAAACGCTTGAAACCCACACAACCCTGGAAGTGAGTCATCTTATGCGATGTGGTTTTTTGCAGCAGTGTGTATAAGCATATGGTGACACAGATTTGAGTGGTAGGACAGAATTAAATCCTCTTTTATCACAGTTCCCACGAATGTGAGAATAGCGATTGAAATCACATGGTGGCATAGAAACTGTGGTAATCACATGTCTCAAGGGTTTAGTGGATTTGCACCGGTGTTGGGACAAAATTGATATCCCATTTCCCTATTTCACACAGAGAGGATGTTTTCTGTCCTTCCTGGTTTTAAAAATAGCTTCCTTTTAATTTAAATCTTTTCATGACGTATATCAACCCCCAAATAGGCCCTGGCTCGTTTTCCTGTTTATCTGAGTGTTGTGTATTTACTACTCATTTGTGTGGGAGTACCATTGTTAGATGTATCTGCCTAAAAAGGCAGACTGTTTTTTTTTTTTTAAAGAATTATAGCCACAACAAACCACTAGTGTTAGATTCTGAGATTGGAAGTCACCATTGCTTTTATAAGCTAGGCTAGTTATCTTTTAGCACAGGAAGCTTTGGTTTTCTGAATTACTGAACTACTGGCTCATTTATTAGCATTTTTATTGATCAGAAACTATTTAACTATATTGCTAACATTAGTTTTAGCCATTGCTAGCTTTAACAGTCTCACTGGCTACTTTCAAAGAAATGTAATACACAAACTTTACCAAATTTCGTGATTCAGTTATGAAATACATTTTGACTTTGTTGGAGTGCTTTCATTTGTAGAAGTTGAGACTTGTGACTCAAAGAAGACCACATATTCAATCAATCATGAAACTTGCTCAAAATCATATACCCACTACACAGATTAATTCATTATGAGAAAAGCTTTAAGTTCAGAGAAAATCTGCCGTATAAAAGTGTGTTTCATTTTGCGGTGGTACATGACACGCGGAAACAAAAACAAGCCACTGCAATGGGGAAGCACTCAGTCGTGATTCTGAAAAGAAGAGGTTATCTGAAGGTCTTCAGCTTCCTGTTTCCCATGGAGCTAGTCGTCGTGCTGTATGCCGCTCAAAACATGTAGGGGCACTGTGTCGTTTGAGTCAAATTTAGTTTTCCATTTGCGAGACAGTAATGAGGGCATGGCGAGGTTGAAAGGTTGTTGCCCTCCACCCCTCCCTTTTGCGTGTCTGACTGACTGTCAATGCTGCTTTGCTGAAATAGACACTGTTTTGGTCTGAGGTGACTGTTAATAATAAACACAGAAAACATCTCAACTGCCTCGCTACATGTCTCAAATACTGCAAAAGTCTGACAGAAATAGACACGAGACTGAAAATTGACTGAAAGTCTGCTGGGGTTGGTGTGATCACACCTCCCCGACCTTGCATAGAGCTGCCTGGTGTTGCATATTGATGATAAAATGTCTCACCCATAAAGACTGTCTAGAGTGAGTCCAGGACCACTACAGAGAGAGATGTTCCACTCTCTCTTAAGGAATGCATGCTCTTCATTTGTCCTCCTATAGGATTACCCAGCAGGTCTCTGTTAAAGCTCAGCTCCATGTGGGCTTAAATGAATAAGGAGCATGTAAGTGCATGGCTGGGTCAAGTGTGCCTGCTGGTGTTAGAGGGTAAAGCCCAATAAAAGCCAAAGACGGCCACTCCCCTGGTTGGGCCCATTCCCTAGATGCCATCCTCCTCTGATACAGCAGTGAATGAGGTTGATGGTTGATGGGTCACTGTGGGAAAGTGGTCCAATCTCATTTACCCCATGTAGAAACAACTTCAGTGCTTTATAGCAATGGGGAACTAATGACCAACAACACTCCATATTTAGTGTTTAGAGTTGACATGGCCACAGTGAAACACATTGAGACTGGGTAGTGATCAGGATCCTGGGAGTCTGGAGATCCTCAGAGCGGGGTGATCAAAGCTGTGCTGTCAGGGCACAGAGATAAGAAGCTATTTGACTCTAGTGGGTGCTGAAAGTTCCCATGCACCAGCAAAGGTTGACAAATGTAGAAACACGAATTCTTCTGGCAGGTCAGTGTCACACCCTACAAGGGGAGCAAACAGGTTAAATGCCAACATGTTTGTGTGTACATGTTTCTTTATCAGCATTTTAACTGAATGCATCAACAGAAATGATAGCAGTTAGGAGAGTCAGTTACTCCACATTGTAGCCTACTTAATGTTGCCATAGTAGAAATTGAAAAAAGTTGTCTAATATTGGCTCCAGATCAGTATTACACCCAGCATGTTGTGGTTTCATGTTGTGTATGCACCAGAGTCAAGGACTCCAGGCAAAATGTGCTTTAGCAGATGTGTTGTGACTGATAACCATCATAAGAGGTGGAGGGGCAGGCAGGTGTTTTTCCTTGTTGGACTGTGACAAGGGGCGCCTCTATGGTGTCGGGAGAGTAACTGAAATCAACCTGACATCACAGGCAGGCACTGTGGAGGATACTTCTGACCCCGCTGTTTGTTATCTGGTATTTTGTGCATGAAAGTGATTTAGCAGTCATTAGCCAGCAGGTGCTCAGTCTCCGCCAATGTGAGCGACCCCCATAAATCTCCCCACTTCCCTCCTTGTGGAGAGTGAGACAGGAAATAGCTTAATTACCGTCAAAATGATCTATTTATGGGCTTTTTTTAAATGACGCATTGTAACGTGTTGAAACCATTCGTGTTAACGTTGTTATTTCTTGCGGTTTCATTTGGCTCACTCTAAGTCTCAGTTTCAGTGTTGTTTTAAAGGAGGTGAACTTTGCAAGATCTTAATCTGTTTGGCCAGCATGATATTTGAAATTCAATCCAATTCCTCCCGAGGGTGTCTCAGTTTAATGGTGTTTTTGGAATTAGTTGTTTTATAAATTTCATATTGTTAGAGGAGCAGCTTCGGAAAGTCTGTGGTTTAATATGAGAGCTCTTAAAATCATTTGATTGAATAATTCCACTTATTGTATGTATAGCTTCCTCGCTGCAGTATTAAACTCAGTGATCCCAGTAGAGTGCAGATCATTCTCTGTGGTTGGAGTTCAGGTCTTTCCAAGCTGAGTACATTTCTCATTTCCTCTAACGATACATTGCGGTTCTGTTCTCAGTCTTACCAACAGATGTGAACCCCAAAGGTCAGACCATGGCTAATTATTAGACACATCCAAAGGGACATTAGCAAACTAGACAGAATGAATGGGGAGGATTAGGACAGAAACAAATGGTCACTCAGAGAGAACACGGGGGAGGTGAGAGTCGAGGAGAGCACAAAAAGAAAATATCATGATTGTGTAATACTTTCTTGAAGAGCTCTAAGGGAAACGACTACAGTGTATTCTCACAGACATGGTTACTGACTGTACAACCGCCCACAGTCATTTACATAACATTTTCCTCAGCGGTGGCATTTCCACCACACAGTGGGGCTGGTTTTTGTGTCTGAGGATAAAGTCACCCCCAGAGTGGCAGATGGTAGATCAGGCCCAGCGGGGTGAGAGGAGAGAGGGGAGAGAAGGCAAAGAGGCCATCCCACAGTCACAAAAGTGTTCGAGGTCAGAGGTCGGGGAAGCATCTGCTCCGGCCTGAGGGGACATTACATCGCTGGGAGAGACCTGTTGCCGTGGTGTGTGCTGCTGAGCTTTTCAGCATGTGGGTGGATCTTTATCTCAGACTGGACTGACTTCAGGACAAAGAGGATCTATTACAGTTAGTTAGCATGGGGTGACACACACACACGAGTTCACAGACACACACACACACACATGCACACACACACCATTAATTACATCTCAGTTTCATTATGCCTGACAATACTGAGTGAGGATTTTTATATTGAAACAGTGATTTCCCTAAGTGATGATCCCGTGTGTTTTTATGGTAAAGACAAACTTCAAAGCCACCCCCAAAAGCTTTTACGATCTTCTGCCAATTGTGACTGTCTGGACTCCTTGTGGGACACATGTGACTGTGAAAAACTCCCTGATTTGGTCTCACCTAACTAAGTCAACAGGGGAGTTTTCAGCAGTCCCGTGTGACAAAAGGGAAACGCTGTAAAAAGCAAACTGTGGGGAGCTGTAAAAAGTCCACACTGGAGAGAAATTAGAAAACAGGGCAATGAAAAGCATGAGTGCGAGTTGAAGCAGAGACACTGAAGACAAGAGGGACAGAGGAGTCAGTCCTGTGTAGAGAAAAAAAAGGAAACTAAAGGAGGAACAGGTAGGGAAGAGAGGAATTAAGAATGTGTGTGGTGGTTGAGAGATGGGGGGGGGGGGGGGTGTCGAAGAGACAGAAGTTGCAACAGCTGACTTCACATGGGTTCTTTATGTCCCTGGAGGAGAGGTTGGCTTGTCAGCACCCCCATCTGACAAGGGGACAGAGGGGAAGAACGGAGGGAGGAGGGGGGGTGGATAAGGGGAGAGGAGGAGGAGGAGGAGGAGAAAATGGGAGGGGGGAGGAGGAGGAGTCCTGTCCAACAGCTGCCTTCATTAACATGCGCACCTGCTCCCTGTGGAGATACTAGGAGGCCAACAGATGCCCTCCCTTGCACATAAACACTCATGCTCGTGTGCACAACTACACACTCTCACACAAGCCCCAATTCAAACAAAAACACTTTTTTTGCTGACTTTAAATGCTTCTACACGTGACCGACAGGACTTTACTGTTGTGTATAAGCTGCATATCAAATAATAATTTTTCAGTAAAAGTGAAATCTTGTTGATTTATCTTTTCTTTTGGTGAAGAATTAATTTCAACTTTCACTTTTCATTGCCAAAAAAGCTGGTCTGTCCTTGTCTTTGTCCAACGTTTCAAAATCTTCACTTCTCATAATCAGCCAGTTTGAGCTATGTGACTGTAGCAGCATCTGTCCTTGGTGTGGATGGGAGGGAAGCCACCCAGGGGCTTAGGGTGTGAATGCGGTGCTTCATATAGGACATCCAGAGCCGGCACAGTCCCCTTGATCTCTACGATCATTCAGGATGAGTGCGGACAGCGTGGGGGCGAAAGGTAGATGGGAACGGGCCATGAGGGCTTGGACTATTTTGTGGCGTCTGTTGTCCCAGCAGAATGTGTTTTCAAGGTTCTGAGGGAGTCTAATCCAGAGAGACACACTAGAACAACATGCTGTCCCTGTCCTACTGCAGTGGGACTACTGAGCGGGAAATTTTTTCTGCCTCCCCATTCCCCTTTTGTTTAGATAATTGTTCCCATGATTTGACAAAAAAAAAGAGATCTTCATTCTCTAATCATAACCGCTTCCTCTCTCACTCTCTGCTCTCAGGTGTCCCAGTGACTATGTAGGCAATCGGTGCCAGTACCCAAGCCCCTGCAGCCCATCGCCCTGCCGCAATGGTGGCGAATGTCGCCCCATTTCCCATGGCAACACATTTGATTTCCGCTGCATGTGCCGGCTGGGTTTCACCGACCGGTTATGCCTGACCCCGACCAACCATGCCTGCATGAGCTCCCCTTGTCGCAATGGAGGAACCTGTGATCTCATTACCCTGTCTGCCTACCGCTGCCGCTGCCCACCTGGGTGGTCAGGTATGGAGCTCAAATCTTCTTACCACAATAAGCCTTTTTATACTCTCCTTTTAAAGTAAACCATAATTACTAAAACTCTCCTTTGCTGTGTTTCCTCTAGGAAAATCGTGCCAGCTTGCCAACCCATGTGCTTCCAATCCATGCGCAAACGGCGGCCAGTGCTCGGCCTTTGATTCCACCTACATCTGCACCTGCCCCCCTGCTTTCCACGGTCAAACCTGTAAACAAGACGTCAATGAGTGCGCTCAGGCTCCCTCCCCGTGTCTTAATGGTGGTGTGTGCGTGAATGAGGTTGGCTCGTACCACTGCCGCTGTCCCCAGGAGTACACCGGCCAACACTGTGAGACCCCTTACATGCCATGCAGCCCCTCTCCGTGCCAGAATGGAGGGACCTGCGTGCAGAAGGGCGACACCATCTATGATTGCAGCTGCCTGCCAGGTACTGCACAAACAACATACATCTACACATTAATAGGCAGAACAATAGCAGTTAATTTTTTTTCTGTTGACATATAGAGTCATATCTGGCACACACACACTCTTGTTTTTCTATTACATCAGTTGACCTATAAACCAGTCTGTTGTTGTAGTAAAAATCTGATTGGGTGGAATGAGTGCCCCCCCTCCCCTCTCTCTGCCAGCCTTCACTGGCAGGATGCAGTCACACAGACGTTTCCTTCAGATAACCACCAACAAGCCCGACACAACACCAGGGGCCGCACATACAGATAAACGTATAGATATACACACCCTATTCATGAGGTCAAACACACACCCACACAAAAGTATCTTGTTTTTCAGCTAAAAACAGCCAGTCTAGTTGGTATCTTTATTGTGCTGGAACCCACAACCATTGCAGTCTGGCGCAAAACTTTGACTAATCTTGCATAGGTTGTAGTTACTACTGTTAAAGTCTAGACAGCAGCTTTCTCCTCCAAACCACCCCATACCCAGCACTGCTGTACTCTCTTGAAAGCTTTAATACTTTAGGCCTATACTTTATTGCCTGATGGTGCTCTTATGACCAGAGCAGAGCAAGTTGTTTAGATATGCAGATGAATGAGGGATATTGTGGGCTTGTGTGTTAAAGTTTAACCCATGCTGTGTGTCTCTCGCGGGTGTCCGTGCTGGAATGCGTTTAGATAGCGAAGCTGCACAGACACCTGCAGAGCTGTGGGTTGATAGTTACTCACTACTCAGGCTATCGTGGCTGTAAAACACCCACTCAAGCCTTTGATGTCTAAGGAGGAGAGGAGCTGCTCTGTCATCTACAGGGCATTAAAACAAATCTGCTATGAGGATACATGAGGCGTTATCTTTCACATAAGTCACAGTGATAGCAAGAGGAAGGAGTCATCTTGATTATTAACTAGGAGCAAATGTTTCCAGGTGTTTTTATGTGTCTCTTGACAAATCATTATTTTTCACATCATATCTTTCTGTTCACCAGGCTTCACAGGTCAGCACTGTGAGCATAACATCGACGACTGTCCAGGCCACAACTGCCAGAATAGTGGTGTGTGTGTAGATGGTGTGAACACCTACAACTGCCGGTGCCCACCTCATTACACAGGTAACCTTTTGCTAAAAGAAGTTCTTTTTCTTCCATCTATAATTAAATCATGAAAATATTTCTAACACTCTTACTCTCATCTTTTTAGGTCAGTACTGCACAGAAAATGTGGACGAGTGTGAGCTGATGCCCAATGCGTGCCAGAATGGAGGAACCTGCCATGACACTCATGGCAGCTATCACTGTGTCTGTGTCAACGGTTGGACGGGCGACGACTGTAGCGAGAACATCGACGACTGTGCCAGTGCGGCTTGTTACCATGGTGCAACCTGCCATGACCGCGTTGCTTCCTTCTTCTGCGAGTGTCCTCACGGGCGCACAGGTATGACTTCTTCAGACATAATGCACACACAGATCATGATTGCAGTGATGAGTGATTAAATCCTAATGTACAATCCATCATGATGAAAATTTATATTTTTTGTCCTCACAGGTTTGCTGTGCCACCTGGATGATGCCTGCATTAGCAACCCTTGTCAAAAGGGCTCGAACTGTGACACCAACCCAGTCAATGGCAAGGCAATCTGCACCTGCCCCCCTGGTTACGCTGGCTCAGCTTGCAACCTTGACATTGATGAGTGCTCCCTTGGTAAGCAACAAAGCCAACTGTTTCTCTCTCTTCTGGTTTGGTTTAGAAATCCAATCCTTTAGTTATTGTGCATAAATGACCTCATAAATGTCTTTTAACTTCGATGCTTTAGGTGCTAACCCTTGTGAACATGGTGGTCGCTGCCTCAACACCAAAGGCTCTTTCCAGTGCAAATGTCTTCAAGGATATGAAGGTCCTCGTTGTGAGATGGACGTCAATGAATGCATGTCTAATCCTTGCCACAATGATGCAACCTGTCTGGACCAGATTGGAGGGTTCCACTGCATCTGCATGCCAGGTGGGATAATTTTCTTACACCAATGCAAGAGGAGAAAAGAATCTTTTACATAGCTTTTTTGGAGCATTAATAAACACTTGGACAGTGCACAGGGTAAAAACAATTTCACTAATAACTTTATCACTTTCAGGATATGAGGGTGTGTTCTGCCACATCAACACCGATGAGTGTGCCAGCCAGCCATGTCTCAACAACGGAAAGTGCGTTGACAAGATCAACTCCTTCCACTGCGAGTGCCCCAAAGGTAAGAGCACATCAGGAAATGTGGAATAAGATGAAGTAAAAGAAATAGGTTCTTCAATCCTTTGGGGGCTCCTTTAACCCCCTTTTTAGTCAGACAATGGGAGCACTGAAGAGGCTATAACGGAGTGGATCATTAACGTATCTGTCAATGATTAGAGCTCGCGTGGTTCTCAGATTGAACGTAAATGATCTACCTCTTCTAATAGTGTCAAAGAAGGGTTTGTGGGTGAGCAGGGCAGAGTATATCAGATTGCAGAAACATTAGCATTTTTCGCGGGCATGAGAGTTTGTGTTAGAGCTTAGCGCCAAAATTGGGGGGCAGGGATTGGTTTATACCGGGTAAGCTGGAGGCTATTGTGTTGTGGTTTGAAAGAAAGATTTCACTGCACAGTAAGAGCTCAGGAGTGGAGGTGGGGAGGGGGAGGGGGTGGCAGTGGTGGCAGCAATGGTGGAGTGAGCGGTCAGGAATGGTTCATTAGGGCCTTCAGTGTCTTCCAAAACTACTTTGTAATTAGTTCTGGAAAATCCACACATTTGAAGCATAATCTGAAGAAAAGTTCAAATCTGTATTTTGTCCAATCCGCATGCAGGTTTTTCAGGGAGTCTTTGCCAAGTGGACACTGATGAATGTGCGAGTACCCCCTGCAAGAATGGAGCAAAATGCACAGATGGTCCTAACAAGTACACCTGTGAATGTGCTGAAGGTAAACCACACTGTTGTATATTTTTCAAATTTCATCATCATCCCCATTGTTCTCTTTGATTCTCACTTTTTTCTCTCGTCTTTTCCAGGTTACACAGGGCAGCATTGTGAGATTGACATCAATGAGTGCTACTCTGACCCCTGCCACTATGGTATCTGTAAGGATGGCCTGGCCTCCTTCACTTGCTACTGCCACCCTGGCTACACTGGCCGCCTGTGTGAGACCAACATAAACGAGTGTCTGAGCCAGCCATGCAAAAACGGTGGTACTTGCCAGGACAGGGAGAACACATATATCTGCTCATGCCCCAAAGGCACTACAGGTGAGACCAGAAACATCCATATTTAACTAAAACAAACTCTAGATGAAAAATGTCTAGACCCTCCTCATCATTTCTGCTCATTTGTGCCCTGATCTATAGGTTTCAACTGTGAGGTGAACCTGGATGACTGCAAGAGCAAACCCTGTGACTATGGGAGATGCATCGACAAAATCAACGGCTACGAGTGTGCGTGTGAGCCGGGTTACACAGGTGAGCGCTGGGTGTAGTTTACAGGTGCAGTGGGATGGTCCACTGAGCTTTGGGAGGGGCTGGTACGACAGGTGGCTGGCGGGTCCACTCCTGCAGAACAATGGTGTCAGATTTCCTGTGTGTGATTGGGGGGGTCGGGGGTAATAGAGAAAGGAACACAGTCTCCAACCTGATCCACACACAAACACACACACACACACACACACACACACACACAAAGCACTAACTTTGCCAACCATTTGAAAAGACAGTGACGCTGAGCCTGGAAAGGGTCTGTAAGGTGATACTTTAAAAGGAAAACAGCCTGGCCTTTAATCACACATGTGATGTTTAGTAGTGTGCAACTGCATTACAAATCCCACTGGTAACTCATATTCAAGTGTTTTCACTTAAATTACTATGGTACTCGACTCCCTGTAAGACGGGTACATAAAGTTTAGTGACAAATTCTCATCCCAGCAAGTGGACCACTCTTGTCTTCCTCCCTCTCATGACCCAAATGAGCCGGTTCTGACTGGTAATGGCTGTGTCATTGTGCTAAAAGGGGGGCAGGGAGGGACAAGTGTGTGTGTGCAGGCTGCTGTGCATCCCTCCTCCCGTTCATCTTTTTGTGATATGGGGTGAGTGTGGAGGGCACGGCGGGACTGAGACACAGAGGGACAGAGGACTATTGTAACTGAAGATCAGGCAGTTGGGCCCTCCCTTCCTGATTGATGAAGAACAGAAGAGGAGGGAGTTGGGTGGGGGATCAGAGGGGGGTTTAATTGTTACTCGGCCGTGTGTGAAATGGGTCTGGCCTTCTGTCCCTGTAAACAGCCCTGGGTGAGGTTACTTCTCCCTGGACAGGGGGGTTGTGTGTGTTTTTTGAATAGGGTGAGTAGCTACAACCCCCCCCACTCCTTTTCTGGCAGCACCTCCCCCGCTCAGATCCAGCTGAAACCCTCCTTCTGCCTATTCAACAGGCCCCCATTCAATCAATGAAGGAGATGCAAAAGGGCCTCCAGGGGCCGCCAGGCTAGGCACACATTGGAGCTGCTACAGCTTCTGCCTGTTGAATGTTGAGTCTTTAGTGTTAGTTCGCTCTATTGTCCAAAAGCCACACAATGCGCCTCAGCTAGCAGCTTCTGAAAGCTCAAAGAATACCACAACAGAGTGATGTCCATCTCCAAGGCCTTCAAAATGGCCAGTGGAGATATTTATCAGTTAACATGTCTGAAAAAGGTTCGCTACATTGTCCTTAATTTACACCTTGCTGTCTTTCAGGCACAATGTGCAACATCAACATCGATGAATGTGCCATCAACCCCTGTCACAACGGGGGCACATGCGTTGACGGCATCAACAGCTTCACTTGCCTTTGCCCAGAGGGGTACAACGACGCCACCTGTATGTCTCAGGTGGATGAGTGCGGCAGTAACCCATGCATCCATGGCCGATGCCAGGACCTCATCAATGGGTAAGCAAAGATCGAATGTTGAGATGAAAGTCAAAAACAGAAATCAAGCAAACAACATCGCTGACCTGTCTTTTCTTTGTTTTTAGCTATAAATGTACCTGTGACTCCGGATGGAGCGGGCCAAACTGTGACATCAATAACAATGAGTGCGAGTCCAACCCATGCATGAATGGGGGAACATGCAAGGACATGACCAGCGGATACCACTGCACATGCAGAGCTGGCTTCACTGGTCAGTTCTAATTCTTGTAACCTCTCGTTCTACCATTCTTTCCCTTTGCTCATTGAGACTCAGTGTGTGTCTTATTAGCCTATCTCTAACCCACATGCAATCTCTAATCCTGCCACTGTAGGACCTAACTGCCAAACTAACATCAACGAGTGTGCCTCCAACCCCTGCCTCAACCAGGGCACCTGCATCGATGATGTGGCTGGATACAAGTGCAACTGTTTGCTGCCCTACACTGGTAGGACACATAGCTGCTTGTTTTTATAATCCTATTTTATTTTGCTTATCTTTACCTTACTTATCTGCTGACTCGGCTGTTTGCACAGGTCTCAAAATGTAAAGGCAATTTCCCACTTTCCACATAGAAGGATAATCCTATCCTATCATATGTTGTTTTAGAAAACATCAGCCAGTGGCCAATAACAGGGATGTCTTTTTTTGGTGTCTCTGTGTGGAAAGTCCTGCTTGTCTGCTTTGTGAGGATAACAGTGTGTGTGTGTTTTGGAATAACATTCCGAAGTGGTTAATACAAGTTGAGAGTACTGGAGCCAGCTCCAAGCCCTATTCCCACTTCCACCCCGTCCTGTTTCCTGTCTGAGATCATACAATAGCAGGAAACAGGAAGTCCCTTCCTGTTTGGCAAAGTCGTCATGGAAATGGATAGGGAAATGGGATGGAAACTAGGATTTAGAAATTACACATTTAATAGTATCTGTTATAGATGTCTAAGTTTTTCTATATTCACAGTAAAAGGCAAACACTGATGTTATCTTCTCTCTGCCCCCAGGTGAAAACTGTGAGATCCTGCTGGCCCCCTGCAGCCCCAGACCGTGTAAAAATGGTGGTGTATGCAAGGAGTCTGAAGACTACCAGAGCTTCTCCTGCATCTGCCCTGAAGGATGGCAAGGTAACCATCCATCCATGTTACATTTACTGTCCACTAATCTTTCCATCTCCTGGACAATGAAACAAATATTCATTGAAACATCTTTTTTTTTTAATTTCAAGGTCAAACATGTGAAATCGACATCAATGAATGTGTGAAAAGCCCATGCCGTAATGGTGCTCTTTGCGTTAACACTATGGGTGGCTACCAGTGCAAGTGTCAGCCTGGTTACTCTGGACAGAAGTGTGAGACGGACAATGATGACTGCAGACCAAGTAAGGAAGAGATTTGCATCTTTGCAAGTTCCCACCGTGTTTACATTTTAAAACTAGGAAATGATAAACTCACATCCCCTTTTTCTGTCTTTCAGATCCGTGCAGTAATGGTGGTCTGTGCCACGATGGGATCAACAGTTTCACATGTACCTGTCTGCCTGGTTTCCGTGGTGGCAGATGTGAGCAGGACATAAACGAGTGTGAGAGCAACCCCTGTAAAAATGGAGCCAATTGCACGGATTGTGTCAACAGCTACACCTGCACCTGTCCGTCTGGCTTCAGTGGCATCAACTGCGAGATCAACACCAACGACTGCACTGACAGGTACTTCCCCTACTCAAAATATTGTCTGTTCTTATGTAAGATCGACAAGTGTCAAAACGTTGCTGCATTATTAGCCCATAGTGAGAATGGTAGTAACATTTTTTTAAATATTTCTACAGCTCCTGCTTTAATGGTGGCACTTGCGTGGATGGAATCAATGCATTCACCTGCCTGTGTCTCCCGGGATTCACTGGCAGCTACTGCCAGTACGATATCAACGAGTGTGACTCTAAACCCTGCCTTAACGGAGGAACCTGTCTTGACAGTTATGGGACGTACAAGTGTACATGTCCTCATGGCTACACAGGAGTCAACTGTCAGGTAGGGAAAAGTCTTCTTCGTCAGGATAACCATGTCCGGCTTTGTGTTGATTTAATGCAATGACTCAATGCATACATAATAATATGTAATATTTTCTCTCCTTGTTTGATTGTTAGAATCTTGTGCGCTGGTGTGACTCTTCCCCCTGTAAAAACGGAGGTTCCTGCTGGCAGCAGGGAGCCTCTTATACCTGCCAATGTCAGACTGGCTGGACTGGCCTCTACTGTGACATCCCCAGTGTGTCCTGCGAGGTAGCAGCCAAACAGCAAGGTATGATAGTCAGCCAAGACTTACTTCATATCATATCATAGAACCAACTGTCATTACATCTGTTGAACCTTCAAGTCCAGAGAGTGCTTTGGAAATTGTGTAACTCCGTCCTTGATTATTTCAGGTGTGGAGGTGAGTCACCTGTGTAGGAACTCAGGTCAGTGTCTGGATGCTGGAAACACACATTACTGCCGCTGCCAGGCTGGCTACACCGGGAGTTACTGCCAGGAGCAAGTTGATGAGTGCTCACCCAATCCATGCCAGAATGGAGCCGCCTGTACTGACTATCTGGGAGGCTACAGTTGTGAGGTAGGGAATATAGGAATGAGAAATAAAATAGCAAATAAACTGTTGGATTGTTTTAATATAATAAAAATCTGTTAAAATAATGCTTTACAATAATGCTTTTGTCATTTTCTTTCTCAGTGTGTCCCTGGCTACCACGGTGTAAACTGCTCCAAAGAGATCAATGAGTGTCAATCTCAGCCCTGTCAGAATGGAGGCACCTGCATTGACCTCATCAACACGTACAAGTGCTCCTGCCCCAGAGGAACACAGGGTAAATATTGCACATTCATATCCACACACTGAAAAAAACAACAAATAGATGCCCAGAAGAAATGAGAGTATGGATTCGTCCTCACCAAAGTTTCTGTTTCCCATAGGTGTCCACTGTGAGATCAATTTGGATGACTGCACCCCTTCCAGTGACCCACTGACCAACGAGCCCAAGTGCTTCAACAATGGAAAGTGTGTAGACCGCATTGGAGGTTACCAGTGCGTGTGCCCAGCAGGTTACGTAGGCGAGCGATGTGAAGGTGACGTCAACGAGTGTTTGTCTGACCCCTGTGACCCCAGAGGCTCCTACAATTGCATCCAGCTCACCAACAGCTATCGCTGCGAATGCCGCACCGGATATACAGGTACTGCCTATCTAATGGCTCATGACAAAAAATCAAAATACCCACAGTTGATGATTAAATGTATGTAACTAACACTTACATTTGGCCTTTCATTCTCCAGGTCAGCGTTGTGACAAAGTGTTTGATGGCTGCAAAGGAAGACCCTGCAGAAACGGGGGGACATGTGCTGTTGCCAGTAACACACCTCATGGTTTCATCTGTAAATGCCCACCTGTGAGTACAACTATGAGATCTACTGTGACCAGTGCTTTTATTACCCTTTTTTATAGTACAATAATCATTTACCATTTCTGTCCCTTCAGGGCTTCACTGGCTCTTCCTGTGAGTACGATTCTCGTTCCTGTGGGAGTCTGAATTGCAGGAATGGAGGTACTTGTGTGTCAGGCCATTTGGGCCCACGCTGCTTGTGTCCACCCGCCTTCACTGGACCAGAGTGCCAGACCCCCACCGACAGCCTCTGCATCTCCAACCCCTGCTACAATGGTGGAACGTGCCAGATCACCCCAGAGGCGCCTTTCTTCCAGTGCAGCTGCCCAAGCAACTTCAATGGCCTGCTGTGTCACATCCTGGACTATTCCTTTGTCGGAGGTTTCGGGCGGGACATCACGCCACCTCCGGAAGTGGAGGTGAGCTGTGAGATTCCTCAGTGCGACGAGTGGGCAGGCAACCACATCTGCGATTCCCTGTGCAACAACCATGCTTGTGGCTGGGATGGAGGAGACTGCTCTCTGAATTTTGATGATCCGTGGCAAAACTGCTCAGCTGCTCTGCAGTGCTGGCGATACTTCAATGATGGGAAGTGTGACGGCCAGTGCAACAGCCCTGGATGTCTTTATGATGGCTTTGATTGCCAAGGACAGGAAGGGCAATGCAAGTAAGTATAGAAGGCAGAAAAGGAAGCTCTGTGCTCTTGCAGAAATTTTTAGAATACTAACCTCATCTTGTTCTTTTTTTCAGTCCACTGTATGACCAGTACTGTAAAGACTACTACGCTGATGGACACTGTGACCAGGGCTGCAACAATGCAGAATGTGAATGGGACGGTCTGGACTGCGCTGACAACATGCCAGAGAAGCTGGCAGATGGGCACTTAGTTCTGGTGGTCCACATCCCCCCAGAACAACTTAAGAATCGCTCTTCAGCTTTTCTCAGAGAGCTCAGCAGTGTCCTCCACACCAATGTCGTGTTCCGCCGTGATGCCAAAGGAGAACCTATGATCTTCCCTTACTATGGCAACGAGCAGGACCTGGTCAAGCATAATGTGCTGAAGCGTTCTGCAGATGGCTGGCCCGAGTGGGCTTCAATGCCGGCCAATGTTTTGGGTCAGGTGAAGGAGCGTGTGTCCGCCATGGTCAGCCCACGGAAACGCAGAGAACTGGATAATGTGCAGGTCAAAGGGTGGGTACCACAAAAAACAAGTATAACATTTTAAGTAATAAAATTCCATGTATTTAATTTAATAAAAATTATATGTCTGTTAACATTTTCATCCATTTATGCGTGTAGGTCTGTGGTGTACTTGGAGATTGACAACCGCCAGTGTTACCAGCAGTCTACAGAATGTTTCCAGAGTGCCACAGATGTGGCTGCCTTCCTTGGAGCACTAGCTTCCAGTGGGAATCTCAATGTTCCCTACATTGAAGCTGTCACAAGTATGTTACCTGATTTCAGCCCTTAAATATACTATGGAGGAGGTGTGTTAAATTAAGTGTGGACTGATTTTAAATCATAAGTATCATAAGTAACACACCATGACTTTTATCTTTTCAGGTGTGAGACCCACTCCATCGTCTTCAGAGCTCTACCCCATGTACGTCGTCTTCCTGGGCCTGGCTGCTTTGGGTTTTGTGTGCCTGGGTGTTCTTGTGTCTCGAAAGAGGCGACGAGAGCACGGTCAGCTCTGGTTTCCAGAGGGATTCAAAGTGTCAGAGCCCAGCAAAAAGAAACGCAGAGAGCCGTTGGGAGAGGATTCTGTAGGACTAAAGTACGTAGACTTTAAAGGTTGAATATGAAGCGTTTTGTCTTTGGTTTGATGTATGTGGTCTAATCTGTCCCTTTTTCAACAGACCTATGAAGAACTCAGACATCAATCTTATGGATGACAATCAAAATGAATGGGGCGATGAGGATCCAGACTGCAGGCGCTTCCGGGTAAGATTAGCAATTTGATACAACATTCCTTGTCTAAATAAACTACATTTTGCCAAACTGTCTATACACTACCTACGAATGCTGACCATGTTATGTCCTTCAGTTTGAGGAGCAGGCTATGTTGGATTTAAGCGACAACACCGACCACAGAAAATGGACACAGCAGCACCTGGACGCAGCCGACCTACGTATTCCATCTATTGCTCCTACACCTCCTCAGGGAGAGATAGAAAATGACTGCATGGATGTCAATGTCAGAGGACCAGGTGCGTACAAAAAAGATTGAACATTGTGTATCATGAAATCTGCAAACTACTGTAAACAACAGAAGACACATGCTTGGGAACTCATTACAATCCTCGCTCTTCCTCTTTCAGATGGTTTCACTCCCCTCATGATCGCCTCCTGTAGCGGTGGAGGACTGGAGACTGGTATCAGTGAAGAGGAAGAAGATCCCTCAGCAGAAATCATCACTGACTTCATTTACCAGGGCGCAAACCTCCACAACCAGACTGACCGCACAGGCGAAACTGCCCTTCACCTCGCTGCTCGGTATGCCCGCTCCGATGCTGCCAAACGTCTCCTGGAATCCAGTGCTGATGCTAATGTTCAAGACAACATGGGGCGCACTCCTCTTCACGCTGCTGTGGCTGCAGATGCACAGGGAGTGTTCCAGGTAACCACTTCCTCCACAAAAGTCTCATGTCTCTCCAGGCCTTGATTTTTGATAAAGTTTGTCCAACAGCTTGGAAGCACTTAAACTAAACAAATCTATGTTCATGCAGATTTTGATCCGAAACCGCGCCACTGATCTTGATGCCCGCATGCATGATGGAACGACGCCGCTGATTCTGGCTGCCCGCTTGGCGGTTGATGGAATGGTGGACGAGCTTATCAACTGCCACGCCGATGCTAACGCCACAGATGATTCTGGTAGCTAACGTTTTATCAATCCATCATCTCCACAGTCAATAAAGACTCCTCAAGGCTCAATGTGTTGAGCTGTTGTAATAACCAACCCCCTACCTCCTTCACTATCTCTGCAGGTAAATCTGCTCTTCACTGGGCGGCAGCTGTAAACAATGTAGAGGCTGCTATGGTGCTGCTGAAAAAAGGTGCCAACAAAGACATGCAAGACAACAAGGTATGTGACATTATGAGACCATGAAGTCTGACATGTATTTTGATCATTATATCCACATTAATATACCTTCTTTATTACCTGTTTTTAACCTGTTTATTTGTCTGTTGTTTTAGGAAGAGACACCACTTTTCCTTGCAGCCCGTGAAGGCAGCTATGAGACAGCTAAGGTTCTTCTGGAGCACTTTGCCAATCGGGAGATCACTGACCATCTCGATCAGCTACCCAGAGATATCGCCCAGGAACGCATGCATCATGACATTGTTCGCCTCCTGGATGAGTACAACCTGGTTAGGAGCCCCGGGCTTCACAGTGCCCCCCTAAGCGCCTCCAGCCTCTCTCCACCTCTCTGCTCACCCAATGACTACCTAAGCAACCTCAAGCCTACCCTTTCTGCCAAGAAGGTTCGCAAAATTAGCAATGGGGGAAAGGGCGGGAAAGATGGAGGCAAAGATAATAGAATGAAAAAGAAAAAGTCTCTGGATGGGAAGGGTAATTTGTTGGACACGTCAGCTGTCCTTTCTCCGGTTGATTCCCTCGAGTCACCACATGGCTATTTGTCTGATGTGGCCTCCCCTCCCATGACATCACCCTTCCAGCAGTCCCCACCTATGTCTCTAAATCACCTACAAGGCAATGGTGACTCCCATATGGGTCAGATGGGCATGGGTAAGGATATGAGCTGTATGTCTTTTGACCCTAACCCACCCCGTCTCTCTCACCTGCCTGTGTCCAGTCCCAGTAGTCAGGGTACAACATCCATAGGTGGAAGTAGAGGTGGCCAGTGCGACTGGGTCTCAAGGATGCACCCAAGTGTAGGCCAGCAAGCAAACTTCACACAGGCACCACCTATTTCCCACAACATGATGGGGCCTCTGCACGGCGTAAGCACTGCCACTCTCTCTCAGATCATGGGCTACCAGAATCTGCAGACCAGCCACCTTAGCTCACCTGCACACATGATGCAGCAGGCTCATTCTCGGCAGCTCCAGCACCAGAACTCCAACTCCACCACAGCCGGTCAGGCTCTCAACCAGAGCTTTCCTAATGTTGAGCTGAACGGCCCAGACATGCAGCAAAACAACAGCTCGGGCCGCTCTATGCCCATCCACACTGTAATGCCACAGGAGACGCAGATCCTCGGCACCCAGTTTCTCACCCCTCCCTCCCAGCACAGCTATTCTGGCCCCATGGACAACACACCTAACCACCAGCTACAGGTCCCTGACCACCCATTTCTAACTCCCTCCCCCGGCTCCCCCGACCAGTGGTCCAGCTCATCCCCACATTCTAATATGTCAGATTGGTCAGAAGGCATCTCCAGCCCGCCTACAAGTATCCATTCACAGATGAATCTGATCCCAGAACAGTTTAAGTAGAGACTTGTCAAATTGACAAACTGAACTCTGTACTTTGAAAATGAAATCTCTAAAAACACAGTTCAAACGGAAAGAGAGTGACAAACCTGTCTCAAGACTGAAGATGCTCCTTTTTAAATATCAGTTTTTATACTAACGATAAGAACCGTTTTAGTAATTTTGTATTTATTTATGTGCTTTTTTTTGACCTGAAATATAAAGAAGATGCTTTTATATTTATGCTTTTTTTATTTCTTTGATTTGTTATCTATGGGAAGATTAGAAACCATTTAAAAGGAGTGTATAACAGAAAAAGACTCCTTGACGTGTACACTGGCTATTTATTTGTGTCTTGTGTTGCTATATTCACTGGATTTATTTTAATCTTTTGGTGCATTGGTCTTTGCAAAATTTTTATTTTTGGGATTTGCATTACATTATGTTTGTACAGATTTTTTTTTCAACTTTTTATAGATTATTTTTAAAATATTTCAGTATTAATTAATTATATTTTAACCTCTTTTGTCTTTTCAAGTGACACAGGTTTTGTTACTGAACTACGTTTCACTAAGTCTTATCACTGAGTTAGATGCTGATCAGATTTATATATATATATATACAGTGTCACCTTTCATGATGTTGCTTACTACACTATGCTCCTTTGTCAAAGTGTAAGAGAGCAACAGAGATACTTTGGAGATTTGGGACCTTAAAGCACAGAACAAACATCTCTTATACGTTAAGAGATGCTTTTCAAAATGAGTGGAAAATGCATCTAAATCAACATGAGCCTATTTTTCTAGAACAACGGTCTGGGGAGGTGCCGAGTAATTGATTTGTGATCATTTATGATGCAAGGACTGTTTCTGTATTTCATATTGTGTCTCAGATCAGTGATTATGGTTACCATGTTTAACCTGTTAAGTGTTAAATTGCAGACCTGAAAGTTGAAATGTTACATTCGCCACAGATTAAAATAGTGCCAGTGTGATTTTTGTTTTTCCTAAGAAAAGCAATGTATTTGTGAGATTTCTTGTAAAAAAAAAAAATGTCTTCACGGTGGAGAACATTGTTTGTGAAAGAAATGGGGACCTTTGTGTGTTTAATGACATCACCTGCACTTTGTAGAAGAGTGTGGTTCAAGGTGTCTAAATGTCACGTTTTATAAACTAATCCAGAGATAAAGATGTTTTTAAGAAAAGATGTAATTCAAAATCAATGTTCATGCAAAGTTGTAGTTTGCAAAGTATTTCCTGATTAAAAATGTTTTGTAAAAATTGTCTTGATTCAATAAAAGCTGCTGACAAGCTTAAAAATATCTTCCTTTCTTGATTTCATTGTCTGAAATATTATGTGGTTGAAAGTATGACTGCCTCATCTGTAGTTCCTTAAATTCAACACATCAATCCATGTCCCTCCATCGCTTCAGGAGCTGGTGTCTGTCGCCCTCCAGTGACGATACACTGACACTGAAAATGGGGATCTGGGAAGAAGACATCACTGCTGTTGCTGAAAATCATTCCAGTTCATCTCAGGTCAAAATTTAGAGTTTAATAATGGTTGGATGCCGCCGTAAAAAACAGGTTATCAGAGAGGCAATTGCCACTATTCTTTTGCAAAGATATTCTAATTGCTTCAGTGAATATTTAACAGTTTGAATAACGTGTGTTGGATCTTTGGAAAAAGATGCAATAAGAAGTTGGTTAAGACTGATGTGGAGGAGAAAAATAGGGCTCCAGTCCAGACTGCCCCTAAATGGGTGCATTTTGCCCCCAAAATTTGAGACTTTTTCATCTACTTGCACATGTGCAACCAGTAAATTTGCCAATTTTTTCTTTTAACACTGGTTAAAGTTAGTCTGGAGCCCTGGTAATTAGTTTTTCACATGAATGTTTATTGATTCAACTGTCAAGGTGATAACTAATATGGTAATATTTAATATTAGTCTAGGGGTGTTCTGATAACTATGGATCTCAGCCATATTTATTTGTGCCATATGTGGCTAATGCTCCAAGGCACTAATTTCATCCTGCATGTCTCTTCTTATAAATGTTATATGCTAAAATGCATATGGATATGATAAGCTTGTGACATACTATATACAAGTTTTACATTTTTTTATGGGAGCACTTGTTAGCAAGCTTGGATCAAAATCCTACACTACAACATTAACAGTCTTCACATATGTAGGCTACTTGGTGAATTTTACCTTGGGGTCTGGTGGTTGCAGTATGGGGACTGTATCCAGGGTCTTTGGAGCCACATTTGAGAATTACAAATCCGGATATCTCTCCTTGTGTTGTCTTCTTTCTGATTATTCTCTATTTTTAAACTAGCTAACTTTAGCTGGAGCAGCTATCCCTTTAAGCACAGATGCAGCATCATGCTCAGCTCAGCCAGTCAGTCCTCTGCTCTGCTGTGCTCTGCACGTGCCCACAGCGCCCTCGGCTGGCCCTCACGTGCATCACAGCTCGAGCTCATTGAAGACAGATACCCCCCGTCCCCATAGAGACAGGCTCCTACAACAGGGCTGCCCGTTAGAGCTGCCAGTCCGTGTCTCAGAGGCGATGACAGCCTGCCGCCGCCTCGGTGTGAAACCATCGGCTTTTGGACGTTGATAATTCCCTCGAAAACGGTCTTCCGGATGGTTGCCAGTCAGATTTTTATTATTGGATTAACGACCATCAGCCGCCAGCCGCAGCTTTATCCTGAGAGGCCGGAGATTTGTGTCGCTGTGCAGGGAGGAGTCCTGTGTTATTTCACCGTCAGCTGAAGGCAGACCAGACCAGGCCAGCAGCAGCAGCAGCAGCAGCAGCATGTCGGTGCTTTAACAGCGCGTTCATCTCGAGGCTGCGGAGAGGAACCGATGCGCTCTTAGAGGTGAGCCTTTGTTGTGTTTTTTTTTTAGGTGTGTGCGTGCCGTTTGGTTTGAGCCACATAACCTATGATAGACTGAAGTCAACGGTGCGATAGGTTAATGTTAGGTCACATTCATTGGCCACCATGACCAGCGTCGACCGGAACAAGCTGGAAAAATAACAAAGGTGCTAATTATACTCAATCTTTAAGATAATGAACGTCTATAATAGAGAGGAGTGCTCTGCAACATAGCTCATCCCCAGCTGTTCATCAGCTGTAACAATATGCACATCATTGATATTATAGATTGGATGCAAAAATGTAAATATATATGGTCATATGGTAGCCTATGCATTATGATTGACAGCACACCTACAGCACCAGCAGGTTGGACAAGGTGAGTCAGTGAGTGATCACATGCAGGTGATGCCAGGCCCAGCATTATATACTTGTTGTTCTTAGCATCGATGATGTAATGCAGTCGGCTGGGACTGGCAATAATGTCTCTGTGTCTCTGCGTGCAGGATGGATGTGGAGGTGAGTGCTGGCAGGGACAGCACCTGGAGGAGAGCAGCAGCAGCAGCAGCAGCAACAGCGGATGATGATGAGGAGGATGCAGGTGGAGGAGGAAGAGGAGGAGGTGTGGAGGCTCAGGTTGTACCGCTGGAGCTCTACGACTCTGCCAGAGCCAAAATAGACGCAAATCTCCGCTGGTTGTTTGCCAAGGCCTATGGTATAGGTAAGGCTTTCTCCTGTGTTCTCCTGGCACGACTGAGACAGTGAATGGTGTGGTTGTGTCATGTTGGTTACTGTAGTTGTTTTCCTGTTTCATCAGAGCAACTGTCCATTGTGCATAAGCTGCAGATGTTATTATTAATGCACATGTTAATGAGTGAAATTAAAATTTTTCTGGTATGCAACAACAAACCCAACGATCAATGATTAGTTTAGTTCAACAGAGCTTGTCTTGAGTTTTTTTGCTGATATAATAATAGGCATAAAACATAGTTTGATATCAACCTAAATATCAAAAGATTATAGAACATAATGCAGTAAAATACACTCACTAGAATATGCACGAACATCGCTGTATGTTTACTTTCAGTTACAGTGGGCAGGCATTAAACATAGGGCAACAAACATGACTGTATGACATAAAACAAACCTGTCATTGTTTGTCATCTTGCAGCTGAAACTACTTGTAGGTTAATCATTAGGAAGTCAAGAGAAAACCAATCAACAATCCATAATTTAAGTCACTTTTCAACCATAAATACCATTTGTGGTATATTTTTTGTTGTGTATGATAGGATTTTGTTTTAAATGTAACCACAGGCTTTGATGGGGATGTGGTTACCAGTTAATTTATGATCTTATTGACATTGATAATGAGAATGATCACTATTTGTCGTCATATTACTAAGCCTCAGTCCTCTTCCCATTCAAGCCACCCATATCTTTACACATCTTCCCACAGGGCCAGTTTATTTAGTAGATGACTGGCCTCACAACAGCCTCACTGATTCAATTTGTCATTTGGTCTGTGGGAAAAGTTAATGTTTTATGTCACAAGATTGTAGTGGTCGTGACGCATCTCTACTAAAACCACTGCATAAAAACCCCGCTGTCAGCATGTAACAACAGACAGTACGGTCAGATACATGAAATGCAACTCTGCATAAAAATAATGTTGACATTATGTAGTTTATATCAGTATTTAATCCAAAAAGACAGTGAGTATATGCTGTGTAACACCTCCCTCTACTTTAAGTGTTGACAAGCTTCCTGTTTACACTGATTTATCGATTGTCTCACAGTTTTTGAGTGTAACTCAGACTGTCATCTGTTTTGCTGTCTGGCAACTTTCACTTATAGCAACGTGTAAATAAACAAAGTTCCTGCATGTCAGCAGCACACCAACAGCCAGCCCAGACCTTCGTGCTCATGGATGAATACTTAGAACGACATCTCTTGATCAGGCTTTTATACCCAGGTCACTAGCCAGCCTTGCCAGCTCTGATGAGCTCTACTAAAACATTAAAAATGATTGCTCTACATTGGCAGGCTGTGAGTAAATGTCTGGAAATTACTCCCTGAATGTGGGTTTTTGTGTCACTCTGGCTGCTCGCTCTCTCGCTCTCTCTTGAGAGTGTGAGCAGGAGGTCAGCTGTGCTGTTCGTGCGATAGTCTCTGTGATTTTATTATCAGTATGACAATGAGGCGTTTGGTAGGAGACACAGAGACACAGTCATTCAGTAAAGGAAAAAAATCTTTGCCCTCATATCCGGTTTATGAGCCAGGCCTATACCGTAGGCTAGTGTAAGTGCTTCCTTCCCTTCAGTGCTATCTCCTGTGATGACTCAGTGAATCAACTTGGAGAAAGAAACAAGAGATGGAAACAAAAACTAAGAATGAAACATAGATATGATAAAGAAATATTGAAAAATCTGCTTCCAGGATAGTTACATCTCATCATGACTGATCATATTAATCTCTGGAGCTATACAAATAACAGAGGCTTTGTTTCGCTGATTAATCTTTACCGCTCTGTTACCCAACATTGTTTTACCAGGGCACAGATCAGACGCCCATAATAAACACCAAACCATTACGCTGCCTTCCCTCTATCAAGCTTCCTGCTTCCCCTAATCTGATTGGCTCCTCCTGACGTCAGTGTGCCAGGGACACTAAGGAGCCCTTTCAACATGACACTAAACTGTCTTTAAACTTCTCCTTTTTTTTTTTTTTTTACCCAGATTGGACACTGCTAGTGTAATAGGATTTCACATTTATTTTAACTTTTACATTCATACAGAACAGCAGCAGCACATGTGAGTTTGTACTCAAATTGAAGCAGGTGTCAGTTGAAGCACTCAAGTTTTTCTTTGCTTCCTTTATTCCTGCTGCAGCCTGGATAAAACGAGCAGCCATTCAGTCCTTCCTGTTTCACACTCCTCCCGTTTATTCACAGTGTAACACTCACCGTGATTTCCTTTGGTGGTGCCACTGATGAGAGTCAGGCTTTCTGCCCGGCCCGCTGAGCTTAATGTTGTGTGGGGCTGCTGCTGCAACTGGCTGTTATTTTCAGTATCAATCAATGTGCCAATTACTTTCTTGATTGCTCCACAAAAAGTATAGCACAATGTTCATCACAATTTCTCAGAGCCTCAGATAGACTCTTAATTGATTATCAGGAAAATTAGAATATAATATCTCATTGCTAGCCAGTAGGGAAGCACTGAGCCATTTACTTAATAAGTCACAACAAATGATTATTATCATTATTGGTTTAAACCTGGTGTTTATTTTTGCAGTGAACTGTCACAAAATAGTGAAAAATGCCCATCACCTCACATTCTCACTGTCTAAGACCGACGACATTATTGAAATGAATGAATAACACAAACAATATACACACATAAGACAAAGAAACTTTTGGTTATTAAATTACAGAGACAGTAGATGTATTATTGAACTAGCTGCTGACTCATTATCTGTAGATTGGTCATCATGTCAGCTGTAGATCCCATCTTTCTCTGCTGATACCAATTTCGATTGCTCAGCTCAGAGTTTCTGCTGGTGTTAAATGTATTTCTCTGACATTTAAAAACCCATAAACGTCACTGCAAATAACAAATAATGAATCATTGTCTATGAGTTCACATTTGGCCGTACAAAAATCCCTCATGACTGAATATATAAGTAGAGACAGTGAATTGTATCATGCATTTTGTTTTTTGGCTAGTCAGGCCTGGTACCATCGAGATGCATCTCAGTTGTGTGTTTTCAGGTTTAGAAAGCAGACTTGGATGTCAGGACTGGGGCAAGAAATAAATATTTGATTAACAGTCTGCGATACAGCAGGACAGCTAACTGTCTGTAACTTATGAATATATGATAGTTTTACACAGTCTGAAACAACATCTCGTATCGAGGAGCAAAATGTTTGTTGTGTTTTGTTTTGTTGATAATCTGTGATGCAGTCGCTGCTTATTTATTGCCAGTGCGTCCGTCAGAAGAACCAAAACATTCTTATGAGATTAGAGTACAGACCGAGCCACACGGCAGCGCTGCGAGTGCTGTGTTGTCTGTGTGTGCTGGTGTGAAAGTCAGCACAGCCAGTCACATGGTTAAGTGTTTAATGGGATTGAACCTGAAGGCTTGAGTCTGTGTTCAACACAGCCTGTTTGTTTAGACTCATGACAGTTTTACTAATGGCCTTTGGGGGAAGCACACAAATGTTTTCTAAATGTTATTCCTTCTTCGAAGAGTGTTGTTTTTTTCTTTATTGTAATTCTACCATATTATGACCAGAGGCATTCATTCTTTCTTATATTATAAAGTTTATATTTGCATAGCTTTCAATTAGCTACTTTCATTCATAAAAACAAAAAGACTTTCTAATGTTAAAAATAATATTGAATTGCATCACCATCACTGTTTTCACTGCACACTTTTTCTGAACTGCTGTGTTTTTGTAATTGTTGTTACTGTTACACTTATATCTTTAAGACGTGCAATGCACATGTGACCAAGAGCAGATAGTGAGAGTGAGCAGAGCTGCTAAAACAAAAAACAAAATGTTGTCCTTGGGAATTTTGTACATCAGTCTTGTCTTACGTACAGTATACAACAGATATACAGTGTCTGCAATTAGCTTATTGTGGGATGTAAACAAGACGTGCAATTACAATTTTGCAGAACTGCTGATGTCCTCAGAATAGTGTTGACTGACATTTGTAATTATGTCACATCATGCAAAGTAGTGCCAGCACCAATTGAGTGTGAAAAATGGCTTAAAATATTTCTTTGTACTCAGTTTAGTGAGTAGATATAAATTGCACAAGAGAAAAACTGAAGAGCTGCACATCAGACTGAAATGTTGACAGATTGGTTCCATGCATCAGCTTTTTTTTTTTAAATTTTCCCTCTCCGAGGTCAGACTTCCAAGTGACTCTTCAGGGTGCATCGGCTTGAAGGCTGTGTTTTCCCAACATACCGTCGACGGGAGGATTCTCCATTAAGCCTCTTTCTTCTCTTATTGGAGAGAATAGTTGAGTCTTTCCCGTGCAGAGCCCAGACTCTGACAGGCCGGCGGCCCTCACCGTCAGCAAGATCTCTGCTGATCAATCCGACCTTGTGTCTCCTAGAATAGGAACAAAGACTTTCCCTGCACACTCCCTCTTCCTCCCCTCCTCTTGATTTCCCACATGCACACCAGGGTGGGCTTTAACACATGGATCAGGTGGATAATAAATATCTAAGGAGTATTAACAATGAGGATTAGAGAAGAGCTCCTGCCCACCCCCCACCCCCTCCTCCTCCTCCTGATGTCAGGGAGCATAAAACGACCCAATGAGCAGGCCTTGGTGATGAGAAGGGACAGCAGCCCAGCCCCCCACCTCCGGCCATGCTGGCATTCCCCATCACCGTCTCCACGGCAACCGGGGAGGATGAGGGGGCATTCTGGGACAGCTGAGACGGTGGAAGTGGCAGGGTAATAGAGGTGTCTTTGGAAAGGCGCTGGCAGAGAGGACTCGCAAGATTTACTTTGGAAACACAAATGAGGCAGATGAAGACAGAAGTGGAGGGAGAGTGCATAATAAGAAGTGTTTTTCTCTCATTATGTATACATACGGCAGCAGCACCGGGCAGCAACGCAGAGTGAGATGAATACTACAGTGGCACAGACAGTGCAGAGCAAGCAGTCTGTTATGAAAGACACAGTTGAGGTTTTCACAGTGTGACGTATCCTAATCTGAACCTGCTGTGTTTGTGTGTGTGAGAGAGAGAGAGAGTGGTTATGAGTATTTTCCATTTGCAGATGTCTTACTTTATCTGTTTATCTCAGTCAGCACTGCCTTTAATGTGATGTGTCAAAATGAGTTAGATGTTATGTTAGCTCCTGCCAATTTAATGGTTTGTGTGGAGTGTGGTGAAGTATTATTGTTTATCCTCTTTTTTTTATTATTATTCTCCTAGTTTTGGTTTGTGTTATTATCATTTAAAGTACATTTTTATCTCATCATGTGGAAACTTCATTGACAGTGACAGACAGGGAGCTAACACGTCCATAAACCACATATTTAATAGAGAGAACAAAAGGTGCATGTTTACAAAATAACCATCATTATCTCTGACTGCATTGTCCGACCGTGTTTGTGCACAACTACAGTTGTTATGGCTCCCCAGAAAGTGGCACAGCACAATCTAATCAAGGGAACGTCAAGGGAATTTGGGGAAATATGCTTACTCACTGTCTGCTGAGAATAATATGTGAAGATCAATATCACTCATATCTGTAAATTGAGTAAGGAGAAGGAGATACAGCTCTTAGAGACTTGCATGCATACCATAATGGCTTCCAACAGTTGCCCTGACTCATCTCCAGGACAGGGAGCTCCAGGAATTCATGGCACAAAACCACAAGTTTTCTTGTTTCTCTTTCGGTTTTGTACAGATTTGCCAACTCTCTCCGGGCTACAATGTAATATTTAACAGAGTGATGTGAGAGTGCTAACAAGCTACTTATCTGATTCCTGGAAATGAAGTGAATAAACAAAGTGTCAGATGTCTCCTTTAAGGCATGTTTAAGTACACGGTATCTTCCTGTAGCAGTACACCTTGTTTGGAAAGAAAAATGTCATCATAACTGACCAAGGTGGTGGACAAAAGAAAGACAAGTTCTTTCTAAAGAGAGGTCTTTTTCATCAAACAATTAATTTAGATGATATTTATTAAGAAGCAATCCTGCATCCCATTTTGATTCCATGTTATTTTTCTCTTTTGTCATCATAAAATAACCATACCAGCTCCTAACTCCACCATCCAACACTCTCTCCATCTCCTCCTGTCCAAGTCACTCCAGAAAACACTGGAAGCTAAATTTCGTGAGTGCCTCAGGCCTTAACTCTGGATTAACATGTCCAACTCATATAAAAATAGCCGCCCCATGTCTGCGTCCATGAGCAGGACAACACCAGGCTGGCTGCGACAGCACCATCAGCTTAAGTATCACCACTAAGTCCCGTTAGCTCATTGGCTTTAAGTCTCCGGTCCACCTATCAGCCTTCAGGGCCGCTACCTGGCACGCTGTTTAACCGTTGGCTTGGTCTCACTGCTCTCTCTTTGCGCTGGTTTCCTCTGAGACAGTCTTAATACCATGAAAGTCTGTGTGTCCTCACTGAGCTTTTCTGTTACATAACATGGCAACACATTCGTGGACACATGTCTGTGCAGGAATAGTTTTGGATTGTGGATGCATGGTGTGATTTGTGGCTTAAAACAGCTGGAGTAGGTTAAAAACTAACCTTCACTGTCTCATCAAAGTGTTTTCATCGTCCCTCTTTACAGACAACATCCCTGTAGACCTGCGAGACCCCTTCTACACCGACCAGTATGAGCAGGAACACATCAAGCCCCCCATCATCCGCCTGCTGCTGTCTGGAGAGCTCTACTGCCGGGTGTGTGGCTTCATCCTGCACGCTGAGCAGGCGGCCTCGCTCCAGAACCACCAGTCTGTCATCCAGGCCCTGTCCAGGAAAGGCATCTATGTCCTAGAGAGCGACAACACGCCTGTCTCCGACATGGACCTCAGCTCAGCCCCAATAAAGATGGTGTGTATCTTCACCTTTTGTCCAGTCATGATATTGTTATTATTATTATTATTATTATTAGTTTATTCACTGTAAAAACTCAAAATCTTACCAAGAATATTTGTCTTATTTCTAGTCAAAATGTAATTTGTAGTCAAAACAAATCTCATTCTACTTAAAGTACGACTCTTCACATTAAAAAGCAGCTTGTTTTTAGACACTTTTTACTTCTTTCAAGCATATTTTCACTTGAAATCATCTGATAGCGGGGCAAGTTTTTCTTTCTTATTACAAGCACAAAAACTTCCTTTCACTGGCAGATTTTTCTACTTATTTCAAGTGAAAATGTGTTTGAAACAAGTGAAAATTATCTAAAAACAAGTTAATATTTAGGTGATGAGTCTTATTTTAAGTGGAAAGAGATTAGTTTTGTCCAGAAATTAGACATTTTGACAAGAAATAAGACAAATATTCTTGGAAAGATTTTGAGTTTTTTCAGTGTTTAGGGGACATTATGCATCATTTACAGAAAATGAAGAGATGGTTGCACCAGATTTAGCTCACAGCTAATTTCCATCTGCAGTCCCAACATGTAACATATAACAAATACACGGGAAACGCAGACCACAAACTACTATACAAGAGTGATACACAAATAGACAGTAGACAACACATAGACAATACAAAAACAACAGTTTCCACATCTAAAAAGACCAGGTCAAGTGCAACACACCTGAGAAAGGTGTACCCTTATCCTATATACAAAATAACAATTAAGTAATAATGTAATAATATTACAAAATACAAATATACATAAAATATTTTAAAATTCCACAATTCATATTCAATAAGATTTTAAGATAATTCCATTAATTGAGTGTGTTAAGAAGTACTAAGATACATTTTTTAAGAGACTAACTGAGTAGCAAATGCCCTGCCCTGCCCTGTTTACAAACAGCAAAACAGCAAGACTGTTAATAGGTACCATCGTTTTGCACTTGCATTTCCCTTTCTAACCTTTGGGATTCACTCTCTACACAGTGATGCACATTAATACCTGGAATCTGCTTTGTAGGACAAACACTGTCTGATCTACTCTGCAGGATCATAAAAGGTCTTAAAGTCACCTCAGTGGTGCCAATAAGGGAGGAGCAAGTGCTGCACTTTCAAATTCCCCACCCAGATTTATCTTGTCTCAAAGCTACCACCTCCTACTTCTTATGTTGTCATCCCTGTGTAACATTTCGAACAGTCAACATCAATGGTAATTAATGATAAAACAATTTGGTTAAGTGTCTCCTGGCAGTGTAGGTACGCATTAAACCTAAAGTTTTGTCTACTCTCGTCTTGTCAATAGCTGTAATTACTAAGCTTCTGTTCACGCTTCTAAAAAAAAAAAACAATCAAGTGTCTGGTAGAAATAAGGCAGGTTTTGTTTTTCTTTTCTTTCATTTCTAGGCTGTAGTGTTGCTGTTCAAATCACATGTTTCACAAGAGCTTCTGGGGGGTCAAACATGAGAGAAATAAACACAGTGTTTATGTTGTAGCTAAAGCAGCAGTAATCAATATTTTCATATCAACAATGGATCAGATGACAGCGTGTAAAGTGAGACAAATTTGTTCCAAGGAGGAGCCCCATGAATCTTCATCATGCAGCTGTGATTCTGTCACTTAAATATGAAAAAATATAAATATGAATATGAATAAATACATGAAAGATTATATGTGAAAAAGAGCTAAAAGAGGAGTAGATATTGGATTAATTGTTATTGTTTATAAGGTGGTACTCTATCAATTATTCTGCTGCCTCCAAGTGGCGAAAACAATCAATTATTCCTGCTTTAATAATTATCAAGTCAAATTAGGGAGCGTTCTCTGCAGTAGTATAACCTAGTGAACTGGCAGCCCACGCTTACCATCTGTCCACACAAGCTTATGTGACTTTGCTCTCCAGAGCCAAATGTGAGCCCAGAGTATGGGAATAATAAATAATGCACCAGTGGATGTGACAGTTTTTGTGGGTTTTAGTGTATGCAGCTAAAATATTCATGAAGCAAAAATGGACCAAAGGATCAGCGTTTGAACCCACTCTCAGGAGTTATTAGCCATCTGTCCCACAGGTGTGGACATGTAAGAGGAAACAAGATGGCAGTAGTTTATGTTGCATTCATCAGAGATATGAAAGTGTCCGTATATGAATGCAACGGAATAAAGGTGTCAGATTTTAGTGTATTTTTTGATGCAATTGAAGAATATGTCATAGAATAATGTCACAGCAACTGTCTCATGTGTAAACAGATAGCTGCAAGTTTTAGCCTAGAAGTTCTGCCTGTTCTGTCTCCATGGGAACTCACCTACTACAGGTGCATCTCAATAAGTTAGACTATTATAGAAAAGTTTATTTATGTCAGAAATTGAATTCAATAAGTGAAACTAATACATTAATTACAAACAGAATGAAACATTTCATGTCTTTATTTATTTAATTTCTTTTAATTGCAATGATTATGGCTTACATTTAATGAAGACCTAAAATCAGTATCTCAAACAAGTTGAATATTACAAAATACCTATTAAAAAAAGCATTTTTAATATGGAAAAATTGACCTTCTGAAAAGTATGTCCATCTATATGCACTTAATTCTTGGTTGGGGCTATTTGACTTGAACTACTAGAAGTGGACTTTTACACGATAGCTATTCTAATTTATTGAGATGCACCTGTACATTTTATTTATTATGATCTACTGTATATTATAAACATACCTGTGATTCTACAACAGATTACACATTAGAGATATTTCTCAATGGATGTGTTATTTATCATGATGTTTATGTCCAACTGCTACAAACCTGTGTTCCTCCAGAGCTCCCACATCCACCTCATCGACGCGCTGATGATGGCCTACATCGTGGAGATGATCAGCACGGAGAAGGTTCTGTCCAGTGTCAAGCGCTTCTCGAACTTCAGTGCCTCCAAGGAGCTGCCTTTTGACCTGGAGGACGCAATGGTCTTTTGGATCAACAAGGTAAAGAACCAAACACGTGGGATAGTTCAACATTTTTGAACAACATTTTTAATTGTTAGTGCAAGCTATTTTTAGAACGGCGGAGCAGAGCCGTGAGCTACTCAGAGCTACGCTACGGAGGCTAATTGGATTTCTTGGTTTCGCTCATCAAACTCATCAAATACACAATCCAACAACTCCAAAACGCTCTGGTGGACAAGTTGTGACCTGCACATTCACCACACTATGAGATAATAACAGAACATTAAAAGACAGAGTTGTTTTAGAGGTAAATTCATGCAAAACCGCTGATGCGTGTTGCCTTAAGGGACAGTTTTTCAGCAAGCAGTCTCTGCATTTACTTCTAAAACAACTCTGTCTGGTAACGTTCTGTTATTATCTCATAGCGTGGTGAATGTGCAGGTCACAACTTGTCCACCAGAGCGTTTTGGAGTTGTTGAATTGTGTATTTGATGAGTTTGATGAGCGAAACCAAGAAATCCCATTAGCCTCCGTAGCGTAGCTCTGAGCGGCTCACGGCTGCGCTTACACCGACAAATAAAGGTAACGAACCTACTGCTATGACTATAGGGATTATGGCAGTAGGGCAATTTGCCAAAATGTTGAACTATCCCTTTAATGGCTGGATGTGTTTTAGTCTTTCTCTGACACTAGTCTATATCTGTCGTTTCAGGTGAACATAAAGATGAGGGAGATCACAGAAAAAGAACTGAAAATGAAACAACATCTGCTGGAGCCGTCGAGTCACCAGAAGGTAAAACACTGTCTGTCTCTGTCAGGTTTAATTCCCTTGTCTCTCACGCTCTTTGTCGGTCACTTTGTCTGTTTCTCTTTCTGTTTCAGAAAAAAAAAAGCTTTCACTTTGTTGAATAGTGTCTTTCTTTAATAATGTTGTTGTCTTTGTCTACTGTCCCTCTCTCTGGCTGTGTTTTTATACACAAGCATCTTGTAGCTTCTCACTACTGGGCACATCAGCTGTCAGGTGTGTAGGTTGTTGTCATCAGATTTTGCTTGCATTATAATCTGATGGACACCTCACACCGACCTCTGATGAAGAGATTCAAACACATGTTTTGTGTTTTTCCACTGAGGGTCCCCCACAAATTAAAAATTCATATGACATCATTGCAAATCAGACACATTAGTAATTAGCTGCTCAGAAGAAAAGGTGATAAATTTACTAGAGTTATAAGGATTTCGCACATTCTGTGTTATGATTGGTTATAGTGATGAAAAATGTAAGTCACGCTGTATCTAAAAATATGAGTATCACACCTCTCTGTGTGGTTAAATCCCTCACTGCACTATGCCAACTTAGCTTTGTTCCTGTCAACCAGTCAGAAAAGCCATATTGTTCAAAGACAAGTGTAAGATCAGCAGCATCTGTTAGAAGAAATGGAGCTAAATTGGTCTGAAATAATGTGACAACACAAAAGTGAAATCATATAAACACCTCTCTCTGGTCTTTTCCTCATTTGCCTGTTCTCTGTAAAACTAAACATTCTTGACTCTTTCTGCCTAACCCCTCTCCAGTTGTCTTTAAGATCAGATCTGTCTCCATGGTGACATGGGATAATCTGATTTCTCGTCAGTGTATCTGACCCATGACTTGTCTGCTGCTCTTCCTGTTTGTGTCTCCCCCACAAATCCTGTCCCCATCCCGCCTCTTGGATATTAGTCCCCCTCCAAATGGTACTGGAAGCTTGTACCTGTAAGTCCAACCTTTAGAAATCTCCCGTGTGATTGTATCCGTATCTGTCTGTGTGTGTGTATGTGTGTTTGCGTGACTGTGTGTCAGGCTGATGAGATTATAGCAAAAATGAGGAGCCTAACCCAAAATGATGGCAAATTATACAGACAGCAAAAAGCCAGATATGAAATTAAAACAAATTTTACAGAGAACACAGTGATGTGTACAATAAAGATGACACAGTGCCCCTTGGTGGCAAATGAGGAAACTGCTTCCTTCCACGTCATTACACATTTTTCTCTGCACATTTTCTTTTACTCTCCATGAAACCCTTTAGTAATTCCTTCACTTTTCCACCACCCACTGCACCTCTCTTCACTTTCTCCTTTCTTGTCATCCAGCTAAGCCTAGATGAGCCACCAGGCATTTCCAACTCACTTTAATTTAAAGGGATAGTTCAACATTTTGGCAAATTGGCCCATTGCCATAATCCCTATAGTCATAGCAGTAGGTTCGTTACCTTTAATTGTCGGTGCAAGATATTTTTAGAACGGCGGAGCAGAGCCGCAAGCTGCTCAGAGCTATGCTACGGAGGCTGATGGGATTTCTTGGTTTCCCTCATCAAACTCATCAAATACACAATCCAACAACTCCAAAACACTCTCGTGGACAAGTTGTGACCTGCACATTCACCACGCTATGAGATAACAGAAACATTAGACAGAGTTGTTTTAGAGGTAAATTCATGCAAAACCGCTCATGTGCGTTGCCTTCAGGGACAGTTTTTCAGCAAGCAGTCTCTGCATTTACCTCGAAAACAACTCTGTCTCGTAACGTTCTGTTATTATCTCATAGCGTGGTGAATGTGCAGGTCACAACTTGTCCACCAGAGCATTTTGGAGTTGTTGGATTGTGTATTTGATGAGTTTGATGAGAGAAACCAAGAAATCCCATTAGCCTCCGTAGTGTAGCTCTGAGCAGCTTGCGGCTCGGCGACAATTAAAGGTAACGAACCTACTGGCAATAGACCAATTTGCCAAAATGTTGAACTACCCCTTTAACATGTTCAGAGTCCAGTCTTTAAATGGCTCAATTCCTGTCACCCACTCATGCCTTACATCATTTCATTAACTTCCTCCCAATCATTTCTCTCCTTCCTCATCAGCCCGATATATTGCATGCTCTGGCCCATTGCTTATTGGAGCCTGTGGAGTTCTCTCGTGTGGTAATGTACCCACCTTTGACCCTTTTCTTTTTTTGTCAGTCAGACCTTTACCCTTCCCCTACATGTACATGACACACACGCATGAAACACACCTCTAGTTTTAGTTTAGTTTGGGTTCAGAGTACGCAATGACCATCAACACATCCGCAACACCTGACAGCACCCTGACAAAAGAACTAAAGATCTATGAATGTTAGTCACACAATTGTAAACATGTTGAAGGAAAAGACGTGTAATGTTAGTGCTGCTGGGTGAAACAGTATCAACCTTTTCTTTCTTTTTCACACCACTTCAGCTGCCAACTTGTAGTCTATCACATCTCACAGCCAACTCTTAGCATATTACCACATTAGACCTTATCTGATGCAGATAAATAAATACGTATCGGAAAAAATAAATATAGGGAAAGTTATTTGTGTGTGATAAGTGAGCATGTGACCTGGTGTTTTTATCGCATACATCTGTATACTTAATGCAAAAACGTGGCTCGTCTCTCTTTCTGTGTAGGTTCGTTACCGTAGAGATCACCTGTCGGGTCGGACACTTCAGCACTTCCCCCTGTTGGACGACTTGTTGAAGGACGTGTGTGACGGCACGGCGCTGCTGGCTGTGATCCACTTCTACTGCCCAGAGCTCGTGAGACTGGAAGGTACGGTGACACCGAACCACTAAATCCACTGAGGAAAGATCGTTGGACACTGAATATGAAGCTCAAGCCAAAAGACTGACCTTACTCCTTTAAAGGGATAGTTCAACATTTTATCAAATTGGCCCATTGCCATAATCTCTATAGTCATAGCAGTACATTCGTTAAGTTTAATTGTTGGTGCAAGCTATTTTTAGAACGGCGGAGCAGAGTTGCGAGCTGCTCAGAGCTACGCTACGGAGGCTAATGGGATTTCTTGGATTCCCTCATCATGTGCGTTCCCGTCGGGGGCAGTTTTCCGGCAAGCAGTCTCTGCATTTGCCTCTAAAACAACTCTGTCTCGTAACATTCTGTTATTATCTCATAGCGTGGTGAATGTGCAGGTCACAACTTGTCCACGAGAGCGTTTTGGAGTTGTTGGATTGTGTATTTGATGAGTTTGATGAGGGAAACCAAGAAATCCCATTAGCCTCCGTAGCGTAGCTCTGAGCAGCTTGCGGCTCTGCTCCGCCGTTCTAAAAATAGCTTGCACCGACAATTAAAGGTAACGAACCTACACCTAAAACTATAGGGATTATGGCGATGGGCCAATTTGTTGAACTACCCCTTTAAGGTGTCTCAGGACAAAAAATTAAAAAGGTTCTTTATCAGCCACTGCTTTCTTACAGTGTTAACCTAATCATCCTGTTGTGTGCAGATATCTGCCTGAAGGAGGTTCCTTCCATAGCAGACAGTGTGTACAACATCCAGCTACTGAAGGAGTTTTCTGACGAGTACCTGAACAAATGCTTCTACCTGAAGCCTGAGGACATGCTGTATTCTCCACCAGTATTGAAGGTGAGTCTAAAATCACAGCCAAAAAAAACCAAAAAAACCCCACAATGACAACGACAGACTTGTGTTTCATCTTGATCTCTCTGTCTTGCAGAATAACGTAATGGTTTTCATTGCTGAGCTTTTCTGGTGGTTTGAGAGTGTGAAGCCAGACTTCGTCCAGCCCAGGGACCTTCAAGAAATCAGAGATGGTACAACACACTCACTTTTTTCTTTCCTCTTTCCTTTTTGTAGCTCTTGTAAACATGGAGTCTCTTATAATGGTTTCATGTCCCTTCAACTATTTTTTTTACAGTGCGATTGCTGCTGCAGCCTAAAGGTTCTCGATCCCATGTGCCCATCTCCAACGTCACAAAGCGCAGTTTCATGACATCATCGAACTCTGCTGATGTCTTGACCACGCCCCCGAGCCCCGACCTCAGGTGTTTTACAGAATCTCTGTTCCTATGACACTACACAGACCAGTGATCAATGTACCGGTGTTGTTTTTGACATTAGAGTAATGTGTGTTTAATGTAGATAACTAGATTTAACTTTCAAACTCAGACCTCTCTGTCTTTCTCTTGCAGCACTAAACAAAGCTCAGTGAGCCCATCTCACTCTTTACTGCCCCTGAGGCAGAGGCAACAGAAAGCGTTGGAGGAGAGCACGACAGGTAATATGAAAAGATTACTCAGGCTCTGGTGCAGAGTTTAATCCCTAAAGTAACAAAACAACAATATTTAAACAAAGAGAATGAAGAGGGAAGATAGAGAGCAGGAAATTCAAATGTAATGTAAGATTTGTCGTTGCATCTTTCCTTGTTTGACAGAGCATAATTTAACCTGAATGAGTATCTAATATTTCAGTCAGTTTTATTTCCTATTATATGTTAACTGCAGGGTTCCTACGCAAGTTTGGAAAGTATGGAAAAGTATGAAATTTGATTTTACACATTTCCAGGTCTGGAAATGTATGGAAAATGGAAACTATTGTATGGAAATATATTTATCTTAATACTTATCTGGGTTTGGTCTTATCTGAAGTTATTTGGGTTAATTATTTTGTATGTGCTATTGTACCTCGCTACATTCACATTCATGGAAATTATTTGGTTACATAATGGCATATGCATTCAGAATAATGAAAACAAATGATTAATTGCATTTTTTATTTACATGATACACATCTATTTACTCAAATAATCACAAATTATTAGAATTTTTTTTGTCTGGAAATTAGGTTCTGGAAAAAGTACGGAATTTGGAAATTTCAAATGTGTAGGAACCCTGTAACTGTGAAGACATTTTTCTGATGTGAATCATATTTTCTCTGTACAGAGCTGAGAAATAGATCCAACTCCCTGACACGTGCAGATGGACAGCACCCGGGCCCGATACTGGCCTGGCCAGAGCGGAGGCAAAGGTGAGTAGTTATTACAATTACAGCCGCTAATTCTGTGCTGATTACATGCACTTACATGCATGTTTCATGCATCAGCAGCAGCAGGTACAGATATAATGGACAATTTGTGTTGTTGCATTACTCTAAATTGCAATCTTCCCTCTTTGTCCAGGCCTTTGTCCGTGCCCTATGCCCTACATTTTCCCATGGAGGACGACGCCGACAGTATCAGCCTCGCTCGCTCCATCAGCAAGGATAGCCTCGCTTCCAACATCATGAGCATGACCCCCAAGCACATGCTGGGGTCGGGCCCCCCCCATCTGCCACAGCACAGGCTCAGCGGTCAAAGCCTGCTGAGTCACATGCGCATAGAAGACGAAGAGGAGGAAATAGAAGAGGAGGAGCTGGTTGCTGTTATCCATCCTTATGCATATTCCAGACAGGGACGTGGGAGCGACATGGAGCAGGATGAGCTGGAAACGCAGAGTGCAGCCTGCGCCTCAAGGGTTTCTAACGCCCGACGCTCTCCTCGCCTCGACGCGGGTCCCTTTACCGCGGACCGCCAGGCAGAGAGCTACTATCTGGAGCCTTTGATGCCTACTATTCCTAAACCAGCCAAAGAGAAGAGCATCAGTCTGAACAAGCAGGAGGAGAGCGGGGAGAGTCGCTGTAGACCGACCAGGAAAGCGGCCGCTAACGTCCCTAGCACCTCACAGAGGAAAACGCCTGCAGCTGAGTCAAATAGAAACACCTTTACACCCATACACGTTGCAGAATCAGTGCCTAGCTCTCTCAGGCCGCTCACAGAGGGGTCGGTAGACACCTCTCCATCTGGGAAGAAGTCCGAAGGCTTTTTCCTTCACATGTCAGGAGAGCCGGAGCACCAGAGTCCCTACTCCTCCACACTGGAGCTCGGGCATGACTCCGACTCAGACATCGCGGACCTGGAGGACGATGAGGAGGAGGAAGATCAGATGGAGCTGACTAGAGAAGCGATCAGGAGAGGAAAGGGAAAATTATTCTTAGAGGAGGGGGAGATATGCGAATTCGGAGAGGGCGAGTCGGCAAAGCTGAGAGAGGACTCGAAGGTGAGCGAGCGGGACGACAAGGAAGACGGCAGCGGACGCTCGAGCCCCTGCCTCAGCACCGCATCCTGGGCGAGCAGCTGCAGCGCTTCGGGCAGCGCCAGCGTCAAGATGACCAGCTTTGCGGAGAGAAAGCTCCTTAAACTTGGCCTCCGCGATGGATTTTCGAGTACCAGTAGCTCCCAAAAGACCACGCCAGATGGCTCTGAGATCAACCCCTGCCCCCCCTGGGCGCTGAGGAGCGACTGCAATTGGCTCGGCAAGGAGCCCGGCTCTGTGTTGGGCAGTAACATAATGGGGAGTTCCCCCGTAGTGCCTTCAGAGCTGCTGCAGCTTCACATGCAGCTGGAAGAGCAAAGACGTGCAATAGAGTATCAGAAGAAGAAGATGGAGACGCTCTCGGCCCGGCAGAGACTAAAACTGGGGAAAGCTGCGTTCCTGAACATCGTCAAGAAGGGTGGAGGGAAGAGCGACACGCTTCCCCTCCCGCTGAAACACTCCCAGGAATCGTCCGAACTAGCCGAGAGGAATAAAGCGAAGATCCAGTCCTGCAAAGACGACTCCTGTCTCGAGGCTCTGAAGGTCCAGGCGAAGGCGGATCAACCAGAGGGAGGACAGATGAACAGGGACAACAGACTGAGCAGACTGGCTCAAGACAGCGGCTCCGAGCCCGGCTTGAACGAGTGTTCCCGCTCCATAGATCTACTCAACGAAGCGATCAGCTCCATCCAGCAGCAGATGATGCAGCTCTCCTTACAGCAAGACTTCCTGATGAAGCAGAACGTGGTCTCTCCTCCAGAACGTGCAGAATCGGGCCCAAGCACAACCCCCACATCTACCCCTACCCCTACCCCGACCCCCACATCCACCCCCACCCCCACCCCCAACACGACACAAACAGCATCCTCTACCTCAGCAGAGTCCAGATCATTTGCGGTCCACTTTGTAGATATCGGCGGCAGCAATTCTTTCCCTTCCCGCCGCCCTCCCAAGCTCAGCTCCAGCCAGCGCAGCAAGACCTCGGACAGAACGCCGAAGAAAGAAAACAGCAAGATGGCCTCTACCAAGTCGAACGCTCAGTCCCCGCCGGAGTCTCTGAGAGAAAGTATCAGCGGAGACCAGGAAACGGGCACAGCTGCTGCGGAGAGCGCTAAGCTAGAGAGATGTGTTCAGAGAAACACCACATTCAGAGTCCACGATGGAGCCGGAGAAGTGACTGTGCGCTCCCCAGACAAACCACAGTCACAGGACCCGCCGGTCATCGCCAACACGACAGAAGAGCACAAAGCTGACAACTCAGGAAAAGAGGCTTTGGGTGGAGATGAGAGCTCCAGGGCCAAAGGCCAACTGATTGAGGTCGACTTGTCGGAGCTTAAGGATCCACTGGAAGATGGAAGTACAGATGTTGCAGACTGCACAGCAGACAGCGATCAGAAGAATGTATTAGGCTTCTTCTTCAAGGTAAAATTCATTTTCTACGTGCAGTTTTGTGATGTGGCATATCAAAAGGCCGGTGACTGAGAAGAAGCTGTTACTAAGTGAATAATTATCACCCTTTTTATCTTCCAGGATGATGAGAAGGCAGAGGATGAAATGGCAAAGCGTCGCGCCGCCTTCCTCCTCAAACAGCAGCGCAAAGCTGAAGAGGCGAGACTACGCAAACTGCAACAAGAAGCAGAGAGTGAGCTCAAACGTGATGAGTTCAGGTACATTTTTTTTTTTAACGTACAAAGGTATTGTATTGTATTTTATTAGCACATAAAAGATATATAAAACAGCATATTAAAAAGTGGAATAACAACCAAAAAAACATACAAAGTATACAGTAGATAGTGGCCCTCCTAAAGATAAACATACAACATAAAACAATTAGAAAAGAGAAAGAGAGAGAAAAAGAAAATCAATATTGTGTGGTGATTCAAGATAAACATTCAAGATAAATTTAATTTACAATAATGTGAAGAACAACATAAAACAATTAGAAAAGAAAATCAATATTGTGAAAAAATATGTGGATTATGCGTTGCTCAATTTGGCCAATAGAAAGTGAATTATTTGTTTCTTAAATGAATTTATGCTTGTGCAGTTTCTAAGGTGGATTGGTAATGAAGTTCAAAAGTGCGGACCTCTAAATCTAATTGAGAACTGAGAGAAAGTAGACTTGAAAAAAGTGGGATGAAGATTATTTGCTGACCTAGTGTTGAAATTATGAATCTGGGAATTGAACTGAAGGTATATTTTTGTCACAGAGTGAAATTCTGCCTGTGTTAATTTTCCACCTTCCTTTTCCACAAGGCGTAAGGCAGAGGAGGATCGTGTTCGTAAGGAGGAAGAGAAGGCGCGGCGGGAGCTGATTAAGCAGGAGTACCTGCGGAGGAAGCAGCAGGCGCTGATGGAGGAGCAGGGTCTGGTCAAACCTCGACCGAGGACGAAATCCCGCAGGAACAGGCCGAAATCTCTGCACAGAGAAGAGTCCAACAGCCTCTCTAAAGGATCCACCACACGTAAGAACGGCTTTGACATTTACATCACAGCACATCATACGGTATATTCCCAGTGTGCACCATGTCATCTGGATGTCATACTGTCTTGTTTGTGTGTTGTTGTTTAATCTTGATAGCCTGCTGTGTGTCTGTGTGTGTTGTATATGTGTCAGTTATGTTCACTTGTGTACATTTGTTGTCGTGCTCTGAGTGTATACATGTGTGTTGTGCAGGTAATTCTCTGAAGGTGTCCATGTTGATCAAAGCCCAGGGCTCAGCAGCAGGCTGCAGGGGAGGTGAAGCTTCTAACCTGCTCTGCATGATGAGACACCAGACATACACATCTGATAAGAAACAGTGGAGTCAGCTACAGTATTTAGAGTAGCTGATTCTAACTAATTATAATTTTTCATTTTCTTATTTTGCTTCTTGTGTAGATTTCTCTCTTGTTTGAATCACAGGGTTTTATAAATGTTGCTTTGTGTTGCTGCTTTTCTTATGGGAATGAAACAGGGGCGTTATTAGGCAAATTGTTTCATTTGATAACGTAACAGGTAGTAAATCCTTCTGTCTGTGTCATTTTCAGCCGATCTGAGCTGCAGTCATCGAGGATCAACTCTGTCTTTGGCGACTGAGGCGGACAGTGTCATCTCCGGAGGTGCAGAGTCACAAAGGTGAGAATTTGCGTGTTGTCGTGTTCAGAGGTGATGCAGATTTAGTTTGTCCACATATGATTGACCCACAAGTTTGTGTTTCAGGGCTGGATCTGTGTGCTCCATGGAGTCGTTCCCTATGCTGAGCAGAGCATCCAGCAGGAACATGGAGAGGGACTGGGAGAACGGCTCCATCGCTTCCTCCATCACTTCAACAGAGTACAACGGTGAGCACAAATGTAGATTTATTCCTATTGATTTATTGTTACAATTACACAGAATCCATTTGTGCAGAACATTTTCAAGCCAATGTTCAAGATAAAGAATGTATTTGAGCTTGTCTTGTTCCATTAAAGAGACTGTTTTGAGAAATGTGCTTATCTGCTCTTTTGGCCGGAGGTGGATGAAAAGGTCGATACTGTTATGGACTCATTATATCTGCTCTGTAAATGTGAAGCCAGCCAGAGAAAAACTGAAATGTAAAAGGAACAGTTTGTGGTTTTATGAAAGGACATGTTGAGTAATAACGTCTTTAAAAGAAATTTAAAACTATGGTTGGGAGATGGTCAAGTATGTGACCATCTGCTCTGAAACTGTAATGTATGTATTTTATTGTATGCACTGTAATATATTGTATTGTAATGTATTGTATACTATGTATTTTATAAGTAGGCCTAGTACTGTTTTGTTTTTGTTTTGTTTTGTTTCTTTTTTAATGCATTGTAATTATTGTAGTGCTCAAGTCACCTGCCCCAGAGACTACGGTTGAAAATTAGCCAACTTGGCTAAACCGGCATGTTTACAGAAATGTTTATTAATGTGCATTGTCTCTGTATATTTAAACCAATAAACTAAACTAAACTAATATATTTCTCTACTTCTGTCTTGTAAAAGGTCCTAAACTCTTCAAGGAGCCGAGCTCCAAGTCCAACAAGCCAATCATCATCAACGCCATCGCTCACTGCTGCCTAGCTGGAAAAGTCAACGAGACTCAGAAAAATGTTGTTCTGGAGGTCAGTGAAGTTTTTCCCACAGTACAGTATATAACTATTGTATTTTTTATTCATTACTCTCACAGTTATATTTTTATACCTCTGTTAAGTTGCTTTTGGGTTGTCTGTTCCAATCTTGTGACTGCAACAGCTTTAGAAATGCAGTGAGGGAAATGTAAATGTACTTTATTTATACAGCCCTTTACAACAACCCTTTCTGTGAACCAAAGTGCTTTACAATGGATAATAAATAAAAGGAATAAGTAAAGACAATTAAAAATAATGAAAGCAATAAAATAGAACAAAAACAAAAAACTAACTTCTTGGAAATAGTTCACATAGCAATTTATCACAATATTTCAGAAATGTCTCGTGTGTGTTTCACAGGAGCTGGAAAAGTGTGAATCAAACCACTTGATCATCCTCTTCCGCGACGGCGGGTGTCAGTTCCGCGCCATTTATTCATACTCACCCGACACCGAGGAGATCGTCAAGTTCATGGGCACCGGGCCGCGCAGCATCACCCGGAAGATGATCGACAAGCTCTACAAGTACAGCTCGGACCGCAAGCAGTTCAACGTCATCCCCGCCAAGAGCGTGTCGGTCAGCGTGGACGCCCTGACCATCCACAATCAACTGTGGCAGGTCAAGAGGCCGGGGAGTGCACGGAGGAAGTGAGAAAGACAAAGAGAAAGAGAAAGAGAAAGAGGAGGAGAGAAAATGTGACAGCTTCTGATTTGTCTACGACTGTTGGGCAGGACCCGACAATCTTGGAGATCATTGACACGAGATCATGTGATGAACACGACGTCATGAGAAAAAGGAGGAGTTAGATGTTCTCTGTGTGGGGCAGCCTGCCAGGAGGTGAATGCACTCCCTTTTTTTTCTTTTTTAGCTTTTTATCCTGCATGTCACACTATTATGTTTTATTTTGTGGCAACATCCTACAGTACATTGACTAGGCACTATGGATGATGGATTCCTATGTAGCAATGGACCCTGTGGTGGAAAGCTACCGAATCTACTCACAGTAGCCAACATGCTACTGATACCAAGTGCAACTACAGTACAGTACAGACAGGCAGTGGTCAACAATCACTTGATAATGTCTTGTAAAGTTTGCTATTTCAGCTTGGCAAAAAAACAAAAAAAACATATATATATATTACCCTACTGCTGTGATTAATCCAGGCTCCACGTCCAGAGAAAACCTGTTTATTCACCAGTAAACTCCTACTGTTCAGTGCTTTTGTGACGAGGGAGCTTTGAACAACCTTTTTTTATCTAAGTACGGGATGGATGTTAGTGAGTGGTAATAATGTCCAGTCTTGTTTTCTATTGAGTGTGTTTGGGGAGGTGTGTGAGTATATTTGTGTTTGGGAAGTGGAGAGCTGAATGCACCACTTGTGCATCATCCACCTCTGAATGTTTACTCTCCTGATTATGCTTTAAAAACTTCTGTCATGCAAACAGAACAACAGAGCAAAGCAACAAAACAGTTTTTTTCTTTTGTTTTTTTTTGTTTTTCTTAGTTTGGAAGCTGCTGTTCCGGTGGAGGAGAAATAATGTTTTTACTGGAGGGGGAAATTGTACTAGTATTTATTCCAAACAGGAAGCGCTTTGAGACTCAGTGCATTATAATCAGTAGTGCATTATATTGTATTAACCTAGTACTTGTATTCCACCACCTGTATGAGCCATCTGAGATCCCTGACCGGCTCCTCCTGCTGAACCAAAATAAACTGAGTTATGCCACTGAGATGTTTGCTGCTCATTAACCGCTCACTGGATTCTGGTGAGCGTTGTTAGATTTTAATGTAGCTTCTTCTGGCGTTCAACACTAGTTAAATATCCCTGTAATGACTGACTGTCAGCAGCTGGTACGATGTGAGGAGGGAGAAACTGCACAATACTTGATATTTGTTTGCTGCATTTGTACATTTTTTGAGTAGTATTTTTTGTACATTATGTACAAGTTATGTTTACTAAAAAAAGAACAGGCACTATTTTGAGGTTTATTCTGTCACAGGCTTTCAGAGATGTTATCAGTCTTATTTCATTGTGTTATGCTGTTTATTTATTTTGAAGAATTATAATAAATCGCAACTAGGTACATTTTCTTGTTAAATTTGCTATGGTCTGTGTGTCTTTTTGTGTTTCTTTGCTGCTGTGTATTTCCCTTTCTTGTGTTGGAGGTTTACAGTACTCTGCAAAAAACTCAAAATCTTACCAAGAACATTTGTCTTATTTCTAGTCAAAATGTAATTTCTAGTCAAAACAAATCTCATTATACTTAAAATAAGACTCATCACATTAAAAAGTAGCTTGTTTTTAGACACTTTTTTACTTCTTTCAAGCAGATTTTCACTTGAAATAAGTAGAAAAATCTGACAGTGGGGCAAGTTTTTCTTCCTTATTACGAGCACAAAAATCTTGCTTTCACTGGCAGATTTTCTACTTATTTCAAGTGAAAATACGTTTGAAACAAATGAAAATTATCTAAAAACAAGTTCATTTAAGTGAAAAGAGTTTATTTTAACTAGAAATGAGACATTTTGACAAGAAATAAGACAACTATTCTTGGAAAGATTTTGAGTTTTTGCAGTGTACTGGATAGAACTATTTAATTAGTATACAGTATATAATAATATATAGCCTACTCTTTTCCGGAAAATCATCTCAAACTCACTAACTGTCAACTTGCCCCCCACAGCCGCAGCTCTTGTAAAAACCTCAACTTGTTGTCACACTTTGGTGCTTCTACAAATTTGATTAGACAAAATTTGCATGTTTATTAGCAGAAAATCTTCAAAAAACTGTCTTCATTAGTTGATCTGTGCTGTGTTTGTCTCCCACGCTGCTCATCAAGTCCCACGCGCTGCCACAGTAAAAACCACACAGGTGTTTCCACTTGTTGCTTGATTAGACTTCATTTCCAGTCTGACTGTCAGCTCTGTGGCTGTGGCTGCCTCCCCCCTTCTTTTATGTCCTTCCCTTCCTCCTTTTTCTTACTTTACTTTTTCTCTTTTTTCCTTCTTTCTTTCCTTTCCATCCCTAACATAACTGCTTCCTTCCTTTCTTTTCTTTGCACCTTTCCCTTGCCACCCCTGTTTGATATTGTCTTCTGCCCTTCATTTACTGTATATTGTTGACTTGTTCATTTCCCATTTCTGAGTTAAAGGAGACATTTTATGCCCCTTTTCCACAAATAAAAATAGTTCCCAGGAGTCTTAAAGACATGTCTGTGACATGCTTCGGTCAAAATACCCCAAGGATCAAACATCACAGCTCTTTTCTTCCACTCAAAACAGCCTTGTTCAGAACGGCTGGTTTCAGAGCCTGTCCCTTTGAATGCAAATGAGCCACTGCTCGCCCCCCCACGCCCCCACGCCCCCTCTACTGGTACTCACAGGTAGGGGTGGTATTATACAAATTTAAAAAATAAGGACAACTGAGGGAACAGCTTGTAAAACCACATGGATTTCAACCTTGGGAGCCTGAAAATTACAGATTTTTTGTCAATTCTCACATTTTGGGGCTGGAAGGCAAGATAAAGAAGATTAAAGAGCCTTCAAAAAGTTATATTTTCCATATTATGTCCCTTTTAAAGACATATCAAAGCTCAGTCTAAATCATACAACAGATAACTTAAAACAGTTGTGCTTTCTTCATAATATCGCACTTTAATGTGCAAAATTAAAATATAATGAAACTCAAGTACAAATATTTCCAACATTTAAATACGTACCAATTCAAAGAGTTGCAATCCAAAAATTCTTAGTGTACAGGATGTAGCATTTTAGAAATACATGTACATACCTCACCCCAAACAGCCACAAATCACTGAGCAGTGCTGAAAGTTACGATGAGGTCGTCTGATTACTAATATAGTACAAATCAAACAAAGCCTTAATTGGCACAATACTGAATATATGGCACAGAATATTTAGAGTTGAACTTAGGTCTTGTGTCGCAAAAACCTCATCCAACCTCAGAAATGTACCGCAAACATACAAGTAACCACCACTGTTTGTAGACCTACACCACTGAATAACTAACCTCTATGATTCAGCTACAAAAAAGTAAGCTTTAAATAAAAGCTTTAAATGCACATGTTTTGTGTAAGTCACATAAGTGTTGAAGGCTTTTTCATTTTATGTGAGACATAAGGGGGAAACAGGTAAATTTAGAATATGTGTGCATCTGATCTCAGAAACTAAAGGAAATTTCTGCTGTTGACGTTCAACTTGTGCTTTTTCCTGAGGGACCACATCTCAAAGGAGCAGAAACAAAATGTAAAATTCACTGAATGAAGGACCTTTTTAAATGACAGTGAATCTATTTAAGGACTGTCCTCTGATCTCAGTGCTGTTGTCTGGTGAGTCAGATTACCTTGAACCAAGGGCAACGCTGCAGGTGGGATGAACCTGATTGAAATCTCTTCACTTTAGTTGAATCGTTTTTGGATTTTTGTTTTGTTTTTTTTTAATAAGTGTGTCCCTGACTGCTCTTTGGAGAGAGCTTTCACAAAAGTAAATGCACTATTCATACATACAGTGTCTCTGGCAAGAGGATGAAAATGTCACAGATGACGTCAAACATCATCTGCCAAACGGTAGGCACTCGTATAATACAGCGGTACTGTTAGTCGACTGCAGTGCTGGGACAAAACAGCACAGATTTGTCCTCAGTCAGTCAGCCAGTCAGCCTGGACCGGTGTGGACGCAGCCACACAGACAGACACACAACCTCCCCCACACCCACACCCCACACCTGCAGGAAGTGGGTGGGTGATCAGGAAGGAGAGAACCAGTGGAGGTGTACACAGTCGGCATGCTATCAGAGCTGGGTGTCCTCTCTGATGTCCACGCAGGACTCGTGTCTCTCCTTCAGGCTGCTGCTGTGGATGGGGGGCTCCTCGGGGACGTGAGCCAGAGGGTCTGAACGGATCAAGTACCTGAGAGAGAGAGAGGGAGAGAGAGAGAACTGTGTGTTGCAAGGCCGTAACCATGGAGTCGACATTGGGGGGGGACCAAATCTCTCTCTTTCTATATATATAATAAATATAGTGTATATATACCGTACTTTCCGGACTATAAGCCGCTACTTTTTTCCCCGCCCCGGTGTCCCAGCTCTCGTCTCTGCTGCACCACAACACAAACGCGCTCAGTAACCCGTAATCTTTTGTTTACGACGGTTAAGACTACACAAACACACACGCCGTGACATCGTATATATGTTATGTAACGTTATCCACTGCTCCATTTATTGATTTTTCGCCAGCTTCGTTGTAAACAAATGCACATGGGCGAGAGGAGTGTAACCAAAACAGTGGAAAAGTGAGCAGACTTTCACAGTTCCCTACCGTCTTTCTGTGTAAATATCTCATGTTACAACATGAAAACCTGAGGCTTATATTCAAGTGCGGCCTATGTATTTTCTTTTAAAATTTAGCTGATGCGGCTTATACTCGGGTGCGCTCTATAGTCCGGAAAGTACGGTAAATTCGCTAACACATGGGATACTTTTTTATTTTTTAATCAGCTAGGTATATATTGGGGGGGGACAATTTGAGCATATCTGAATATTGGGGGGGTATATGGTAATTACGGCCTTGGTGTGTTGTCACATGGGAGCGCCCACTCTTCACTACAGAGGCCATGAAGGGCACTCAGTCTGCATTAAAGAAAAAGGAGCTAAACAAACAAAGTGTGGGATGCACTCGGGAGACGGTCGTCACCATGGATACTGATGGGTGCCCTGCTCGCCCAGTTGCTCTCCTGTAAATGTATAATTTTCCCAAAAATAATAATGCATTAAAAAAAATATGCGATAAAGGTGCTTTTTTTCATTAAATCAACATTATCCTATGATTTATTTTGCCACACTTATAAATTATCACCTCATAAAGCTGTCAGCGTGAACCTGTTAGCAGAGAGCTGTTTATTACACATCAGACAAACATGAAACAACATTAATATTAATTAGAGGTCCTACATTTTGCCACCTGATTATTTTAGCAATATTCTGATTTTCACCAGCTCCTAAGGGAAATAACTGGGTCTTTAGCTGTGATGAGCTCCAGTATGTTCACCAGGTAATCACCAACTTTGTTTGTTTGCTGTTTGCAGCAGGTAGGGTATAATCTACAGTGTGTAGCCTGTTTGCCACCACTTTTTGAAAAACCTTCGAGACAGGGTTGATAGGGGTGATGAATTCAGCCTCTAAAACCAAAACAATGAGCTGTAAGATGGAAAAACACTGTGAGGGGGCAATTACCTGGTGCTTTCATTGCATGGCTATGATAATTTTCTCATAATTATTTAATCTGAAGATATGGAAATATTAATTAGAACAGCTTTAAGGGATTACCGTAATATGTGGATAAAAGGACATTATACTGACTACATTTATATTTTCACCTCAGTGATTCTATTTAAATCACCTGAAAAGAAAAACTGAGGAAAAACTCGACCTTTTACCTTTATATAAATACTGTATATATATTTACAATTACTCATTTGGCAGATGCTCTCATCCAAAGTGACTTACAAGTGAGGGATAACATTCAGACTTCAGTCCAGTAGAGAGTAGAGACCTTGAGGCTAAAATGAAAACTGTTCAATAAAACGAAGTGCACCCAGAGTGCAGAGTAAGTGCTTGTTAGGCATGTTAGGCTGTTTTGGGGAGGAGAGCTGCTCTTTGAAGAGACGAGTGTTCGAGAGATCCTTGAAGATAGAGAGGGACGCCTCTGCACGGATAGTATCTGGTAGCTCGTTCCACAACTCAGGGGGAACCACAGACCAAACCAGTCTGGACTGAGCTTTGAGGACGTTGAAACTAAATAGTGGTAGTAATTAGGGATGTCACGATAATAGATTTTTTTGGTACGATTATTGTCAGAGAAATACTCACGGTGTTACCATTATCACGATTATTATGCATTAATTAATTTCACAACACTATGAATGTGTAAAATCAAATACAGTCAAAATATAATTACATTACTCATAGTTTACACAAAATATTTCAAGTATCTATTAATATAGGAACAATCATTAACCCCCCAGGGGAAGCGTTTGAAATATTCAGGTCATAAATTGTCATCTATAACAAATGTTTATGTTTATTTTAAATACAAATGACACGCTAACACTTAAATTCCTAAAATTCAATGTTACGTTAGTTAAATGGACCAGTATCTGTGCATTTCCTTTTACTTTGGCTGCACATCTGCCGACACGGTTCATACATAATCTTTTTTTGGAATGTGAAGGTATTTAGGAATCTCTGCGATTAATTAATTGTGGCGTTTAATACTGCGATTAATTGTGAAAACAAGTAATTGTGACATCCCTAGTAGTAATCATGACTAATAATTTGACATAAAGGAGAAATGCTTACACAATGTCGTTGAGCTCCAGCCTGGTGTCAGGAGAAGGGTTGATGAGGACGTACGACAGAGTGTTCTGGTGATCGTTCTGTTCATCTGAAACAGAGACACCACATCTGTCACATCTGTTTGATGATTGATGAATTCCCCAACCCCCCAACCTCACCATAGCATCCAGACGAGGACAGACACGTACTGTACCTTGTAAGTATCCCAGATTGACTCTGTTCATGACGTCACTGGCTGTCAGATTTGTCAGGTCTTCTGCAAACAGCAGTTAAGACAAGAAACAGGGAAACTCGTTTAGCAGAAGCAGACATGACAATTATGAGAGTTGTTTTTTTTTTTCACCCTCACCATATCCAGATGTGGGGAGGCCCAGATGCCTCATGCGGTTGCGGACCAGCTCGGACAGCTCCTCCCTCTCGGAGCGGCGGTAGAGGTTGAGGCGTTGCTGGGCGATGCGTTGGGCGTGGTCCTTGCTGGAGTCGCGGCTCGCCCCCTGCCACCTCACGCTCTTCTTACTGAGCCGCCGCGCCCACTGCATGCTCTTCTTCCTCAGCAGCGGGTGATCCGATTGGTCGTTGCTGCGAGACTCGTCCCCCCTGTCCTTGGTGTCCTCGCAGTCGTCGACGCTGACTGAGACTTGAGACTGGGAGACAGGGAGACAGGAAGTTACCTCTACAGCCAGGTTGCCCGTCAAAATAAAAGTTCAGAAATGACGTAAACAATAACTATCTGGTGAGTGAATAATCATTTTTACTTTTGTGAATTTGAATTTTGTGCCAGTTTTGTTTTTTAAGCACATAATGTTACTTTCTATTTCAATTCAACATTTAGATTCACTTTTTAACGACACCTCCAGGTGCAAGTTGCTCTGGAAATAGAGGTTATTATTACAAAATATCATAAAATGATGATGTATTCTTATAGCTGAACTGCAAGCATCAGTAAATATAATCCAATATTACTTTAATCTCTTTCTAAAATGGACTTTACTGTATAATGTGGGTTCTTAATAAGCTTATTCCAGTTAAATTAACTTAAATTTAAGAGATCTGTCTACTTCTTCCACCATTGGTGATCATTTGAGTCCAGCTTCACATAGCTGTTGGCATGACTACACCTTCAGTCTTGTTACATGTTCTGCAATAAACCAAAGAAAATTAGCACTTGTGCTAAACACACTCAAGCAAAGCATCTGGTCTGTCCACTGGAACAGTCTTAATGTATTTGTGATGTCCATATCAAATAAATAAACATAACATAACATAACATAACATAAAGACTACAAGCGTATTTGAAACACATTTCCACTCGAGACTGATATTTGTGTCATTCTCACCTCTGATGTAGAGAAAATGTGGGATTCTGTCCGATAGATCCCGATGGGAATTTCAGCACTGGAGGAGCAGAGTTTCTGGAACAGTCGGCCGTAAGTGCTGATCCATAAATCCTCCTCAGTGACTTTCATCTGGAGCAACAGATAAATGGATATAGTATTAGATTAGAAGTGGTTATCTGGACTCTTATCTCTTTGTACACTGCAAAAACTCAAATATCTTACCAAGAACATTTGTCTTATTTCTAGTCAAAACAAATCTCATTATACTTAAAATAAGACTCATCGTCATGAAAATAGTAGCTTGTTTTTAGACACCTTTTTTTTTTACTTCTTTCAAGCATTTTCACTTGAAATAAGTAGAAAAATCTGATAGTGAAGCAAGTTTTTCTTCCTTATTACAAGCACAAACAACTTGCTTTCACTGGCAGATTTTTCTACTTAATTCAAGTGAAAATTTGTTTGAAACAAGTAAAAATGATCTAAAAACAAGTTAATTTTTAGGTAATGAGTCTAATAAGTGGAAAGAGATGAGTTTTGACCAGAAATGAGACATTTTGACAAGAAATAAGACAAATATTCTTGGAAAGATTTTGAGTTTTTGCAGTGTAAATGCTGTGTGTCACTCACAGCACAGAGGTATCCCGACCCGGGGGTGGTGTCCAGTCCCAGCAGCAGCCGTGCAATAAGGATCATGTAATCCTTCACAAAAGACTGTCAAACACAGAAAAATGTGTATAAACACTGAGTTCAAAACTAAAACCAGAGCACACTTGCTGTCAGTGACTGAACACAAGAGGGCACTTTCGCTCAACGTTGGTAACACAGCTCTGTTTCCTCAGGCGATGCCGTTTCTCCGCTGCTGCGTTAAGACACATCCATTCCTTTCACCTGGTAATAAAGAACCATCTGAGACTTTAGTGTTTTGCTGTAGGTGTGTACCAACCTGATAGAGCAGAGTGTCCAGCATGCTGATGCTGAACACTCTGCCTGCAGCGAAGGGTAGGCGAAACATGAAGGCCAAGTTGGAGCCTTTATCTCGCTCCTTCTGTCGGGGAGACACGAAAAGCAAAGTACCGGTGAACAACATTCAAAAAGGTCTGTGATTTTTTTTTTTTTTTTTTTTTTTGGTAACAGTGCACTATCGCAGATGGAAATGGCAAATATAATAACGGTGTCAAGACCGTCTAAAACCAGCTTTCACCCTCTCCTCACAATTCCTTGTTATTCTCACTGTGTGATTCACTGCAAGCTCTCTTGTAAATGTATCACCTTCTCCAGCTTGGAGAGAGCCAGTGAATAGCAGTCCTTTGCTCTGAACTGCATGAATCTCATGTTGGATGGATGAGTAAGCTCCGTGATGATGCTGAGACTGGGGAACAACCTGCAGCATGAGAGAACACAGGATGGAAAAAGCATGAATCAGTCAGAAGATGTGACTAAAAAAAAAATAAAATTCACAACTGCTGTTGCTCTGATTTATTAAACTGCCATTGAGCAAATAAAGTGACGGGATATGATCAGAAAATGAGTCATTTATGGCAGAATCTGAATGGTTACCTGAACATTGTCTGCACATTGACAATAGTTTTGGCATCAGCCATGTAGTCTTCCTCGGCACTCATCGTACTCTCTTTATCCACAACAACCAAATTGTCGGCGTAGATTATGCCACACTGCAACAGGCTGTCAAGACTGAAACACACACACATATCCTTGTCTTACTTGTCGTGTGTTATCCTTACCTTATACCTGCTAAAAGCCATTTTACACTAACCCTAACACTAGTTTTTAGATACAATTGGATATAGTAGAAAAGCCACAGACACAGTAAGTGTAACATCACAGATCGGCCTATTATATAAATGAGAAAATAGATGTAACACATTATGAAATTGTAATGAAAAGCAGTAGATTATATGACCGTCTTACTTGTCTATGCTCCCAGCCATGTAGTAGACCATAGGGAAACAGCAGATGGCCTCCAGAAAGTGATTATCTGGACTACAAGAAACATAAATGACATAGTCTTATTTCAAATCTTGGTCAGTAACACATTCACCATGTAAATTGGTGTTGTGGTTAATGTTTTCTTTTGGTTTTGTGCATTTCTAGAAGATGTGTTATGTACTGTTTGACATTTTTGATGTTTACCATAAAGAAGTATTGTATAAAGCAAACACTGCTTGATCATTAAAATCTCTGTTTCTCCTCCAAGACCTGCATCCAACAAAGTACATAAAGAGGAATATTTGGCTTTGTACACACTCACTCACTACTCTCAAACTCCTCTCTAACTGCAACAGTAAGTATCTGCGCCTCAGGCACCTCTGTGGTTGTCCAACTCCCTAGTAAGTGCGACTTCAGGCTGAGGGACGAGTCCATCTGTTGCTCAGTGCACTGAGAGAGACTGAGTCGCCTTATTAGTGCCTGTCCTCTAACACCACCCCTGACGGATCGTTACTTTATGCATCTGCCCAGTCCTGGTGACTAGAGACCCAAGGCTGTGCTAAGTGCCTGAATTGCATATCCAAGTGTGTGGGTGTTTGTGTTTGTGCATGTGCGAAAGCGACAGGGAAGGGGAGGGGAGGGGAGGGAAGGGGAGAGAGTGGCGCACGTAGGGAGAGTTCATTGTTATGTGCGTGTTTCTATGAGAATCCTGAGAGCTGTGCATGTCGGGGTTGAAAAAGGGACACATCAGGGATGTCGATGAAAAGCCCCAGCTCGGTTAAGAAATATAATTTTTCTACATCTTTTTTTCTCCCCCTTGCAGCAATATATATTATCCAGGTTCAAGGCAAAGCAAGTTGCCATGGCGACTGTCTGGAGCTACGGCGAGCAGCATTTTTTATTTTTCTTTGTTGCTCAAAACACTCCGTCACTGTGAGCGGCATCACTAACCTAACATCAGAAATGACAATGGAGATCCCACCTCCGCAGCCTTGTCCTAAGTGCTCTGCTGACGTGGGCTCTTAGCGCCGTAACATTTCCCGCCGTGAAATAGTGAAAGACAGAATGAAGGGCAGAGAAAAGGAGCAACGTGTGTGTTTGTTTGTTTGTGTGTCTGTGTGTTTGAATGAGTGTGTGCCTTAAAGCGAACTCACGGGTTATCCAGCAGCAAGACAATGGGGTTAAGCTCTTTTCTGGGTCGGTAATAAGCTCTGAGCGGCACGATGAAGTTATAGAGCCCGTTCCCCGCAGTCTCCGCAGACACAATGATGAGCTTGTTTTTAAAACCATACGCCTTGGCATCCTCAAAACTGTTGTGCCTGCAACCCTGCACAGGAAAAGAGGGGAAGAGAGAAAAAACAGGTATTTTTTGGTGTGTTTTTACCAGGTGAAGGACAGAGAGACGGGGTGGGGGATGTCGGGGGATTGGGTTGTACAGTAAGGAGCGATGGAGGCAGCAAGTACGTGAGTGACTAAGTTGGAGGAGCAGCGACTGCCCACCTGGTCCAGTCGTAGGCAGCAGAACGGGGCTTTTTCAGCCAACAGATGGCACAGGGTGGGCGAGCTCCCGATGTACGGAGAGTTGGGGGGATAACCTTTCACATACCTGGCAACAAAACCAAAAAAAATCATGAATGACACATTTTAAGGAAACACACTGTGGAAAAAAAAACTGCTCAGGTTTCCAGTTGTAATTTCTCGTTCTGAAAGAGTTTTGACTGAACACAGGACTTTTTCAGAATAAATCTACTTCTTTATTCATGATATCTTAGAAATTACCAGCGCATTTAAGTTTAACTGCATGCTATTAATCGTGTTTATCTTTAGTTAGTATGAGTCATACCTTCTTCTGCTTAATTCATATACAGCTATGAGCTACTTACAAGTGTATTCATGTGTCTATTTAAAGCAGAAGTAAGCGATCCGGTCGTTTTGGCTAACTTCTTGTCAGCCGATGGAGTTAGCAGTCCCCGCCCTCGTCCTTACGTCACCACATTCACGCCCATCCCTTGGTTGCACACACAGAGAGGACTGCCCCTTTATGCCGTTCTCTCTCCTCATTGGATAAAGGTTGTAGGATACAAGAAGTTTTCTCCTCGGCTTACAGCAGAGCAGAGTGACTGACAGACCCGTGTTTCAGAACAAACACTCTATAAGTGATTGCTGTCGGAAGATATAACTATTTAAGACTTATATTAACACAAAGATTCCGCTTACTTCTGCTTTAAGTATATATGGACCATTTTTACTTTTTAATATCACATACAATACAAAACATGACAGAAATAATAATAAGTGTAAGGAAATGGAAAGCTATTGGCTATTAGCTGGTTGTATTTATGAATGGATTTCAATAAAAGTATGAAAAACAAGTCATCTAAGTTAGACCTTACTCAGTAGACGATTGATCTTTCTCATCTGTGAAGACGGAGTCGTCTTCTGATTGGTCGCTGAGGAGGTCACACGGCAGGATGGAGGAGGAGTCGGCGAGCTCCTGAACCGGGGCGATGCTCGGCCGGCGGCTCCCCGTCCCGTTCACCGTGGGCGGGACCAGTTTACTGTCCGAGACGTCGGGTGGGCCCGTATTCTGGAGATCCATGGCAACAGTGCCTATAAATAAAATCCAACCAGCATTTCCTCAGGTTCATCAAATTCATCATCAGCACTTCGTTCACCAACACGGGCGATTGCTCACGCTCTCTCACCCATGCTGGCGATGATGCTGTGCACAGGGAGCTGCGAGGGTCCGTCGTAGAGTCCCCCGGCTGGACGGCCCTTCTTCTCCTCCTGGTTGAAGATGAAGGCCGAGTTCTCCTCCTTGGTGATGTTGATGTAGTAGCAGGTGTCGGTGGCAGCCATGATGTGGCGTGGGCCGGGGTTCAGCAGGATGCTCTTGTTGTCTTCCCTTTTTATGCCAATCAGACACACGCCGTACCTGAACATCATATACCGGCTGTTAGAGCACGTTACTCCAGACAAATATAATATAATAATCGCATTTTAGGCTGTAAAACGATGAGAAATGGTCGTCACAAACTGATGCTTGAGGCTCAAAGGAATCAAGCAACATTTATTTGCTGTCTCTATGACAACAGTATAGTCAAAAATGTTGGATGCTCCTGGTTTTGGATTCATCTATCTGCATTAAAATCATATAAGATTATAATGAGTCAAAAACATGCTGTTGTACTTATTGGGATAATACAACATTTTGGCAGATTGGCCCATTGCCATAATCCCTATAGTCATAGCAGTAGGTTCGTTACCTTTAATTGTCGGTGCAAATTATTTTTAGAACGGTGGAGCAGAGCCGTGAGCTGCTCAGAGCTACGCTACGGAGGCTGATGGGATTTCTTGGTTTCCCTCATCAAACTCATCAAATACACAATCCAAAAACTCCAAAACGCTCTCATGGACAAGTTGTGACCTGCACATTCACCACGCTATGAGATAATAACAGAACGTTACGAGACAGAGTTGTTTTGGAGTTGTTGGATCGTGTATTTGATGAGAGAAACCAAGAAATCCCATTAGCCTCTGTCACGTAGCTCTGAGCAGCTCGCGGCTCTGCTCCACCGTTCTAAAAAATAGCTTGCACCAACAATTAAAGGTAACGAACCTACTCCTAAAACTATAGGGATTATGGCAATGGGCCAATTTGCCAAAAAGTCTAACTATCCCTTTAATCATAAATAGTCAAATCTCCAAACAACAATCCCTGTAAACTCTGCTCTGGTATATTTTCAACTTGTCAGCATCTTAAAGAGATGCTTTAGCTTACATGTCCACTCACTTCTTGTGAGCGTGAAAGGAGGCATACGTGAAGCCTTTGCCATTATACTCCCCAAAGAACTTGCTGTCACACAGTCGGATGTGGTAGACCTCGTTGCCGGAGCAACAGCCGTACATCCTCTGCCACTGCTCTGGCGACTGTTGTCCTTCTCTGCAGTCATTCAGAAAAATACAATCGAATGTAAAACGGATCAGTGAACCTGATGAGTGTTAGAAATGTAGCCTACCATGTGTGCAGTGATGCTCATGCACAGTCTGAGAATATCTATTCAGGAATCAGGATCAATCATTATCATGAATTCTCCATCTCCAGGCAACCCCTCCAAGCCCCTCGGGGGTCACGCTGGGTCTCCTGGGTTAGCTAATGAAAGCAGATGCATCATCCATCTGTCAGTCAGCTTGGATGTAATATACCCGTTGTAATGACTTCCGGTAATTACAATAATTACTCACGCACTTTGACGGAGTTTAATAGGCTACGAGAGACGCACAAAGGAAGCAGTTTATATTCTTGTTTTAACACACAATGGCTTATAAATTGTTTCCATGCAGTCACTCGTGGCCAAAGGCAAAAACAGTGTGCTCATCCTTATCAATATCTGAGTCACTTTCAAACTTATTACCCTCTAAACACCCTCCTAAATTTATCTTGTGCACTCAAACACACCCTATCATATGATTTTGATTTGCACGAACTTACTCCATTATAGGCTACACAATCAGACAACAGGCAAACACCGTCATATTCACCTATGGGGGTAATGAGTTCAATCTAAAAACCTGTACATCTATAAAACCCACATAAAACTTTCCTTTCTAAACAGTCTTCAGGAACACAGCAAGTGCTAAAAGTCCACTGAGTCCCTTTAAAGGCTGTTTCCCTAAGCCATTTACATCAGCCTTTAACACTTTGCCATCTGCATGCTGTGAAAAATCATTTTCTACCAGAGAGCTTTTCACACAGTTTAACAGGGAACACATCCACAGAAATCAATGAAGGTGTTTTCATTTTTGGTTTAATGCACTTTCTCTGTACTTCCTGCAGAGCTCCTTCTTGTTCATTGCTTAGGCTTTTTATTCCCCCTCTGTGCTAGTTTTATGGAAGCTATATAGACATCAGCAGATATGAACATGTGAAGAAATTTCAACTCTGTGATTTCAAAAAGCCTCAGGCAGGCGGCAAAGATGACTGAGACTGACCGTCCGCGGGAGGTGTGCACGAGGAGCGTGACCAAGGTGGAGGTGGCAGGACAAACACAGTTGAGAGCCAGCATGGCGTACTTGAACTCTTCCTCACAAACAACGTGATCTGAAGACAGAAGAAAAGAAAATTGAAAGCTGATCAGAGGAACATTTCTATTTTTGTGCAGGTTAAACAATCGATAAATAAGGAACTTTAAGATTCAAGTAGCTTATTTTCAGCTTTGAGAAGAGCTAAACTAGCTGCCTTCAGTCTTTATGCTATGCTAAGCTAAGCTAAGCTGCTCCTAGCTCAGCTTCATATTAAAAACCTTCAGTAACTGACTGTAACTAGCTCTTCACTCGGTGAAATATGTATGTAAACTACTGTTAATGTAAAAATATTGACTTATCTGCTATGTATGACTATTTCTTTAAGCAGTTTAACTTTAACGCCTCATTTATCTTAAGGTTCAAACTCACTCACCTGCAAATTTAACATGGAACTTATTTTCAGGTTTGAGTATCTGGACATAAAGGGGGCAATTTGGAGCGAAGTCCTTCACTGCCCAGGCTCTCAGGATGGTCTGATGATCCTGCGGGGGAACAAACAGTGACAAATGAAACATTTTATAAATGAGTCTCCTCTGATTAGTTGAGGTCATGATTAGCTGTTGGTCTTCTTACCGCAGCCATGCGATCTACCTCGTTGCGGCTGCTTAGAATAAAACAAGCCTCTGCGTCATCCATTCTGCAGGAGTGACATGAAAAAAAGGGCAAATTACATTGTTCCAAAATGACAATGAAAAAGTCAAAGCTGACGCAAGGGAATGAGCCAATCCAAGCGCATTTGAAATGAACTTTGACCTGTAATGGCGACATCCACTGAGTTGATATTCAGTTTAAAAATTGCATATAGATAATCACTGAAAAGACAGTTCTGAAATGCTCCACGCTATGCATGTGCAGTGAAAGTGGGACTGTTTTTTGCATATGATTAACACAGCCGAGAGAGTACAGAATGCAAAACAAGTGTGGGAGGATTTGAAATGGTGCCAGATGCAGGATGTAAGCTCGACACACACCCAGCCTCTACCTCTAATTGCACAAAACTCATTGCCAAATGTATGCAGCCGACTTATATAACACGTTTTCTTCAAAGTTGCACTTATTTTGGTATCGGGTTTTCCATACCATATGATACGACTCCAGGCGGCAAAAGCCTTTGTTCTTTTTGCCAAGTTATTTTATGTCTTTGCTTTTTTTTTAACAGTATTACACAGAAGTGAGGTCTGGTAGATCAATAGACCGATTAAAAACGTGAATGGTCAGACAGATTGTTTTTCACAGCTCCACAGCTCCCAAAATGCTTCTCATTCCGCAGCATTATCTTTTTTTTAGAGCCTCATCAGTGTTGTGTCGTGAGACTGAACAAGCCAGAGAAGACATTGTACAAATGTGTGTATAGCTTCTATTCTCAAAGATTAAAGCTACAGAGATAAACTTGACTAGATGTCACGACTGACAGCTGGTTTCTAATCTTTTCATCAGCGCTCTCTGAAAATGTCCACAGGCTCATTCATAAAACTTTTATGCCAAAAAAATTAACAGACAAATGTGAGACGGATCATGTTCGCTTTCCACAGAGAAATTGCTACTTTTAACAGCTGAGCCTCTAAAGAAAATTGGGTATCGCTTGAATGAATAATTACAACGTTGTCTGAGCACGAAGCTGCACAATAGCTCTGACAAGCCTGTTTACTCAGAAAAAAAAGAAAGAAAGAATATCAGGGTGATATCAAGGAAAAGAAAAACAATAGAGATCCACAGTCTGCTGACGGGAGCTCTGCAATTATTCGTACCGATCCCAGAGCGCAAAACTAAAATGCTAACTTCCAACATTCACAACTTGATGTGAGACAAAGATGTGCAGCTGTGCACAAATGATGCCAACTGCTAACACCCCTCATCCTCTCAGTAAGGTAATAAGGATGGTAGAATTAGATGATTTGCCTCACCTTTGATTGCAACAGTTAGTCTAATCTGACCCATCAGTGTTATTTCTTTTTGTGAAGAAGGGTGGATGACAGTGCTAATAAAGTGATGTTCAACAGGTGAAATGTTTTAGATGTGCAGGTATTTGCCACAAGCCAAACTAGTGAACACATTAAAGTTTTGACCTGATGATAGCGCTAGATAAACAGTTATCAGCAAAATTGTGATTGGAGTTCATCCTGTGAGGAATATGAACATCTGTGCAAAATTTGATGGAAATACATTAAGGGGATCATCCAAAACATTAGGATTCATCCTTAGGGAAATATGAATGTCTGTAGAAATGTTTGTGGCCATTCATCCAGTAGATATTGAGATATATTGAACTAGATCAATGTAACATCATTCATCCTCTGTGGACCATGAATGTCTGAATGAATTTCACGGCCACCCATCCCCCAGTCGTTGTGATATTTCAGTCTGGACAAATGTGATGATGGACAGACTGGATAACAAGCAGAACAACACAGCCCGCTAAGCGCTAATGACTCACTTGTCAGTGCCAGTGTAGACACACTTACATTTACAAGTGTGGGTTTTTTCTGTCACTTACTTGGCTCTCAACAGATCTTGGTCTTTGAGGACAGATCCTTGCAGATAGATCACCCTCTGTGACCACAGAGGGATCTGCAGCACTCTCCGCACCTGCAGGTCCATTTCACTGGGGCACAGGATCACCACATAGTAATCCTGTATAATTACACAGCAACACAAGAGGTATTCTGTCTTTAAATATCCTCAGAAACACACCACGCATATCATTATCACACTCTATATGTGTAGTCTGGTGCATACAAATGCATGTGTGTAATTTCCTCCCTGACATATTGTGTCTTGGTACCTGTAGTCTGGGATGGGCATAGAACTCATTGAGAAAATCCATGAGCAGGTCTATTTTGAGCGCGCTGACACACAGCACCACATGCTTCTCAGTCTGAGCTCTGTGGCGGCTGTAATTCCCTCCTGACTTCTGCCTCTCCATCCACAGGTAGATCAGCTCCTCAAACTGATGCACAAACACTCTCAGCCAAAGTACAACTCACAACAACAACAAAAAAAAACATTGAAAAGTTATCCTACACTACACTGCAAAAACTCAAAATCTTTCCAAGAATATTTGTCTTATTTCTTGTCAAAATGTCTAATTTCTAGTCAAAGTAATCATCATTATCTACTCACCCTCATGTCGACTAAGAGCTGTGAGAATTTTCAGAGTCCTCCGTGCCTTCTCAGAGTTACGGGGGGGGTCCGCGCAGCAGTATTTGTCCATATAATGGTTGTGAATGGATATCACTTTTCTTCGTCCAAAAAGACACACCAAAAAACATCCAAATACCTCCATAGTGCTCGTCCGTAATGTCCCTCTTGTATTGAAGCCCCGACATGAGAAATTGTTCCGAAAAAAATTAAATAAGTCTATATTTTAAGCTTGTTTGTAGCGGAAGCTCCCAGTGTCTCAGTTCACTGCTCTTCCTGTGTCAGTGCAAATCTCGCGTGATTGGCACTGACCGGCGGAACAATTTCTCCTGTCGGGGCTTCTATACAAGAGGGACATTACAGACGAGCAGTATGGAGGTATTTGGATGTTTTTTGGTGTGTCTTTTTGGACGAAGAAAAATGGTATCCATTCACAACCATCATATGGACAAATACTGCTGTAACTCTGAGAAGGCACGGAGAACTCTGAAAATTCTCACAGCTCTTAGTTGACATGAGGGTGAGTAGATAATGAGTGAAATTTGAATTTTGGGTGAACTATTCCTTTAAAATAAAACTCATCACCTAAAAATTAACTTGTTTTTAGATAAATTTCACTTGTTTCAAACAAATTTTCACTCGAAATAAGTAGAAAAATCTGCCAGTGTAGCAAGTTTTTTTGTGCTTGTAATAAGAAAGAAAAACTTGCTCCACTATCAGATTATTTTAAGTGAAAATATGCTTGAAAGATGTAAAAAGTGTCTAAAAACAATCAACTTTTAATGTGATGAGTCTTATTTTAAAGCCCCTGTACAGACTTTTCATGTAGTGTTGATTTTGGCAGCCCCTGTGGACGAAAGTGGCGGAATGAAGACTGCATTTCCCACTGTCATGAAGACGTTTGTCTGGCCGGCACGTGTAGATTTATTTTGGAAACGTCGGAAAGAAGACGGGACTGACCCGACCATGCCTTCCAGAGGTATAGAATTAGACTACTTAGAAATAGCATATCTTCACACTGATGGGCTCATTTGCTGTTGTAGGTAACAGAGACACATCAGCAGAAACCAGAGACTTTTGCGTATCCAGTTAAAAGCTCCGTACAGGGGCTTTAAGTATAATGAGATTTGTTTTGACTGGAAAAAACAAGACAAATATTCTTGGTAAGATTTTGAGTTTTTGCAGTGTATTTCAGCCTCTTCCCACCTGCAGAGGCAGCACCACCAGAGCCACACAGATCATGATGACTACCAGCAGCTGCGAGGGCCATATGCGGGGAGTCACGTCTCCGAAGCCCACCGTGGAGAAGGTGACAATGCAGAAGTAGAAGGAGTTGAACAGCGACAGGTTCTTTCCTGCTCGCTCCAGGTGCTGGATTCCACATGTGCTGTTGTGTAGAGCGGATAAACAAACACAGCATTAGCATTTATGACTATACCATGTAGGAGTACTATTCACTGTGAACCTGGCAACATAAAACAGTGATGAGAAGTGATGAATGATGAAGTGATAAATTATAAAAAGAAATACTAAATCATTTTGTTTTTGTTTGACTTCAGCAGCTGGTTTGCAGCAGTTATTTGCACCTGTTGTTTTTATGAGACCAAAGACAAATTTCCACATTGTGGACAATAAATAACCTACCCAAAAATACAACAACGACATATAAAATTTAAGTATCCACTACAGACAAAGCTGCACATCAGTGAAAGCTGCATAATCAATCGGATTCCTTATTTTACTCATACTTTTTTGGAAGCAATTAATTTTAAAGGGTTATCATTTCAAATAATTTCCAAGTATTCTCCAAAGTTTGCTGGAACACAGTGATAACAACAGGGAGTTTTATGATTAATCCCGTTCAATTTGTTAGGTTGAGGTTAATATTGACGTATTGATTTGCTGAGGAAGGAGCTGCTCCGTTTAAACCCAAATGAACATTCATTTATTTTTAACTTATTGTTGAAAACTTTGTTCTTTATTTATGTTTGCCTTGAGGGTAAATGATTTTCATGCTCATTCTGACCCGCAGAGAACAAATCAGTCTCAAGTCCCGAGCTTAGACTCTTGTGGCATTTCAAATTAATTAGGAGTGTGTCAACTGAGCACTCTCCATTTCCTTTCAATTAGTACCAACTTAGACAGTTCTTTTTGCAGAAAACTCATTATGAATTTACAGACCCCAAAACAGAGAGAACCACCAGTGTTTCCTCTTCTCTGCCAGAAATCTCCGATTTTGGGAACTGGTTAATCACTACGCAACAAGTTATCATCCCATCAAAGACACACTGAGTATATCCACTTACATCTTCACTGCAATGCAACACAACACATCAATTTATAATTTTGAAGTTAATTTGTAGTTAAGAGGTGTTGATACAAACTGATTAGATTGGATTAGATGTTTCATATAATTAGAGTTATGTTATAATCAATCAACCAATCAACTTTATTTATATAGCTGCACATTTAAAAACCACAGGGGAAGCCAATGTGCTTTACATTGAGACATAAAAATAGGTTTAGCAAAAACAAAGCAAAAAACAGAATAAAGGAACAAACAAGCTTTATAAATATAAAGCTTGAAGAGGCAGCCTCACCCTGTGAAGACCAGGCAGAGTAAGGTGCAGATGAGAATGAGGACCTGGTTGAACATGGCTGAGTTTGTCCTCTGGATCGCCCTGTGGACGTCATTCTGCACCGTGACAAACAACACAGTTAAACGTTTGAAACTACAAAACTCAAGGATACCAAACACACACACGCATCTTAGATTTATAAAACATTTCTGTCAGTTATTATTATTGCCAGGAATCATTCACATCATTAGTTTAGCTGTTCACTGCAAATGTGTTTTCTCCTCAGGATGCTCCATGCTGCAGCGCTACAGCTTGACACACAAAGCATGATAAAATACAGCAGGCTGCAAATAATCCCTCAGTTGAAAGCCCTTCAGGGTGCAACACAGCACAGTCAGAGCAGAGCCAGAGCAGGAGAGGGATGTGTTGTTGTCAGCAACAGCAGCCACACTGTGTAAATCAGTATATAGTGAAACGTCACCTTATCTCGCATAGTGTGAACCAAAGCATCTGATTAAAAACAGGTCATTAATAACAGAAATGATTAGGTTAAAGCATCGAGCTCACGATCATGTTCTCCAGAGCACATTTGGCCAGCCAGCAGTTGAGGAAGACGGGAATGAAGATGTTCCTTACGGAGGGCCAGAAGATCTGTGGAGAGAGCGTATAACACATCGTTTCACATTTCATCAACACATAAAAACTGCACACAGGAGGAAAATACTTCATACACTGTGAAAAATGAAAGTTAAATATTTAAACACTAAAAAATGACTGTGCTGTTGCAGTTTGTTGTTGTTGGCTAACATTATAAGAATATGAAAGCTCAATAGCTAGGGATATAGTAAAATGTTAATGTCCGCTAGCTAATACACCCGGACGGACAAATGTCAATAAGATGATACCTTGCATTATTTGACCATGTGTTCAACATCTTTGTTTTATGTAGCAATTGCTAATTAGGGGGATGTCAATAGCTTTGTAGATATTTAGACAAGTTTTGATCTGACCATAATAGTACTCGTTAACAGAGAAAAGCCAAGTCATCACAATTAATCCTGATGGCGGCTGTTTGTACCACAATGAATGGAAATGCCTCAGTGAACTGCCAATATTTTCACTATACCAAAAGTCTCAACCTCATGGTGGCAGTACAGGAAAAATCAGAGGGTTACCAAAGTCAACAGGCTTCATCCTATGGGGACCATGAATGTAAGTTCAAAAACTTCAATAGCTACTTAGAAATGTAGTCTGGGGAAAAGTGGTTGCAGCAATGCCATGCTGCTAGCTGCTAGCTGCTAGTGTGACAGACAGGGACATTCCACTTTCAGGTGAAATTTATGGAAAACGAAAAAATGTCAATGTGTCAATAGGTTGTCATGTGACTTCTCTGCCTTTCTGTGACTCTTCTAGTCTCTCTGTGCCTCTGTTCAACCAACATGTTATGTTACTGAAACACTGAACAGTTGGACATGTGCATCCAAAAGTTTAGAGAAGGTCAAATTAAGTTCACCTGTAAAGGCTTTAGTGCATTTTAGGTGCATTGTGAAATTTTATCCCCAAGTTGAAAAAATAGTAGTGTTTGTTCAGAGACTGACAAGTTACACTGCAAAAACTCAAAATCCTTCCAAGAATATTTGTCTTATATCTTGTCTTATATAAATGTCTCATTTCTAGTCAAAACTAAACTCTTTCCACTTAAAATAAGATTAATCATCTAAAAATGAACTTGTTTTTGGATAATTTTCATTTGTTTCAAACAAATTTTCACTTGAAATAAGTAGAAAAATCTGCCAGTGAAAGCAAGTTTTTTTGAAAGAAACTATCAGATTATTTTAAGTGAAAATATGCTTCAAAGATGTAAAAAATTGTCTAAAAACAGGCTACTTTTTAATGTGATGAGTCTTATTTTAAGTATAATGAGATTTGTTTTGACTAGAAACAACATTTTGACTAGAAATAAGACAATATTCTTGGTAAGATTTTGAATTTTTACAGTGTAGATGAGGTAACATAAAGGCTTTGTCACCAAAACACAAACTATGACATATATCAGACATGAAAAAGTGAAAAGTTTTACCGTAATGATGAAGGGAACCGTGTTGATCATCTCCAGGAGAAAAGACACCTGGAAGATCTGCTCCCAAATGTTCCCCTAAAATACAAAAAAAAACAACACACACACACACACAGACTTTTTAACACTTTTAACTGCAAACACACAATAGACAGTGAGTCACGGCAAAGATACATTTCTTCATTGTAGTCTGTCACTTTCCACGACCACTTAATCCTTCACCTTTAGATCCTGTAATTATCGTCTATCCTTAATGTAGCCGTGACAAATGACTTGGGATAATTACACCACTTACGGATTGTCAATCTCACCGACTATAAGTGACTAATTGTACAGACTGTATTAATCATGCTGATGCGCCTGTAGTGTGTGTGTGTGTGTGTGTGTGTGTGTGTGTGTGTGTGTCATACCTTGTAGCTCAGATACATCAGTAACATGGTCTCCAGGAAACTAATGATGGCCACACTCACCTGTGCAAACCAAAACAGGAAATGGCAATTGTTTTAATTTAGAAGGTAAAGCATCTGTGGCTTAAATTAGTCGATCAAATATTTGATCACTGCAGTTCCTTTATTAATTATGGCGACGGTATATAATCTGTTGTGACTCACTTGAATGGCCCAGACAGGAACCTTTCTATCCACCCAGAAGATCAACTCCCTGTCACACAGAGCATGTTAACAGCAGCACTTTTATACACATTTAACAATAAACGCTCAGGTTGCCAGTTGTTTTATCTTTTGAAAAATATGAATCATATTAATAGAATGATAAAAAACAAAGTGTCAAAGTAACAATGCCAATCACTGATCTTATAGTCAAACTACAACTACTACACTACTAATTATGCAAGGTTAAGCAATAAGGTTAAGTGGAGAAAATGAGGTTAGATCCCAAAACTAAGCGTAAACACAGATTATTGCTCTTATTACAGGCGGCATCATAACATTGTGCCAGTTCTTTTTCATTAAGATAAACTGGCACAGCTTCTGTTGTTTACCAGTTGATCTCTCGGTCCTGCACCGATCCGTTCCACTGGCAGTCGACACTGATGATGGAAAGAAAAAGAGAAGTTTTGAATGATAATTTAGAGTTTGTGTTGAAGTTTTGTGTCGTGCTGATTCAACCATCTGAATCCATCGCCAGTATTTCACACTTCTCTGAAAATAAAAATCAAGGGTCTTCTAACTTTTAATGCTGGACAGAGATAAAACTCAACTAAAACCAACTCTTTCTACAATGGTTGCCAACACATATAGTGCAGGTTTCAAAGTGCTACAGAGCTCAACGACATCTTACAGCAGCACACATCCCATGTCTTTCTGGTTCAGGTTGTCATGCATCCACATATCAAAAAAACTAATATAATAACATAATATAATTTATATAACACAATAATCCACCCACATATACCAGAACAGTGTCGTCTTTGGAAACCAGCCTGAAACCTCATGATGTTTAACATTGCCATTGTTTCCATTTTCTACTCTATTATGTGAACTATGTTAGTTCTTGTGTTGTTTTCATGTAGTTTCAAATAAATACTGACACTTTTCTCTCTCACCATTTGTTGTTGCCGTTGGAGGAACTCTGCTGTCCCGTGCTGTGGCCGGCGCCGGCGCTCTGACCGGGGTTGTCCGTCACCACTCTGATGATGTACAGGAGGCAGGTGAGCAGCTTCAGGGAGAAGTTGAACACACGAATCCTGAGGCCTAAAGGTTTAGAGAGGTACACATTTTCAGAAATACATGTGACTTCAGTGTGTATATGTAGTTTGACCTTAAAGGGATAGTTCAACATTTTGGCAAATTCACCCATTGCCATAATCCCTATAGTCATACTGTAGGAGTAGGTTCATTACCTTTAATTATCGGTGCATGTTGTTTTGAGATCCACAATGGAGGTGAATGGTACAGGTCACTACGCTATGAAATAATCATATACAATTACATTACAACACATTACGCCCAGCAGCCATGTCTGGAAATTTAGTTCCGGCTTTGCATTTCCCCCAAAAACAACTCTGTCTCTTAATGTAACATTATTATCTCATAGCGTGGTGAATGTGCAGGTCACAACTTCTCCACGAGAGCGTTTTGGAGTTGTTGGATTCTGTATTTGATGAATTTGATAAGGGACAGGGGACCAGTACCGTTCACCTTCATTATGTTCGCTGAGCAGCTCACGTCTCTGCCCCGCGGTTGTCAAAACAACATGCACCGATAATTAAAGGTAATGAACCTACTGCCGTGACTACAGGGATTATGGCAAAATGTTTAACTATCCCTTTAAATGCAGCAGTGAGTGAGAAACTTACTTGATCTTTGGTTTTTGATGAAGAAGAGCTTCAGACGCTCCTTGAAGGTGTTTTCATTCACATAAAACTCGACCTGCACCCTGACAGGGACCAGAGGGATGAAAACTGTCACTAAAGAACAAACACAGCACAAACACAAAAAAGAGCCACGCAGATGTTTGTAGAGGCAGCTTCAAAGTGTCAAATACCACAGTCTATCAATTTTTACACAGCATGAATATTCATAACGCTGTTTTTCCAATCATGTGTCTGAGGAGAGTTGGATAATTATCTGTCTGATTTTGTTCCCAATTATGTGACAGGGTTACCATGGGACACGTCACGCGGCTCATATTTTGGCTTTTTGAGTTGATGCAATTTCAGAATAAAATCTAATACAAACTTTCCTGCTGGAGCAAAAAAAAAAAAAAAAAGTTTCTCCTCAGGATGCACTTGTTGATTGGCTACAGCTAGGACGAGAAAGAGAGAAAGAAATGAAGAGCCAACTTTTGTGCAATTACAAACACATAAAATCAGATTAACTGAGCAACAACAGAGCAGAGCCCAGTAGGGAGAGACCGAGGGAAGTCGAAAGAGAATGAGCACGACTCATACAGTAGCTTGGCAACACAAGAACGGGCTTTACACTATTAATATACAGTGTAATCTTTTCAGGGGAGAGTGCAGACAGGGAATAATAAAAGAGAGTGCAAATGGAAGAGAGATTAGAAGAATTTGTGGAAGGTTTGAAAGCTGGTGCAGCTGTGCCGCGGCTCCCGCTGCTGCTGCTGCAGTAATCCTGAGCTCTGGCTCGTGGCTGAAAGGTTCACAGTGGGAAGGAAAAAGGCAGTGTGGGCTGCTGGATGGATGCACACAGATATCGTTCATTGTGTGTGCACTGAAACAGCTATTTCAGGTGTGCATGAAGAGAAAAGCCCCTTTAGCCATGAAAATAGAGAACACTGAAAGACAAATCCTGTGCGATAAGATCGGATAACAGCTGTCACATCTGGGCAGCAGCAAGGCAGAGAAGAGCTCTGGAGGTGGATGCACTTACACTGAGGTGGCTCTCACATATGAGGGTTCTTACAGATTGCTCTCTGTCTGTCTGTCTGTCTGTCTGTCTCACCCCTCCACCCACACACACACACACACACACACTCACACAGACACGGGTGCAACAAGTAATGACCCTTAATCAGCTCCTGTTGAGCACAATTACCAGCTGAAGTAGTCTGACATTAGTCATACTGCGGTGTCACATCGGAGTTTCAGGCAATAAGAGGCGCAGCTCTGGGAGTAATTAGATCTCTTAAAATGACTAATTGCAGCCGAGGAAGTTCTGCAAGTGCGATCGTTTTGCAGTTCTGAAACAAGGCCTGCGTTTATCGAATCACCTCACCCCGAGGTGTTCATCATCGACACAGACACAGACCTGTTGCTCTGGATGTACGCACAGTGGAAATAAAACCAGTGTTTGACTATGATTACAACAATTAATCACTGAATCAATTAGCTGATCAACAGACAATTGAGCCATCAATAATCTATATCTTTTTCAAAGTTATGTGTCAGTATGTATGTTTGTGGGGTTTGTAGCCACTAGAGGTAAATGTTAGATAAGGTTCATTATTGAGCTGAAGTGATTATGTTTAATGGATCAGTCCCTCATCTGAAAAGCATGATTGGTTTTCAATTTTTTGACTGAACTGCTTCAGTGAAATCAATAAATCTCTTTCTGTCTCTCCTTTAGTTTTCTTGACAACCACTTGTTGAATTGAGTTCAAACTTGTCAGGTTTATTTCTGAGGATCCAAGGAGGTGAAGTTTTTTTTAGAATAGTTGTTGAGACCCGAACCCTCACATAAACTGTCAGTTCAAATAAACATAATGATAATGATCACAATAATGATCATAATAAGATAACTCTCTAGATTTACATGTTATTCACATTCACAGTGGGGAAAATAGTATTTGATTCCCTGCTGATTTTGGAAGTTTGCTCCCCCTCAAAGAAATGGACGGTCTATAGTTTTTATGGTAAATTTACTTTAACAGAGAGAGACAGAATATCAACAAAAAATCCAAAATAATATCATCATATAAAAGTTATAAATCAATTTACATTTGATCAAGTGAAATAAAGGCAAAACTCAATAGGGGGGCAATTACTTGAAACACAGAAAATCAACATTTAATGGGCGAGTGTGTAAAGCCAGTGAGCCTGTGCATATTCTCATTTGTCCAGGTCATAGTATCTCAAAGGAGTTTTCAATCGAAAGCAACTGGACAAATAACCAAGTCCAGTTGCTTTCGATTGAAAACTCCTTTGAGATGTAAAGTCAGTGTAAAGTTATTTGCCATTTAGAAAAACAGAATAGGCTATATCAATCAGAAGTCTGCATTGATTTTTTTTTTTTTAAACAAAATTTCCAGAAATGGTAATTTTCATAACAGCTCTACTTATTCAAGTCGACGCAGAAAAAATCTTCTTCTTGTTGTTTTTTTCAATGATTTGTGAGCCAAAGTGAGAAAATAACAAATCAATAATCACAGACATAGTTGCTAGTTTACAGGCCTGTTCCAGCTAAAGTGTCCTTGAATAGAATAAATTAAAAAAAAGTAGCCTACTTCAGGCTGTAAATAAATAAACCCTTCACATCCTTTCTGTGCATCTCAGCAGGTTTTTTTTTTTTGGCGCGCTGATCAAACCGCTCGCGCGCTGGTCTCTTCGTCCATGATCCTCAATCTGCAACTGCTCTAAATAAATAAACGGAAACGATAAAAACTTCTCACAGTGTCGCGGTCTCTCGCTCCTTCCTGTCACCTTTCCTACCTGAGAGAGAGGACATCACATCACACACCCACGCCACGCGCCTGCTCTGCTCCACGTGACCCACCTCTGCCCGGCATCACTACCAAAAGTGTCCGACCTCCACGTGCCCACGGTCGGACTGACCCAGGTCTGGATGACGGTGTCCGGGTCCATGGTGGTGCAGCAGCAGGACACCTGTAGCTGCGTCGTGCAGTCAGTTCATTCCTACGGGAGACTATAAGCTTCTTGACCAGCGCGCCTCCCCGCAGCTCAGGAGGAAAAAAAAAAAAAAAAAAAAAACACGGCTCCTACTGTGTTTGTGGGAAGACGAATTATTTTCAAGCTTTTTGAGAAAAAAACAACTAAACACGCTCATGAGAACAAGATGTTACAAAGCAGAACAACAAATCAGAGGCTAATTCATTTTCGGATTAATCATTTATTTTTGAAGAATGCTGTGATTATTGGATTATTTTTAGAAATGTATAGCTACAACCTCTCTCTTTATTCCCTCTCTCTCTCTTTTTCTCTTTCTCTTTCTCGTGCGCGGGCCTGTTGCCACAGCAACATTGCTATGACAGGAATAACCCTAACTGGTTATGGTCTTCTCTTCTCCAGCAGCACTGCAGCTCCAAACATTCACTGTGACAGGCTGAAGGGCTGATTGCTGCAGACAAACACTCATTTGTCCATTGCTTCTTCTTTTTCTTTTTTTTTGCAGGAGGCATCAAGCAAACATCACGTCAGCATTATCTGCATCTTACAAGTCTTTCAGATGTGTGGTATGAAGCCCAGAGGAAGTCTTTCTGTTTGCCGATGAGAAGGTTTCAGCATCACAAAGTGACAGACAACAGAAACGGAACGACAGATGCTTTTTTCTTTTGCATCTGAGTAGAGAGAAAGAGAAAAAAACAGAAAAGTGGAGAACAATGTGGGAGGCAATGCTCCGCTTCTGTCTCCCTCCTCCCACCTTTTTTATCCTCTCTAAATCTGAACAGACTGAAGTAGTAATTTATAGATGACCTCTTCTGTCTGTGAGTCAGTGCTTTTTGAAAACACCGGAAGAGGTCAGTCCACTTGAATCCCCCCCATCGCCCACACTGGTGCAGTGCAGCCACTCAGTGTGGCTTTTCCCGTTGTGCATGTGAAGACCTTTTTACCATGACTCCTGTCTGTGGCATTTTCATTCACGCAATCTGCATTTATATGCCGCGAAAGGTTTCGCTCGTAAAGACGTCGCTTAAATGGGACAATCAGGGGTTTTGAAATGGCAAAAACATGTGAGACGGCGAACGTGAAAAGAAAAAGACTGGAATTGCAGCAGGCAGGACAGATAAAAAGAGGCTGCACAAATGAGGGAGTGGAGCTGACAGGAAGACTGCAGCAACTTGATGATGAGTTCACCGGATGAGACATTCATTCAGGCTGATATTTTTTTTGCCAGAATTGTTTGCACATGCATCTGTCTGCTTTTCAGGAAGGAACCTTTGAGTAACAGATGACCAGTGACATTTGGGAGTTCACAGACTGAAAACGGCTGAAAACACAAAACACGAGAGGCTGACCACTGGAAATCAGTCACCTCTATCTGCTGGGGACAGAGGACCCCCGCCCGTTCATTTGCAGGGGGGACAGAGCAGAAAAATGAAAGAACGTGGGCAGCTTTATCGAGGAGAAAACAGTGGTTGTAGCAAGGACGGATGGGGAAAGGTCACCTTTGACTGAAAGCACTTGGCAAAGCTTGTTGCTTCTCCTCGACAAATAGAGGCGTCAAATACAGTAGTACAAACAGCACTGCAGTCTCAAATGTTTGCTGCTCCTCTAATCATCACATCTAAAATTATATTTGATCACCACCACTCTCCTGAGGTCCATCTGGCAGAACCCAACATTATATGTATACTGAAAGAGTAAAGAAAAATACGAGTGAATAGACCACTGCTCTACATTCAGAGCTATTGAAATCCCTGCAGTGGGAACGATGTGAATCCTACAGGACAAAAACAAAAGAGGCAGATCTCAGGAAAAAAAAAAACATAAGTCTGCTACTGATGTTGTCTCCTGTCAAGCAGCAGCAGCAGCAGCAGCAGAGATGAGGTGGAAAGAGGATGAAAAAAGATACTGTAGACAACAGCTCACTTTAAATTCTGATTGTAAATTAGGTCACAATGTTGTTTCACAAAGCTTCACACTGATTTACACCTATACATTTCTCCACTGCTCTGAAAAAACCACAGTGCTGACGAAATAACATGTTTTCAGCACCACGGACAGCACCGGAAACTCCAACACCATTCATTTACATTATAAATCAGAGGTTGGAGAACTCAGCACTCAAACTGTTTGTCTGTATATGCTAAGAGACCGCAGAGGGCAGACAGACTAAACACTTCAAACACAATGACTTTGATGTAACAACTATATACCAACACAGCCACAAAGTTGATTCAAGTGGGACTGATTGCAGATTAATAGTATTTGTCATCTGGAAAAAAATTAGCAGCACCTTTGATGGCAGCAGGGAACAACAAACTGCAATAACGTCAAATAATCTCATCAAAATAAAGTGTTTTCTTATTATTATTTCTTATTTCCCTGTGGAAAAATTCTGATGAGCACAAAGAAAATGAAGACAGATGACTTCAGAAAAGCAACAGCTGCTGCTACTTGAAATGCAGCAGGATGGATGTGACCTGACAGGCAGAGTGTAAAGAGGTTTCTAATAGACAAATCAAGTTACAGCCGAATATATGGTGCTTTTTTAATTTGAAATAAAGTTATTTTTTTATTTTTCAACCTCCTTTTCATGTTTCTGAACTGCAACTACTGAAATCTTTATCTTTGGTGTTAAGCTTGACTCATGGATCTATACAACGCTAGCAGATCATACCATATACCAAAGTAAATAATAATATGCTTCCAGATGGTGTCCAGAGGATGTTTCAGACTCGAACCAGTAGATATGAACTAAGAGGGACTTATGTGTAAGCAAAGGTACGAACAAATGTGAAACAAAGATGTGTATCAATTAAAGGAGTCAATCAATGGAATAATTAGAAATCAAACTGTGTATCACACTTAACAGATTCAAAAACTTATTTAAAAATAATTTTATTCATAAATATAAAACTGAATTATAAATACCAGTGTGCTCATAAACCTGGACTCCTGGATGTAGAATATGCAGGCTTTTTTGTTCTGTCAAAGTGCATTGTATTGCTTTGTTGTGTTTTTGTTTTGTATCTATACTTATAGTATTTGTCTATTGTACTTGTTTTTACAAGACCATAATAAACACACTAAACTAAAAAAAAACAAAAAAACAAACATCTCCACATGTCTAATTTTGTCCAACTTGTGCCTGAAAACCCCAAATGATTCAGTTTACTCTCATATATGGAGAATAAATGTTCTACAGCTGCTTATATATAGGCCTAAGGAAAGATTGTGGAGTAACTCAACTAATTAACAAAGAAACAATGGTGTTGTTTGTGTGACAAGGATGTAGGGGATCTGACAACAAAGGGTCACTAGTAGTTACTGCTTTAAATGTTCACACACAAGTGAGAAACTAAAGGCAAACCCAACATAAAGTGTCTTAGTGAGGTGTTGGCATCAATTCGACACGTCTCTACTTGTGGGTGGGTGGGGGGGTGAACATCATTCTTACAATCTTATTCTTAAGAAACCTAATTCTGTCATTTATAATTGTACATCACTAAAGATTCCCCAATGGGGGCTCAATTAGGTTGAGATCTGGTGACTGTGAAGGTCATAGCATATGAGTCATGTCATTTTCATGCTCATCAAACCACTCAGTGAAGCCTATAATGCCCCATGGATGAAGGCATTGATTGGCGTCCTTGTTTTATTTTATTTTTCAGGATTTTCCTAAATCAAACAGTCAAATTGTGGTATAATTTGAGTTGGAGGATTATCTGCCATGTTTCTGTCTGTGATCATGCTCATGCTGCTCCACCCCGCTGCTGCTGCTGCTGCTGCTGCTGCTGCTGCTGCTGCTGCTGCTGCTTCCTACCTGTCGTCGTTCTGGAAGCTCTGGTCTCCGAGCAGCAGGTCTCTGAAGCGGAAGCGGTGCGGCAGAGGAGGCACCTCGCTCTCCTCTTCCTCCATCTTTAGGGCGGAGATGTTTAAGACAACCCCGCTGCTGATGCTGTTGGTCTGGGTCGGTGCTGGGGCAGAGCTGGAGGACCGAGAGGAGACAAGTGAAGGGAGGAAAAAAAATAAAAACAAAAAAAAAGAACAGAGGTGAAGGGAGTGGGGCGAGCAGGTAATGGTGAAAGCAAATGGGAGAAGGAGAGGAGGCAAGGAAAGAAAACATATAGGATGGAGACGTACAGGTGACAGACCCACACAGGTATGTCAACAGATAGATAGGGAAGAAAAAAGCAGTAACACTTTATAATAAGTATTAAGCAGCATTAAATACTGAATTCATCATTAACACATGAATACTCGTTAGTATGTAGTTTATAAACACAAAATGTAAAAATGTTAAATGTTTACTCATCATTGATAAGCACTAACTGTATAAACTACATACTAATGAGTATTCATGTGTTATAAATGAAGAACTCAGTATGTATTAATGCTTAACTAATGCTTAATAGTCTGTAGGCTACTTATTATAAAGTGTTACCAAAAAAGCAAACTTATACAATAAATTACATTTCAGCCCAGATCAAATTCCCTGCCTTCTTCTTATTAACACGTTTGCAGCTTGTTTTGAGACATTGGATGTTCAAGCTGCACCCTGAATTCATACAGACAATGGAAAAACATAATGTTCATCTAAACACCATGCATACAAGCTACTATTCTACAAACAAACACCTACTTCTCTACCCCGGGGCAGACGCAGGCATTGAATGCATTGAATACTGTAGCTGGGAGCATTTGTTTGTTCCCATCTCAAGCATATAACCAACAAGCAGAAGCAGATGTTCACATGCAATCTAGTCTAGTTTGCTAAAGACTGAGCAGAGCCCCGAGCCTGTTTCTCACAGTCCACAACAGTTTATGAACTATTAACTTTATTCACAAGGACAGGAGTGTGGGAGTTCAACCAGTGGTGGAAAGAAAGTGCCCTACTCTACTCGACTTGAATAAATAAGCTTATCATATATATATACAGAAGCGTGTGTATACATTTACCATGTGTGTACTCTATTTATCCTCTTAGATTAATTTGTGAGCTATATAACTATAATACAGCATGTTAATAGCAGCTGCACACCAACAAGCAGCAACAATGAAGTGCTGCTGATAAAGCATCAGTATTAACAACCCAATAATGAAAAATGTATGACTCACAGGGGCAGGGGCTCTTTTTTTTTTTTTTTTGCAAAACGTAATAGGTACATCAATTTTGTTCTTTTTGAATGAAAATGCAGAATATTATTCAGCTTGTTAGGTAAAGTACTGCTTCCACCACTGGTTTGAAGAAATGCAATCGCTACATAAGCTTAAGGCACACATTATTAATCATCATAGATCCATGCCTCGGATTCATCATCTGGGTGTCAAACCATAAATAAATTGAAAAAAACAAACAAACAAAAAACAGAGATAGAAATGTCTTTTCAGCTGCATGAGGAGCTCAGTCTCTACTGTTAGCTTTATTTATTTTTTTGAAGGCCTTCAGCTGTTGAGTCACCACCTCTCCTGTTAACACCTTATTCAGTCACAGCCTCAGTAACATGCAAGAGGAGGAGTATATACGATAGATAGTGGGATGTTACCTTTGACCCCAGGAGGAGAAGGTGTGTGGAGACGACCTCATCTCGTGAAGGAATGAGATCATTTAGAAACCCCAGATCTGAGTGAATGGATTCATTCAAATCAAGTGTAAGTGATTTTGGTGTGAGATGGTGCAGTTAGTTTTCAACCTCCTTCCAAAAAGACACAATCTACAAAGAGGCAAAATACATCGTCCACAACAAACCGGAACCCGAGTCCCTCTTTTACTTCTTTTGTCACTCTTCCACCATCTCTCCACCTGTTTGCTGTAGTCCTCCATTAAACTTGTCAAACTTATTGCATAATAGATGAAGGGTGTATTTCCCATGTGGTTGTGGCTGTGAAATCCCTCCAACTTAACCAAACAAAAAAGCCAGAGGCGAAGAACCACTCATCATATCTAGTAAAAACAAGTTGCTGCCACTTAGAGGTCATTAATGACGAGAGAAACATGCAGAGAGAAAGGCTTTGTAGCTCATGTGGACGTGTCATTTATCTCTATGTCTTCTTTCAGACTTTTCAATTTTAGACCATATTCTTTTAGACCAATTCAATTCAATTGTATTGTCACTTTCATGAAAAAACAGCAGCAATTTCAATCAGAAAAATAAAATAAATAAAAATAGATTTTAAAAAAATAGTTACTAATATACTTCAAAGCAGAACCACAGGTGCAGAGTCGAACATTATTATCTGCACTAGTCTTCTTGCAGCCATGTTTCCAGTAGCTAATAAGCGGACTGTAACAGTGACAGCTGAGACAGGGAGCAGGCTGAGCAGCTGAACACACAACAGTGGTGACAGCCAGGAGTGCATGAGCTGACAGTGTGTGGATGGATGGAGCTCTGGGGCGAAAAAAACAACCACAACAACCAAAAAAAAAAAAACACTGATCAACACTAATGAGCACTATTGTCCACGCACTGCACGACACAAATATCAACATTTCATGAAATTAGGAGCCTATATTGATTCATAGAAGATTCATTTACCCCCTTGTCACAGTTTCAATTCAACAAATTCCTCAGCTACAATTCAGGTTTGTGCAGCAGGTGAACTTTGACAAATGCGAGGAGGAACAACACAACAATAACTTCACTAATCTCCACATCTGCTGCAGCCCTGCTGAAGTTTTCCTGCTGCCTCTCTTACCGTGGCTTGTGCTGCTCGTTCACGCTCCCGTCATCGTTGACAAATGTCTGATTCACGTAACATTCGCTGCACATTTTGGCCGGAGATCCGACGCTGCCGTCGGACTGGAGAGCTGCTGCTGCTGCGGCTGCTGCTGCGGTGGTCGGCTTTGATTCCCCCTTGGCAAAGTCTCCTTCCTGGGTTAATTGCATCGGAGGGTGATCTGGCAAAAAAAAAAAAAAACAGAGGAGCGGACTCCCGCAGAGAAAGACGCGTCTTCCAAAATGAAATTAAAAAGAAAGAAAGATGCTGTGATCTCTCCCTGTGCCAATGCCCCTCTCTCACCTACTCAGGTGCGTCTCGCAGGTATGAGCAGAGTTTGTTTGTTTTGTTTTATCAGCCCACGCAGAGCAAAAGTGACAACTGCCTCATCAACTCTTTAAATAGACAAACTCAAAGATGCAAACTGCAACCATTTGGCCAGCGAGAGGAGAGCAGCAGCAGCCAGCAGGCATGGAATAACGTGGAGAGATGCAGAGGAGAGAGGTCTGCAGCAGTGAACATAATGGTGGTGGTTGGTGGTGGTGACAGCTTTCCTTCCTGAGGTAGCGGGTACACCTAATGACATAACTGTTGAATTATCACCCAACTGTTGATGAGGAGAGAGAGAGATTAGCACCATCTGTTGGAGGCTCATCACTGCTCCATCATGAAAAGATGAGGTGTAATATGCAGCATTCATCTATACGGTGGATTTAAAAAGTTATTATAGGCAGTATCACATTGGGTTTGTTGAATAATGGCTCGTTCTGTTGAGTTCCTCCATACAGGTAGATGTATTTGCACAGTACATCCTCTGTACCTGTACCCTAGAATTGAACAAGGAAACCCCCACCTCTCCATCCCCCCATCTCCATCCCATAAAAAACACCTTTTAATGAGGACAAAATGGAGCAAATCTCAGGGAGAGTGACAAACAGACATGCAGCAACAGATGTCATCATCGGTACAGAGCAGAGGAACGTGGCAAATTCACAGTGTTTAACAATTAGGATACACTCAATTATGGATAGATTGTAAACACATATGAGGAGGAATATTATGTATCAGCATGTTCAGCGGTGGAGCGAGTATTCAGATCCTTTACTGGAGTAAAAAGCCTCCACACTAAAGTCGTAGTCGTTTCCAGTCTGGTCAGACCACATCTGTACTGACTGCTTATATGAGCTGGTCTGCAGACTGATTTATCCTCTGAGATTCTTTATGACGATGCTCTGAGCACTGTGACAAATATATGACGCTCTTTCAGGCAAGGTTAGACATGACTTAATTTGAAAAATCTTTCCCTGAAATTAAATTTGTTCTCAGTAATGTCACTGCAGCACTGCAGTTTCTAGGAGGGAAACAGCCTTTGATAAATGCTTCATTTCTTCTAATAACATCGGTCTGTGTTTTTCTTTATTTGTGTTTAGAGGAGAGCAATGTTGTTGTTGTTGTCTTTTTATTCCTACTATGTGTTATTCTTGTGCCTTTGTGTGGAGCTGAACAGCAGCTATTAACTGGATCAGAGACTGACAGCAAAAACGACAATGATGACATGACAAATTACAACGTGCAAAGCTGCAGTTTCAAAAGAAATTTGATTTATATCACAGAATGTCTGCTTATGAAGTAACAGGGTCTATACTATAAACTTATGTGAAGGTCAAGCAAATGACATAATACATTAGAAATAAGTAATTAAATACCTAAATGAATGCAGAATAAATTAATTTTGGCAATGAAAATTCTATTTGTTTCTGTATTTTTACACATCTGCTTTTATTCATATGTATTTCTTTGTCCATATATGTATTTGTGCATCTGTATGGAAATTAGGTGGTCCAAACATCAGTCTAATTACATTAATAGCGCAGCATTAAATAAATAGCATTTTTAATTTCCACGCACACTTACATACAGTAGGTATAATAGTAAATGTTGTTATAATTACAATTATAGTTATAGTTACCGGACACAGAGGCTCTGCATAAATGTCTTCATATATCTGCCTACCTCTAAGTAGGTGATGGACATCCTATAAATAAAGTTGATCCCAGACGTCACAGTTTGATGATGCTCTGTGTGCGTGTCTGAAAGAAATACAATGGCTTGACCACGACGATGGTGTGATTCATCATTCAAATATAAATCATATATCAGTTCCCTCCACCTGGCGCCGGCTGCCATCAGTGTTAGTGCTGCTGAGCTCCAGCTTCACTTCGCTCCCAACTTTCACACAGAGTAAAGCCCATGAGGAGCCGCTCACTCCCTGACAGGCAGCCAAGGGGGAAAAGGAAGAGAGGCCGGCAGCTTCACGGGATAAACATGCTGCTCTGGGGATAAGAGGTGATGCTTATGCTTCATATTTTAGTCTAATGCCAGAAAAAAAAAGGATGATCACAGCACATCCCGAGGTTGTTAAATATAGACCTGCACAAAGAGCAGCTGAATATCGTTTTTTTATATACATCTTTCTAGAAAAGATGGGTTTAAAGAAACATGAAATAGCTCTCAGTCTATTATAATTTTATCCCACAGGAGGCCACTGACACCTAGAGATGAAAATCAAACAAGATGAGAAGCCAAATGACTTCCACTACTCTCACTAAAGTGCTAGATATAAAAAAAAACAAAAAAACACACTAAAATAAAATGTAAAGAGAAAAAGATTGACAGGTTGGATGTTTTCTTATGATTATTATTATTATTTATTTTATTTGCTTATTTGATGACGCAAGCTGGAGCAAGTAAAGAAGGAGACGTGGGAGAGGTGATATAATTGACTGGGGAGACGGTGACAGGAGGTTGTCGTCGAACAGTTTTTTAAGGCTGTGATGGATGTTTGGATTGAGTCAGCCGGTTGTTACTTGGCGTGGAAAGTCCTTTTCACTGCTGGGGAGACGAGAGAGAGAGAGAGAGTCACATCTGTGAGATTATCCCGTCGGGGTGGATGTGTTGTGTTGTGTTGTGAGGGGAAGTTTGGCTGTGTCAGCAGATTAGAGGTGTGATGTTCTTCACAGAGCCACAACCACCACGGTCCAATCTCAGCACTTCATGTACAGTTTACATTCAGCTGTAGCTATATAAGGATGACAAATAGCAGTTTGACAAAGCTTTTGAAATGTTAATTGAGCTCAATGAGGCACTTTCACTTGTATATATAGCTGTCACACACTCACGAGGTAGGGGTGTGTGTGTGTGCTGTGATGTGACAGGGAGGAAGGGAGGATGAGCGTCGCCGTCTGTACTATCTTAAGCATTTAGTGTTGCAAAAGGCTTCAGCTTCTTTGTGCAAAACCTTACATAAGCCTCGCTGCTCCAGTCAGTGGAGTATTGTAGTTACAAAGTCAGACCCCTTCTCTGTGCCGTGTCTCCATCTGGTGTCTGGAAGTCACAGATCGACCTGTCCACTCACTGCACAATCAATGGGCGGCTTGAAGCTGTGCAGCCAAAAAAGCCAGAGCAGAAGTCAAAGATACAAAAAAAACATCATTTGTTTGTCCTTTTAAAGGGATAGTTCACCCAAAATTCAAATTGCACTCATTATCTACTCACCCTCATGTCGACTAAGGGCTGGGAGAAGTTTCAGAGTTATCCGTGGCTTCTCTGAGTTACAGGGGGTCTCGGCGTAGCACTGCATGTCCATATGACGGTTGCAAATGGATACCAACTGTCTTCGTAACAAAAAGACACACCAAAAAACATCCAAATACCTCCATGCTGCTCGTATGTAATGTCCGTCTTTGTATTGAAGCCCCGAAATGCGAAATTGTTCCGGAAAAAATTAAACAAGTCTATATTTCAAGCTTGTTTGTAGCGGAAGCTCCTCTTCCTGGTCCGTCCAAATCACCTCCCAGCCCTTAGTCGACATGAGGGTGAGTAGATAATGAGTGCAATTTGAATTTTGGGTGAACTATCCCTTTAACTTGATTGTTAACCCTTCTGTCGTCCTCCTGGGTCAAACTGACCCAATCTGTTTCGATTGGTCCTTCTTTCCTCCCTTCCTTCTGTCTCTCGATCCCTCCTTCGTCCCTCCTTTCTCCACTCCTTTCCTTTCTTTGTTCCTCCCTTCCTCCATCCTTCTTTCCCTCCTTTCTCCCTTCTTCCCACCATCATCTCCCTTCCTTCCTTGACCCAATCTGTTCCCTTTCTTCTTTCCCCTCCATCTTTCCTTCTTCTTCCTTCCTTGAACCAATCTGTTCCCTTTCTTTTCTCCCTCCCTTCTTTCCCTCCATCCTTCCTTCCTTGACTCAATCTGTTCCCTTTGCCCATCCTTCTTTCCTTCCTTCTTCACACCATCCCTTTCACTTCCTTCCTCCCTTCTTTCCCTTCATTCTTCTTCCTTCCCTGATCCAATCTGTTCCCTTCCTCCATCTTTCTTTCCTTCTTTGACCCAGGACGACAACAGGAGGGTTAATTTTGTTGTTATCAGTCTGTGAATAAATTAAATTTCAAATTAAAAACCATTTCCCCCATTTCCACTTCAGTTTTTCTGGTGCACTTACCTGTGCCGTTCAAGGATGAACACATTTAACAACCATCTGATTGCATGAGCTTTTGCATTAAGTGTCCTTTCAGTGTCGCATATAGTAATAGTGTAAGGTTTATAATGAATAAAATGTGACCCAAAAAAAACAGTGAAAGCATGAAGTTCTGTTTTTCATGTAAAAATGACTTTGACATGCACATTATGTGGACTCACACTGCGCTATAGCTCATGCCTAAGTGGAAATTTGAGGTAATTACACTTAAGTGTTTTCCATTTTTGGCTCTTTGGGTTGGGAGGCAAATATTCTGCCTTTTACTCAGTCTTTGTTTTATTTTGATTTAATACTATCTTAATTTTCTTGAGAGTTGAGTTCTGAGCAGTTCTACCAAAAATGTTTCTCCACTCTTCTCATTTAAACAACTGCTGTGGGCACAAAGACACAGAATGATCTAATTTTCACAAAAACAACTTTTTTCTTTCCTACTCCACTCAGCCCCTCGGATGAATACTGACCCTAAAGTTGGGAACAGCAGGATTATACCAAAACATATATAAGATCCAGATTGAGCAGTTAAAACAGTAAAAGGCTGCTTATGTGCTGATGCATCTGTTTTATCAATCTAGTAATGCGATTCAAGTATAGTTTCCTGACTTTAGACTTTAAGACTCTTGATGATGGAGTTGAGCTGTTGCCATCTAGTGGAGATGAAACTGAACACCAGCTGAATCACATTCAACTGCATCAACCACACAGAAAGCATTTCGTTAAATGTGTGGTAATAACACTCCTTGCACTTTGAGAAATAAATATTTTAGTATTACACAAACTTAATTGCAGTTCAAACTAGGAAGCTTTCAATTCTGCTGTTTATGCTCAAATATATTTTTGTCCTCAATAGGATACCGCAGCTGCCAAGCAGAAAAGGGGATTTCAATCTGTACACTCCATTTGAATGATCATCTTGTACAAAAAAAAAAAAAGGGCCAAATTGCTTTTTTAAAACCACCAAGGCAGTCTAATTTCTGGCTTTAATGTTTCGCTGCAGCCTTTGCATAAAAAGAAAAGTAGAGCACAACACATCCTCTGTCAGACTGAATCCTCTTTAATAAAAAAATCATTCTATTTACGCAACAAAAATATTTTGACAAAAACATCAAATCAAATGTCTGAAGACTTCGGAGAGCTGTGGTTTGACTAATGATGTTTTTGGTCCAAGTCCAGTTTTATTATTACTGTGAATGATGGTGTGGATCTGTCTGTGTTAGTGCCTGGATGGTGAACATGTGTTAACATACCATTCCTCTGCTGCCAGCCAGTTATTAGCATTTGCGTGTGGGTGTTCAGGACTAGACCAGTGTGGAGGCTCATCTAGCAATAATATTACTGCTGTAGGGTTTTAGTGTTGCATTTACATCCATCAAAGCATCAGAATCTGAGTTTTAGTCTGTGATACAGGTCAAGTTTCAAAACACCTGATCATACATTCCCTTAAAGGAGCTAAATCTTCAAAACCTCATGTCCCAAGTTTGTACAATCACAGTTTTTACATCTGAACAAGTGAGGGAGTACAAAATACTTCCAAAGTACTTAAGCACATCTGAACAAGTGAGGGAGTACAAAATACTTCCAAAGTACTTAAAGCTTCCTCTACAACTTGATGCATTTATGTTGTTTATGGGTAAACAGTCTTACTATAATATATAGATTTATGAAGACAATGTTAACACCATGTCCTGTTTGTTTGTTTGTTTTCGTGTGTGTATCAGAGAGTGAGTTTATTGTAGCAGAGTATAATATGTTAACGCACAGTTAGATTATTCAGGCACTTACCCGTTACTTAAAGAATTACCTAGGAACCCATGGAGTGAATGTGAGTTTGTTTGGATCAGTCTGCTCCTTCTGTGCCGACGGCGGCCACGGCTGAAACGTAGTACGGTCCCTCTCTGAGGTAAGCCTTCAGACCGATGTAATGCTGGCTGCCCAGAATCTCCACTGCTGTGGATGATGACACAAGTGACCCAACCAGTTCAAATTTAGCATCTTTGGCCTCCTTGGTCTGACCCGTTGAGCGATCCAAAATGAACTCCATGAATCCGGGAGTGTTGATCATTAACTTCTGACCCCACGGCTGAGTGGCAACGGCCTGGGACACACACAGATATACAGCGGGGAAAAAAAGTATCGAAAGCGTCAACATTTTTCTCAGAAAATATATTTCTAATAGAGCAAATGACATGAAATTTTCACCAGATGTCTACAACAACCCAGTTAATGCACATACACTAAGAAATCCAACCATTTATTGTATGTCAATAAATTAAGTAATGTGTAATAAAGTGAAATGACACAGGGAATAAGTATTGAACACATGAAGAAAAGGAGGTGCAAAAAGTTTGGAAAGCCAAGAAAGCAGCTGAAGTCTGTCAGTATTCAGAAAGTAATCCTGTCCCCTATCAGTGCAAAGTAATATCAGCTGCTTTAGTCCAAATTGACACCTATGAAAAGGTTTCTCATCACCAAGGTGTCACACAAGAGGCGTCTCATGATGGGTGAAAGCAAAGAGCTTCTCGAGACCTTCAGAAACTTATTTTGCCGAACATACTGATGGCATCGGTTACAGATGTGTCTGAATGCACCGTTTTATCCGGAACTGAAAAGAACTGGTTGTTAGATTCAGCTCAGTACTCACAGTGAATATCCGCAGAGCTCCACAATGCAGCTCTGGGAACGGCTGAGTGCTGATGTTGCGAATCATGTCCATGGGCTGCTTAGACAAAAGGTGGAACCAGGACTCTGTCAGGGCCAAAAGATCTTCTGTCTGCTGCTCTGACTGCAAATAAAAAGCATTATGGATACATGAACTGAGGCTAAGCAACCCTTTTTTTTCTGAATGTGGTATTTAAAGACACAAATAACACGTAAGGTCTTCTTTGCACATACCTCCAGACTGAGAAGCTGTGCTATGGCATCTAAGCTGCGCACTCGGAGCTCAGTAGCTCCAGAGCTGGCAAGTTGACTCATTCTTGTCAAAACGCCCTTGAACTTTTCTCCTGCAGATAAACAAGAAATAGGACACAAAGCTGTAAGTACAACATATATAAACAGTATAAGAGGGATTCTTGCTTCTTTTGCTTCCACTGAATAAAACCTGGACATCTTGGGGAAAAACAAGCAGCGTAACAAGCAAACCTGTTTTCTGCAGAACCTGCTTTCCCTCCACGGTCGATCCGAGCAGGCCCAACGTGTCCAGAGCCACGCCGATCATGGCGGGGTCCGGGTCCAGAGCCATCTCAAACACCTTGTTCTGAAAGGCAGGGTAGGTTTCACACACCTGCTGTGGGCTGTCCATGATGGCCAGGTTCCCGAAGAACTTCACCAAACCTACAGGTGGGATATTTGCACCATGAAGGACTTAAAGGGATAGTTCAACATTTTGGCAAATTGGCCCATAGCCATAATCCCTTTAGTCTTAGGAGTAGGTTCATTACCTTTAATTGTCGGTGCAATATACAAATACACAATCCAACAACTCCAAAACGCTGTGGTGGACAAGTTGTGACCTGCACATTCACCACGCTATGAGATAATAATGTAACGTTACCAGACAGAGTTGTTTTCGAGGTAAATGCAAAGCCAAAAAGAGACTGCTTACCAAAAAACTGCCCCCGTTGATGGGGACACGCATCAGCGGCTTTGCATGAATTTACCTCAAAAACAACTCGTAACATTACATACATTATCTCATAGCGTGGTGAATGTGCAGGTGCAGCCAATTTTCCAAAATGTTGAAATATCCCTTTAATAATGCAGCATAAAATAACTTAATCAAAAAGGAATACTCTTTACAGTGAACAGTATCCAAAAGCTTTTTCTGTGTGATGCAGCTGATCAAACGAGACACATGAAATCAAGTCAGTTTAATCAAACGATAAAGGCTGGCAAACTATTTCTGTTAAGCATCTTAGCATTTGACAACAGAGGAAAATACAGTAAAACTTCGATCGTGCTATGATTCTTCATGAACGGGTGGATTGGCTGAGGAGACTCACCGGGCAGGTAGAGGGAGGAGAAGGGGTCCGTCTCTGCTCCTCTGATCATGTTGGAGATCTTGTCCATGATGCCCTGCTGGGCCAAATACTGCCGGCCATGCTGACTGTGGGCTAGAGTGGTCACCATCTCTATGGCCGTGGCCCTGGTGAAAAAGATAGAAAGCAGATTCCTTAATATATATTTACCCTTTACCCGCACATCACACCATCAGTTTAATATGTCCTATAGAGGTCCTATGTTTTGGAATGGACTATCTCCTTCGCTAAGATCCATATCTTCCTATTCACTCTTTAAAAAGCAGCTAAAAATACATCTTAACTTTTTTTGAATTTCCCACTCTCTCCATATCCCACATCCTTACTCTGTCTTTTTATGATTTCAATCTATGAATTTTTTGTACCTTATTTCTATCAGTGTTGGGAACGTTACTTTTAAAAAGTAATTAGTTATAGTTACTAATTACTTCTCCCAAAAAGTAACTGAGTTAGTAACTACACTACTTCACTATAATAGTAACTAGTTACCAGGGAAAGTAACTATTGCTTTACTTTTTCTTTCTTTTTTTTAAGTTATGTCGAAGAATTTGGATTTTTTTTCTCTCATTTTTAAATTGTATTTTATTGTTTTCATATATTTCACTGATGGCAACTATGGAATGCGAGTGTGTGTTTTATTGAAAGCGAGGCTGGTGTGCCTATGAAAATAGGTTACAGTGGGTTTTTTAAGTGCTGTGGCTACAAGCAAATCTCATATTGTCTCTGTACAAAGACAACAAAGACCTTTTTTAATGTGAAAACAGCGGAGACCTATTCAAGATTTGCGTTTAATAACAGGCGAAACATCGAAATTAATTTATTCATGGCCACATTAAGTGAAATTATTAACTTTACCGATTATCCATCTGATTATCTGTCCTGCTGCGAGCGCACAACTTCTCAGGGTATCCGTGGATCCTTAAAAAGTCTTAAATTCATGTATCTAAAATTAAGGCCTTAAAAAGTATTAAATTTATTAGAAAATTCTAAGATGGTCTTAAATATATAATATATAATACGCAGCATCATAAAATATGTATGCACTTAAACTTTTATATGAAATAACAGGGTATCCGCGGGGTCTTAAAAAGTCTAAAATGTGAAAATCTAAATTTTAGGTCTTAAAATGTCTTAAATTTGTTGAATTATTGTGTTCAAGTCTTAAATAATTTAAGACAGGTCTTACATTTTCTTATGCCCACCATGGGCGAGCATTTCACTCGCATTTGCCCCTAAAAAAAAAAAAAAGATTCATCTCCTTATCATTACCTGATCAACACGTCGTCTCCTGTTAGCTCACTGAGGAGCTGAGAGATGAGGCTGCTGTTGGCGCAGTAACCAAGAGAAATGGGGGAGACGGACGAGATTTCCACGACCAGCTGCAAACAACAAAGAGTGAGTCATGTCAGCCATGTTAGAGCTGGTGATCAGCCAGCTGGTTACAGAGTCTGCTAAATGACTGCAGCAGCGTATATATATGCATAGTTAACTGGCTCATTTGTCATACATTAAAACTTCAATCAACATTGCCCACATTCTGGCAGGATTCATTATGCTGATTAGTCACACTTCCACCAAAATAAACATTCCTAATAAATGCAAAAAACTGTAAACAAAATACTTGTGCATCATCAGCCACAAAGAAACCCAAAGTGCTGCATATTTGGACGACGTACCTCGTATATTCTATATCTGACAATGTCACTTGTGGCCATCACATCCTTCACGGCTTTCAGCAGGTCGCTCTGGAACAACTTGTCCAATCCAGGCTTGGAGTGACTCATTTTAGACAGGGACTGAATAGCCTAAAACAAGACACAGCAGTTATTGCACCTATTTCAGATTCATTTAAAGACTCATGCAAGAAAATTTAAACTGTCTGAGGCAATCACCTGTTTTGCCACAGCCATTTTCTCCTCGGCGATGCACTGGATCACCGCTCGAAGGATGTCCTGGTTGTTGAGGATATCAGTGACAGCACTGGGGTGCTCCACCATCCTGCCAATCTAGTGGAGAAAAAGAGAAATATCTATCTTGTCAACTTGTCACCTTAATGTGTGAAGGTGTGTGTGAGCAAACCTACCTGAGTCAAGGCCAGTATCTTAACAGCTTCCTTAGGATGGTTCAGACCAGCGTGCAGCTCGGCTCTGTAGTTCTGTGCCAGGTACTCGGGGCTGAGTGCCATTAAGATGCGTTCAAGGATGTCCACGCAGAGATCAATCTGCTCCCTGTGAACGCAGCTCACATTAGTCACTTTGTGTTTTTCATACATATACCGCTACATTTCTGAATTAATTATTTGGTCAGCAGCAAAATGTTATGCAATACACTTTCACAATTGCTCATAGTTTTGAAAGTGAAAAGATGTGATGCATTTGTTTAAGCATTAGTTATTCATCACAATAAACTGAATGTTTTGGGAGTCTGGACTCTTGATCAAACAAAACTAATCAACAAAGTGGTTTATTGCACTTCTAGTAAACACAGTCGACACATTCACCGCTCAACTTGACCCAAAGTTAATAATACAGGATTTTCTTTACTAATACAGTTTTAAAATGATAAAACTGTATTGTGACTGTTTGTTTAGTGACAAAATGAAATTGTAACTGAACAGTATGTAGCTTCAGCGCTAACTTTCACTTTCATATCCATGTTGGACCATCTGTGACAATTTATACCATGTTTATGTGATGAACCCAACCTGAAACACCTTGAAATGGAAGACAACCGTGCATTTTTCAGTCATTACTTAGTTACACGTCTAATTATAATGAATAAAAGGCTATGTTTAGGGAACAGGTGCGATTTTAGCAAGCTAGTTAGCTCGCTAGTGTCTGTCTGACTAGCACAGGTGGTCAAATGCAGCCTTGTAACTTGTGCAAATTTAATTTAACCCATCGGTATACCGACATAGTGATACTAGGTATACATCCTGAATCCTTGCAGCCACCACACTTTGCAAATAAACACCCAGCAGTTTGTTTAATAGTGCATTCAAGGCGCTTTGTGGCGAAAACCGACCTGTTATTTGTGTTCAACAGGGCGAATATCACGTCGAACCGCTGCCCGCTCACTGAGTCTCTCAACGCGCTGAGAGGGATCGACAACAGAGCTGTTTTTAAACTCTGTAGCTCTTCAATGGGGTCTTCAACACCGGAGATTTCCTCCAGTAAACTCTGAATGGGAGCAGCCATGACCTGTCAGTTGTTTGGGGAAACCTGGGGGAAACCGGGATGTCTTCTTCCTCCGCTGCTGCTGCTGTTTCCGGTTATGGCGCCTCACCGCCACCTGCTGGACGAACAGTGAACCACAGGATCCAGACTGAAGCAGTTGTAGTCTGGTGGTGGTCAGGGGGGGGAGGTGGACCATCAAAGTACAAAGATATAGCTTCAACATGGAAAAACAAACAAAAAAAAAACTCGAAAACCCCATTATATAAATATTATTTATCTGAAAATGTATGTTATTAGGGTTATTGATAAGCTATTTCCTTAGTAGGGTGGACCTCCCTAGCTCAAAGACGTGACTCCCACATGCTTTTATTCATCTATAAAGTCCTCATTGGTAAATTTCCCATCTACATTACTTATTCAGTCCACAATCACTTACTTAACTGGTTGCAATTGCATATTACCAAAATTCGGACTGAGCTAGGGAGGTCTGCCTTCTCAGCTCATGCCCCACACAGCTGGAATCACCTACAGCTAACTCTTAAGTTAAACTCACTTGTCCCATTCAATCACTTAAAATCAGTAATTACTAATTCCCTGTCCTCTGTTTGTAGCCTAATTGTTTTCTCTGATCCTTTCTGTTCTGTCCTTTACTGTATTTTATTGTGTATATCTGTTATGTATTTTGTTTGTTTTGCTTTGTACTCTTGTCTGCACTGTAAATGAGGCTTGCCTCAGTAACGAGTTTAAATAAAGGTACCTAAACTAAACTAAACTAGGAATAGGATAGAAATACTTTGTTGTCATTGCATGCAACAAGATTGTTCATCCCTCGTAGCACAAGCATTCATAGGCTACACACATTAGCCTACAAGAAGAAAAAGAAAGAAAAAAAAGAGAGAGAGAGTTGAGTTCATGTATGGCTATGGGGTAGAAGTTCTTGAATCTGGTGGTGATGAGTGTATGTGTATCATCTGTTAAAAATCCTGCTTTCTTTGCTGTGACCCTGTGTCCTATTATAGATGTCTCACTGACTGTTTCTTGCACATAAAAAATTGTAAAGGCCCCTCCTCAATCACAATAGTAGGATAGGGCACGCACATCCAAAGTATTACAGGTGCAGGACTAACAAACAAACAGACAGACTTTTAGAAAAAGGGTGAAATCCGCACACTGTTGTAGTTCCTCAAATGTTTATTGTACATCAACATTTCGATGACATAGATCTTCGTCAATCATACACAATACAGCAGCATCTACTTAATGGTTGTAATCTTGCAATGTGTCTCAGGAATAACTTTTGAAATATGCTCAGTTTAGTGAAATAAAAAAGGATACATTTTTTGACCTGTGCAACCTTTGCATCACACAATTTCAATTCTGTATCTCTACACAGATGTTCACAAAACCACTTATTTTCCTCTGTTTATGCTATGGAGCCTCTGTTTTTCTAGGCAAAATCTGCAAAAACATCTCTTTAAAAAATGTGACAACCTTCACCATGCAGGATGATGTATGTGCAGAGGAGGATGTTTTCACACTTATCTGTTGATGGATGAAAGTTTTATCAAATGTTTTGTTTATGTAGAGTACTTCCATAGACCTCAAACATTGTCTGGAGGGTATCATTCACGTCCTGAAGGGTGATCCAACCATTACTTCTATCATTAATATTGTATGTATGAGGCAGCGCACACTCCTGCGTTTGAGGCTTGGGGTGCTGAGTTACCTTGTAGATAGAGTTTCATGAAAGTGGAAACCCTGTCTGTCAGCTGTTATTGTTGTAGAACTCACCTACAGGTAAAACACGCAGAGAAACAAGGCTGCTGAAGCAGATGTCATGCAGGTACGGTGTAAATTCTTTGCCACTTACTGTCTAAATTTCGATTTGAGTTTGATTGGAGTAATTTATTCTCTGTCTTTTTCTGTCTCATGCTTCAGTGCTCTTTGTGCAAGCTGCGAACCCACCAGTGGTGTTTCCTCCTCTTCAACATGCTGCTCTTCCATGCCTTGTTGTTTGGGGCTGACTTTGTCGAGGAGTACCTCCTGCAGCCTACGCCTGCTGTCTACACTGACGGGACCGTCGTTGACGTAAGGGAGAAAGCGAGGAAACTAGACCTGAGCAACGCCAAGGAGAATGTGTCCCAGGCCTACCCCATCGCCAACCCCGACGTCTGCAGAAACTCTGCAGACCTCTTCCTCCTCGCGGTAGTCTTCAGCTCCCCAGCTAATACCGCTCAAAGAGAGGCAGTCAGAAAATCCTGGGCCAACCAAACACTCGTCCAAGGCTTCCCCGTTAGGGTACTGTTCTTCTTGGGCTCGACTCCGACTTCGGCCGCTCAAGATGCCCTCATCGGAGAGTCTGACCTCAATGGGGACATGGTTCAGGGTCATGCTGTGACCGACTCATCCCTTCGCGGTCCAACGGAGAGGACGGTGTTGGCACTGCGCTGGGTGATCGCCTTCTGTCCTCTAGCGCGTTTCGTTCTGCTGACCAAGGACTCTGTGTTCGTCAACTTCCCTGCCATCGGAGGCTACCTGCTTGGGCTACACAGGCACCCAGAGGACCTTTATCTAGGTAGGGTGATTCAAAGAGACTCACCCAATAGAGACCCCAATAGCCCTGGCTACCTGCCCCCAGTTCTCTACCCTGACAAGTACTTGCCTGAATACTGCGACGGGACGGCGTACGTTCTCTCCCAAGATGTGGTACGGAAAGTGTACGTAGCGTCTGCAGCCGTCCGTGCCCCTGTGTCGACTGATGTTTTCGTCGGCCTGTGTGCTCAGAGGGCTGGTGTGGCGCCAACGCACAGCGCTAGGTTCTCAGGAGGGAAACATATCCGCTACAACACCTGCTGCTATCGCTACCTCTTCAGTTCAGCGGGAATGGGGTGTCGTGAACTAGAAACGGTGTGGAAAGACCTAGTGCAGAAGGGAGGCTGCTCTCTGTTGCAGACCTACTATGGCTTGGTGACTTGCAAGGCCCTGACATACCTGGATAAACTGTCCTTCTTCAACTCCCAGGGGCAAGACTGACTGCATGGATAATTGACAGAGCGAATGTAGATGGTTTGTGTATGACAAAGACCGACAGGAAGTGGAATTGAAAGGAGTCCAAAGGAGTGTGTATGTAAGTTTGCCGTCCCTGTGCATAAGTGGGCACAACAGTGTTTGTATTAGTAATTAATTGTGCTCCTTTCAGATAAGAGTTTTTGTATAACAACTTAAAATGTTATAAATAATGAGAAAATGAAACACGCAGCCAGGAATATTGTAATATATTGTGAGTACATCGTGTATCCAAAGGGCCAGATATGTATATGTAAATAAGAATGCTGTGCAAATTTGACTTAATTCTGTTGTTGTTGTTTTTTTGAGTGAATTTTGCAATAGATTGTCCACAAAAATAAAATCCATTTATGTTTGTTTCCATGTGGCTCACAATGTCTTTTTATTACATCTAAATTGGTTTCCAAGTGAAGTTTAGTGAAACTAAAGTAGATTTGTCAAATACAGCTGCAAATGATAAAACTATTAACTGCTGGTGCTCTGTTTTTAATAACTGCCAGAGAGTATACCTGTCATCAATGGCTTTAATTTTATGTTTTTCCTGCTCGACCTATGAGTAACACACACATTTAATCATATTTCAATCTTCATGAGGATTAACTTTGCAGGATCTTGTTGTTCTCACTGCACACCCACACAGGTGTTGAGTCATTCCGGTCGACTGACCCTCTGCTCAGGCTGAAGTTATGTGTGGATATGACTGAAACAGGCCTTAAAGACATTTGGACATGTCTCAGTGGGGGAGAGCACAGGTGTAAATGATAAAATCACGGTTATAGACTCCATATATATGAGTTTTACTATTTAATTCATCAAATCCAGAGAGGCACAGATGAAAGTAATGATGGCTCCTGCTGTTGGGTGCACCAGCATCAATAGTGGAAATAAATGAGATGCAGATATCATTAATGTTATTATTTGCACATGTTTTTTTTTTTTCCTGCTGTCCTACGTCAAACAATGTGGTTTTTGAAAAGGGCCTAAAGATGTTTTCTTACTCTTACAACGCAGGATAAATAACAACGAGGTGAGTCAGGGAGATGCACAGCTTGTACATGCACATGCGGTTTTGGCAGGAGGAGGTCTAATCAGGCCTAATTAAGAACACCTGTGTGTGGTGGATAGTTATTGTGGAGGCTCGTGCATATGTGGCCTTTCTGCCATTCAGATGTATGGTCAAAGCCAGGAGCTGCCATTTGGTGTCAGCAGAGATGAGGATCTCCTAAACTACTCAATCCTCCAGGTATAAGATCACACATTACACATATACTATCTGTTCTCACAACAGCATTGAGACAACAAATACAAAAATTAAAACATTTATCTCAAGAATCTGAAATGATTTGATAGTCATGCAGATCATTTAAATGCCACTTAAAAAAATGAACTTGACGATATGGAAGGCATTTCCTGTTTTCATGCATATTTTTTTATTCTAGTGTATTAGAATATGTCCTTAATAGACAAATCACACACATCAGATTGACGTAGCAACACTTTCAATACTTTTGTGTCATTAAAACATTGATTCCAGGGAAAGGGTTGAGAGTTACAGTACTGAGTACACTTTGCCAACAAGGACATCTAGTGCCCAATATGAGTTATAGCAACACACCGGCCAGGTAACCAAGTCACTTGTGTACAGATATGGTTTTGTGCAGTATATGTTTTCACCTGTAAAGGAAACTATTTATTTCAAATAATTTATTCCAAATTTGTGTATCCCTTGGTAATGTGATACAGATAGCGTGTTGCCCTAATGAATAACTTATGTCTACAAGCATAAAAGATTGTGCAAGTCATCATTAAACATCTCATATTGTTGCTAACATCAACATGAATGCGTGACACTTGTTTTCCAGAGTAGAAAGATTCGCGTTATCGTTGTTGTTTCTTTAGCGTGACTGAGAGGTGTGATTACACCACATTTGGTGCGTCTGTCTGTCTCACTTGCATGTTAAATTTCCAGCATTTTATGTCCTTTAAATGCTGCTCAAACTACTGCTTCCCGTCCCAAATTCCACAAAAGGAACGCCTGGCTTCTGTCCCAGCACCACGAGCTAACCAAACAAAATGTTTGTGTGTTTTACAACCTTTTTCTCTTCTGTTCTCCTGCCAGATGTTCACACAGCAACACTCTACTCCACCTTGGCCAGGTTCCCTTGTGTCTGCAAAGCTTTTCCTGGCTGTCTGTCTCCCTGCGTCAGGCCAAGGTATTCAAAGAATAACATCTCAGCATGTCTATAATCATTCTGGCTGGTGACCAGTCATGGCAGCGATTTGACTGGCATGCCATCAGTGTGAACCTGGATCGCTCTCCGGGATTAATCGGAATTTATTAGCATCAACACCTATGATCCATGGCTTTAGCACCACATGATCCCTGGCCTCTCCCCTCTTCTGTCTGTCCAGTCCGACAACTGGCCCCATGACGCTTTGTCATTTTATGGTCACTACAGTCCCACATGTGACAGAATTTCCATTGAGGTACCCAACAGGTCATAATAACTGGATACTCTGTTGGGAGATATTTATATTTTTATATTTGTTGGACTGCTAATAGTGAACAGAGATCATTGAGGGAGCATCTTGAGGGAGTTTTAGACTATTTTACTCTCCCAATAAAACATAGACCAGACCAGATTGACCAGTTATGTCCCCGTGATTATTGCAAGTGAAGGTACAGCTTATTGCCCATTCCTTTACACAGAGGCCAAGTCTTATATTTGTGAAGAAATCAACATGGTGGCAGAGTGGTGAGATTTGCCCATAAGGACTTAGATATGAACTGTGTTGCCTTGTCTAATTCTAGGAAAGCAAAGAGATGATCTAATCTTTTAAGTCAATATTAAGGTTTAACTCATGGCCTTATGTCCACACACTTACAAAAAAATATCATACTTTGCCTAACACCACAGAATCAAAAGGGTTTGTTTTCTTGCTACTGTGTAACTGAAAAACCTGCCAAAAACATTTGTGTGGGTCTATTCTTTGCACAAAAAAAAAAGAAAAATCATCAACACATCGTAGTGGCTCAAAAACTATGTCGAGGTTGGATAGGAGTTTCCAAGGGAAAGTGGAAACCAGGTCTGCAGGGCGGGAAAGCCATCCAACCCTCCAAACCACATGTACACTTCAACGCATGCACGCACACACTCATAACACAGCCTGCAGAGATTGTTAATGTGAGGTCGAGGGGTCGGTAAACTGCATGTGGGTGGTGCAGCAGCGCTCTGATGAATGCTTCCCCTCAGAGAGAGACGCATCTCTGCAGGGAAGGACTCATCAAACCAGAGAAACACTGTTTTTATTTAGACTGTTTACACCGACGACAGAAGTCTGGGGCTGCCTGCTCCACAGCCGCTGCCGCTGATTTCAGAGGAGGGTCAGTGGGAGTTAATGTCTCAAGTGATGAAAGAAATAACTGTCTGTAATTTTGATTTCGCATGTGCACATATGTCATTCATGAGAACATACAGTGTGTGTTTTTATGCCATCAGTGTACAATCCCTTTGAGATTCCTGAGAGTTTTATGTTCACAGCAGAAGCTCGGTATTCATGTGGCCCTCCAGCCCACGTTCATTTACGTAGAAGCAGTAACCTCAAGGATAAACGCTCTTTTTTGACGACATCTGTGGTTTCTTCTCCTTTCCCTTTTTGTAAACTCCACAATCTTTCCTTTGAGGTTTTGGTTACTTTGCCGAGCCAGGAGTTTGTAAGTCTCGTACAGTGCAGTTTTGACTTCTTGTGTTTTAATTATGCATTCTGTAAGTTTTGGCTGTTCTTAAAGAGAGAGAGAAAACTACTCCATCTGGATGAAATTTAGTGCATTAAACAAGTTTTTGGTAGATTTCTCTGTAACAGGTCTTGGTGAACATGGGCACAGTTAAAGCAGAAGTAAGCGGAATATATAAGTCTTAAATAGTTATATCTTCCGACGGCAATCACTTACATACTGTAGAGTGTTTGGTCTGAAACACGGGTCTGTCAGTCACTCTGCTCTGCTGTAAGCCGAGGAGAAAACTTTCCTTGTATCCTACAACCTTTATCCAATGAGGAGAGAGGATGGCATGAAGGGCTGTGTGTGCAGCCAAGGGATGCGCGTGAATGTGGTGACGTAGGGACGAGGACCAATAGATCCATGACGAGGGCGGGGACTGCTAACTCCATCGGCTGACAAGAAGTTAGCCAAAACGACCGGATCGCTTACTTCTGCTTTAAAGAATTTGTGAGAATTCAACTGGTGAGGAAATCGCAAACACAACTAAGTAGGAAACTGCTTAGGGGCTTTACTGTATGTGTTGATAGCACAAGTTATTTAAGTTTTATTGTTCTTTGTATCTGTATTTTGAAAATTCTACCAACATAATAATTTTGGTTTCAGATGATGATGCTCGCTGGTTGGAGGGGCCTCTTGGTAGTTTATTTTTGCCGATAGCCTTAAGGGACTCTAGATTGGTCACTGCTTTAACTTTCTCTTACCACATGATTTACACTTTGAAACTTTTTTCACTGCTTACATTTTGCATTCTTCATCACTTCTCATTCTCCATCTCTTAATACTACTTCAACTACCCCTTTATACTTATTCAACCCAGCAACGCAGTTTAATTTCAGCTTGTGCAGAAGCCAATGAGGAGCTTGTCTGTCGTATATAGCGATCCTCAGTCACTGCTGTCAGGACCAGCGCAGGGTGGAGACTCACTCTGTAATAAAGCATATAGTTCACTTATTATTAGAGGTTTGTACTGTATCTGTTGATGGGTTCTGATGTGGTGGTTACGCAGTATTTTTTCCCCTCTACTTAATCACAAATGCAAACTGCCAGATGATCAAGACATCTGTTAGCACTGCACAGCAAACATATGACATACAGTCTTAGAGTAAAGTACGCATCGAAATAATTTTCTGATCTGTAAAGTGAAAAATGAAAAGGGAAAGAATACTAACTTGTTTCGTAAGCTTGCCTTCAAACTCAACCTCTTCAGCTGTTATTTCCTCTTCTACCTCTTTTACTAGATTTCTGGGTAACCCATTTTTTCAGCATTTATAAACACCTTATAAACACATAATGAATAGTTTATAACACTCCATAAAATAGTTTTCATCACCACAACTGATGAGTACACATTTAAATGATTAATAAAACAATGTAATATCCATGCAACCATATATTGTTATTAATATTATGTACAAATGATTCGTGGTTCAGGCAAGTTCACAACTGTTTATAAAAATGTGTTCGAAACTTAAACAAACCAACTCATCAGAAACTGATGACAAAAGCTTGTGTCAATATCCACTTTCCAAATTTCTTTGTGGGCTTTGAAATGTAGCGCATGATCTACGTCATTCACACAATATTAATTATAAACATGTTATACAATGGTTTCTGTCATTTCTCAATTGAAACCTTTACAGATTATATAATTATTCATGCACATAATCTGCCACAACTGTGACTCATGAATTACAAATTCATTATTTATTTACTTCTTATTAATGTTAAAGATTGTGTTAAAAGATGGATTGCGTTCTATCATTATGCCAAGATACTGTTTTAATAGAACAAGCATCATATTGTTGCATTGTAGTAGAGCAGGATAGGAAAGGGTGGAAGAGAGATATAGAGAATATGTGTATGTAAAGTGTTTTTACAGGGAGGTTTGACTTGTAATAATAGTGATTATAAAGCTGGGTTTCCCAATAAAACCACCTCATCATCCAACATGTCTCATTACAGCTTCCTCCTCAGCAGCTCCACAGGAACTGATGGATAGTCTGTATCCCACGTCCATGAGAGCGCCAAGTGTCGCGTCGCTGTCTCTAGGCACGTATGTATAATCTGTGTTGGTTGGTTGGTTGAGGTTTAAAGACCCAATAGTACACGGACCACAGATTTATACTACTATTTTTGTCTATAGGAATTCAATGCATCCTACTACTACTTTATCTTTTATTGTCGATGTCGTTCTCTGCAGTTCCTGTGGACGCTGCTGCCACAACAAGTTATAAATCGCTGGCCTTGTGACAGTGTGGTCACCTCCTCAATTACAAAATGCCTCCACTGAAGAGTTACCATGCAGCCCACACTTAAACATTGCTTGCCAGCCAGGGCTTCTCACAGCATTTTATCTACATTATGCATGTAGATCCTGTAAGGATAAATGGGGGGGAAAAAAGGCATGAGAAAATGTCTGACATTTCATGAATAAGGTTTTTTTTGTTGTTTGTTCTACAGTGTGCTGTGTAGATGTAGATGTGAAAACCATCTATCACTCATATATCTGCTAATTAGAAAGCCAGTGTGAAGCTGCCGCCAGCAGCTGGAACAAAATCTCCCTTAAAAAGGGTGAGCTTTATTTTTACATTTTGGTTTTTGTACAGCTTAAACAAACTATGATATATTTATAGATATAGATATATATACACCTTTAGAGGTGCTGGTAGGCAGATTCTTTTTGGTGTTGCCTTTGGACTGGACCAGGTTAACAATTTCCCATTGTTTACAGTAGTTGTGCTCAGCTGTTACTAAGCTGGACTGAAGTGAAAGTGGTACCAGTCTTCTCGCCGAAGCCTCCAAATGTCAAATTGCTCCTTTAGTTGAAGAGCATGTAGCCTAGTCGAGAGCACTTTGAAACGTTGGGTGCCCTGCAGAGCTTGTAAAAGCCCAATAAAAAAACTGAATCGAAACCACATAGAAACAAGACAAACAATAAACAGCAACAATAAACAATCAGTGTCGACATTCAGCTATTCAACAATTATGTATGATCCTGAGTATACGTATGAATAAAGTGACAGTGCAAGTGCATTGATGACCAGCAAGGTAAAATACAAGAGTATACTGTACGTATGTATGTGGACCATAGTAGTAGTAACAGAGTTAGTTGACATATAGCTAATTAATCCATGTATTCTCTCAACATTTTGTTCAAAATAATGACAGAGGAGAGACAGAGAACCAGGACCAGGACTAGAACTAGAACTAGAACTAGAACTAGAACCAGGACCAGAACCAGAACCAGAACCAGGACCAGGACCAGGACCTGAATCAGAACCAGAACCAGGACCCGGACCAGAACTAGAACCAGGACCCGGACCAGAACCAGGACCAGAACCTGAACTTGAACCAGAACAGAGCTGATCTGTCCAGCCCGTCTGCAGGGACACAGGTGCTGCCATCGGTCCAGTCCAAACTGGAAGTTGTTATTTTTTCATGTTTCTTATTCATTATATTGTATAAAAATAAAGTAAATAGATTTTTTTTTTAAACGGTAGTGAATATCAGTGCAGTGCAGCTAACACTGTTGTCATGAACTAATAATTTTTTACACACCTGGTCCCCAAATTGAAATAGTCTTTTCATTCAGTTAAACTGATGAGATTAGTAGAATTAGATCTATAAAACCCTTAAAAGCCCCAAGATTTACCTTCAGTGTCTGTGATTCTGTCTTTTGTTGCTTTCTAGCCACACCAGTCGACCAGAAGAAAGTGGATCTCAAGCTAAGGTCAGTGAAGCAATCTTCTCTATTTCTGCTGGCCCCAGATCAGTGGTGCCATTGTCCTCAGAATGTGATCTTAATCTGACCTGAATAGAGTTTTGTTTCAGACGGGACTTTCAACCAGCCAGACGTGAGACACCCTGCAGTAAGCTGCTTTTCCACAGTAAGGTCTTGCAGGCAGAGGTTTCAGAGCGCTGAGATTTGTAGCTTCTGATGGCGAGCCAGTTTTACTGCTGTCTTTTATCTGTGCATTATATCATAGCAGATCTCATAAGACTTGTTTTATTGGTCTTCCTGCCAGAACTTTATCTTGTGTTTGTAATTTTCTTTTACAGAGATTCCTTAAAGTTTTGCTTTTAATTGGAGGATCTGTCAGTGGATGGTAATAGCTTGAGGGGAAAAAACAAAACATGTCTGTGCTAAAATGGACCCGGTCCATTGTCTCTAACTTAGACAGGGTAGCAACTATTCTGTAATGATAGCTCTGACTTGGTGAACTCAGCTATGGGAACCCTATTCTAGTACCAAAATTATTCTGTTTGTTGGATCAGGTGCCAGTGAACTGGTTTTGGGATTATTGTATCTTGCTAACCCGCTTATTTTGTCTCTGCTTTCCTCTTCTTTTAATCCTGGAGGATGTTTTCTCACTCTGTCTGTCTCTCTGCTGTCTCTCTCCCTGTGTTTTTTTGCTCGTCTCCATCCACACAACCAGACAGACATCAATACAAGTAGAAGGAGAAACAGAAAGACGAATACACAGACTGGTTAACCAATGCCAATGTGACGGTGGCACCATGAGCCAAGTCTGTTTCTTGTGGCTCCAGTGATGCTCTAGGGCCCTGTTTGATGTTGTAGCCAAGCCCACTCCTCACTAGTCAGCCGCTATGTAAAGAATGCTGGGTGTGCATCTCTGTTATCTGGTCAAAGGGTCTTCACTCATCTCATCTGGCTCTAATCCACAACAACATGACCACTGATGGGAGAGAAGTTGATGTCTTAAAGGAGTACTCACTCTTTACATGTGAGACAGCCTTGGGACCAAGGGGGCAGTTGTCGGTCTGAGAAGTGAAGCTCACTTCCGCGTTCAAAAAACTGCAATCCCCTCGAATTCCTCTGGGGGCTGGTGTCAGAAGGGAGCATTCCCCATAGACCCCCATGTTAAAATCGCCGACTTTACATCCTCAATAAACATGTTAAAAGCCTGGTGTCAGAACGTTTTTTCGTCTCAATCGATAGTTTCTACCCCCGCACACACTCTGAGGGGGGTGAATTTTTTTTTAACTCTGCCGTTTTACTGTTATAAGGTTAAGACTCTGGCCAATTAGGGCACGGAAACGTTGAGTGACAGGTCCGAGCAGCTCCGTGGACAGCTGCTTCGAGGCCAGTGGGCGGGTTCTCGGCCGGCCAATCCAACATGGCGCTGTTCAGGCCGCCATATTTGAGTCACAAAAACGACTCCCCAAAACCAATGGGTGACGTCACGGATGCTACGTCCATTCTTTTTACAGTCTATGCTTGGGACGTGGAGCAAAAGGTGTAGGATTACAGTAGGTGTAGGGTCTAAAAAGTTGGGTTTGTTATATTAATGGAGGATGATGTAGCTGCTACCTTCAGGCAGAGATGGAGCACTTCAAGCTATTCACATACAGCTCCACCAGGAGCCTCGAAGGGCTTCATACAACTTTTTTTTCACATGCACTGCCATTGTAAGCAGACATTAAAGCTGTACAGAAAAGAAAATTGAATTTAAGCCCACTCTGGGTCATAAAATTAGTGTAATAACTCATCTATCAGACGATGTAGGCCAAACTTTGTGCAAAATTCTATTTTTGAGTAAATCCAGGATGAAAGTGTGTATTTTTTTTTTCGCCTTGGATAATGCAGGCGCAGGGATTATACGTCAGTCTGTACACGATTCACCAGCCACTGATATTGGATCCGTAATCCGTCATTCAAACGTCTGAGACACGCACACACGGAGCTCGGTCTCGCCCCAAGCTTTGAATATCCCGCCCACTCGATAACGACCAATCAAATTCATTCCTTACTCGGGTAAACTCGTGTTGCAGCTCGTGACAACTCGGCGCGACAAACAGGACAAACTGCCATTTCTGTACACCTTTAAGGAAATGCTATTCTGCATCACTGAAGTGCCACTTCCATTATTTTTTTTGTTTGTCTGAATACATAAATAGGGATCAATCATTGTGACATTCAAGAAGTTTTGAAGTCATGTGTAAAGTAAAGAGTCTAAAGGTCTAAGAAATGAAGCTCAAGTGTCAGTGGTTAAATAGTTTGTAGTGGTGAAATCTTGAAAGCTTCATAGGCTCGAACAAATAGCTACTGTTTAAGTGTCTTTTTATGATCGTATCAGACTGACAGAGAGCTGAGGAGGTTTGAGGACATAAGTTCAATCCTCAATGGTCTCACCTTTAAGTCCAAAGACTCAGGAAATACACATCAGAAGTGTCTGACTTAGTCTCTTGTTGGTGTTTGAAGAACTGCTCTGAAGTTTTGAGGTTGTGGGTTCAATCCTCTGTGAATTTTGAAGTCCAACCAGATGAAAGACTCCAGGACTCTCAGAACTGGACCCCAAATGCCTCTGGATGAGGGTTTGATTGAAGTGACCTAAACCTCCTAGTGCATGTTGGGTAGCATGTTGAGTTGAGAGCACCAGTGGCGCAGCATCTGGTTCAGATCCGGCCTGTTTTTGGTACTGGGAGTCAACCCTGCTGAGTTAATGGAGTGCAACACTACATGATCACTTTCAAAGCAAGATGCTTCAGTCTTAAAAGCAAAATAGCTAAGTGATTCATCCATCTGGACACTTGTGTGTGTATGTGGCAATTATCATACCCATCAGCTTCAGTTGTGCTTGTTATTCGCACATTAGCACATTGTCATGCTAAAACACTAAATGGCTATGGTTTAAATGGTAAAAATTATGGCTGTTAATTAAACATCCATGCATGATCACATTGCTAGCATTTACAGCTAATAACATAGCACCAGACTCTTAGAGTTGTTAAAGCTTCTGACTGGACCAGCAGCAACAGTCAATGTCAAACACTGTGCGATATTCACATTGAAGATCCAAGGATATATTTTGCTAATGTTTTTTAGTAAATTGTAAAAATTAGTGTCGTTTCAGACTGCGATCTCCCAACAAATGAATATAAATCTGCCATTTTAGAGTTGAAGATTATCTAGAGTTAAAATGAAATTGCCTTTTTCAGTTTAAGACAACCTGTTCTATATTTATTTTCTTTTATGCACGTACATTTTTTCTCAGATACTGTAGGTATTAGAAATGGCTGCAGCTTTAGAAATATTTGTTGAATATAAAAGTCAGGAATACCAATCCGGTGCAGGCTGATGTGCGTGCGTGAGGAGCGTTACGTTTTCTGTAGCAGGGGGTGCAATATTTAGCTTCGGGGGTGCCACTTCCTTTGATGCATGTTTGCAGTTTATGTTATACATACAGTGTGGACGCACCAGACGCACCCACATGCATTCCTCCTAACCCCGGGGCTGCCTGAATATAGTCTTTTAATAGCAGGAAGAGCTCCACCCTTTTAAGTATAAAGTTCTGGATTTCATGAATATGTTGGATTCTGCATGTGCTCGTTTTCAGTCAAAGAGCCTTAATTTCATGTCACATGTGTCAACCTGCTGCTGCCGACAGTCTGTTGATGATTGTGCTGTTTCTGATGAACTCAGGCTCTAAGTAACATCCTTCTAACCTACAGGCTATGATCTTGCTCTGCCAAAATATTTTCATACGGCAGCTGAGGAAAACCAAAAAAAAAAAAAGAAAGAAAGAAAATTGCATTTAGTTCTGCCAGCCCAGCACTCAGCACTGCTAAACCTACCTGTTACATAACACAACAAAATGCTGTATTTCAAAACTGTGGAGTGATGGTGAGTGGGGGAATTTACAACTAGCAAGAGATTGTTGTTGTTTGACTCCTGAAGACTCTGGATTAACCCAGCTTCATCCATCCATAACTGATTGATGCACTGTGTACCCAAATTACCGTAAACATGGTAATAGTGAGCCACCAAATTACCATACATACTCACATGAAAACAGAGATTGGGTAGCTTGTCGTCCAATTAACTAAATCCCCCAGGTGTGCAGGTGTTGAGGGATGCATGAGAGTAAACACAACATTATCTTTTAGTTTACATATACACACATACATACATACGTTCTTATAAATGCAGTTTAGAGTGTGCTTTTCACTCACTCATTTACTCAAACATACTGTACTAAAAAACTGGCCGTGAGCGACCATACAGAAAGCAGCTGGAAATTCAGTGTCTTGCTCAAGGACACTTCGATGTGAAAAGAAAAAGCTGCAGAATAAACGGCTGCAATTCATAGATAACCAGCTCTCTCAGTCGCCTTTGTTTAGAAAAGTATGAATATAATGTGCATGATGAGGACTGAAATTTCTCAATATCACGCTCATAAGTACAACTCCATCCTGTACATCTGCAAAATACCCCTGATCAGTATTATCTATGTGCAATAATGTGAATTCACTCACTCTGCTCTGTTTTATACTCTCTATTGTCATATTTATTTGTTTTTATCTATTAATACAGATTGTAATAGAGTTTATGTCACTGTAAATACCATGTTTCTTTTGTGTGTCTTCCTTTTTCTGCCTTATTGTATTTTTCCTAAGAGGTGACACTCTGTTGTCCCACGATATTTTTGGCTGATATGATACTGTTCACACCCAAGCACACACAAAAATATCCACCATCATGGGAATCTGTCCAGGAATTGAACTTCTGTGCATCTGTCCAAAGAGTTATGCTGCTGTTTTCTGAGCACATGCAAACGCACATGTTCACAACGTCTAACCAGAACAGAGCGCGTATTTGATCCGATTCAGGGGCCGCATTTTTTTTTCATCATATAGAAAATATGAGGACTTCATGCAGACTATCACTAATCATGTGGAGGAAGGAGACCCGTATACAGAAGGTGCTTTCGATGTTTATGCATCGGAACGTAAACAGATGAGAGAGTCAACAGGCCAGGCTTAGGGTAGAGGAAGGAGTTAAAAGGCTCACCTTTCATCTCTAGTTAAATGAAGTCTTTTGATGGATGTTTTCTGTGAAACGAGTCTCAGTGATGCCTTAGTGAGCGCCCCTCATAGGGCCGAGCTCTGGCTCTACACAGGCTTGCTGTTCTAGTGGGAGGCAAACATGGGGAATTCTCAAAAGTCCATCTGTCTCTTTCTAACCTGTTTGGATTTCTGCAGGAAGTTCAGCTAGCGAATATAGGTGTGACTGTACTATGATATTAATGAGTTTTGTAGAAAGGCTCCATTCAAAATAGGCACTGAAAAAAAAAAAAACCTGAAAAAAACACGGCCCCACTGGGATTTCAGTTGAACTTGCATCCTGCCTGCCTCTGAGAGAAGGAAGGAGCGAAATCAAATTTTATAAATTGCACACTTATCTGCTATTTCAGTTGCTGGAACCAGAAACAGTACAGGACAAATGTACGCGTGCCATTTCTTTTATGGCTGAAAAAACATGTTCTCCCCCATAACCGGAAGCAAAAATCCAGGAATATATAAATATAGTATATACAAATGAAAAAAAAAAAGTGCACATAAACTCAGAACAGAAAATATAGGAAATAGACGTAGACAAATAGAAGTGCCCAGAAGCATTTTTACAGACTCCAGCTTTAGACAAGCCTGTCATTAAGGTTTGGTTTACTGGGACAAGTGTGGCGGTTTAAGCCAAGAGGCTTCATGTGAGACAAGGCTGCATAAGACTGAATCCTTGTTGGGAAATGACAGTGGCCTCTGCCTGGTTACTGGCACCAAAAATATACAGCTGGGGATGGCTAAGCATCGGGTTTGGGAACGTATATATAAAGTTAATTATTGTATATGCTCAAAGAAAAATATAGTAGGCTGCATGCAAGCTACTAATTTTCTTTCTGTCTCTTGACTATTAGACTTTCAGTAACAAGCCCTTTCCATGTAGAGGGGGGATTATGGGATTGCATTTGTTTAGTTGCTTCTTGTTGTGGATATATCACCTTTTTGGTGATACAAATAAATTATCATTTTCTTTCCAGGTATCACTTTGTAATATTTATATTATATATTACAATCGTCTTCTGTCTTATGCTGCACAAATCCAGAAATATGTCCTATGTGCAAACAATGAATGAATGGACTCAATGACTCTGCAGCATGCATTGTGCCCATATAACCACCAGAGGTAGCATTGTTCCTCTGTGGAGTCATCACTCACAAGCACTGCATGACCACTTGCAGTCTAATCCATGTCAAAGATATGGCAAATTTTATTTTTTTAACTTAATTTTAACTTTGCATTTTTCCCCCTCACTGTCGTCCTAGTTGTTGTGATTTTCCTTAGTGCAGATTCAGAGAAGAAGGCTCAGGCGCATCTGACACAGGTTTCTAAATGTGGACAGCTCTGGTTGGGATGCTGCTGGTTTGTTGGTCACAGGAAAAGTACATCTTCTCCCTCCTACACTTCCACCTCTACCTCAGGGTTTGTGCATTTTACATTGCGGTGCAGGCAGCCAGCGGCCGCAGCCACCAGGCTCTCTCTGAGAGCCTTCATTTACCTGGATCCAGGAAAAAAATGGAAGACAGAGGGAAAGTGTAAAAGAGCGTTGCTTGCGTTGTGCTAAAAATGAAGAGAGGAAAAGGAGGGGTTGGAAGAGAATTGACAGAATTGAGTTTGAATGAAAGGAGGGAGTGTCACGAGATGAAAGACGTTTAATTAGAAAGGAAGTGAGCGAGAGATTAGAGGGACAGGAATAACAACGACGAGTGGAGATGGCTTCATAAGACGGTTCCTATAAAAGTGACAAAGAGCACAAGTGAGGCTGCACTGTGCCCTTCTTCTCCTCCTCGAGACCTTGGAGCAACTAACCATGAATCCAGCTTTTGTGATGTAACAGTGTATTGACCCTTGGAGGGGCCCCAGACCAAAAGAGGGTGTTTACTCGAACACTCAAGGAGCTCTAAGCGTTTCACAGCCTCCTGTGCTCTGAGAGGGCCAGCGTTCGTTGACTGCCACTGGAAATGGCACTGGAATGGCCCGTCTCTCTCTCTCTCTCTCTCTCTTTCTCTCTCCTCCTGGCTCCTTCAGTCCCTCCCTCCCTCCCTCCCTCCCTCCCAAAGAAATAACAGAGGCGCATAGAGACTGTATTCAATGTGACTTATAAGTCACTCCAACTACAGTCAGTCACATGTGCCAGAGCCGCAGATTAACATGGTTCCGTGTACAGTGGGAGTCCAGTCCAACACAAAGCAAATCATCATGAGCTCTGAGAGACTGTTTGTTTGGAGGAGATCCACGACGTCTGTCATTAGTGTGGACGCATAAGGGCTTTTCCATAAAGACCAATTCGCCCTTTAACTGTAGATAATGTGGAGGGTCACACTGCTGGAGCTGATGTCATGTCTTGAAATATCCCAGAGGTTAGACGTGCCGGCCTCGGGCATACAGTACTGTACTGTACTGACAATCTGGAATGAAAAAAAATGGATTAGATGGAAAACAAATGCAGAAAAACTCTATTTTAAAGGGATAGTTCAACATTTTGGCAAATTGGCCTATTACCTTAATCCCTATAGTTCACTACCTTTAATTGTCGATGCAAGCTATTTTTAGAACGGCGGAGCAGAGCTGCGAGCTGCTCAGAGCTACGCTACGGAGGCTAATGGGATTTCTTGGTTTCCCTCATCAAACTCATCAAATACACAATCCAACAACTCCAAAACGCTCTTGTGGACAAATTGTGACCTGCACATTCACCACGTTATGAGGTAATAAGGGAACGTTACGAGATGGAGTTGTTTTAGAGGTAAATGCAGAGACTGCTTGCCGGAAAACTGCCCCTGACAGTAACGCGCATCATCGGTTTTGCATGAATTTACCTCTAAAACAACTCTGTCTGGTAACGTTCTGTTATTATCTCATATAGCGTGGTGAATGTGCAGGTCACAACTTGTCCACCAGAGCGTTTTGGAGTTGTTGAATTGTGTATTTGATGAGTTTGATGAGGGAAAACAAGAAATCCCATGAGCCTCCGTAGCGTAGCTCTGAGCAGCTCGCCGCTCTGCTCTGCCATTCTAAAAATAGCTTGCACCGACAATTAAAGGCAACAAACCTACAGGGATTATGGCAATGGGCCAATTTGCCAAAATGTTGAACTATCCCTTTAAATGAGTATGACAATTGGTGATTATGTTGCAACAACTTGTAGATGCAGGATGCCTCCGAAAAAGTGCACTTGCCGTTACTTTCTCTGGATAAAGATGGGTTTTAAAACACAACTTTGAATTCAAAACCAAATGTAGAGATGTTTTTAGCACTGGGCGTCTGTGTTGTTCTGAAAAAAAGCACGCTATGATGATGAATACTTGATTTTGAGGTGCTAAGGAAGCAGCTGAATGATATTATCACTGGCGCGGGACGGGAGAGGTGTTGAAATTTTAACCTGATTGTGACACACTACATGAAAAGTTGCAGCTGACCCAGAGGTGACATGCAGGTCTGATCTATCTAGCTATCCCTGTAACAGTTATACAGGCATTTCAATGCCACAAACCACAAATGTGAACCTCATGGTGGTGCTAGAGGAAAAGCCAGAGGATCAGCGAAATCATTAGGATGCATCATCCAGGAACCATGAATGTCTGCAACAAATGTCATGGCAATCCATTTAAGTAGCTGTGATGGTATTTCACTAAAAGCTAAAAGTGTCACATTGAAGAATTTATCAAAAACTGGAGGAGTCGGTCCAGACAGGAGGAGTAGCCTACATTTTTAACTTTTATCTGTTTATCTGGATTGAGGAAATCTTGATTTTCATCTCCAAAAAATGTGACTCACAGGAAAGCCTCTATTCCAGAAACTGAGATTACTTCAAGTATGTGTCTGTCTGTCACCATGGTAATTTACAGTATGCTCTGTGCTGTTAAGTGCCACTTCAATCTGACCTTAACGTGACCACAGAATATACAGCTGCGACTGAACCAGCGTTACAGTCCTCAGGCTGAAATGTGGCATTTCGATTCGAACGATTCACTCAACATACCTTTATCTTATTGAAGTGTGCCCCTAGTCAGAGTGTATGTGAAATAAAAAAATGTTTTAAAAGGGATGCCATACCAGATTTTATGAGATTTCTGGGACCTGAGAATGAAACCACATCCCACAAGAGACCAACTTTAGAGAAAAAAAAAACAGTCCCAGTAAACCAATGACTGTCAAGCTCAGACACTTGCCTCAGTGCACACGCTCAAAGGTTCATCACCATACATCATAATGGTCTCTTTCAGATTGACCCAGCCCATGATGAAGGGCAGCAGCATACATCTCCTCGTGTGTCATTCACTGGATGAGAAAGTGGAAACCAGCAGAAAAACTCACAATGAAGACAATGTGAGTCAAGATGGTGGAAATGTGCAATAAAGCTACGGTGATGTTATGGAACAAGCGCCTTTATTTCTGCACCGAGAACGGCAACTATTCATACTGTGTTGTAATTATTTCCTAGATCTTTTGATGATGCACTGCTAGCCACTGAGCTTGCCTCTGTTTTAATGCTGAGTTTTACAAAAAATGATCATTTCCAGATCCTAACACTTACTGAGTCATAAAACCAATGTTTTACAAGAAGGAACATTATGCAGATTTAATTTGATGACTACAGGCATATACAAACACAGCCTTTGTCTATATGCCTTTTATATCACTTTGCTGGAACCAAAATGATCTGACTGCGGATATTAGCTATTTGTTTATCAGGGATTAGCGATTAAATATTTGGAGTTGGTACTATTAAAAACACACAAAAAAGTTGTAAAATATCCTCTACAAATTAATGCAATCATGGCGCTTTTTAATTAGCGAAAACATTTTTGTCATCCTCTCTAATCCAATAGCCGTCGGCCCTTTTCACAGATGTCGTTGTGGGCTCATCATGCTCGGCTTCTTCTGCTCCACACCCAGCAATTCTTCCCACCATTTTCACAGAGTCTCTGCATCCTAAAGGTTGAGCTGTGCTGTATCATTATCATTTATGTGCTCTCACAGGGACAAGCCTGCCCCGCATGCATTCCACTGGCAACATGGAAATACTTCTCTCATTTCACTACGAAGGCACAAAAAAAACAAAAGGGTTTTAGGGACGGACAGGAGAGAAACACGGACGACAGGTCTATAACGAGGCAAAAAATATCATCAAAGTGGCAGCCGCGGCATTATAAGGATACATCCTCTGGAAACCATGAAAATGTATACAAATTTGTTGTACCAATCCATGTGGTGGATGTCAGCTAGCAGGCTAGCAGTGGCCTGCTTGTATCACTAGAGAAAAAGTCACACAGGCCAAAGGGATGCTTCCTCTGGGGACTATAAATCTCTGTACAATATTTCAAAGCGATCCCATAGTTCTATGTTTCTATGTTTATTAAGATCCTCATTAGCATCTGCATAGCATCCGCTATTCTTCCTGCAGGTCCAAAACATATACACATGGAGACAATAAAAGAATACACATTCACACTATAGACATAGACATAAAACAACACAAACAAATAAATACAGACAATGTAAACCATATAGACAAATACAAAACAATATACAGTATAGCCTACCCCAACAACATTGATTCTACTATAACCACTATCTATACAATACAATAACCCATATATTTATATCAAGTACATAATCATGATCGATGGAAGTTAATTTTTAAATAATGTTCTTTTAGAGCTTTTTTAAAAGCATATATAGTATTTAGTTGTTTAATATGACTTGGCAACGAGTTCCATTCTTGCATTGCTCTGTATTAAGATGTATATCCTGGTTGATGTAGTTTTATGTTTTGGTAAAATAAAACAACCTTCAGCTGCGTGTCTCGTTAAATAATTGTGTGTGTTGTTACTAAAGTTTTTCATATTATATCTTTGAAAATGTTTCAGCCTGGAGCAAAAGCGACACAGTCATCCCCAGAGCCATGCTGCCATCGTGGCCCAAAAAAAAAGAAAGAAAAAAAGATGATGATGCAATGCAGGGACATGGAGACTTCATAATTCAAAAATCAGACGTTGAAGAGAAGGGTAGAACAAAGCTAAGGGCAAGGTTCACATCTCAGATTAGAAACTGTAAGAATTAAGGGGTGAGCGCAGCAGTGGGTGCTCATTTGTCCAGAAGAAAATAAGCATGCAGCCTGATGGAAACACTACTACAGCCACCTTATCCTCCACTCATCCCACATACTGTGTGATGTGTGATGGTTTAGCAGGGGCATGGGAGATGTCTGCTTTTCATATACCTAAATACACTGCAGGTATACGCAGTAGACCTATAAGTATTATCATTATAAGTATTTATTTTGGCTGGGGAGGAAATGGTCATGTGTGCCGGCTGTACAGTAACAATCTGTTAGAATAATAGATGCTCTGGCCCCAGGAGGGGAAACGAAGGGTCTTTGTGATGGTGTAACCACAGTAGTCAAATCTCCTTTATTAGGGCAGTATTATATTATTGACTGAATGACACTGACTTGAGCAAACACATGGTCTTTATATAAGATTGCGCTCCATGCACTTCCTGACTGAATACACACCACATGCTGACATTTCAGCCTGAGCTGCCGCTGCTACATCATTTTTCTGTAACTCCTACTTTGTTGCATCTTATACGCCGACCACACCTGCACTGTTCCCAGGGAATAAAAATACCAAATGAACATTTTAAGTGACAAAAAAATACCAACTAGTTGTAGAAGTGCAGGCAAATACAAGGTGGCTTTGTTCCCCTTTTTCCCATGTTTTTCTGGTTGCTGCCGTCCACATTGCTTTGATTTTTATGGGAAAGATTTCTTGTTATTTTTATATATGCTCCAAAGTTACAATTTAGGATCATTAAGTTCAACTAGAGGAGTATTTATGGGATGGGGTGGCTTCCTTAATATTTTTCAAACTGGGAGGATCTCTGTGTCAGGATGATGGAAGACGAACGGGGGAAAAAAGTGCAGGGCAAAGTTTCTCTCACCAAGTACTTCAAAGTGCTTCAAAGTTTCCTTCTAAAAGGATAGATTCAAAAATCAGTGTGGTCTTTATCCCCGCCACTATGGGATCTGTGGCTTGGCTTGGCTCTGCACAGAAGTCCAGATTCAAAAACTTACAGTGTCCAAAAAAATCCCATCTATCAACCAAACCCTTGTGAAACCATTTCTTTGGAGCAAATGTTAAAAGATGAATAATCAAGATGCCAAAATTGTTTGGAATATCACATGAAACAGTTGGTAGAGAAATCTTTTGGTAAATGTTACTGACAAAAAGAATTTATGTGGCTGGAATAGTGACATAAAAAACCTGAAGGAACAGGCTATGAACTTTTTTTACGGCTTTTAACTGCATACTTAGTGTCACCAACACTGTGCTGCCATCCCATTTAACTGTCATAAATGATATTTTATTTCAGATGATGCCCTGACTCAAAATCCAGCATTATTGGGCCCATCTAAATAATGAAAGCGGCTCTATCCCTCTGCAGATGAGATAACTAAATGTCGCTCAGAATGAAAAGCTCTTCATACCGTGATCCAGCTCTTCAACCGGAGGAATGAGCCCGGCCCGAGAAACACAGAATGACAAGCATTTTTGAGTTGCTATTTCTGCTCTTTTACATCATATAAGCCTTCCTATTGCTTGCCAGAGGAAATGAAATGTTTATTATATAGCCCTGAGGGCTTTTCGCAGAGAGAGTTTTGGTGGACTTAAAGAAAGGATAAGCTTTTCCTCTCTCCCCTCCAAACTTGGCTTCCTCTCGTGGCATATGAGAGGCAGGAGGTAGAGGTAGGGTCACAGAAATAGTAAAGGAGAACCAGCAGAAGGAATGAGAGAGCAGGAAAGAGGGGGCAAAGGGAGTTAGGATTGGCAGCACTAACAGAGCTCTGCCAATCTCCGACATGCGCCTTGGCCTACGTGCACATCTGCCCAAATATGCCCTTCTTCCACCCACCTGGGAAAAGCTCTGCAGCACGTAAAAGCCTCGTGACCTGCCCGCTGGGAGGCTTTAATTTGGATGAATGGATGCTAAATCTGTTCAATCTCTCTCCTTACCTACTGAGGTTTTTGATAGATGGAGGCCAAGCTGATAGATTTACAGAGATAAATGTATTAGATGGGGGTGATTGAGGAAGGTTTACCTAAGGGCTTGTTTGGTTACAGGAAACCCAATTTTATTTTTCTCAATACTAGATTTGGAAAATATTGTCTTCTTATCTGTAAACCTATGAGATGTGCTCGAGATGTCATTAATGGAAAGCCCTGCGCTCTGGGCGAATAGAAGCGCAGTAAGCCACATTTTGCTGTGTAAGGAGTCCCAGCTCCAAGTTAGGGTCTCTTCTCTTTAATAAGAAGAAACATTCACCTTGGCCATACTAATGATGACGGCTTGTGTCACCGTCCGGAAGAGGAAGTTATCTCAGTGGTATGGACAGCACACGGGGTCATATGGCCCCTACGACTCGTGTCTATAAGAAAATTCTGCAATTTCCTGCAGTCACTGCGGCCACAGGGAGTCGGATAATATCCCGCTATCTGAACCATCTGAAAGCGATTCCCAGCCACAGCAACTGGCCTGGAACAGTTTTGCTTTACAGGACAGTTAACGGTAGACAATCACACATGCTCACACACACACACACACACACACACACACACACACAGTTTTTGTGTATCGTGTGGTTGCACGTAAACACACACAAACAGTGTTTAACTTGAGCCAACGTAGTATGAACACACAGCAGAATTTGGGAATGCTAACACACTTTTGCGATGATGAGAAGATTGACACCACTCTCATTTATGCCAGGTAAAATATTTGTCATGTAAATACAAGAATAAGTTGTACAGAAGACAAACAAACAAAAAAAATGTTGTGGTCCTCCCTCGTGACCAGAGTCTGCAACGAACAGCAATGCTGAGGAGGCAATATACATCTATATACAGAGTAAAATTACACATTGCTATATATACATATATAAACAAAACTCCTCCACCTCCATGTAGCAGAGAAATGTTTGCCAGTTGTGGTTTTCCATGACATAACCCGCTGCTTCTGTTCCTCTGGAATTCCTGCTGCTGCTGCTGCTGCTGCAGGACGAGTTTTGATGCTCCAGGTACCGACAACAGGCAACAAACCAAACACTGCACCACTAAAGTGTCTCCTTTTTTTAAGAAGAGTCTTCACTGAGGCTGTTGGACCTCACAAGTCATTGAGACTCATAAAGACCAGGGGCGTTTCTAGACATTCTGTAGGCCCCAGGCAAGAGGGGGGCCACAAACATTAACTGTTAATGAATCCAAAAATCCCAAACCATTGATGATTCAATTCTGCATATGTCTGCTATGTTGGTCCAAAGTGCAAAAACATAGAGGGTTTACAATAACGGCTCTTCCTGTAAATTGTATGACTCTTTTTTTCCTTTTTTTTTTTGCGTCCAAGTCATGAGACTTTCAAGTTTTCGGCCATGAGAACAAAAAAACACCAAATATTTCTATCATTTTTAGTGGAAAAATCAATATTTTCAGGTAGTTTCTGCATAAAAATGTCCTTTGAATATATTTCTAGCGAGAAATCTATATTCTATTTTCAAAATATTCGCTCAGTGAATGTACATAATCACTCGCTTGCTTGTTGTTGCTATGTCGCTAGGGTGGTTACATTTTTATATATGATACTGGGTTGACTAGGCACAACATTCGATGTACACAGCCAGTGGCAACATCAGGTTGTCACCGATATGGACCAATGCCAGCCGTCCCTGGGGGCCCCTTCTAGCATAGGGCCCTATGGGCAATTGCCTGGACTGCCGGCCCTGTTGCGACGCCTCTGACAAAGACCACAAGTCCCCGCTTTGATAGCAAGGTAGACATCAATCAGTGTTGCTATTCTCCTCTTTTATTGTGAAAGAAATGTATTGTGAATGTGTGTGGGGACCTTTTTTTTTTTAGTGCTTTTTAGAGAATAATAATGACAATGGTCCACACTTGTTGAGTGTTACCCAACAGTCCACTGGTGGTAAGGTAGGAATGTGCGTGTGTTTGTGTGGAGAGGAAGGTGGGAGTGATGGTGGGGACGGAAGTAGAGTGGAGCAGGAGCTGAGAAGCTGCAGAGTGAAAGACCATCTGTTCGGACTCGGAGGGGTCTGGGGATCTGGGGGTCTGAGGGGAGTGACACTTCCTGACCACTTCTGAATTATGTCAGAACGATGGCAACAGAGTAACTCGAAAACCAAAGGGGATCTCTCCCTCGGAACGATGCAACGTTCCCTACCTGTCATCTCTCATTATGAAACACATCGACATCCCAGTCCCTAACATTTCATGAATCACTGGTTGCAATCATTCATTCCCCCCATTCCTCCTCCTGTTTAATATTCCTGTAATTGTGTCTTGCAGAATTAACTTTTCCCTTTCTTTCCATTTGGCTTGTATCAGGAAGGAGACAGAGAGACGCTGATGGGGAGGGGGGGCTGGGTGAGCCATCTCTCGGATGCAGAAACACTGAGCCTGGTGTAGGACCCGGTTCCATGGGGGGAGTGGATACAGCATCATAATGACCAAGCCAAATATTTGTCTAGTCCATATTCTGAGAGCATAATGAAGTCCTTTTACAGAAGGCATCATTGGAATCTGGACACTGATTTTATGCCAGAGAGAGCAGGTTTCACTAGGCCCTGCTGTTTCCACTTAGGCTACCCTGGTCTCTGGTGGCCCAATCCAAATTCAATACAGAGCCTTGTGTCCAGAATAAGAATGAATTATGGCTCTGTTTGACAGATGATAAGTACTGAATCGGAAATTGAAGTTGGATTTAATCAGGAGATGAATTGCACGCTGAGGTGGGATTTCATTATACCGCGAATTGAATAAGAACCTGCCTGGAATTTAAAATAAGGGTTTCTCCTACTGTACATGCTGTCGGGGTCTACTGTTTATGGAGGGAGGAGCTTGTAAGGTGGAATTTCACAGCACCCGACCCAGCCGCCTTCTCTCTCTCTCACATACACATCTAAGACCTCGCATACCTGTGCACACACTTACAGTATCTACAGTACATCTTCTATGCCTATGCTCACACAGGTGTGGACTAACTTCCCAGTGTGTTGCGCCTTTCTGGTGGTGCCAAGTCGGTCTTGTGTCAATACTCGGCCCGGCTGCCAAAAAATGTGTCAGGAATCAAAAGAGGCAGAAGCTATATACTGCCCTGGACCTTTCTGCTGCTCTACTTCTAGATATTGCAAGATATTTCTTTTGCAGGATAAAATACCTTGTCTGACGTTTTATGTTCCTGAAATTAAAGTGTAAGGGATTGTGGAGAAATTTTAAAGGGACAACGAGGAGTTTTGGAAAGCGAAGTGATTTCACACTACATTTCCCATGAGCCTCTGCACGCACGGTGAAATTCTTGGACCGGCGTAAGACGGACGGAAGCGAAAAGAATGTTTGCAAATCAAGAATGAAAGTCAGAGGTTCGAAGACGATCAGATACCGTCGTAGTTCTGACCACAAACGGCGATTCGGCTGCGTTATTCCCATGACCCGCCGGGCAGTGTCCGCGAAACCGAAAGTAGGAAACGCTGGGCGAGCGGACCACTAATAATAATAACAAAATAACGATAAAGACAAAACTATATTTTTATCAAAAATGGGCCCATTAACAAGTGTGGGTAATGTAGATTCATCCACATTAATATGAGACTTTTTTTATAACCAAATACAAACTCCTCGTTGTCCCTTTAAGCATGAGGAAAAAGCGCTGAATTGTGCAAATTATGATATGATATAGCTTTTCTGTGGGGCAGAAACTGTTGCTTTTCAGGAAGTGGAAAAACAATTTTCATTAAAGTAAGAAAAAACACATATCTGCACCTGCCGGTGCAAATAGCTCCCAGAAACTGTTATCAAGCTGCAACGTCACTGGCAAATCACCATCAAAGCAGAACAGGCATTATACAAACACAGACTCATCACATAGGTGATAGTGATCTGTATGATTGAGACTCAAACTGGCCTCAGACTTAGCCAATCAGAGCAACAATGCCTTCATAGAATAGATACCACAGAAACCCACAGATAGACATAAAGGGTGGGCAGTAGCACTGATTTATGAAATAAACAACTAAACAGAGGGGTTGGTGTGAAAGCCACAGAGTTATGACCACAGTAAACATGCATCATTTAGCGCCTCACACCTACTGTCAACTCTCAACACAAAAATACAGTAAAAAAAAAAGCAAACAGTGCAGAAATCAGCCTAAAAACAGAACACAGGGGGGAAACTCAACTCTTCAACAAGTGCGGGTCTGTGCGGTGTTGACACTTCCAAACCAGGGTTGCCAGGTTTGTGTGCCTGCCCCCAAAAAGAGCCAGTCTCCTCCGGCAGGTTATTCTGGCGTTATTATGAGAGCTCAACATGCTCATTATGGTTGTGGCACTGTTTTCAGGGTGGCTGTCTACTCTGGTGTGCCAGCACTGGAAATGCTTGTGGTGAAGGAATGACAGGGAGACAGAGAGAGAGAGAGAGAGAGAGAGACAAAGAGAAGACAGCACAAGAAAAAAATGAAGGTTCAGCAGCAGCAGACAAAGGAAAGAAGATACAAGAGTCGGAGAATAGTTGAGAGTAAACACATCAAAGGCGGCAGACAAGTAAAAAAAAGAGGAAAGAAAAGGAGAAATGCACCAAAATGAGACAGGGAGTGAAAGAAATCCCAGCAGACAGGAGTTTGTTTGACCACTTTTCCACCTCCGAGTGCATCACCAAACCATCCCTTTACACAGGAAGGAGACAGGACCAGGAACACCGACAAGTGGACAGAACCACCTGTAAAGGAAAAACACAAACCACTGGAGACTCTCCACATATACACACACATGCCCGCACACACACTCACATACACACACACATTCCTAGTATGAACAGTCTTCTTGTGTGCAGTGGAGCTGAGAGAGACAGCACTGTCTGGTTCACCGCCACCACCTCCATAACCTCTGCCACTGCCCAGCATGAAAACACACCTACACAGAGGTGACTGTCTTTACAACCTATTTATTTGTTGAGCGACATGAGGTTATTTTATGTCTTCATATGCTCTGAAAACACTAGTAGTAGTTCTTAAGTTTGCATCTTTTGTAAAAAATGTTGTTATACAGTCTATAAAATATCAGAATTGCTTATTTTTCACATTTAAACTTTGATCATTTTACTAATAAATTGGCTTTGTCACATGGAAACAATTGCAAATGTGCTACCTAACAGGATGCAAAGCAGCTGTGACATCAAGATAAACATAAACCATAAAAATACATGTGAACGTCAAACCAAACCCAAAGTGTCCAATTTTCTTAGATTTCAGTCTGCAAAACACACTTTAAGGTTGTTTATGCGTATGTACAGTACACAGCTCACTGTAAACACTGATATGCAAACAGCCTGTGTGTTGCTATTACTCTTGCCGTGCATCAAAGAACAGTCTTGTGTCCTCACTAAGGCCCAGGCTGCAATTTGGGCTCAAGGCGTGGCCCGGCACCCATTGGGCTGTGTCCGCCCTGAGTACCAGTAATGACCCCTTCCCTATGGGGAGCGTTTGATCTGGGCTGCCTGTACGCTTCAGCAGGGCCTATTTCTGGAGCGTGGGGGGGATAAAGGGAGCTTTCAGACGTGGTGCCAATGACCATAATTAAGCAGCTTTAAGGGGTGGCAGTGAGCGCGCTCGCAAGCGCAGAGTTTGTAATTTGGAAGATGGGGGCAGAGTCGCTGTGGCTCATTGGAAGTTAGTGCATGGGAGGGTCGGGTGGCACCCAGCGCTGAAACACAAGGGACAGAGTGTGTGAAGGGGACTGTAAAGAGGATGTTAATGACTTGCAACCATTAGCACCCACCCCTGAGGCCGGCTGACCAACGGCCTTGGGGCTGAAACATGCAGAGATTGCCGTATAGCTGACACACGCAATCGGCCCCGCCCTAACAGAGTGTCATTCAAGGCGACCTTTCAGGGCTTAAGGCCCCGTAGGCCAGTGAGCTCAAAGACTGAGCTCTAATGGACCAAAGTCACCTGCATCTCTGCTCCATGGCCTCCTGAGCTGCTGGTTGTTGTTGGTCCACTGATGTGAACAAGCACTTTGCTGTAGCAGCTCCAACACTGTTTGACCACATTCATTCAAATTCACAGTGTTTAAGGTGGCGTTTACTGTAAGTGATAAGATCCTCCTACTTAATTCAGAAATGATCCGATTCACTCGAATGAAATTGATTTAATTACAATCAAAACAAGATTACTAAAATAAAACTTATCATCCCTTATTTAGAAAATGATCTAAGAGCTGATTGGCTGAGGCTCAGGCAGGTGTGTGCTTCTCAGAAAGGCCGAGGGGCAGTTAATTCATCTGATGTGGGAGGGGTTATAGTACTGTTCATTCATCTGCCCTGTCAGTTAAAGGATTTGCCAAAATTAAAAACAAACAAAACAAATAAACAAATATTTTCTCACTTACCACTGATGTCATCTCGCCATGTGGACAGATTCAGCTTTATGTGCTGCAGATTGAGATTCTCATCTGGAAAAGGTGAATGAAGGTGAGTGGAGTTTAATGAGTGGTGCTCACAGAGCCAGAATTAGCATTCCCCCACATTACTGTGTGTGGATAATGAATATACTTTGCAGTGAACAATTTCCATTTGAAGTGCATGAAGACAGCCCTTATGTAAGTAAACTTGTCCTTTCCAAGCATTTTAAAAGGAGCACAAAAAGTCTCATCATCCTGTTAAAAGAGCATCTCAAACAGATGTCAGGTGGTAATTACGGGCTCCTGTGGCCGTGTGCAGAGGTCTCATCCTTCACCAGGCCGTGACCCCTCTTAAGGTAATGGGAGCTGATCCAGGTGCTGCTTCCATCTCCATCCCCACCATCTCTCCATGGCATTGACACGTCTCTCCAGCCTAAAAAACAATGGGCAAAACTGATGTCACTCACTTTGTTGCAGGAAATGTTGCAAAATACATTTACAAAACTGAACAGCGTTCACATTATGACTGAGAGATCTTTCCATGATGAAATTAAATACATGTGTATCACCCCTTCCAATATGTTACTCATACCTTTTTTCAATAACCACATTCATGTTTTCACTATTTCAACTCCATGGGGAAATGACACAGAAAGTTTACAGGAAAGTCATAAAACTCAATTCTTTTGAAATAGAAAACAAAAATCTGACACATCATCTCTCCCTGAGAAAATAAACAAAAAGAAAAAAAGTCGTTTATGATTTTGCATTCAAATATCAGATTGTGGGATAATAAGGTGGATATATATAAAGCAGAGTCTCTGGAGGCAGCTCTCTCTGTTGCCCCACCGCTGTCACCGTGCTCCATTCATCAGGTTTACCGGTGCGTGGGCCTCTGGGTAGGATCCATGTGGCCACCCCCTGGAGGAGGCGTGTAGTTGCTCGATACAACCGCTGGGTTTGTAACTTGACACCTGGCCGTGCGGTGCATTTGCCATCGCTTTACCCACAGAAAGCCTATTTAAAAAGGAAAGGGATGAGTCCAACGCTCCTGACTCCGTAACCCCCTCATCCAAAAGAACCCAGCTTTCTCTCTCTCTCTCCCTCTCCGGCTGCGCGGCCCTCAATCTGGATCGGCATAAATGAATGAAACACAGGGGAATATCGACAGACAACCGCACAGGAAAACTCTCTGTCAAACCAGCCTGCCAGAAGGAATTTATGTCGGGCTTGACAGGCAATTCAACATGAGTTTTTCCCTCTGGAAGTTCATCTCAAGCTTGTCAAATGTGTAAAACGGCGACCGGTGTCTTTTGCCCCCTTTGCAAAGGAGTCACGCTGTGATTAACGGATCAGGTTTTTGACTGCCAGGACAAATGAATACAAATGAATTTAGGCACCCGAAGGAGAGATTGCAGAACCTCTCATCTAGACACAAAGTAAGTCACATTTATTTATTTTTTATTTTTACTCTCACTGTATGAGTATGTGTTGTGATGAGAGGTGTGACCGGTCTGTGAGACTCTGTTAGAGACTTAGAGGAACTGTATAAAGCTCCATGTGCTTTTTACCTGTGATATGCCGGCTGGCTGTGGTCCAGCACTGCTGTCCACTGGGGACCAGTGAGGCTTTGTGTGGGCTCTGTTTGGACCGTGAGTGTCATTTGTCACCATTTGTCCCTTGTGTGACAGTTACCATCATCTTTTCTAAACTAGAGTCTATAAATCCAAATCTATTCCTCTTTTATTTCTCTATTATCCTAAACTGCACAAAAAGTCCAGGTTAATTTGTTTAGACTGTATCTGATATCCCCCCCTCTCCTCTCCTCTCTTCTCTTTGCTCCTCAGTGCACAGTCCGACTGTGATGTGCACAAAGAAAAACAGTTCATCTAAGTGTTTGGGAGTCTCTCTGGCAGACCGGTGCATGCAGACTTTGCTTGAACAGTGTTTACTAAACTGACTCATCTGATAGAGCGAGCAAAGCCAGCAGTTATTCAGACATATAAAGTTTCAGGAGAGGTTCATCAGCATCCACTCGAGCCTTTGATAGGTTTTGTTAGGATGCTTTCCATGTTTTCCTGTTTATACACTCCACAGCGTCCACAGCCCCACACACACACACACACACACACACATACACACACACCACAGGGGGGATTTTTTCTGTCAAGGTAGATGAGATTCCCAACTTTGAAGAAAAGCCTGTTATAGTTTATAGTTTGTTTGTTTATAAAATAACATTAGGATATGGCATGATTTCATCCACTTATCAATTTATTTAAGATATAGAATACAGATGTGCAAGAGTTTACAGCCCAGATTTGCACATACACTGTTGATCTGTTGTAATCCTTCGCTATAGACCTTGGTGCAGCGGCCAGATCTTGCACAATTGGAGCAGACAAGTCATTCATTCATTTATACATGTGTGCATCATCCTCACCTTTTGATTGATCCGTGGTTTTACTGGCCACTCAACATCTGGTTTAGGTTCAGATAGTGGTTGAGATAGTGGGATATACAGTCATCTGGGGAGTAAGGAAAGTCCAGACATTTGACCCAGTGTTGCACCAGTTTCTCACTGAAACAAGTCGGCCGAATAGTAACAGTCCATCTCACCTATTGTGGGATGCTGAGCAGAGACGGTGACATGTTATAAGAGAAAACACCTTGAGGGAGGTTTACTTTACTTTATAAGCTCATAAATGTCGCCACGGTTCAGCAGTAGTGCTGCAACTGCATCGCTCATTTCCAACGTTGCGTTTGGTCTTGATACAGAAATCTACCTATGAGGTGTCAGGCTGTGTGGAGCATCAGCACCACATGTCCACATGGTGTCGCCCTCTGTGTCTAACTCCTGGCTCTTTACATGCAGCTATTCATGAGCGATGTGTTGATATACTGTATTTTGACAGATTTATTCTCACACTGAGAAAACAAGAGTCTTTTTTTTTTTAAGTGAAGGAGCCAACCAGACACGTTCTGACTGGTCTAATTAATTTCAGTCGCCAGTAAAAACCCCCAAGTTGAGGGATTTATCATAATGAGTCACACACAATTTTACACTTTTCATCTCCTCCCCAGTATAAAATTCATTGGAACAAGGCTGACGAATGTGAAGTATTTGATAAACTGAGATTAATCGCTTAGAGAGAGAGGGGAGGAGGGGGGGGAAACATTCAGCAAAGGAAAGAAACAGATAATGGACATACAAGTAAACCAGTGGTCTGAAGACATACCAGTTACACTCTCCTCCTCATTAGCTTTAGTGTCTGTTCATCCCTAGGAATTTTCCACTGTGTGTGTATGTGTGTGTGTGTGTGGACTGAGGGGGCAGGATCACCTTTGGGAAATCCTTTCAGGGAATCATTGAGTTGTCCGCTCTTGTGAAAGGACACCATACTGGTTTCTCAGTGGCTTTTACTCAACCTTTGACTGGTCACTGGCCCACAGACGCACTGCTGTGTGAGCGTGTGTGTGTGTGGAGAGGGGGTCGAGAGGTTAAAATCAGAGTTTAGACATGGCTAATGCAGCCTCGTTTTAGGGCAAAGAGATAAGGACAGTGATGGAAAAAACCATCAGCAGGGAGTAAAGAAGAACCACATAACGAGAAGGAGAGAAACATAATGATCATTATCGTATAATGAGGCACAAAACACTAAAACAAACACACACATACTCTTATTTTATGTATATATTATTCTTTTAAATGAGAGGAGGAGGTGTTTTCGCTAATCAGAGTTAAAACCAGCAGAGGGTCAGTGATGCTGTCAGCAGCACAGAGCAGTATTCTTCCCCTCCTGCCATCTAAGTGTGAGTTCAGCTGCTCGCTGCACAACATATAGGTTACACTGTGCGGTTTCATGTACGACTTCGGAGGAGGTATTATTCATCGGGTCTGTATTTTGTCCACTCAGCCAGAATCCCCTGGGGGAGTCTTGTCATAGCTCACTGTTGCAGCATGAAAACCACACAGCAGACAGATGTCAGCCGCGCTGATTTTTAAATGTCCACTGTGCACAAATCCACCTCAGTTGCAACCAGAACCCCCCCACCCCCCACCACCACCACCACCACCAAAACCTGTCACAAACACTTCAAAAGCACCCCAATGAAAACCTAAACAAGCCACAGAGAATTTTTTTAATGCGAAAAGCCAATGAAAACAGCCGCCGTTGCCCGGGAAACTCGGTCCAGTTTCCACAGATGTAAACAGCCTGGGGGACAGAATGAGCGTTATTTGCTGCAGTGTAAAAAAAAAAAAAAAGGAAAAAAAAGTGCAGCATTCATGACTCATTTTCAGAAAGCGGATCTCTGCTCAGCTGATAAGAAACTGACTGAGGCTGTAACCAGCTGGACGTCTGGGAGACACACACACATACACACATGCAAACACACACACACACACACATCCTGAGTAACCACAGCCAGCTGTGTGTGGCGATGACTGTGATGAAGCTTTATTAGCAGCTAGGAGAGCAGGAGATGTGGACACCGTAAACACACATAGAAGCACGTCGCCATCACACACATACACATATGTACACACACAGGCTGATTATAATCATTCAGAGCAGTGGAGGGGAAGCAGCCACAGGTGAATATGGAGTAGGGTTGCAAAATTTTCAAAGTTGGAAACTTTTCATGGGAATTAACGGGAATATATGGGAATAAATGGGAATGAATCCGAAATTTGGTCCTAAACAGGGAACTTAGTTGGGGAAAATATATTGTAGCATAATCTTCGCTAAAACAACCAGATTTAATGCAAGTACACTTGAATATCTAGTAGTATAATATACTACTAGATATTCAAGTGTACTATGTAATGTTGCATGTGATGGAGGAATAGCATATTATGCTATTCCTCCATCACATGCAACATTCATGTTTTTGTTGTTCAGTAAAAGAACTGATTGTTCATCAGGATTTTAATTGTATTACTTTGCATGGATGTCTGCTTATGACAAAACAAAAATATTTACATTTATGTTTGGATATGATAACAGTTTGTCCAGTTAATTCCCATAAATTCCCATAATTCCCATGGAAGGTTTCCAATTTGGAATATTTCCAAAATACCCTAACTTATCTTCCTGTGCAAAGTTTCTGGAAATTTACCGGAAATTTACTGGAAATTTTCCGCCCCCTTTTGCAACCCTAATAATGGAGTAATATTTCCAAAGAGAAAGAGACAGAGAAAGAGACAGAGAAGCGACCTTTTTCATTGAGCTCACATTGTTTGCTGGGACAAGTCCTGGGTTTGAATGTGTTTACACAATAGTTACCGTCTTTTCCCACATTTATGTATTTGGAGATCTCGGCCCACGCCTGCGTCTGCCTGCTTTCTCTGTGGCCCTCCAACCACAGCTGCTATACACATTTCCTCCCCCCCCAGCCAGCCAGCCAGTGTGTGTCTATGTGTGTGTGTGTGTGTGTGTGTGTGTGTGACCATGTGTGTCTGGACGACCTCCAGCGGTAAACAGTGGCTCCCCTGCCTGTCACCAGATCTCGGTCCCCCACTGTGCTCCCGGTCCACTTGCCAATCAGTCGCCCCTTAGCTTTACTGCACACCTGGATGTGGTGAGGCTGTTGAGAGACAGGCCATTTCATTTTTTTGTTTTGTAATGTGTATGTGTCTGTGTGTACTATGTGTGTGCGCGTGCATGCACATTGGTTTTGGGAAGAACGGTTGATGGATACGTCTACTCTAGTATTTCTGCCGTACAAACCACAAGTTGAAGCTGTCTGTGTGTGTGTGTGTGTGTGTTTTGGAGAGAGGTTATCCTCTGAGTTGTAAGTGCTTTTGCAGAATCCAGTTCCCATTTGTTATTCACATGATATGTGACTGCGGCTCAGTTGCGAAGCATATGGTTTTGCTTGCGTCTGTGTTTTGATGCGATCATGTAAAAACAGCGATTGTGATACAGAAAACATCTCAGTCTGTCATGTTTTTGTGGTGTGTTGTGTTCAGGACACATGCCACAGATTAACCTAATCACATCAGCTCTGTCTTCATTAAACCAAAACTCCAGGATGCTCCTCAGCCCGACGCACTGGTACCACTTTCTAACAAGGCGCTCTTTACGAAGCTAATGGTTTTATTAAAGGTTAATAAATACTTTACAAATGCTTTCATCATTTGTTACAAGCATTAATAAAAAAAAAAAACAACTTTTGTGTTGCCAGGTTGTGAAAAATGCCTGTGTCTTATTTGATCTGTGTGACCACCTGCACAAAAATCTATTTATAAACAACTAAACTTTATTTACAGCTGTAGTCTTAGATAATTAAAGCCGCTTGATTAATGGCTTATCTTTCACTTTATGGGTTATTAGAAAGTGAGAAACCCATGAACAGAATTTAACAACCTGGCAACCCAAATTTCTGTTCGTATAAAGCATTTGTGGTAATTTGATTAATTATTTAAATGATGTATGAAAACCATTAGTCACGACTTATAAAGGGGTTTTATAAAGCGTGCCTTATTAGAAAATGGTACAGAATTATTTTAAGAGATAAACATCAGTAATTGCATGAGTCAGTGCTGCCTGTTTCTAACCTCCTCTCCTCTCTTTCCCCCAGGAGAGCCCTATTGCTCTGCACCGTTTTATATTGTACTTGTTACCTGGGACTTACACAAGTACACTCTGAAGGTAAGACATGGCAACCACTCTCAAGTCACTCCTCTTTCTTTCTTTCTTTCTTTCTTTCTTTCTTTCTTTCTTTCTTTTTTTCTCACCTCTTTCTTTTACTCTGAGAAGTTTTTACCAGTGGAAAAAACTGTAAAATATTATTGGAGCACTGGGGGGGGGGGGGGGGGGGGGGGGGGTGATTGAAGGTGGGTAGGTGGGTGTAAACTAAAGGGGGGAGGATTTAGAGTTATTCGTTGCCTGTTTGGTCATTACCCAAGCACGTAAACACATAGCTATGAGAATTGGGCCAGCGGTTGTCGTGACAACGCGCGTTGTTGAGTAAGCTAAGTCGAGTGAGCAAGGGAGCGATCATCAGATCACAGATCCGGAGCCGGCACCTCGCTACAGAATCCAATCTCCATGTGATTTACAGTGTTTAGCAGACGGGACGTAGAGGTCACCGTTGCAGACACAAGATAAACCACTTTAAATACACAACAACTACTGCTGAAGTCCCTCTCGGCAAAATATTTAGCTCATCTCAAATCTTATCCAATCCACTTCAAGTGACTACAATCAACATTTTTTATAATTTTAACACAATGGTCAGTGTTGAAACGCGCGGCCCTTGGCTTCACTTGTTTTTGGTTTTGCTCTCATAGCTTTGTTATTTGCTGCAGCAGGCGGCTGTTTACCGCCTTTATAAACCCACCAAATGCTACTCGCTGCTGGTGAACAACATGGTGCAGCATTCAAAGAACTAAAGGACCAGGTGATTCCCTCAAGAGCGGGTGGAGACCAAAACGGAGCCAAAAGAAAGTTAATGTTGGACGTGACATTCATCAAAGTGGCCAAAAAGTTGAAATCCAGATGAATGATCATGCTGCTGCTCTGTAACTGCTGGAAGAGCGGTGTAGTAGTGCAAAAGCTGATTATACAGTATGTCAGTGTAGTGTAGTGGTCACAACTTTTTTTTTTCCACTTCTCCTACAGTAAGTGGCCAAAACATCTGTTACTGCCAGTTTAATGAAGAAGGTGCAAAGGAAGGTTGTGTAGTCAAGTAACTATAAAATACAGTCTGATCGTTTTTGTCAGTCAGCCTCTGTGACCACTTTTTTACTTGACAGGCTTGGTTAAATGGAAAAAAAAGCAGCTGGTGAGGATTTGAGCCACTTTTTTTGGTACAATTTGGTGGTTTCCCCCTGATGAAAAGTTATAGTTACAGTCCAGTGAATCGGCCCCTTCTCTCCGCTCTTGTCATTTTGATTGAGACTGACAAGGCGCAGGGTTGAATAGGCCTCATGCACATAGTGACTGAAAACTGATGGCAGACAAAACCCAAATGTCAGTTCCGTTAATTACAACAAGACTGAAACCTTTTTTTTTTGTTACACTTCAAATCATTGTTCAGTGACAAAGTCAAAGTCTGTGTGGTAAAACAAAGCTGCTATGGTGATTTTACGGGCTGACTTGTTACATTTAGCCCCCAGCCATCCCACCTCTGAAATTCAGACTGGTGGTGGAAAACAACCACGGGTAAATATGTTAAATATGTATGGAGTAATATTTCTAAAGAGAAAACGAAAACTGCTTTATTTTGATCACATATTTATATGTTTCCCACATTTATGTATTCGGGATTCAGACTTCAGAAAAAGTAGGTAACTATAGGCCTACAGAAAAACCTTCCTAAATGGAAATAAATAAAATACTGGACTGTACTTCAATGACGACTGAGTTGATCTCAGCTTCTGATTTAGCTGCTTGGCATCAGTCTTCAAGTTGTAAAAATGTCTATGACCAATATGACAGTTTGAAAGAGGCTGAACTCACAGCTGCATGCGCTCTCTCTGTAGTTATAAACTCTGCAGGCGGCTCTGACGAGGTGAACGTTGAGATGCTGCCGGAGCAGGAATGCCCGTCGTCAGTGCAGCGGCGCATGCAAGCTCTGATCACCTTGTTAAGAAGAAGTGTATCCCACGGGATCTCTCAGGGTGGTGGACAGCTGGCTCAGGGCCGGACAAATGTTTGCCTAACACTCCCCTTTGGTGCATGAGCACATTGGCTAAAGCTGCTTATTGTACTGTGAGATCATTTTATTTCGGAAAACGGTCAGTTTCGGTGGTAGATTTGTGACATCACTGCAGTGGCATGGATTCAGAGGTGACATGATGCGACTGAGACAACTTAGCGATGACCTAGTGCTGAAGTTTGCAGCCAGGAATTATCCCAGCACAGGCTGACGTATCTGCTAATATACATTTTAATTTGTATAGCCCATGACATACAGTAAATAAACATTTTGATAGAATGCCCCAACTGCAAGGTGACACTTTGGCATTTCTGTTCTTCAATTCCTTACCCATACACCTGCAACATCAGCTAATTTATCAGTCAGTAGTTGCATGCAACATAGTGTAAACAACTTCCATTGTTTTGTTGTGGCTGTGAGTCTTTCCTGGATTCCCTTTCACCTCATTTCCCTTTTCCTAAAAACAAGTCTCGGGAGCAAATCCCTGTTTTTCTGTTTAATAAATTTGCAAGAAAGTTTTTCATTTTCACAAGTGCTGACTCCAAAACCAATGTTGTGGGAATACTTGTAATGTATTGCTGTGGGGATGACCTTTCCATTAAGAAATGTCATAAATGGCTCAGTGTAGACTCGTTTTGGCCAGACCGAGCGAGATCATTTGAGAGTGTTTGAATGAATCAGTGACTTCATCCCCTACAAGGGATAACATTTCAGAGCAAAGAGCCTTCGATATTCTCTCTGTCCTACTTGAGTGACTTGGCACGGAGCGAAGCTATGAGCTCCAGCCTTGTGTTAAACACAAGTCTGAGTGTGTGTGTTGTGTTCACATCCACACAGCGTGCTGTATATCTAAAACCATGTGGTTAACGTATGCACCCAGTTATAGTGCAAGTGGTATTTAAATACAGCAGTTTGCAGACAGAGGCCTGTATGTACAGAACAGATAGATGTAATGCACCCCCTGCCTCACTGCCAAGTCCTGTTGTCCTTTTCTGCAGAGGAGACCACACAGACAGGAGAGCATACTGTGTGGATGGGTACACACTCACTGAAACCCATGTAGCTCTTATTTCATCAGGCTATTTTATAAAGCCCTAATGTTTTGAAGCGAGGGAAAGTCTTACAACCCTAAAGGGCATGGAAAGACTGTAAAGAAATGGCTATGTAAGAGGACTGCTTACATTTGCATCAATTTCCACAGTGTGAAATGATTGTTTTAGATGTGTGTGGTTTTAGTATAATCTTAAATAAAATCACACAGCAGCAGTCGGTCTGTACAAGTCAGTTTTTGTTTTATATTATAAATTTTCTGCAGAAATCCTGAGTTGAGAGCTGCTTCCAGCGACTGCGGATCAGATTCCCGCTCATTTTTGAACAACTTTTCCATGCAATTAAATCCAAAGTGCCGATGCCCTGACAGTGGTCTAATGAAGCAGGCATCGTACTCTAGAAAGACAAGCATGTCATTGAAGCCCACCACGCTCTGTATGGGTTCACGAGCAACTCTGAGAACATCCCATCCGTCCTTCGTTTCCCCTCATCTTTCCCGCTTTCCGTCATCTCATCAACATTGCTTATCCACTTTTCTATGTTTTCTATACACACATCCCCATTAGGCAAGGCCCAGCGACCGCAGGTCAAAGTGAGACAATAAAGATGATTAGGGGCCTGGGTCTGAGATCACAGGTCATATGGAGAGGCGTTGGGACCACTCAGACTGAATGGCTGAAAGGCTGGAAAACTCTGCTGTGTTTCCAAACAGAGAGATGCTGTGCTGACTTGTGGTTACTGTTGTCGTGTTGTAAACGTTTAGACTGACTCCTCTGATGAGGACGGAGAGGAGCGAGGAGACAGGGAGGTCGTCTGATGATGCCGGCGATGTCCATCGGTTCATTAATCCCCTATAGCTTTAACACAAAGACGCCATGCCTTGATATCAGTGAAGCAAATACTTCCAGCACATATACTTAACATACAGTAACAAGCACTCAGATGTGCTAATTGGTGTGGAAGTAATATAGTTCTGCCATAAAATGTACATTTAGATCCTGAACTCTGCCCCTTGTGCCTCCAAATTCACAGACACATACTTGTTGGCTTTATACAGTAACGATTTCTCCTCGCCTCATATGGCCAGCTGGTTTCTAAGAGCGGATTAGGTCCTTTAGCCTGATTGTGCGTTCCTGGTACTGGATGATTTGGCCTTGACTGAGCCCCCCTCACAATTACCTCCAGCAGCCGTCATGTTTCCAACAGCACTGTGTGTGAATTTCAACGGCAAAGTCTTGTCCCGCTCCATGATTTCACATGACCTTGACTAGATATAGGAACTATGATAAAAGGATTCTCATTATTTTTACTGAATTCATACCTTGATAATCAGTATAAAAAAGCAATCCTTGTTGTATCCCTGTTGGACTTTCTATTGCACATTTCCTTTGTTTTCTATTCTCAGTGTCAAAATAAAAAAATCCATCCAAAGTTTATGGAACTCATTTAGCCTCCTCAAAGGTATACCCTCACGAGAACAAAACCCAATTCACAGACCGAAGACTGGAAGGCAAAAATTAGGTAAACAGTTGGAACCGCTGTGCTTTGGTTTGGCTTTGAAACTTTACATTATTTTGTTGTTACCCTTTGGAGCTGTTAAACTGCGGCCACATTAGACTTGCATTTTATTGTGAGCGAGTCCTTTGAGAGTCTGCAGGCGTGTGCGGTAATAAAAAATAAATACATTTAAAAAAAAGCTACAGTATATGGTGGTAGCCATTTGTTGTGTGCATGCTTGAAGCTGTTTTATGCTTCACTGCAGTCATTCAATCAAAGTTACGCCACAACTTGCTTTTCTGGGGAGACGGCGCACAAGTCTTGCAAACCGCTGACATTTGAAACTAAAGCCGCCACACCACCTCTGCAGCATCTGCCCCCTCACAGAGCCTGAGCTAACCAAGGTCACCCCACACTCCCCGACCATCAGTCTAGTTTAATGTCAGTCTGGACCTATACATGGTCATTTATTTTGGCCTACAGCTGCAGTAGACAGCCTACAGAAGCAGTTTGGCGGCCTCAAAACCCAGTGAGTTTATTATTCCTTGTATGTCATTTCTTGTTTTAACTGTTTTGTTCCCCCTTTTCTTCGCCCTGCAGCATTTGAGCTCCTTTTCTATGGAGCTACTGTTCTGTATTGGCTTACAGATGAGTCTGACATGATATGAGGCTTTGATGCCGCCATGCTTGTCGTGTGTAATGGCAAAACATGGATTGGCTCTATTTTGTTCTTGGAAAGTCATAGTAAAACTGGCACGTAAGCCGTTGTATTCAATCCAGCTGCCACTGGCAAAGATAGATAAAATATTTTTGGTGAACATCAACCGTTTCAGGAAGAGCAACTGAGTCCAGAGTGTCCTGTTAATAATTTGAAGATGTGTAACAGGTTCCTTCAGCATGATTGCTATCCTTCCTGTTGACGTGTGTTTGTAATTGTTGCTCAAGGGTCTGCATTTTTAAGTGTTACCACATCAACAAAACTGGCATTAATTCTGTCCATTTCTGGCACAAACAAAAGGAAAGGTTTCAGTCCAGATGTATCAGTGCGAAACAAATTACTCTCCTGTACCCATTCAATTGTTCTGCCACCGGTGTTTGAATTTTTTTCAACACTAAACTTCCCCTTCGTGGAGGGGCTGTGGCTCGGGTGGTTGAGCAGGTTCAACATTGATCTCTGGCTTCACGGTACAAAGCCTGGCTCCCCACAACCAAGGTGGCGTCAGGAAGGGCATCCACAATAAAAAACCTAAGCCAAATCAAACATGCAGATGGTGATCCACCAGGCCTTTAAAGTCTTTAAACTTAAAATAGATCTTTCCAGGTTTCTAAACAGAGGACATAATAGCAGGCTTTCATTTTCTCTATTGTCTAACTGCACTCTTGTGTAACCTTCACAAACAACTCTGTCATAATTACTTGCACCTCTAACATTGCTCTCTTCCCCTCTATCCAGATGTGGACATCCTCCAAAAGTTGGGGCTTAAGGGAGAGAAGCCGTCACGCTCCGTGCCAACAGGGGTCATTCCATTCAGATCAGGGATCATCCTCAACCAGCGGGCGCACATCGAGGCTCCATTGCGCTCAGTCTTCCCAGCGGCCGTCTGGTCCAACCTGGCATTGGTCTTGAGTGTACGCTCGCACCGTGTCAACAGTGCTTTCCTCTTCACCCTGCTCTCAGACCGTAAGAAGCTCCTTCTTGGTCTGCAGCTTGTACCGGGCAAACTGGTCCTTCACACGGGACCAAACACCTCAGTGGCACTGCCCTATGAGCCCCACGATGGTCAGTGGCACCAGCTGGCAGTTGGAATAAATGGACAGAGAGTGACTCTATATGCCTCCTGCGGAGAGCAGAGTGTTCATGCAGACTTTGGGTGGGACAGTGAGGAGGGACTGGCTCCAGAGCTCCAGAGCTCCTTCCTGCTGGGGCGGACAAGCCAGCAGCAAGCCTCAGCACACTTTGAAGGAGCCATCTGCCAATTTGACCTGGTCCCTTCTGCACAGGCAGCTCACAACTACTGCAGGTACATTAAGAAACAGTGCAGGGAAGCTGACACATACAGGCCTAACCTTCCTCCGTTGCTGCCAATCCTACCACGAGAAACAAACATCACGGCTACCGCTGCTACCCCGAAACGTGGTGGCCCAGAGACGGCCAGGAAGCCCACGAGGCTGAGCCTTGCCAAGAGTGTTGCCGCTGCTGCTTCAGCTGTCAGATATGTGGCCCAAACAATGAAGCCCAAACCCGGGGCCATTCCCACCCCCCTGCTGGGAACTGTGATGCCCGTCACGGTCCAGCTCGGTTTGGCCACTCCACCCATGAAGGTCAGGACCGAAACTGTCACAGCACCACTCAGGACAAGAGCACCCCCAACAAAACCACCGACCCCAAGACCCTCAACTTCTAAAGCTTCAAATCAGAAAACCTTCAAGCCCACTCCCCCAAAGCCCACTCCTCACAACGGCCCCAAAAAGACAACTGCAAGAACAGACAACAAGAAAAAACCTACTATTCCAGCCACTACCAGCACCAAACCCTCCAAGACAAAACCTGACTACGCCTTATCAGACCAAGATGCAGTTCCAAAGAAACCACAACCCACCGCAGCCAAGAAAACATCTCCCAATCCTAAAGTTACAACGTCCAAAGCCACTCCATCCAAGCCCAAAACAAACCCAGTCAAAGTTGTCCCTTCCAAACCGTCAATATCCAAAGTCAGCCCTTCGAAATCAACCATCTCCAAAACTACAACTGCTAAAACCTCCAAGCCAGTCTCCAGACAGGCCAAGCCAACGAAGCCAGTCAAAACAGCCAAGGCTCCAGTCACCCCGCCACCTACCAGACCTTCGTACAACACCGTAACACCACCTGCCACTGACGGCTTCCAAAGCTGGGACGTCCCACCTACTCAGTTCTCCCTGCTGGCTGGACCTATAGGACAGAAAGGAGACGCAGGCCCACAGGTAAGCACCTCTGGTCTGTTGGGTTGGGCTTTGAGTATTTGTGTGACTGTCCTACAAAGACTACAGAATTAGTATAAACAGTATGTTCTTGAACAGTGTTTTTGACAATTGCTACTACCTAACACCATATGCATAGATGTGGGGAAGCAGAGCACAAAAAAACATCTAAAAATAAAAGAGCAGTATGGTCTCCTTGATAATGAGCAAGATAACATGTAAAGAGACTTCAGGTGAGCCCCATATGACCTTGATATTGGTACAATAAAGTTTTTGCAAACTTCAGATGAGCAAGGAGCATGAAGGCCAAGTCTCAGCTGTTTGTGCTGGCAGTTGTGGGTGGTGAGTTTGATGGTTTATGTTAGCAAAGAGGTGAAAGAGAGCGACTACCTCTGTGAGAGACGTTCCCAGTCTGTTCTGGTCTTTGTCACCGCTGAAAGGGCCAGGGTTTTGACTCCAGTGCTCTGGGGCTAGACATAAGAGACCGCAGAGATATGTAGGTTAATGTGGCACTATTTCCTTTCCCACACAGGTTAGAAATCTTGCTTTTCTCCCTCCTGTCCTTCTTCCTGTGTGTGCACCAGAACCCTCCAGGCTGGGTGTGACGTGTCAGGTCTGACGCCTTGCCGTCTCCGCACCAGATTCCTCTGAGGGCTAGTGGAGGTCACATGGGCCTCTTTCAAAGCTGGGTCAAGGGTCAAAGCAGTCAGTAAACACCATCATTCAGCTCCGTGGTGCAGGCACAAAGGTAGTCTTGGCCTAAAGTGTATCGCGGGAAGAAAGAACACCGAAGCAGGCGGATCCATTTTCACCTTTTCCAATAGGTGTCAGTTCACACTAGAGTGAATCTCTTGGCTGTACACATGAGATCAAACCTAGCTTCACTGATCACACATTATTTTATGTGGGGCAAAAAAACCAACAAACTGTACTTGAGTTTTACTACGTTATTTCCTAAACATAATACGTTTTTTCTCAGTGTTTTGGCTGCGTTTGTGCTTCTGTTTAAAGCTGTTTGACACATGTGCCCTTACTCCATGTAGTGGGATCTAATTTGCCACTGTGGATTGCAGACTGCAGTGTGTCCAGACAGTGTTGAGTGTATCAATATAAAGTGCTGTAATCTATCATTCTTAAGAAATTGTAGGAGGATGAGTTCAGGAAGTTATCAAGTAATTTACTGAGTATTCATGCTGTTCTGAGTCAAAAAACAAGTGTTAGTTAAACCGATCTAACAGCAAACATTAAACCATGATAAATTCAGACTGGTTGGACCGACAACTTCCAGTATGCAGAATCTGAACTTGTTCTAGTCTTTGTATACATAAGTGCCAAATTGTGTGTTTGTGTGTTTTGCCAGAGTCCCGATTTAAATGCAGATCTAGGATAGGGCAGGATTTGTTAAGACTGGATGGATCATTTATCGTGAGCATGCATGCATGAAAATGTGCATGTGGGTATTTGCATGCATGTGTGTGTGCTTATGTGAGTGTGTGTGTGTCATGTAGTGCTGTGGGAGATCCCAGATGAACACAGTCACGCTTCTTTTTCAACATAGTCTGGATTTCATAATTACACATGCCATGTGTGTACTGTGTTTCCCACTGCTTACAGCAGAGTCTTGTATACACACACACTCTCTTATCCACACACACACACACACACACACAAATATGAAAGTCAGAAGCCAGTGAAAAGCATTACATTCATTGAGGTTTCGGCCACTCACTCTGCCATTCATCACTTAACTCCCCCTGCCTCAAGCATTAAAGAGTCTTCAGCTGAAGGCCACAGTAGCAACGTGATTTGGACGCTGTTGTTTTCACTGTGCTGAAGCTGCACTCTGACTGCCAGGAGAAACATGCAGCGCCGGCACAGATATGGCAGCGCTTCCCATCCGAAGCACCTTTGGCTCCTTGCTGCTGCCTTAAAAATAACTTACTGTTCCACTGCTGCACACATGAATGTATTATATATTCAGGTGTTTTTATGTGGTAGCTGAAAGTGAGAGTTGGAGCTTTTTGATTTGATTTGATTATTTTTTAATCAACACTGTCTGCAAGTAAATTTAATTTAAACCAGAACTGATTTTCATAAATTCTTGCACACTCACTCCAACCTGCCTGATTACTTCAATGTAGCCACAATTGAAGATATTTGGAACAGTTTTGTTAAAATGATGGCAATAAGAGGCTGGATATTCACACTCTGTTTCTCATCATCATGTCTTAAATCTGAAGTCTGAAATAATTTCTTTCACAAATCACAGCACAATTCTGAATGCATACTGTACCTTTAAAGGGATAGTTCAACATTTTGGCAAATTGGCCCATTGCCATAATCGCGGTAGTCATAGCAGTAGGTTCGTTACCTTTAATTGTTTTTAGAACGGCGGAGCAGAGCCGTGAGCTGCTCAGAGCTACGCTACGGAGGCTAATGGGATTTCTTGGTTTTCCTCATCAAATACACAATCCAACAACTCCAAAACGCTCTGGTGGACAAGTTGTGACCTGCACATTCACCACGCTATGAGATAATAACGGAACGTTATGAGACGGAGTTGCAAACTCTGTATTTACCTCTAAAACAACTCTGTCTCGTAACGTTCCAGTATTATCTCATAGTGTGGTGAATGTGCAGGTCACAGCTTGTCCACGACAGCGTTTTGGAGTTGTTGGATTGTGTATTTGATGAGTTTGATGAGGGAAACCAAGAAATCTCCGTAGCTTAGCTCTGAGCAGCTCGCGGCTCTGCTCCACCGTTCTGAAAATAGCTTGCACCAACAAATAAAGGTAACGAACCTACTGCTATGTCTATAGGGATTATGGCAATGGGCCAATCTGCCAAAATGTTGAACTATCCCTTTAAATTCAGATGCCAGGTATAGCACAGAGCATGTCGAGAGACTGGCTGCTCGTCTGTTTAGGGAGCTGTCAAGTCAACCAATGAATCTTCTTTGCTAATGATGGACAGGTGCAAAGAGGAAAAGACAGCAGAAATAAACAAACAAACAAGTGTAAGGAAGGAGCGCCAAACCAGGGGGTGGAAGTGTGAAGATGGACAGGGGTGTGTGTTGATGTTGACAGGTCCTCTGGCTACCACTGAGCATGCCACCTGTAACAATAGGGGTGGTCTCAACCATGGAGGTCGTGCTGCTGGAAGACATGGTGGGGGGGCCAATCACAATCATCAGAGCGATATGTACCAGATTGCAGACAGGCGTCCAGATAGCGACTATGACTACAGTAACCTTTAGACATGGTGCTGTGACGGCTGGAAGTGTTTTGAAGCTGTTTTTGAAGTTGTCCTTTTGTCTCTTAAAGTTCACAGCCTTGTGAAAATTGAGATGCGGAAACTAGTACAGAAAGGGCACAAGATTCACATGTCAGTAACTGTTGCTTTATGGTAGATGCTGCTGCTTTTTTACTGCACACTCATATCCATGTTATCTCAGGCATCGGATTTTAAAAGTGTTGTAAAATTACTGTAATTTGTTGTACAGTACAGTGAATGAAGAAGAAAGTGCAATGCACACTGCAAAAAATCAAATATCTTACCAAGAATATTTGTCTTATTTTTAGTCAAAATGTCATTTCTAGTCAAAACAAATCTCATTATACTTAAAATAAGACTCATCACATTAAAAAGCAGCTTGTTTTTTACTTTTTCCTTCTTTCAAGCATATTTTCACTTAAAATAATAAAGTTTTTCTTCCTTACTACAAGCACAAAAAACTTGCTTTCACTGGCAGATTTTTCTACTTTTTGCAAGTGAAAATGATCTAAAAACAAGTTAATTTTTAGATGATGAGTCTTATTTTAAGTGGAAAGGGATTGATTTGACTAGAAATGAGACATTTTGACAAGAAATAAGACAAATATTCTTGGAAAGATTTTGAGTTTTTGCAGTGTAGAGGATTTAACACGCATTTGCATCAGGATCCAGATCTCTCTGCGGGTAGCTCTCAGTTTGCCACAGAAGCCACGGGGGCGCTCTGTTTTCCCCCCCACCTCTCTCTCGTTTGCCTCTTTTTTGATTAAAAGAAAACGAATGAGCACGAGGCTGATAGAAAGAACCACACAGGGGGCATTGAGTGGCGCAGGAAATGACCTGTTATTTCTAGGGTTTCTACGGTTTCCTGCCACACAGCCTCAGAGCTTCCTGGTGGATAAAGCTGAACTCTCATCACCTTGAGTCACTTCAGAGAGAGAAAAGGTGTCACTTTTCTACCCTGCGGCCTATAGCTGTCCGTGGAAACAAAGGCGTTTTAATGACCCAATGGGTTTGATAGGCTGCAAGGGGGTTCCTTTGGTGTAGAATAAGATCATCTATGTTTTATATTAGCGTGCAGCACTGACCGAATGCTCTCTCTCCAGGGACTGGCAGGACCTCCAGGGAAGCCGGGCCAGCCAGGCAAGAGGGGTCCTCGGGTAAGTCTCCTCACTTGCCCTCGAGCCACATCAAACACACTTCCATTTCCAACTTCTAGAAATAAATTTGTCTGGTTGTTTAATCCCAAATTTAAAAAAAGAAATATTCCACTATGCTAATAAGTGTGTCTTTATTTAGCTTTATTGTGAGTGAGTGAGTGTGTGTGTGTTTGTTTGTGTTTTTGCTACTGCTGCTGCTGACGTATACATGTTGACCGAAAGCTCAAATGCAAACAGTCAGTAATAACCTCCCTTTGGCAGAGCAGTGACTCAGGAAAACAGACAGACAAGGACAGAGAGGACAGTATCTGTGTGTTCCAGCCTCTAAGGCAAAGTCCTGGACCGTTTTCTGTCGTTACAATAATAACCTGCCAAAGCCCGGCTCCCACATCACTTTAAATCCCGCCCATCACCCAGCTGACACACACACACACACTCACACATACTCACACACAAAGTTTTCCTATGCAGGGAGATTGACCATATTCAGCACGGGGCTGTGAGTGCTGACCTCCCACCCCTAAGCATAAACAGGAAAGCTCCTATAAAGACGGCCTTTCAAAAGGCTGCCTGTGCCACAGGATGCCTAATAAAAGCACTGTAAACAGACAGAGAACACATGGCTCCACTGGACTTTCTTCTCCTCACTGAGCTGTTGCAGCAGGCTGCACCGACACTTCATAGGAATCCCATTCTGGGCTAATGAAAGGCCTCTTTCTCCAAGGCAGTTAAATAGATATAGTCTCATTCTTGGGTCTTCTTTCAGGAATTCTCCCTCACTTCCTCAACACGATAGCGACGCGGTTTGAAGTCCAGCACTTCGGTTCCAGATTGAAATATCTCACGACGGCCTTCACATGCACTGCTGTGAAATTTAGTACAGTCATCCATGTTACTGTACCCTGGAGGTGAATCCTAATGACGTTAATGATGCCTTGACTTTTCCTCAAGCACCTCCATTAAGGCCTGACATCTGCAGTGTGGCATGAAATGTCTCGACACTGCTGTGAAACCGAGTACACACATTCACGCTCCCCTGAGGATGCATTTTAACAACTCGGATCTCCTCTCTTTTTCCTTTAGCACCATTTTTAATTTGCCTAAACTTGATGTGGCACAAAGTACAGCCTCAAAGGCATTAGCATGGGTGTAAACTGTTTGTCCTTTTTTATAATATATTTACTAGACGTCCCTGGCTCCTTGTGTTAATCACTAAGCAAACAAGTTCACAGTCAGTTCAGACAACAGAATCATCTAAATGCATCAAATATAGATTATTGATGTTTCTATTCCACATCACTCTGTGCACACATGCTGTCTATATTAGGATGAATGCGCCTCTGTCTTTGTTTTTTTGTATCCGCCTGTGTCTGAGAGACTCTTAGGCTAAAGTCTGTGATCCCCCACCTCTATAGATGTATAAGGAGGTCTTTGTCTGGCTCTAATTAAAGCTATTTAAGCCGCAGCAGCACCTCCCGTCGCGTCACTAGTAGCAGTTCTCCAGCATCAGCCTCGCTGGATTCTGCGCGATCCAAATCAAACTTACCTGGAATGAAACTTAAAGTGAGCATAACAATCTAAGCACAGGGCTGAGTGCGCTCAATCAAGCCAAGTGTTGTTGAAGTACGATTCTGAGTGGAGCTGTGTTTTTTTATAACCGAGCAGCAGATTTTCTAAAAATACACCCCATATTTAGCTTCATTCTTTCAAGAACAATTTCTCCTTTCAGGACTATCAAGACAAATTAACAGAAACACACACAAAATATTTAACATCAAATATGCACTGCAGAATGAGCCCTCCAGCTTCTCTTGGAGCTTGGACTGGTTCAGGGCAGAGAGTTATGACTCTGTGCTAAAGGGATAGTTCAACATTTTGGCAAATTGACCCATTGCCATAATCCCTATAGTTTTGGGAGTAGGTTCGTTACCTTATTGTCGGTGCAAGCTATTTTTAGAACGGCGGAGCAGAGCAGCGAGCTGCTCAGAGCTACGCTACGAAGGCTAATGGGATTTCTTGGTTTCCCTCATCAAACTCGTCAAATACACAATCCAACAACTCCAAAACACTCAGGTGGACAAGTTGTGACCTGCACATTCACCACGCTATGAGATAATAACACAACGTTTCGAGACAGAGTTGTTTTCAAGGTAAATGCAGAGACTGCTTGATGAAAAACTGCCCCTGACAGGAACGCGCATCATCGGTTTTGCATGAATTTACCTCTAAAACAACTCTGTCTCTTAACATTCTGTTATTATCTCATAGCGTGGTGAATGTGCAGGTCACAACTTGTCCACCAGAACATTTTGGAGTTGTTGGATTGTGTATTTGATGAGTTTGATGAGGGAAACCAATAAATCCCATTAGCCTCCATAGCGTAGCTCTGAGCAGCTCACGGCTCTGCTCCGCCGTTCTAAAAATAGCTTGCACCGACAACTAACGAACCTACTGCTAAGACTATAGGGATTATGTCAATGGGCCAATTTGCCAAAATGTTGAACTATCCCTTTAACCTTGGTCGAGCTTGCATGCATGTCAAACCTCCTTCTTCAGCAGTATGTATCGACCAATCACCGATCACTCGCACTGATTTACATCCTGGTGGCTTAGACGTGGCCTTTGTCAGACCAGCTGTTGAACCGCCTGTGGCATTGTCAGTGGAAGTCGTCGGTTTGCAAAGCGCAAACAATGAAAACAAGTCTCTTCAATAAAAAAGCACTTGTAAAGGCCTTTTGGTTTTGATGCCGCCTTAACGGGGGTCACTTGCAAACACGCCGCCAGTGTCTGACTCTGACCTCGCAGTCAGTGAGTTTAACCCACACACACACATGGACACATCGCTCACACAGCAAGTATACATGCCGCTAGCGCTAATCCCACGGCGTGTAGCACATATGTGACCGTGTTTATGACCTGCCTGTATAAAGACTAAAGAGTGGCGGATTATTATGGAGCTTTCCTGTAAACAAAAGCGTTTATCAAGTTTAATGGCCGCTGCTGCCATGTATGTGTGTGTGTGTGTGTGTGTGTGTCTGTTAGCAAACACAGAGACACACACTAGCAAACAGATGCACACATATGTTGTCCAAACTGGCTCATCCGGGCCAAGACGACAGTGTGGTTTCAATTTGGGAGGAGGAATCCAAGTCGATCGGTGCAATAATGAACCATCCACACCTGAACTCATGCCGCACGCTGCTAATCACCGAGGCTGCAGGCTCTCAGGTGGAAACGCATGATTGTGATCATGTGCATCTTCTTCTACGTGAAACGCTAAATACCAGCCACAGGGTTTCTTCTTTTTTTTTTTCTTTTTTTTTTTGTTGGCTGAGGAGAGGACAGTCTCTCTCTCTCTCTCTTTCTTTCTCTTTCTTTTTTCTCTCCTGACCTTCTGCAGCCTTGGATTACTGGAAGTCTGTATGATGACACACAGAGCACTCATTGAGCCCAACCGGAGCACCACCCATGAACCCTGACCTCTGATCCCACACATATGAGTGTGAGACGCCGTCGCCGCGGCAACCGCTGCCAGCCAGTACAGAAAGCTCCTATATAGCCTATAGCCTATAGCCGGTATGCCGAAGCAGCACCTCGATGTAGTCTTGTTTGTAGGTGTACACAATGATGACAACGGTGGTATAGGAGGAGGGTGTGAGAGGGGAAACGTACGGCGGATGCATCGCTGCCTGCACAATCCCGTATCTATCTATCTATCTATCTATCTATCTATCTATCTATCTATCTATCTATCTATCTATCTATCTATCTATCTATCTATCTATCTATCTATCTATCTATCTATCTATCTATCTATCTATCTATCTATCTATCTATCTATCTATCTATCTATCTATCTATCTATCTATCTATCCGAGGGGGCTGACGACGGGGGGGAACGGATTCGTCTGGAGAACCTCGCTGCATCAAAAGCGGTCTTTGTCTGGCTGAATCGCCCCATCTTTCCTCATGCTTCCCCTCCAAAACTTCCTTTTTTTTTCTCCCCCCTCTGCCACAAAGCCTCATTCCACAACATTGCTTCACCTGCACGTATAAAGTTAACTCACATCCCAGATGGACACTTCATATAGAAACCTAGAGAGCAACAACAACAACAATGAAAACGCTTTCAGATGAGCTTCTTCTCAGGTGTTGAGCTCTGCATGCGTAGGCCCAGTGTGTTGGGCTGTTTTGGTAACACCAGGGGACAGATCAGCTTTTTAAGGGCCTGTGTAATCCCTAGTATAAACTGTATACATGGATCTCTCCTCTGGAACATTACTGTAATAGTCTCCAGGACAGTAAAAGGCACAAACCACGCTCCAGTGAGTGCACCTTTTTTTTTTTTTTTTTTTTTTTGCAATCCCCCATTGGACGCTTAAATACATTTTTCAATTCCAGATTTTAAATGTTTGGTGTAAAGCTAGCTTTTAAAGTTTTCCATTGTAACTTTTTCAAACTGGCCATGGCTATTATAGGCTTTTACTGTTATTGTTGTAAATAATGCTTTGGATTACATACCTGCTGCTACTTCCCCCTTTTCATAGGCTACGTTCTGGTCACTGCATGATGTATTTAACTTTCAAAACTTTGGCCCCTTGAAGCAAATAAATTGGCCTGATTGGCTTTTCACCAGCGCCGTTTAATTCATTTACCCCATCTGCTTCTGTTATTAAGAAGTTTTACTGTAATTTATGTGGCACTGAGCTGCAAATTCTGCTCTTTTCATTCAGCAAAGGCAACCTGCGCTATTGAGACTTTAACGAACAGTGAAATATATCCTGAATCCTTAGAGGCAAAGTTGCAACTGTGTGTGTGTGTGTGTGTGTGTGTGTGTGTGTGTAGCCTATGTGTATGTGCTGACTGGGATCTTTAATTATAGAGACATCCAGCAGTTTCACATGCTCTCTTGATCTGATGTTGCTTAACCAGACATTGGCCCTTCGGCTGTAATTTGGCACAGCATCATACAGACTCTCTTTTATCTTTAATATGGGTGACTGTATATATACATTTTAACAGTTATAGGAGCTGCTGTTGAAAGTCAGACGATGTTTACAACAACGTAGCCCACTTTAAAAAAAAGGGCTTTTCTAAAATATTCAGTTTGTGGCGATGAAACCTTGGATGTGATGTCACGCACCCAGATTTAAGCATCCACCATGTGCGTATGTAGGCCTATGGTGTGAATGTAGAATTTCAAGCACAGATATTTATAATCCTGAGAGTGGGCAGCACGCATGTCACCGTAACATGAAACATTATGAGCTATCATCTGTTTAGAGTTTGACCATTTGGGTTCAGCTTGGAATGAGTATGAATTGCAGAGAGCTACCAGTATTATTACCGCAGTCGCCGCAGTAACGCCCTGCGTCGCTGTTCAGAGGTTGGCGGTTTTGCATTTGATTTGCCCTCAGCTTGTGGTGCAACCCCACCCTGGTCTTCTCTAATTAGACACCTGTTGTGAGAGAAAGGGACACGACACGGAGGCAAGAGCGCGGGGACCAAAAAAAAAAAAAAAAACGTCGGTGCCAGCCCGTGCCTGCCAGTGTACTGCCCCTAAAAAAGTGCGGTAAACCACAGGGTTAATTTTGAAGCATGTAATTCAAACATGTCTAGTTTGTTTAAGTTTATTTAAGGCAACAACAGCGTCGCTTAACACCGTCTGGGCACAGGAACTGAGTGGAGTGAACGCCAGCTGCGTACAAAATGAAAATGAAAGAGGAAAAGAGGAGTGTGGGAGGGATATAAAAATGTGTGAAACATCACAACGTAATACTGTAGATAGATAGAATATTTCATATCTTATCAAAACTTTTATTTTAGCCACTGGTCTGTTTGGAAATCCATGTTGTGAGTCACCCAGCGGAGAGATAACAGTAACCTTACACATGCTTAGCCACGTCCTGTTCATTCATGAGAGACCGTGAATCAGACATGACTGTCATCAAAGCGCCCCTTGACAGGAAGAGCAGTTACAGCTAAGAGGCATTTATGTTGTCATGTCTGCACCCGACCAAGTGTAAAACATGTCTGTTTTAAACTTTAGGGCTTTTATATTGGGCGGTCCGTCTGTAGGATAACAGACAGCTGATGTCTGGATGCTCGTACATGTTTTTGATGCTGCAGACCAGATCTCTGTCATAATGGCTTCCTGGTTTGTTTTGACTCACCTCAGTGAAACTCGCTGACCCGGCTCTTAAAGCAGTTGTGGGTCTTTTTCCGCCCTCTCTGACTCGTTCAACCCTTGACCCCCCACACGGAAAGAACCTACAGGTTTTAATATAGGTTTGAATATATGTGACATACATAAAATTGAGAACAAACCAGAGTAGACACGCACATCACACCAGCGAGGGCAGGTGCAGAGTACAAAAATAGGCAAAATAGAAAAAACAAGGGTACTCGCAACTCTGCAGGACTCAGCGTATCAATTTATTGTAGTGACGTACGTTTCGAGCAGTGAAATGTACGTCACTACATACATAAAATTGGCCATTTTCAGATATACGCAATATGCTATATGGTGCATGCAGCATATATGCACAGATAAACTGCATATAGGTTTCATATATGCGCATATATGAAACCTATATGCAGTTTATCTGTGCATATATGCGCCATATAGCATAATGTGTATATATGAAAACGGCCAATTTTATGTATGTCACATATATTCAAACTTATATTAAAACCTATAGGTTCTTTCCGTGTGGGCCAGTACAGAGCAAAATAAAAAGTGGTGGGGTTGGGGGGGTGTTGGTTCAAGGCCCAAGGGTGCCACACCATGTCGAGGGGCAGGAGTGAGGTCAGAGATCCACAGGAAAAAGTCACTCAGAGGAAGAGAAGGTGAGACAGACGGAGAGATAGTTAGATGGATGGATGTTTGGTGGTGGAGACACAGACAGACCCCGGCGTGCGTCAGTGTGACGGTTGCTGTTCAAAACCAAAAGAAAAATTTGGTGTGGATTCGTTCTCCGGCTTCCAAAAAAAAAAGGGGGTTTTGTGCTAAACCTTCCCATGGGGGGTGTGGGGGGAAAGCTGCTGGACAAGGCTCGATGGTTCACGTTACCACACATGCTGCTACTGTAGATCTCACTTTGTTTGCTTTCAGACGCTGTTGTGTTCCTTTTTCCTCACCAAACACTAGCCAACGCAGACAGAAACACACACCGGGAGAGGAATTTGCGATGTTTTGATACAGGATGATCTGCGTTACTCATTAAGATGCTTGGCAAATGAGTGTTTGTGTGCATGTGTGTGTGTGTGTGTGTGTGTGTGTGTGTGTGTGTGTGTGTGGAAAGGGGGAGGGGAGGTGGGGGGGGGCAAGCGGGATGAAGAGGGCAAGGCAACAAGGGGCAAGAAAACCACATCCATATGGTGAAGCAGCTCCACAGAGCCCCATTTTCCATAAGCTTTCTACCCCCCAACACCAACCCCAAATACCTCAACACACACACAGAGTTGATGTATAGGAAAGTAGGTTAAGGTAGCATGAAGGCTGAGGTTCTCCAGACAGTCTGCCCCCCCTTCACCCCACTTTTACCCCCTCTTTACCCCCCACTCTTTGGTCTCATTCACAGTAGCAAAGCCACAGTCTCCATCAGCTCTGTCTGCCCCCCCCCCCCCAATATGAAGACTGATTGAGATCTCCATCACCTTTTGATTATGTTTTCTTTGCTTTTTTTCCTGACTTTCCCACAGGGCCCTCCCGGTCCCCATGGAAACCCTGGCCGACCTGGTCCACCCGGGCTCAAGGTATCTAACGCAGTCTTACTCTAAAGTCATGATGATCGCAAATGAACCTTGCCCAGCGGCCACGTTGATTTTTCCACATGAAAACCGTGATGACAGGATTATGTTCTTCATGCCTCCACTGCTAATTTAATAAGAACTTTTTCGACCTTATCTTATCTTACCTTTTTTTTTTTTATATGAATGATGATCCTGTGAGTGAGTGAGTGAGGGAGGAGGATGATGCGTTTTCAGTTTTTCTCGATATCAGCTTGAATCCATAAAGAGCTATAACAGAGGTAATAGGGTTTTATGGTTTTGAGAATCAGGGCCATCTAAGTTCACAAGCAGCAGTGCAGGCGCATCTGGGACTCTGAGACGCTACAAACTCAACAGCAAGAGAAATACTGAGGAGCTGTATCACTTTAACATGTGTGCAGCAGGGGTCAGTGTGTGGAGTCCCCTCGGTATTGAAAGTTCAGGAAGGGTTTTTCAGATTCTTGGAGGTCGCTCTGTGTTGACCAAATATACTCAAAAGTGGGTGTATGTTTCTGCATTTATAGGCTTTCTTTGTGAAAAAAGGAATGGCATCTCTATATATGCGAGTGAGGAGGAGGAGTAGAGTTGTAGTTCGACACCCGGAGTGATTTATCATCAGAGCTCCAGGGAGAAAAAGACGTTACAAGTCGGAAAGTGAGAACTAACTAACACAAATAAATCTGTCTTAACTTTCCAAGTGTGAACAGGAGGCGACCAAACAAATCCTCATCATCGTATTGTGTGTGGACTGATGTATGTCTCAGTAAACACCCTTGACCTCTGCCTCTATGTGCTTAGAGTACATAGTGAGGACGGAGTGCTACCTGTATTTAAAGTGTATTATAAAAATGCCTTTACATAAATGGCAGCTGTGGTCACACTGACACCCTGACCTCCCCGGGTCACCTGAGGGGACTGTGTTTGTCGTTTGTCTCACTGATGTAATTTATACGATTCCCTCTCTTTTTGTCCCCTCTTCACATTCCTCACATTTCACCTTCACCCCGCCACCCCCAAAAACACATCTTCCCATCCTTATGGCCCTAATTCTTTCTTTATCTTCTATTATTACCCCCTCAAGAACGCAGTGACATGTTAAACAAAGATTATATGTGGCTGTATGCTAAAGGACTTCGCATTTAAAGAGAAAACAGCTTGAAGCATCTGTTGGCCTCTGGGTTAAAGGAATAATTCAACACTTATTTGCTCTGTTGCTGAGAAGCAGATGGACGACACGACACGACACCGCCGGTCTTGTGTCTTCATGAATCTCACACACTACAGTACTGGTATCTTAATTTAATTTAAAGACTGGAAAACAGAGGGGAAATAACTCTGTCCAAAATGAATAAAAGCGCCTCTAAAGCTCTCTAATTAACATGTTCGATTTCATTTGTTATATCCACACAAAAGAGTGTAAAAATGACAATTTGTGGTTTTATGTGTGGGGTGATGTGCCAGGTTATTTCTTGGCGAAGAGCTGTGACCTCCTGGAGTCTCTTGGATCTTACCCCACCCAGCCAACAGAGTAATTATTTAGCTTTATAGGTGCTAGTAAATGGATGTATTTGTGTTAGATTTTGCCAGTATTGGCTTTTGCTGCTTCCTGCATCCCTGTTTCCAGTCCTTATGCAAAGTGAAATAATTTCCCCCCAAAACTGTTCATGTAAGAGCAAGACTCGTATCACATAGCCATATCAAAGTCGTAGCATTGTCGTATGTCACACTCCTGCAGCGCCAAAGAAATCAAATAAATTCAAGAAATGCAAAAGCGTGAAAGAAACTCTACAAGGCAAGCATTTGAAAGAAACCTTTCCTCTGTAAAAAAAAAAAAAGCTTCGGTGGGAACTGAAACAGGTTTCCTTTACCTGGCAGGTGTGTGATCGTGAAGTGTTTGATGTCTCGGGGAGCACCACAATTTTTACTCTTTCATCATTAATAAATGAAACAAGGTTGTAAATAGCAGGAGTCCAGGGGGAAAAGAAAGAGTTGGGGGCTCAGTGTAATTTCCGATCCATAGCTTTGATGTGCCGAGGCCACATTATTGTTACCTGCTGACAGTGAAGCTCGTTTTATGTGTGTGTGTGTGTGACTAGAGGGGCACTGAGGCCACATAATGCTCTGCAGCTTAGAAAAGCATCTGTACCAATTTTTTTTATGTGAATTCATAAGTCACATAAATAACTCATTCTAGAGTGTGATTTATAAAGGCAAGCTTTTACAGCCTCAACCATTTCCCCCCCGTCCAAATGAAAAGTGTTAGCGAGTGAAATAATTTAGTTAATAATACGATTGTTAGTCAGTTGTCGTCAGAGATTGAAATCTTCTGAATGAGTTGGGTAATTTTCACGCATACAAAGTCCAACCTTTGTGTTTTCTCTTCTTGTCAGGGGAGAAAAGGAGACCCTGGCATCTCACCTGGGCCGGCACCTAAAGGAGAGAAGGTATTAAATCCCTCCTTTTCATACATGCTACATTAGTTTTCAACAACGTCCTTCTGTGATAGCATGTTTATGAATGCTATTTCTGCAACCAGGCAGTTTTGTTTTGCATTATTGCCATTTAAACTTTCTTTGCTCTGTTGTGTTTGCAGGGAGACTCAGGGATTCTTGGGCCGGTTGGAATGACTGGACAAGCAGGCCGAAAGGTAAGAAAACTCTCACCAAATTCCTTCTAATGACATAAAAATCGATGTTCTTAAATGCTGCATTTAACAGCTCCCATTTACCAGTTGCGGTTGTGAGTGAGCATGACGCTTACTGCAACTAACTTTGAATAGTGAGGCTATTTGTGTGGGAAAACACATTAAAAAACGAGTTAGCGTCACTGTTTCATAACCGTTAAGTGTGTTTTTGTAGCCTATTGTTTCTGTTTTGGTGCCTTTTTTTTTGTTTGTTATTGCATCTGTGTGTGTGTGTGTGTGTTTTCTGTTTGTGTGTGTGACCCAGTTCTCTCTCATCTCTCTTGCTTCTTCTTTTCTTTTCTTTTTCTTTTTTTCTGCTGTGCTCACCATTTCTTCCATCTGTGTTCACTGGATCCTCAGCAGAGGGGTCTTAACACGGAGGAAGTCTGTCATCATGAGGGATGAACGCCGAGGTTTTTATCATGAGTATAAAGAGGACGGAGATCACGCACACCAAAGTGTTAGTGCAGTAGATATTACTTAAGTCACAAGTTGAGCGATTCATGTGTGCGAGGGAGGGAAAAGTGGGACACAGGCAGCTTCTGGTAGCGGATCTTGATGCCAAGAGTTAAATCCAAGGGGGGAAAGTCTGAGATGTGAATCTGTACATGATGTGTGTGCATGCATTCCTGTGTGCTTTACATCAAGAAGAAACAAACAGCTGCTGTTGTCAAAGGGTGTATGGAAAAACTGTTGAGTAGCTAGTTTGAAAAATAGAAATAAATGCCTGAAGATTATGTGTTGCATAACTACTTAGCTTGTTAGCTTTCTAGGCTAAAAGTAAATGGTTTAACACTCCTGTTGTCCTCCTGGGTCAAGGAAGAAAGGAAGGAAGGAAGAAAGGTAGGACAAAGGGAAAGAAGTAAGTAAGAAAGGAAGGACAAAGGGAAAGATGTGTGGGGAGAAGAAAGGGGAAAAGGAAGGAAAGATAGTAGGAGGGAGGGAACAGATTGGGTCAAGTGGGTCAAAAAGGAAGGAAGAAGTAAGGACGAAGGGAAGGACGGAAGGAATGAAGGGAAAAAGGATTGTGGAAAGAAGGAAAGAAAGATGGAGGGAGGTAACAGATTCGTTCAAGGAAGGAAGAAGAGGGAAGGAAGAAGGGAAAGAAGGAAGGGAAAAGGGGAGGAAAGAAAGATGGAGGGATAGGGAACAGATCAGGTCAATTGGATCAAAAGAGGAAGGAAGAAGAAGTAAGGATGAAGGGAAGGGAGGGAGGAAGGAAGGAAGGAAGGAAGGAAGGAAGGAAGGAAGGAAGGAAGGAAGGAAGGAAGGAAGGAAGGAAGGGAAAAAGGATTGTGGAAAGAAGGAAGGGAGAAAGGAAGGATGAAGGAAGGATGGAGGGAGGGAACAGATTGGGTCTATTTGACCCAGAAGGACAACAGGAGGGTTAAATAGCTATAAGCAAAAATAGTTGAAATAGATGGATACATTTATGGATTCATGTAAGCTGAAAGTATAAATAGTTGTAATATTTATCAATATTATTGTTTTATGTGATGAAATCAAGGCATTTGGAGCCTGACATGAAGGGGGAGGAACTTCACTTCATCTGGTCGGGTGATATGAGGAGAAAAAATGTTGGGAGGCAATTAAAGTATAGAACATGATCACACCACAAAATGATGTGTCATGTGTCGCCCCCGGGTCTGAGCCAAAATCATCTGTTTCAGCTTTTCCCAAACAATCAGATGTAAACATACATGGTGGCGGGAGACGGTCTCTTGGTCTGTCTCTCTTGATCGGTGCGCACGTTTCAAACAAAGCGGAGGAATTAGTTGAATAATTGAATAAAGCAAGGGGATTGTATGCATTTCAGCAGAAGTGTAAAGTGCCTCTGCATGTACTGTATTCGCCGTCTCTCTCTCTCCCGAGCCACGGCGCTAAGTAACAGAGTGTCGGAGTCTAGTAGTTGGACGGCTGCCTCAACTTAACATATGGCTTTTGTTAGGAATCTGCTTTTCTCTGTGTGTCTCTATGTCCATTTGTATGTCTCTCTCTCTCTCTTTCACACACACTCAGCCAGAGTGGAAAATGAAAAGCTGGTGGAAAACATTCGCAGGCTTCTTTCTCTCTATAACTACATGAGTCTTGGCAGTGATTTGACGGCCTATCAGAGGGTTAGACAGTGACTATGAATCAGCTAGAGCTGCAGGTGAGAGAGAGAGAGAGTACAGGTATAAAAACCTCTGATATGAGCCACATATAATATATTAAACATAAAAACAATCAACCTGAGTCTCTGTCTCTGCAGCACGTCCACACTGAGATGAGCAGTCGATTGTCTTAATAAAGCCTGAGGTTACAGTATATAGTTGCTCATTAGGGATCTATCAGAATGACATCACGCACTTTTGTCTGGAAAACTGTTGCTATAGCAACTTCATCAACACACACAACACATGCTCTGACATCATGAGAGCATGCCACAGGTATTGGTCAATGAACCACAGACTTGATGACTGTAGAGGAAACTTGTTAAATTAACCACAAGGAGCGAGCTTCCTTTTACACAAACACACAGAGAGACGCTTATTAACCCATTTTCTTCCTGCGCCGAACAATGTACAATAACTCCTTATATATAGTTCTCAGCTGGAGCTTTACACCTTCAGTGTTAATGAGTCTAACAGGCCTTGACGTTGCAAAGGACTACGACCGGGGATGTGAGTCAATTTCCAAAGCGGTGCCGTGCTGTAGTGTAGTATAGCTCCAAACAGGATCTGTCCTTGTTCCTCCTTTGGGTTTAGCTCAGGTGGAAAGTCCCATGCAGGCGTTCCCACCGCTGCTCCAGGTTTGTCCACGGAAACGCTAAAGGCCTGGTGGTGCAGCATCATCAGTAGCCTACAATGTTGAAAAGGCGATGATTTGCTTACTTTGCAATTACATCGGGCCACCCTGAAAACACCCATGTGCTGTTTCTTCCTCTTCATACCTCTCTCTCTTTCTCGCTGTTTGACTGTTTCGCCGTGTCTTCGCATGCTTGTTGGCGCGTTCCTCTGAAGCTGTGGTTTAGGAAAACGGGACAACGGCAGCTTTTCCTCTGTTCTCTTCAGTATTTTTCCTCTCCACCTTATTCTCTGCCTCTCATGCACTCACCCAAACACACATACAGACCTTAAATCAGCCCCTCGCTTGACACTTCGACCGGGAATTCTGGAATTTGGCTCCTGGTTTTCCATGGAAAACTTTTAATGGAGAAAGCAGTGATGGTGCTGCTTTGAACGTGTGATAGGAGAGTGTGAATTTACACCGGCAGACAAGCCAAGCATGTTCCGCTCTGTACAACATTTGTTCTACCAAGCTAAAGGCTCTGAATGGCTTTTCAGTCTGGTAGGCAGGGTCAGGGAGAGGGGACACACACACACACACACACGCACACGCGAGGCCAAACCTCAACTACAAGGCCACATTACAAGCCACATGTCTCACCTTCCTTCTTCTGTGTCTATTCCCACTGCTAGCTGATCTGCCTACTCTCACTTTGTGTCTGTCTTTTCTACATCTGTCTTTCTCACTACCTCTGCTTTTTCTCCCCACCAGCCAGGAGAAGGACATACTGTCTTTTAAATACGCATTCTTACACTTTTTATCCTCCGGTTGGTTTACTTTTTCATCTTTAAAAGAGAAGTGCTTGGTCTGAGAACAGTTTGTGTTTGTATTTGTTAGCCTTTGTCTCAGTCAGTACCACTCGACTTCTTGCTTTTTGTGTGGTCTGAGCTTTGAAATGTATAGTGTTTCAAGAGGGAGTAGATTTGAAAGATTGTTTTATTTGGACCTTGATTATCTGTATGGATATCAAATTTGATTATGTCTGTATACTTTGGGTAATGTTTTCCAACACCTTTTTGTCATTTAAGTAACATATTTACATTTTGAGGTATTCGCTTGCCAAGAATTGGATGAGAAAAGCTTTGTTATGCGCGCAGCGGTAAATACTAGAAGGAGCAGAAAGTAAACGTGAACTCAGTGGTCAGTTACAGAGTCAGTCTGCAGACTAAGACGAGATGATTTGCTACATTTTGGGAAGACACAACTATTTTGTATCACATTTATGGTTTGGTCCATGTGCGCTTGAAGTGGCTGCTTGTGCATGTGCGTGTGTGTGAGTATGAGGGGTTCAAGATCAACAGTTGACACTCTGCGCAGACCACTGATTATTTTCATTGCCTCCTTTAGCACAAAGTGAGAATGTGCATTACTGCATTTGTGTTATGTAAATGTCGTAAAACGAGAGAATGAACATGAAACAGTACAGTATATTGTAATTTCCCTGCAGAAGCTAGACAGTGTATTAACCACACTGGTTTCCTTCATTTATACAAGACGGTTTATTGTAGCATTAATCTGTCTGAGGCTCCCAAAGAAGCTCCCCAAGACCTGTTCCTCTTCCAAACCAAAGTCTTTCCGTTTAGCTCCTGCCCACTGTTCAAACTAACAAATCCACATGCTCATCAGCTTTGCAATTATGGGAGAATTCAAATCAACCATCATTTTCTTTGTGTTTTTTTAACAAGAAGTACAATAAATTGTTGCTCCCTCTCCTTCCACCGTGCTTGTGGTCTTACATGATGCAGCATTCGAGGCAAACACGGCTGCTGAAATTGCGGTTTCAGGCTGCAGGGATGAGATGAGGGATGTTTTTCCGCCGGGTAGATTTCAACCAAATTGTCCGGTCATAGGTTTGTTTGTTTCGTCTGTCCCCCGCCAGCCAGACATCCGCGTGCATGGAGGGTTTATGTTCTGCATGTACATGCAACACATGCATGGAGACAGACAATTGCTCCGAGCAGTCGTCCGGCTCCGTGCTGGTGTGGAGTGATTTTGGACAAAGAGAACGAAAAAGAAAGAGAGAGGTGGAAAGATGAAAGCAGAGATTAATGAAGTGAGTGTGGGACCACGGCGCAGGCAGACAGCGGAGGAGAGTTATTCATCATCTGTGGTGTGCAGTCGTTAACAGACATGAGGCCCGAGCTGGTATGAACACCCACAAAGTTAAGTGTGCACAGAGTAGCTGGTTAGGAGTCAGCAGCAGAGTGGTTTATCATTGGCAGACACAATATGTCTTTTATTTGTTTTAGCCAAAATGCGCTTAGCATTCCCTGGGGGGCAACTCCTCAGCTTAGTGGGGGTATATGGGATGGTGGTGGTGGTGGTGGTGGAGTGGGGGGGCTTACAGGGTGCTACCGGGGAGCTGCTGTAAATGAAACACATTCTGGGGGGCTTATCTGATTGAACACACATGCTCATTAAGCAAGTGGCATTGTAAACACAGGGCCGAGCGGTGGGAACGGCCACTCTCATTAGCAGGCTCATAATGAGTGAGATAAGGCTCAGAGATGGTCTAGCTGAGGTCGAAGGGGGGGCTATGGTTAATAATACTAAGGACCCACAGTATGTGTGTGTGTATATGTCTGGATGTGTGTGTGTGTGTGTGTGTGTGTGTGGCTCGTGGACCTCACATCACAGCTTGGGAACATAAGCCGCAACACATGTTTGTACTATACGTAAGCCATGTAATAAAGATGACTGAGTACATGTATCGTTGTGTCTGAACATGGATGTGTGTGTGTGTCTGTCTGTGTGTAGTGTACAGTGTGTTTGTATGCCCCGGTGGAGGCAGTGGGGTCGATGCATCAACAGAAAAGCAGGTTATAGGGGCGAGAAAAACTAGCAGGGCACAGATTCAGCAGGTCAGTTATAGGCGAACACACAACACATTATTATTATTATTGCTGTAATAATAATAGACGGATTTACAAGTGGAAATTTTCAAAAGGTCAGACCCAGGCGCCATGTGTCTGCAAGTGCATCCATCCCTGCTCTCTCCACAACGCTGCTAACCAGCAGAGCTTTCACACACATAACGCATGTTTCTGCACGTGTTGCGCTGTCACAGCTGTGGCCTGTCAACACCTGGCGACATTGCAGTTGTGTTGAATTCGTATCATCACTCATATGTGTTTGTTTTCTGAGTGTCTCCTTCTGATAAGTCCTCCATGGCTGCTGCTTCTTAAATACAGAAAGAACGGTTGCACGTTTTAGTCTCTTTTATTCATTTTTAGTTGACATATTGCAACACAAATACACTGTTGACAGAGTTGTCATGCATATAAAAGTGCGTAACATGGAGCTTAATGCTGACAGTGGCAGTTCACAGTGCTGGTATGAGGGTGTCAGCCAGTGAGTGTGGTTGTGTAACATAATGAGTAGAGGGATGCTGCGTCCTCTTCCCCTCGCTGCAGTCAGATGACAGATCTAAAGGATGGTTTACAGGAACTCTGGGAGTCTTGGCTTGGTGCTTCGGAGCTGTGGTTTAGGAAAACAGAACAACAGGAATCTTTCCTTTCTTTTCCCCTTCTGTTTTTATTTTGTCTTTTTTTCCTCCTTCCTTTCCTCTCTCTCTCTTTCACTCTCTCAGTCTATCAAACTGTGGCCACCTTTGATTTAGTTTTTTCTCCACTCTTTGTTGGGGGTAGGAGTAGTTGCTGCAGTCAGCAGAAGTACTATGTCAGGCTGTCTTCTCCTCTGCAGGCAGAGGGAGAGACCTGCTATCTGACTCACACAGGAAGGCATTTATATCCTCAACATGCCACGATCCTGGCATGGAGCTCCCCAGCACAATTTCTCTGCGAACAGGGCCAGTGGAAAGTCTGATCCCTTGACAGGAGGGCAGATTGATTCCTTGCATATGGCACTGAACTTGTCTGTCTGCGCTGTTAGTGTTAGCATACTTTTTTTTTTTTTCTTCTTAACTTTGCACAAAACTCCATTTGTCATCCTCATACCAAGAGAGAAATCCCCCCCGTGCTTGACAGCGTTCCTCCTCATGTGTGAATTGTTTCAGAATTTGTGTGTTTTTTCTTTCACGTCTCCGTTATTTTTATTCTTCTCCAGCTCACCTCCCGTGTTTGTCTCTCGTGTTTGTCTTCCACAGGGACAGAAAGGTTACCCTGGTCCACCTGGACTCCCTGGAGAGCCTGTAAGTATCTTTCTCCATTTCATGCGCGTCGTGTTTTTTCCATGACTTTGATGCTAAATGCTGCGCCTCTGTTATTCTTCACACTCCCATTAACACCACACATGAAGAAGTCCAACAGTCCCATAGCTTTCAGCTCGTGCCAAGATGATGTAATGTTATTATATAATAAAATAATATACAGTTCCTCGCTTCTCGCCTAAAGATATTACAGATATTTGTCTGATGCATACACTTTATTTCACAAATTTGCTTTCATGAGTCTGTGTTCACCATCTAGACCCAAACTGATGACTTAATGCCTCATATTCTTACTTAATTTATTTAAAACTGCAGTCATCATCCGCTCCCTGATCACTTAACCCCTCCCTCTGTGTGTGTGTGTGTGTGTGTTTTTAGTGCGTGCACCAAGCGTGCCTGTAGGGGCAAGCGAGATTAGATTAGCCTGTTATGAAGCACTGGTGAGGACAGACATCTGGCCAAAGCGCTGAGCTAAGGCGATGCTCTCCAGGATATCAGAAAGAGATGCCAAACAGAGAGAAAATAGAGGGAAAAGAAACAGGACCAGGCCAACTAGGCCAACAGTGACACACTCACGGCCATGACACTGCAGCTTTTTGGAGGAAGTTTCCCTTTTGTCTGCTGCAGCTCTGGACCTGCCACTTGTCATTAAATGCTCAGTCTCTCTCCTGCAGCACCGATGCTGTTATTCTCAATCGTGCTTTTCATTTCTCTTGCACTTCCTTAACTCCTCGATCTGTCCCAAAACGGGGAAAAAAATCTGTTCAATGAGCTCTTTTTATTTGCTGCTACAAGTGGGAGGAGACATGATGACTGTATCTCTGCGTAGTCCGGCCCAACAGGACTATTTTAAGTGTGGAGCATCCAGCCTCATGTCCAGAGCTATTTTCAGTCCGGCTTGGGTCTTACTACTGTTGGTATTAAGGAAAAGGCCTTAGTCATGGAAAGCAGAGTGGAACATTCTCCTCATTGTCACACGGTTTATAATAATAAGTCCCCGTTTTTCCGGGGGGGTGACGTCACCACCAGTACAGGGAGTTCCCGCTCCACTCATCGTGGTGGAGAAGGAGTATACTTTTTCTCTCTGGCCATCGTGTCCTTCCACTCTGTCCATCCTTCAAACGCCCCCCTCTTTCCCACAGAGCCGCCGCCGCTGCTGCTCATCACACGCTCCGGCCTTGAGTGTGAATCACCACAGCACCAGCGTCTGAGTAATAATAAGCACAACTGTTTGGCAGAGCCGACTCTAGAGGTTCCAGCTGGTGTGTGCATAAAGTGTTGATGACTCTTTGTTACTGTAATACACCATGGGCCCTCCGTGCCAGTTAAAGGTCCAAAAAAAATCCACTTAGCCAAATTCTTGTCTGGTTTTTAACTGGCTGCATTGTGCACTATATTTATCCAAGAGAGGGAGGGAGCGGCAAGTAGAGCGAGTGGATGCAAGTCCAGAGTGTGTCAAAGGAAGTTATACATGAGCACTTGTGCCCTGCAAAGTTTGGACACAACCTGATTTTGTGTGTGTATGTGTGCGTGTGTTATGGTTACTCACACACACACACACACACACACACATACACACACACATACAGTACACACACAAACCAAGCTCCCTATAAATGTCGAAGGTCTGTAAACAGCCTACATCTGAGAAGAGTGTTAAACTTATTGCAATAAGTGCAGGTCTCTGAACAGGTATACCTGTGATTTACTGTACCGGCATAAGTATTTTTCATTTGATATTACTTTATAACTCACATTGCATCACATCCTCAGAAACTAACACCTACATTTATTGCATTATTAACAGCTTTTTTTCACCAGTTACTTAAAAACATAAAAATTTTATGGGCAATACCTGTGATCTATGTATAGAATAATGAATTTAACTACACAACAGGACATAAAGTACATAATAACCCACACGTTGCCAACTATGGTGCTGATATGCTTTATTACATAATGCATCAAAAGTAAAATGTCAATATACAACAGTAAAACCATTCACAGACTTTAACTTTCAAGTATTTTCAATTTGCTGGTAATATTTAGATACTTTGCCAATGCAGGACTTTTATTTGTGTTTGAGTAAGTTTTGCCACTGCTACAAACCATAACCACCTGCGCAGAAGAAACGTTGCAATCTCAGCATCAAACTTCTTTCCTTTACTCATCACGAACAGTTTCCATTGTGGGAAATCAACACCAATGTCTACTCTTGTCTGTTACCACGTCTTTACTTCTGCACACTAACCACTGAGCCAGAATCAGAAACAGAATCAGAAACAGAATTTATTTGTCATTGCACAACAGCACAATGAGATTAAAAGCTAAACCTTAAAGTGCAACCACACATAGAAACGAGACAGACAATAACAGTAACGCAATCAGTGCCGACATCCAGTTATTCAACAATCAACAATTTGATCTTGAGTATGCGTATGGATAAAGTGATAATAAAAATAAATAAATAAATAAATAAATAAGAGATATTATATAGCCATAGGCTGTCAGTTGCCCCGGCCCATCTCGCCACTTACACATGTACCTGTATTGCTTGTATTGTTTACATCTCACTATAACAAAGAAAAAACGCTTTGAGATCTGTAAACATTTTCATGCAACAGACAACTGTGGTCATTTATGCAAATTACTTCATATGATTATACGGTTTTACTCGTTTTGATTAATAAGTTCATCCCTTCTGCCCTGTCGTCCTCTTTGAAACTGCAGACTGGCTGTCTGTCTCTGTCTCTGTGTGTGTGTCTGTTACTGTATTTTTGATCAGCCATCCCACCTCAGCTCACTCACCCCCCCTTCTCTTCTCTCTCCCTCCTTCCTTCCTTCCTTCCTTCCCTCTTTCTCCCTCTCTCTCTCTCTCTCTCTCTTTCTTCCCTGCAGGGTGAGCAAGGTCCAGTCGGAAGCCCAGGTGCCAAAGGTTATCCTGGCAGGCAGGTGCAGTAAATCCTCTGCTGTGACTGGTACAGTTGTAGTCAGTCAGGGCCATAGTAAGGGCAGAGGGCCAAGTGGAATTAGGTTATGTTGAACAGCTGACTTGGGAGGAAAATATTTGGGTAAATACTGTGCAGAGGAATTGGAATATTTTAAAAAACAAGGTGGCCCAAGAGAACAGAAATCAAAAGCTGCAGCCTCAGACGTTAGCATGAAGCTGCACAGATGTAACTCTTATTGCATGGTGTCATTTTAATAGATTTGATAATTATACATTTTGTCACCTGTGATGTCATTAATTCACCTAATTTTGCAATATACTATATAAAGTTATAGTCCTTGGATTGCCACTATTTAATGCCATCATCACATACACACACATTCACAGTGTATTTGGACAAACTTAATTGCAGGTATAGACCAGTAAAAGTGTTGAGCTGCTAGAAATAGTTCCTCTTGTTGTGTTTTTCAGGGTTTACCAGGGCCTATAGGACCGTTGGGGCCTAAAGGCGTTCGGGTAAGTTAACTCAACTCAACTCAGGTTTGATTCTGTCACTTCTAAATAACCGACATTGGTGATTTGACAGGACCGGTCAACACGTTTAGAGGCGAGGAGGAGGTCAGCCTGACAGCTTACTGACACCTCTCACCTCGCAATATTTATAGAAGGCGACTGTAAAACACGCAGGGAAATTAGTTAAATCACGGGGTTGCAATGCACACGCTTTGGTATTTTGTGTCGTAAACCTGTTGCGTGTTGATGCAACAACATACGACGAGTATACATACATGTGTGTGTATGAAAGCAGGTCGTGCACCGGCCGCGGCATCCACCTCTGCACACATAAACACATTCATATGCACTCAGTCGACCGATGTGAGCCACTATTAATAGTATGCTAAATGAAGAAGGAGCATTTACTTGTAATGTAAACATTGTGTTACTGTATACAGACACTTACTGAAAGACCGGCTGTTGATAAGCCTCTGCATACAAACACACACCCTTTAGGTACACAAACAAAGAAACACACACACACACACACACACACTGATGGATACAAACAGTGATTTTTATGTTGCGTTCCAATAAAGGTTCTTTATCAGTTCCCCTTGGCTGCTCCGAAGCCTCCCCTGCCCCCACTGGCTGGAATTTCCTGTTTAAGCTCCGTATGAGGCCCTGCTGTGTTAAGGAGGCATTCTCTAGTCATCTCTCTCACCGAGCTGCACCTTTCCACAGATTCTTCACTCTCTTTTTGCAGGATACTCCGTATTGTGCACACACCTTAACCTTCGTCTTGTGTTAGCTTTCTACTGCCATCTATGGTGTTCGGGTCAGTTTTGACCCATGTTTTAAATCAGCTGTAAAATACACTAAAAACATTTATTTTCATCCAATTTGTTTTTCTTCTCTTGGTTACATTGTTAGGCTTCCTTATCCATGAAAATGTTGGATTTAATATTTTTTGGTGTGGGCCCCTGGGCCTTTTTCTGTCAGTATACCCCTTGACTTCAAGTTGACCTTCCTCTTGTTAGCTTTCTGATACCATATAGTGTTAGGGTCAGTTTTGACCCGAGTCTTAAATCAGCTATCATCCCATTTATTTCTCATCTCTTGGTTACATTGTTAGGCTTCCTTATCTATGAAAAGGTTGGTTTTGCACTTGTAATTTCAGTTTGAACTCTCATTATTGTTCTTATCGTTATAACCGGGTCAAAAATAACCCTAACACCACAAATATCATGATTTTAACCAGAGTATTTTAGAATTTTGTGAAAAAAAAGTTTTATTATGTTTAAATTGAGGTTCTTGACAAAGTCAAAAAGCCTTGATGCTATTAACAAATTTATTTGGTACTTGTTGTACGCATTTAAAACCTGAAAACGGGTCACTGGTGACCCGAACACCAGAGAAAAACCCTGCTCAACTCGTGCCGACCTGTGTGGCGAAGCATCTTGATTGTTCAACTGTTGTGTGTGCTGTTTGTTTGTGCCTGTTTTTTCCTCTTCGTCTGTCTGTGTGTGTGTGTGTGTCTACTCTACGCCCTCCCTCCTTCACCTCACTGTACCGACAGCCCAGTGTGAGGTCCTGGCTATCTTCAGAGATCCCTGGCGTGAGGGTATGTGCCCTTGGACTACATCGTGGAAGCCAGCACCATGCAGTCCATGGGCATATACACTTGCCTCATGGCTTGGTTCTTCATGGAAATCCAGTCCCACCCTATATCCATGCTGGACCGTCGGCTCCTGAAACCCAGCCTGATGGGAGCTGCTGTTCTTCCAGCTGTTTTTTTTTTGTTTTTTTTTACACCATCCAGATTCTCACATCCCATATTCCTCCTCTCTCCTCTTTCTCCTCTCTCCTCTCCTCTCCTCTCCTCTCCTGCAGGGTTTCATAGGAATCCCGGGGCTTTTTGGCCTGCCTGGGCCTGATGGCGAAAGAGTGAGTTCTTGTCAAATGAACATATTCCGTGGGTTATAAAACATTTTTTTACAGTGACCAGCTAATTTCAGCTAATAGCCGCTGTGAGACGATGACAACGGGCTCTCTGCTGCTATTTCATTCAGCTGTCCTGTTGTTGTTACAATGTGGGAAACGGTCCCCAGCTGTTTTTAGATGCTGCTGTGTGGGAGTGTTGATGACTCATATGATAAAAGCCCCCTCTTAGAGCCTTTGAACTGCCTGACCTCATCAAGGCCTCCTCCTTCTGTGCAGCCTCCAAAACATGGAGCGATTAGCCTACTTATGACATGCTCCAGGGGGTTGCATCAGCGTAGTAGGGGCAGACTATAATCAGGAGAACCTCCGCGGCCAGCCAGCCAGCTCGACCTCGAGATGGTTTGTACCATGGCTTCCAAGAGAAACCAGTGTTTGTTTAACATATATATGTTAGAGATGAGGCCCCACATCCCTCATAATAGGCTGGAAAAAAAATGTTGGATGGGCTGCAGTCAGCTGTTCCTCACATCTGTCGGAGCAGAAGCTGAGACAGGCTTACAGCAATGGCTTTTTAATTGTGTGTTTTGGGTTTGAATCAGTCATGCCCAAGAGCGTTGTGTTTTGCTTTTGATATGGTTTTTTTTTTTACACAGTGTCCATCTTTCTCTTCTCTTTCTTCTCTGTTTTCCTGTCCTCCTTGGATATTTTCCTTCCCCTCTCTTTTTTTCCGCTATGTTTTCCACTTCTTTACTCTCTCTACTCCGTCTCTCGCTATCTCTTTTTGATTTTCAGGGAATTCCCGGTGAACCAGGGAAGAGGGGCAAGATGGGTAGGCCGGTAAAGTTTTGTCTCAACATACTTTGCAGATAATCTTTCTAAAGTGTGATGCATTTTGCTGCCAGTGTTGAACCTTGAAAGTATCGTCTGTTGTTAATCAAAGATAGTCAAAGAAAAAAAAGCATTCAAATATTATATCCTGCCTGATTATTTTTGATTATAGCTCTAAACGCTGCAGGCTCAAACGAGGCAGTGAAATAAATTAGCATCATCATCGTAAAGTTTTATAATTCATTCTTCTGTTTCTATTTGGGTCACACTGAGAGACTTTTGGTGCAAAGACTCCCAACACCTACACATGAGAGAATTTATAAGGTCTGCATTTACGTCATTGTTTTAATCAGCTCAGTGTTTCCATGGCTGTTGGAAGGGTTAACTCCAGCCTGACTGTGGCTGTGTGGACTGTGGAGTCCCACCAGCCGCATGTCGGGGTCTTGGATGCAAAGAGAAAAAGGCTTTTGTTGGAGTAAAGGGCTTTCGGTCCCCCCCAGCATGGAGCCAAGCCATTTGGAGGAAGTCAGTCAGTTCTGTGGTGTGTGTATGTGTGTGTGTGTGTGTGTGTGTGTCAGATAGTGTTCAAAGTCAGCTTGACAGAGAGTTTCAGAAAGAGTGTGTAACCCTGAAACTCGCTGCTGAGATCATTCTGCAGCTGTTACTTATTGGCTTTTCAGTAAATAAGGCATTTATAGACCAAAAAAAGTCTAAACACACACACGCCAGTGTCAGTTTAGTGCAAGGCTTGGAGGAGTGCATCTTATTCTGTAAGCACACAAATGTTTAAAGCTATAGTTGTAATCTTGCCATGTGTGAGGCTTCGTATCACACCGCGCGTGTGACACATTTGCATTCATGTGTTTTTTTCCAGTTTGGACACAGGCCATGCAAAACTACAAGTATTTATATGGAAGTGCTGTCATAACAGTTTGGTCCTTTTCCTGCCTCTTGCACTTCCTGGATGATTTAAATGACAGAAGCAGCTCTGTTTTACAAGGCAGACAAGGAAAATAATGACGCTGTATCACCATGCATAATAATGTTTGTGCATGTTGTGACTAAAGAACAGAGAGTAGAGGAAGCAGAGGAGTCGTGTAACGTTAATGGTTTAAAAATCTGTAGAAGGCCACTTTAACTGCTTCGTCCCTCTTTAAGTGACCTGTAAACGTAGCTGGAAAACGCACAGATCGCCTTCATCACTCTCGTCTGATTTCATCCCCCTGCTGCACGGAAAATGGAAAAGCTAGTACACTTAACAAGATGATGGAGAAGGGAGAACAGAAAGAAGCACCTGAACCGCAGCCAGACATTTTAATGGCCATAACCACAGCACTCTGTCGAGGAAACACACACATACACACATACACACAACACAACACACACACAGGCTGCAGACTGTCAGCCATCTAGCAGAGAGGGTGATGGGGGAATTGATCTATGCGAAACACTGGAGCGCTTAGAAAGTTTCCAAGAGTTCTGTATTTCAACTTAACCTTTATTGACTTTTATATAACTGTTTAGTGTTGGGTTTTGTTTGTCTTTTTGAGGTTGTCTCTATCAGGTTCATCAGTTGTAACTCTTTCCCATCATCCCAGTATCCTACGGCCGACGATAACAGGGTTGTCTGAGATACATTACAGGCTTGTGTGACTCTACCTCAAAGGCTTCTTTTAAAGCGCTGTATACTTGGCAACGCTGCGGTTCCCACATTTGTCCTTAGTTTGTACGACAGTGGTGGTGACAGTTGTATGATTCATCCTTTTGGGTCACTTTCATGCTCCATTGGTTTCTGTTGTACTTGTGTTCCCCCCAGTGCGCACAATTTTCTTATAACCATAGAGCGGCCGCATGCATAATATTGACCGTACTTTGATACCTGCTCCAGAAGCCGAGCAGACGCAGAAAAAGAGCTCTTTGTTGCGCTGTACTGTACAGTTACTGCGGTGAATTATGGTTGCCTCATCATCATCGACCCAATGGGACGTGTCGGCGCACTGAGGGATTTATTGTGACTCAGATATGAAGTCAAAATGTCAAAGTTATCCAAGCTTCTCCTCAGCAAAAGAAGAAGAAGAAAAAAAACCGCTCACTTACATTTAGTCAGCAGATTTTATTTCTAAGGCGAGCCCACGATTAGAATAAATATACATGTTGTATATCTAACATCTCCACTCTGACTAAAATAACTGACATTTTCAGGAGGTTTCTCAGTAATTAGCATTTTGAAACAATGTGTGGAGGCCAGAGTAGCAGAACCTAGACATTAGGAGTGTTTCTCGGTTTAAAGTGCACTCGTGCTTTGTGCAGATGCGGTTTCTCTCTCTGCAGCACCACCAGCTGTTAGCATAGCTCAGATTAGCATCCCCATTTACTGCTAAATGGACAGAATAATTGCTTGGCTGCTTGTTGCACTTAAACAGTGTACTCGCCCTGAGTAACAGCTGGCAGCCCAAACCCCTACAGCTGATAGATTTAATGCTTATAATGATGCCATTATGTCCTTATTTTTGAACATATTTCAGATTACATTATGTGCAACGTTATATTTGACTCAATGAAATCGTTGAAATTGCTCTGCAATTACCGTAGCACCACCCTGGGGTTTTTTCACCAGTCAGCGATATTTGAGAAATGTGCTCTGTAAATTTGACTCCGTGGTTAAAGACATAATGATTTTCTCTACGTTTGCACGAGTGGCACTGACCGAGCACGAACACACCCTTGTTTAATGAAAGGGCCTTTTTTTTGTTTTATTTCACAATGAGTTTCTTTAATTCTCTGACTGAGGAACCTTTTTTTTATTGTGGCACTTTTTTTACACAACCAAAATTAGCATTACATTTTACTATGTAGTATGGGTAGTATTTCATAATAGCATATCACTTCTTTTATGTTTGAGGAGTTGCTTGAATGGATGAATGCACAGAAAATGATCAATCAAATGTGTTGTTCCTTTCATCTTTGCAGCGTCTTTTTTTAATGTCAAACTTTAAGTTTGATGTTTTGGTTCAGTAAAAAATGATCTTATAGCATTGTCAGGTTGCTGTTTTCAGCTAAAAGGCCCTTTAACCCACTGGCGTCTACCTGCAGACAGACCTGAGACAGTTAGGAACCAGTAGCTAAAGACCCATATGCAGTGTTTCTCTGAGGAGTCAAGATTAAAAAAACAGAATGAAATAAGTGTTAATAAGGAGTTATATTTGTCAGGTGTCCAGATGCACAACTCCAAATGAATAATAACATAATAAAATGTGGTAAAATATTACAGTTCAGGTTTAATAAAGCAGACAGTACTTACTCAAAACCTTAATCCAAATTTATTGTCTTTTTGATTTTGATTGTGGCTGTTTATGTGCATCCGAACATAAAAGCTCCTCTGTCTGTCCTCAGGGGTTTCCAGGGGACTTTGGGGAGAGAGGACCACCTGGACAAGATGGAGAGCCAGTATGTCACACACACACACACACACACACACACACACACACACACACATCCCGACCACATACACACACATAAACTGAGAGTGGTGGTTTCACTCACTCTCACTTACACACACAGAGACACACACACACACACACACACTCTCCCCTGGTGTTTTAGTACTGTGACATCTTGGCAGTGCTGCTGGGTAAATCATCTGACAGCCCAGCAGTTTGCCTCTGTTTTTCTGTTTTATTTGAAGTTTTTGAAGTTTTTTTTTTTTTTTTTTTTGCTCTGGACAAGTTTTATTGCCGTATTTCATTTCATCTCATCCCTTTCCTCTGTTGTAGATAATTTTACTTGGCACTCGTTTTCCAAACCTGCAGAGGGCCTATTAACAGAGACAGGGCAAGTTTAGCTGGTTGCTGCTTCCAAATGCAACCTTTTCCACTCACTACTGTAAACTAACGACCAACACACACATACATACACACACACACAGAGAAGGTGATATCCAAGAATAGTAAATGATGTAATAGGATGTCGATGAGTAATTACTCTCCATTCAGAAACGACAGGTCAGCAAACACTGTCGTCCGTTTGCCTGTTTCTGTGCATATGGAAGACATCGCATTATTTGATTTGAGCGTTTTCACTGTTTTGAGATGTTCGCTGCCGTTCTTTCACACATAACACTTCATCAGACAGTGGAAAGCTGTAAAACAAAAACATAAACACATCATCAAGACGCTCTTTAACGCACTGACAAATACATAATAACCATAAAGCACATTGGTGTCTGTAAAAACACCACAGGCAACTAAACACCTAATGAATCCTCTCATAGCCCTGCTGCGTTTATTTTTCCTCAGTGTATATAATGCCTCATCCTTGTAAGTGTGAAATACACATTAGATATTTCCATAGTATGTGAATAATCTCTGCAACGTCTCTATGAAATCTAAGATGATGGACTATAAAATAAGATGAGACAAACTCCTACATACCCAGACTGGAAAATGACTTAATTACCGACCAAAACTGTCTGAAACGTAAGAGGGAAAGGTGTCTGAGAGAAAGGAAGCTCCACTGTCACGGTGTTGAGATAATATGATCTTTTTTTCTTTCTTTTTTATCAGGTGTTTTCAACTGTGCCTTGTGTGAATCTGTACAGAAGTGGTTGTTAATATAGTACTGTATGTTGGCATGCCAGACTAACTTTAGCTGGCATTGATGTCATCATTCATTTTGCAGGTATGAATTATTATTATTAAGCTCATTGAAAAATCAGGAGTCACTACGTAGAATACAGCCTCTTAAAACCATGAATGTTTGCACCAGTTCCTCTGGTTGCTGATGTTAAAGGGATAGTTCAACATTTTGGCAAATTGGCCCATTGCCATAATCCCTATAGTCATAGCAGTATAGGTTTGTTACCTTTAATTGTCGGTGCAAGCTATTTTTAGAACGGCGGAGCAGAGCCGCGAGCTGCTCAGAGCTACGCTACGGAGGCTCATGGGATTTCTTGGTTTCCCTCATCAAACTCATCAAATACACAATCCAACAACTCCAAAACGCTCTGGTGGACAAGTTGTGACCTGCACATTCACCACGCTATGAGATAATAACGGAACGTTACAGAGTTGTTTTAGAGTTAAAGGCAGAGACTGCTTGCCGAAAAACGTATCGCGCATCAGCGGTTTTGCATGAATTTACCTCGAAAACAACTCTGTCTGGTAACGTTCTGTTATTATCTCATAGCGTGGTGAATGTGCAGGTCACAACTTGTCCACCAGAGCGTTTTTGAGTTGTTGGATTGTGTATTTGACGAGTCTCCGTAGCGTAGCTCTGAGCAGCTCGTGGCTCTGCTCCGCCGTTCTAAAAACAGCTTGCACCGACAAAAGGTAACGAACCTACTCCTAAAACTATAGGGATTATGGCAATGGGCCAATTTGCCAAAATGTTGAACTATCCCTTTAAAATATTTCATAGGATAAGTAAAAGTTTTTACCATCTGTTGTTGCCCAGTGAAGAGATGAGGAGGTTGTATCTATCTGTCCTTTTCTGAGGAAGAATAAACCTGCAGTTTTGAAAAAGCCACTATGGGGCGATGGGCTCACATCCCCCTCCAGCTTCACCTCACACACACACACACACACACACACACACGTGCACACAGCCCCCTCTCATAAGCTGCGATGAACACTGAGCCACTCTTCTGAGCATGTTTGTTTAAAAAAGAGCCAATAACCCCAGAAACTTGCTCCTTCTCCCGCTCCCTTCATCTCACTCACTCTCTCTCTCTCTCCTCCTCTCTTGACTAGGGTGACCTGGGAGCCCCCGGTCCAAACGGAGTTCATGGACTTATTGTGAGTAGTAGTTTGTGTGTTTTTAAGTGTGTAGTCTAGTCTGCGTGCTTTCCCCCAGTTTAAACATTGTGTTTTCCCAGACACTTATACCATAAATACATAGCTATAAAGAGTGTGTTTAAATGAAACGTTATATGCCTGCTTAATTGAAAAAAGACTCTCAATTAGCTCTCATCATAATTCACACACTGCCTGCTGTCGCTTTGATGGAAAACTAACCACTCTCCGCAGGTTTCTCACCGCCACGCTCATATTTAAAACAGCGAAAGTGGATGGGTTTTTGGAATCCAAGATGGAGGAGATAGTTATTTTTTGCCCGTAAAGCCTGAATTATGCAGTTTGTCCCTCTCATTTCCTCTGCAGACAAACAAGACCACTGTTGGATCAATCGCACAGCTCTTAACCAGGCATCCTGTTTGCCTCCTCAATCTGTCTCTTATTAACTATTTTTGAACAGGAACCACTCCCCCTCCCCCTTTGCCCACCTATCACCTTGCCCTCCACGCCTGCCTGCCCCCCCCCGACAGCCACATAATTGTGTCTGATTATAATGTCTCCCTGGTTTCTCTTGTCGTGTCCTGTCTTCACCCATCGCTGCTGCTCCTCCCCGTCTATTCTAGGCCACCGGTGGTGGTAGTAGGCCTGTAATTGGAGGACTGTCTGATTACAGCTCTGCTCGGCGCTCCGCGTCCCTCTGCATCCATCTGACCTGACAGTATAATGTACAGTACACACAGCAGCAGCAGCAGCACTGAGCTGCACTTCAAAGATATAAATATACAAGCGCCCTCTTCTGAGGACTGCAGACCTCAACTCTGTGTGAAGGCAGGCCAGTGTTGAAGAGGGGAAAGTGTTAACATGTTGACGACTTGCTCTGGCTCAGACTTCCACATCTTAGCGGAAAAAGGAAACGGGAGTATTTCTGTGAAACAGGAGCAATACCATTTCTTTTTATTTAATTATGTCTCTCTGACTTTCCTAATTTCTTTCCCCCTTGCTCATTGTGAAATATCTTTCCTCTGCCATATACACACACACACCATCTTTCCATGTGTGTGCTTGGTTGAAACGGTCGCACTACTAGCACTGGCCAGGAATTGACCCCAGATCCAACCTGTTGCAGGCATGAATAGCAATCCACAAATGTGAATTCAATCAACATTGGTACAATATATTGTGCACCTTCATGCATTTCTGCGTTTTGGACAAGTGCACAGGAAAAATTGACAGGGACAGTTAAGTATCAGTGGGCCCTCTAGAGGTCTGCAGAGGTCTTAGAGGACAAGGACTCCAATAGGCTCCTCAATAAAACTGTGTAAGATTTTCCCATCTGAAGACCTGAAGATCCTTTTCATCCACTTTTACTCCCAACACCATATTAAGTGGCCTGTTATGACGGTAATCCCGGGCCGTGTAAAGCCTGCTACGAAAACATCCTCTGTACACACGTGCAGATACTACAGAATTCAAAGAGAGAGACAAATATTTAATGCGCTGAGCCAAGGCCACCCTGTAGGTCTTCGTAAGCAGAAAATGCAAAAGCTGCAAAGAATGAAAATAAGATCAGTACCAGAGCAGCCTGCAATGTTTCTCTGTGGAGACGAACAGGGCTGAACATGAACTTTCACACGCATGAGTCTTTAATCGACACGCTTAATAAACTATAGAAATATCTCCTCTCCTCTTCATGACTACAGTCTTCTGCGCTGTTTTGGTGCTGCAGCGTTTTTTCACTATAGCACAATCTTGGCTTCCGACTGCATGAACTATTCCTTTTCTCCCAAAGTGGGGCCGTATATTATCATCTATTGTTTTGCAGCGTGGCAGCTGTATGGACGATCATGAAGCAAGACAATGACACTTCTTCTTTATAGTAATAGATTCCAGTGTGAGCAGAAATGTACTCAATGTGTTTGTGTGTGTGTTTTTGTTAACATAGTTTGTTTGTTGACAGTCAGTGCTGTGAGCCATGTGTTTATCAGCGCGTTATGCATATGATATCACTAAAAATGAATATTTTTCTTATTTGTCCCCTCTCCTTGGCTTCAGGGTGATATGGGACCTTTGGGAGAGATGGGCCTTCCAGGACCTAATGGACTGAAGGTAATCTCACATGCACACAGATGGAAGCGGTTTCCTTCACTCTCTCATCTCGCATTGTCTTGTTTGGACCGCCTTTAGTTGTTGTATGCATGATATAAAACATAGAGAATGGTGAAGAAGCAGTTGTGACAAGTTGGTGGCTAATGATATTCAGGAATATCTGCTGGGCACAAAAGAGAGGAGTTGTTTACTCACACATCTGTTGGTGCTTGTTCCAGGGGGTGCCCGGAAATCAAGGAGAACCAGGACTGAAAGGTGATAAGGTGATCTGAATATTCCTGTTATTGGCCTGGTTTTGAGCAGCATGTGATGGATATGTACTCATTTGCACCCCATTGTAATCTTCTCTGTTCTGCTTTTAGACATAGAGCAATAGAGCCTGCTTTCTTTAGATCCCACTTGAAGTTACATCAATACAAACATCTGATGGTTGTTAGTACATACTGTATCACGCTGTATCATAACGCATACGACATTGTCCATTGAATGATATGTCAAAGGCGATTGGTTGTATTAATATCTGTCCGTTCAGTGTGAAGCTGAAGCCAGCAGCCTCAGCCTTGGTTATCATCAAGACTAGAAACAAAGAGGAAACAGCCAACCTGGCTACACTATCTGTTTCTAGTCCTAATGCTAAACTAAGCTGATGGCTCCAGCTACAGTACATAGTGACTGTTTACATATGACAGTATTGATCTCTTCATCTAATTCTTAGCAAGAAAGTAGTGTATTAACAGTGTATTTCTCTTTATGTAGGCATATGCCATAAAACAAAACAAAAAAAACTTTAAGTTTGAGGCACTTTGTGCAGTGTTGCTATAAATAAGAAGAAAAGATCACAGTTTTTGTGTATCTGAGATCCCCATGCTTCCCGACTTACAACGTTAACAAAGCAGCGAGTCGAGAGCTGTGGGAACAGCTTGAACGGTTCTGCAACAGTATGTGAAGACACTTGCAGATTTAAGCCTCATCATTTGTTGAAGTTTGTTGATGTTTCTCCTGATAAAATTAGAATAACACATGAAACAATAATGGAGACTGAAGGAGATGAGAGCATAAATGACCTTCTTCAGATGCGCAAATGACAGGAAGGGTCTGACACCTCAACACTTTATTTCCTTGAGCTTCTAATGTACGAACAAAAAGGAGAAAAGATTTCAACAAAATGAAATTATAGCCTACATTTTCCCATTATAACTAACCTGTTGAACTCTGGCTTATTAAGACAGCCTGACACTGCAGGAAGATGTTGGCTCATGCAGTGAGCTAGATTCATTGTGTTAATGTTGATAATGTACACACCGGTAATTAGTGTTGTCTGTTGAAAAAGCTGAATGTGATTGACCAAGTGGAAAATTACCATTCCCCCTAATGTTGTTCATTCCTCTTTCTTCCATCCATCTTCCTGCTTCTGTTCGTCTGCTCCGATCTCCGTCAGGGTGACGTTGGGATTCCTGGAGAGCAAGGGGAGATGGGGTACAAAGGAGACAAGGTAGATTCCCCGCTGCAACACATTTGTACACATTATAAAAGCTTGCATATCTGCCCCCACCTCCCCTACATCAGCCCCCGCCCTGCACGCTGTGTCTCCAGCACAGACACGCAGCCTTTTGTTGCAGAACTGTGTCTTTGCAAAATTACTTAGCCAGATGTGTGCTGTCCAGCTTATGGAAATTCTTATGTAAACCCTCCTCATTTGTCTGAGTGTAAGCAAAATCTAATCCTTTTAGCATCATAGAACAGAGTGGCCCCAAGAGATAACAGAAATACTGAGCAGAGTCATGCATGTCTAATGTCTGCCTCTCTAGAAAAGAAATCAGAGTTCTGTTTTTTGCCTCTGAAAACTTTTCTGAGAGTCCGTCTCGGTTTTTTAATGTGTTGTGTTTGTATTGGACAGGGCATTCAGGGGGCTCCAGGGTTACCAGGCATTCGTGGGAAACCAGGACTTCAGGTTAGTTCTGGCTTCAATGACCACGAATCCATCAAAATGTTGAAATGTGGACTAATTTGCCTTTCATCGACTGGAATAGGTTGACATGGAAATGTGTGCGTTTGCATTTTTTTTTTTTTTTTTTAAAGGTTAGATCAGGTGATTGACAACAACAACCACATATTTGAGCTTTTGATATAAGACTGCGGCCAGCAGGAAGTTAGCTTAGCTTAGCATTAAGACTGAGAACAGAGGAAACAGCTAGCCTGGCTCTGGCCAAAGGTAACATTTAGCATGTTTGTTTAATTCGCAGTCATTTCCTAAAGCTTTGTTATTACCCCAGGAGGTTGCATATTAGAGACTCCAGGAAATAACTACTCCTAGCAAGGCTAAGCTAGGATAACTGGCTACTGGCTATAGTCTTATATTGGTTGGACAGAATTATATGTGCATGGATTGGTAAAGCAAATCAGTCAATTTCCTAAATTATCTGTTAACTGTTCCCTTAAAATATTCCTCATGTTGTTATTTGTATTTGCTCCAGGGCAAGCTGGGAGAGAGAGGCCCTGATGGTGCACCTGGACCTCCAGGCCCTGAGGTTTGTACTCACAGTGTTTACCACAATGAATACGTGCAAACCACGTTTTAAAGGGACAATAGTAATCTTTCATTTTCGGATCATGACAGGGTTTCCCTGGTGACATGGGACCACCGGGAGACAACGGCCTTGAAGGACCAAAGGTGAGAGAATCTATCATCTTGTCTTGCCCATCACTTAGCGAATGTTTCAACACCTAAAAACAGAATAAGATTTTACAGCCCGGCCAGCAGCTCTGTGCAGGGTCTTTGCAGGCCAACCTCTGTTAACTAGTACAAAAATAGCTAAAGTTGATGCGAATGTCATTAGTGTTGCAGGTGTTTGGTCATAAACCAAAGTAGCCATTTGGCGCGATGTGAAATGTCAGATAATCACCAAAGCTATTAAGATTCATGCTCCTGGAAACATGAAAAAGACTGTACAACGTAATCCCTCCAATAGATGTTCAGCTATTGCAGTCTGGGCCAAAGTGGTGAACCAACTGGAACAATAATCAATAGAACAATATTGCTTTCAAATTCAAATTCAAATTTTATTTATTTATATGGCACCTTTTATGCTAAAAGCAGCAACACAAACACAAAGTGCCTCACAGAGGCTAAAAACAACAAAGAAAAGAAAGAGAACAAAACAAAAAAAAGAAGAAAGAAACAACCCCAACCCCAAACCCCCCCTCCACCCGCAAATACACAAGCCATGCCACTACTGTAGCTAAAAACATATGTGTAAATAACACTGCAGTTACCTTTACTCATTAGCATTCACATGACTGCTTGTTTCCCATCCAGGGAAAGCTAGGGGCCAGAGGTTTACCGGGGCCTCGAGGGTTGCCTGGCTTGGAGGTAAGACTATCGGACACTGCCCACATCAGAACGACCGTAAAGTGCCAAAAGGCATTAAAAGTTTTACGGCACAAGCCTTTTTCTCTTTGCTGAGGCCCGCTTTATGTCCCCAAACATAATTCATGCTAAGATCAATGTCTTGTGTTTCCAGGGAGACGAGGGCCCGATCGGACCACCGGGCCCAACAGGACTGGAGGTGAGTTATTAGACAAACACCTGGTGTTGCCTTGCTGGTGGGAGATAACAAGGATCGCTGTGAATTTTAACTTAGGCAGCACAGACCCGAGGGCCCTCTTAATTCCTGCTTGTTGGCCTCACACCAGGAGAACATATGAAAGAATATAACGCGCGTGTATGTGTGTGTGTGCGTGTGTGCGTGTAGTCACAGAGAAACATTCAAGTCCGTGCGTCTGGGTGGCCACATGAGTTTGCACGTTTGTTTAAAGCATATCCCATGCAAAACAATCAAACCATCCATCATGTGCATTGTTGTGGTTTCATTCATCCCTCTTATATCTGTGGTAAATGTTTCTTCAAAGAGACGGAGAGAAGCTGCAAAAACACAACAGCAGCGTGAAGCTAACTGCATGTGCACGCTTGACAGTAAAAACCTACTAATTCGGGGCCTTGTAGTTGTTAACACATGCGCGGTGTGAGCCGCCTCGTCTGCAGAGAAAGCCCATTAAGATGGGACGGCATTGGATGAGTAATGAGATCAATACATGGCTGTGGTCTAAATGTGTAACTTAAAGCCACAAGCACTTGTACAGTAGGTTGTATCATTTGATTTCTTCACTTGAAGAAGCACAAACAAACATTAGACAGTACATGTAATCAAGTATAGCAAGCAAGCAGTGGGGCTGTACATACTTTCCATCTCTGGCAAATGGAGAACATACAAAACAAAACAAAAAATAATAAGATATAATAAATATAAACAAAACAAAACAGCAAAAAAGCATAGATAAATAGATAATTAATATGGTAAAGTATCACTTAAACAAAGGAAAGACACCTAACCTAACTTTTGTTTTATCCAACTATAGTAACAAAATTAGTTTAAACATGGATGGACGACAAACATAATATTTAGGAAGGTATTTTTCTCTAAGATATGCGATACATGTATTCTTGCACTCAAACGTCATCACCGTCATCGCAAAGGTCACATAACCTCTGACTTCTATCAAGTCCTTTATACTTTCCAATAACTTTTGGTTACTCTGAAGTGGCAAATGGCCTGTCTAATACTTTTGGTTTGGACACAATAAATACTTTTCTAGTTTGAACTCTTGTTTCTCATCCATCCCAACATTTGTTGTACCGCAGTGAGAGTTAAACTGAAATGTATTTGTAGTAAAGAGTTGAACACTGCTATAGGAGTTATATAGTTCTATTGGAGGGAAGTTGTAGATGTGTATATTTGGAGTATTGTAGATGTTGTTATAGCCTATCTCTGGATGATTGACCTCTCATAACAAAGGGGCTGCATGCAATCCCTGCCCGTGGCCACCAGGGGGTGATAACCGCTGTCACCGTGTTTATAGGTGGTAAAGATTTGCAGCTGCAGTAAAACTGCAGAAGATATGAATGAGCTTCTGCAGAAATGGAAGATTTGTTGACTTTTATTTTGTCATATTCTTTATTGATGATTATTTGTTCTCTATAGCAGATGCTACCTGTCTCTCTTCACCAAGTTTGCCTTTCACTTCTTTCTTTTGCTCTTACTACTCCCAGACAGTCATCCTGAACTTTATTTCACCCACTCACTCTCCCACCCACTCATTCTCTGACCCCTCTCTCTCTCTCTCTCTCTCTCTCTCTCTCTCCTCCATCTGAGGGGAAGTGGTGTACGACTCCTGCAGGAGCTGTGATTGATCTCTGGCCAGGTGCCACAGGTCCGCCCACTCCTCCACCTCCTCGTCCACCATCCTCAGCCAGCTGTCTTTTAGCTGTTTTCACTGCTCCTCTCGGAATGACAACCTCTCTTTCCTTCACTCTCCCTCTCTCCCACCGTCTCCCACACACACACACACACACACACACACACACCTTCCTTCTCCACTGCTCCTCGTTGTTGTTGTTTCTCTCCTTCCTGCTTGCTTTGGTTAATGTGGTCAGTCAGTCACCGACATAAATCTGAATCAGGTGATAAGAAGTCACAAATCCTGGATAGCTCGTATTAATTCTCATGTTACTAGAAAAATCTGCTTTTACTGTGTGTTTCTGAGTGAAATACAGTGTCAGCCTGTACTGTGTGTATGTGTATGTGTATGTGTGTGTGTGTGTGTGTGTGTGTGTGTGTGTGTGTGTGTTACGCAAGCTGCCAAACTTTCTGGGGTAAAAACTGTGGAACTGTTGAGTCACTCACTCTTTAGGAGTTTGGCTTCGACATTTCTGACCTAGAGTTATTGCTGGTAAAAACACTCTTAGCCCCCCTCTTAACCCCGGGAATTACTGTCTGTGCAATAGGAACATTATAGTCGTGCACTTTTCGCAGCGCTGCCAAAATGTACTGTCAGTGTTACCTGTACACGGCCATTACATACTTTAGTGACATGTAGAGTAAGCTGCAGCAGCTGCGCACATCTCTTCTCAGCTCTTTCCTCAAACTGTCATTCCATAGGAAGCTGATCCTTCACAGTGACAGAGTTGAGAGTCGGGGTTTTGGATTTTAATGATGCATTGACTGGCAAGTGGATGTCTCTTATCCACTATTCATCATTCTGTGTTTATGTTCCTGTTTCAGGGCAGAATGGGCAGAAAAGGATTTCCTGGGAAGGTTGGGCCAGAGGGAGTGAAGGTGACTAAAGACAATATGCACACATGATTAATCCTTTTTCTTTCTTTTTCCCCCTTCAAAATATGAGAAAAAATGAATTAACTTTGTAAACAAATGACTAGTAATGTATTCCTTTCTGCAGGGGGAGACTGGTATCACAGGAAAAGTTGGAACCATGGGAGAAAGAGTAAGAAATTCTGACATTGCCGCTTCCTGTATGGGAATAATTGCACTTTTTCCAAACCGGCGTGTATGCAAATATCTACCCACTCCTCCATCCAACATTGAGCCTCTGTATTTCAGGGCTTGGTGGGTTTCATCGGACCTGTGGGAGAGGAAGGGCTGGCAGGAGAGAAGGTATTTCGTTGTTCCATTCTTGTAAAATCATTTTCGAAAAGGTTATTGGTCTTTGAAGACTCAATGCTATGTTTGTATTGTTAGGGGGATCGAGGGGAGATGGGCCTTCCCGGACCACCTGGAGAAAAGGGATCAACGGTAAGAATATAATAAGGACGACAGCACAGCACGCAGGGATTTCAGCTTGATAAAAAGAATACATTTGAGAGGGATAAAATATGAGATTCTGGGTGTGGCGATATTAAAAAAAAATCTTTAAAAATGGCCATCTTAAGCTAAACTGCGTGTCCTATTCCCATGGGAATTTACTGATGTGAGGTGTTATGTCAGTGCAGCAGAAATATGCCAAAAGTGAAAGGAAAGGGCACCAGAAAAGAGGGCGATTTACAACCATGTTTTCTAAGCAGTTGGTTTGGCAGGAAGCCTTTTAGCTGGGAAAAGTCATCATCACTGCTTTAAACAAAGGATGAAACTGTTTAAATGGATCACTTACAATGATTTACCTCCCGGACAGAAGTTAATGGCCACAGTAGGCGCTGACCCTTCATGCTACTGGGATTAAAGGTATGAGGGAAAGCAAGAAAGCAAGAAAAAGAAAGAGGATGTTCCACTTTCATCCATTCATATGGGCCCTGAGTTTCATAAGACACCTCCTGACACACTTACCCTGCTCTTTCAAACAGAGCTAGTGGCTCCGTTTGACGTCGTCAAGGCTTTATCTGATATGGCCTGTCTCATATATATATGACTGGCTGCAGTGGATAAGAATTTAGTCATCATTCTTGCTGATACAGAGAGAAGTTTCCTGCTGGCTGACGGCCGGCTTGGATGTCTCTGAGGACTTAACCACACACACATACAGTACACACTCGCTCACATACACACACACACACACACACACTTATAAGGAAGTTCTCTGTTGGCCTATTCTCTCAGCTGCAAAACAGAAACAGACCCTCTGGAAAAGACTGCATCATACAAACTAGAGTGGGGAGCTGACCAGCAGACATCTATAGCTGCTAACAGAGAGCTCATTCTGCAGGCATTTATGATCTAGTCTTGTGGATGGATGGATGCATGACATCAGAGTCAGAGCTGCCTACTGTGCTACTATAGCTTTGTATGTTGGTTGGTTGGATTTTATTACACTCAGCTGATCGTGAGCAATCTGTCTGAAAACACTCCCTGTGATATCGTTGGGATTTTTTTTTTTTAACAAATGGCCCATCCACAAAAACATGATGTCCAATAAAGCAGAACAAAAGCAGCCAACCCCCAGTATGATGTTTTCTGATATAAAATCATCTCCTCCAGTGCTGTCTGTTTTTCTCCTTTTCCCCCCATTGTCTCTTATTGCAACTTTAAATGTTCTTTCCGGTGCACAGAGCATTTCTGCAGATGTGTGTTTATACTTATGCTGATGGCTGGGTGTGCATGAAATCCATTTTATTACATCAAACTCATTCAAGAATTCAGAGTTTTCTCTGAAGTCACATGGAAACAAACTTCAAATCTTCTGTATTGTCATTCCTGTCTATTAGAGTTAGTCACTTGTATAATACCCTGCTTTGTGTCAGTTGTAATCTATGTCCCCTGTGTGTGTGTGTGTGTGTGTTTGTGTCTGTGTACATAAAACAGGGTCACCCAGGGACACCGGGGGAGACGGGGCCTGCAGGACCACCAGGAAGACCAGTAAGTAAAGCCACCATTCATTTTTTATTCTCACTCAGCCACATAGCTGCTGCTGATCCTGTATAATCGATGATGAGCGGTATGGTCTCTAACCACAGGGACTCCCCCTCCCTCGCCTTCCTCTAGGTTTTTGTTTAAGTAGCAGCTCCAGCTGGGAGAGGAAATTGATGGTATAATATTGTATCTACAAGGCTACAAAAGAAATTGAATTTTTTCCCAGCTGTGATCAGCGACTTTGAGTAACCTTCTGTTTACAAAACGTGTACAGTAATTATTATGGCGGCGGTGGTCAGCAGAGATGGACAGAGTACTCAACCCCAGTACTTGAGTAAGAGTACAAATACTACTGGTCAAAATTTACTCTGTTACAAGTAAAAGTAGCTCAGTCGACATGTAACTCAAGTAAGAGTAAAAAAGCACTTGCTTTTAAAGGCACTTAAGTATCCAAAAGTACATGATTTTAAATTTACTTTAAGTAAAAGTAAGAGTAAATTTCTTATTTTTCACATCAATGAATTGCTATAATTTTTTCTAAATTAATTTAAGGACCTTTTAACTCTTGTTTCTGAGAATTAACTCTTTGAAACCACCTGCACTGATGTGCTTGCTTATAGGGGTTAGGGTTTCCTTCTTTGACAAACACAGCTTGTGTTCAATAGTATTTTAGAAAAAAAAAAAAAGAGCAGACCTGAAAGTAACGAGTACTTTTCAGCCTTCCTAGAAATTAACTCGAGTAAAAGTAAAAGTATTTGTCTTGGAAATGTATTCAAGTAAGAGTAATAAGTACCAAAGAAATCTAATACTCAAGTAAAATACAAATCCTCTTTACTGTACTTAAGTCCAGTACTCAAGTAAATTTACTCCGTTACTGTCCACCACTGGCGGTCAGAGGAAGCAGTCAGCAGCAGCGTCTGCAGCGAAGCCGTTCTCTGAGCGTTATGAGAGCTGGCAGCCTCCCGCTGAACCTGCATTACCCTGCTGTCAGTCAAAAGCCCAACACCTATAACCAATTAGATGCTGCCCCTGCCACCCCCCATCCCCCTGCCCCTCTTCACCCCCCACTTCCCCTTGCTGTGTCCTTGCCATTGGTTGAAGGTGGGGGCCACTGAGCCACCAAAACAAACATAAATATGGGGCTCTGGGGTGCAGCAGGACAGGATTCCTGAGCAGACCCTTTAATTGGTGTGAGTGACAGATCTAACAACAAACCCCATAGTGTGCTCCTGAGGTCAGGCTGCCCCCCCAGGGTCAACAACCAGGGGGCTCTGTGCTCTGTCAGTGTAAACCTTTGTTTTACCTCTCCTCTTTTTCCTTTTCTCCCCCCCCCCTCTCTCTTATCCTCTTTATCCCCCCGTTTTCTTTTGTTCGTCAGGGCTCCCCTGGAGCGGCTGGGCCGGCCGGTACCAGAGGACCCAAAGGCTTGCGGGTGAGTTTGAAGTTTCACACCTGCTGTTTGTGCAGCTGAGGTGCTGATGAGTGGTTGTTCTGCTGCAGCGGGTTATAATGTATCATACTGTAGTTCCCAGTTCTGAAGAGCAGATCGTCATGAACTTGGCGAACGAGGAATAACAAAGGCTTGTGTCAGCTTTTTTTTTTTTTTCAAAATGTTCAATTATTCTGGTCTTGCAGATGTTTTCAAACTCATAAAACATCATTCACAAAAACCCGTTCTTAGACCTGTAACCTTGGATAGAAAGAGCTATGGAAATACATATTTTTTCCCTAAAAAAAAACAAAAAACATTGAAAAGACTATTAGAAAATGAAAAATGTCTAATTTTTATTCATATCACAGTTTGGAAAACCTGATTCAGATATTTCATTTCTGGAATCCTCCACTTTTCTTGTTTTTGTGTGTGTGTGTGTGTGTGTGTGTGTATGCTCCGAGGTGTGTTTATAGGAGCCATGTGCTACTTGCTGTTGTGGAGCCATTGGAAAAACTAGAGTGGGTGAACATAATGAAGTGATATGGAGCTGCCTCTGAACTGATGTCATGTGTGTTTAATGGACATGGGAGCTTGCATAACACGTTCTCGGGTTCTGAGTCAAAGAACGAGTTTCCTCCTTTTCAGAAGTCGCTGCTCATTATAACTACTGGAAAAGCTCCAGTGATGTAAAACAAACAACCTTTTTTTTTTTATAAATCTTTGTAAATGGAACAATAACTACAGTACTACTTATAGGAAAGACCCATCGTCCCATCCAACTATGTGACATTAGTTGGTGGAAAATGTGACCTGGCTTTTGTGGAGCAGCACTGGAGTTAAATTTAGTGAACTGGGGAAACAGGATTTTGTGGGAGGAATAACAAAGGCTTGTGTCAGCTTTCTTTTTTTTCAAAATGTTCAATTATTCTGGTTTTGCAGATGTTTTCAAACTCATAAAACATCATTCACAAAAAGCCGTTCTTAGACCTGAAACCTGGATAGAAAGAGCTATGGAAATACATATTTTTCCCCTAAAAAAAAAAAAAAAAAAAAACTTTGAAAAGACTATTAGAAAATGAGAAATGTCTCATTTTTATTCATATCACAGTTTGAAAAACCTAATTCAGATATTTCATTTCTGGAATCCTCCAGTGGAAAAATGTTTCACGTCAGCGTCGCTCCAAAAACCTGAAGCGATTGCTACTGTATGTTGATTTTTCAGCATGACATGACATGAAACTTTGAGTTGTCAATCACAGGTACAACTAATGACATTAATTATGGCTGCATTCCAGTCAGGTGGCTTACTGGCACCTTAAGTGATTGGAGTAATCAGGTGTCACTTACACCTAGTCTTCTCCTGTTAAATCACCTTGCTGTGGGAAAGAAGCCCAGAACGAGAGACAAAAGTCAGAAAATGAATAAACTGTCAATAAAGATGCTGATCATCACCCACGATTTGTCAAATTACACCTCCGTGTTCTCAATAAAAGTGTTTTTTTGTGAAAGATGAAAACAAAACAAGAACTACAACAGCTGGAATTTCATCTGGCGAAATTGCACCAAGAGAAATTTAAAACCAGATAAGTAATGACGTCCATAAAGTTCAGCCTCTGGAACAACACGCAGTGAATAAATTCTTGAATTCAGAGTTCAGAGAGGGATTAGAGTGGATTCAAATGAAATTCGGAGGTAGTGCCTAATGACAGTAATGAGTGATGACGTTGATGATGATGGCTGTAACTATGTCAATGATGCATGGTGCAGTAAAAGCAGTGTTGCTGGCAGCGTAAATGGCTCCGTCCTTGATCTGCTTTCTTGTGGAGCGCAAAACTCGGTTTTGCCGACATTTTTCAAAAGACTTTTCTTAAAAGACGTCTTTTATCACATTGGTGCAGCCAGCTGGAGTATTAAATAGCATCAAGCTCCTTTATCTGAGGCGTCCATGGGAGATGGTCCTTGCTGTGGTTGGCCTGGACGCACTCTCATGTCTCGGGCTGTGTTTTCAATTAATACTAATGTCAGCAGTTTCCACTGCCAGTAAATCTGTCTACTGCCTCGCCGTTTTTTGTCGGGTAGTCCGGGCGTAGAGAGTATGGCAGAAGACACAGCTGTGATTCTCCCATTGACATCAATGTCTGCAAAACACCTGATTCCCTTAACCCACACCACATTTGCCATTTTATTTTATTCAAGAGGTCCTGAAGTGTTTGTCACCAAAACAAAAGTCTAGGTTGAGAACATCTGTTCTGACCAAAGAAAGACAATGGGAGTATTTTTCTGAGTGCTCCGTTATTGATGATTGTGTCATTCATCAGTTTTTATCCTGACTCAGCAACACATTGAAATGAGATTGTGCACAGATTTTATCACCATATGTCGTTTTAGATGTTAGCTACTTGGCTGGAGGCGCAGAAATGTAACAACTGGCTTCTCTCATGGATGGAAACATGGCACCAGGCTGCTGCTCTTAACATGGAAATATTGTGAAATTAGGGCAGGAGATAAAACTGCATGTTGGCATCAGACTTCGCTAGAGAGCTACTACCACTGTTTCCCCCTGTGTGTTTTTCTGTGTCTGTGCTGAATTTGCATGTATAAAGAGTAGGACTCTAAGTCGTGGATTGAACTCGTGGACGTCTGCCATGAGGGATCTTCAGTCTGATTAATCATTGTTTGTAAATAATAATTCCTCATGATGACTGACCTGCAAATCCCCAGCTAATGTTTTCCATATTGAAGAGAAAATGAATCTCATCATTCCTCCCTCTCTGCAGTTGCTGGTTGTTATTGAGCTTCTTTAAATAGCTGTTTTTGATTGTTTTGATTCATGCTCCTGCTTTTCCCCCTCTCTGTCTTTGTTTTGAAAAAGGGGGGAGTCGGTGTGTCTCATGTTACAAATGAGTGCGACTTATTGTAATGAATTCACTTTGAAGCACGATACTTGAGCGTTTTTCCTTTCCGTCGGGGCTGATAGAGTGAAATATTTTCCCTATACACATCGGCTAATCAGGCTATGTAAACGCAACCAGTGGGTAGCAGGTACCCCAGACAGGAATGTTAATGAGCACTGCTCATCCAGCTCTACGTATAATAGGCTTATAGCACCTCAGCTAGCAGCGTTCTCCACGGGCCAAGCTCCCACTGCGCCCAGGCATCAGTCACGTTTACAACGAGGCTTCCTGTGTGGCTCTGTCATGTTTTATTTGCTTTTTCAAATCACTTTTTAACTACTTGTTATTTATAATCACTCTCAGTTAAAGACTGACTGAGGATTTTCTGTCAGTATCAGCGACCCAGCATCTTCCTCCACACACAGTATAGATGAGAAACGGACCGGTTGCGGGTGCAGGTGCACAGCAGATGGAGCGTATTGGTCCACTGCCTGGCTCCCATTTATTATCACTGCTCACTGGACTAGCAGGTCTTTAAGCACTTTAGATTGATTTTGTTTGACAGTTGCACCCATGTAATCTAAACAGTCAGACTGTTCTGACAGTGTGTGTGTTTTAAGTGTGAACAGTATGTATCTGTGCGCGCTCAGATTCCAGCATTAAGACAATGCAAGTCACAGTCCAGTAGCTTTCACTGCCGTGTGCGACGTATAGCTATTGCTGCTACAATGCCCCAGTATGCACACACACATACATACACACACACACACATGACACATATACATGACACACTTCCCTATTTACCCCTGAAAAGTGCAGTTTACAGCCACAGTAACCCTCACATCGCCGCTCTGACATGTGGGCACTGTTAGTGTCATACTATACAGGGATGTTTATTTACAGTATGTTGTGGATGTCTGGCTGTGTTACAGTGACCTCTGTTGGTGAAGTGACAACTGTCTTGTGTTTCAGGGAGCGATAGGGCCTGACGGTCCAACAGGAGAGAGGGGGTTAGAGGGCAAGAAGGTAAGAAATCTGACTTGATTTTGCACATTCATTGGAATTTCTCTTGTTGACATATAAAGCCAGAAATATTCATGAAGTCAAACTGTGCAGACACAAGAGTAATGACCATAATATGGCATGAAATAGCACAAAAATATTTCCCCCTCAATACATTAGAGATTCTTAAGTGGGAAAATGGATGTTGCGAACCAAAAACAGCACACTGCACATCTTCTCCACTGACTCAGGGGGCGGGAAATATAGGCTACAGTAAGCTGACGTGCTATTTCTCATCCTTCCTTTTCTCCACAGGGTCTTGATGGTCCTCCAGGAAAAATAGGTTTCCCTGGACCACAGGTAAAACACAGGGGTACTATTCTACTTTTCCACTCCTTCCTCTCTCATATTTTCGTGGTGCTTATGTTCCTCCGGAGAGAGGCGAAGCAGCATCAGCGTGATTTAAAAGGTCGACATGATACCAGCAATAGAGGAGGCCCAGAGTTAGAAACAACATATTACTCTGAGGGAGAGAACTGTCCATGGGAGGTTTCTGACAGATTTACATACACGAAAGCCGAGCTTTGATTTGATTTACTCAGTCTGCAATTAAACTTCACTCCTGAAAAGGGTTTGATCTTCACCATCACTGAACATGATCCTAATCTTTATTCATGGAGAGGTTTGTAAATCTAATGTGGTAGCAGTCAGTACATCAACATCAATTGAGGTTGAAAGACATGAAAGAGGTCGAATGAAATAAGACAAAAGAAAAGAGCGTAAATACAAAAGATAAAAGCTTTTACAGTGATCAAACAAGTGCACTTGCTATTGTCAATGAAAATCAAGGCCAAGGTGTCTGCACACTCACGTCATTGTGTCCTCTTTCTTGTGTGTTGTAGGATAATCAGATATTGAGCGCTATTATTACACAAATAACATGTTTGTATATATAAATACTGTCTGTTTAGAACTGATTTTATGTGAGATATTCTTTTTTTAGGCTCTTCTCTAATGCTGATGAACCCTTATCTAATTCATCCTTTTTTAATTCTCCTTCTTTTTCTTATGTCCCTGCAGGGGAAGATGGGAGAGGTTGGGGAAACTGGGCCTAAAGGTTTTCCTGTGAGTTCACTCATACATAAAGAGAATAAGATGCACTTGTGATCCCAAAAAACAACCCGAGCATTATATACTGTTTCCAGTAAACTTCATTCACTGCAAAAACTCAAAATCTTTCCAAGAATATTTGTCTTATTTCTTGTCAAAATGTCTAATTTCTAGTCAAAACTAATCTCTTTCCACTTAAAATAAGACTCATCACCTAAAAATTAACTTGTTTTTAGATGATTTTCACTTGTTTCAAACAAATTTTCACTTGAATTAAGTAGAAAATCTGCCAGTGAAGCAAGTTTTTTTGTGCTTGTAATAAGGAAGAAAAACTTGCCCCATTATCTGATTATTTTAAGTGAAAATATGCTTGAAATATCTACTTTTAATGTGATGAGTCTTATTTTAAGTATAATGAAATTTGATTTGACTGGAAATAAGACAAATATTCTTGGTAAGATTTTGAGTTTACATGCTGTATAATTGTCCACACATTGAGCATCATGTGTATCTGTCCTCAGTTCTGCATATCACGAAGAAAGTAAACAATCCATACTGTATTTCTACCTGTAGTTTTGTGAACATGATGATGTGTGGGCGTGAACTCACTGACCCCTCCTCTGTCTCCAGGGTATTCAAGGACCCTCAGGACCTCCAGGGGATAAGGGAATAGCAGGCGAGCCGGTATGATGATGACGATCCTCTCATCCTTTCATGTCCTTCACCTCCGGTTCACCCTCTCAGCACCTTTACACTTCCCCCTTTACATAGCTTACATATCCTCAATCTTGTTTTCCACTCCCCGTCTAATTCTGTTTTCTCACTTGAGGTTGAATATTTTGCAGTTTTCTCTCCCTCTCACTAGTTTTATTAGAATCTCTTTGGCAACATGCGGTATCCTGATTCTCTCTGCCGAGCCCCGTTAGCTCCAAAGTATCATCGCCAGGAAGTAGTTTATGAGACATATTTTAGTGCTTATTAAAAATATATTTGTCTGTATTAAATGTTTCCTCAGATGAAGCCAGACAATTGTCTCATCCTTCGCACATGTGCTCTGAAGTGGCAAGCACAGAGGGACTGATTTTTTTTTTATTTTTTTTTTTAAGAAACACCTTATTTATAGAAGGACAAAACTGCTGAACTTGTGGGGAAAATAGATGTGATTATTGACATAATGGATAAAACCTTTACTGTAAACGATTTGCCGTCCTTCTTGTGGTTTTTGTTTTATGAGCAGTGAGAGGCAGAGCAGAAATAACGGGACAGAAAATGTGTCTGTTTGCATGCAAGGAGAATTAGCTCACACATATTAGAACAAGAACCCATTCTCTTTTTGTTTTCTTTGTATTAAATGAATGACAAGCTGATATCCTCCTGTTTCCTATTGGATAAAATAAGGATCTGTATGGCCTAATATCTGCTGTAGTTCAGTCCGCACAGTGTTTATACTCAGAAAATTAAAGACAAATATTTGAAAATACTGAATTTTAAGTGGTGTACAGCCCAGTATATGTTAACATCTGCACAGATTGCGTGCTTTGTTGACAACTTAGCTTGCATGTAAACAGGCTACATTGTGGCTGCCAGTAAACAGAGATTTGATTAAAGTGGAGTTTCCCTGTATCAATCCACTTGTTGTTATTAAAAATGATAATTTTCCCTCTCATTCAGTCTCCATAGTTTCATAAGGTGCTTCACAGCTGCTTTCACTGATAGACAAGACAGTCGTGATCCCTATTGCTAACTTTCCTTGGGCTCATAATAACCAGCAGTATAAATTAAAGACCACACAGGTGACTCTTGTTATATTCGTACTGTTGTTTGGACTGGATACAAATCAACCGGGGAGCAACCGTCATTCACATGGGCTGAGATTAATAAGTAGTCATGGCAGCGTATCAATGTTTTTAGAGCATAATTGGTGACACGTTAGGTTCAACATCAAACAGATGGTTGTCTTGATGTATCTGTCGTTGGCTCATCCACAGTCAACATTAGCCGGAGAGCTCCTCCTAACGTGTTTAATGTAAGAAATGAGATCTGATGCTAGTTAATTAAGCGCTGGTTTGGTTCTTGTCCTTTTTTATAATCATTCAAATGTTTATGTTGTCATCTATAGGGACCACCTGGGCCACCGGGGACTGTGGGACTGCTGGGAGAAATAGGTCAAAAGGTGAGACTTTGTAAACACGCACAGTTCAGGAACATGTGTTCAGGAAAACGCACATATATTCCACATGGTATAGTCAGTGATGCTCCTCCAAGCGCATACATACACAAAGGGTATTGTGGAGACTAAATGATTAAATATGTGACATCTGTTGTTCACCCGACCTCGGAGAATAATGCTTTCTGATTGAAGTAATCTGCCCCAATTGAACTAATTAACCCACATTACAAAGGTGTCTTCTTTCTCGGCCTCCCTGTCTCGCCTCTCATCACAGCACGTAATGGAACTCACCCATGACAAGTTGTTCATATCCAATGCCAAAGAGTCATTAGCCCTTAAACTTTGTCCAAAATCATTCAACATTTTCCTTTTCTCCAATTTCTACTCATTAATAAGGGTCCTCCAGGCAAGGTGGGGGAACCAGGCCTGCCAGGCGAGCCCGGGGAGAAGGTGAGACTATACGTTGTTTCAGGTTTTATCTGAATTAATTGAGTTTTTTTAATTTAAAAGATGTAATTTTTACATGTGTTTTTGTGTTTTAGGGAGCCATTGGACCTGCTGGGAACATCGGAGAGCAAGGACTAATAGGACAGCGGGTGCGTATAATAGCATTAAACTATAAAATATTAAGCATTCTTAGCAGGTGGAGTTAATAGTTTCATTAACTTGTGCTAATTAAATATATATGCATGTTTGTCTGTGTGCAGGGAGAGCCAGGCCTGGAGGGAGAAGCTGGTCCAGCCGGTCCTGATGGAACCAAGGTGAAATGTCAAAACTACTACTCCAAAACACAACCAGCGTAACTTTAAGGAATAGATTATTGTTTCATGTGACGTGTATTCTCAGGGTGAAAAGGGCGACATGGGGCAGGAGGGGGACAAAGGAGAAAAAGGTGAAATTGGACTAAAGGGAAAGGAGGGCCCACTTGGAAGTCCTGGACTCACTGGCGTCAGAGTAAGTCACCTGTAAAGTTTCCACTAAAATTCACAGACACGCAAACGCACATAGTAGTTGAAAACAGACTTTTAGCGATCTAGCGCCGATCTCATCACAAGCTTCTTGTTTCTTTTGTGTTTTCTCTCTGTAGGGTCCAGAGGGGAAACCTGGCAAAATTGGGGAAAGAGGCAAACAAGGATCAAAGGTATTAACGTCAAATCATATCTGAAATATCTGATGACGTTTCAGCTGTTGTATAATCACAAATTATTCATACAAAGCAACATAGAAACACAGTTGCCTTCAGATATTCTTTTATTTTATCGATGTGTTTAGGGTGCTAAAGGTCATATTGGTCACCTTGGAGAGACTGGACTCGTGGGGAAGACAGGACCGCCAGGTTTTGTCGGGCCGAAGGGGTCCAGAGGAACCATCGGACACGTGGTAAAGTGGAACAGTAATGATATAGAAATTTATCAATCACTTTTGAAATTATAGACAGTTAAAAAAAATGTAATGTTTCTACAGTAAGCACACATGGAGTGACTCAAGCTTTGCTCTCTTTAGGGGGCTCCTGGTCGAATGGGTCAACAGGGAGAACCTGGTCTTGCAGGTTATGAGGTAAGATGATGTGTCATGAGTAAGTTTCCGGATGTGTGTGATGTGCATTAAACAGAAAATGACCTCATGATCGATGTTTGCATTTGGTTTAGTTATTTCACGTAACAATTTCTTGCAGGGCCATCAGGGACCACAGGGCCCCATGGGGTCTCCAGGACCAAAAGGTGAAAAGGTACATTTCGCTCGCTTTATGTGTTATACTGGTCTTTTATTATCTCTTTCTCTTTCTCACTCTTTGATAAGCCAGTCTGTTCCCAGAACATGGCAGTAAAGGCCGGGCCCTCTCTGCCGCTGAATGGTTTTGATCGGCCACAAATCAACTCAACATTGATGAGAAACAGCAAATATTTATGAAAAAGCATCACAAAGTGCACCTCTCTCTGTGTAACAGCTTGTACCCATCAACATTGTTTTTACTTGATTTAATACCTCAGTAGCTTCATCAAGGACAACATGCTACGATTATATTATGGCTATTATTTTACAAAAGTGCAGAGTCAACTGATTTCACACACATGGCATGGGGAGGTAGTGAGTTTTTGATATAACACATAATAATAATCCACCATCTAAAAGAAAGCACATGTGACGTTTTGGGAGACATTTCAAAAGCAAGAATTTGACACATCAGGGATGTGGGTCTCGTATAAAACAACTCAATTTTCCACTCTTCTGTTTTTGATTCGCAGGGCGAGCAGGGGGATGATGGGAAAGTAGAAGGTCCTCCTGGTCCTCCAGGTGACATAGTAAGTCACACCTGACTTACTTTACTCCCTCCTTCTACTGTTTGCCTGCTAGATGTTTGTAGAAATCAAATTATTTTCAGTTTACTCACATATTTCTTGTTTTATCAGGGTCCTCCGGGTGACAGAGGAGAGAGGGGGGAGTCCGGAGATCCAGGATACAAAGTACGCCACACTCCATTTAATTTTAAAGTGACTCACGGTATTTGGGTTTACGACGAAGTCCAGTCAACTTTCTGATGACTTTTCTCAGGGTCAAATCGGTGTGGACGGAGAGAGAGGCAGATCTGGAGCTCCTGGACAGCCTGTGAGTGTAAAAAAAAAAGTGACAAACAAGCGGCAGACATGATCAGACAGGTCGTCTTTTTATGCTTTCATTAACACGGCTGGTTATTTCAGGGACACCCTGGACCTCGTGGGCAACAAGGACACAAAGGGGCCAAAGGAGATCAAGTAAGGAAGTCAAAAGCAAAAAAAAACTACCGTACATTGTGTGTGTTTGCTGTCTGTCTTCCAGTTCTTTTCAGTTCAGCCTGTCATGCAGGGTTTGGATACAAATTGTCCAAGTTTGTCATAAACATAGGAGTTGAAGGCGAATATGTAATTCATCTCTGTAAAAGATGATCACTTGACTTTGTTATGAGGCTGCAACAACACTAGCTGCTCTCTGGCAAAGTGGTAAAGATCCAAGAGAAACCTCCATCCAGTGAAGAGGTCATTAATTAGTTGAATGTCATGTAATAATACAGAGCTACTGTGATGTCATTTGTTATTTATGGCTCGAGAAAACTACTGTAAATACCTCTATGGTCATTTTTCAGTATTTTCCCTCCCTTGGTGAATAGCATGCAAGTCAAGTTTGGAAAGCCAGGAATTTCAGCAGCTGCTTAAATGTTACTGTAGATTACTGGCATGATATGGGACAGTATTATTAAATTTTATTCATTTTCTGTCTCCACTAAGGGTCAGAAAGGCAAAAAGGGTCAGACAGGACAAAAAGGAACCAGAGGAACTGAGGTAAGTCCTCCAGACGTCCACACCTGCACCACTGTCTTACAGTATTTCAGTACAAAACACAGATGTTTTGCAAACTCTCAGCCTTTAGAAACGTTGACATTGATACTTGGAAATTATGCATAACAAGACTGGAAAATTGTTTGTGCAAATTTGCTTGAGTAAAAACAGATGAAATAGAAGAACATACAACTGTTGAGGTCTTTGTGTAGATTTCTTTTTAAGTCCTCTTTCTCCTCCTCAGGGCTTGGTTGGTCCTGCCGGTCCCAGAGGCGTGGTGGGTCGCGAGGGGCAGGAGGGCGTCCCCGGGGTGGATGGAGTCCCAGGGAAGGATGGCAGTAAAGGCATGCCGGTGAGACAGACTGATAGTTTGTTAACCTCATTTATCCCATTTGTAGTCCTGCTATCACAATCAGATTCCTAAATATCCATTATGCTACATGGTGAAAACAGAAAAACCCTCTAGACCACAGCTTAAAGAGTATCTGAAGTGAAAAGGAGTCATCCTCTGGAGAGCAGGAATGTATCAAGTGAATTTCATGTCGGATGTTAGGATTAGGGTTGTCACGATACCAGAATTTAGTCGATACCAATACCTGTGAATTTCTACGATTCTCGATACTAATTCGATACCACGATTAAAAATAAAAAAACAGTACCCATGTCATTTTAAATTCACTACTTTATTGAAAACTGTTTAACTGTGTTAAAAAGTATTTAACATAACTGTGATCAACATCTTTTTGCACAGAATTTAATAGGGCTGCCCCCAAATAGTCAACCAAGCAAAAAACATTTGGAGCCTTGTCTTGTCAAAATTAAGTCAAAATCAATATGACTGAACTGTATATGAAAGGCTATAGGACTTTTAATTTGAAGGGCCAGATACAGGAAGTCGAGAACAGGAATGTATTAAGTGAATTTCATGTCAGATGTCGGGATATCGTGAAGTGATGAAGCAATATTGTCATCCTGGTTTTCTCAATATATTTTTTTTAGGGAGAGCACGGTGATGATGGGGAGTTTGGTCTTCCTGGTAAAGCTGGCTCACGTGGTAAAACTGGCGTTCCAGGACTCCCAGGAGACCAGGGGGGCATCGGACCAAAGGTAAATACATTTTGCACATTTTTGGTCAATACAATAGAGATATAAAAGTAGAATAATGGTTGTGATATTAGATAAGCTGCCATTGAGTGATCCTCACTTCATCATTTGATCATTCCTTCATCCATCCATCCAGGGTGAGCAGGGTCTTCGAGGGCAGAACGGACCACCAGGGAAAAGAGGCTTTAGAGGTGGAATGGGGCTACCGGGGTCACAGGGAGACCAAGGACCGAAGGGACAACCTGTGAGCGGCCTTGCATATTTAACACTTAAATACACAAGAAAAGACGTTGTGACATTTTGAAGATGATGTGATTTTTAATTCTGGATTAAATTCTTGCACAGGGTGATACAGGGGCACCAGGTTTTCCAGGAATTCTGGGAGTTTTTGGACCGAGGGTAGGTTCAGCACAAAACAGCACTGCACAAAAAAAACAAAAAAAAACACTGTTAAAATATACAGTAATTCTCATGTGGGTCATGAAACACCTTCCTGTCTTTAAAAAGTAGAAGCTTTTTCACTGTGGCCTCACAAACATGTTGAAATAGGTTCTTCTCACTGTAAATCACACACAGCAACACAATGTGATGATAGGATTGAAGGCATGCATGGACAAACAGCTAAACATATAACATGTAGACATAGAAAAACACACAAAAACGATTTAGCTGTCAGTTTGAGGGCAACTAAACTTTAAATTAACCACTCAGAAACACTTATTTCATGTCTAAACTGTTTCCTCTACCGCCTCATACTTAGTTTTTAAAGCTTCCCAGGAATTGGATTAGGCTACTCTCTAAGTAGAGAATTTATTCTGATATGACTTCATTTGATAGTCAGACATAGTCTATAACTATTACATATCTCATTTTATACATAAAAAAGAAACTAAAATGTGCTAATCTATAACCATCCGCTGAGGAAACATTGACAGTTACTCTATGTGACAGTTACAGCACATGTCCGCAAGTCTCTCCAAATTACAGGCTGTTCTCTCTCCCACCGCCAGACCCCATTTACAAATAGTACACTTTGAAGCAAGCCAACAAACTTCTCCCCTCACATCCTGCCCATGATCTGTTCCTTATAAATCCTCACAATCACTAGTTTTTAAGAGTGGGTTTTTAAAACTTTGATTTACATTGCCGTAACGTGACACGCGCATCCCATCCTGCATCTGCGTCCTGGTACTGTGGCAATAAAGACCTATTGTACTCCATTGAAATCACGACACGGAACCAGAGCCAGCGTTTGTTAGGACAGCTGGAAGCATTGTCTCCAACATGGAAACAGTTAGTGCCGTCAGATGTTCCGTAATGAGCTGTGTAGATATATTTAGAGGTAGGAGTTACTGTGTGTGAAAAGACAATTTGCAGAGCTGACAATATGAAGTATTACAGTTTTTTTTTTACAGGCATGTGTATGAATATTTATCATTGCTGTTTGTTTTCAGGGGCCGCCAGGAGACTTTGGGCCAAAGGGCATTCGGGGACCAAAGGGGCCACAGGGCACAGTGGTAAGTTGAATATTCAAATCAAATCAAATCATATAAACTTTATTTGTCCCACAGGGGAAATTCGTCTTGGGCAAATAGTGCAGAAAAACAGCTGCTGTGTTCATACATGTACATACACGTATGATTATACAACAGTATCAATGACATACATATCCAAAAAGTGCAGTGAGTTCAATAAATAGGTCAAAATACAGAGTTCAGATAGATTAAAATACAGAGTTTGCATATTTTGAAAGAGTTTACACTGATGAAATGCATTGAGACCCTGTTTCATACTTTGTCTCCAACCTGTTTCTCTCCATCAGGGCAGAGTTGGAGTAGTCGGCCCAATGGGAATTATTGGCCCCAATGGAAACGCAGTATGTATTTATACATATAGATATAAGCTCTGACCTTTCACTCTGCTGTTGCTGTTCATCTCACTCACTGTACACATCTCTTTCCAGGGTCCTAGAGGAGAGAAGGGTAATCGTGGAGAGACGGTGAGTCCTCTTGACCTCTCTATGCTTAATACTCTGTTTACACTATCAACTATATATCCACATCATCTACATCCCAGCTGACAATATGTTTTTTCCCCTCCTCACAGGGATTGCAAGGGCCAAGGGTATGTTTGCATAGTATTGTCTTTATTTGCTGTAACATATCATTTATCCTTGACTCTGGACACTTGATTGATTGACAACACAAAAGCTCATCCAGCCTGTTTGTTTTTCTTCCTCATTAGGGATCCCCTGGACCTCGCGGACCCGCTGGACTTCCAGTAAGTTTTCCTCCTTTATAGGTTTCAAGAACATTTCAAATACACAATGTCATATTAGCGTTGCACAATTCCTCGTCTGACTCACTCTTTTTTTTGCCCTCCAGGGTCCTCCAGCTATCCCTCCATCATTTGTAAGACATGTTATGTTTTCTGATTTCATTATATAATAAGTTGTCAAAATATACAGTTATGTATAAACACAATGGGGTTGATTAAATAAGACATTACAAGATTGTATTATTTTGCTGCAGAGGGAAGATGGTCTCATCTTTGTGGAGTCACACACCTCACTCAGGACTGAGGTTAGTAGAGAATGACGTCACGTTTTCTCTGTATTCTTCCATCTTTTAATCTGTTGAAAACTCTACAGACTTGGCTTTTTTTTATTTTTTATTCTGTCCTCTAGAATAAGCCAGTGATGGACCTGCCAATGTTGGACCAGGGCGCAGAGATCTTTAAGACCCTCCACTACCTCAGTAACCTGATCCAGAGCCTGAAGAACCCACTGGGCGCTCGGGACAACCCGGCCCGCATCTGCAGGGACCTGCACAGCTGTGAACAGAGGTTAAATGATGGTGAGGGTGTGTGAGTGTTGTGTTAGACGTAGAGACAGAGAATAATCTCGAGGGGTGTGCATTGGCACTGCCCTCACAATTCGATTCGATAACGATTCATCAGTCAACGATTCGATTCAATTCGATTCTACGATGCATTACGATGCATCAAAATTCTACTGCACACAACAAGGCACATTTTTCAGCAGTCATGAGGCAATACAAGCAGTCAGATATTGAACAACGGATTTTATCTTTGCCGGAAATGCCCCCGGAAGTAATTGAAACTTCACAACTTTATTGTCCACTCGAGACCAGAAAATAAACAGTGACATAATCGATTATGGCACGTTGCCGCATCGATGCTGAATCGTGTATGCCCCGCATTGCGATGCATTGCCGAATCGATTATTGTTGACACCACTAATAATTTCATGTTTAGATATACAGATAAGCCCAAATTTGTTTGCATTTTCATTTTTCAGGCACTTATTGGATTGACCCCAACCTGGGCTGTTCGTCAGATACAATAGAAGTCTCCTGCAACTTTACTGGAGGTGGACAAACCTGTCTGAAACCAATAACAGTGTCCAAGGTATTTAAGACACAATAACAAGGTAAATATTACAAACACAAACACATTATGAAGTCGCTAACCAGCCTCTCTCTCTCTCTCTCTCTCTCCTGCCTGTTTGAGCAGCCAACGATGACTGTTGGTCGTGTCCAGATGAACTTCCTGCACCTGTTGAGCTCAGAGGCCGAGCAGCACGTCATCATCCACTGCCTGAACTTCTCGGTTTGGAGGTCGGCTGAGCATCAGCCTGCTGCCAAAGGCTCTGTGAAATTCAAGGCCTGGAGTGGGGAGGTGTTCGAGGTGGGGGGAGAGCTTGAGCCAGACGTCATCGAAGACACCTGCTGGGTAGGAATAAGAAATTGTCATCCGTTTCAATGCTCTGCAGTTCTATCATAATTAGGGATGTCACGATGACTTGTTTTCACAATTAAAGCAGAAGTAAGCGATCCGGTCGTTTTGGCTAACTTCTTGTCAGCCGATGGAGTTAGCAGTCCCCGCCCTCGTCCCTACGTCACCACATTCACGTGCATCCCTTGGCTGCACACACAGAGAGGACCGCCCCTTTATGCCGTTCTCTCTCCTCATTGGATAAAGGTTGTAGGATACAAGGAAAGTTTTCTCCTCGGCTTACAGCAGAGCAGAGTGACTGACAGACCCGTGTTTCAGACCAAGCACTCTATATAAGTGATTGCTGTCTAAAGATATAACTATTTAACTTATATTAACACAAATATTCCACTTACTTCTGCTTTAACACAAACATTCTGCTTACTTCTGCTTTAATCGTGGTATTAAAACGCCACAGATGTGCGCAAAAATAAAGGTAAATGCACAGATACTGGTCCATTTAACTAACATAACATTGAATTGGTAAGAATTAAAATGTTAGCGTGTCATTTTTAATAAAAACAGCAAAACAAAACAAAAAACGATTAAAATAAACGCAAACATTTGGTATATAACAATTTATGACCTGAATATTTCAAACATTTCCCCTGGGGATTAAGAATTGGTCATATATTAATAGATACTTGAAATATTTTGTGTAAACAGTGAGTAATGTAATTAAATTTTGACTATATTTGATTTTACACATTCATAGTGTTGTGAAATTAATTAGTGCATAATAATTGTGATAATCGTAGTGCCGTGATTATTTCTCTGACAATAATCGTACTAAGAAAATGTGTAATCGTAACATCCCTAATCATAATCGATACTTTGCCTTGGATTGATAAATGTATTTATTGTGTATTTGGTTTCCAGATAAAAGACGGTCGCTGGCATCAGGCCCATTTTGTGTTCCACTCCCTGGACCCCACCCTGCTCCCTGTGGTCGACATCTTCAATCTCCCAAACCCTACTCCTGGCTCACATTACCACCTGGAAGTAGGCCCTGTGTGCTTCCTGTGAGCTGCTGCAGTGTAATAAGTTACCTGAGCATGGAGGGATGGATCATCATCATCATTCATCACCCCCCCTGGATGACACCCTTCATGCATATACATGTACGTCGTGGAGATCGGGAGCCGTCTCCTCCAAAATCCACACGGCCCAAGAGAGAACAACCCCTTCCCTCCCCAAACAGATCCTGCTTCACTCTGCCAAACTCCCATTGGACTGCAGACACAGAGGGAGGAAGCACGGAAAGCTGGTGGGGGGGGACCAAGAAGAGCTGAGGAGGAGCAGGGGAGTTCTTGCACTAATAGCTTCTCAATATGGCAAAAGCTTCTTCAAGCTCTTCAAGAAGGATCTCCACACATACGCCTGCTTGGAGGGGGGGGGGGAAATAAAAAATAAAGGCTCTATGCCACACAATCTCTCTGGAACATTGCTGAGTGAAGGGAGACCAAGGCCAAGTCAATCAGCGGACATTATAGTAACTTATTTTTGTAACAGTCTGTATACTGTGTGTACTTTTTTTTTTTTTTTTTAAATACCAGGAATTCAATTCTGTCAGAGGAGAAGAATTAAAGTAATTGGGATCAGTTAAATGTACATATATAAGTATGCTTATTATTAACTTTTATACATGTATATCTTATGTAAAGAAATAATCTTCAAGTGCAATAGAAAATGAGAAGATAATTTGATATTTTAAACTTATATGGAAGGATTTTTCAGGGGTGCCATCTTATTTGCCTTTGGTGCTCATCTCCTTGTGATCTTGCCCGTGTGAATTTCATTTCTTTTCTTTTTCTTTTTTTTCTTTTTTTCCAGAGGCAGGCTCATTCGCTTAAATTGAGCAGAAATCACATCTGTATTCACTAATGCTCCAAATGGGAGATTTCAGTTTCTCTCCCTAATGTGGGTAAAACCAGTGGCATCCACTCAGCTCTCAGTAACTTACATCAGAAGCCACAAGCTAATAACACACACAAACCGTCCACATGGACAGAGTCAGTGCATTAAATATTAATTGCTATACTAATTAATTCATACACTATTGAACCGGATGCCACTGATGATTAGGGGGATTATGTGTGGTTGTGGAGATTAAAGATCTGAGGAAGAATATGCCCAACAACAGTATGGAGCTCTAGTTCTCAATGGTGTTTTATTATTAATTTCTCTGCAACTGTGGAGTGTGAAATCAGGCTTACAATTTACTTACGTTAAGATTTTTTTTCTTTTTCTTTTTTGTTAATAAGAGGGTAGATGTTATTATATACTCTGCATCACTTGAGACCAGGAGTCTCTTCTTCTACCTGACTTACAGTAGACAACTATAGATACAGGCAACCCTTAGAGGAGACTGAGCCACAGGAGAGAGGAGAGCGGGTCCAGGAGTCGAAATGAAACCCCCATCTTTTCACCCCACCCTCTCTCTAATGCATGGTGCTAAGTAAATTATCTAAGGTGCTAACCATAGTGCTGTAATTACACCACTTTGCTAAAGTTTTCTGATGTTTTTTGTGCATGCTTGCTTAGATGAATTTTAAAAAAAATCCATATAATATATTGCCATAGCTTCCATAATGCACTATAATGGTAATATCCCATCCCAAACGACTTAGTTCCCTAATAGTCATCCATCTGTTGTTTATTCAAAACTGTTTTTTTTCCAATGCTGCAATTACCAGAAACGCTTATTCTGAGGGAAAATATTTTAGAAATAGGTATAGAAACTAAAAACAGATTCTCCTTTTATATCCAGTATAAATCACAGGGTTTGAAGTATTTTTAAAGGGTAAAGTTCTTTCTCTCTGTACAAAGCCCCCCCAACAGCTGTATGTAATATTTTTTAGAAACACAACTAGTGGAGATAGTTTTAATTAAATAAAAGTTTTCTTTGTTGTAGCTGGACACAAGTGTGTATAATTGTGCAAACCTTGCTGTATACAGTGGATCCCCTCTTGCTAATTTAATGTTATTTAATGTTGTTAACGTGGTTGCCGACTGAGCAAATTTCTGTTGGTTGAAGCAATACTACTCTTTCTGACATCTTTATATATCAGTTTGCCCAACTGGTCTTGGAGTTTATAGATTTTTTTTATGTGTAAATTTGGGGCTCCAGAGAACAAATTTATTGCAATGTTAATTATCTTTTATTTTTTTAATTTTTTGTTATTTTTTTTGCTTTATGTTGTTTTTTTCCTTTATGATAATCAGCCATGTACTGTACCAGGACTCTGTGCTATACTATAACTTGTGTTTTAAGGAATTATGCAAATATGTGAAAATTGTTTCTTCTTTTTGTAAATCTGTTGTAGACATTAAAACGAGATAAGAATACCTCACATTTTTACACATCACTTGGAGCAAAGATTTATATTGCATTTATAAGCAAAAACCATCTTTGGAATTATCAGCCAAAAACAGCAGTCATCAAACTCTGAACAAGACCATCTTCTGGTGCCTACATCCTTTATCTGTCTACTTTTTATTCATTGTTCAATGTCCATTTGTTCAATAAATACTTTCAATTTGTATGTGGATGATTACTTCTCAACTATTTGGATAGCTGGAAAACCTATAAGCAAACAAACACAAACAATCCAAGTAAGTTTCTAAAGATCGGATTGACAGTTAACTTAAACATATTTAACAGTGTTGGTCAAAGTAGAGCTGGTCTAAAGCGTTTCTTTGCTCATAGCCATTACTTCTACATGATGCACAGTCAGAGATGTGACAATGGCCAGAGATTTTACGACACAACTTTAATATTGTTTTATATGAACACATAATTTTATTCTAACTGGATTTTCAGACTGTAGTTGCAATGAAACAATTACTCAAATATTAAAAAAAAACAAAACAAAACAAAAAACTTAATACTTCACTGCTTTTTGTTATTAATAGACAATAAATAAGAGTCTTTAAATGAATTTTGTCAAAGAATACCTCACATCCATGACAGGGCCACAAAACTACTTGATATAAAATATATAATACAATATAAAATAAACAAATTTACTACTAATAAAATGACCTAAACCAAGTGGCATGCAGTGCACTGACCACAGGGCCAGCTGCCTGCATTGTTCACTTGTTAATCCAATCTTGGTTGAGCCAGTTGTATGAGAGAAGGGAGTGGTGGGTGTTTTCATGGAAACTCATGATGATGTGTTTGCCTAAGACACCAGTGATGTGTGTTTGGTGGGAACAGAAACTAACATGCTGTAATATTAAATTAGGTCATATTGATGGTGAAACACCCTATTACTTTTATGCTTTTCAATTCAAATTCTTCCTCCACTGAAATTAACAGTTGCACCACATGATGTCGCTATTGTTTTCTGGATTGGTTTCATGTGTAGGTGAGCCACATCTGTCCACCAAGGATGTTTCTGGCCTTTCCTGAACTTTGCTAAATTGGTAATAAAATGCTCAGAATATAGTAATTATTGCAGACTGTGTGCCTACAAAATGTTATAAATAACACATTCATTTAGTGCAAGTGTTAATTATGCATCCCCACCATGCAACACACCCACAATCCTACTCACCACACACACACATAGATTATATTGAAGCATACTCTTAACATGTTGATGTGAGACAGACACACAGAAGTCATCTGTCTCAAGTTTCACTCAGTCCATTTTAAAGGCTTCCCCCAGTCTATGTCCCCGCTCTTGTAAACAGTAATTATGCTGCTATTTATGCCAAAACTTCCAGCTATGCATCAGTTTTGTGACGTTTTGTCTCTTTACTCTGAACGCGACACTCTTTCATAGGTCTAAAATGATACAAAGCCTTGGCTCCTATGAATAAAAATAACTAGGTTTCGTCCTTAAAGACATGTAGTCAGAGATGGCTGTAAACCAAAGGTAAATTCTTCATCCAACGGCGTCTTTCTTTTTGATCCTTTATGAACCTCCCCACAATGTTTGTTTTGACCAATCGCTTTGTCCAAGTATCCACCCTGTGTTGTGCTACCTTTCCGGCTACTGGTAAAATAGGGAATTGTCGCGTCGTACTCATTAATCTCACATTTTAAATGTATTTTTGAGCATATATCGGCATGAAGATAAAAAAAATACATATATAAGCATAGTTCATAATATTCAATTCTACTTTACTGTATTACTGTACTGTAGTATTATTTGACCAAGCATCTACTGCATGATTTCAGTCGCTAGTTTAGACATTTCCTACACTGCCTGAAGGCGGCAACAGTTTCCAACGTGCACAGTGGTGACGTTTACCATATCATGATGGCGGTAGCCTGGACTATTTTGAATCCCGTCCCGCTTTAAGTTTACACTGCGTCTGGTCCGAAAAATGTCATATTATACCGACGAGAACATAAAATAAGTGAACCGCTATGATGGATTCCGTCGTGGGGGACGATGTGACCCTCCCCGTTGACATCAACGGAAGGTAAAAAAAAAAAAAAAACGTACCAGTGATAGCTAGAGAGCTAGCGCTAGCATGTTACAGACGTTGCTGTACGTTAGTGGTGCTAACACTAATCCGAACAGTGACTATTTACCGCTGCATGGGCCCCGACTATTAACTGGAACAACACAGAGCCACTTATTGTTGTTCAGTGTTACTGAATTGAGTTACTTTAGGTTTTACCTCTAGTAATTGGCCACATATAGCTTGTTGTGTTGTTCTGTAATGATACATTTATAAAAATGGACTGTTTCTTTCTCTTTTGATTGTAGCGTTAGGTCATCTGACAATTAGAGGATCCTTAGTTTCACATCTGAAATGATGTTTCAGTTGCTCTCTGTGTTGTTGATGTCGATATTTATAATAGGAGGTAGTTACCCGACCTTACTAATAATAGTGAGCTGACGTTAAGTTAATATGATCCACCTTCAGGTTGACATTTGTGTGTTCACCAACATAATTGACTGTCTATGAGGAAAAATGATGGACATCCAAAGGCAACGCGTTGTTGCTTGTTTGTTATAATAATGATAATGATAATAATAATAAATAGAATAATTTACATAATAAATAGTTCAGCGAATATCTCTGCCAGCCAGGGGAGAAAAAAGAGTAGTTTTGGGATGTAGGTTAGACTTACTGAAGGAAAGGGAGACTTAAAAACGTGTGGAGAAAAGCAAAATGACCCAATCTCTCATACAAAGTAGAGCCATGTCAACATTGGTACATAACATAACCCCTGTCACTGACACACTACCGTTATTAGCTATCAATCATATTCATCTCATTGGATGTTGCTGTGATATCACCGCCTTGGTAGTTGACCTGTCATCCAGAGAGTGAAAGAAAGCGGAAATAATCAGAGCCAGTTTACAGCAGCGGGGTTCAGGCTGCAGCAGAGGCAGCAGCGACGTCTCCTTGCACTTTTTTGCACAAAATGTGGAGTTAACATGCCATTTATGTTGTTTGTTTTTTTGTTTTTATTTTTCCCGCGTACTCTCCGTGACATGAGAGAAGAGTGTGATTGTGGTAGGTGAAACCCGTGCAATATCAGCTCTGCTTTATATGTAGTGCTGTTGGTGTATAGATTGAGCTGGATGTAGCTAGTCTATAGCTCTTCCTGACAGACTAGTTCAGTGCAGTAACCATCTATGTGTTTGAGTTTTGTATGTGTTTGCATTTGCATAGGTCTGCCTTTTAAACCTCCTTGCCCAGCTGTGTTCTGTGTAAACGCGACCAACCAGGTGGTTAGCGTGCCTCAGTAATCCAAGATGTTAGCTGATATGTGTGGTGTAAATTACTTATTCCGTAATTCTGAAACCTGATTCACTTAACTCGTTTAGTTTCTGAATTATAGCAATGTTGTATATTGCGAGTGGCTTCACATATTGTTGCTGTCGTTGTTTCATTAACTACAGTAAATGATATTGTTGTAAGCTGCGTCCATGTTTGTCACTAGCAGCTGAAACAAAATGAGAAAATAAAAGAGGAAGTAAGTGTTTACAGGCTCTTACATTGTTTCCAGTGGGTGCTGGAGGGGTTACTGTTACTACAACTGCAGCACTGACTTCATCTACAACACAGACACTTGATGTGTTTTAATGTCATCCATGCTTTTATGAGGGCGTTTTATTTGGGAGAGTTGCTATGGAAGTTGTTCCACATGTTTATGTTTCAGTGCTTTTGCTCTTATCATGACTTTTGTTTTCGAGTGCTTCCTCTCCATTTACACAGGAAGGGGTTTGCTTGGCATGTGAAACCTCAGTGATGCAATAATTGTCAACACGTTTTTCTCTGACCCTCAGCGTTTTAAATGTGCTCCTGCTGTTCATATTCCCCATGTTTTATTGTTTCATGTTGTATGGCATCATTAATAATCTATATGTAGAGTCCATAACCACACAAAAAAAAAGCCTGGTTTCAACTTTTAAGACTGAGGAGGAGGCAAAGTAATTTCACTTGGCCTTCTACCTCCTTTTCTTCAATGTGACATCTTGGTTTATGATTGTTGAATTTGTAGTGTGCCGAGTTTTAAACTAGGACAGAGATGGGGAAGAGCTTTGTTATTATGGTTTACGTTTGCAGTTTCACACCATTGAAGCTTTAAATAAAGTGTAAATTTGGCAGGGATGTTCCCAGAGTTTCCAGAGTCACAATGTGCTGGGAAAAGGACTGAAACAAGGCAAGAATCATATACTCATCACATTTTCTGTAGAAACATAAAATACCAAATTGAAGTTCTGCTTTAGTTAAACTAGTAAACATTCATATTATCATTTTATGGTACTGTTTTTCTTTTAGATCAATGTGCTGAGATCTATGTACTAAAACCATGCAGCATATCAATATTTCTGAACAGCAAAGACAGAAATATTGATCTTCAGATCTATGCCGAGGGAAATAGTAGAGAAGCCAGAGCCACTGTGCTTCCACTGCCATGGGGGTGAGGTATGGGAGGAAGTCATTCAACGCAGGACATCATATTATTAGCCACAAAGGTCGGGGTCGAGGAACATGAGCTCAGCTTGGACTCAAATGGTTCATGTTTTTTGTTTGTGCCAGTAATTTCCCTCTGAAAACCGAGTTTAAAGAAGGAATTTGTTCTCGTTTTGATAACTGGCATCGCTATATGTGCAAGTTGTGTCATCATGTCAGTGCAGCCCTTATTCCTTTTAGTATTATTGTGACCCAGATGCTTGTTGCTGATGTTTGGTGCATTGTACTTTGTCTTTGAGTGACGCCACAGTCCCATCACTGTGTGATGCGTAGCTGATCGGAGCCACAGTAGTCTACTTGTCCACCAGTGAAAGCCTTGTCCGCTTGTCCACTGGTTTGTCTGTTTTTCTCTCCTCCTCCTCCTCTGTCTGAACATGAGAGCTAGGCTGCCACTGGCACATGCTCTCACACTCTCATATACACACACACACACACCGAGAAGAGGCTCTGACTGCCAGAGTGGATGTAAATGAAGCAGCGAGTCATTCTTAAGCTATTTTTGGAGTGTCCTCAGGGCTCAGTAGAACTGGCCAGCGTGAGTAATGCATAAAGACCTCACATTGGTGTTTTTGAAAACCATAATAATCAGAAGATGTGTGTGTACATTGAGCTTGGATAGGCAGCAGAGCTTGCTTTGGTTTCTGTGATGTTTTATTAACGTGAATTGTCTCATTTTATGTCCAATCGGGCTTAAATTGATGGCGATCCCTTCTCTACATATTCAGTGTAATTGTGCTGCATCGTTAACAACATGGTTTTGTCCCCAGCTGCAGACTGCCAGACTCCATAGATGCTGGAGAATACTCTACAGACAGCATGACAGGTACAGTAGGACTTTCCTTTTCTTGCTCAGGTGTGACTCCCCCCTCGCCCCCTCACCCCCTGTGTATTAATTAATGCTGCTGTTGAATTGTTGCTGTTTCCTCCCCCGGTTGTGTCTCCAAAGCTGTGGTAAAGGGATTGGCTGGGTGATCTTCATTAGCTCATCAAATTTCTAAATTCACACACAAAGCTTTTCTTGCGTGCCAAGTTACTACATAGTCAGAGTTGGAGCCTTACACACAAACCACTAAACAACTAATTTATAAATATAGGGCTGGCATCTGCAGCGTACTGTCAAGTCAGCTGTGATGATAAAGCCATAGCGACGCGCAGACAAACACTGACAACTACAGTCTTATGCTTGGATCTTTCAACTGCAAAGTAATATTGTTCTCAGACTCAGCCTATTATGTATGAGTATGTATTGGGCCATTGTGGGAAATATTTCAGGTTTACTTAACAGCATTTTCACATGATTTATAGATTAATGTCATCAAGAATCCTGATCCATCAGCTATTCACTTTTTTTTGGACAATAAAAGAATATCTATAAATGTTGATGATTGTTAGGACTAGACCAATAATTTGTCTTTGATGTAGATGGCCAATCAGTAACAAGAAATGTTCTTGTTCTATTCTGCCAAAACTGTTTTGAGGTAAATTTTCCCTTTGGTGAACTCTCTCTGTAGTTTTCCCTACGCATATCTACCTCAAAATACAGAAATCAAGCCCCAATGGCATTTTCAAAAACTATTTGGCTCACAGAATCAGTGAAAATAAGGTAAAAGCTGAAATTACAGAATTATCCTTTAGTTATAGAACTTGATTCTAACGCCAATATCATATTTCCATCCTCTGCAGCAGGTATAACTACTGCTCATTCTGCTGTGTAGCTGCCCATCTTTCACTTTCGGTTACTTGTAGCTTCTTCTCAGTTGTGGCCTCAGTAGTATTGTCATGACAGCAGCAGCACATTAGATCCACTCGTGCTTATTTAACTGCACTGAAGGCAACACTGTCACAAGCAACATCTAAAACGTGCATGAACACTCAGGTGGTACTACATGTGTCTGTGGTGCTGGAGCTTTTCCTGTTAGGCCATCACACGATGAATCAGGAGTCAGTGTTGTGAAATGTCTTGTTGACGAGTGTTACATGATCAGCTGCTGGCTGCTTTCAGCCGGTCTAAACACGGCAGTTGTCCAGGAACGAATGGTTTCACCTCTGTTGCCTCTGCATTGAAAAACAAAGACCACTCTTTTTTTTTTTTATCGATCTCTCTAAGATAAACAGACTGAAGAGAGCCGAGAGGATGAGTTGCTCTTGTAAGCAGACAACGTCCTTCATGTCAAAGAGACTAACTGTTCAACTCAAATGAGTAAAATCAAATACTTTGTTGTTTTTTACAGCTCCAACCTTCCCTGACAAGATGTCACCCATCAAAGCCCTCACCATGAAGGACTATGAGAATGTGAGTCATTTGCATCGAGGTTATATCTTCTTATATGTCTGACTTGTTGGCACAGGCTTCATGCATTAATGTGAATGAGTTTGTCAGTATGAGGTCATGCAGCCAGCTTTCACCCCACCACAACAAACAGGTTATTATGATTTATTAAACCTGATCCCCAGTCTGACTAAAACGTAGCCACGCTGACCATTTATGGAGATTTAGTGATGAGGAGTGTTTGTGGGAGGAGGGTTGAGGTAGGCCGAAGCCTATATTTCAGCATTTGAGAGGAATGCATGCTCAGATTTTTGGCTTGTGTTGCCTGGCTGACTGCACGATCCGGGGTTTACGGAGGGGTCTAGACTTCTACCTCCTCCCTTTTGACGGTCAACCAACCCCAACCCCCATTACCAGATGTATGCTGCTCTGAGCCCGGAGCACAATGATGCACAGTCTACTTCACACACATAAGCACCCAAACACACAGGCATGAAGGCCTCCTCTTCATTTTAACAATAACCATACACATGGTCCCTTTCTGCCATGTAAACATGTCGTCCTGGTTTCTCCCCCAGATAAAGTGCTGGACTTCACTTATGTTATTCTTTGACTCAAATTATTTGTCTTATCCCGGTTTTATTATCATAAGATTTAAGTGAAGGACATTCAGATTTTATTTGGACCGAGACAGAGACTAAAAATGTTTTCATTCAAGTTTTCAATAAAAATGTTATCTGTTGTTGTTGAATTATTTTCCTGCAGGATATTAAAATGTTTCTTTAATCTGCAGCAAATCACAGCTCTGAAGAAAGAGAACTTCAACCTGAAGCTGCGCATTTACTTCATGGAGGAGCGCATCCAGCAGAAGTGTGACGACTCCACTGAGGACATATTCAAAACGGTGTTGTATTTACTTTGATAAGCAAAAAACTGTGCTTAAACCTTCTGTGTCTTTGTCTTTGTCATATGTCGACCCCCATGTTGCATGTGACTCAGCTTTTCCTACCGCGGCCAAATGAGATCACAAATTCAGCCACAACAACAGCTGGGTTTTGTTCAACTAAAATCCCACTTTTATGATCTTAGAGCAGCCGTCTGCCTTTTCATTGTTGTTACCTTTTTGGAGTGAGATGTAAGCCCATTGGAATCTCATTAGGCCCACTTGTGTTTCTTATCTTCTCTTCTTTCTAGCGAATTTGAGAAGTGAAGTGTCATGAAAGAATGTTATCTTAATGTACACGCTCCAAGATAAACCCTGACTTTTATTAGATCAGTCATATTAATTACCAGTGCAACTCAATCTTTATAATATCCTTTCTCAGTTTGTGCCAGTGCTTTTGTGATTACTACAGATGTGCAACATGTGCTGTAATGGCCTGAATGTTGTCTGTTTATAGAATATTGAGCTGAAAGTGGAGTTGGAGTCCATGAAGAGGGAACTGGCAGAGAAACAGGAGCTACTTGTTTCTGCATCGTAAGTATTGTGACCTTTACTTCCCTATAGTGTTCATATTCATTGTCGGCTAGGTTCACCAACAGCGTCATTTTAGCTGGAACCTAAATCACATTGGTATAGTTGTCTCTCAGTGCAACTTAAAGCTAATCTGGGGAGACTGCTAAGCATCTGCTCAAAGATTGTAGGCCAAACACTTGAGACAATTTAAAGAGCTGCATATACGAGACGAATGCTGTCCCAAGCAGACAATATTTTGTCCGACTCAACATGTTTCATTTGAACTATACAGGGACATATAGAGTCCCTATAGCTGGATTAAATAGACTGAGGAACTCTTTTATTCCTCAGTCTGTTAAAATGTTGAATCAGTTGGGTTCGTTAGGGCACTGAATAGCTGTTAGTGTAGGGACTTGGAGGCACTGCAGCCACTTTGATGTTACGTATATAGCACGTCACATGCCTGATGTTTGTCTTGTGTTATATTTTTTTAATGTTTAATATTAATGCAACTCAACATGGAATTCTAGTCTATATGTGCACATTAACCTTATCTCCCTTTGAATGTTTTTTTAGGAAAGCGTTGGAAAGCCTGGCTGGTCGAGAGTCGGGAGAACCCCAGCGTGTTAGGGATCAAGCTCAGAGAGAGATTGATGCACTTCGAGATGCATTTAGCAAGAGGATAGCTGACCTGGAACAGGTGAGTTTACCAGAGATATTGTTTTGATATACTTTTCTGAGAGCATTTTTTATGTTGTCTGTTGCTTTCAAAACTTACAGTACCCTATATATTGTTGTATAAAGTGCTCATGTGTTTGTTGGTGGACACAATCTGCAGATTTGTTCACATTATTTTGCTGAAAACGCAGAAAAAGTTGTCAAGGGTTGGACTCTGATTTCAACTAAATGCTTCATATGATGTTTTTGCCTCTCGTCAGTCTCTGCAAACAGCGGAGGATGAGGTGGAGAAGATGGCAGCCATCGCTGAGCAGGAAAAGCGTAAGAACATTAACATGGAGAAGCAGCTTCAAGCTCTGGGTCACCCAAACACCTTCACCCCCGTCCCAGTCCCAGTCCCCAGCCCCGTCCAGGACCTGCAGCAGGCCCTGCAGGAGAAAGACAAGTAGGGACACAAAAGAGATGAGCTCACACACACAATCACTCTTTTTTTTGATGGTGTGAAGAAATAAATGTTTCCAATATGTTTCTTTTCACACCAGTATCATAGAGCAACTCAGGACATCTTTAAAGAACCAGGAAGCTTTGATCCATCAGCAGAAAAGTGCAGACCAACAGACTGATGCACCGGCAGCTGAGTGTGTTAAAGAGTTGTCTGAACTCATCGCAAAGAAAGATCAGGAACTTGAGGTATGACTTTCATATCTTGGATAAAATTATTTTTATTCATTAGTTGTTTTGAGATTAGATTCAGCATATTCAGCATTCAGAAATATGTAATCCCCACTTTAATACCAGTTACTAAATTCAGCACTGCCTAAAATATGAAACAACATTTGAGTGACCTTTTGCTTTCTCCCCTCAGGCTCTCAGGGACGAGCTACAGAACAAGAAGGACAAAAGCCCACCGGACCATCAGGTTGGTGTTGTTTGGATATTTACTCTAAATGTGTGTGTGTGCGCCAAAAAATGACTACTGCGCAGTGACCCTGACTTCTGGCCGACCACGAAGACTGTGTTTCATTTGGCTTCTTTCCAACTCTTCCAACCTCCACTTAATTTTTTTTCGTTTCAATCTTTTTTGGTTGTTGTTTCAGTCATTCCCGCTGGGAGACTTTTTATGACAGTCATTGTTATATCATTGTTGCCTCAAACCAAAAGCTAACCCATTCAGATGTGCATTATGTGGGAAGTCTTTCAAACTTCAACAGATGACCGTGGGTTTTGTTCAGAGTAGATGTGGATTGTCCGTGTTGTTCTGTCAACATTTGTTTTTGCCATGTGCCTCTTTTACTTTGGTTCCATGGTTACGTAATAAGACAGGGTGCTTGCGTTTTTCTTTTTCTTGTTAATCTTGGGGCTTTAACTAGTTCTTAAGTGTTGATTTCACAACAGGAAGCTTACAACATTATTACTGTCAGGGAAAGGAAGGAGTTTGAGGCAGTAAGAATTGTCTTTTTTGGTGCTTCTTGATGATCAATGATGTTTTGCCTGACATTAACTTGAAGTCTTTAACATCTCAGTATCTCATAATCCTTGAAATGATTTAGTAAATCTGCAAAACAGCATCTTAATTCATTATTTTATCTTGTCTTTATAGTTGTTTTATCAGCTATTTGTCTTTCTCTGGGTCTGCTGGCTGAATATTATGACACATAAATGAAAACTTTGCGGGTCTGATTGAGCTGAGATGTGTTTTATGCTAAATGAATGGTCGTTAAATGTCTAACTAACCTAGTTTGAGCCCATTGTGTAGACACAATGAGAATGTGGAACATACTTTGAAAAGAGCATCAAAGCATTACATAGGCTGTTGGTGAAAGTCCTGCTTTGCTAATGTTGAGAATAGAAAGCTCTTAGTTGGGCAGTGGCCATGGTTCTTCGTCAGGCCTTGCCGTCTGGACTCAGGTCACAGTGTTAAGACTGGATTACCACGCTGTCTGGAGACAGTTCCTCTGAGAGTTATTTATGGCCGCCCTTCTTTATTTAAGAAAACAAAACAGTACAATTTAGTGTTGTCAAATGTGAGTAAAGAAATGTGCATGCAAAGGATTTTAGAGAGTTAAAGATTTTGTCCATCTGAGATGTTTTGGGGGATGACAAAGCTGTAATGGAATGAATGACAGCAATGTTTGCCAGAAAACTCCTCCTCTACTCTTATAGGAGATTTTTAAGAAGCGCTGCCTATCAGAATTGACTATGTGTCCCTAAAGAATCACTGGCTGCTGTCTCTAACAGAGAGATCTCTACCTGACCTCTGGAGAGTCGCCATTATTGAGTTGACCTTCATACCTGATGTCCTCATGGTGGCATTTGGGCGTAGGCTTTCTAGAGATGGTCTGGCACTGGCCCGGACACAGATCACTGCAGCGCTCCTAGAGGATTTGATCTGATTGAATGCGTGGGGGAGAGTGGAATAGAGGCGGGAGCAGGGATTATCAAAGGCTTAGGGCTTACTGTGCCCTGCACTCTGCGCTTCTCTTGCTGATGCAGTGAGAGAAAATGATAGATGTCTCTTCCATGGCTGCCAGGCTGACGGTTGAGTTTGTTTCTCAATGAGAGGCTTTTTGGACTCGAATCAAGCGGGTGAGTCTGGAAGATACAAGGTGTCATGAAGGACCCGTGTCGTATATGTGGCGTCCGTCTGGTCGGTAGCCAGTGCCGCTGGATCTTCAGCTCGTCGGCACAGAGGAAGCTGCAAATCATCTTGTCCCATGTGCTGGGCTGGGAGGTGACTCGTGACGGCCGTGGAGAGTTCCTCTGCGGGAAGTGTGTTTTCCAGCTGGAGAAGGTGGTGCAGTGCGACATCAACGTCAGCCAGCTGCAGGACGAGCACAACAGTCAGGTGCAGAAGCTGCAGGCGGAGAAAGAACACCTCATCCAGTGCATCGTCCACATCTACAAAAGAAACAACCCAAGCTTGGGCAAGAACGACGGGGAGGGCGCCAGCTGCAAGTCTCCACCTGATGACGAGGCGATATGTCAGCTGTCGTCTGAAGTGCAGCAGTTCAGGGAGATTGGAAGCGGTCTGTCGGGGAATCGAATGAGAAGATGCGTGAGTCTGGATAGAATTGCTAATAAAGAGCCGTTCCCGGGGCGCTCCAGCCTCAGGAGCAGCCGGCTCGGTTCAGGTGCGTGGCTTGATGGCTCTATGAAGAACTTCGGTCTCCGTGGTACACGCCAGCGTTCGCAGAGCATATACTTTGACCTGGTCCAACGCAAGGGCACGCTGCCTAGACCCGGATACAAGGGTCTCTCCGCATCCCTGCAGTCCCTGACACGAGAGATTTCCTCAGAGGCTCCTCCAGACCCTCCACCGAAACTAAAACTCAGGGAGCCCAAGGTGTTCGCCGCTAGACGTGTCACCACTGGCGACCCAGAAGGAACGGCTCAGGCCAAAGCGCTGCTCCACAGCTCCCCGACTCAGCCGTCTGTGATCTCCGACTTGATCCAGCTCCTGCGTTGCATTTCCAAGCAACAAGTCTCGGCCCCCGCAGGGAGCCGCATCCCCGTCCTGAAGAGGTTTAGCACCGGCCACCTCAACCCCCGAACCAAACGCAGACACAGAGAGGCAGAATGGAAATCTCTGCACGACCTTACAGAGGAATTCGATGACGAATACGCCTCTATCAAAGTGGAGGTAGTTCTTTTCACTAATTCCAGCTCGGCAAGCCAACTGTGGCACTGGTAATGAGCTCAGCTGTGGTGGCAGACAACAGCTTTGTTGCTAAACATACCTGCAAGTATTAATTATTACATTTCTCTTTCCCTTCCCATGTTTGTGTTCTTTCTGGATTTGCTGAGAAGAAGAGCGAGGTTAGCCGACTGGAGTCCGTCAACAGGCACCTGACCGAAGAGCTCACACAGGCGAAAAGCAGCAATGAGAACATAACAAAAACATTGGAGGACACTCAGACTCAGAACAAGGTACACAGAGATGACTAAATCAAAACAACTTTTAAGGATTTTTTGCCAAAAGAGTGTTTGTGTTGGATAGAGGGGTTTATTTTTCTAAATAATATCTTAATTTTATGTAAACAGACCCTGTCAGGAAGGTTGGAGGAGAAGGAGAATGAACTCAACTCGGAGAAGAAAAACGCTCTGAAACGAGACAAAACAATCCAGGGGCTGAGCCAGGTCCTCAAAGAAAAGGAGAAAGAGGTGAGTTTGGTGCTGTATTTGATCTGTTGTGGTCGCTGTAACAGCTGTTATTACGAAACTTCCAACCTGTCTGTGGTTTCTGTGTAGTCTGTGTTATGCAATGCGCTAACACCAACCTGTCTGTCTTTCTCTGTGTATTGCGCAGATTGCAGAACTGTGTCATGAGATTGAGGACAGGGATGATGCTTTGGCCAAGGCCAGAGAGGCGGCACACAAAGCCCAACTGCAGAAATACCAGGCAAGCTTCGCACCTTGTTATACAGAACCAAACCTTGGCTCTGTATAATCATGTAGATTATATATATACTTCATTTCTGTGTGTGCATGATTTTGCTGAGAATATAAGAGCTGATGTTAAAGAAACAATGAAGAGAATCTATCTTATTGGCTAATTTAAAAAAAATGGAGCCTCTGCAAATTGTCTGTAAAGATAAATATTTGTTGCATATCTCCTCCAGGGAGTAGAAGAACATCAAAATCTATTAATGGCAAAGCAAACAGAGCTGGCTCAACTCCAGGGGGATCACCATGTCAAGGTGCTGGAAGGCCAGAAGTTACAGCGTGCCCTGGAAAGGAAAGAGCAAGAGCTGGGCGACTTGCAGCAATCGAAGGACCAACTGGAGGTGGAACTGGAGGACCTGCAGCAGCAGAAGAAGAAAGGAGACAAGGCCCTAAATGTAAAGACAAGCAGGAGGATATTTCCAATAAAGCCATCTGGCAGTCTACATCCTCTGCTCAGCAATCTGTCCCCTTATATGTTTCTGCTTCCCCCCCCCCACCAGGATCTGAACAATCAGCTGAAGAAGCTGAGCGGTGAGATTGGGGAGAGGGAGAACGCTCTGGAGCAGCAGTACCAGGAGCTGCTGGATCAAACCAAAAGGAAACTGCAGGCCCACGAGGTCACCATCGGCCGGTTGACGTCCACTCTGGCTGACAAAGAGCAACAGCTACAGGTGAAGCAGCGACATGAAACTTTTAAGTATTTCTAGATCAAATTAAAACATTTTGTGTTTATTAATGTGCTTTCTTTGTGTTCACCAGGAGTACATAAACATGGTCAGAGACTTTGAGCAAAGTAAAAGTCCAGGGGGAAACGACAGTGTGCTCTCCAAGCTGCGGCAAAGACTAAAAGAGAAGGAGAAAGCTCTGGAGGTGTGGATTCCTTCTGTGTAATCGTCTCACCATGGTGAATATAATTTGATTTTGACAACCTTTTGTTTGCTTTCTCACAGCAAGCGCTGGATGAGAAGTTCGCTGCCATTGAGGAAAAGGACAATGAGATTCACCAGCTGCAGCTGTCTCTGAGGGAGAAAGAAAGAGATCTGGATAGGCTAAATAACCTAATCTCTCACAATGAGGAAACCATCAATGTGAGTAACTATCACCAGAAAAAGGCTAAAAATGTGAATTTTGTGGTTTTTAGTTGGACTTCAATTCCATTAATCTGTGTGTCAATTCCTCTGATTTTAGAGTTTTGACAGTCTGATCAAGGAGAAGGATGTGGAGCTGCAACATCTTGCGAACACTCTGAAAAACCTGCGGAGAGCCAAGCAAGATGTTGAAGATAATCTCAACAGGTCGCTAAGGGAGAAGGACGCCATCATCAGCCAGCTTCGGCTTTCTCTGGAGGGCAAGACAAAGGACATGGATGTTAGTTGACAAATACCTCTGTTCTTGTTTACAGCAGTTCTTGTCAGATGTGTATTGTTCATGTTTCGTCATTCAAACCTGAGCTGCCTAACCTTACATGTGTCTTCTGCTCTGTTTACCTTTGTAGGAAATGGCCGAGTCCATGCTTAGCCAGTCACAGACTCATGCGCGTGACCTTGCTGAACAGATGGGCCAGAGGTTAAAGGTCACAGAGGCCATGTTGGCAGAGGCTGTGAAGGACAGGGAGCGGCTGGTTGCTGACAATGAGAGCGCCGTGGAGGGACTCCTGGCTACAATTAGCAGCAAGGACCAACTTCTCAAGGTCAGCAGCTCATAATGAAAAAGAACGTCACTGGTATTCTTAGTGAATCATTCAGGGAAACTGATTTATCACCTGTAAACGTCCTCATTCAGCCTCTTTGATCGCTTTGATCCGCTCTTTTGTTCAGGACTCCGCCGAGCACTACAACCGCATGTTGTCGGAGCGTACTCAAGAGATCCAGGAACTGAAGAAGCAGCTGTCTGACAGGCAGCAGCAGCTTGCCACTGCTGAGAAGCAGAGCTCCAGAACGGCCCAGGAGGGTTGTTTGGAGACTGCAGATCTCAGAGCTGCGCTTGCTGAAAAAGACAGCCTCATCAATGTAAGCTCCTCTGGGATACTACTACACAGTCACTCAGCTGTAAAATGTGCTTGACTTGGAAGCCTAACAAGGAGAGGAAATCAAAAGTCACAAAGAAAATGACCTTTCCTACATTGTGATTTCAAATTACTCTGTGACTCTTCTGAAACCTGGTGTATGTATTAGGTTTATGTTTCTGTTTTACATGGCTGAGTGAGCAAGCTTTACACCTTTTTTTTTTGTGGTAAATTTGCAGAAGCTTCTGCTGCGTGGTCAGGAGAGAGACCAGATCCTGATAGAGATGAGGCAGAGGGAGGAACCAGATCATGTGTTGGAGCTAAAACACACAATCCAGATCATGCAGGAGAAGCTGGACGAGAGGGAAGGTAAGGCCTTTAGACCTTTTACACCTGCTCACTGGAAATTTCTCAATAAAAATAATACATGTCAGTCCTACATCTGATTCTATTATGTCTGCGCTGCAGCTGAGCTGTCCAGGAGGAATAGTGAGGATAACGTGGAGAGCATTCCCCACTCCAAGAAGACAGTCGTCATCCTGAAGAAGGAGCTAGCTCAGAAAACTGAGGCACTTAACAAAGCTCTGAAGAGGGAAAATGAACTGAAGGTCAGTTGGTTATATGTATTTAATTATGTCCATAATCTGGATACTGTCGTGTCTTTGTTTTTTCAAATTAATACCTTTTATTATATTACATACAGCACAATTTGATCTCAAGTGGGCCAGACCACTTAAATAATAGTAGAATAACCTATAAATAATGAGAACTCTAAATGTTTCCCTTTGTTTCAGTGCAAAGAAGTACATTATTAAATGTTTACACCTTTTACAGTTATATTCTGAACAACCTGAAATTATTTTTTGAGAAAAAATGTGCAATTTAAACAATATTATGCCTCTTTTGTCTTCAATGTAATTTTCACTCTTGGCAAATTCATCCCTCATTCATCCCCGTGGGCCGCACGTTTGACACCCCGTGTTATTTCCTCCATCCAGATTTCCCTGGCAGAGCTAGAGTCACTGATATCTGAGCTGGAGGGTCGCACTGAAGGCCAAGCTGCTAATATTGAGTCTCTGACTGCCACTCTGAAGACCAAGGATGAGATTATCAATGTGAGGATCCTCTCATTCCATTCACAGACTCAGACACAGCAGCTTTGAATAAGGAGCTTTTGATCTTTTGAACTCCGTGACCCCTCCGGCAGTCTGATCTCTCTCATGTTTCCCTTTTGTCTCTGAGCAGGTTCTTCACCAGCGGCTCGGTCAGAGAGGGGACAGCCGGGCTGATCATACTCTGGATCAGGTCATTGGCTCTGACATGGAAAGATCATTCCCTGGGCTCCCACAGAGAGAGAGAACTATAATTGGTGGAGACAGCCAGCAAGAGGTAAACTAACCACTTTACATACTTTTCTGCTGAATAAACCAAAAACAGAAACCTTTTACGTCACTTCATGCTCTGTTGTCTGCCCCCTTATTGTTTTTTATTTTTTATTGTTTCTATTTGTTTTATTATCAATACTGCTGATTATGGTTTTACGCTTTTATCCTGACTGTTTTATCTCACTCGCAAAGCAGAACAGGTTTTTTGGTTTTATGTTTTTCTAAATGTTTGTGATGACGGTGTTATTTTTACTTGATCTGTAAAGCACTTTGTAACTGTGTTTTGAAAGGTGCTATACAAATAAAGTTTATTATTATTATTATTATTATTATTATTATTATTATTATTATTATAATATTAAAACCATTGCTTTTTTATTTTCTGTCTCTTTGAAGGTTTTGCCCAACCTTATAGCCCTGCAGCAGGAGCAAGATGCTCTGAACAAAGCTCTAAGAGCTGAACAGCAGCTCTACTCAAGCCTGGTCAGGACTGTGAAGGAACAGGACAGGTAGGGGAAATGTTCACAACAACGAAGTATCATTGCAATGAAGTGAAAAAAGAAAAGAAAAAAAAGATGCAAGTACATTTTATGGATGAATAAATCTTACTTTGAGTATATATGCGTGTGTGTTTTGCAGTGCCCAGCGTCTCCATGCTCTGCAGCTGGAACTGACAGCGGTGCAGCTCCTCCGGCAGCAGCTCGAGGACAGCATCAAAACTAACGAGGAACTGAGGGACGACCTGGAGAGAGAGATACACAGAGCCAGACTGAGAGAAGGTGCAGTGCAAACACACTGGGTGGTAGATGACAGCGGGGAGTGACAGAAACAAAAAGTCCAAAATAAGAACACATGAAAGGAAAACAGAAAAAGAAACCTGAATTCGGTAGAATGGTTAGGAATACATACATCCATAGCTCCTAGTGAACATATATACAGTACACACATACACACACACCTGTCCTCATTGTTCCGTGTGTTTGGTCCAATAATAACTCCTTTCTTCCATGTGTCACTTCATTCTGCATGTACACCTGGTCCCATCACTCCTCCACTCTGTTCTCTCTCTGTTTACTTCACTAGTTCTTCACATCGTCACCTCCTCATCTGCATGTGTTTGTCCTGTTTTCTCTCACTCTTCAAATGTAAAGGCTTCACACTTGTCTATACTGTTTCCTACTTTGTCTGTCCTTTTTATTTATATAAAAATAATGTGAATAAAGGCTGCTGTGGCCTCTCTTCTCTCTGTTTCCCATTAACACTGTCTGCTTGTTTTGACTCATCCATTAAATCATTTGGTTGTCCGTTGACTCTAACACCTCTCTCTCTTAACATCACCTCTGGTTATTAATGCAACCCATCCAACCATCTGTGACATGAATTAGATCAGTTGCATAAGCATGTCATTATATAACATCTATAGAAAGGTATTAAATGTAATTGTACAGACATAGAATGACAGAGTATCTTAATGTTGAGTAGCTACTCTGAAATTAATCCTAACAGAAAATCCTAACCTTATTGTCTTATGACGTCACATAGCTAATGTAGTTAGTGCTGCGGGTGTAGTGTGACATCATGATGCAGCTTTGAGACTGATTACAAGCGTCACTGTGCATTCAGTTAGTCGTCTAAGCCAAATGACTTCAGTGTCTGTCCACATGCATGTGCACGCTGCGTGTGTGTGTGCATGTCAAGTGCATGCTCATCCCCCCGCCCCCGTCTAAACAGAGCCAGGTGTATAAATAGGTCAGCTGTAAGTAACAGGCCCACGGCTCACATTCACACTGAATGCAAAATAGATGTTGCCACAGTAATCATCACTGATGAGGTTTCCACTTCTTTTAGTGATATAATCATTATAATTTGCATACAGCTTTTGCACGTGTGCACAATTACTATATGAAGGCAAACACAAAAACAGACTCTTCTTATATTCTTTGTTTTGTTTTTTGAGTGTTTGTTTATATGGCTATAGATACTTAAATTCTCTTTTCACAATGCAGCCCTTTGACTTATTCAGTAATATTAATGTAAGGATTTGTTGTGTTCAATAAGCATGATAAGATGCATAAAATTAAATCACTGTAAATTGTCCCCAAAACATGTTTAATTCACATTAATTTGGCACAGATGTAAAGTACCATTCATTTTTCTTTTTTGCTTGAAATTACATTGAATTTCTACGGAAACGCATTGCATTCACTTGAAAAAAAAAAAAACTCTGGTTTTTCTGAGTAATTTATTTATTTATTTATTTTTTCAATATTTTTTCAATATTTTTCTGACTTGACGAGATTTCAAAATCCCGCGAGAAGCTCCCACCTGCAAGTAACGTTTGACCGCTGCGGCCAAGCCTCCACTTCTTCTCTAAGATCTATTATATCTTAGATCCATGAGATACTGTACATCCATGGATATGCTCCATTAAAAAATACAGTCGAGCTATCACCGGCATTGTAGATTTTCAAAGGAAACTACCTGTTATTACAGAACGCCACCTCAGAGAGTGTCTGATGTAGCACCTTTATTTTGAAATCAGGCCTTACGTTACTTGCAGGTGGGAGGCGCTTCTCGTTGGATTTTGAAATCTCAATAGCTAAGTCAGAAAAAATTACGGTACCCCGAAAAACGGAAGGAAAAAAATTACTCCGAAAAACAGAAAAAACAAATTACTCAGAAAAAAACAGATTTTTTTTTTTTCAAGTGAGTGCAATACGCTTCCGTACATTTCTGATTTACCTATATATTATATAGCTTTACTGCACTTACACAGAAATGCACCTACTTTGTCACCTAGAGACATTGCTCCTGTGTGTCTCTACAGGTATGGATCACATCGACCCCAAAGAACTTGAGAGCATGAGACACCAGCTGGAAGACGCACAGCGCTGGAACACCTCTCTGCAGGCTCGTCTCGGGGCCATCCAGAACCGTGGAGGAGGGGTTGGAGGAGCCAACGACGGTGGTACGACCAGACCAGAAAGAAAAATACCACAATTTTACATTCCAAGAGTTTCTGCAAGATGGAAGAATTTTTTTTTGTTGTTGTGATTTTAATATATTTTCTGTGCTCTAGGTGACACCTTAAGTTTCATTGGCGATCAGACTTCCTACATGAGTATATGCGTGGGAGATGGACCGGATGACAGCTTGTCCCTACTCTCTCCACAAGAGCTTAAGCAGAAGGTAAATTTTCTTTTTAACAGCATAAAATCTCTTGGGGGTGAAAATATCATCCCTCACTATTTTGAATATATATAGCCTCATAAAAATGATAAGTATGATAGTATCTCAGACTTTCATCAGCTGGAAAATCTGTTACAAAAACAGTTTTACAATCCTGAGAATAGATTTAAAAAATGTGCATCTGTGTTTCAGGTGCTGGACCTGCAGGACTGTGTTAGCAGACTGCAGACTTTGAACAACGAGCTGCAGAACCGAATGTCACTATTGGAGAAGTCGGAGCATGACTCTTACAAGGAAGACAAAGACATAGCCGGCAGTAGCCCCTGGAAACAGGTTAGAAGCCACTAAAGACAGCTGCACATGAAGCGAGCTGTGGCCTCTGAGTTTACTTCCCAGTTTTTCTCACAGTTTGAAGTCATTTAACAGCAATATGTTTTTATATGTCCACCTTTTGAAACTGATCGAAGAATCATGTCTGAGTCTTTGTCTAACATCCACATTTAATAGAGCCTTTCTAACCTTTGAACCTACATCTTGACCTCTACCCTGTCTAGCCTTTGACTAATGTCTCTTTTAATCTGTGCAACTACATGTCTTATTTCTCTAACAAGTGTTTTTTGTCTGTAGTAGAATATACTACCCTCTTCTTCTATCCTTCATCTCTCCTAACCAGTCACTGTTTTGTTTCCTTTTTATCTCTGTGTCCCATGAAATGGTCTCTCTTCGCCCATGCCACATTAGACACGTCACGCCATTCTGCTGTTACTGTGCAGTGTTTTATGGATTCTGTTCCCTCATTAAGTTTTTCTTTTACCGAGCCATGTGTGTCATACTCGCCTCCCATCCCATTACTCTAGCAGCTAGAGAAGACGCCGGAGACGCAGCCTCTGGCTCACGGCGACGGCACGCGTCAGCCGGGTCAGAATAAAGAGAGCCAGACAGACATCACACTAGCACAGGTATGAAAGAGCTCATCGTTGATTACACTTCAAAGAGATTTTGAAATATGTGTCTTTAAATCATATTTTGATTATGTTTTTTAAGATGGTGTCTGCAAAACTTTTGGATGATGAGAGTATGGACAGTGGGCTTGGCCAGAGTAGAGAGCATCCTCAGTCTGGCAACAACAGTTTGGACACTGAAGCGAGAGATTCTAGGGAAAAGAAGAAAGATTTAATGGCACTTAACTCCCTGCTGACTGACTGCGGGGCTACATCAGTCTCGGACCTTAGGTGGGTTTTTGTTTTCAGTAGTCGTCATATTCTCCTTATTTTCAGTATGAGATTCTGTAAACTAATAAGATTTCCCTTTTTCCAGAGAGAAGCTGCTCAGACTTAATGCAGAAACCACGGAGCTGCGGGGTCTCCTGAAAGAACAAAAATCTACTGAGTGCAAAGAGAAAGAGAGCACCGACGCCTCAGGGAACAGCAGTGACGGACAGGCTGAGCTGAGACAGAGTACAGAAACACTCCAGGTCAAGACACCGAGGGAAAAAGGAGACAAAAACTCTAATGAGGTGTCTGATGGGGAGAACTCTGTCACAACAGACGCACCTGTCGTTGCTGCAGAGGGGATGGAGAGTCCACAAAGTAAAGGCCAGTCGCACAGAAAGAGAGAGCACGTCACAAAGCACGGGGTAAGTAACAGCTGTTTGCATGAAGTCTAACTCAGTGTTTTTTTGTTTTTTTATTGATTTTATTGATTTTTATCGAAACAAAACATAAACAATATACAAGTGCTCCCTGTAATCATAAAGATATCAAAACAGAAAGAAAAACAAACCACCATCCAAACCAAAATGACATAGTTCACGACTGTCCTTACCCCAAAAAGTAAAGAAGACATCAGAAAAGAAAAGAGAAAAAAAAAGAAAAGGAGTCCCACCACCACCCCCAACTGTTGCATCAGTCACCCTAAACACATAATACATACTGTGCCTTCTCTCATCCATGTATAGTGGAAGTAAAAATAGAAATTATACAGTACAAGTACACGAGGCAATAACAGGGTGGATGACGTTAATAAAGATAAATAAGTAAATGAAATAAAGACATAAACAATAAAATTAAATTTAAAATACCAAAATAAATTAAATAAAACCATATCTCAGTGTTTTTAATATCTGCTGATCTCTGTGTCCTTTTCTTTCTTGTTTCGAATGCAGCCTGGTGTCAAATCTCGCCTTCCTGTTCCTGTGAGGCTGAGAGTTGACTCCAGCAGCAGCGGCAGCAGACCGTCTGTAAGAACTCATCCGGACGATGTCTACGGCTCTGACCAACAATTGCACGAAGAATCTGGCTCCCCAATACCAGTCGAGCAAAGCACTTCCCCCTCTTCCACAGTCAGATATTCTCACCGTAGCATCAGTCCAGCAGCAGGGTCGGACAAGGACTCTGAAGCCGAACACGTGCCGGTCGACACCCAGGCCGACTCTGCTCTTTTCGCTCAGCTGGAGCTCCTCCACCAGGAGTGCCAGGAGAAAGAGGCGCTGATCAACAAGCTCAGCGAGCAGCTCGCCGGTTGGGAAGAGCTCCACGCTCAGCTCCAGGAAAAGGAACAACGTAACTGCCAGTATGTGGAGGCCTTACAGGCTGCAGAATCCACTATTGCCTACCTGACGGCCTGCAGCCTGGACAGCCAGGGAGGCTTCGGGTCACACGCCGGTTCGGGTCCGGGCTCTGCTGCTGGTGCGGACGCTGCCCTCCACATCAGGTTGCTGCAGAAGGCCCTGCAGGACAAGGAGCAGCTCAACAACAATCTCATGGAGCTTCTGGACATGGCAGAGAAAGCACTCATGTCTTCTGACGGCCAAGACGAGAACCCAGAGCTGAGTGACGTCTGCTCGAGGATTAAAGACACCTTACAGCAGGTGAATGCGTTGTCGAACAGTGAGAGCCCAAGTGGTGTTTTTGGACGCCGCGACAGCGCTGCTATGCAGGAGTTACAACGACACACAGACTCTTTACAGGAGGCACTTTGGGAGCAGAACAGGCTCAATGCAGAGCTGCAGGAAAAATTGAGAGATTCTGGAAAAGCTGCAGATGCATCTGCACAGCAAGGCCTCACCGGTGTCAGTGCCGGACAGGATGGTGAATGTTCAACACAGAGAGGAGCAGAAAAGGAGTCAGACGACCACCATGGAGCAACAGGACGTTCTGATGATACCGGTTCAAATCAGGAGATGACAAAAGCTCTGTTGAACTGCCTTAGTGCAACAGAGTCCGCCATCGCCTCTCTAGCAGAACACTGTACAAATCCTGGCTCTTCGGCCTCTACTAGATCCTCAGAGATCAGCACTAACCTGCAGACGCATTTAGACAAACTTCAGAGAGCCCTACAAGAAAGGAAAGAACTGGAGGAAGCCACCCAGCCAGCAGCCAAATCCAGCAGCAGTGAGTCTGCAGCTGCTGCTGCTGGAACAAAGGGAAATCAAAACCTCCATCTCCATCAAAATCTCTCCCTCCTCTACAAGGTCTTCAACGACCTCTCTCACAGGATTTCAGAAATGCAGGCGTCCCTGCAAGAAGAGAGGGGCCGGAAAGAGGAGAGCGAGGCCCACAGGGCAGTGCAGGATGGAAAGGGACTTCCACGAAGCGTCCAGGTCCAACTGGAGGCCCTGCACAAGGCGCTGAGGGAGAAGAAGAAGGCGTGTAAAAACCTGGAGGAGAAACTGGCCACTGCTCTCACTGAGACTCCGTCCCCTGAAACAGCACGAAGAGGTAAGATAACTCCCTTCAGTCATGTTAATTTAAAGGGATAGTTCAAGATTATGGCAAATTGGCCCATTGCCATAAATCCCTATAGTCATAGCAGTAGATTCGTTACCTTTAATTGTTGGTGCAAGCTATTTTTAGAACAGCGGAGGAGGCTAATGGGATTTCTTGGTTTCCCTCATCAAACTCATCAAATACACAATCCAACAACTCCAAAACGCTCTGGTGGACAAGTTGTGACCTGCACATTCACCACGCTATGAGATAATAGCAGAACGTTACGAAACAGAGTTGTTTTTGAGGTAAATGCAGAGACTGCTTACTGAAAAACTGCCCCAGACGGGAACGCGCATCCGTGGTTTAATTTACCTCGAAAACAACTCTGTCTCGTAACGATCTGTCTCTTCATTATCTCATAGCGTGGTGAATGTGCAGGTCACAACTTGTCCACCAGAGCGTTTTGGAGTTGTTGGATTGTGTATTTGATGAGTTTGATGAGGGAAACCAAGAAATCCCATTAGCCTCCGTAGTGTAGCTCCGAGCAGCTCGCAACTCTGCTCCGCCGTTCTAAAAACATCTTACACTGACAATTAAAGGTAGCAAACCTACTGTGTGTGTCCTACTGTGACTATAGGGATTATGGCAATGGGCCAATTTGCCAAAATGTTGAACTATCCCTTTAAGCCCTTTTGTGAATCCAGATTGATCAGGAACACCTTAAAGGAGAAGAGATGTGTCAAATGCTTTCCTCCTAACCCACAATGTATTGCCTCCAACGCCAGCTCTGGAGCAGGATGACAAAGGCGTGCAGGTGGATTTGCAGGACCTGGGTTACGAAACCAGTGGCAAGAGTGAGAACGATAGGGAAGAGAGCAGTAGCACAGGTAGACGGCCTCTAGACAGACTGTGCATGTCTGTCTGCGGAGGGGACACTAATCTCAAATGTGGATAGATTCTCTCTTTATGTCTGCATGAGGACTGTAACACACACTTGTCTCTCACCTTGAGGAATGTTTTCTGTTTTGGGTCTCATAACCACACAATTTCTATTCTGGTTTTTAACCTGGTGTTTCTTGGCACTATTCCCAAAATTTGAATGGGCTGTCAATATTCTGCATTGACAAATTCTTGCATGTTTCCACTCTGACGTTTGGGAATGACTCTCGAGCACTGATCAACCTTTCACTTCAATTTCTTGTCTCACATACAGAAGTTTTTTTTTTTTACTTCCACATGGCACCGTCACCTTTTTGTTTCCCACAACTTCTCGTGTTTCTCTGTTCCTCGTTTGACTGTGTTTGTTCCTCACGTTGCCAGATCTAGAGGTCGGTGTGAACCCTAGTTGCAGCGCCTCTAGCCTGCCTTCCCTGCTGAAACACGAACAGGCCACTTTCTCCTCCACTGAAAACCTGGACTCAACCTCCAGCACCCCGTACCCCAGCTCCCCAGCTCTCAGCTCAGCCAAGGTATTTAACTTACTGTTACAGTTAGCTCATACACACAACTATACACATTGGTGCAGTTGTTGTGTCTACGCTCTTATAACTACAAGATGCTGCATTTAGAAGAAGAGATTTATTTTCCATTTGTGCATAAATCAAACAGTCCAGAAACATATTAGGAATTATGGTAACACTTTATAATAAGTACACACTATTAAGCATTAGTTAAGCATTAATAAATACTGAATTCTTCATTTATAACGCATGAGTACCTATTAGTATGTACAGGTAGTTTCTATATACAGTTAGTGCTAATCAATGATGAGTAAAACGTTTTTAACTGTTTGTAAACTACATAATAATGAGTATATATGTGTTATACATGATGAATTCAGTATTTATTAATGCTTAACTAATGTGTAATGTTTAATAGTATGCACTTATAAAGTGATACCAGAATTATTGTGCACAGCTCTCTTGGAGTCTAGTAATAAGTTAAAAGACTCAGAAAGGGACATTGTCTATGATAAATAAACACAATCCAAGAAAAGAAAAAGTATAGAATAAAATAGAAGTAAGAAAAAGCATAATAGATGAGTACTAACACAACACAAAGTGTGAAAAGTTGTGAACAAGGACCTAACCCTAAAAGACATATTCATTCACTCACTGCAGCATTCACTGGTGAAAAGGAAAAAGATACGGGCGATGATTGCATTACCGTGTAGGCTTACTGTATCTGAGGAGTAGCTGCTCTAAACAAATTGTATAACCCAGAAGAATTATGTTTGAGTTTTATTAACCTCCTCTCTTTTTCCAGGTCAGTCTGAAAAGCCTGCAGGCCTACGACGACTACGGCGTTTCTGAGGACCCGCTCCAGCTTCAGGCCCAAGTCAGAGAGCTGAAAGTCCAGCTGGAGACCCAGACCAAGCTCATCGTCCAAATGCAAAATCTCCTGCGGAGGAACTCCCTCTCCAGTGACCTTGTTGCCAATGCCTCAGAACCGTCCATTAACATCATCAGGGATCTAGAAGGGAAGCACAGGGAGGAAGGAGGCCAGGATCGCAGCTACAGAACCGGGCAGCTACGGGAGAGAAAAGGAGGAGAGAACCAGGCGATGAGGGATAAAACCAGCCGCCTGAACGTGGAACTGGAAAGAGAGAGGACCTTGATCAGAAGCTCGAGTGAACAGCTGCCACAGGCTCGCAGCCGCTCCACATCACCCGCCAGGTCAGCACTTTTCACCGCACTATCAATATTATTCTCTTTTCACACTAGGGCTGGGACGATATGCTTTTCTCCCGATTCAATTCTTCTACGATTTTTTTGGATGCCGATTCGATTTAAATTGCGATTCCACGATATTGCAGATTTTCTCGGTTTTTAGTCTGCATTTTTAACACATTTATAACACCAGTGAAACAGTTGAATGATTATGATTGTCTACAGACTATTCCAGGAACCATATTTCCCCAAAAAAATACACATCACATGTAGGCTAAGTCAGTTTTTAAGATTTATTCAGCAAAAGCCTGGACTGCATAAAAGAGGCAAAATAAAAGAGTATAGAAAAAACAGGCTTCTGAAGCCTTTCTGACAAAATGAGATATAGACTGAGGTAAACTGCTACATTTTAACATTTATCTGCACACAAATACTGTAGGAGCCTATAAATAAACATACTCCATTATAAAGTGAACTTAAACCCTTTTCAAAACCTGGACTCTCTGTATGTAAAAAAGGCGAACAAATGCACATTGCACAATATAAAGAAAAAAAAATCTGAAAAAGAAAAAATCGATTTTTGAAAAAGAAAATCGATTTAAAAATTGTCAAAAAGAAAATATTGCGATACTTATGTGAATCAATTTTTTCTCCCACCCCTAGTTCACACCAACTCGTTTTTGTAAATCAAATCTTTACTCACACTGTCACTGTGGGTGTTTGCTTCCCCCTGCGCGCCGCTCGCCCCCATTCTGTCGTCTCCTCAGACTGGACTCCCTGGTGCAGTCGCAGGCCAGGGAGCTGTCACAACTGAGGCAGCAGATCAAGGAGAGCCGCAGGCTGGGCGCCCTGCAGCGTCGGCAGCTGGAGGAGCTGAACAAGGCCTTCAAGGAGCTGCTGCAGGCCGGCGAGGTCGACTACGTCATGGGGGAGGTGGTCAAAGAGCAGCTGGACAAGAGCCTGAGTCTTCTGGACAGGCTGGAGGGACGGCTGGACAAAGGTAGCTGGTTGCTAATCAGAACCACACTGCACAAACACAGCTAATTATTTCATTTCAGTGGTCTATGATACATGACATTATCCGCCAAAGCACATACAAGCCCAGCCAACACACATGGCAGATGAAGAATGATGCTGGGATCTCGAACGACCGACTGTTTGTTTGACTGAGCAAAAAATAAATCATACTTAATCTGAATATTTTGTAAAAACTAAGACTGGAAAGTAGTTTTGGTTCTATGAAAACAAACAGTGTGTTTAATAAAGAAGAAGCAGAGGAAGATGAACACAAAGGAGCAGTCAGTCAGTCAGTCGTAAGTGATTTTTACAGACGGATCTTTGACAACGTCTTTTTCCTCCGTCTGACAGGAGACTCTCATCTGGATAATGAGGACGTGGCGGCTCTGGAACTGTCTCGCAGGTACAGTACGTCGCAAACTCACATACGAAAACTTTAAAAACCAATCTGATTGTTGAGTTTATTCCTTGTAAAAAAACAACAACAACAAATATCTATAATATTTACATCATCCAGCCCAGTCCTGTCTTTCTTTAGCTTCATATTTAGCAACAGATGAGAGTTGTTTTCTTATCTACCTTCACTGTGCAGTGTCTTACTGTAGGTTCATTATACTTACCTTATGTTTATCCATCTTTTTTGTCATAATGTTTGATCTGAGCGTCGTTAGCTGAGCTCTTTTGATGACGTTGCTCTCTGTGACCCTGTTAAAGACCTGCCCCCCATCAACCAATTGCCTTATAACCCCCTGGGCGCTGCATGTGATGTTGGTTTTTGAATAGCGTCCCGCTGTTGACCTAATTTTGTCTGTGTGTCAACCAAAACATTAAGGTCACACTGGCCCCTAACTGGGTCACCGCTTTCTCTCAGACGTCAGCAGACGACACACACACGACAACACATGTCAATTTTTATCTATTCATGTCTTTGACATGACAGTCACCATCCTCCAGGAAGAAAATCAATTTCGTTTTGTATAAAATGAAAATATAAGTTGATTTAAAAAAAACCTCTGAACAAAAATTAGAAAAGTTTTTCTAGATCTAGACTTTTATATAATTAGATTTAAAAAAAAAAAGGGATAGTTAAACATTTTGGCAAATTGACCCATTTCCATAATCCCTATAGTCTCGTTACCTTTAATTGTCGGTGCAAGCTATTTTTAGAACGGCGGAGCAGAGCCGTGAGCTGCTCAGAGCTACGCTACGGAGGCTCATGGGATTTCTTGGTTTCCCTCATCAAACTCATCAAATACACAATCCAACAACTCCACAACGCTCTGGTGGACAAGTTTTGACCTGCACATTCACCACACTATGAGATAATAGCAGAACGTTACCAGACAGAGTTGTTTTAGAGGTAAATTCATGCAAAACTGCTGATGCGTGTTGCGTTCAGGGACAGTTTTTTGGCAAGCAGTCTCTGTATTTACCTCTAAAACAACTCTGTCTGGTAACGTTCTGTTATTATCTCATAGCGTGGTGAATGTGCAGGTCACAACTTGTCCACCAGAGCGTTTTGGAGTTGTTGGATTGTGTATTTGATGAGGGAAATCAAGAAATGCCATGAGCCTCCGTAGCGTAGCTCTGAGCAGCTCACGGCTCTGCTCCGCCGTTCTAAAAATAGCTTGCACTGACAATTAAAAGTAACGAACCTACTCCTAAAACTATAGGGATTATAGTTAGCAATGGGCCAATTTGCCAAAATGTTGAACTATCCCTTTAAGTTGCGCGTAGTGACATGCATTCATCAATGTTATTACTGACTGGGCCAGTGTTGGGGAGCCTCAGCATGGATCCCAGTCGCTGCTGTCTCATGAGGACGGTGCGACAGCTCCTCCCGACAGCCCGGCTAGAATCCAGCAGGAGTTAGATAACCTGCGTCTGGAGCTAGAGGGCGACAGAGAGCTGCTGCAGCACAACGTCAGAGTCCTCGTCCAGCAAAACCTCACCCTGGCTGAGTTCACCAGGGAGCAGCTGGACCTGTGAGTGGGTTTGATCCAGACAAGACAGCATGACGTTTGCTGTGTGAACTCCTCTTCTGTGTTTCCCAGCTGCGTGTTTCCACTGAAAGTTACGAGTCCTCTAGTTGGAAGCTTTTTCTTTTTTACTTCTTTGGTCTCTCGGTGATGTCTCTCTCTCTTCTTTTTTTGTTTTGGGTGCTGTTCCTGTGAATTTGTTTCTCATTGTTTGGCCCTCTGTAACCCAGCGCAACGATGTCACATATAAAATCCAGCTGTTGGGTGCTATTAAAGATAAAACATGACTCATTCCTCCTCCTCTTTTCTTCCTCCTCCTCCTAGGTTGGCCAAGGAGCTGCAGGAGAAGAATCGTCTCATCCAGAGCCTGCAGAGTCAGTTCAGAGGAGGCCACAGTCCCAGCAGCCACCACAGCTCCCACTCTGACCTGTACCACTCAGACAGGACGTCTTCGCCCTGCCACAGCTCACAAGGTGGCAGTCGAGCTCACAGTAAGAACGTCCAGATGTAAAACTTAAACACAGTCTTAATAATGGAGTTTATTTGTGAGTGGGTGTGAAAGCCAAGTCCAATTATAGCCTCACGTGTCACTGATCTGAGGTATAGTGTGAACCAGACTGGGATTAACTCTGCTTGCCGCATTAAAAATGCATATTTTCCCCCCTTTTTCTTGCCACCTCGGGATCTCATGGAGATTAGCTGAGTCCTTGTCCACTGCCTGGCCGGTCTAGTCGCAGCCTGTAACGGCACTTATTTTCCACTCAGGTCTTTTCTGTTGCAGTCAGGCGTCCCTCACGACAAAGCACAGCGGCCAAGGGCAGAGCAGGTGTCCGGTTTCAGTTCCACCTCCACTTAAAGCTGCATTATTCAGTGGCACCTATCCGGTTCAATCTTCAAATTGTGTTTCCCTCGGGAAAAGAGACAGTGAAGGTTATTACAGCGGGAAGTGAAGCATGTGGATATGTGAGAGCGCTCACTCTGACCTCTGGCTTCTCCTCACATCCCAGTGGTCATTTTGATCTGCAGCTACTTGGATTAACACGAAGGCTGCGGATGACTCAAGCTTTAGTTCCCGAGGCATACCCTGTTTGTTTAGAGATTTAATAATGAGTGATGAGGAGATAGAAAAAATGCTGACATAATACTTTTTATTGATCCCATGTGTGGGATCAATAAAAAGTCTTATGTCAGCAACAGCAGCAAAGAGTACAGGATACATAAAAATATAAATAATTTACTATGTACAAAAATATAGTTAACACTTTATAATAAGTACACACTGTTACAGTAAGCATTAGTTGAGCATTAATAAATACTAAATTCTTCATTTATAATGCATGAATACTCATTAGTATGTAGTTTATAGATACAGTTAGTGCTTATCAATGATGAGTAAAACATTTTTAACTGTGTTTATAAACTACATACTAATGAGTATTAATGTGTTATAAATGGTGAATTCAGTATTTAATGCTGTACTTATTATAAAGTGTTACAAAAATAAATATATATATAAAAAACAAATATATGTACTGTTATGTACAAAATATTATTTAAATAGAGAAAAAAACATATATACATGCTGTTTGGCTGGAGATATTGCATAGTGTGGGTGGTCATGGAGAAAAAAAAGTAAAAGTGCGGCTTGTATGAATGAGCAAGTTAAAAATACACAAGAGTAAATTATGCAGGGGAAAAAAACCGACCACAAACAATGAATAAATAGGTGTGGTGAATATCTATTTTTATATTTTCATTGTTTATGCATCTACCCATTGTTTCTCTGTACACGTGTAGGCCAGCGACAGCCCTCTGATTGGCCGGGATCGGCTGTCCCTCCTGTGGGCGGAGCTCAGGAGGCAGGTGTGTCCGCTGCCAACAGGCTGCAGGGCCTGCAGAGGGAGAACGGCCGCCTGCAGGAGCAGCTGAGAGGCAGCGAGGAGCTCAACGCCAGCCTGCGCAGCGAACTGGACCTGCATCGCTCCATCATGGCCCAGACCAGCTCCCACCATCAGGGGCAGCAGGACCAAGACCAGGACCAGGACCAGGACCAGGACCAAGACCACGACCAGGACCAGGAGGGGTCGGGCCCGCAGACTGAAGCACATAAAGGAGACGGAGACTTCACAGCAGAGGACGCTGCCGCAGCTCAGCCTCGCACCATGAATTCAGGTAAATATCATCAGGGTATCTCTTCTACACCTCTTGTTTTTTCTCTTTTTAAAGGGATAGTTCACCCAAAATTCAAAATTCTCATTTTCTACTCACCCTCATGTCAACTAAGAGCTGTGAGAATTTTCAGAGTCCTCCGTTCCTTCTCTTGAGTTACGGGGGGGGGGTCCGCGCAGCAGTATTTGTCCATATAATGGTTGTCAATGGATACCAACTTTCTTCGTCCAAAAAGACACACCAAAAAACATCCAAATACCTCCATACTGCTCGTCTGTGATGTCCCTCTTGTATTGAAGCCCCGACATGAGAAATTGTTCCCCAAAAAATTAAATAAGTCTATATTTCAAGCTTGTTTGTAGCGGAAGCTCCCAGTGTCTCGGTTCACTGCTCTTCCTGTGTCAGTGCAAATCTCTCGTGATTTGCACTGACCAGCGGAACAATTTCTCATGTCGGGGCTTCGAAACAAGACGGACATTACAGAGAGAAGGGACGGAGGACTCTGAAAATTCTCACAGCTCTTAGTCGACATGAGGGTGAGTAGATAATGAGTGAAATTTGAATTTTGGGTGAACTATCCCTTTAAGTCCTCCATTTTTAATGTTGCCGTGCCTGTGTGTCTGTCAGACCTGTTGGCAGAACATCTACAGGAGATCCGAGCGCTGCGCCAGCGCCTGGAGGAGAGCATCCGCACCAACGACCGGCTCAGGGAGCAGCTGGAGAGGAGACTGGCCGAGGTGGAGAAAGACCCAGGTACAGAATCAAACACTGTGCTGATCTATCTGTCTGTGTTATTGGTGAGTAATTCACTGCCCTTATTTCCTGGCTGACAAGTGTGTGTTTATGTGTTTCCTCGGTTCAGCAGCCACCAACATCTTCATCCATGGCAATGAGGAGCAGGGTCAGCTGGCCAACGAGGTGCGATTTCTCTGGGGACAAAATCAAGCCCTGAAGGAGCAGCTTAACTCAGGAAGCAGAGGTAAAACTAACATATTCTCACAAGCTGATGTTGGCTCAATGTGGGACAGATTCACCTTTTTCATCCAGAAAGACTAAAAGACAATATTTTTTCCAGACACTAGTCTTTTCTTTTCTTAAAAGTTTTTTTCTAAGCTCCATCAAAGACATGGGAGAATATATCATGTCATGTGGTGCTCAGCGCTAAAGTACACATGTTTCTATTTGCTCCAGACAAGCAGAAGGAGAACGAGAAGCTGCGGGAGACTCTGGCGAGGCGGACGGCCAAACTGGAGCAGAGCAGGAAAGAGTCGGAAGCTCTGAGGCAGGAAAACAGTCGACTTCTGGAAAGACTGGAGCAGAGCAGCCAGGAAAACTCCAAGCTGCAGGAGACACTGCACTACAGCAAAGAGGAGCTGCACAGGTACACACACACACACACACACACACACACACACACACCAGTGCATCACTACCACAACAAGCGTTCATCTAAACGTCTCGTTGCTGCAGCTACTCACTTAATGTCCTTACCGCTCTCCTCTATGTAATCTGAAACTACACAGCGCTGCTAATTACCATTGTAAAGAGTCATGACTATTACCATTATTCCGTACTATTAGTACAACTCAGAAACGTGATCCAGTCCGTCATTTGAAGGCTCATCCATGAACGTGTGTGTGTGTGTGTACGCCACCATAAAGATGGTGTGTGACCTCTTGCCCCTCGGTCCCACTGACACAGTTGAGCGAGGCCGACACCTGAAACCTGGAGTCTGGTTTACTGTCAGATCACGTCTCCTCTCGCTTTCCTCTCACTGTGTGTGTGTGTGTGTGTTGTGGATGACATATAGATACAACATCGTTATTTCAGTCTTTATGGATTTACACGCAAACTGTGGCCTTTATAAAGAAGTAGATCAGTTTATGTTCACATCCATATTTCTTGTTCTAAGGAGAGCTTTGCACTTCCTGAGTATACTGTAGAAAGTTGTGAGAAAACACATTTCTAATAATTATACTATAAAATTCTGTGATCTGTTCAGTGGGAGATGGGATATTTAAAAACAAACATTAACACTTTATAATAAGTACACACTATTAAGCGTTAGTTAAGCATTAAATACTGAATTCATCATTTAGAATGTAGCTGTAGTTTATAAACACAGTTAAAAATGTTTTACTCATCATTGATAAGCACTAACTGTATTTAAAAACTACATAATGAGTATTCATGCATTATAAATGAAAAATTCAGTATTTATTAATGCTTAACTAATGCTTAATAGTGTGTACTTATTATAAAGTGTTACCAAACAAACATGTTTCTGTCCTAACTTGTGATTATTGATGATGTTGTGTTTCCTGTTTGTTGCTGTGTTTCCAGGCTGCAGTGTGAGGTGAAGCTCCAGAGGCAGCAGCTGTCCGACTCTCAGCACCTGCTGCAGTCGCTGCGAGTCGAGCTGCAAGTTCATGAAAAGATCAAGACTGAAGCTCAGACGCACAACGGTACTGCAAGCTTTTTTTTTTTTTACTAAAAATATTCATATAAAATAGAATAAGCCCTAAAATAATAGTTCCAGAGCGAATGTCCATTGAATATTCAACCTAAAACTCATTTCAAAGCAGTACTTCTCTCGATGAACCACAGAAGCTTCAGTTTGTAAAAAAAAATATAAAGCTGAGATTAATGTGTGATAAAATAACGTCAGCGTCAATTAAATAATGTGTTAACGCGATAAAAACTGACAGCCCTAAAAGACAGTTTTGAAAGTCTTTGAAAGTAAAAAAACGCAGCATAGTAGTACTGTAGACACATGCACAATGATATTTGATGCTGAAGTACCTAAAAACAGGAAGATAAGAAGATGGACAGACGTTCAGCTCTGTGTGCTTCTGTTTCCAGTCATTTTTCTTTAACACTGATGACAATAATGAGATTGTTTCCCTTATTTCCAGAATCCGGTGAGACGACCAAGGAGCCCGTTCCCGCCCCTCCTCCCTCGGGCTCGCTGGACCTGAGTGAGCTGCTGTCGGAGATCCGACACCTGCGGCTGCAGCTGGAGCGCAGCATCCAGACCAACACGGCTCTGAGGCAGCGGCTGGAGGAGCAGCTGCTCCGAGGACCCAACCGCTCCGAGACCATCAACATCAACTACCTGCTGTCCTCGCCAGGTAAACACAAGGCACAGACCCACATGCCTTTACATATGACACATGTCAACACAGAAATCTGCCAGTGTTTTACATTCATTTCATTTTATTTTAATTCTTTATTCTTTTTCCTTTTTTTCCCCCTGTATATATTCATTCATTTCATGTTTCCATCCATTTCAGATGAAGGGGGCAGATCACCAGGTCGTGAAGGCTGTGATCTCCGTCACTCATTTCAGTCTCACAACGAATACACCAACGTCCTCCATGGTAACAACAACACCTTATCAGATTTGGCTTAATGCTGAAACATACAGTACACTGCCTGTCCAAAAAAAAAAAAAAGTCACAACTTGGATTTAACTCAGCTAATAGGTCAGAGCCTCCCATTGGATAATTACTGCATGGATGATGATGTTTCAGCTGGCAACAACTTATTTAACCCAAACTGATGCAATCTCATTTCTTAAACAACCATGTTGGAACACACATCCTGTGGTCGTGGAGAAGATGTTTGAATTGGTTTCAGAAGGGTCAAATTATTGGTATCGAGCAAATAAAACATCAAAGGAGATTACTGAGACTAAAATTGGGTTAAAAAATGTCCATCGCATTATAGAAAACTGGAAGGAGAGTAGGGAACCATCATCTTCAAGGAAGAAATGTGGTCCAATGTGACCACAGAGTCCAGATCTGAAGAATATTTGAAAAATGAATGCAACTCTGGGCCGAAGTAAATGTTGTGACATTGCAGAAGCTTATTGAAACGATGCCACAGCGAAAACTTACTGAAATCAAAGCTAAAGGCTGTGTGTGACTTTTTTGGGGGGACAGGCAGTGTATTATTAAATACTAACCTGTACAGATCATTGTTGTTATTGAGCATTTTTCTAAAAAAAAAACCCATGTTTTCAGAGGAGAGACGTCGTGCTCACTCGGAGCTGGACGGCCGCGGCTCTGGCGGCTCCTTCAGCAGCAGCTCTGGCGACAGCGCATCCGGCGCTCCTTCTCGCCTGGTGCCGGGTCACAGGATGTGGGCCAATCGCAGCGGCCGCCACATCCTGGGCCTGATCGAGGACTACAACGCCCTGCGCAAACAGATCTCAGAGGGTCGGAAGCTGTCGCGCAGCATGGACGCACAACTGCAGGACTGTATGCACGCGTTCAGGCAGCAGGGCTCTGACAACAAGGTACTGAAGACAATCATGTTGCACGACTGAGAGTTACTTCGTTAAAGGGATACGCCAACTTTTTTTTTTCGTGTCTTGCCTCACTCCCGAGTCCATGACAAGCAGATAGACACCATCCTTTCGACTGTGTGTGCAGTAACAAGGGAGATAGAGCCGTATCGCCTGTAGTTAGCTTAGCTCAAACGCTGGAAGTGCATAGGTAGTGTTAGCCTGCCTCCTACCCGAGCCGAAATCAGCAGTCAGAAGCTGATTTCATTTTAGCTCTAAACTCTGTAAATATATCACTTTATTGACATTTCAAACATTTTTAGGCGAGAAAGTAGCCGCTTAGATCAGCAGTGTGTCATTAATTTGTCTAAATACCAGCTGTTTACAATTTTGTTCGGACGAATTTGGCGCTACTCAAGCTAGCTGTTGTGACCAACGCACTTCTGGTTACTTTCACAAAATAAAACACCTGTTGCCCTTTACATACAGAAAACCATGACGATAGAATTTGTGCTTTTACTTTAAAATAGGAAGCTAACCTACCCTCGATGTAGCTAGCTTGAACCAAAATAAACCGTCTTTGCTTGAACCCTCCGTTTTGACCGATCTCGTCCCGTTACTGGCATTTGACCGCTCAAGATGCCTTACCGGAGAATTAAAAAATGTTGGCGTATCCCTTTTAAAGAGTGAAACGCTGTGGAACAGATCAGGGTTCATGACGCTTCGTTGTTCTCAGGTGATTGAGCAGCAGCATCTGAAGAGCTTGTGCAGCAGCGTGAACACCATGCAGCAGGTGCTGGACGAGGCCGGTCGGCTGCTCAAACTGGTGTGGAGAGTCTCGCTGCCTGCTGCCAACACGGCTGGAGACGGCGGCAACAACCAGCAGGTAAACAACACACAAACACAGTGTGCAGCCTCTCCAGTGATTTATCTACAGACTAAACCGCTTTTCTCCTTTTAATTCTCCATCATCAGGACGAGCTGCTGAAAAACGAGGTAGCCAGACTGAAGAGCAGGCTGACGCAGCAGGAGAAGATGCTGAGTGGAGCCGTGAAACGCCTCCGCACCACCAACCAGCTCAAAGAGGGAATGGAGAGAGTCATCATCGATCAGTGTACGGACTTTTTGTTCCTTTGAAGCAGCTTTATACTGTGTACTACAACAGAATCTACTACTATGAATCTAGTCCAGTTACAGCTCCTTAAATGTGAGGGTTTAAAGCCAAAACCGGCCCACCAGAGGCTCTAATCCGGCCTGCAGGATGAATTTGCCAAGTTTGAAAATTACAGAAGAGGCATACTGTTGGAATAACACATTTTTCTCAAGAAATTTCAGGTTGTTGATAATGTTTTGTAAAAGGATAGTTCATGAACTGTAAACATCTTCATAATGTGCTTTTTTGCACTATAACAAAGGGAAACATGAGATGTTATGCTCGAAGCAGACGGTTCGACACAGTAGTATCGATCTTTCAAAGCAGAAGTATCGCAACAAGATGTTTCGATTCCTTCACCATGCCAAAAATCACATGATAGTTTCACTGATTAACAACCAGAGAGTGCGGTCAGAGACTGAAGCAAAACTCAACCCAAATGATCTTGTTATTTGTATTTTGTACATATAATTTTTTCTATTTCTATCCATGTTGCATGTCTTTATTAGCTTACATACATACAGCATGTTATGATGACACAATCCAATTATTTATAACCCAAGTGTAACAGAAAAAACTGTCAAAAATTTCGAGATGCACATACAACCTTATGTTTATTGTTCCGTGCAAATGCCATGTTGAAGGTTGACCAGCAGATGTCGCCATGTTTAATTGTATCAAATGCTTTGAAACACTGAACCGTTTGCTTCATATTAATTCAGTGATTCAGAAAGCTTCGGTTTCTCCATTACTATGTTTTACTGGTCTGACCCACTTGATCAAATTGCGCTGTATGTGGCCGCCTGAGCTAAAATGAGTTTGACGCCCCTGGTTTTAAGTGAGTTCTGTCATGAAACAGGTGAATAATTCATTTTCCAATTGTCATTTTCCTTTCTAGATATTAATAGATGGTTTAACTGCATTACAACATCTGACTTAATGTTTTTCTCACTCTGCAGTGTCTCTGACCCACGGCGTGTTGAAGAAAGCGAGGGGGAACTTAGAGGTGAGTTTACCTAAAGAGTCGATCCAGTGTTAAAATGTCTAAAGACTTTGTGAACAGTGAATCACTCTTCTTCTCCTTCTCGTCCTCTTTGTGAAATAATGCTAGACAAATTACTGTACCCTGTTTGGGCTGAAAGGCCTGTCTGGAGGACCAGACGAAGGTCAGTGCGGTCCAGGTAGCAGCTGATCTGATGCATGCAGTCAGTGACGCCCTGTTGATTTGGGTTTTTTTTTTAGCTGTTGCTGCATGAAACAAACACCAAACAGTCACTTGTTCATACTTGTGTCTGAAACTGACGCAGTATGAATGAATCGTATTAGGATTTCACCCGCTGGACGTTTGAGCGTGTCGTGTTTGAGCGAACGTGTGGAAAACTCATTGCATTTGTGATGCATGGTGAGGTAATTCTACTCGGCTTAGGCATCTGTAAAGGAGGAGTTCAACATTTTAGGAGGCGTGTAGTGTAGATTGACACCACTCTTATGTTTGTCTGTTCAATATGAAGCTACATCCAGGAGATAGTTAGCCTAGCATTAAAAAAAAAGAAGAAAACTCCTCAAATAATGTTTGGAAACGTTATTTCATTCAATCATTTCTCACCTTTAATTAATAAAAACAATTTTTTACCTTCACTGTGACAGGAGAGTTTGGGGACAGAGGCTCTCACTGTTTTATACTATATAAACTCCCTTAAAAAAATGTGGAAACTTTATTTAATTTAATAATTTATCCTTTTTAGTAATACCAATTGGCGTTCATTCCACAAATGCACGATTCTAACAAGTTGTACCTAGTTGTAAAAGGCGACTAATCAGGCTTTACAACGATATAAAATACCACACCAATTGGTTTTATTAAAGGCGAGAAATTATTCTTATAAAAAAAAGTTTGGAAACGTTATTTCATTCAATCGTTTCTCCCCTTTAAAGGGATCCTTCACCCAAAATCGATAATTCACACTCACAATTTTCTACTCACCGTCATGCCAAGGAAGGGTTTGGAGAACTTTTAGCAAGTTATTATCGAAACACTTTGAGTGGATATGAAAATCCGTTCCAAAATCCTTCCTTGACGGTGAGTAGAAAATTGGTGAATTATCAATTTTGGCTGAAGTATCCCTTTAATAATACCAATTGGTGTTGTATTTTATATCGTTGGAAAGCCTGATTAGTCGCCTTTACAACTTGTAAGAATCGTGCATTCGTGGAATGAACACCAATTGGTATTATTAAAAGGGAGAAATTATTAAATGAAATAACGTTTCCACATTTTTTTTAGGGAGTTTATAAACTCTCCTGTCACAGTGAAGTTAAAAATCTGCCCCAAGAAACGTGTTAGACTGTTTTCCCAACATTTCCAGTCTTAATGCCAAGCTATCCACCTGCTAGCTGTGGCTTCACATTTAGCTGACAGATTTAGAGAGTGGTTTCAACCTGCTCATCCATCTCTTTATACTGTAAAGAAGCTAATTTTCGAAATGTTGAACTTTTCCTTTAAAAAAAAACAAAAAAACACAGTGGTCAACCAGATGCATGTGCCTGGAGGCATCAGATAATTTCCTCCTTCCTGCATGTTTGAGGCTAAAAAGCTACGACTTTGTGCCGGAGTTCAGTGTTTTTCTCCCCGAAGTTAAAAGGTTTTATAAAGCGGTGTTGTTGTCGTTTTTCTGTTTCAGGAAATCCCAGTCAATGGCCAGTAGGGGGCGTTACCGACCCTCAGCCTGCTCCCAGACGCTCCGCCAGTAGAAACTCTCAATCCTCGGAGGATCGCAACAGTGACGCCTCTTTGCACTGCAGCTTCTGAATCAGCCGGTTCGACGACGCCCTCCACACTGCTTCTGACGCTAGGGATCCACTGGCGTCAATACGATTTCTTGCCGGACGCGACGCCTCTGAAAAAACGGACGCTTCGGTAGGCGGGAACACAGACCGGCGAGTTAACGGACAGTGGACAAGCAGACCCCCGCCCCCCCGAGCTGTTCTCTATCTCGCTCCCCATTGGACAGTGACCCTGCGTCGGACGCGTTCATTTGCATAAAGTTGAGCTCCGGTCAACTTTTGGACGCGCCGCAACTGCTCGAACGGACGCGCCGCCTACCCAGAATGCTTTGCGGGCGCGTCATTAACGGTTTGACGCGTCCCATAGAAAATGAACTGGCAGGCGCGTCGACGCGGATGAAACGAACGCCAGTGGATCCCTAGCGTGACGATGTAGCTACCTAACGTCCATCATGCCTTATCCTGCTGTACGACCGTCACCTTACTCTCCAGATATCGAAGCCTTTTTGTACTTTACTTGCACAAAACCTGCCTATAATTTGATTTATTTTAGGTACTGAAGTTGTTAAAAGTTTTTCTTTCTTTTTAAAAAGAACATGCATTTGTAAATAGTGTTTCCTGCAATTTAAATATTTTTCCTTTTAATCTTTTTTTTTTTATATATATATATGATGATGATGATATCAGGACATGAAAATGTATTTTATTACTGACTTAAATGTTTTTACCGTTTTGTTTTCACCTGTCGGTTTATGTATAGGATGGTTCAGGGCTCCTGTGTGACCAGAGAATTATGTGCAAATGCAGTAAAGAAAAAGTTAAATGGTGAAACAAACTGTGGTACAAAAGTCCCTTTATTAGCATATAGTTGTTTTTTTTGTTTTCAAGTACAAATCTTGGCAGCTGCTTCCAAATGTGTACAAGGAGAAACAGAGATAAGAAAATAGTTCAAAGTTCAGATCAAGAATTAGTGAAAATGAAGGAAGGAGGATTAGAAAAAGTATAATGCAGCTTTACAGAGGACACTGCTCTACTACATCGAGTTAATATACATGACAGATGATATTTGAAAGGTCTAATTAATTAAGTAGCACTTGAAACACGTCTAGTCAATGTGACCTATAAAACTAGGCCGTGGAAAGATGGACCCACAGTCGGTGACTGATGTTTAGCACCAGGATTTTTCTACACACTCATCATGTTTTGTGGACTGTCAGGCGGCTTCTCGTTTGGCCTTTTTAGAAGTAAACACTTTGGTTGTGGTCAGATTCAGTTACAACAGCAGTTTTGGCAAAATGAAATGTTCAACAGATGTTTTAAAACAAAACAAAAAAGTCAGGCTTAAATCGTTATATTATTAGAATAACCAAACACACGCACGCCAGGCCAGGAGTATTTGTGCTATTTCAACTACAACAACAACAACTGTACAGAAGATGAGGCCTCACACACGAGCAGTTTTTTTTTTTCTGGAGATACAGAAAATGTTGGTTTTATCAACAAAAAAAAAGCCCTGCTCGTGTTGGAAACCTGCGTCTATCTCTGTACAAGCCTGACGAAGGCCTGGACGAGCTGGATGAACGGCTCCTGGCCTTCGTGACTCGCCTTGGAGCCCGGCGTGGGGGGTTTGGGCTGCGTGGAGGGGAGGATGCCGCTGGCCGGGGACGATGGAGAACCTCTGCGGAAATGACGGGACAAGCTGGAGAGAAGAGTGCTCTGGAGGGAGGGGACGGAGAGAAAGGACAAAAGATGTCAGAGAATATAATATGAAGTACATTTGTTAGTGTGGCTCTGTCTATTTTCTGCAACTGCGCACTAAAAAGCTATAGAGCCAGAGCATGTAGCTGACACCGTCCGTGTCTTTCTGTCACAAAAACTGTGCGGTAAACTGACAAAACAATCTCGTGCTCTCGGTTCCATAGCTTCACTTAAACAAAACTGCAGTCATTAATATGAAATAAGCGCTTTACAATAAACTATGGAACTGATTATTATCCAAAAAATACAAATCAATCACAAAATCCAAATTTGTCCATCACATTATTATGAATAAGGCTAGAACGGTTAGATATAAGCAGGGAAAATAAGTATTGAATGTGTCAACATTTTTCTGAGAAAATATATTTCTAATAGAGCTATTGACATGAAATTTTCACCAGTTGTCGGCAACAACCCAAGTAATGCACACATACAAAGAAATACAAACATTTATGTCCATAAACTAAGTTACGTGTAATAAAGTGAAATGACACAGGGAATAAGTATTGAACACATGAAGAAAAGGAGGTGCAAAAAGGTTTGGAAAGCCAAGAAAGCAGCTGGAGTCTGTCAGTATTTAGAAAGTAATCCTGTCCCCTGTCAGTGCAAAGTAATATCCGCCATGGCATCTGATCTATGCATGCTCACCATGCAAGTCTATTGACGCATTCAATACTTATTTTCCCAGCTGTATTTACAGTTTAAAATCACTGAATGCAACAATAAGTGTCAATGAAATGTTATTAATCCCCTACAGAAATCAATTTGTTACCACAAGAAGCTATTTTGCTGGTAAATATTGAATAATGTGATAACAAGTATCACATTATTCAATATTTACCAGCAAAATAGTTCTTGGTCATCAGATAATTCAATTGAGATGATGTGGATAAGTTGCACACTCCAATTTAATAAATTCATGAGAGCAGATTGAACATCTCTGAAGTTTGGAGTTTCATACAGAAACATTTGATTATTTATAGCAGCAGAAGAGTGAATATGTCACCTTTTTTATTATTATTTCTCTATGGCTCAGAGGAATAAACTAAATCACCATCACTTCACTGGATTTGCAGTTAAGTAACTTTAAATAAGGAGAGGTGAGGAGAGCGGTGTCGTCTCACCAGTTCTGAGCTGAGCTCCTGTTTGAGCCTCTGTTTGTCTCGGGGGAGGATGGAGGGGTCTTTGAGACAGCGAACAGCCTGAGAGATGAGGACGTAGAAACAGTTCTCCATGGTGAACATCAGCAACGACCTGAAGAGAAAAGACAGAGAAGAATTTAGGAAATTAATTCTCCATGTGATGTGATGACAGTCCCATTCAAATAAATGTCCATGTATCCGGTTACTGACTTCAGAGCCTGGATCTCCTCCGACGACGCCAGCGACACGATGCTCAGAGAAACGGGCTCTTTCTTCTTCTCCATCTACAAACAAGACAGAACAAAACGTTTAGAAATCTAATCCATCTGTAGCCGAGATCTTTATCTTCTTTGTTACGAACACACACCTCGCTCAACATGCTCAGGGCCACGTTGATGGTGGCCAGCAGGGTGCCGAACGACGGAGCCACGTCGGGGTCGAACGCCGGCGTGGTGAAGCTGAGGACGAACAGCGTCCTGTACTCCGCCAAGTCCATACACTGACACAACCACAGACAAAACCAGCTGTTACTTTATTTGTTTTTTGCTCAATCGGGATTAAAAGAAATAATTAGACAGAGTCCGAAACATTAAAGGGATAGTTCAACATTTTGACAAATTGGCACATTGCCATAATCCCGATGGTCATAGCAGTAGGTTCGTTACCTTTAATTGTCGGTGCAAGCTGTTTTTAGAACGGCGGAGCAGAGCCGCGAGCTGCTCAGAGCTACACTACGGAGGCTCATGGGATTTCTTGGTTTCCCTCATCAAACTCATCAAATACACAATCCAACAACTCCAAAACGCTCTGGTGGACAAGTTGTGACCTGCACATTCACCACGCTATGAGATAATAACAGAACGTCACGAGACGGAGCCATTTTAGAGGTAAATTCATGCAAAACCGCTGATGCACGTTCCTGTCAGGGGCAGTTTTTCGGCTAGCATTCTCTGCATTTACCTCTAAAACAACTCTGTCTGGTAACGTTCTGTTATTATCTCATAGCGTGGTGAATGTGCAGGTCACAACTTGTCCACCAGAGTGTTTTGGAGTTGTTGGATTGTGTATTTGATGAGTTTAATGAGAGAAACCAAGAAATCCCATTAGCCTCTGTTGCATAGCTCTGAGCAGCTCACGGCTCTGCTCCGCCGTCCTAAAAACAGCTTGCACCGACAATTAAAGGTAACAAGCCTACTCCTAAAACTATAGGGATTATGGCAATGGGCGAAATTTGCCAAAATGTTGAACTATCCCTTTTTAAAGCTGAACCGGTCTGACCTGGTCCAGCAGGATCTGGCAGCAGTCTGGAGTGAAGTGCTGCAGCGTCGCCAGGGTTTTACTGAGGATCTTCAGGAGGCTGCACTGCACGGCCAGCAGGGCTTTCTGCTCCGCCTCCTCCCTCTCCCCTCCGCCGGCTGCTGCCTCTTTAGACGGCGTCTGTGGGGTTCGCTGCGTCTTGGGGAGGGGGGCGGAGGGCAGCGCCTCGCCGTTCTTAGCCTGAGAAAACAAACATAGAGCGGTTACTTACAGGGTATATACAGGAATCTTGAAGTTAATTCTAATACCTTTTTAAGACTTTTTCAAGACCTTCTCAATATTTTTCAATACCTCACCGCCACTTCAAGCTGCAACCATTTACATCAGTGACACTTTTAACTGAACAGTTTTAGTTTGTGATAGTTTTTAGTTTGTCTATATAGACCATTATGATACAACAGAATTCAAAATAGGCTAGGATAATAAATAAAAGGCAAAGTTTCTTAAAAAACAAAACAAAACATTGCTCCACTCTCAAAGAACAAAAACAACAATCTTCTTTGTTTTTTAATAAAATGAATAAATTCACACACTTTTACAATGTTTTTTAGGACTCAGACTCTTAGACAGCTAATTCAGAAAAAATACCTTCAAAATTTAAGACTTTATAATGTCGTGAAAAGACTTTTTAATACTTTTTAAGGGTCTTAATTTTCCCAAAATTGATTTGGACCCAGATCATTTTTTCACCAGATCATTGTGGCAAATGTGAGTGTCTGCTGTTAAAATCTCTGACCTGGAGGTAGTGATGAAGCATCTTCTTGCTGTGCAGCAGATACGTGCAGGTCTGACACAGGTAGCACAGGTTCACCTGCACAGGAGAGGAGATGGAGAGAGAGACAGTGAAGAGCTGAACACTGAGGTGGAGCTGCAGCAGCGTCATCGTAGCTGAGCGTCTCTCTGTACTTGCCTGGACGTCTCGCAGCAGCTTGGGCAGGTGGAACTGCCACTCCTTACAGAAGCTGGAGAGCTGCAGCAGGAAGCCGACGGTGTGGTCGGCCTCGTCCAGACACGCCAGACTCTGAACCGTTCGCACTGCGTTCAGACACTGAGCAGGAGAGAGAGAGAGAGAGAGAGAGAGAGAGAGAGATGGAAACATGGATAGAAGTGCAACATGTGAATACAGACATCTTTGGTTTTGGATGCAACACCTTCTACATCACAGTATGAAATATTAGCTGAATAAAAGATGAATGAACTTCCATAATGTTCATGTATCTGTAAATTGAAGTCCATAAATTAATGCAGAACATTTCTACACTTGATCTTAATCTTAAAGCGATAATTCATAACATTTCTTCTTTTTTCTCTTAATAACTTCACTTAAGGAATTTTCGATTATATAGAACATACTGTACAAAGATATCAATTCTCTTTAACATAATCCCGTACTATTACCCTCCCCATATACCCTCCTTTGGGACTAAGAGTTCAAAAAAAAAGGAGATCCAATACTGCAGAAGTGCAACATCAGTAGTGACAGTCAGACAGGTTGACAAGAGAAAGCATTTACAATTCATAACATTTCTGATCTGTAAAAAGTATTTCCCTAAATAAATGTTCCCTTTGTTAACTGCTTCAGTCGTACCTGCAGTATGCGTTCTTGATGGACTCCAACAAAGTCCAGGGCCTCGTTGATGAAGTTGTAACGCAGAGTCTTGAGCAGACTTTCCATCAGAGACATACAGAGGCGGTAGACGCCAGGCCAGCAGGCCGAGTCCTGGGACTTACGGGAGAAACTCTGTTCAGGGACAATAGATACTATTATCATTATGATGTCATGTTTATCCACACGGTAATTCAGCAGGGTTCCCACTCTTTTCTTGAAATCGTTTTCCAGGACATTTTCAGCTGCTACAGTCTGACATTAGTTTACATACACTGATTCATCACCTGTCCCATTCATGCTTTGGAGAAGTGTTTGTTTTGACAATGGTACCTTATTTTGTAAATGTAATCAGTTTGTTTCTATGTTTATTCCTCTCTCTAATTCTCTCTCCCAGAAATATGATTTAAAGATGTGCAGTCTATGGCTCTAATTTATTAAATAATCTCTTAAATGCTTAGAAATTATGACAAATTTATCATAGAACAGCACAAACATGTTTTTTTTGAGGGGTGGGAAACTAGAAGGGTCTGAAAAAGTCAAGTAGAGCTCTGGTAGCTGTGATAAATCATTTTCCAGGACAACTCAAGCTTTTCCAGGACATTTGACTTTTTTTTTTTTTTTTTTTTTTTTCTCATTTCCACGTGTTTTCCAGATTTTGTAGGACACGTGGGAACCCTGTTAAGGTACTAACTTGTAATAAAAAGTTATAATTGTGAAGTGAAGTCTATAGATTTCTAACCTGTGTTGCACCGTTGGAGGAGACCTCGTATACACTCAGGAGAGGGAGGCAGATGGTCTGGATGACTCCTGCTCCGGCGACGGCTGCTGCCCCCTGGTGACAAGATAAAGACGCAATCAACATCAATATCTGACGTTTGATTAAAAAGCTTTAAAGGGATAGTTCACCCAAAATTCAAATTGCATTCATTATCTACTCACCCTCATGTCGACTAAGGGCTGGGAGAAGTTTCAGAGTTACCCATGGCTTCTCTGAGTTACAGGGGGTCTTGGCGTAGCAGTGCATGTCCATATAACGGTTGCAAACGGATACCAACTGTCTTCGTAACAAAAAGACACACCAAAAAACATCCAAATACCTCCATGCTGCTCGTATGTAATCAGGGATGCAAACGGGTCAGGACCAAAAAAGAGAGGAATTGTCTGGCGTGGGGGGGGGGGGTGCTCACCATTAACAAATGATTACATTACAATATCATGGAAAAGTCCATTTCCAGTAGTTCAACCCCAACCAAGTACTGGGTGCATATAGATGGACATAGTTTTCAGAAGGCCAACATTTCTATATTAAAAATGCTTTTAAAAAAAAAAAATCCTTTGCAATATTTCACTGAATGATACTGAATTTTAGGTCTTCACTGAATGTTAGTCATAATTATTACTATTAAAATAAACTGAATAAATGAAGACATGGGATGTTTCATTCAGTGTGTAATGGACATATAGGCCGATATAATGTGTTAGTTTCACTTTAATTGAACACATTCTACATCGCGGAGGCGACGTCTTTCCACTTAGGGCTTCCTTCACCTCTGAAACGGGGCAGAGCTGCCTGACACAGCAACGTAGGGAACCGTGCATGTCCGCAGCGCACAGCTCCACGGACATCACAGCTCCAGACATGCACGGGGGAAAAACGGCGTCGCCGTCGCACCGACTGCACGCGGTTACGCGCCGCTTTGGGTAACGAGCGCAGCGCGCACGTCGCGCGTTAACATTGGAGGTAGGCTGTTATCAGTATAATCAGAGACAACCATGAATGAGTTCGCCTCAGTTTCACATGATTGTCACTGTCAGCCTGTTAGAAAAACATTTTACTGACCCAGCTGAGACGCTGAGACCCCCCCTCCTCCCTCAAAAACAAAAACTCTTCGGATCTGAACGATTCACACAAGTCACCTAATTGGTCATGAAAAAAGCGAGTTTCGCTTTTCGGCGCGCTGTTTGCATCCCTGTGTAATGTCCATCTTGTACTGAAGCCCCAAAAAAGTTAAATAAGTCTATATTTCAAGCGTGTTTGTAGTGGAAGCTCCTCTTCCCGGTTCATCCAAATTTGACGAACCGGGAAGAGGAGCTTCGAGAAGCTTCCGCTACAAAACAAGCTTGAAATATAGACTTATTTAATTTTTTTTCAGGACAATTTTGCATTTCGGGGCTTCAATACAATACGGACATTACATACGAGCAGCATGGAGGTATTTGGATGTTTTTTGGTGTGTCTTTTTGTTACGAAGACATTTGCAACCGTTATATGGACATGCACTGCTACGCCGAGACCCCCTGTAACTCAGAGAAGCCATGGGTAACTCTGAAACTTCTCCCAGCCCTTAGTCGACATGAGGGTGAGTAGATAATGAGTGAAATTTCAATTTTGGGTGAACTATCCCTTTAAATAACATGCAAAGTCTTTCACAGCGGAGGAGTGTTTGTGTGTGTGTGTGTGTGTGTGCTGACCTGCGGGGTGCGGGCCAGCGTGAGCAGCAGGTGAAGAGCAGCCTCGGTGAAGTAGAGGTTGTGCTTTGAGCGCAGACTGAGCTCCACGGCGCTGAGCACCGACGGGAGGACGGGAACCTTCCTCATCACCGACACCCAGTGCTCGCCGTCCTCGTCGGTGCGACACAGCTCTTTGGCCAAGTGCAGCGCCAGCACACACACCTGATGGAGGCGGAGAGAGGGAGAGACGGTCTGACGTTAGCTTCATGATGGATTTACACTGTGGCTAATCAATGCTGGAAATGTTGCTACAAATAAACATGTTTTTTCCTCCATCACTTAAAGGAATAGTTCAACATTTTGGCAAATTGGCCCATTACCATAATCCCTATAGTTTTAGCAGTAGGTTCGTTGCCTTTAATTGTTGGTGCAAGCTATTTTTAGAACGGCGGAGCAGAGCCACGAGCTGCTCAGAGCTACGCTACGGAGGCTCATGGGATTTCTTGGTTTCCCTCATCAAACTCATCAAATACACAATCCAACAACTCCAAACTGCTCTGGTGGACAAGTTGTGACCTGCACAATCACGCTATGAGATAATAACAGAACATTACGAGACAGAGTTGTTTTCGAGGTAAACTCATGCAAAACCGATGATGCGCGTTCCTGTCGAGGGCAGTTTTTCGGCAGTCTCTGCATTTGCCTCTAAAACAACTCTGTCTTGTAACGTTCTGTTATTATCTCATAGTGTGGTGAATGTGCAGCTCACAACTTGTCCACCAGAGTGCTTTGGAGTTGTTGGATTGTGTATTGATGAGTTTGATGAGGGAAACCAAGAAATCCCATTAACCTAGCTTGCACCGACAATTAAAGGTAACGAACCTACTGCTAAAACTATAGGGATTATGGCAATAGGCCAATTTGCCAAAATGTTGAACTATCCCTTTACTGTAACTTCATGATAGATTGACATTGTGGCTTTATGCACTTCTCCTTTTACATAATCAATGCTGGAAATGATGCTACAAATAAACATGTTATTTCCTCCACCACTAAAACTCTCAACTTCAATATAAAGCTGAATTTCTGATACATGTGAAAGGACAGAGGTGGTTTTAAAAACACCGTCTACAAACACAACTTTCCACTCTCACTCACCCCGTCTCTCTGGTCCTTCTTTCTTTGGGGAGAGTCCGTCTCCATGCTGTCCTCGTCCTCCATACTTTCTGCCATCTGACTCATGTGGCGAGTGTTGTCGATGAGCGCCAGAGCCTCGTCTTTCACCGTCTCACACACCGACAGCAGCAGCTGGGGCAGCTGGGAAATATCTCCACCTGGTTGACAAAGACATTCATCAAGTAAACAATCAGACTACAGACCTGGTGCATCGTTTTTATTCATGCACACACACACACACACACAAACGTCCGTTACCATTGAGTCCCTGAATCTGCAGCACAGAGATGAGCGCAGAGAAGATTTTGGCTTTGGTCCTCTCCATCAGCTGCTGGTCAGCCTGCAGGACGCTCTCCAGTATCAGGGAGAGCGGGGACAGGATGTCAGGAGCTGTTGCTACCACACTGGAGACAGGAAGAGCAAAGTGACAAGTTTATTAGGATTTTATTAAAGGTTAGAAAAAGGACATGTCAAGTGTGCACTGGTAAAGGGATAGTTCAACATTTTGGCAAATTGGCCCATTGCCATAATCCCTATAGTCAAAGCAGTAGGTTCGTTACCTTTATTTGTCGGTGCAAGCTATTTTTAGAACGGCAGAGCTGCTCAGAGCTACGCTACGGAGGCTAATGGGATTTCTTTGTTTTCCTCATCAAACTCATCAAATTCACAATCCAACAACTCCAAAACGCTCTGGTGGACAAGTAGTGACCTGCACATTCACCACGCTATGAGATAATAACAGAACGTTACGAAACAGAGTTGTTTTTGAGGTAAATAAAGGGTCTACTTGCTGAAAAACTGTCCCTGAAGGCAACACCCATCAGTGGTTTTGCATGAATTTACCTCTAAAACAACTCTGTCTGGTAACGTTCTGTTATCATCTCATAGCGTGGTGAATGTGCAGGTCACAACTTGTCCATGAGAGCATTTTGGAGCTGTTGGATTGTGTATTTGATGAGTTTAATGAGGGAAACCAAGAAATTCCATGAGCCTCCGTAGCGTAGCTCTGAGCAGCCTGCTGCTTCGCTCCGCCGTTCTAAAAATAGCTTGCACCGATAATTAAAGGTAACGAACGTACTGCTATGACTATAGCGATTATGGCAATGGGCCAATTTGCCAAAATGTTGAACTATCCCTTTAATATCCTCTTGCATGAATACGCACCCTTTCCACTGTTTGAGGAGGATAAGAAGCAGCGTCGCCATCATGGATCCAAGACGAAGACAAGGAACAGACATTGGTGTCGTGAGCTGAGAAGAAAAAAAAGTGAAGCCAGCGATGTGAAGGCAAGAAACATTTGAGGAGTAAAAAGTGACAATAAAAAGATTTAAATTAGAAGAAAATTAACTTTTCTTGCCATGAAGACTTACAGTGGCTTTGGTCCCATCCAGGACGTCCATGAACAGTTTCAGTTTGGTTGCTTCATCTGTGAGCTGCATCACATCAGACTGAAAACAAAAAACCATGTGAACTGTCAGTGCAGCAGAGCTCAGATCTAAAAGCAGGATAAAAGTCCATCAACACCTAAAACACTCGTGCTTACATGGCTCGTGGAAAGAATTAGCAGCATCCTCCAGGCGGAGATCAACATCTGCGTCTCCGGGAAGTAACAGATTCCTTCCTCCTCCATCTCCGCCACGTGACAAACCAGAGACTTGACGTACTGGGACCAGTACTCATACCGCCGTGCGTTGGCGAACTTCTGCAGCCCGTCCTTCAAAGACTGCTCCAAGGAGCCACTGCAGCAACACAAACACAAAATTATGATCTGTTGTATCAATGAGATTTCACATTTTCCCTTTTACAATAAAAAGCAAAAATGCTTAATTTGAGAATTATGAAATTACCTGACAACGTAGTAAATCTCCAGGCCGATGATTTTCATGACAAAAGCACATGTCTCCAAAACACAAGGCTGCAGGCGCAAAGAATGGCGGTTGTTGAATTGATAGAAATTATAAATGTGATCAGTAAAACACAGTAAAAACAGCTAAATACCTCTGTGGTGTCTGAAGGTGGGGTGAGGGTCCCAAAGAGAGGCGTCGTCAAATTCTCCCAAAACCGTTCTCTGTGTTAAAAAAACAACAAAAAAAAAAAAAAATCTAGTTTCCCATAGTTCTCCAGGTAAAGTTAAAGGAGAATTCCGGTCATTTTCTAAGTAACGCTCTACAGCTCTAGGTCCCCGAGTGCAACCAGAGGAAAAAATCAGAGAAAAATATGTACAGCCCGGACCTAGCTCTCCTCCTGCTAGCTGCGCTACACTGCAGTTAAACAGCGAAGCAATGGGGGCAGTTCTTCTTACTGCGACTTTGGCCCATTATATAATGCTCAAAATATCACTACACATGCTTTGCAACATCCACCAGTTCCTTACCACACAACTGAGTGTGAAAAACTCTGTTAATATAAGGGAGCAGTGATAACTGTGTGTTTTTATCACGTACCTCTTTTTTCTCTAGCTTCCTGGGTAGACCTTACTAGCCGACTGTCAAACTCGGGACTGTTTCGTATTTCAACAAAGACAAAAATGCGAGGAAAACGTGGATTTAAAATGTTTAAAATGATATTTTAAATGATTTTGGATGGGAAAAAAGCATCAATACGAATATAACAGCTTTTTTCCCCCATCCAAAATCACTGTTTCCTCCTTAATCCATGTTTTCCTCGCATTTTTGTCTTTGTTGATATGGAAACAGTCCTGGGCTCGACAGTCGACTAGTAAGGTCTACCCAGGAAGCTAGATTAAAGGTAAAAAGAGGTACGTGATAAAAACACATGTTAATCCTGCTCTCTCATACTAGCTGAGTTATGCACACTAAGTGTTGGGTGGTAAGGAACTGGTGGCTAGGTCCGGTCTGCGTTACTTCGAAAATGACCGGAATTCTCCTTTAAAATAATGTCTTAAAAGAAGATGTGCTTACTTAGTGCGTAAGACAGAGATGGCGCTGTCTCTGCGATCTTGCCACAGGGCAAGAAGGAAGGCCAGGGCGGCGCGGTGGAGCAGTGGAGGGCACCAGTACTTCCCCTGCTGTTTGGAGTCGATCAGGTCCAACACCACGTGGAGACAGCTCCACTCACCGAGCAGAAACTCCTGCAGGAAATTAATTAATTAATAAATACATAAATAAATGTTTTGTACCCAGATGCAACACGACTTACTAACAGTAAAAAAAATAAATAATGTTTTCTTTTCTTTCAATCTACTCCTGCAGTTCACACCTTTGAGCCCTCGCTGCCATCTTTGACTTCCAGGTTGAGGAAAAGCTCGATGAGACCAGGCTGCGTTTCCACGGCAACAGTCAGGAATTCAAGGATCATGACCTTGATCCTCATGTCTTCGGTTTTACTCTGCAGCCGAGTGAGGAAGGCGTCCCTGATGGCCGCCGCGTCGCTGCCGAGGCAGGCGTACACCGACATGGGAGCCACCTACAGACACAATCAAGGTTGGTCAATGGGTCAATGACATGATGATAAAAATCTGACTTTATACAGGAAAATAAATCTGGAATATGTGTAATTCACTTTCACAATGCAACACTATGTTTCTTAGCAAATTTTATATCATTTGTCACATTATTAAGAATAAAAGTGGTGTTTTTAGGATATGTCCTGCTCAGTATTACCAAACTAATTCAAATTTGAATATAGAAATACAGAAAAAAAAAATATTTTAATGTTTTCAGAAGAAAGTATATATTGTTTATAAGTACATTTACAAATCCACTGTAGGTGGATAAAATATTTAATATTTATCATTCTTTTGTGGTTACACCATTTGACATTTTCAGGGGCATTCAGTCTGACTTTTGTTAAAAATGGTTCAAATTTAATTTCAAATGACATAAAAACCAACATGAACAGAAAATGTGCATTGTAACACATCTGATGCAAGTTTTTAAGACAATTTTTAAAGATACTGTATTTCTGAATTGCGCATCTTGCCAACCCTTTTTTGTCACTGACCCCATTATCTTCTGATTTACAAAGTTAAACATTAAAATACGACAAAGTCTTACTGTGGCGAGTCTTTTGAGCAGCTGGATTGCGAGGCGAGGCAGCGCTGGGTCGTGTTTGTGGTAAATGTACTTGGCCAGGACAACTATGAGGTTGTTGCCATGACCACCGTGCTGCGTCAGCGCCTGCTCCAGAGGCGACACGACGTCAGACGGAGGCTTCAGACGGATGACGTTGTTTGTTACCGAGAAGGCCAGTTTGACCGTCTGGATCAGGATCTGACCGGGACCCTCGGAGCCACAGCTGGAGAGGAACGGGAAAAAAAACAATATTACAAAAAAATTACAACACGATTAGTCTTATTATGGGATGTGTGATCACTATGACTGAACACACCTGCTGGGCTGTGCAGCCAGGACGACATCTATGGTGTCCACTCCGACTCCCATGATATTGACGACTGCCTGTCCAGCCTCGGTGTTGGCCAGGCTGTAGATGCACAGAGACTGCAGGGTGGGAGTGCTGCGGCGAGACGGACACAGACAGAGTCAATCAACAACTTTTTAAAGTAAATTAGAGTCCAACTATACAAAAAAAGCCACAAATAGTGTATTCAGTTCACTATGTCAGAAAACAAACAGCACATTTGAGAAGTTCGGACCAGTAAATTGACATTTTCCTTCAGACAAAACAAAAACTATTATGATGAATAGTGAATGAATAATGAATTGATGCATATAACTGACCATTAAACTTAAAGAGGAACTATGTAAGTCTGGTTGCTTTTCCACTGTTTTGCTAACTTTCCTCCTGGCCATGTGCATTTGTTTACAATGAAGCCAGCGAGAAATCAATCAATAGAGCAGTACAGTAGATAACTTTATTTATAATACACGATGTTAACTTACGACGTTTATATTTGTGTAGTTTAATCTGTCATGAACGATAGATTATGATTTACAGAGGGCATTTGTGTTGCAGTGCTGCAGAGAGCCTCATTCTCCCTTGTAACAAGTTAGGCCATTTATCAAACCATAAAAAAAATGCTCCAAAGCCGTTTAATTCAGGTACAAATGTAGCATAGTTAAAGAGAAACTATGCAGGATTTGTATCTTAAAATGAGACTATTAATGGGCATAAATGTTTAGGTGGCACCAGGTTTTCTCAGACTGTTAACTTCTGAATTAACACTTCTTCACTGCAGAGATGTTTATGTTAATTATTCATGCTTATAATAATTATATCTGTCAGTCTATTTGTAGGATATGTACGTTTTCCAGACTGATTATTTACAAATTTATCAGATTTATCTTTACCTGCCCTGGTCCTCTCCCTCTGGGCTCAGATTGAGGATGGCGTGGATCAGCTCCAAAATGAGACAACCTACAACAACAACACAGTAGTGCAGTCAGTGATTATTCAGTTTTTACCCTTGAAAACCAGTCAGTCAGTAAAGGAAAAGCTTCAGAAAGGCTCCCTCACCTATCCTCTCTCTGACTCCGTAGGTGTTGTAACGCCACTTATGGTACGTGGGAAGCATCTCCTTCAGCACCAGCAGCACACAGGGGATCAGGCCTTTGTTCTGTGTGCTGCCCAGCTGACCCTGAAATGATGAACACAGACACAGAAGAAATTGATATATGATCCACATTACAGCTACAGTTCAGCTGCTAGTAAAGAATATGGTGTAGAGTGTCTATGTTCTGCTTGTTTGTGACCTGCAAGTTTGTTATTGTGTCTTGTGTAATAACGTTGCTTCCGTTTTGTCTTGTGTGTGTATGTATGGATGTATGGACTTTTGCATAGTTTTCTGCCTTTTAATCTTAATCCAGATGTAGCCTTCTACTCCTTTAATGTATGATTTGTTTGATGTCTATAACTAAATAATTTTATTCTCTTTTAGGGTGACTACTTGACATCAGTCCAGGGACAGCAGATGTAAAATAGCCTTTTGGCTAATTCTGGTATGTTTACATTTGAAGAGTTCATTTGCAAAAGCAGATAAATGCCATTCTGAAAAAGATGAGCTGATGCTTTTGAATTACTCTTTGCATAGTGTTGTTTTCAATAAAGCTTTATTTTTTTGAGCTACGTCTGTTTTGTTATGTCTCATCTCCTTGGTCAAAGCCACTCAACTTTGGTTTGACTGATATCACCTGTAATTAAAAAATGTTTTGAGTTATCTGCTTTTGCAAATGAACTCTTCATTTGTTAAAATGTGTTTTATTAATGTGCATTTCCCCTGATTATTAAACATTTAAAGAAAGAAAGAAAGAAAGAAAGAAAGAAAGAAAGAAAGAAAGAAAGAAAGAAAGAAAGAAAGAAAGAAAGAAAGAAAGAAAGAAAGAAAGAAAGAAAGCATCACTGTGTATCTGATGCAATCTAATCAAATGTTGTTACCTTAACCAGGGTTGTGATGAGACGAAGGAAGGCAATGGTCACAGCGTACTCCCCCCTGGGCTGTTCAATCTGGACCAGCAGGTTGCCATAGTTACCTGCCTTCATCCCCTCAGCACTGGGGAAAAAAAGAAAACAAAATTAGCTCCAATAAGCGCCTAATATTCACCAGACTAAATAAACATAAAGCAGAATACTGATTTTTTATTTTACCTTATACACTGAGCCATGTTGGTCAGAGGGTTTGAGGCGAAGGGGAGGAAACCGGTGTGGTGCAGACTGGACCACACCTGAGGATAAATAAAACAGGGCAGATGATGAGGTGAGTGAAAACGATTCAGGAAAAGTTAAATTTCAACTGTTCCTGTTCAGAGGTAACGAGCGTACTCACCTTCCCAGGCATCCTCGCCGCCAGAACAGAGAGGCAGTTCACACAGGAGGCAATCACGTCCACTGGAGGGTTGATGACCGACGTTAACCTGAGAGAAAAAAAAACACACAAAACAAGTCAATCCTTAAGTTTCCAAGAAAACAGCAGACAGATGCAAAGAATAAAAGAGTTTGATAAGTGTGTCTGCAGTGAGTTTACCTCTGCAGCAACATGTAGATGCGTGAAGTGAGAGGCAGCAGACAGTCCGACACGGTCCAGTCTGTGCTGATGATCTTATGCACCAGGTCCAGGATGGGCTTCACACGCGCACAGTGAGCCAGAACATCTGACACAACAAGGGAATTAAAGTGGACATTATTATCATTTGATTAACTGATAATTACAGCTTATAATATTGATAGCTTGTTCCCATAAAGATTACTAAATTACCATCGTTTTTTTGGTTGCATTCACTGGGAGTGACTCATTTAGAATGATTAATATTTTTGACATAGAGCTAATTGTTGCACAACATTGTTCTTTTATTACAATTAACATGAGCACTGGGGTTTATATTGAGTCAATATGACATTTATAGTCCTGCTGCCATAAACTGTCACTAGCACAACAAATCTGTAGTTCAGACTGGCAACATATTTACTCCTGTTTGTGCTAAAAACTACAGAGTTCATCTGTTTTGGGAAATTAATTAGACTCATTAAAGATGACAGTAATTTGTATTGTACTATCTCCAGTAGGAACAACATGGCTTGAGGCCAAGAGTCACAGACAGAAAGCGCTAGTGACCGATTAATTTCATGGGATTTGTTAAATGGATTTGTTGAATAATGAAGAACTTCGCCAGCTTTGTCCTTTAAATACATGTATATATTCTGTCTGTGATGGTTTTGAGTGATTGAGTTGTGTACCTGCAGTTGAAACGACATGGAGCAGCATCTCCACTTCACAAGTGAAGAGAGTCCAGGAGCTGTAGGAGTAGTCCCAGCGCACCACGTAGCCCTGGTCGCTACCGATCATCACCTGGCCCAGAACTCCCTGTGGCATCCACAGGTTGGTCTGCCCTGTGCCTGACGGTCAACAGAACAAAACAAAAAAAAATCAGATATATGGACAACAAAACAGAACCAAAACAATTCTTAAATCACATTTAATTAAAGGATAATTACAGTTTTTTACAATCTGGACCTTATTTCTAGCATAAAATACGATCATTTACTTGTCATTACAAGTCGTTCTACTGAAATTAGATCCAGCCGAGAGCCGCGTATATCCGTATAATGCGAGAACACGGGGCAGCGCAATGCAGCTTCTAAATAACACATTATCCACCACGAAACTTGTTCATTTCACCAATATTTTGTTATGATACGCTAGTGCTAGTCCCTTCTGAGTCCGGGCTGACCTGTTATATCAACATCCGGGGTCTGTAGGTTGACCTACTAACCTCTGACCTGTAATTTCGTCGGAACAACTTGTAATGACACCAAAGTTATCTGGGTGAGTAAATGATCGTATTTTATGCTAGAAATAAGGTCCAGATTGTAAAAAACTGTAAAATTATCCTTTAAATCTGACAGTAATAACCAAACAAACTAACCGAGAGGGTAAAGGAGCTTTGGCGTTTGTCTCCTCCACAGTGTCTCATCATCCTTGGAGATGATGTCGTTGGGTTTGTGTTTGTAAACTTGTGTGTAGAAGGACATCTTATCCAAAAAGTTGTACACCTGTCACACAGCAGTCAAAGTGCATTGTTGAGTCATTTACATGGAGGGAGGAAAAGTTGAAAATCTGTGCATCCGAAGTGTGAAATCTACCTTTTTAACTGTTGACTTGTTGGACAGAAGTGCAGTCAGGAGTTGCAGCAGCGGTCCAATCTTATGAGGAAACATCCCAACAGCACTGTCCAGGATCATTCCCAATCCCATGTTTGGCTTCTGGATTAAACATTGAACAAAGAGGTCGGACTGTCAGTTTTTTTCTTTTCTCATTAAATCTATTTTTCTTATTTTATCACTAGATATTTTTCCTCTTTGTTTTTGTTTCCTTCTTACCATTTCCCAGAAGACTTCAGCCAGACTGGGAGCAGAGAGGACCTCACAAGCAGCATCGATCAGGTGGGAGCACTGTGTTGCCACACCGTCGGTCTGCCACGTTTAAATGATGAAGACAAGTTAGAAACACAAGCTACAAATACAGAATGACAGGATGAGATCTGGAGGGTTACAGTACGCGTGACAAGTACCTGTAGGCTTTCTTCTTCAAAAGAAGTGATCACAAACGAGAGGAGTCCATAGATACACATCTTTGCTGTGCTAGCTGTGCACTGGAGAGAGAGTGAAAGAATGACAATTATAATAATTAATGTATAACAACCCCACAAATATATATATTTATAAAAATAGAGAGAGAAATGAAACCCAGCCCATTTGGCATATTGAGTGTTGCCACAAATAACTTCTGAAAAATCCTCGTCTGGCTACAAACACAAACCAAAGACTGGGGGGCATGGTTATGAAAGTCTGATTTAGCTCAGATCTCGACTATAAAACTAAAGTACAACATGTTTCCCGTCTGCCACATGGTTTTCATTCTAGACATCTCATTAGAGACTGATTTAGGTCTGAAGCCCCGCGTGATTACGTTTAACTACCTGGTTGAGAAAACCAGATGCACTCCGAGCCCAGAGGACAAGATCTGAGAACCACTGCTTTTTAAAGGGATAGTTCTACATTTTTGGCAAATTGGTCCATTGCCATAATCTCTATAGTTTTAGGTAGGTCTGTTACCTTTAATTGTCGGTGCAAGCTGTTTTTAGAAAGGCGGAGCAGAGCCGCGAGCTGCTCAGAGCTACGCTACGGAGGCTAATGGGATTTCTTGGTGCAGGCCACAACTTGTCCACAAGAGCGTTTTGGAGTTGTTGGATTGTGCATTTGATGAGTTTGATGAGGGAAACCAAGAAATCCCATTAGCCTCCATAGCGTAGCTCTGAGCAGCTCACGGCTCTGCTCCACCATTCTAAAAATAGCTTGCACCGACAATTAAAGGTAACGAACCTACTCCTAAAACTATAGGGATTATGGCAATAGGCCAGTTTGCCAAAAATGTTGAACTAACCCTTTAAGGATTTTAGCTAAGATTCTGTGAATGGACGGATGGAATAGGACCTAACATGTTGTTGCAGGTTGTACAGCAACAGAAGGTCATTGAAGCAGTTTAGGGTAACGAAGGCAGGGGCTTAGTAACAAATCAGTAGCCACTGATCATAAACTATCATTTTCATTCAGTTTTCATTCCACCCAACAACCCACGTGTGCATCATTCTGTGGCCTCTTACATTATTCCCTGAGACGCCGAGACCTTTCAGCATGGTTGAAAGGTACTTGAACACGCCCAGCTGCAGGGCGGTGTTGCCTATCCTCCGGATCACGGGGCTGGACTCGTCTGGTCGTAGCGTGTGTCTCAGCAGGACCCAGGACAGCAGCACCGGGCCGTGGTGGGGGATGTCACCAAATGTTAGCAGCAACTGGTCCATCTCCTGGAAGAGAGACAGTTTGGAGAGTCAGTGGTTTATTATTGGTACCTAAAACGGTTTCTCTCAGTCTGTGATCTGGATAAACATTAAAGGGATAGTTCAACATTTTGGCACATTGGCCCATTGCCATAATCCCTATCGGTTTAGGAGTAGGTTCATTACCTTTATTTGTCGGTGCAAACTGTTTTTAGAACGGCGGAGCAGAGCCGCGAGCTGCTCAGAGCTACGCTAGTTGTGACCTGCACATTCACCACGCTATGAGATAACGGAACGTTATGAGACGAAGTTGTTTTCGAGGCAAATGCGGCGCCTGCTTGCCAAAAAACTGCCCACAGGTTTGCATCAAATTACCTCGAAAACAACTCTGTCTCGTAACGTTCCGCTATTATCTCATAGCGTGGTGCGTATGCAGGTCACAACTTGTCCACCAGAGCGTTTTGGAGTTGTTAGATTGTGTTTTTGATGAGTTTGATGAGGGAAACCAAGAAATCCCATGAGCCTCCGTAGCGTAGCTCTGAGCAGCTCGCAGCTCTGCTCCGCCGCTCTAAAAATATGCACCAAAAATTACAGGTAACGAACCTACTGCTATGACTATACTGCCCTACAAAGCAAAAAGGCAGTAACTGCAGTTTTGGTCGAAAATGAGTTATTATCATTTTCATGACATTCAAGGCATCCTTTGTTATGTGACAAAATATCTTATCTCAAATGTGTGTCGTTTTGGAGAAAAATGGTAGTCGTTTTTACAGTAACTGCAAAAAGCCCTAGTGAAACAAAGCAAGAAGGCAGTAACTACCGTTACTCTGTCAGTTACTGTACTTTTGCTTTGTTTTACTTAACATAAAAACAACCGTGTTGCCACAGAGTGAAGTTACTGTTTCCATGTTTCCCATACCCCGGTTTCCTCTTCTGAATATAAAAATATATTTATGATTTCCGATATTTCCTCATTATCATTACTCAATCAAAATCATTTAGTTCTGCCCTGTTGAATTGGAGTTAGCCTAACTTGCCTATATTGCTTCAAAGTGAAGTTGACAGTGCTTTAAAGTTAATGTGATTTGTTGTAGATATAGGCGATACATTAGATAAACACACCCAGATACACATTAATCTAATATTCACACATAAGAATGTGGTACTATTCAAAATAAATTGTCCTAATTTGGGCCTTGATACAGTTTAGGAATGTGAGACACTTTAAGCAGCAATTTCAGCACCAGAATTTTGGGGTGGAAATTATTGGCCTAAAATGGTCAGATTACTTTGGGTTTGGTATATCCATGTTCAGGGAAACAAATGGTTCCAATTAGTCCAAATACAGTGTATCTAACACACCTAGAGCACAAGTTGTGACAGAATAGTTTTTGAAGAATTTGCAGTTACTGCCTTTTTGCTTGGTATGGTGCCACATTATTGGCAAGTAATACAAAGCAAGAATACAGTAACTGCAAAATAGGGGTAAAACATCAAATCAAATGTGAGAATTAATATATACAAAGAATAAGCTAATACAAAGTAACAAAACTGCCTCATGTCCAATAATCTACCTACAACTACTTAGGCTGGACAACAGGATAACTTTAAAGTCATTTTTCTCAGTTCGGAACTCTGCGTAGTTACTGCCTTTTTGCTTTGTAGGGCAGTATAGCGATTATGGCAATGGGCAAATTTGCCAAAATGTTGAACTATCCCTTTAAACTACTACATCATGGTTGCAGCATTAGAGTGCATTTCTATCCTCTGCATTATGAAACACAAATCAAACCTTGATGACGTCAGGAGCGCCAGAGAACTGATGCTGATCTGTACAATCTTCCAGGGCACATTTGTGCAGGAAGTCTATGTCCATGCCCTCAACCAGGATGAGAGAGCTCAGATATCTGCAGGCCAAACAAAGATCATGGATATTAAAAACCACAGGGAGTTTAATAATAAGCGAGGTACTAGAGTGTATCTGATAATAGCTTCTAGCAGGTGTGGTATCAGCATGTCTTACCCGATTCGGTCAACCAAAGCATCCATGCTTTTATCTACTAGGTGCCGGTTGGTCTGTCGCAAACCGAAGCCCTGCTCCTTGAACATCTTTGTGAAGCTCAGCAGGTCGGATGGACTCATCTCGAAGTACGCATAATACAGGAAGATGATCTCCAGCAGCAGAGACTGTTCCCTCAGACACTGCAGGAACCACCGTGACACCTGCCTCTCCGTCTGCAAAGATTCATTTACAAGACTGTTATGACATCATGTGAATTAAAATAGGGTGAATGCCAAGTCACATTTATATTAGATTCAAGTTACAAAGCAGTATATTAACAAATACAACTCAGACAAATTATCACCATGAGGTTTCCGTGAGTTTCCCATGACGGTGATTCGGCTTTAAAGAGGCTCTCAAACTGTGACTGGTAGCTGCTCACAAGGTCTTTCTCCAGTTTATTCACACAGTTACAATACTCAGCCTGGACAGATAACAAACACAGAGTTATGTTACAACTGCAACAACCAAAAAAAAAAAAAAAAAAAGCGCATTATCAGTGAGAAAATGCAGAAAGTGAACTGTGTGCGATTCTCACTCTGTAGGGATGTCGCTCATCCTGAAAGTACGTCAGCAATAGGAGGACACATCGGAGCAGACACATGCGCTCCTCATAGTAATAATCAGCTATCTGTAAATACACACACACACAGGAAGGCGTACATATTGGATTAAACGTAGAAGCTGAACTGTCATGCTGAATTTAAGTGGAACTATGCAGCAATAAAACGTAAAGTTGCAGATCTCTGTACTAACCTTCAACAACAGGGCCTGGCTTTGTCTCTCATCCTTGAGGACGACCTGCACAGAAGAGTCAATTACACAAAATATTATGTTAATAACTGTGTTTTATCTCACTGAATTTCACATACACAAAACACATATTTACATTAAAGTTGAAAACTGGTGGATATATTTATTAACTCATTGAGTGCCGCGCTCCTTTCCAAAGTTTTAGTCAAGTGTACCGGCAAATTAGACCATATTTGACTTTTTATTTTAGAGCCATAGTGTATTCTATATTATTGCCACCAACACATACTGTAGCTCATTTGAAAGGTTTAACTTTATCCTTCAAATGGCCACAAACCGTTTGTTTCTACGTGCCTCCGTTCCTGAGAAAAGTCAAGCTAAACATGGCTGGGTTTCACCAAAATCCCTCCTTTTTTTCTAGAAAAGGAGATAGAGCGTCTTTTATGAAAGGTGCGCTGTTTGTGTCTGTCGCTCTTCAGACACTCGCATTTCTGGATCAAAGGGCTCGTATAAGATAAATATACACAACAATTGTTGTTCTATTCACAAAACCACCATCGGGGGCGGGGGGGGGCGCCACTAAACAACAATAACACAGACGCACCGTGCCGTGTCACAGCCTCTCGCCGCGGAACGTGAGGCTCTGCCGGCCACAGCGGCTCGCGAACACCGGTCCCGCCGGTGGTCGCGGTCCGTCTGTGGTACGGGTCGGTGGTGCCGGTCTGCTTTGGTCCAGAGACCATCAGATTTTACCGCGGGAGGACTTTGGGGAGGACACGGTGTTGCTCCAGATGAAGACCGGGCGGGACAGTGGGCTGAGAGCTTCCTGGTTCAGCTCCCAGCTGCTGCAGCCTCGCGGGTGAGAGCGGAGCAGCAGCGGAGCAGCTGCTGCATCTGCATGCAGAACTCCGTTTGCAGAAGCAGAGTTATGATAAAAACTTCCAGATCATGAGCTGTCATGTGACTTTGATCGTCATCTATTTCAGTTCTCCTCGTCGTAGAGTCCCCAAATTTACATATAATGTGTATTAAAGTGTCTATTTTCATAATTTAAAAAAAAAGCAAAAAACGAAAAATTTCGTTTTTGGCACTCAACGCATGGGAACGAAAAACGAGAAATTACGTGGTTGGCACTCAATGAGTTAACATTATATTTTTCTGCAAAAAGTCAGCAGTTTGTATTTTTTGTATGATAAAATGAACAATTGTTTTTCACGTAATTCATTGAGAAAACGAACCTTTAACGAATCGCGGGTCCCTCTGTAATCCTCCTGTAGGTAACACTGTAAAAGCTGTACACTCTGCTGCTCATCGAGACCCTGTTACAACATTGAGCCATTAGATCATTATCAAATCATGATGAACCACATAACGCCATATGAAAGTAGTGAATTACATTTTTTTTTTTACATAGAAGAGGGATTTTGATCTCTTACCAACAGTTTACTGATCCTCAGACCAAAATCCTTCAGTGGCTGTGCAACATCTTTGTTCTCCTTCACTTTGCCAGCAGATGATGAGCTACAACGAGTGATGGTGACAGTTTCACTTTCAGTCACGATGACAAACTGTGTTGTATATGATGTAAGGAGGATGTAAGGATCAAACAAACTCTACCTGGGTGGCTTGTAGTAACTCAGTCCTTGATGCAGTCTGTCCCAGTGTCTGTCGAGCTCTGCCTCGATCTGAGCCTGTGGCCGTCGAGCATTTCAAAATAAGAGCAGGGAGAAAAAACAAAAAAACACAACTTTAATTTCATTTGTGTGTCATTTTCTGTGTTGGCATCACAACAAAATGTGCAAATGTGCAAGATTACATTCTCTTCATGTAAAAACGCATATTAATCTCAAATTCAACCTGCCCTTACTTTTGTATAAAGTTAGTACATGACAATATGTGGTGAGTCAACATACCGTCTCTCGCAGGGCAGATCTTCCCAGCAGTATGGTCCATAATTCTCGACAACTCCTAAAAGAAGAATGTGTGTGTTTTATATAAAAGCCACAACTGACATTAATATACAAGTCAAGAAGAAAGTGTCCATCAGACCATCTGCAGGTGAAGGTACAATCAAAACCAACAAGCAGATAAAGGTGGCAAATGGAATTATGAAAACAAAAAATGACTGGTATTTCTATTAAATCATTCTTTCTTTTTTCAATTAAACACAAGTCCAACAAAACAGAAACAGGAGACTAAACTCCCTCCAACTCCTCACCACCTTTCATCAAATACCAACGGTATAAATTCACATAGCCAGAGACAACAACAACAATAACATATAAATAACACTGAAATGAAAGCATACGTTTTATGGCACTATATTATCAGCCTCCATATCTTCAACATCATAAATAAAATTATTCTGCGGATTATATTCCTCATTGGTACTTTGGTCTATTAAATTGTTTGTGTCATTGCAAATCGCTTCAGAGACAAACGACATTGACGTTTTCAGTGAATAAAAGCTTGAAATCCTCCCATTTGAGAAGCAGGAGTCACACACCAGATGAGGCATTTCACTATCAGTTTTTTATAAAGTTATTATTATGAGCACATTTAGTTATTGTACATAATTTGATGAGTCTGAAAGGAGCAGGAGGTATTTCCTGCCAGCAGCCATAAGACTCTTTAATACTGAAAAATAAAAATTATAAAAAGCTGCACATCTGCACTTGCATATTACACAACTGTTCATCCTGCACTAACTGAATTACTGTAAACATGTGTTATGTCTACATGTAATTTTATACAGATTTTGTTCCTGTATCCTTATTATTATTGACTAGCCTAAGTTGTTTTATTCTCCTAATTATCGTGTCTGTATTTTTTTTTATTCTATTCTACTGGAGCTGCTGTGACATAATAAATTCCTGCAAATTGTTAACTATTTCACTATCAGTTTTTAAATAGTTTTTTTTTTTTTTTTTTACCACATTTAGTTTGTGTACATAATTTGAATCACATGCCTTGCAAACTGGTATCCCATATGTATCAGTAGTTGACCTCTCCTGGTCCAAATAACTAGCGTCAGCCCCGTCCTTTGTCACAACTAATCAATGTCAGCTATTGCAGCTAACTGTGAGGCTAATGAGCTTCACATCTGGGGGTCTTTGCTCTTCGTTTTTATTAATTAGCCGGAGTTAAATCACGAACACAGTAGACGTGACATGCTGTTGTTGACATGCGGCTGGCTGACACACCGCGCTGCTTGAAAAGCCATTCAAATGTTCAACTGAAAGCACATGCTAAGCTAAGATAGCGTGGTGCTAACAGCTCAAAAAGACACACTTTCGATCATAACTATGACGCCTGGTGGGACTTGCTTAAAAACGCACAGTTTGTAGAAATCAATACGCTCCGGTAAACACTTTGAAATGAACTATTTAACCAAACTAGACATTAGTTTAAAATTGTTGCTATGTGCCTACCTGACGCTCATCTCGGATTCCGCCATCTTCGTTCCTGCCTTGTGATTGGCTCTTGAGCTGTGTCGTCATCGCTGTCGTTAACGTCTTCTTCCTCGTGGGTCAGTTAGCAGCGCCCCTTGTTGTTACTTTACCGCCATCTTTTGGGGGGTTAAATGACTACGAATTTATACATTTTTCCCAATAAAAACATGAAAAATCAGCATCTGACCTTCCTTTTACGGCTGTAAACCGGTGTACTTTTTATTTTCAATTTTTATACGCTAATTGGTGTCATTTGTGTTCATCTCGAATACAAATGTAGGAGGAAAAAAAGCTAAATAAAAACATGTAACGTATTTATTATATGCGTTATTGACGGCAAAATACAGTCACAATGTAATAAATATAAAAAATAAAAAATAATATTATTAGAAAATAATACAAAAAATAATAAATCATGCCGCCTTCGAGACGTTTTTCTTTTTTTTCACTTTCATACCACGTGACCCGGCTGTCAAATATGGCCCCGTCCTACTGGGTGTGAGAGAGGAGCGACAGCTGACAAGGGGAGAAATCTGTCATATCGCGGTACACTTTCGCCCAGATAACACCGCTCTTATGTGGTAAGTACTTGTGTCTTCGTTTTTATCATCTTTGTCGGCTGGGTATTTTATTATTTTTACATTCAGTGCTCGGAGGCGTTGAAGCTCAGTCGGCACACTCAGCTGTATGTGTGTGTGTGTTGTCGTTAGCTTGATGCTGCTGTCCGAGGAGGCTGCAGCAGCATCCTCCTTGGTTTGGTTTGGGTTTTTTTTTTTTGCACAGGGACGCGATTCTCACTTTAGTGCGGCCCTGCTGCACTGTATGTAAAGAAAAAAAGACCGGAGAACTGTTCCTTTCTCCTTTTATTACCGGGATCGTGAGATGTGGCGGCCCAGGTGTTAACGCAGCTGATTTCAGCCCAGCGGACAAAAAAAAAAAAAAAAGAAAAAAGTCAGTGCAAAAACCCTTTCAACCCCCCACAGGGAACAAAAGGCTGCAGCTGATGTTGAAAGAGCATGCATTTCTCCTGGAGTCTCCTTCCTTCTTGGTGTGGTCAGATGATGGTATGTGTGTGTGGATTTCACACTGACTGGGTGACTGTTCACTGTGTACACAGTTCACCACAGAAAAAAAGCAGATAATAAAAGCATGAGCAAGGTTCACAGCTGGGATGGACCAAGCTGACTCATGGACTTATAAATAAAGTACATCACATCCACTCTCACAACTGGATTCTGTAATTTAGACATTTGGGAATTGCTCCATTAAAAAAAAAAAGTCTATAAATAATTTAATTATTCTGTTGTTTTTTTTTGCTGACTGACTGACTAACTGGATTTGTTTCTCATCTCTGTCCCAGACATCCTCAGTGAGTGAAGAAGTCCCTGCCAAACGATGAAGTGTGCCACAGAGAGGAACTGACAGAAGAAGGCCTTCATTGTTGCTGACCATCTGTTCACATCAGCCCTCCTCCTCTTCCTTCTCCTCTTTCTCCTTCTCCTCCTCCTTCTCCTCCTTCTCCACCTGCAGCCATGCAGATCAACCCGGTGCACGTGGAGTCCACCGTCGTCCTGGCCGTGGTGCTGTGCGTCCACATGGCCGTGTGGAACCAGCACTCGTGGTGCAGCATCGCCCTCGTCATCCAGGCTTTCTACGTGCAGCACAAGTGGGACCGTCTGCTCAGGTCGGGCGGCGCCGTGTTCCAGTTTCGTCCCTCGGCGAACAGCGGCATCGTCCCGGCCTCCATGGTGATGCCCCTGCTCGGCCTGGCGCTGAAGGAGAAGTGCTCCGCCTCGGGGAACGTCTACTTCGAGCGCTTCTCCATGGTGGTCACCATAACGGGCATGATGCTGGCTCTGTTCCTGTCTCTCATCGCGCTCGGCATCACGAGGCCCGTGCCCACCAACACCTGCGTGATCGCCGGCATGTCCGGCAGCGCCATCCTCTACACGACCAAACAGACGCTGACGGTGTCCGAGGTCATCGAGGTCTTGGAGGTGCTGCTGATCTTCGTCTATCTCAGCCTGATCGTGCTCTACCTGCTGCCGCGCTGCTTCACGCCCGGCGAGGCGCTGCTCATCGTGGGTGGGATCAGTTTCATCGTCAACCAGCTCATCAAGCGCTCCCTGAACCTGGCGGAGGTCAAAGGCGATCCGGTGAACTACTTCCTGCCGGTGGTGGTGGTGGGCTCGCTGTTGCTGGGCGTCTTCTTCGCCCTGCTTTTCTGCTTCATGGAGTCGGAGACGTGGGTGTCGTCGCTCTTCTTCCACATGATGACGGCCGTTCTGGGCCTGGGGATCCTCATGCCGTGGCTCTCCCTGTTCATCGGGCGCCATCCAATCATGTGGCTGCTGGATTTCCTCACGTTGAACGACAGAAGACTTTGCCTGCTGGGCTACTGGGTGTTCCTGGCCGTGGTGGCCACTTGCGTCGTGCTGCACCAGAACTACCAGCGCCAGTCGGGCTCCAAGAAGCACCAGGCCTCGACCGTGGTCAGGAAGTACTTCCACCTCATCGTCGTGGCCACGTACGTCCCGGGGCTGATCTACGACAGGCAGCTGCTCCACGTGGCGTCCGTGGGCTGCTTGGCGGTTTTCCTGTTCCTGGAGTACGTGCGGTACTTCCGGATCCGGCCGCTGGGTCAGCTGCTCCGCCAGCTGCTCACCCTGTTCCTGGACGAACGGGACTCGGGGCCGCTCATCCTGACCCACGTCTACCTGCTGCTGGGAATGTCGCTGCCCATATGGCTGTTCCCGGGACCCTGCGCCCCCAAAGGGATACTTCCCGGCGCGGGCGGCCTGGTGCCTTACGCGGGCGTGCTCGCCGTCGGGGTCGGAGACACTGTTGCGTCCGTGTTCGGCAGCACCATGGGGGAGATCCGCTGGCCCGGCACCAAGAAAACCATGGAGGGGACCGCCACGTCCGTGTTCGCCCAGATCATCGCGGTGGCCATGTTCCTCATCTTCGACGGGAGCATCAATCTGAACTCCACTTACTCGTGGATCGTTGGCTCCATCACCCTGGTGGCCATGTTGGAGGCCTACACCTCCCAAATAGACAACCTCTTCCTCCCACTCTACCTCTTCATCCTGCTGATGCTTTGAATGGACAGATGGCCCAACCACACTCACACACACACACACAAACGACTCCCTCCCCCCAGTCCTCAACCCTTTCTGGGGGGAAGCAAGAATGTTGAATTTTTTTGGGGCGAAAAAAATGTACAAGAAATACAAGATATGTGACAATATGAGTAATAAGTCCCTTTCGACATCAGTGGACTCAACAACGGGAGTCGTTTCTCTTCTTCTAGCACAAGAAAGAAAGAAAGAAAGGGTGAAAAGCTGGGTAATCGTTATTTAAGCAAACCAATGCGGCACTAGTCCTTAACTGTATTTGGCGGCAGACACAGCGTTAGCATGACTTTAGAGTCTGCTGCCTTCAGATTACTACAAGTCATTACAATATCAGTTGCTTTGAGGAAAACGTCGAGTCGATCATTTCTGAACAAGTCGGGAAGAGTTTGATAAATAATCTTGGAGCTGTGCGTCAGCGGCCCGAGGTATACTCAACCCCCCCTGAATTATGCAAGACAAGATTCAGCTTAATAAATTGGTAAAAATGTCCCTTGAACATGTATTAAACAGTGGACATGCCAGATGCTGCTAAAAAGGCACATTTTAATCATCAAAGAGAAGGTGTTCCTATCTCGTCTCTTTCTTGCAGAAGGATACATGCCTTTGTATTGCCTTTGAAGAACATTATTTAAAGTTAGCTTATTGATATATCTTTTTCTTAATCTACCTTTTTTTCCATCATTAGAACATTATTTTGCCTCCCTGATGGCAATACGAGGACTTAACTGCTGAAAATATTTGCCTTAAGAAGTATATTTTCTATCACACATTACCTACTACTGTAGATGCTGTAGATGAAAGCATGGCAGCCCCTCTCAACTCTTCCGTCCAAGGGCTGGTTTATACTTCGATATGGCAGAAATCTCACTATGCTCCTGCATGACACTAATGTGAAATCCAGTACTGTAACATGTACACAGGTATACTACAGTTTTATTTTTGTCTGGTAATTTTACTTTGCTTAATCTTTCTGTGGTTTGATGGGACCCCCTTAGAGGTAAACGTACATTTCCTTGTGATACTGAGCCTTCATACATAACACTGCATATTTTTGGACTCTGTAGATAAATAACGCTTCGGGCCAAACTGATGAACACGGGGCCGCCTCCTTTTTAGCAACTTTTTTAGCATCAATTAATCCAAATGATTATGTGATGTTTGCTTTATAGAAATATCCTCAGATGTCGTCAGGTTTGATCTCATTCACACTCTGAGATGAGGATCACCTGAAACAACGTGTTTAACTTTGGTTCATGTTCATCTGTAAAAAAGTTCTTTGGTGTTTTTTTGTTTTTTTATTTTGTGATGACAGTTTATTAGCATGATCCGACTATGTATGTTGTTTATTTGCCATCATCCTTACATTTTTCAAAATGTAATATTGCATGTTTGAGTGCATCCGTGGAGAAAGATAAAAATGATAATGCCTCCAGTTCTTTCAGTCCATTTGTTCATCGACCTTCGACATCAACATCAACATCAACCCTTTGCTTTCTCAGTTTGATTTTAAAAAGGTTTTGAAGGTCTGGACTCATTCATATATAGAAGTTTCTTTTTATTATTTTTTATTTATTTATTTAAGTTGCATCTTAAAATCAACATACTGGAACAGAAATGCTTATGGTTGGTCTGTAAAAATAAGAATCTGCTATTTTATTTCAAACAAAATCACTCTGAGCAAGGGAAAGCTGGTTGGTGATAATCTTGATGAGGACCCTGAATAAAAATAGATCTAAATATCCGCTGTAAGTTTCCATGGAAAGTTGTTCCAAAAATTAAAAAAAGAAAAAGTTTATTTAGACCAATTTTATTTTATTTCATTTTAAAACATTGACACACTCAGCAAAAATGAGTTAGTCACTCCTGGGGTTAGTCTACATGTGGCTCAGTGAACAGATAATGTCACATAAGATTTTAAAAAAAGCCATAAGAAAATGTTGGCTCGCCTGCTGTGGTTAAAAAAGTTCACATATAAGGGTGCTTTAGTAAAAGAGAGGTTGTTCTGCTGTTAATGTGTCACAGATATCCTTCATTTAGTGTAGAGAGGTGGGAAGGGGAGCTCCTCGGTGGGCTGCAACCTTAAAAGAACCAAAGAGATGGAAGCATGAGAAGTGGCTTAAAGAACGTTTTCCTCACTTGTTTTTAAGTTTACAAATATTTCTGGTGACAGCCTACAGCAGGAAACGGTAAAACACTACACCTAATCCACTCACCAGTTCTCCGGGCTCCACTTAGTGTCCTGGGTCTCCATCATGTGGAAGGTGTAGACGTGGCGAGAGTCGTCAGAGGTGTTTTCAGCGCTGCGATGCACCACCTCCCCGTGGATCAGGACAACACTACCTGAACACCAACTTAGTTCAGTTAGTCAAACATATTCAGCTTTAAAAAAAATCAGAGGAGCTGGAAACAGCAAAAAGTTGTTTTTAAACTTACAGGGATAGTTCAACAATTTGGCAAATTGACCCATTGCCATAATCCCTATAGTTTTAGGAGTAGGTTCGTTACCTTTAATTGTCAGTGCAAGCTGTTTTTAGAACGGCGGAGCAGAGCCGCGAGCTGCTCCGAGCTACGCTACGGAGGCTAATGGGATTTCTTGGTTTCCCACATCAAACTCATCAAATACACAATCCAACAACTCCAAAACGCTCTGGTGGACAAGTTGTGACCTGCAACATTCACCACGCTATGAGATAATAACGGAATGTCACGAGACGGAGTTGTTTTCGAGGTAAATTCATGCAAAACCGCTGATATGCCTTCCCGTCGGGGCAGTTTTTCCGCAAGCCGTCTCTACATTTGCCTGGAAAACAACTCAGTCTCGTAACGTTATGTTATTATTACATCAATGGGCCAGTTTGCCAAAATGTTGAACTATCCCTTTAATTCCTTTAAATCTGGTCCAGCTCTTATTACTTAGCTGCTTTACCACAGTTTGCATTTTCTCTCTAATACCAGCTGTTCAGATCATAGGACGCATTGTAATATAAACTCACCTGTCATGTCCTTACATACAGTACATATAGTATTTAAAGAAACAGGTAAAGTACCTTTTTTAACTGGTGCTGCAATAAACTTGTCATCATCATAGGTCGGATCTCGTCCGGTGAAGTCTGTCAGGGGATGTGTTCCCTTTGGAGTTCGCACCATGCGCCGAGAAATGCCACCTGAGAGAGGGTTAGGGGGACATGATGTATAAAATATTAAGAAACGCACGTATAAAATGGGGAAGCACAGAGTGGTTGCAGGATTGTTTTAAGGAGCGCTTACTGTTTTGTGACCCTGGGATGAACCACAGGCAGCCGTTGTTGACAGTGGCGTCTTCCAGAGCGATCCACAGCCCCACCACTCGGCCCAGCGGCTCAGTGTACAGAAACGTGGCGTCTTGATGCGGCGTCACTGAGCAACAGACAAGAATCTGATACATTCTCACAATATGAGGACATTTATCCAGAGAGTGATTTTGCATGAGCTCATCATAGGTTGAAATAGGCCTCTACTGTATATTGTATGTGGATAAATCATTAAAAAGGTTCAAACTTTGTTAGGTAAGGTAATACATCTATAATAATGTATGAGATTGTAAACACAATGAGTAATGAGTCATCATTTCTTACCCTCTCCTCCGATTCCCGGTTGCTAGAAAAAAGCAAAATGCACAATGATATCTCATTCTTAAGTACCACAATCTAAGACTTTAAGACAGTTTGTATATATATTGGTAGATACTGTATATAAAACTTTACCTTAAAAATGTACATGCTTTGCAGTATCACAGGGTTTGCAAGACCCAGCTTCTTAGCTATGCCCTGGAAAAAACACATTTGACACAGAGTGGTTGTAGGAATGCTGCAGAATATGAGTTGTTTTAGGTGATTTCAATATATATTTTTCTAAATGGAAAGCAAGTGTGCATTAACATATAATCAGTCAGTCACTGCAGATAGGAAGCATAAATGTATACAAGGCCTGGCTGATTATTGATACACCTCTGATAAGAGTTCAGCAGCTCACTCACCTGGATTTTGGGTGAATGTGTGGCCTTTTTGTACAACGGTTCATAGGCATGTAGTGCTAAATGAAGAAAACTGGGATTAGCTAGACTCTTTGTTTAAAAAAAAGCCCCATGTAAACACTGCAAGGAGAATTTAATTATAAACCTCACCATGACCGACTTTATTCAGCGAGCGTTGCTTTGGTACACTGAATTCCCCTGCAAGCCGAGAAAAGCTTTACTCATCTCCATTTGGCTTTTTACTGTATGATGCATTTACATTTTAAACTTGAGAGTTTTATTGGAGCTCACCTTTGTCGTCAAAAACCCCTTTCTCAAAGAAAAAGCGGATCTTATCTCCGCTGGTGATGAAGTAGTCAGCACTTCCCTGCAGGTCAAAAAGTTCACATCGGTCACCTGATCCGCCAGCCAGAGAATGATTACATTACAGAGGACAAACTCACACTGACACTGACCAGACTGTTGACATAAGGGTTTTCTATTAGCCTCAGAGCATGAACTCCTATGATGGATGATGGTAAATCAGTGGGGAGCTCATGTAGCTACTATGAGATAAACAAGACATTTCTAATGGAACAGATGTGTTTTGCTCTTGTTGCTGTTATTGGGAGTGAAGACAGTCATCGAATAAGAAGACTTGGCAATGACCTGGCCAGATGGATCATCACTGCCTGTTTTGGTGGTTTGTGTTTTTTCTAAAAGGCGTTGACCAAAGCTTTAAAGGGATACGCCAACATTTTTTTTTTCGTGTCTTGCCTCACGAGGGAGATAGAGCCCGTATCGCCCATAATTAGCTTAGCTCAAATGCTGGAAGTGCATAGGTAGTGTTAGCCTGCCTCCACCTTAAGTCATCAGAGAAACTCTTCAGCAACTCTAAACCGGCGGGCCGATCTTCGTCTCAGAGCTGACAAAACTCTCCGGTAAGGCATCTTGAGCAGTCAAATGCCGGTAACGGGACGAGATCGGTCAAAACGGAGGGTTCAAGCAAAGACGGTTTATTTTGGTTCAAGCTAGCTACATCGAGGGTAGGTTAGCTTCCTATTTCAAAGTAAAAGCACAAATTCTACCGTCATGATTTTCTGTATGTAAAGGGCAACGGGTGTTTTATTTTGTGAAAGTAACCGGAAGTGCGTTGGCCACAACGGCTAACTTGAAGCAGCGCCCAATTCATCCAAACAAAATTGTAAACAGCTGGTTAGACAAATTAACGACACACTGCTGATCTAAACGGCTACTTTCTTGCCTAAAAATGTTTGAAATGTCGATAAGTGATATATTTACAGAGTTTAGAGCTAAAAATCAGCTTCTGACTGCTGATTTCAGCTCAGGTAGGAGGCAGGCTAACACTACCTATGGACTTCCAGCGTTTGAGCTAAGCTAATTACGGGCGATATGGGCTCTATCTCCCTTGTTACGGCACGCACAGTCGAAAGGATGGTGTCTATCTGCTGGTCATGGACTCGAGAGTGAGGCAAGACACGAAAAAAAATGTTGACGTATCACTTTAGAAGACAATTATTTACTATGTTCAACCTCACAGCATCCACACACTACAGACAACATGAGACTCTGTGCATCTACAGAACATGAACTGTATCCTTACCTGCATCTTTAAGTGCAATGTGGCAGCGGCAGGCATGTGAAAGAAACATTGCTGAATAAAAACCAGTGGACACTAGTGGTTTTATCAGTCTTCTTATCTCGTGCGGTGCTGTTCGTTAGAGTGGACGACTTACCTGTGTTTCCAGCTGCTCATCGTGATAGGTGGAGAAGGTGGTGCGGCAGTGCTCCGGGACGTCCATGTCCTCCACGATCTCCGTCATCCTCTGTCTCAGTTCGTCACACTCCTCATGGGTCAGCAGCCCGTCCAGAACCACGTAACCGTCCTCCATGTACTGTCAAGAGGGAAGTCAAGTGAAGGGGTCAGTTCAGGGCACTCAGAGAGAACTCACATCTGTTTTTTTCTGCACAATTGTTTTTCAAGTCAAGGCTCAGTTGTGCAACATTCACACACTCAGTACTTTCACATCTGAACTGCACTGAAAGAGTCTCGTGATGTTTTCATGAATAAGGCTGAAATTAATTTCCATGCTCTATCTATAGGAAGTCTGGCTGTATCATTCAGAATACTTTTCTGAGAGACCCTCAGTTTTCTTGGCTTTATCTATTGATTATCAAAATTGTCATTCTTGACTTGCTGTCAAGACATTAATTAAGAAATCTGTGATATTTCACATAGAAACCAGAGGGATCTTTGTGTTCATAAGTTTCATTAGGCCTATTATTGATTTATGAACTGAGCTGCTAGTCAGTCAAAACAAGACATATGAAGAAGAACTTTGGACTGGACTTGTAAAAATATTTTATTGATATTTAAAATAAAAAAAATTGACAAAAAATATAATTAATCCACGATTAAGTTGATCATTGGTTGCAAGCCTTCTATAACTTTTTCTTCAACTCGATCACTTACATAATTTATTTGTTTTAATGCCGTGAAGCACTTAGCGACTGAGTTAGATTAGGCTATTTAATTATTTAGCACTTTTTGAACACCCCACCCCCTCTTTTTTTCTTTTCCTTTTTTTTAGGAGTTAAGATAGCCAGAGAGTCTGGTAAATCAGGATTTCTGTAAGATTTGGAGATAATGTCTCGCCCTCTGACGCTTCATTCAATTCACCACCTTTATTTCACCTGCCACAACAATGTCACAGAAGTTCATACTTGAGAAATAGATCTGCAATATTCAACCAGTGCACTAGAGTTTCTCAACTCCAAACGAGACGTGTGTAGGCAGATGTCTAGTGTCTGTGAGCTGCCTGTTCTGCATGTTATGTAATGAGACTGAAACAAGCACAAGGGGCTTCCCTATGAACTGTCTGAGAAGAAAAACGCTGCAGCAATGTGACATGACGATAAATACACATCATACAGAGTAAATAGAGTCTTGTAATTTTAGTTGCCTCGATGCACGATCCATAATATTTCACAGAGCATTTGCAGCATGGATGTGTACAGTAATAGATCCACGATTTGCAGGTAACAGTGAAAACCCGGAAGTGTGGGACGCTGCTGTTTTCTACAGCTACGTGAACGTGTGTCGCTCACCTTTTGCACATCACGATCTGTCATGAAGTCCATGGCGGTGTTCAGCTCGGAGATGCGGCCGTGCAGCTCTGATCCTCTGCCCGTGAAGTCCAGCGTGCAGGCAGGCGCTGTCCTCCGACCACGTGACCGCTCTAAATCCAAGTAGTAAAGTACAACTGCAGCACAGAGGCCGTAATAGGATTTTGGACTTTAACTCTTTCGTTGCAACATTATTGTACAGCTACATGTGTGGTGTGGTTTCATGCTGGTGCGATGCAGTAGCACTGATCGACCTCTAGATGTCGCTCATGTCGTTGCTCTGAGACTGATATAAACACAATGACGTGCAGCACCATCTAGTGGCGAGGCTGGGTAACTGCACTGGCGTGTAAATGACAAATTCCTCCCAAAAAACAACAACTTTGGAAACATTATTTCAGTTAATCATTTCTCCCCTTTAATAATACCAATTGGTGTTGTATTTTATATTGTTGGAAAGCTGGATCAGTCACCTTTACAACGAGGTACAACTTGTAAGGATTGTGCATTCATGGAATGAACAACACAGCTGAAAGTGTCAGTCGCCCCCCCCCTAAAGTGCCAGTGCTGGGAGCCAAAACGCGCGTTAAAGTGCCGTCTTGGCAGCGAAACGTGTGCTAAAGTGCCCTCTAGGAGCCAAAACACGTGTTAAAGTGCCCTCTTCAGTGGCGAGGACGCGCTATATGTGCCCTTTTTTTTCTTTTCGCCCCTGCCCTTCAAAAAGTCTGTGCACGCCACTGCTTGAATATTTCTGTTTCTGAAATAAAGAAAGAAAGAATAAAATGTACAGTAGATTTTAATCTAAAACTCAAAACACTCAAAGTGCAAATACCTCAAAAATTATAAATTCACCACTGGTTATGAGGTAATTTAAACATTACAAGATGATTGACAGGACGGGAAAGTATAAAAAGATTTATATATATTTTTGAATTATCACAATTTTACTCTGATATTTGCTTTTTCCTAAAGAGATACTGTTGTTTTATAGTTTAGAATAACAAACATTGATATTATAAATATGGTCACCCTTGTGAAAGAGGTATTTTATCTGGTTAAATAAAGGTTAAATAAAAATCTATTAGGAAAGTTGAACTTCTCACACCACCTTAAACAACTTGTGATAATAAGTATTAGTTCAACTCTTTCACACTTTGTTTATGAGGACCAGAGTACAGAACAAGGTGCAGGGCCCAGAGTTTCATCCTATACGACCTTGTGCGCATTCCTAATAAGTCGTCAACCTCTCGGTTAATGAGGACACAAGGGGAGAAACAGCTGTGAAAATTATTTGCCATCATTTACATACACTGAGCGTTCCTGCAGAGGAGCAGTGGAGCATTAGTGTAACCAATATTCCCTGTGAGAAAGAAATAATGCTCGAGCTCGTGATGCGACGCCACAGGAAATGCTCATTTGTAATTAGTAACATTAACACGCCTGGATTTAATTAAGGTGAGTCAGCCTCACTGCACACAGTCAGTGACTTACTGGGACACTTAATACAGCTAAGCCATTGTGAACAATATTAATTAGACTTGCATTTTCTCCGCCAAGAAGAGATGAAATGTTAATAATAATAAAAAAAGGTCCATTAGTCTGCTTCTTAAGTGTTTTAAAAACTGCCTCTCAGTAAAAACCCATAAGAGAAGGAGAAAAAAAAAGTCCGCCAAGTGGGAAATTAACATCTCGTTTGCAACCGGATTTAGTGTTAAGTGTTTATTTTATTATCATGTGTCAGAATGGTACAAAAGTAGGGTCTGAACATTATAGGAAATCAAAAGTTCAGTTGTTCATTGATACAGACGTCCCGCTTAAAAAGCCAGTGATCAATCCACTTGGCAGCAATTCATTGATAAAGGCCTTTTGTCACGTGCGATACAGACAGTGCTGATCAAAACAAATCTGTCCATCCAGCTTTTCAGGCTTCAGGCTTTTATATTCAGCAACAGGGAGGAGAGGAGGAGTTAATTGGGGTGGCGGCTATTCCATATGGCTATACTGCACACAGGTTCAGCATCGACAAACTCATGCCGTGAAATAAAATGTATGTGAAAACCCAAGAAGAATTCATCCCTGATCCACAGGCATCATTAATTAATACAGACGGATTTATCGCACAAAGCAAATACAATCATGAATTTAAAAACCGTTTTTTTTTACACACAGGTAGAGGTTGGATGTCAATGTAATGCAGTCATGGCAGTTTTTTCTTTCTTTTATTTTAGTTCAAGTCAAATGGTGTGTAACCGTGGTCTGTTGTTATGTTATGTTACACACAATGCCCACACTGGAGGCTGCCTGAGCTCGCTCTCCGTTTACAGTGTGTTATTAGATTGTCAACGGTCGTTTCCGTTCAAGTTGTGAAGTCTCGTCTTGTATTGTATATTTTGGGGGACAGGAGCCGTTGTCCAAAAAGAAACTATAGCAAAGTCACTCACAGGTTGCTTTTTAATTTCAGTGTGGGAATAAACCGATCACAATCACACAGCTCCACACACACAAACACATGACACATTTTCAATATCTCACACTTCAACATAAACTCAATAGACACAACATGAGCATGAAAAGCAAAACTCTTTTAGCACAAAGTGAAATGACGTCTTCTAAATGTGCAGATTGAGGCTATTTAATGTTTAAATGGAGACATGATACTAATCAAAGTGCTGTAGATTTCTAGCAACCAAGGGGAATTTCATTAGTCACCAAAAAACTTCCCCCTTTTTCAGTGCTTTGCAAATGGCCGACTGACCTCATGTCAGACCTTCGCACTAATTAACTGACACTGACGTGCAGGAAAGGGAGTGGGGGCTGCAGGTTAAACATGCTCAACCCGTGACTCAGAGAGGGGAAGTGACTGCGAGGGGGGCTGTGTGTGTGTGTGTGTGTCCGCAGTCACAGTAACTCGGGAATGACAGACCAAACGTTTGCGAATATTAATGCAGACTTGACAGGAAAGGGGGGGGGAAAAGACAAAGTCAAACATTTGAGCGGTAGCGGTGTGTCGTAATGCTGACGCAGACTGACCGCGGCAAAAACTGAGAAAGGGAAAAGGCCTAATATTAGAATAAGTGGACATGTAGAGAAGATGGAAACTTTTGGTGAAGTCACTTGTTCTGATGACGTGTGGATAATCTCTCCTGAGTATAGTAGATTTCTATGGCACTCTCAAAACTTCAAGAGTAGTGGAGTTCTCCTAATACATCAGTCACTACAGTATACACTACTGTATATTATTAAAACTGGAAAGTGCTTTTAATGTTGTGGCTGACTGGTGTAGATAGATATCCATGGCCTTTTATTTGTAATTTGATTTGCAGTTTCAAATATCTACCACGGCTTCCTGTTTCGACTCAAAAAAAAGGAAAAAAACAAGTCGACAACACCTGTTTTAATGACACGGCCTGATCAGAACTTCTCCATAAAAACATGAGGATGAAACAGACTCTTAGAAACAAAAACAAAAACAAAAAAACAGATTAACTTGACACTCTGTGCTGCACTGCAGGAGGGAGATGTTTGGTGTCAGCACCACTGCACTGCTCTGCACTGCACCACTACAATGATGAGCCATGTTACTTCACCAGAAAAAAGGTATACAGTACATTATTTGCAGTGAAATATGCTTGTACCTCAATGATTTGACAATTTGCATTCATTTTTTTTGGCATCCAACAGGTCAACAATCACCGTCTGTAGAAAGTAATAAAAAAAATAATATTTCGCTCTCACACTTGGCACCGTTGAAAATAAAACCAAAGCAGATATATCAAAAGATAAACGTGAAGGAAAACCGAGATCTGTTGCTTTTTGTTCTCAACTTTGCCTTTGACCTTTCTTCCCACTTCAAAACCGGTTGCTACTCAACACATTCACGACAACACGACTGTGCTTTTTAAGACTGTGCGGGTGCACTTTACAAGTGACCCCAAGGTCATTTTGGATTTAAGGCCAAGCCAAGGCCTCAGTGAAACAAAATTCACTGTGAACAAAAGGTGCAGTTGTATCGTTACAGTCGAACTTTTCAAGAGCTCAAACGAAGAGAACAAAGAAACAGCTGGTAACAATAAGACCAAAGAACCGTATGTTTGATATGCATCAAATAAAGACCTCAGCTATACATTTTACAGCACATGAAAAGAAAAAAAACCAACAACAACAACAACACAGGAGCGTGATGTTTGTGATCATTAACAGGGCGTACGGCTTGTAAAAGGTAAGGCCATATTAGCAACGAGAGAGATGCCTGGCTGGAGTCGACGTAGCAGGTAGACTCCAAATGATGCCATTAAAAATCCAGGGTCTTAACAAGAAAAGTGTTTCAAGCAGACAAAGCACTGTTTGCACTAATTTGCACCATGCATGTGGAGACCGCATATTCTGCATACTCTCTCTGTGAATAAATGTTTCCCTTGTGTAGGTCGGTCAGAACCAGTTTCCTCCGCTCTGTAATTTCCTGTTTGTCCTCATTTTGCTCTTGGATGGATAAACAAAGTGCTGATGAATGTCCAGTTTCCCCGCGAGTAAACTGAGCATGATAAATAGCGTGGCTGGCCTACAAACAGCTGGGCACTTGAGTCACTAACATCAACACTGCTCTCTATCTCTCTCTATCTCTGAGACTGGCAGTACCTGGCAGCTAGTTAAGACTCTCCTGTCTCGCTTCGTCCGCTTGGAGGTGCCATATAAGTGATAATCATCTAATCTCATAATTCAAAATCGCACCGAGCAGAAAAAGTACCTTGATTCTTGCTCCACCCTTTATCGGTTTATAATATTATCTAGCAGCTGTATGAGTAGCGTTGTGCAAGCTCGCATGTTTTAACTTGATAAAAACAACTGAATCAGCTGTAGTGGCAGGGAGTTTACTCCATGTTCGTGCCTCCTCTGTAGCTTTAATACAGGGACGGCAAACTTATATGGACAGAGCGACGCTGTATAATTACAGTCTTACAGTCAGTGAAGAAACATATTAGCCTTCAGTTGAACAAAGGTCACTTGAGATCTCTGGCTACAGGTCTATCTTCCATAAAAAAAAAAAAACTTCAAATAAATTCTTACCCTCACGCTCACTGACTGAACTTTCATCACTTATTACTTGACTGTGAAACAAATCAGCCTCATTCAGAGGCCTAGAGCATGATTACACATCTTTAAGTTGTCTCAACGGGTCCAAATGCACCGATTAAAAGCCCGTCTCGCACCTTTATAAGACACATCAGTAATGTATGTGATGCTTAGTCATGCAAAACAAGGTAAAGCTCGGTTACATGTCTGAATGAGAGGAGACATGATGTTTCGTGAAGCAAAATAAAAAAAAAAAAGCCCCAAGAAGAAGCTCCCCAGCTCCCATCCAGCTTACAAAGAGCCGGCCCACAGGACGGCATTATAAATTAACAACTGCAGGGTATTTAGACATTGTACTGTAGAGTTTGTTCCCATTTGTTTCCCACGTGACATCGCTTTTTCTCTTTGATGTCACTTCATAAGTCTTCTAAAGTTAAGGCCTAAGCTGTGACGATCCTCATCACACCATCAGTCGTTCTGTCGGCATAAAAAGATGCATCCAAGCATGTTGAGCAGAACAGAGAGCCCCGAAAGAAAACAAAACAAAACAAAAAAAGTGCCAAACCTTCATGCCTCAGTAGACTTTGCTGTCAGTTGCACTATTATTTTTCCTCTATAACATCTGCCAGCATTCTCGGTCACACTGCAACTGCAACTGCAAATGTAAAAAGTGAAATTTTGATTCTCAAGGCCAGAGGAATGTCAGGCAAACGCTGCGTTCAGCTTGTTCCATTTGTGCATGTATCCCTCGGCCAGCAAAGAAGTGATAGTCAGCACGCTGAGCTCACTGGCAAGGCTGAATCGTGCAGCGGGTTTTGTTTTGTGTTTTTTCTGTGTTTTTTTTGGCTGTTTCCTATAAACAGGTTTGCTTTAGAAAGGTCCTACTATGGCATGCATACGTGACATGGCCTGCTTGCATCCCTGCAGCTTTATATAACTAGGAGGAAATTACAGAAAAGCCACATTAGTAAAACCACCTTTTTCATCATGACTAAGGTTGGTTATAGAGATTCTTCCTTGACGATGAGCCTAGAGATTGCTCGGAGGTCTTGAAGTTTTGACATCCATGTTGAAGCCTCGTCGTCACTTTTCTGCGGACCCACGGCTGCAAACCTCTCAAGGTTTTTGCTTCTCTTTATGAACAAAATCAACTTCTTGTTTGTTTCTCAGATCAAACTTCTCTCCCTTGGCAGCTCAGCTCAACCACTAACATTCGCTTCAAGCTTGTTCCTTGTCGGCCCTCCACAGCTGCTCTTTGACCTCGGACGGCAGCGTGTTGAACAGGTCCTCCTCCACCACCAGGCCACTCCTCTTTAACAGCCGACACTCGCCCAGCTCCACCGGGAGACACTCCAGACGGTTCCCTCTCAGCTCCAGCTGGGTCAACCCGGTGAGTTCCCCGAAGCGCGATGGCAGCGTCTGCAGGCAGTTGTTTCCCAGATTCAGCGTGCGCAGCTTCTTACACTGGAACAGCTCCGGGGGCAAAGTCTCGATCTGAAGTGGAGAGAGGGGCAAGAGGCAGAACAATGAAGGGTGTTAAGTTATCAGTCAACATAAAGTCTGAGCTGTTCAATGTTTAATCCATATGCCATGGCCAAATGAGGCCGGGATATAAGGTTTGCAATGAGGCTATGAGGAAAAAAGAAGCAGCTCTTTGCACCACAGTGAGTGGAGAATGGTTCATTTATAGATCCTGTTCATTTTTAGATGGTACAGAATTGATAAAAACAAAACAAAAAAAAAACACCGCACCAGCCAAGCCCCAGCAGAGGAAACAAACCAAAATGAGATTAAAATGCACAAAAAAGTTGCTGTCTAGACTGAGTTTCATAACAAATGTATCACACCGGTGAGACAAAAACAAACAAAATAGCTTCAAAGCATCGACAAATAATTTAAAACCAGCAGCCAGTCATGCATTCTCTGAGCCTTTTCATGTTTATGTGCCATGAACGTCTTGTCCTCCTTTGCATTCTTTGTGTCTATCTAAAGCCAACCATTAAGCTCTAAGCAGGTATTATTCATTAACATCCATAGAAATCGCATCCCCTCTACATGGACACTTATATTCACAATTACACAGCTAATTTGAATTGATAACGTGCAAAGGAGGCGAGAGAGGCCTTAAACACACGAGAGACACCTTGAGTTGTCTCATTTAATGGAGCTATTTTTGGCTGCTCGCAAACCTGCTGGAACCTATTTCCAGTGTAAAACCACACAAGCAACAACAATAAAATGGCAGTAATAGTAGCCTTTACTGAAAACACATGATCCTGTGCAAATGCATTTGAGTAAAAATGCTGTTTTTCTAAATTCTCATGGTGAACAACATACTGCATCTTTCAGACTGGAATTCCTATAATGCAAATCCAATAAAGAGCATGTAGTTAAGGCTGAAATGATCCTCGACTACTGCACCGCAAAGTAAATGGACGAACCCACCCAAAAGAAACATCTTTGGAGGTCTTCAAAATCCTGTAATGGCAGGATTTGGCTTGGCCCTCGAAATATTCAAGTTAACGATCTTTGCAACTGAAATAAACAACATCCTAAATAAAGGGTTCGCGTCTCAGGAAGTATACAAGAGATGAAAACATTTTTATCATCTTCTCTGAGGGGGGAATCATGTTCAAAGAATCATAACGTGCTCTTGGAGAAATAATTGGTAATTATACCACAAGCTTTGAACTCCTTAATGGTTTCTATTTATTAGCCTGAAAGAAGAAATGAAAGTAGACTTGTAGTAAAAAAAAAAAAAGCCTGTGTTTCGTTCCAAACAGGACGTTTATCTTAAATGCTAGCAGTTCATTTGACTGCTGTGTACAGAACATGACTGTGGTTCTGTTCCTGGAGAGCAGATAAACGGTCCAAGTTCACATCAGGGTGTTCAGTCTTTTAGCTACCTGAACTTCAGACGCTTTCTCTGCATGAAATAAAGCAAAGTCTAACATCTCTAAGGACAAAATTAAACATGGGAAAGACACAACACTGTATCTGTATCTGTTGATGATACGTATCTGAAACGCTGTCTAAGCCTCAGTCATGTGCTTATCTCTAAGGCTGCAACTTCCATGAAAGTCTAAGAATTTATAAGGGTTGACCTTATCTGGCCTTTGAGTTAATCACATTCAAACAACAACATAGTGAAAGTTTGTCTCATTCTTACCCTATTTGCTGTCACGGCGAAGTACTGCAGGTTCTGGAGGAAGCCCACGTCGGCGTGGATGCTGGTCAGGTTGTTGTGACTCAGGTCTAAGAAGCGCAGCTTGCGACAGAAGAACAGCTGGCTGGGGATCTTCTCGATCTTGTTCCTGTTCAGATACAGCCTCTCCAGGTTGGTAAGTGTTCCGATCTGGATGGGGATGTAGGCGATCTGGTTGTACCACAGCTTCAGGCACACGAGCCGGTGCAGGTGCTGGAAGCTGATGATCTCCTCTATCGTCTTCAAGTTGTTGTCCTTCAGGTCGATCTCCTGCAGGTTGTGCAAACTAAAGATGGAGTGAGGAATGCGTTCGAGATCGCAGCGGACCAGCTCCAGCTCCGTCAGGTTGACCATTTTCTTCAGGCTGTTGAGCACCATGAGTTTGGTTCCTTCGTTGTTGATGGAGAGCTTCTGGAGGTGCACGCCAACGTCCGTCACCACTTGCGGCAGCTTGGTTAGGTTGCTCTTGAGACGTAACACCTTGAGCCGTTTCAGCTCTCTGAGCCCATCAATGACGATGTAGCGATTGTTCTCCGCACTCAAGTTCCCGGTCAGGTGCAACTCGCTGAGGTTCTTCAGGCTGTAGATCCACAGAGGAATCTCCTTGATGTCAGTGAACTTGATGTGGAGAGCCTTCAGGTTTTCCCTCAGGAAAGCCAGAGCTGGAGCCTCAATTTTAGCTGGTGTGTGATAGAGCCACATCTCCCTCAGGTTGGACAGCTGAGCAATGATCGGCGGGATGGTTACGTCTGGGATGAGCTCGAGTTTGAGCACTTCGAGCTCGATCAGATCGAATACCGTGTCCGGGATCCCGCTGAGCATGAACAGATGCAGCTCCAGCTTTTCCGTGGAGTTCTTGGTGATGCGCTGCCTCAGCTTCTCCAACGTCCACTCGTTGTTCAGGTTCAGCTGCCTCAGCTTGTTCTCGCTCACCTCCGACAGAAACACGGCAAAGCGCTTGGAGTAGAGCGGGTCGTACTGATCGATCATGTGCAGCATGAAGGCAAAGTCGTTCTTGACGTCTGGGATGTCGCTGTAGCTGCTCTCCTCCCGGATCGACTCGAAGGAGTATCTCTTGAGGGAGCGGCTGACCATCCAGCACAGAGTGTACATGCAGATTAGACCGTAAACCACCACCAAGCTGATGTAGAAACAGGCCAAGATCTTGAAAAGTGTTGCCAACGGGTGCGCGCAAGAGAATGTGCTATACCCCGTGAGCTTCTTTAGGTTCACCGCGCACACCACATCGAATCTGATGTAGTGCACATAGTAGGCTGTGTAGCAAATTATTAGTATAAACTTGATTACTTTGATGATGGTCTGGCGTATGTAAAGACGGTAGACGATATCGCCTTCTTCTACGTGTATCCTGAACTTCTTGACCTTCTCGAAAAGGGCCTTTGCTTGCTCCCCTTCTTTTTTATCCAACACCCCAGTTTCGGAGCGATCTACGATTCCTTGTTCGATTCTGGACTTGGTGCGCTGAAGCATGGGGACGCTCGCCTCCACATCTTCGCTTACGCACGAGGCCTTCTTGTCCACAGAGCCGTTCATTTTTCCCAGAGGTTTGGGGTCGCTCTCTTCCACCACGGTCTCAGACAAAGCCCTTGTTGTCCATGGGGAGTCAAAGCACTTGAGGAGGATAGAAACAAAGTGCTCCAGTTTTGAGCTTGTGCGGGGAAACTTGAACCAGAAGTTGCTACAGGCCAAGAAGATGAGGGTGTGGAGTAGCACCAGATAGGGGAAATATTTGGCAAACCAGTGCAGTTCGTTCTCGTAGCAGACAGCATCGACGTAGTTATACTGATGGCGGTCAAGGTCGTATTGGATACCTTTGGGTTCGAGGACGTAAGGGGTGGTCATGTTGGGGGCCGGCATGGTCTCGCAGGACCGGTTGACCACCCACTTGCACGGCAGGCAGATCATCTTGTCCTGCGTGACCTGCAGCGTGCCACCGAACACCGCGATCATCAACATGACGATCGAGATGTAGTCGGTGAAGACGTCCCACCATGGCTTCAGGATTCGGTACGCTGGCTGCGTGTCAGCAAAGTACCGGAGCTCTGTGATGGGAATCATGATGGTTTATCTGAAGAAGAAGAAGAAAAAAACAAAGAAAAACAGAAAATTGAGGAATCTGCTGACGAGTCAGTTTTACAACACAATGGGGAAAACTTTATGTGCTTGTGGTAAAATCTTAGCATTGCAAAATATTATTCCTTTGGGTTGCAGCCAGAGGTGCCTGACTGACTAACAAAAAAACCCCCACAGTTGCATCAGACCTAATTACATAGTGTTGATCGCCAATTGGACTGCACTGTTGCTTTGGACTGCACTGTTGCTCCTGCATCGGGGGGAAGGGGCAACGCTTTCTATTTAGCTTTTGGTAATTAGTTCTTTGACAAGAGAACTGAGTTTTTGATATTGATGTTTAATTTCTTTTCTGCAACTCAGCAACTCCAAGGAGTCCAGTTCACCTATCATCACACATGCAGCCCAATGAGTATGTTAATGGGATAGTTCAACATTTTGGTAAATTGGCCCATTGCCATAATTGCTATAGTTTTAGGAGTAGGTTCGTTACCTTTAATTGTCGGTGCAAGCTATTTTTAGAACGGCGGAGCCGGGCAGCAGGCTGTTCAGAGCTACACTATGGAGGCTAATGGAAATTCTTGGTTTCCCTCATCAAACTCATCAAATACCCAATCCAAAAACTCCAAAACGCTTTCGTGGACAAGTTGTGACCTGCACATTCACCACGCTATGAGATAATAACAGAACGTTACGAAACGGAGCCGTTTTCGAGGTAAATGCAGAGTCTGCTTGCTGAAAAACTGTCCCTGAAGGCAACGCGCATCAGCGGTTTTGCATGAATTTACCTCGAAAACAACTCTGTCTTGTAACGTTCCATTATTATTATCTCATAGCGTGGTGAATGTGCAGGTCACAACTTGTCCACGACAGCGTTTTGGAGTTGTTGGATTGTGTATTTGATGAGTTTGATGAGGGAAATCCCATGAGCCTCCGTAGCGTAGCTCTGAGCAACTCGCGCCTCTGCTCTGCCGTTCTAAAAACAGCTTGCACCGACAATTAAAGGTAACGAACCTACTGCTATGACTATAGCGATTATGGCAATGGGCCAATTTGCCAAAATGTTGAACTATCCCATTAACGCCAGGTGTCCATGTGTTACCAGACTGGCGGCACATACTGTAAAGTCACATACTGTCACATACTGTCAGTCACTATATTTACTGGTTGGGATATCCCAGGCATCTGACTGGCATATCCCGACAGCACGCAGCAGTTCAGACCGCAGAGCAGGTGGAAGCAAAATGACCACAGGCTCTGACACAGCACACATGTTTGCACAAGACCTAGTTTCTCCATTTGCTCCGATGAGCTTTGATTTTCTTTTCCGGTACGGCCATGTTTCCATAATGCCAAAGTATTTACAGTGATCCTCTAAATCAATATGGTATCCTTAGAAACAAAGCTCAAATTTCTCAAAAAACGCAAAAGAATGAGAAGTTGAACTTTGACGTAAATACTGTCTCAGCAAAATGGAAGAGATCAAGTGTGACTCGGCTGATGACCATGTAACAAGTAACCCAAGCAGAGGACTCTCCATTTACGCTTGAGTACATCTGTGAAACCACAATTGGGCTACTTCCTCTCACAGTAAATCTGTGAGTACCACAAAAAATACAGCAATATGAGATATTCTAATTTCTTATCTAAGCTGTTTCAAAGCCTAATGTCAGCTCTGGAATACGATATAACATGGGATATAAGTTTAATGTGGGCAAGTCCCACCTTACAGTATATCTAAGAGAATTAAAAATCATGGTCTTCTCACTTGTTTCATCTTTGAACACAAAACTGGTGAAAGCAAAAACCCTCCAAAAATTGGATTTCCCTCTCTGCTCAACTCTTACTTACAGGAAGAAGGATGAAAGAGGATAGCTGGTCAAGTGGTCACAAAAAAAGCATTGTTTTATCCAGTTCAAACCAGAATGGCAGTACAGTCACTGTGGGCCTCCTCTGTTGGGCTGCTGCTTTACCTCAACACAGAAACTACAGCACACACACACAGAGAGAGAAAGCCAACAGCTGCCTAAGCACCTCGAAATGATCATCATTCACGTGGTATTAAAAACAGCAAGAGACCATCTTTAACCCAACGCAAATAAAGTCTCTGTCCCAACACACAGCTACACACAACCAAAACCAAACCAGAACAGAATAGTAAATATGTTTAGACTGAAACTGTGTGAAACTGCAGATGGTACATTTCCTAATTCAAACTAAAGATAACGGATTTCCACATGACCGAGCTGATAAAGTCTAAGTAAACTCTCAACCATAAAGATTAACGTTACATGCCTTGCCTTGCCTTATAAACCAAACCCTGAGCTTCTGTATGTCCATCCAGGATATACATAAACAAAGATCTTGTAAACTAAGTGTGACATAACACACACACACGTGCGCGCCGTCACTGGTGGTATCTTTAGTCCAAAGGAACATCCAAGCTTTGTTTCAAATTATCCTGGAAAATAAACACAAGTCTGCGAGTTGCTTATCTCGTCTGTGAATCACGCTGCACGTCTTCCTGAGCCTCCACCCACCACACCACTAACTTCTCTTCTGATGAACTGCACGTAATCTACAACAAAAACAACCGGGGGAATATACGTAGCATCCTAATACTAAGATTAAAATGTGATTTAAAACAAAGAAAAAGGTCATTACTGACTACATGGTGACTCTTCTTTTGGTTTCTGTTTGCAGCTTTATGTTGGTACATCGCCCCTGAATTTGTTTCCTGAACAGAGCTGCTTTTGTGTGGGTGATTTTTTTTGTCAATGACGCTCTGACACATGGGCTGAGCGAGGCACAGGTGAACCTGGCTTATACATTACACAGGGCCAAGGATAATTTTCCTCAAGGACACGAGTGTTTCTCTACTGTGTTCAAATAGGAAAAGGGAGCAAAAAAACAAACTAAAAAAGGCAACCTGACCAATAGTATATCTCCCTCTGAAAGGATCTTAAAGTCGACTGAAGTTTAGTTTTTTCCCTCAATTACAAAGTATCCTAGAAATAACTCAACCACAGCAACCAATAGGGGGAAAAAGACTATCATTCATAGAAGACTTGAACTTTTTACTCCATTAGTCTGATTTCTGCTTTTTCTGCTTGCCACATCTGTAAATGTTCTCCCTGCAACAACCTCAATTTCCATCTAAGTACATGATTACACCCAAAGGATCTACCAATTCCTAGCAACACAGAGCATCATGGAGCCGATGACTGATTCTCCTCCATCCTCATTATTCACTCCAACGCTATGATTCAGCGTGGATGGTTGACCAACAAGGAACAATACGTTTGGCATTCATTCACTAGTAGTGTGGGTTGTTCCAACCCTTATTTGTCAACAGTCTGAGACCTACAGTTGACAGCTGACATTGTTGGACTGGAGGTACAGGAAAAGTTTAACAAGGTCTCAGACAAATAGAAAGAAGTCTGAGTGATGAGTGCCCAAACCTTAGTTCAATAAAGAATTGATCCACAACAACTCTTTTTCTACTTCCAGCTTCTACGACCTGAGAACTTGTTGCTTTATACAGCATTACAGATATGTAACCTTGGTGATCGTATACAGTGGACTAGTTTTATCATTGGCCCATCGCTCAGCTATAAGTCCATTTTAGGTCAGAAACTTGTGGTGTTTTCATGAAAACGCACCCGACAACTTCCACTTTCAGTAAGCTTTATTGGACTGTACCAGCTGGGACTGGAGAGGGGGGGGTGGTCAAGTTTGGGTTTGGTTTGATTTAGTTGAACTATATTCTGCAGATTTCGCATACTGGTTTTTGGAATAGTGGTATTTATATCATACAGTCTATAGTTTAATATTAAATAATTTGGGGTATACAATGTGAAAATATGGTAGATTTGTTTTTAAATCACGCCTGTGCTTGTTGTGAGAGTATAGTCTGGTGATCCTCTGTTATAAACAGAGAGCTCGGGGTATTGTTTTGCCCTACAGTTCGCCTCTCTCTGTGCTCTATCATCCATGTTGCTGCATCCATGGAGTCTGCTAGTCATTTCAAAAAACAAAAGACATAACAGAGCTCTGAAAAAAAAACCTGTTTGAGCTGATACTGCTCTTCATACACCTCGGAGCTGCTGGTCGTCGTCCTGCTTAATACGATCAGTATCAGCCTTTTATAACAAGAAGAGTCTCTAATGGTTTTTAAATCTCATAAAGGATTTTTTGAAACTTCTGGCTGCAAGATACATTATATCATCTATTAATCTGCCATATTGCTTGGTTTTATATGAAGCCACAACACCTCACTGCGTGTAGTTCCTGAGGTAATGTTATGAAGAGCTGCGGGTGTAGGTATAAAGGATTCAGGGTCATGTTCTCGGCAGGTGATAAGGGGATCACATCACAGATCCTTCCAAAACATGAGATTTTCTCTGTTCCTTGTAAACAAAATCCTTCTGGATGGGCCCATCTGCAGGAAACAGAGTTATCGCAGCTTCAGATCTCAGGCCATCTGACCAGCCCATGCAGCCAACAGCACAGCAGACTGGTGGTGACATTAAAGAGACTGCAGCAGCAGACAGGCAGGGCTAGTCCTGACCATATCAAACTGGTTCTGGCTCACAAAAACCTACTTTTCTTCTTCCTGAGGAACAGCACAGGAGGAGACGCCACACTCGCTCTTATTCAAATCTCACATCTGAAACAAGCAAGACCCAATTAAAGTGTGTTAGGATTTTTTATAATTTGACTACTAGTGCTGTTAACCTTTATTGTGGCCAGTTATATGGCCAACGGTGCACAGTCATATACTGTATAGCCCTTTACCACAAATGACTCCAATGACGCTATAAAAGATCTTACACTGAGATAATACAAATACATCTCCAACCTATGAGCTCTAAACCTGTTGCCTGTTGAATCACTGCAATATTGTGCAACTCAATATGAATTTACCAGTGCACAAGGGCTCTAACAAATGCTCAATATCATTTCATTGTTTCATAGATGAACTGATCTGATGAAATGAGAGTAGCATTGCGTTATAATTTCCCACATCTCAGGGTGACATCTTCAAATGTCTCATTTTGTCTGACCAACAGTCCAAAACATTAGATTTGCTCAACATGTGAGAGGGAAAGAATCATCAAATCTTTATATTTGAGAAGCTTTAAAAAGAAAAGAGTAAAATATTTGACATTTTTTTTGCCTCCAAAATGAATAGAAGGATTTAATCCAGTATCAAATTAGTTGCCTAATAATTTTCTGTTGATGGACTAGCTATCCACTTGAATCAACTCATCATTTCAGCTCTAAAAGACACAATTCAATTCTCCAGTGGAAATGCTGCAGTTTAATCATCTTGGCTTTATTGTTTTTCATATGTATATTCATAATTAATATACACTGTTTGTGTTATTACCATTAAATAATATCCCACTGGCCTTCAGATGTGACTGATAGGCTATATGATGATAGAGGATATTTGATTAGCTAATAATGATAATAATCTGGGTTTAAGTGCCTGGCTGTATATTGCTGTATTGCTGACTTGTAATGATAACATGTAATCCAACCCAGACAGCGACCTTTTGGGAAACTGGTCTTCCCCCACAACAGGCTGGGACGAGGAAACGATGATGTCTCATACCGATGCCCGGTTAGCACGCTCACGCTGCGGCAGTAAAAACCACTCTGAACCGCACGGGCTAACATGCGCGACACACACACAGAGAGAGAGACAATTTAAGGAAAAAGGACCCACCTGTTTTTTCTTTAAAGATGGTGTCTCTCGCCTCCTCCACACACGGGTGACACATTTCTCTCTCGCCGCCTCCTCGGTGGCTGTGGCCGGGCAGTGGGACACCCGGCCGGGGCCCCAGTACGACAGTGACAGCGGCGAAGCACAAACAGTGCGTCTCTCTCTCTCTCTCCGTCAGGAAGCACAAACCAAACCGCGGCGGCTGCTGCTGCTGCTGCTGCTGCTGCACAAGGCTGGGGGAAGTCCTTACCTCAGCGCCGCTTTCAAAATAAAAGCACGGCGGTAGCAAGAGAGTCATACAAAAAAAAACAACTACTGTATAAATTGATGAATGAGGCAAAACCAACAAGCTAAATAATGATAATAAGCAGGCAAAATGAGCAAATAAAGAATCTGTGTTTTTCTCTTCATTCGAATTTTTCATTTCATTTTATTTTTTAATTAAATATAACATTTTAATGATTTTACTTGCTATTTTACTTGCTATTAGGCTACTGTCTTCTTTCTTTCTTTTTCTTTTCATTCATTTTCATTTCACAATTAATTTTTCGAGCTTATAGGCTATATATATAAAAAATTATAGCCTATATAAGACAACACGAGCTGAAAACCAAATAAACCAACAGACAAGCTCACAGACAACATAATTCCTGATAACCAAAAAAAAAGCCTGAAAAGGAGTAGTAACATTTTAAATGTATTTTTCTGTTTTTGATTTTAATATTTTAATGATTTCAATCATTCTAATTACTATATTCTTTTACTGTCTTACTTCTTGCTTTCTTTCTTTTTAAATATGTTTTTCTGTTTTTGATTTTATTGTATTTCTACGCCTCTTTGAATTGCCTGTTGGTGGTACAGAAGTAAAATTGCCTTGCCTCGCCTTCTTTTAGGTATTGTGAAATAAGGGGTGGGAATAACCAGAGGTCCCACAGTATGATATTACAATACATTGGTCATGATACAATATTATTGCAATTTTAAACATTCAGTAATGACATTGTAATAGATTGGGGTTTGTTCTCATTTTACAACACCAAAATGATGTCCATAATTATGTCCAACATCTGTTTTATCTGATAAGATTAAGTTCTCAGGCCCCAAATTAGCTAGAGCCCCGACAACAAGAACAACATTATCACTGAGGAGAAGAACGAGGTGTCCTGACCTCAGATCAGCTCTCACCACCACTGAGTCAATCTGTGAAGAGACAGGTATGATGGAGATTGCTTGACCAAAGGTGTTGTCGTAGATGTGCTCAGCTTCATTTCAAAGACCATTCACTCACCTATCAGACCCATTTCACAAAGTCTATAATCACACTTTCAGAGAGGAGTGTTCCTACTGAATAATAAATGCTGCCTTAATGTGGGGTCTTATAAATAAGGAATGAATGCTTCCTGTAAAAATTAATTGTGCATATATTGTAATATTAAACCAGTAGCAATTTCCTAATACAGGCAGTCTCACCTCTTGGTTTCTATAATTTCTTTCTCTTCGTAAAGAGATAAAGGACATTTTTCTGTCCTGGTTAATAAGTGATACAGTGTGAGAGACTGCTCTTTTATTCACAATTAATTCAAGACAATAGGAGAGGAGTATAATACACAAAACTTGCATGTGTCCCTAGCACAGAGAGCTCTGGGAAATCTTCCCAGATCAGACTGATTGCAACTTCCTCTGAACAAGCTTCCCCACCTTTCCGAGCAGGATTTGGGAACACACCCTTCAGTCACCACCAGCTCACTAAACTAACGTCACTTATACTGACTGTCACTCAGCTCAGCTCTTCACTCCTGCAGCAGCCTTGGCCTTAGCCGGCTGGAACAATGGTCAAAACTGTTTTGTCATAAATGCATAATATAACCCCTTTCCTTTCTGCTATTCTCTCTAAAGCCCTGGCAAACAATGAGGTGATGACAGCTGTCTGTGCACAAATCAGCACAATATTGATACCCTGCTAATATAATCGGGCTGTACTGTGTCTCCATTATTACTATTTTCCACATGCCCCCAACCGGGATCTGACCACAACACCTGTTTGTGCCTCCTTGAGGAATTTTACAGCAGGGAGGAAAGTCTTCATGTCCAAAGCCTGTATGCCACCCCCTGGTGGCTGTGTCCAAAGACATGACCATAACCAGTTTGTTTACTTGTTTGTTTGATGTAGTTTTTTTTTCTTTTTTTCTCCCTAGAGGACCTGAGGCGTGGATGGTGCATGACAACCCCGGTGAAAGTTATAACTTCTTAACTCACTATTTAGAAAGATATTCGCTTTAGGACCCCCGGAGATAAATAAAGTAGCTACATTTGAAATGGCACATTAATTAATAATAAGCAGGTTTTTTGTGTGTGGTAGGAACAATTTACCAAAAAAGTTTTTTTTTTTCAAAGACACACAACAAAAAGGCGATGACAAAAACAAAAAATAAAATAAAATAAAAAGGGACAAACAAACTAATAACGCGAGATGGACAGAAAAAAACAGAACAAAACAATTTACCAATAAAGTTTATTTTGAAAATACCCTTTGGAGATGTCGTCATCGAACCGCGACAACACAACACACGCAATCGTGTGAAACCAACGTGAGACTCGTCTGTTGTATCTCAGAAGCACTGTAGCTGTCATGTTGAGTTTACATTAGTGTGTTTTGACCTTTTGGGGATAATAACCACCACACTCTCACCGAAAGAAGACGATGGTGTTTGTCGGCCGCTTGTGTCGCCGTGGTTACGCCCTGTCCAGACTGAGCACCGCCGCCGGGTTTCACCTCCATCCTCCCGGCGGCGCAGCGACGACCGCAGCAGCCGGGGCGGTGCTCCTCTCCCCCCGGCAGGACCCGTGGAGGCCCCGGTGCTTCTTGTTACCTGCGGACAGAGGTGAAGCTGGATGGATCAGCTGCAGAGGAATCTCCACTTCACCGAGCATCAGAAGCGACGCTGTCGGGAAGATCCAGACAACACATTACCATCTTGTTTACACATGCAAGGTAGAAGAACCAGAAATCCTCCAGTGGCTAAACCAGTTTTTGTGGTTGTCTTGTGGTGTATTTATTTATTTATTTATTTATTCATTCATTTTTCTCCCTCGCATAAATCTGATAGGCAGGTTGTGTCATGTTTACTTACAGGTTTGCTCTACTAGATCCACAGAGAAGATATCAAAGCTGGCATACCACAAAGGTGTAGTGCTAGTGACATGTCCAGGGTGTAAGAACCACCACATCATCGCTGATAACCTGCGCTGGTTCTCTGACCTGGAAGGAAAGAGGTTGGTGCTGCTCTTAACTTCTCAGGATAATAAAGCCATAACTATTAAACCCAATTTAGTCCTTTAAATTCAGGAGGAAGATATTGGTAATTGATCTGAAGATGTAAACAAGTCTAGTCTGTTTATTCATGGAGCACATTCAGAAACAGCGACTCAAATGCTTTACAATTAGACTGAATTGTGTGATTATATGATTGACAAATGACAGAAACATATGGGAGCAATAGATTAACTGAATACAGTCATAAAGGTAACAGTAAGTAGTATTGCAGGAAGGACATATAAGATGAAGCGTGGCCAGTCATGTCTGTGAGGTGACTGTTAAAAAGCGTGTCAGTGATAGTTTAAGGCTTTTCAGAGGATCTAAAGAAAGTCTTGGTTTTGTTATAATAAAAGCTGCACACATTATATGTCTGAAAGACTCGTGATTGATGTACGTTGTTTGTTTCTTTGTTTTAGGAACATTGAGGAGATCCTTGCAGCCAAAGGAGAGACTGTGAGGAGGATTGAAGGAGGCACTGCTTTGGAGATAGTGATGGACGAATCCAGCAAAGACAAGAGACAATGTAGCGAAGGCACTGAAAAATCAGACAAAGATCCAGAAAAACAATAATAGTGTGCTTATGTATGTATTTATATTGAAATATATTTATATTTACTGATAATCATAATAAATGTAAACTTTTTTTAAAATTATTATTGCTAATGTTCTTTTGTGATACAATGTGAGCAGCCCTCCGTTACCTGATCATAAAGATAACGGAAAAAGCATGTTTTCTACCATCCCATGGTTTTCCCAACTACAACCAAAACTATTCATATAGTGGCATGCCATGCAAAAGTTTGGGCACCCCTTACTGTTTATGAATTATATCCAAAAGGCATAAAGTTAAGTTTTACATTTTCAAAATGACAGAAAAAGAACGAGGGCCCGCAGCACAGGTTTGGCCACCCTGCATAGTTAGTACCTAGAAGCCCCCCCCCCCCTATGGAAACTATCACAGCGTGTAAATCGTAAACAGCTTGTCTGATACCTTGGTCAAAATTATCTGAGAGCTCAAGTCTCCTGGGTTTGTCATTCTTTTGCAAGGTGCTGCTTTGTCTCTCTTTTTCACTCTAAACTTGTAGAAAACAAAAATAATACACTGATATTGCAAAAGTGTGTTTCACGTTTAACTTTATACCTTTTGCAGATCATTTCATCTTCCACTCACATTAACAGACATTTTTGACCAGGGGTGCCCAAACTTTTATTTTCATATCTTTAATAAATATTTCAGTTTCGCTTTAAACGTATTGTAGTCACGTATCTTATTTTATGTAAATATTGAATCAACCCAACCACACTGGCTCTGATACAACCACACTGGCTCTGAGATGACCCAGTGTTGACCTCTCGTGTTGAGACAACGTTCGATCTCGCGAGAACAGCCCGCTGGTTGTTATTGCTAACAGATAGCATAGCTAGCATTCGGCGAAGCTATCTTGTTATTTCTACTGACTTTTCCTCTTCTGTCGGACCTCTAATGGATGCTCTCGGGTCGCCGGACGACACGGAGAGGCCACGACACCGCCCTTTCCTGATCGGTGTCAGCGGAGGCACCGCCAGCGGCAAGGTCGGTCCTGTTTCAGCCGAGAACGATGAACTCTCCCCGGGTCGACGGAAATTAGCATCACACGGTAGCCTAGCTCAGTTTGCCAATAATCAAAGTGTGAAAGCAGCTGACACGCCCCTCGTTTTTGTAAACATTTAGCCTCTAATACTTCACAAACACACAGCACCGTTGTCTTTTCTTTTTTAATTTTACGTCTTCTTCCACTGTTTCTCTATCACGCTGAAGAGCTCCATTTTAGCCAATTAGCTAGCTGCTATAATCAATACTTAAATCAATCCCTTAACAATGATAAACAAACACTGAAGTGAAAACGTCACTGGAGCCACGTTGTAACCCTCAGTTAAAGACTGTGGCACATCGTTTAAAATAAGTCATAGATTTTTATCCATCTAATGATATTTGGTTAGAAGATTCAAAAGAGACATTGATGTAAAATACACTTCCTGCTCTGGAAATACTGAATCAGTTACTCATTTATTTTGGCACTGCTCCATTGTCCAAAGCCTGGAGATCGACATTTGTAACTTCATTGCTAACAATGTTGATACAGAAGTTGTTTTAGAGGGATGTACTGTTTGGATTCTTTGACTTTGGAGCCCAGTGAAACATATATGATCAACATCATCATACTGATGGCAAAATTTCATATTTATAGGAAGTTTACATGAAGAAAACCATCTTTTGTGGCTTTTTACAGTGTGCTCAAGCAGTCCATCGGTTCTTTTAAATTCTGTCAAAACCAAAAAGCGACCATAACTATTAATATTAGCGAACGATTTAATATTGCCTGTCTTTTATGTACTTTAAGTCCCTATGGACCTCTGGATTGTGTCCTCAATAAAGTCTTAGTATACTACATTAAACTGTATGTATGAAAATGTATGTGAAATGCATTATGTTTTGTTGAAGCTATGCATTTTGTAAGCTTCCTGTGTATATGAAACAAGTTCTAATAAAGTAAAAAAAAAAGAAAGAAAAAAGTTAAAGACAGTTGTCCCCCCCTCTTGTCTCCCAGGACAGTCCACACTCCACAAACCACATTGTAATAATAGTTTTGTGCTGGTTTAAGCCTGTCAAAACATTGTTGATGCCTGATCATAAATAATAATAGGACCTTTTCCTGACACAGTCAACGGTTTGTGCCAAGATCATGGAGCTGCTGGGCCAGAATAAAGTGGACCACCGCCAGAGGAAAGTGGCTATTATCAGCCAGGACAGTTTCTACAGAGTCCTGACTCCAGAGCAGAAGGCAAAGGCACTGAAGGGCCAGTACAACTTTGACCACCCAGGTGTGCAGTGCAGAGTCCACTTTATTTACTTTCCCCCCTCCTCATCAGCCTGTATTACCATATATTTACTCTCTTATTAAGGTATTTAAACGTTGCTTTTCCTGCTGTTTTTCTATTTCTATGTCTTTGCAGAGGCATTCGACAACGAGTTTATGTACAAAACCTTGAAGGACATTGTGGAGGGAAGGGTGGTTGAAGTGCCAACGTATGACTTTGTAACTCATTCCAGGTAAAAAGGAAAAGCAGTGACTGACTGACCCCTGATCAGAAACCACCTGTCCTCTCCTTTCTCAGTACTTTTGTATGAGAGTCGTGTGTGTGTCCGTGTGTTTTTACAGGTTGGAAGACAGGATCACGGTTTACTCAGCAGACGTGGTGCTCTTCGAGGGGATCCTGGTTTTCTACCCTCAGAAAGTGCGCGATATGTTCCACATGAAGCTCTTCGTCGACACAGATTCAGATGTCAGACTCTCTCGGAGAGGTATTATTGCCATGCCAATCACACTATATATATTCCAGTTGTTGATCGATGGTTTGACCTATTATTTTTTTGTAGTTCTGCGAGACATGAGCAGAGGGAGGGACCTGGAGCAGATCCTCACACAGTACACGACGTTTGTCAAGCCTGCTTTTGAGGAATTCTGTTTGCCTGTAAGGACGACAACAGCTGGTTATTATCAGTCATTTTACAGAATCGACCTTCTGAGCAGCACGTGTGACTTTTTTATTATTATTTTGTTCTCTCCCAGACTAAGAAGTATGCAGATGTTATCATTCCAAGGGGAGTAGACAACATGGGTAAGTAAGAATCATCACCTAAAAATGAACTTGTTTTTAGATAAATTTCATTTGTTTCAAACAAATTTTCACTTGAAATAAGTAAATCTGCCAGTGAAAGCAAGTTTTTTGTGCTTGTAATAAGAAAGAAAAACTTGATCCATTATCATATTTTTCTACTTATTTCAATTAAAAATATGCTGGAAAGAAGTAAAAAAAGTGTCTAAAAACAAGCTACTTTTTAATATGATTATTATTTTAAGAATAATGAGATTTGTTTTGAAATTGGAAATTACATTTTGACTAGAAATAAGACAAATATTCTTGGTAAGATTTTGAGTTTTTGCAGTGGGCTGATGGTTTTTTACCAGGGCAACGAGAGGCGGCAAAGGGCCGTTGTTCTTTGTTTGTTTGCCATTGGAAAAGAAACCTAAGAAACTTTAATTTTGCCTGGACAATGGACTCTGTTTTTCCTGTGTAAATTCACTCCCTAGGTGTCTCAGTGGCCGTTTGATTTTTATTATAGTTTTGATATTTTTGAGTTTTTTGCTCATTGACATTGAGGACAAATAGCCACTACACCTGTTGATGGTAATTTCTCAAACATCATATAAATGCTTCACAAACTCCTCACTAGAGACGTCACGATTATAGATTTTCTTGGTACGATTATTGTCAGAGAAATAATCATGGGGTTTACGATTATCACGATTATTATGCATCAATACATTTCACAACACTATGAATGCGTAAAATCAAAAATAGTCAAAATATAATTACATTACTAAACTCTTAAAGCAGAAGTAAGCGATATTTTTGTGTTAATATTAATATAGGACCAGTTACTATTCCCCCAGGGGAAGTGTTTGGAATATTTAAGTCATTCATTATCATTAATGTCATTAGTGTCATTAAATTACAAATGACACTCTAACATTCAAATTCCTACCAATTCAGTGCTACGTAAGGTAAATGGACCAGTAGCCTATCTGTGCATCTTCCTTTACCTTGGTTCCGATATAATCTTTTTTGGAAAGTGACGGTATTTAGGAATCTGTACGATCAACTAATTGTAGCGTTTAATACCACGCTCTAAAATTGCACTCAGAGAAATTTAAGAGTTGGTGGTCCAAGTGGATTAGATATATAAGATCACGGAGACCTGAACTGCTTTAAGCATCTCTATTACTTGGCTTGAAGTACCAGTCTATTAATCTTGATGGAAAAATGAGTAAATGTGACTTCTTTTGTCCATTTAAAACATTATAAAATGAAAGGGAGAGTAATAGCTTGGAGAATATGTTAACACAATTGTCTAAATACATGTTTTTGTTTAGCTCTGTATGAGTGTAATGGTACTGAAATGACTTTCTATGTTTCTTCCTGATGATAAAAAAAAAGAAAAAAAGTAATCTTAACATCTCTACATACCTGTCTCTCTCTCACCACCAGTGGCCATCAACCTCATCGTGCAGCACATCCAGGACATTCTGAACGGAGACATCTGCAGGTGGCAGCGAGGGTCCGTAAACGGCCAGGGCCCCGGGTTCAAACGGGCGATCACGGAGCAGGGCGACATACAGACCGGAGCCATTAACCCTCCGGGAAAGAGAGTCCTGCTGGAGCCCAGTAGTCGGCCTCACTGAGGACCGTGTGTGTGTGTGGGTGTGTGTGTGCTGGGATGTGGCTGTGAAGATGAGCTCGATGCTGTTGTTGACATGTGTAGCGTGGGTTAATTAAAGACTGATGATGATGATGATGATGCCAGTCTCAACTCCCGCCCTGCAAGCCTTTTTAAAAATTGATATCCAAAATAACTAAGTTGCACGCATTTAGTGCTGCAGCCTCTTTGTAACTCTACTGTAATTAGTACTGCGCAACAAATATGCTAATATTTTGCTTTTCATATGTGAAAGTCTTCCATGATAGTGTTGGATTCTTTTTCACTGTGGTCAGACGAGCGGTTACTGAAGTGGACGGTCATGCATACGGTTGAGAGTAGGAGGCGATATTGAATTGTTTAAATCCAGTGATGCTTTTGCACTTTGAATATGACCTCATAATTCACACGGTTATTATTTTTTTGTTGTTTTAATAGAGATAAATATTAATATATTTAACTTATATTAATACTAATGTGTTATAGTCGCCTCTTTCTGTCTTTCAGTAACTTATTCAAATCAGATTATGTACAGTACAGATGTGTTTCTGTAGTGTAGTTTGGTACCGAGTGTTTCCTGTTGATCATTTCATTTAAATGCTGAGTTCATGCCTTAACTTTTGAAAAGTTCATTCTCCATGCATCACTATTCATCTTCAACAATAAATGGAAATTCCCTAAGAAATTTCAGATTGTTCATAATATGTTTTTAACTGTAAACATCTTATAATACAAAGGGAAAAGTTCTTCTTTTTATTTATACCTTATCATGCTATTATTTTACTGGTCCGGCCCACTTGAGATTCAGTTGTGCTGTTTGTGGCCCCTGAATGAGTTCGACACCCCTACATAGACCATAGCTTTAGGTGGGAGGGGGGGAAATCGAAAAAAAAATCGAAAATTGAACCCTTAGCAAAAAAAAGCTCTGGTATCGGAATAGTATCGTATCGGCAGATATCCAAATTCTTGTATCGGGATCGGATCTGAAGTGAAAAAATGTGCATCCCTAATTCCGTTATTAAGGTTTAAAGGGAGTTTCTGTTTTGTTTTGTTTTGTTTTTTTTAACAAAGAAGGTGGAGTTTGTGAGTGACACAGTGTGTATAGAAACAGAGCTGTTTGTTTTATTGGAGTTTGAGAACACAGTGTGATGTGTTGGTTTTTGACCATTATCCCAAAAAGGAATCAAAATGATTTTTTTTTTTAACTACAGCACATTTTGGAATGACACACACAAAGTCACCGAGGACTTCAGTCACACACAAACACTTTCACACAGCGACATGACTGACTGGGACATGATTGTGATTGCCTTATGGTTCTCTACACTTTGAACACGGCACACAATGATTCAGTTATGACATACATAGATCACAGCATCTTTAGTAATTTATCTTTTTGTGTGTTTTTGCTTTGCTTTTTTTAGTGCACATATGTATGGCACTTGGGAGAAGCTAAGCTCTTCTCATAAGCATAAACATCCTTTTTAAGAACAAAAGGAGCACTGTATATAATACATTTCATAACCATACATGATTCTTACACAAAAAAATGTTTCAAAACAAACTCATAGGTTCCAGTCTCTAATGGTCATCCTCTCGTCAAGTTCAAACCCCCCTCCATCACGCGGGCTCCTCCCACCTCGGTCCGCAGCCTGCATGTCGACGTCACAGTTCACGGCAGGTCGTTTCTCGAGGTTCTGCTGTTTTTTCCGAGGGTGGGAACTCGTCGTGAGTGGAGGGGAGAGAGAGAGAGAGGGGGTCGCAGGAAGATGACCAACAAATGGCACATACATAAAGGAAGAGGAAGGAGCAACTTGGAGAGTTAATGGACCATTCAGCTCAATCTCAATCTCAATCTCACACACACGCAACAACAGCTCCACTCTAAAACAGAGAGCCCAGGGAGCAGACTTTGGTTATTTCCGTAGCGTCTCCCTGCCCGCTCTGTGCGACTGACTCTCTCTTCTCTTCTCTCCTTCTTGGCACCAGGACCCTTCCTCCTGTTTCACCATCATTAGTCTCCCCGTTGCAACGCCACAGCCACAGTAATCCCAATTTTTTAATCTCCCAGAGCAGCAGAGCTCTTTGTAAACCTCGGCCGCCGCGCTTCAGTCGTCTTGTAGTTTGTTCTGCATTCCACACAGTGAGTTCTCCCATTTCGCTCCAGCGGCAAGTAGCTTCCATTCGTCTTTCTCTCAGTCTGTAGTAAAGTGGAGTTAGTGTCATGAAGCACAGTTGGAGGTCAGTCTCAAGAGGGCCGACGCCGGCCGGGCCCTAGGTCTTCTCCTCGCGGTCCGTCTTGCGCCGGGCGATGTTCCTGGGTTTGATCTTGAGTGACAGCTCCCACAGAGCCTCCTCCGCCAGGTGGTCGCTGAAGTCGTTGAAGAAACACACGATGTCTTCGTTGCGCTTCAGCTCATAATGCCTGAGATGAGAAGAAGAGAAGAGGAGGTCCGAGTTTGATCAACGCAGCAATTCATTAGAGAGAAAACAAGCAGTCGTGAGCTGACAGCCATGTTTTATGATATCAGAGTTTAATTATAAACAAAGCTGGTGCATTATACTTCCTGCCAGTTCAAACCGCTGACATTTATTACTGTGATTGATGTTTACAAAGCTTTCCCCTCTGATATATATCTCATGTCATAAATTCATCTGAGTGGACTTACACTTGCTGGAAGCGCCGCATGCTGTCCAGGATGTTGAACTGCTGCCAGCGTTTGGAGAAATTGACCTTCCCGTCGATGAGGTCGGGGTTCCCCAGGTGGACGAAGGTCAAGTCCTGGAGGATGAGACCCCTGGAGGAGGAAGGACAGGTGGTGGTCGAGTCAAGTCCTGGCTCTCAAGTCGGAAATATACACTACTCACAAAAAGTTAGGGATGTTGTTGGATTAAATTTCAGAATGCACCTAAAATCTTTCTCTAAACTTTCGAATGCACATGTCCAATTGTTCAGTGTTTCAGTACTTATTGAGTCACATGCTGTTCTCTAACAAGGTGATTAACCACAACTAAATGTTTGTATACAGTCCTCTTCTCTCTCCCTCTCTTCTCCACAATGTTGAAATGTTGACATCATGAGACCAAGACAACACTTTGATCAAATTGATCGAGTTATTGAAATTTGAGATTTTTGTTGTGCTATTAGCCACCACTGTTGTTAGCTTTTGTTTGAGATAAAGAAATTACCATAGCATCCTTCTACTTAAAAGGCTTTCATGATAGAATATCACTGTAGCATGAACTTTATATAGGGATATTCTTGTCAAATATCCCTAACTTTTTGTGAGTAGTGTATGTTTCAGTTTAAACATGCATGTAACCATCATTGACTTACAGGTACGGGATACACGGAGGCTCGACCTCGGCCAGAGCAGCTCTGTACGCTCTGAAGGAGGAGGAGCTGTCAATCAACGTGCAATATTCCTCCAATCCCTGAGAGAGAACAAGGAGTTAGAGTCATATGAGATAAAAGTGATAATGATGATGATGCTTTTTTTTTATCAATGAGAAGGAGATCTTGATGAACACATGGTTTGTCACCTCTGAGGTCTGTTTCTGCCACTCCAATCTCCTGATGGGGGCAGAGTCCAGGGCCGACAGTATTGCCAGGTAGGAGTTGAAATTATTCAACTTTCTTAAGTGCTGCAATAAGAAAAGTGAATAAATGTTATTGCACTGAACAGAAAGTATAATGACACAAACATTCGGACATGTTAAAGACGACCAACCTTCATTATCTTGATAAACTTGAGGAGCAGCTTCTCTCTGTCTTGGGCTTTCTCCTGCTGAATTATCAAGGAGCGGACCCTGTAGTAGGACACAGAGGAATAAAGTGCATCGTGTTAAATATTTACGAAGGTCAGATGGTTTAAGACACAAATCTAAAATATCTAAGTTTGTGGTTTCGCTCTCACCAATAGCTCATGTTGTTAAAGTGCTCTGTGAACTGAGTCAGGTTCGGACTCTTCTCCTCATTCTGCTCCTTGGCCCAAAGCAGCACCTCGGGAATCTGGAGGAAAAACAGGCGGAGTTCAAGTCGTAACACAACACATGTCAACACGGAAGACACGGAGGACACGGAGAATCCAACGTACCTCTATTTTATAGAAAAGTTCAGCGTCAAGTAGAGTGAGCTGATCAGCAATCTCATGACTGCGGAAGTCGTGAAGAGTTCCAGGCCTGTTGGACACACACACTGTTAGGTCATCATCACCAAAGCTTTAAGATTTAACCACAGAACTGAAACTGAAATGATTCCTCCCAGTCTGTCTTGGTAATTGGTTTATAGAATGTCTGGTCATAAATGTACAAAATGTAAAACGGAAACAAACTATCTGAATCTCATCTTTTTATGGTAACAAAACAGTTGGGGGTTGTCCTTACATGTCCTGTTTACTTACTTATGTAAACTAAGGTTAGAAGAGCACAGAAGTAGCTGCCTTGTTTTGAAATAAGTGAGACTTGACTTTGAGCTGCATCAACAGTTACAGGCTGTGTGGTGGGTGATCGTAAGGCTGCGATGTAAACACAGACAGAGCAGCAGAGAGCAGAGACACAACATGAGCTCCCGTCATCCGTCTCTGTTTCGTTTTGAAAATACAGCTTGGCGACGTTTTCCTCTCTTTGTCGAGAGTTTCACAGATTTTTTTTTTGTGTGTGTGTTATTTGTTTGCAGCTCGCCAGCCATACACTGTGATACAGGAGTCTGGGAATCTACGGATCAGTCGGCTCAGAACTGCACAGTGAAGACTGATGGCTTTGGATGAAAAATTGTATGTAGGAAAAAAATGGTTTTACATTTTTAAGATTTGTATTCATTTATACATTTATTTTGAGTACACGTTATATTCTATGTTGTTAAAGGAACTACAAGGAGTTTCGGTTTTCACACTACATTTCCCATGAGCCTCTGCGTGCATGGTGAAATTCTTGGACCGGCGCAAGACGGACGAAAGCGAAAACATTTGCCAATATGTTTTCATAAATCAAGAATGAAAATCAGAGGTTGGAAGATGATCGGATACCGTCGTAGTTCCGACCATAAACGATGCCAACTAGCGATCCGGTGGCGTTATTCCGTTATTCCCATGACCCGCCGGGCAGCGTCCGCGAAACCGAAACTAGGAAATGCTGGGCGAGCCGACCACTAAATAATAATAATAAGAAAATAAAGATAAAGATAAACATAAAGACAAAACAATATATTTATCGAAAATGGACCCATTAACAAGTGTGGGTAATGTAGATTCATCCACATTAATATGAGCAAACTCCTCGTTGTCCCTTTAAATAATAATGTTGTAAAATAAACGTATAAAGCCAAATGTCTTGGAGGAAACAGGAGACAGTTTTCATGGCAATGAAAGAGAGCTAAATAAGAGTGAGTGTTTTGATAATGGCTTCCGTGGAAACATTATTAAACCATTATACAGTACAAGCATCATGTGGGAATGACCATTAGTCTGAGTAGTGTTATGGTGTCTGGTGGTCAGTCTATCAAGACCATTAACAAAAACACTGCCTGCTTTTCCCAAAGATACTGAACGGCAAAACAGCAGCTTTCCACTTGTAGCATCCACACACCCTGTCTATACAAGATCGACCCCCTCGACCCCTCGTCCCCCAGTCAGACAGACAGACAGACAGTACCTTGCGGAGACCCCTCGGGAGGCCAGGGGCTTGAGGGAGTTAGTGTAGCGCAGCAGCTTCTTCTGCTCCACCTTGTCCAGGATGTTCTTGCGGAGCACGCGGGCGAGGCTGAGCTCACCGTTGCACACCAGCGTGAACACCAGGTCCATCAGCTGTTTCAAGATGTCCTCCGTTAGCTCCACCAGGCTGCAGGACGGAGGAGGGGGGGGGGGGGGACGATTAGAAATATGCAACAAGAGGCGACGGGGTCACAGAGTTGGTTGTTGAATTCGTCGTACTCACCACAGCTCATCCACCACACGAACCAGCACAAAAAACGTGTTCTTGCTGACTCGCTTCTTGAAGGTGTCCGGACTGTGGCAGAACCTGGTGTATGTGCTCCGTGGTCAAGGAAGGACAATGAAAACTCTAAAACTACCGGTACATGTGGGTTACACAGTACAGCACAGTACAGCACAGTACAGCACAACAACATGCTTAACTAAGATTTACAAAAGATTACGTTTTGATCAGGCTTCATTAAGGGAGAAAATAAAAAGTGTTCAAGATTTGCTCTTTGCAAATCCCTCTGACGTTGCCACAGTTTGTGGTTTTAATTAATTATATAACGATTACCCCGCACAGTGGCTTCTATTATACTCAAGATAGAACAACAACTTTACCTACTTGTAATACACTTAGGGATATTAAATCAACGGTAGTAAACTGGAAACTAAAACATTAGATAGTAAATCCTGTACATTAAATCTTGCAGTAAAAAAGTGGGGCTGTGGCTAAATGTTAATTTCATTATCAGTTAAGCTACTGACTCTACATATTAGGAAAGGTCTATATTCTTAAAAATGCGAGAGAAGAGAAATATAACAAAGGATTGGCTGATTTTCAGTTATTTCTGATTAATGAAATAATCCATTAATCAACTAATAATAAGCTCCATGAAGCAACGACACAGCTGGAAAAACCTTGGAGGGAAAAAGCTAATGGCACTCCTGTTCTCCTGAGGTGCCATTAACTTTCAGTTTCAGTAGTAATTTAAGACTCAAGTATCCATCAGCAGAGCTCCGTGCTGTTACTGCAGGTTTCTATTTCTGAGCATTTTCAAATGAAAGATATGAATAAAAAATTGAACAAGACAAACACATCTCTCCTTGGTAAATAAATCACTGAGCAAGAAAAACAGTCGTCGTGGACCAACAAAACAAACGATTACGCTCAGAGTGACACGTTGAGTGACTTGAAAAGGATATCTGTAGTGTAGCTTCTTAATGAGGTCCTCGGGGGTTATAAAAGTCCTATATGTAGTCAGAAAGGCTTCACAGTACAAAACGAGATCTGTCAAGCAAAAAAACAGCATATTTCAGTTTGATGTGCAGCCAGAAGAGCTTTCCCCAATTAACCACCTAAAGATGAAAACACATCATCAAATGTGAAGGCTACAGTACATAACCCGGACTGACACATTGCAAATAAGTGAAGCAGAGAGAGAAAGAGAGAGAGAGAGAGAGAGGCAGACTGGGGCTATTTAACATGCTGCTCAGATGCAGAGATTAGAAACGTGGTGCCGTGTCAGTCAAAATAAAGAATCACACTTTACAAACACAAGTTAATCTCTACGTCTTTGAACGTAACAGTTGCTGTCAAGGCTGAGCTGTAACAGTGACCCTGAAGCACAGTAACATTACTCAAATATGTGGGCTAAGTAAGTATGAGTCTTAATGTGTCCTGTGTTAATCTCTACTGTACCTTTGCGGTCTGTTTCTGTAGCGTGGACTAATAGGATGTCTCCTGATCCGGCACGAACATCAGGGCCATCGTCATTCTGGGGGAAAAAAATAAAAAATTAAGGAGAGTGAGCAAAGTGGAGAAAATGACAGACAGAAAGATAGAAAGATTGGAGTGAAGTGAGTGAGGAGTGAAAGCAGAGAAGAGGAGAAGAGTGGTTACAGTAGCTGTGGAGTGATGCAGTCTAGCCTAAAATGTAGCTCGCACCTTTCCTTTCTGCCAGTTTTTTTTTTTTTTTTTTGTCCTGCACCAGCTCCTCTGATGACGAAGAAAAAAAAAAAAAAACTCAGACTAGTGTAAGATAAAAGCAGCACCACTGCAATACGTCTCCTGTAACACCTTTAAATGTCATCACAGGCCATGAATCTTTCCTCCTTTTTGCAATCCTGATCTCTCCCCTATCTCCTTTTATAAATCATTGCTGTCACATTGCCCCTAACCTTGCAGAGTGGCGAGCAGCATTCACACACATCTGTCTGTCAGACTGCACCACACAGGACAAAGAAGGAGGAGGCGTAGGAAGAGGAGAAGGAGGAGGAGGAGGAGGAGGAGGAGGAGGAAGAAGAGGGCGGTTTGGCACTTTCCAGCTCTGCAGTTTCAGAGGCTGGACTCCAGAGGGCAGCAATGGCTATCGCAGCGCTGCATCTCGGGATCTGATTACACATCTGAGTGACTCTCGGTGACCTTTTAGTCCAGCGCCGGACTAACAGGATAAAATGTGCTTTGTATGCTGGAGCTGCAACGTTCTGTCACAGCACATTTCTAAAAAAAAACAGTGCACACAGCATCAGCAGCGGCCGGCGGCGCGTCTCTAGTCTCTCACCTCTTGTTTTAGTGTTATCCTACTCATAATCTCCTTGTGGTCTATGAGGGAGAGCTCGTCCACATCTTCCTCATCGCTGCCACCAGACTCTGTTGACTTCTGCCTCCTAAAACACACACATACACACACACACTTTAACACAAACCATCATCACACCACAAAATCTGTCTGTAGTCGTGCCAGGCACCGTTTAGTATTTTTGTGGTGCACCTGGTGCACCTGCAGCACAGGTGGGCTCACACACACAAAACCTTATCATATATTATAATGTGGGCATGTTAGAGGTTGTGCCAAACATGGCCGATCCCAACACAATACTTTAATCTCCTGCAAACACAGCTCTCTGACTTGATGCACTCTAGGAAACGTACTGCTGTGTTGCAGATATTTGTACTAATGCACCATTGTATTTCTCATCAAATTTACCAAATGTAGAATTACAGATGTAGCCTGTTTTTTCATGTTATCAGATTTCTGTCTAAATTCATTTTTATATCGAATTCAGTCTAGACAGTTTTTCATGGAACAATGACTGTGACAATCTGATAATGAATTAGTCATCTGCTTAATCATGTTAGAGTGACATCTACATGAACCTGCGTGATACTTTTTTTTTTTTTTTTTGCGAAAGCTTTTTGTTTTTTGGAAACAGCATTAGGAAATGTATCAGTCAAATCACATCATGTTGGTGGCTGCAGCAACATGTCTGGACTGTAATTAAACTACAGAGCTCTGGGTGTTACTCTGGCCAAAGAAGACAGAGCAGCGTTGTTGCCCCGAGGAGACGGGAACAGACCCGACGCTCCTGGAGGGGGAGGTGGGGTTGTAAGAGCAGGATGAACTGTTCTAAGATGTTTAATGAGACTCTGTCGACTGTTTTCAATGAGCCAGGCTGGGGCTGATTTTTTGCAACAGTCTGGTGTTGGTTGCACAAAATCTAACCAGTGCATGCCGTGCATAATTATGGCTTAATAGCATGCATCTCCAGTCCTGCTAGACTACTAAAAAAACTCTTGATTTTCAGGAGTGCTGTTGATGTTCTCCCACAGCGCACTGCACAAAGGGAGTTGAGGAGCTATTCACAGCTGGAAAAAAACAAAATTTAATTATGAATGCTGGTGAAATAGCTCAGGAACACCTCAGAAAACAGGCGAAAGTTGCATTTTAACTGATGTTGTGTTTTTTGAATCATATCCAGTGTGTTGGTTTCTTGTTTACCAACTGTAAAAACACAGATAGCATAAGGATTTAGTATATATAGCACATGCTTTATACAGGTACTATGCATTATGACCCTTACCTTTCCTTATCCAAAGCCTCTTTGCTATTGGTGGATGGCATCTGAGGGGTGGGGTCTTGAAGTACATCATCAGCTGCAATTGTTTCCTAATCAATGGACGGAAAAACAATAATCAACATCTGTGCAGCAGAGCATGGAACGTCGATGGTGAACGGTTCCATGCAGTGACAGGAGCCGGGTTATTGATGAGATCGCACGGACCGCCAGGACCTCATGCAACATGTTTGGTGGAGAGGAGAGGAGAGGAGAGGAAGGATGGATTCTTTGTACACAACAAGTCCCAGGATGTTATGATGATCCCTGCTAGTGTTAACTCACATGAGGTTGCAAAAGGGGGCTGATGGGTAAAAAAAAAAAGAAAAAAAAAGCAGCGTTTTTCCTCAGCTTGAGGCAGGAGGACAGTCCCAACACAGATGAAACTCATTCGCACTGAAACCGCACCAAAAGGTGAAACCACAAAAACGTCTGCACAGTGCGTCTCTATCATTCCCACACACACACACACCACCCAAACACAGCTGAAATACACCCACCGACTGCACACACACACACACACACACCCAGAGGAATACAAATACAACCACATACGCAGTCACACATGCACAAGCGCACATAAGCTGTTATGGGGGAATGTTATTGGAAAATTGAAAACCAGTGAACCGTTGAGAATCCCTTTTGGAGCGGCGACATGTCAGGTGTTAGATCGGAACAAGGTTAAATGCTCATTATAGTTGAAGCGCAGCCACAGAGACAGCAATCACCAGCCAGGCAGGCAGTCGGACCAACATACAGATGGACATCTTTTTTTTCTTTTTTCTTTTTTCTTTTTTTCCCCCCACAGGCAAAACCCGTGAACCTGAAGTCATGCTCACTCAGGTTTGGCCACATTCACATTCCATCTCGGCGCCGTCAGTTCGAGAGATGAATCGATCAATGATGCTGCTGCAACAGATGACTGGACAGAGTGATGTCTGCCAGTTAGAACAAGATTCATAACCCTCACCCCCCCCACCCCCTCTCTACCTCCCGAAGTGACGGCGCGTGCAGATGGAATTGACCTTTCACCTGTTAGCTTTAGCGCTCAGCAGCTACTTACTCTGAGGGAGAGAGGCAGCTCCCCATTGGCCTGGCTGGACGAGTACAAGTTGACGTACTCCCCCTCCCCGCCCTCGTCATTCGCGCACTCGCTCTACGGGGAAAAGAGGGAGGGACACAAACCGAGGCGTAAGGCGGCGGAGAGGGGCAACAGAGTTGTGTTTTCTTAAAGGGAGGGTGGAGAATATGTGACTAAAGGAAGGGCTAGCCGAGCTGTGGTACTGTACTGTACAGGACAGGGGGGAGCGGTGCGTTTTTTTTGTTTGTTTTTTCCAGCTCAGTCGTCATGACCACCAGGTGGCACTGGAGTGCATGGTTTACAAAGGTAACAGTATTTACTGTGGCAAAAAAAAAAAAAAAAGAAACATGCAGTGCAACATGCTCAACTGGGATTCCTTTAAGACCGATAATCAGACAGCAGACAGTTTGTGGGCAGCGATAGCAACAACAAGATGCCACTACGTGAATGAGTCATTATATCATCATCATCATCATCATCATCTGAGCTGCAATACTGAATAATACCAAAGTGGCTGCCAAAAGAGGAAGAAGGGGTCCTGTATCACATAATAATCTGTCGGAGAGAGAGAGAGTGTATTGTATCCTGCTTGTGCTTCCAGCGTCTATCCTGAGTGAAAAGCTCACCGCTGAGGTGTGGAGAGAGTCAGTGAGAGAAGACTCAGAAGGAAGACAGACGGCCACTGAGCCAGCCAGGGAACCGTTGGGCCCGCCCCCGCTACCATCCAGAATGGTGGCATTGGTCAAGGCAACCTGGTCCAAGCTCTGCGATTGGTGGAAAGAACGAAAGCAGGAAAGAAGAAGAAGAAGAAGAAGAAGAAGAAGAAGATGGGAAAAAAGGAAAAATAAAAATATAAAAAAGACAGGACTAAAAGGATTAGAGAGGTGAAGACAGAGCAGACAGAAAAAGAAATCCTAACAATAGGAGGCAGAGGAGAGAGAAGGCCGGGAAAAAAGTGTGCACCTCGTTCTCCAACACCTCTATTAAAGCCTGGACTTATGGGAAGTGATGTGCCTGAACATGAAATGCACTCGCTGCACACTCGCATACACCCAAGAATGCAAAACTGGAACCAGTGGCGAAAAGGAAGAAACATCTCCGGTGAGATAACATGGAAGATGAGACGACAGAGATGTTTGACAGAGAAACACTGACAGGGATTGGCTGACATAAACTTTTGATTATGTACTGTATTGTCTCTAGATGTCACAATGTACCTGTGTGTGTCTTGTCTGTGTATGTGTGTGTGTGTGTGGCCAGCTGAGGAGATGCCTGCCAGCAGGGAGGTAGCAGTAACCTGTTTTAACACGTTGTGCATACCAGCCCCGTAGCAGCATTCCTGCAAAAAGCGGTGCATACACAAATCACTGATGATCACTGCACGCACACACACGCACACACACACACGCACACACACACACGCACGCACACGCGGCTGCGCTGACACACACACAAATAGACACATAGGGGGATGCATGCACGTGTTCACGTAGGATCAGCCGGCCACTCATTCAACAACACAAAGCTCGCAAATACTGATCAAATTAGAAACTTTTGGTACTAACGGATATTTTCTTTCTTCACTTTCCATTCAACATATGCAAAGCAGGTTTCCTGGCATGAGTTTACCTCCCCCATGACACCCCCCCCCAAAAAAAAACAAAAAACATCATGCCCCAAGGAGTTGAGGAATGCAAACATTCCACAGTAGGAGACAAATGGGAGGTGTGGAAGTGTGTGTGTGTGTGTGTTTTTGGGGGGCATGGAGGTTGCAGCATGGTGGTGGTGAAGAGGGAGACTAGGCAGATACGAGAAAGTACAAGGAGTGTGTGTGTGGATGGCGGATTTAAAGGGATACGCCAACTTTTTTTTTTCGTGTCTTGCTTCACTCCCGAGTCCACGACAAGCAGATAGACACCATCCTTTCGACTGTGCGTGCAGTAACAAGGGAGATACGGGCAGAGCTGGCGCACCGCTAATTAGCTTAGCTGAAACGCTGGAAGTGTATAGGTAGTGTTAGCCTGCCTCCACCTTAAGTCACCAGAGAAACTCTTCAGCAACTCTAAACAGAAACCGGCGGGCCGATCTTCGTCTCAGAGCTGACAAAACTCTCCGGTAAGGCATCTTGAGCGGTCAAATGGCGGGACGGGGCGAAATCGGTCAAAACGGAGGGTTCAAGCAAAGACGGTTTATTTTGGTTCAAGCTAGCTACATCGAGGGTAGGTTAGCTTCCTATTTCAAAGTAAAAGCACAAATTATATAGTCATGGTTTTCTGTATGTAAAGGGCAACGGGTGTTTTATTTTGTGAAAGTAACCGGAAGTGCGTTGGCCACAACGGCTAGCTTGAGTAGCGCCAAATTCATCCAAACAAAATTGTAAACAGCTGGTATTTAGACAAATTAACGACACACTGCTGATCTAAACGGCTACTTTCTCCCCTAAAAATGTTTGAAATGTCGATAAAGTGATATATTTACAGAGTTTAGAGCTAAAATGAAATCAGCTTCTGACTGCTGATTTCGGCTCGGGTAGGAGGCAGGCTAACACTACCTATGCACTTCCAGCGTTTGAGCTAAGCTAATTAGCGGTGCACCAGCTCTGCCCGTATCTCCCTTGTTACTGCCCGCACAGTCGAAAGGATGGTGTCTATCTGCTGGTCATGGACTCTGGAGTGAGGCAAGACACAGAAAAAAAAAAATGTTGGCAGATCCCTTTAAGAAGAAGAGAGGAAGGAAGAAGAGCAGAAACTGTGGAGGAATGTGTTTTCCATCACGTCCATCTGGTGCTGCATTCCTCTGGAGATATCCTGAGGGAGATCCACACCGTGTCTTCGCATGACTCGCACACCATGGGGTCATCGTGGGTCAACCCGTCTTACACCCCCCCCCCCAAAAAAAATACGGAGCAAAGCCACTGTAACTGCTCTGGGGTCAGGGTCAGGCCCTAACTAACAGGAGTACAGGACTGATTAACCATGAGCTAATTCATTAACAAGAACCTGTTGATGGTTGAGACGTTCCACTTGGACCAACAAAGGGCTGTTTGTGCGCCCGGACCTGAAGGCCTGACAGACTCTTGTGATATTTGGATGAGCTTCTCAAGACACACACACACACACACACACACACACACACACACACACACACACACACTACACAACTCACTGACTGTATCTCTGAAGGCAGACGGACTGAAAAAGCGAGAAAGGGTCAAATAAATTAGCTGTCATGTGGAGGAATGCCTCAGTGCGACACAAACACACAAATACACAAACACACAAGCCCGGCACGCCAGAGGCTACACGGAACCACAACAAATAACTACTGCACACACAGACACACACTTGTGAAACACTACAAAAGCGCACAAATTAATCACACCATATCACCATGAAAAAATGCACACATGGATGTGGGTGGATGGACAAAATAAAGGACCACACAGCAAACAAACCACTGACCCTTGGGGAGGAGGAGGGGGGGTCATCAGAAACCGCAAAAAAGGGCAGCGGGGGGATACATGGACAGACTGCATCACATATGGAGACGCACAAAGGTCAAGCCACTCCTGGACCGGTCCAGGACCACACAACACCCACACCAGAGTGGAGGATGGGAGGGATGGAGGGAGGGATGGGGTTATTTTGAGGAGGGGGGTGGGTGGGGGTGGTGGGGGAACTCACCGTGGGTGTGGTCAAGGATGCTTGGCCAATCAGGTAGGAGTTAGAGACGGACATGCTGAGGCCCAGCCCAGAGCCCGCCTCCTCCATGGCCGCCACAGACGGCTGGAGGTGGCAGGAGAGAGAAGAGGAGGAGGAGGAAGAGGGGGAGGAAGAGTGGGAGGCCTGAGAAAGAAAGAAAGAAAGAAAGAAAGAAAGAAAGAAACGGAGGTTAAAGAAAGAAAAAGGGGGGAAACAGGGTGTTAAGGGAGGAAAAAGAAGAAAAAAAAGGGGACAGTTGATTATACTAGTAAAGCAAGACTGAATTAGAGCAGATTTAATCAAAGTCCAGCGGTGGAGTAGTGAGGTCAAAGTAGTGAAAGCTGAGGAGGAGGATTCTGGGAGTTCAGCTGAGAAATGCCAGCTCATTGGCTGCAGATATAAATAACAACAGAGAAGTGAAAGACTGATGCTGTAGAGGTGTTAAAGAATATGAGCGAGGGTGGCGTTATGTTTAAGTTCGAGGCTATTCCTAGAAGGGCCTAATTACAACAGGGGTTATGTGACGTGTAGCGCCGGTAACACACATCCACGTCCGCTGCGACCGTCCAATAAACCTTCTTTAATGTCCCTGAGCTTTAAGGGCTTTGCAGAATCCAGGCCATCTACGACAACATGCTCTAAACAGGGCCAATATGCTATACTGGTGTTTTCACAGTAGCTGAAATTACTTTTTTTTTTTCCTTTTCCAAAGCCGTGTAAAGTCGCCAAAGCGTGTAAGCCTGGAACATGGGTTTATGTTGGAGGCAAACAGGCTTATTCCACTGGGCCACGAGCTCATCAAGTCCAAAACATGAGGCCAGATTAGGCATTGCAGCAGGAGCAGAGATGAGCGTAGTTGGGACTGTAAAGCTCAGACAAAAGAATGATAAAAAATAAGAGCTGGGCACGGGGCTCCATATACACACAATGGCGGCAGATAGAGGACAATGGACAACGAGGACGAAGAAAAACTAACCGAGGTGGCCTGTGTGTAGACTGCCACTCAGCCGCAAAGTCTGTTTTCTTTCCCGTGTTATGATACTGTAAATCTATAGTAGCTTCCCCATCTGTTTACTGTCCACACAACGTACTGTATCTGCACCGCTACAGGAAGTTAAAGCCAACCACAGATCAATGTGTGACATATACAAATGGAAAAACAGGCACATCTGTCTCCAGGTGAGAACTCTGTACACGACATCTGGCAAAACATGACCCATCGACTTATCATGCAATGACCTGCACGTTTTATAGTCACCATTACAAAGAAACTCAACTTTTGAGTTGTCATTTCCCCAGCCAGCCGAGGTGCATGTTTCACATATCCAACCAAAACTGTCCAAACTGTGGCATAAAACATCGTGTTAATTTAGAAACCCACTGCTCATAATAAAAAAGCTGATTGAGAAAATGAGTTTTTAGGGGCTGAAAAAGGGCTCATCATGGCTCATCCCGATGTCCCCTCTGCAGCTATGACCTCTCGTCTCCTCTCTCCACAGTGACTCACTGTCAGACAGTTGTCTCAATTAACCCAGACGCCGACCCAGATTAAGATAAGTGCGCTGGATCTGATGTGGGCCTGATAAAGGCTGGGCTTATCTCCCGCTAACGACCAAACACCTCTGTGTACGCACAGATGTCTGCTTCGGCTGCAAAAAAAAACGGTCGAGTGCGGGAGATAGAGGGTGAGGAGGAGGAGGAGGAGGAGGCTGAATAGGTGACAGAGATAACAAGATAGGACGAGGCTGGAGAGAAAATTGATGAGGATTACCACTGGAAGGTACTTTAGCCAAAGAATGCAATCTGCATTCTTTCCCATTTGTCCGTCCCAGCACCGAGTCGACTGCACAGGGTGGTTAATACAGTATTGTGTCCTCACGATGTTCTTTCTGATGTTATTATAGGCGTAATCTCAAAAATGGATAGTGTGATCAATGACGGCTCCACAGGCTCAAATACAAGGAAAATGAACGGAGCAATTTCAGCACATTAAGTGGCAGCTTTGTGCACATTCTCCAAATTGGTGAACCTTGCTATTCATTTTTATTTTGTGAGACACACACTCACATCACGGAGGGGCTTCCTTACCAGTTGCCTTTGTTTCGGGGGCAGTGCCGGGGGGAGCAGCGGCTCGTGGACGGAGTCTGTGCTGCTGAAGGAGTCGTTGAAGCCGTAGACCTCCTGGAAGCGCTTGTTGCGCTGCTCGTAGATGCTCTCGCTCTGCGGCATCTGGTAGAAGACGGAGGGCTGCGGCTCCGAGTAGTCTTCCACAAACTGCATGTACTGGAGAACTGGAGGAGGCAGATGGGAGCAGGTTACATAATATTTAATGTTTATATGGCTCAGAATTATGACTCTGGAGTTATAAAGTCAAGAACGGACTTTTGAAATTTTGAATTCAGATTTTTTTAGAAATAAAGTGCGACGCCAATTTCTTTTGGAAAAAGTTATCACAACAAATCAAGATGAGGTAGAAATGCATAACGAAAAATGGGAAAAACTGTATATTAAGTAGTTACTGTAAATTTAAGTTTAGTAGTTTCACATCCCTTTTTTTTCTTTTTTACTTTTCTGTCCTGTTTTGGTCCTGCTTTATTATGTCGTCAGGTTTGTTCTGTCCTTTGTGTTCTGTTCTGTTTCTATTGTCAGTTTATAAATTGTGTATGTTATTGCCTGTTTCCATTAAAAAAATAAAAAAGTAAAAAAAAGTTTTAAAAAAGAACAGACTTTTCTTTATGTGTGATTTATGAAGTATCACTTGAAATGACACGTGCGCCTAGCCGGTGTCTCATCGAGCAGCAGGAAGCTCTGACTGTATGGAATGACATAATACAGTAGCCGGAGAGGAAGTGATGTAGCAGGCGTGTCAGGAAATGACCAAATGTTGCCCTCCGTGCCCCTGGAGCCGGACCCATTGTAGCACATCCTGGTATTCACTTCCTGCCTCTATTCACACTGGAATATTTCCTTGACATGAGCTATGCTACAATGAACTGATGATGAAGTGCAGCCAATGTCCCGCTGTCCCTTCACTAAATCAACCTCATCCCTTCCTTTATTCCTTCCTTCTTTAGACTCTTTGTCCTCTTCTCCTTTGCTTCTGTGCCCTCTATTCAGGCATCTTTTCTCTTCCCCGGTCTTCTCATTACATCCTCATCATCCGCCCCCCCCTCCCTTTCCCTTTCCCTTCACTTACTGTGTCTGCTTTTCTTTTCTGGGAGTGGCGGTGGGCTGGCGGGGACGTCTGCGTTCTCGCTGGCGACGTACTGCGCGACGAACACGCCCCCGTTGGTCTGGGGCATGGGCGAGATGGGCGTGAAGAGGGGGAACGGAGGCGTCGGGTGCAGCTCCTCCTCCGACAGGTTGTCGTACTGGGAGGGGTAGCGCTCGTACAGCACCCGGGACCCGCCGTCGGGGAAGGGCGACGCCTGCGTGCTGCGCCGCTTCTTCTGGGGCAGGGCGGGCGGCGCGCTGACGCGGGACGACTGTAAGGGGTTGGTGAGCTGGTTGGGCTGCGGCGTCCAGTACTCTGGCGGCTGCTGCGGCGGAGGAGCGGCGGTGAAGCGGGGGTGCGACGGGTGCTGTCCGGGGACCGGGGACGAGGACTCGCTGTGAGACTCGGGCAGGGGGCTCAGGCACCCTCCCACCGGTATCGGGGGCAGGTTTTCCCCAACTGACAAGTCCTGGTGGAGGAAGTCGTAATCCGGGTCGTAGTTCTCTGTGTTGTCTGGAAAAGGTGAAGAAAAGGTAAACGTTACATGTTTGTCATCGTACAATAAACACAAAGCTTCATAACATATCCACCTTTTTCCGAACGTCAAAAACGTGTGCTGGTTTTGCTCTTCCGGTGGAATTTTATGTTTAGGTTTCCATGGTTTCGGTAGTTGTGGTAAAATGCATGGATTTTTTTTCATTTTTTCAATGAAAATCTGTAAAACGCATGGATCATCACAGCAGCTTTTAACAATGGATATCACACAAATTATACATCCGTGTTAAAAGCCAGCATTAATACATCCGTGCATTTACCGCAACTATGACAACGACTGAAAACCATGGAAACGTAAAATTCCACCGGAAATGCAAAACCAGTTTCCAGTTTTGACCATAGAGGACTTTCGGAAACTTGTGGATAAACTTGCACATGAGCAAAGGTTTGCCGGTCCTCAGGTAGCAAAATATCCTGATCTCTTATCAAACCTTTTGTCTGTGCTCCTTCATGTAATGGAGGTAATATACAATACGTGCACAGTTTAATGTAAACTAGGGATGTCACGATTATAGATTTTCCTGGTACGATTATTGTCAGAGAAATAATCGCGGTATTACGATTATCACGATTATTATGCATTAATTCATTTCACAACTCTATGAATGTATAAAATCAAATATGGTCAAAATATAATTATATTACTAATTATATACACAAAATATTTGAAATATCTATTAATATAAGACAATTTATTAATCCTCCAGGTGGAATGTTTGAAATATTCAAGTCCTTAATTGTCATCCATAACAAATTTTACGTTTATTTTAATCGGTTTTTTTTTTTTATTACAAATAACACGCTAACATTTAAATTCCTACCAATTCAGTGTTACATTAGGTAAATTGACATTAACCTAATTTAACTCAGTATCTGAGCAATTACCCTTTACTTTGGCATACAAAGCTGAGTGGGTATCCTGCAGGTGGTGATACATATTAGACGTATTTCCTCCTTGAGCTGCTACTTTTTCGTGCATGCTTTACAGGCTGGCGACCCGTTTTACCACTCGTGCGCGTCTCTGTTCTGCAACTCGCATAGGACGAAAACAAAGTTACACACGCGGTGGTTGTGTAACTTTTCATTTTCGTTGCATTCGTGTTGCGCTGATCTGCCTATACGGTTCCGACAAAATCTTTTTTTGGAAAGTGACGGTATTTTTTAGGAACCTTTTACAATTAATTGACATTTAAAACTGTGAAAACAAGTAATCGTGACATCCCTACTGTAACCTCTTTTATTCTTACCGAGAGTCTCACAGCTGGTGTTACGAGAACACTGACCGCTGTCCTGCTCCATGGAGGACAGCTGTTCGTCAGACTTGCTGAGTTTCCCCATGCTGCTGCAGGGAGACAGACGCGGAGAGTCGCCGCCGTACGACTGGCTCCCTCCAGAGAAACGCCTCTGCAGGAACTCCTGCTCGTAGTCCTGCTGCTGCACAGACACACACATTATTCAATCATCTAATGCAGTGTTTTTCAACCTTGGGGTCGGGACCCCATGTGGGGTCGCCTGGAATTCAAATGGGGTCGCCTGAAATGTCTAGTAATTGATAAAAATTACAGATTTTTTTTTTTTTTTAACCAATTACCATTCTTTTTAAAATTATGATTAAAAACAACACACCCAATCTTAAACAACTATATTCTATACTTTCTCGGATATAAATCAAGTTCAAATATAATGCAGCATATAAAAATATGATTGATGGACGCGATCACAGAAATTTGTGATGTCAAAATGGGGTCGTGAGCCAAAAAAGGTTGGGAACCACTGATCTAATGTAACATGCACATGTGGATGTATTTGTTGTGATGACATGTGCTAAGACTGATAATGAAGGTAGGCTATAATGGATGAGTTTCTAGTGATGTTTCTGTCTTTCTGCCTTGTGTTTTTGTAAATTTGTTCCAGAACATGCAAATATACTATGAATGACAATAAAACGGACTCTCCGACTCTGAAATAGAGCGACAGCCTCACCTGTCTGTGCACACTGCAGGGCAGACTGGAGCCGCGGCTCATAGGGGCAACGACTGCCACCCGTGTAGGTGAAGGGGCAGACTGGCGCTTCTTAGGGGGGAGAGCTGGTGGAGGACTATTGACAGATAAACACACAGAGCAGAATTAAGCAACAGGTAGGTACGTTGAATGTCATTGTCCCTGAGGCAAAGTCAATACACACAATCAGGCAAGCACTGACATGTATGCACACACAAATCCATGTATGAATACATGAACACACACATTGTTATCCCCCCCCGCCCCCCGTGGAGAAGTAGTGAGATGAATGGGAGGGTTGTTTCATGTTAGCCTCTCTCAGCTATGACATGAAGCTGCTCCTGCTTGTCAAACCTAAATTCTCTCAAGAGTTAATACCAGGTCAAAATGCAGCAGCGAGCTGGACATAAGGCGCCATGATATGGAGGCCAGTGGAAAGACACTGCACGGGTCAGTCACACACTCTCATGCACTGGACGGTCTTCTGATTGGATGATGTTCTTCGAGGATGGCACAAACGTTGGGAGAATGCAACCATGCAAATAAAAAAAAACAACAACAACTTTCATCCAATCCAGAAGGTTTATGGAGAGGGAGGGGGGAGGTCTAGGGTGGGGTGTTATAATGACAGATGATCCTACAGGCTAACGTACTTTTCCTTCTGAGAGGGTCTCCTTTGGCCAGCGTCAGCACTCAACTGTGCTCTGTTCCCAGAATCCAAAGGGAAACCAAAGATGAGAGAAATTGAGACAGACAGCAGAAAGAGTAAGGAAGGAAGAGACAGAACAACAAACACACCCTGAAGTGACCTTGAAGTATGAAACTTGTCAAAGATTTTCAGGAGTTTGAAATTAAAATATTTCTTATTTCCGAATCAATGAAAATGAAAAAAACGTGGGGAATTCACCCTTCCCATACCCGCATCCTAAAACCTCTTCTTCTTCCTCATTTGATGCGTGTGAAATGTTGTCAGAAATCGTTTTAAAAATAACCTCTGCGTAAACTGAAACAGCTGCTATGAATAAATGCAGAACGGGCTCTTCTGCTTTTCTGACTCAAGTGCAAAAGGTCACAAAAAAATTCTGTGGGCTCACAACCGCTAAGCCACATCTCTGAATTTCTTTGAATGGAGACAAAATTAGAAAAATAAAACCAGAAAAAAACAAAATGGAAACTTTGAACAGAGGATAGAAAAATCTCTTGCTCCGTCTGGAAAAGATCTGATGAAACCTTTCAGACAATATGATGTCAACAAACCACATGAAACACTGACCTATGCTTTTTGCACCATACGTCCTTCAAAATTAATATTTCATATGACTTTGTTACGAGTTTCACTTTGATCGAACAAAACCCTGAATTTCAGAATTGGATCCATGAGCTGCTCTGTATAGAGAGGTTGCAGTATATCACAGCTGCAGTTTCTCACCTGAGCTCTGCCATCTTTGCTTCAGGAAGGGGCGGTTTGGGAGGGGCCACGTCCTCGTCGGGGATCTCGGTGGCAGCCTCTGCAGGAGCAGCAGCTGGAGCCGTCTTACTCGAGACTTCCTGCTCCCGATCTATCGAGGGCATCTCCGACGGCACGCTGCTGCTATGCACATGAAAAGCTGTGTGAGTGAGTGAACGACTAAACTACCGTCAAACTTTTTTTTCCATCTAAAACGTTGGGTGCGGGTTATACACCGGTGCGACCTATAGACCAAGGTAAATTTCAACCACGTTTACACCTGGCATTAAAGGGATATGCCAACATTTTTTTTCTGTGTCTTACCTCACTCCTGAGTCCATGACAAGCAGACAGACACCATCCTCTATCTCCCTTGTTACTGCACGCACAGTTGAAAGGATGGTGTCTATCTGCTTGTCATGGACTCGGGAGTGAGGCAAGACACGAAAAAAAAAATGTTGGTGTATCCCTTTAACAGGCGACCACATGAAAGTGGACTTGTGGAATAACTTGTATAACGTTTTCATTAAAAAATAGGAATAGAAAACCTTGTTTTCCCAGTTTGAGACCATCAAAAATAGACTGTGATTTATATTCCAGTGCGACTTACGTATATTCTGAATTTTACAATACTATGAGTGGAGTCTGAATGAGTGAGCTTTTCCTCTACTCACCTCTCTGCCGTGGTAATAGCAGGTGGTGCTGGTTTGTTGGGAGTGGTGGGTGACGGTTGTTCCTGTTTCTCGATAGTCAGCTTCACAAGTTCCTGTTCATAGAAAGACAAACACAAGAAGCATTCAATCTTATCTATATATAAAAAAAAAAGCCCGCAGGAGGATGTAGCCAACGCCACAACGCAGTATTTCCTCTTATCAGCTGATGGTTTACCTTGACTCCATCCAGCACTGCTTTGATGACACTGGTGACAGCTGCCACGTTCTCCTTGTCCTCCAAGTCGATGCCATCCAGCATCACCTGGTCGGCCCAACGGATGAGGTTGGCCAGACTCTGGTACACGCGGTTATGGCAGGAAGACAGCGCCGAACTGCGGAAAGGGGTGCGAGAAGAGAAGAGGGGTTGTGCGAGGAGTTAAGAGTAGAGCAAAGCAATGTGGAACAGGCAAGAGATTTCCAGAGGGAGAAAAGGGAAAGTAGCATATGGATCAGATAAAAAAAAAAGAGGGGGTGATGTACAGGAGGTGAGAGAAAGTGCAGAAACCAGAGGTGCAGAAAGAGGAATGATTCCAGACAAGTCGACAGGGGCGGGTGTGAAAAAAAACAACCAGACAAGCATATGTCAGAGACAAGGTCAGAGAAATCACACAGAAACATAAACATATGACACATCCACCTGACCTGACTACTATCTAAAGTGTGTCCAAGCACAAGCAAATTTCCGTCAGTGCGATAAATAGTAATGTTAATAATAATAATACATTTTATTTGTAAGCGCTTTTACAAATGCTCAAAGATACTTTACACTTAAAAAATCATAAAATAGAGCGAAGTCAGAGTGAAATATAATTAAAAACAGCAATAAAACATTTTAAAACACACAAAATTATATATTAAAAGCTAATTTAAAAAGGTGAGTTGTTGTGACAGTTTGTATAAATTAAATTCAACCTGTATTCCCACACTACAGTTGACCCATGACACAATACATAAGTTTAGTGATGAGGCTATTCAATTATATTATGTATTCCTCTATGTTAAATATCATGAAATTCTACTGATGGAAATGAGCTTGGACAGACTTCAATAAACTACACATGTAGGGGTCTTTTTTGTTGGGGAGCTGCAGGTTTGCTTAGTGGACTACATGTTTGGGAGGCTGGGATAAGCCAGCTAGTGCTGACAGAAGAATGTCTAACCACACAGCGAGGCAGGGTGTTGTTCCTGCCTGTAGTGAATGATGCGTTCAGACCCAACACTAAGGTGTGGCGCAGGCCTGTGCCGACACGCTGCAGCTGAATCACAGTGCTGGAATATCCATCCATCCATCCACCGTCTCTCTCTCTCTACACAGCTTAGTCCTGAAGTGAGTGGGAGACGACGACGAATGTAGCTGCGGGGGTTAGCGGGAGGATTTAAGGGACGGTGGAGCGGTTGGAAGGGCGGAGAGGTTTGACCCAGAAAGAAATACACAACCAGCTAAGGTTATACCGGTGTGAAGGGAGAATAGTGGGATTAAAACAGAAGTGGACTACGCAGTCTGTTTGGAGATAGTTGGTAAATAAGCACTTTAATCAACTCGACGCTATGTGCCAAAGAGTGAGTGGGAGTTACACCCACTGTTGACCTAGTTATTTGACCAATATTGACTTAAATCACTGCAAACAATCTAACTCTGTGGTACAGTTTGCATGCTAAGCAGATGGAAAACTTCAAACCAAACAAATATCAACACTAACTCAAAGTACAGTAGCTTCTTTACCACAAAAACAAAAACAAAACATGGACTGCCCCTTTAGGAGAGGTTGTGAAATAACTTGCAGCAAAGCTAAAAGCAAAGCACTACACTACACTACTCTTCTGCAGTGATCTAGTGGGGTTTGTCTCCATCAGACTGAGGTCAAGTCCCCGGAGACGGATGCCTCTCAACGCTGCAGCAACAATCCATCAGTCGCGTCTTAACACAGAGTTGCGAAGATACAGAATCTGTCACCTCTGGCCTCCATACCTTCGTCTGCACTGATGGATGAGGGAAAAGACACAAAGACAGGAGACAGAGAGGTTCTAACATGTCTTGACAGTCGAAGCACAACCACGGCTGAGGCTGCTGGGGGTTTTACACTATTACACCCACGGAAGAGGTAAAGCAAAACTCATTTGATCAATTATAGCTGCTGCGCAGCGATGGGTCGGGTCCGGGCAACTTTTGGGCAAATTTAGGCAATTCTGAGCAACAAACAGGAGAATAGGAAGACAAGACAGTTGTCCTTATAATGTCCAATTTGCATCAGTTGAGGATTGAACCCACAACCTCGGGAACCAAAGACCGTTGTCTATCGCACTGAGCTAATTGACAAGCGGCAGTTCAACAGTGGCTTCACAAATTGAGTAAGCCATTCAGTGTCATGTAGGCAGAAAAAGAAAAATCAGTTTTTGAGGTAAAATAATGATATGTATTTGTCAAACATCTACTATGAGTCTAAGATGTTAGGAGCCTTCGCACATGGTCCAGTCCAAGCTATTTGGATTTTTAAATTTAGAGGCTTGCTGTGATGCCACCATTAGGACAATTGTCTTGTGTTTTGAGGACATTTGACATTTTGATCTGTCATCATCATCACCCTGGCTGGGTCTCGAACTCACAACCTCTGACACCAAGAACCAGCGCTTAACTCAGTGAGCTAATTATCTGGAAGTGAGACATGGTGTGTGTCTTCTCAAATAGACTCAGGGAGTCAGTGTCCGGGCAGCAGTTGTGAACGCAGATTTCTGTTATCTAAACAAAAAATCTGTTAATACATAAATTGCATTTAGACAGCAAAATAGCTTGAGGACATTTGACATTTTGATCATCATCACCCGCGCTGGGTCTCGAACTCACAATCTCTGACAGCAAGAACCAGCTCCTAACTCGCTGAGCTAATTAGCTGGTAGTGAGACCTGCTGTGTAGCCTCATTTATCCACTCAGGTGAGCCAGTGCCCGGGCAGCTGTTGTGATGAAATGGTCAAAATGTCAATAATTCAGTCATCTAAACAAATATCTGATAATACATAAATTGCATATTGACAGCATGGAAATGTTGGTGATTTGTTTTTAATGATAAGTGTTTTGCTTCATAAGAGAAAATATGATGTTTATAAATTCCACACTCACATTGGCTGCAGTTGTTCCCATGAGAGCAGAATTCAAAATATTCTCAAAAATTCAGTTTTTTAATTAAAATTCTGATATTTGCCAAACTTCATCAACCATGACTCCAGAATATTGTCATTTTTTTTCAGGAAGATTGAAAATGTATTTAGCAAGAATTTGATGGTATATGTTTACAGTAGTGTTTACAGTCAAACGTTTTCATGCACTGTTGGCTCAATTTTTGCTTAATCAAAAATCCGAGAAACAAGTTTTGTGGAGGACAGTCTGGAGATGCTCTGTAGCAAGTTTGGTGTCAATTGAGCAAAAATTGTGGGAGGAGATACATTTTAAAAGTTTTACAGTTATCGAAAAAAACAGAGTGATGGACTTCATAATTTGTAATAAGTTTAAGTGGACAAAAGTTTCAGCAGTATTGAGGCTACATTGTGGTGAAGTTTCAACACTGTAGCATCTACCGTTGGTTTGGTTGGAATTTTTAAAGTTTTTAAATTTAAACGCTTATTGTGCCCCCCCTAGGAGGGGGGGGCACATGTCCTTGGAGTTGAGTGAATCTGGCATGGGGTCGGATGTTTCTGTGAAGTTTGGTGAGTTTTCGCCCATGGGAAGTATGACTTCCTTGGAAGAAGAAAGAAAGAAAGAAAGAAAGAAGAAGAATTCCTAGGAATACAATAGTGTCCCGGCAGCTTAGCTGCCCGGACCCTAATTAAAGAAATGTATTTCTCCCCCCTGAAGGAACCACTCCTGATAACACCACAACAATGAGTAACATGTGACTGGAATTTTAAAGTCTTCAGGCAACAGGAAACCCTGTGGCGAAGGACGTCGTCTGTGTGTCGCAACGCCTGATCAATCTGCAGTCGACATCGTGCCCGTTCTAACACGCCTCGGGTGCATACCTGCTCCGTCTTTGGTTACGTGGCGAGGAAGAGAACGATAGGAATGAATCGACAAATGATCCGCTGTTGAGTTATCTATCTATATATCTATAGCAGGAAGAGGACACGCACGCCGGATAAGATGCATCATTGTTTTATCCTTTTATGCTGTGTGTGAGTCAAGGGAACAGGTGGTGAATGAAGTCTTTCTAATATAATCCTTAATTTATTCATCCCCAGTGTCGGTGCTCACCTGTGTTGCACCCGCGCCTCCACCTGCACCAGGGGCAGGATGGCTTCCAGCACCTTGCTGGCCGAGCCTGGAAGCATCTCCAGCACCTTCTTCTCCACCACCATCTTGTCCACGATTGTCTTGAAGTAGCGCAGGGCACTGACCACCTCCTTCTCATGCTCCTCCAGCCGGCTCACCTTCTGCAACACACAAACAATAACACAAAGTTGCAGCTCAGAGTTGAACGACTTTATTGATTGTGATGATTATCATGGTGATGGCGAAACTTTAACAAGGTCTTAAACAACATACAGTGAGTACAAAGTAAAAGAGCTGGGCGATTATGGCAAAAATCATAAACATGATTATTTTGGTCAGTATTGAAATCACGATTTCTTTTTTACATGATTATGTATGAACCAGCAACAACAGGTTAGATGAGCAAATTAACTAACTCAGCAGCCAACAATGACTCAGCACATTTGCTTCTGTGAATTAACTGACAGTTTAAAGTTTTTTCTCTTTTTATTTTATTGTCTGTTCATTCGGCCTGAGCACTGGTCGACAAAACGGCGCTGCTCTCCCTCTGCAATCTAAACTTGCGCTGATTTTTAAACGTCAGCTGTCACCACACACGAGTGGACTCGTTCACAGCATTGACTGAATGCATATGTGTGTCTTTCAGAATAAAACACCAATAGTCTAGGAAAATGACAAAATAATCGTTTTTCTTAATAAGTTTTAATCTCAACAGCACTTTAGGGCACTTATTGTCGATTTAATATTGTACCAGTCCTTGCTCCTTCCGACTGAAGCACCACTGTGTGATATATTGTATTTGTCCTTGTCTAAATGTTGTTTTAGTGTGAACTGCGGGACTGCGGATGGAAATTAGTTTTAGAGCTAAATCTGGTTTATTTACATTTTGTATGTTCATGAAAATGCAGAGTCCCGTTTCAAATAAACAAATAAATGAAATGAAAAATGATCGTATGGATCCAAAATCGAAATCATAATCAAAATTCGATTCATCAACCCAGCCCTAGTACAAAGTGAAATATTTAGCACAGAACAAACTATTTTGTCTGGACCATTGCTGCTGTCTGCCACAATCCTATTATTCCCATGGTTTGTTCACAGTTTAAATCTCCATCTATCAAGTGATGTGGCTCGGAGCCATCTTGGTCCTACAGCAACAGGCTCATTCAGCCTCCCTCGTCTTTCACAGCATGACTGCTGGGGAATATACTCATTACACAAAAAGCCTTAAGAGGGAGCGGAGGAGTTCATTCAGGAAACGGCCCAATTCCATTCATGTCTTTATAGGTTTAGACACCTGCTGTAGCACAGCCAGCCGCCACAACGACTGGGGAAGCTGTGGGAACCAGCGGGGATACTCGCACACACACTGACACAATGGAATATGAGCGCACAAAACATTAGACAGGAAAACAATCGGCCAACAAATAGGCAAACAAACACAGGCAATAGGGAAGGGGGGGGAGCAGAGATGATTTTCCCACAATACACATGTATTTTCTGCACACACACCTTGTTAGCAGGTTTCTCGGTGCTCTTGGCTGCTGGCTCGGGCTGCAGTTGCTTGCCCTTCTTGGATGGCGTCCTCTTGATCTTGGGCGAATGGAACTTGTCCATCAGTTTCATGGTGAAAGAGGACAGATGGGACCGTTGCGAGTCTGTGGACAGAGGGACAACAGTGGAAATTGAGTGGTCAGTCAGGGAGGAGAGATTCTCAGTGGGGAATAGAAATTTGATTTAAAAAAGAAAAACAGATGGCACAAGCACAATTAAGTGTTGATATCACACATTGCAACTCTGCTAAAATGATTCTCAAGTGGAAAAGCTTAAGACTAGAGAGTTAAATGAACGGGGCTCGAATTTAAGGAAAGGAGAACAGCAGAGATTTTATCAAGTATTTGTAACATCCGCATTTCATCTGCTCTGCTTTTTGTTTCCAACATAAATCTGCTGCACAGGATCCTCCAGCCGTCCAGGATGTGCACAGATGTGCGCACGCAGATTGGAGTTCACACAAAGAGAGAGACGAGGACAGAGGAGAAGACTGGGGTGGTTACAATAAAATACTCCACTTAGTGCTGAAATGAAAATTGCTTTATGTTACATAATTGAGAGAGGCTTCATAATAGCCGAGTAATTTAGCAGATTCCCACTTGTTAAGCGTAGAGAGGGGCTGATGGTATCAAGGGAGAGAAGAGGTCCCTACTCCATTAATCCTCTGAGAATGGACAGCTCACCGTCCTCTCCCCCACCACCACTCCTTTATCTCCACACCAAACTGAATCAGGAGATAAATACTAATAACAGCGGTGGGAGTCGGCAGGAAGCGCCGGTTTTATCAGCGACAAAATTACACCTCTATCTGCTGTAATCTCCCCTCAGCTCGATGACAGCGGGATCTGGCATTCCACGGCCATCAGCATAAAAACACTGAATGCTGAATAGCAATCAACAGCAGGAAAACACCACAAACTAGACTCCCAGCCGGGCAGGGCTTTCATCTGCACCATCGATCCACATGCCGCGCACATATCCACCCTACTGTTCTTTCTCCCCACCCCTAATCCTCATCATCCCTTACTCCCAGCAAAAGCCAAAGTTCGCTGAGGCAGCCAAGGACGGCTGTGTGTCTCATTAAAAATGTTGATGTGAACGCTTCCACTGGAGTTTCCTACCAACACAAATGATGGGACATGCCCGACCCGCGGGCTCTTGGTTTTTCTACTGCTTTTTTTTTTTTTTAATCTTATCTCAGTGTTGTGAAAAATGTATCAACAACTTCTGTCCTGCAGGAACTAGTGAGTTACTCATGGTTCATGGCCGATTTAATAAAACACTGTGTTGCTGGAAATGCACCTAACCCTAACCTAATTCTCAACATCCAAACATGTCAAATGACTCCCATTTAAAGACATATTTGGTAACACTTTATTTGAGGCCTATCTCTATAACGCTTATACATACTTATAATGAGTTATAATGCAGTTATAGCACTGTTTAACTATAGTTATAAACACTCATAAATGATCATCATGCTTTATAACAATAAGCATAACACACTATAAAGCATTTTATCATGACTTATAAGGTCAGGTATTGTACTACGTTATAATTGTTAGTAACTCGCTGACAATGCCCACATCGATAATGCATTATAAATATAGTTATAATGTGTTATATTGGCTTATAAACATGTATAACTATCATTATAAACACTCATAAGTTATCATAAGACTTTATAACAATAAGAATAACACAGAGCATTTTATAATGGCTTATAAGGTCAAGTATTATAATAGATTATCGATGTGGGCATTGTCAGCGAGTTACTAATAGTTATACCGCATAATACCTGACCTTATAAGTCATGATAAAATGCTTTATAGTGTGATAGTGTGAATATGATTATCGTTAGAAAGCATTATGACAAACATGAGTGTTTATAACTACAGTTATACAGTGCTATAACTGCATTATAACTCATATAACTTTAAATAAAGACATTAACTTCTTTCTAAAATATAACACGACTACCGCTGGAGGACATCTAAGACAGAAGTAGATCTTTTTTTCCCTTTTTTTTTATGATCACCATTTGTAATTTTCATGATTTCAAGACATTACAATGCCACAACAAACATAATATACATATCATAAACACATAACCCTAGGACGGGTTACACCTGCAGTGTACAAATCAGGTACCACAAATAGATCTTTTTGTAAATTTCATTAGTAGCCCAGTTATGTCACTTCAAAAGCAAAACTACCATGTGGCAGAATTAGCAGTCTCCTCACGAGGGTGTGATATAGATTGTGTTTTCTGCCTCTCTTCAATTCCCACAATCACGAGCTGAGAGATACAACACCGGCCTGACGCACACTAGGCAGGGTTTAGGAAGAAAAAGAGGGAGACAAAGAGCCTGAGTTTATCGCAGTTGCAGACGGGGGACCAGACACAGTGAAGACCCTGCAGAGGGGGACAACCTGCTCATCTAAACAGCTGTCTGTATCAATACTCTGTAGCATAGCCACAGGGGAAGCCGTGCTTGCTTCACTGCACCTAAATAGAGTCTGAATAGCATAGCTTCAGGCTGACAGTGTGTGAGGGTTTTTTTTTTTTTGTACCCTGAGGCTACAGATACCTGCGTTAGCCAGTTTTGCCGCAATCCTGGCAAGTTTCTTACATTATGGCATGAGTGGAATGAATCATGTGCTTTTTTTTTTTGATTGCACAGAACAGGACTCCACATATGAATTCAGTTGTGTGACATAATCCCTGTTGAATGTGGCTAAAAGACGTTAACATGCCGGTCCCTATCGTGTCGTTCCGGCCTCGAACAGGCCCGCGAGGACCGTGAACGAGTTTACAGCTGCAAGCAACGCGGCGTCCTCCTCCCGGCCCAAGAGTTGAGAAGCGGTGACATCAGCACAGTGAGTCAACAACAACGACATGATCGATACAGCCGGTCCCCCCCCCCCCCAGACACCAGCAGCACCCCCACCCTGGCTCAGCTGTTTATCATGCACACCGGGGCTGGATCTCTGTCTCCTCTCTGCTCCCTGTTCACTTTTTCTTTTTTAAAACACCACCTCCCTCTTCACTTCTCAGAACAGAAAGCAACCACCCCTCCTCCCCCTCCTTCTCCTCCTCCCTCCTCTTCCCTCTCGAGTTCGCTGGAAGTCTGGCTCAGCATGGACATGACATCATCAACAGAAAGACATGAAGAGAGAGAAAAAGAGAAAGTCAGCGAGGGAGAGAGAGAGAGAGAGAGAGAGAGAGGGAGAATACAGTGAATACAGTGCTCTGTTATAGTCATGTAGGGCCTCACACAGCATCCACCCCTCCACCAGAGACAGGCCAACCATCCCCTCCTGCTCTCCCCAGATGCCGGCCTGCCTGCCTGCCTGCTGCTCTTATGAGGTGGTGATGTCATTGGTTGTAATGTCTCTCACTCTGAATCTGACTAGTCATGGACTTGAGTAGTAGGAGACTGAAAGAAACCTCTCACAGTTCGTTTATTTTATTATTTTCTTTAACTGCCCAGGCTACAACACCCCATTATGCTGCTGCTGTGCCTGCTCCTCTGTGTAATGTGTGTACCCGACGTCGATACCCCCCCCCCATCTCAACATTTTCATACACAAGTTAAAGGGATACACGAAAAAAAAAATTTTCATGTCTTGCCTCACTCCCGAGTCCATGACCAGCAGATAGACACCATCCTTTTGACTGTGCGTGCAGTAACAAGGGAGATACGGGCAGAGCTGGCGCACCGTTAATTAGCTTAGCTCAAACGCTGGAAGTGCATAGGTAGTGTTAGCCTGCCACCAACTAAAGTCATCAGAGAAACTCTTCAGCAACTCTAAACGGAAACCGGCGGGCCGATCTTCGTCTCAGAGCTGACAAAACTCTCCGGTAAGGCATCTTGAGCGTTCAAATGCCGGTAACAGGACGAGATCGGACAAAATGGAGGGTTCAAGCAAAGACGGTTCATTATACAAAATTGTAAACAGCTGGTATTTAGACAAATTAACGACACACTGCTGATCTAAACGGCTACTTTCTCGCCTAAAAATGTTTGAAATGTCGATAAAGTGATATATTTACAGAGTTTAGAGCTAAAATGAAATCAGCTTCTGACTGCTGATTTCGGCTCGGGTAGGAGGCAGGCTAACACTACCTATACACTTCCAGTGTTTGAGCTAAGCTAATTATGGGCGATACGGCTCTATCTCCCTTGTTACTGCACGCACAGTCGAAAGGATGGTGTCTATCTGCTTGTCATGGACTCGGGAGTGAGGCAAGACACAAAAAGAAATGTTGGCGTATCCCTTTAACATTTCTTTATACACAACATTTGGATTTTTAAGTACTTTACTGCGGCGAACAAAGCACCTCAAAACTCCCACAATTAATCATAACTGCGTGTTGATTCCTGCCTCTGGCTCCCAAATTCATTCCCCGCTGCTTTTAAGATACAGTTGAATACAACAGCAGCACACAGCCAGCCTGATAAACAGTAAAGTGTGGTTACACTTCCATAAAGGGTTAGGTTTGACTCCCCTGTTGTAAACTGCAACAGTCCCACAGAGGTCTGAACACACAGACACACACACACACACAGCTCCCCTGAGCCTCGTTGTGTTGCACCGTAACCTCACAACCACACGGAGTACAGTGTGATGAGTTTACATTTCAGCAATTTAAATGTGCCTGTGAATATCATGTAATGCTTTATTATTATGGTAAACAGTTCAGGTTTGTTATTCTTTCTGATTAGGTGTGGGTAGCAGAAGTAAATCTAGCGGTCTGCTGGGTTGTTTTTTTTTCATGATGCTATGAGGAACAAAAGAAAAATCACCAAAATCAGATTGTTAGGAATAAATAGTGAAGGATTCAGGATGTAAACATCATTTGGAGGCCTTTAAATGGCTTAAACACTTTGAAATGCTCTGAAAGGCCCTGGGGATATTTCAAACAAACACTCAAGTCTGAACGACTCCTGAACAAAGCCTGGGAGAGTTCGGTGGTATAGTGGCGTCCCTAGGAGCCTTGCAGTTGCTGAATTGTCTCAAAGCTTCACTACACAATAAGCAAACACACACACACACATACACACACTCATGGGCTGAGTTTATGTGCCTTTAGCAAGAGCACATTGTTAAGCGTATTAAATACACTGTGAATAGACTTTTCTGTCTATAGTTGAGCGTTGACGTATTTTCTATATCGACTGTCGTGTTTACCCAAACAAACCTCCACATTTAATATTGTTGCTTAAATGTTACGCATCAATATGAGTCATCAAGGACAGCTAGTACGTTCTGACGAAATCTAAATGAGTCATTTTAATGAGTTTTCTCATACCACAGCATAGACCTCATAGCCCACTTCCAGCCTGTGTCTGTTTAAACTAGTCTAAAAAAAAGTCTTGAACAATGTTATTATCAAGGGTTCACTAACTAGCCTTCCTGTCGTTTAGCTGCACTGTCACATTTGGTTCTGCTGCTGCCAAAATCCCTACTTTGTTGCATTGCAAAGCAAAAGGCGAATATGATTTTGATTGTGTCGACACAACAGAATAATGAATGAATGAAGCTGAAGGTGTCAGACAGACAGAGAGGCTTCCTTGAACCACATTGAGGCACTGCTTCCTTCCTAATGAAAAGTCTGTGAGCAGGAAACGGTTGATTCCTCTGTTAATGTGAATTGTGCTAAATTGGTTAATGGGTAACAGCACACGAGCAGGACAGACAACACACATCCAGTTAGTGTCAACACCTTTGATGTATGTGAAGTGGTTGGGTCCTGCTTTTTTTTTTTTTTTTTAGATCTGTTTCAGACAAATGAATGAATCAAAATCTGAAATGAAATACATTTAAATTCGTACAAGTATGTACTTTTCTTGGAGCAAACGTCTGGGCAGAACACATTCAGCAACATCAAAAGGAGATCTACCGCCATCCCAGTTGCCTTTAATGATCCCTTCAACACAACTGATGACTGGTGACATATGAGCTTGTCCCTGACAGACGGGCAGATTGATCTGGTTCTTGTTCAGTACAGGTGTGATCTATAGAGGACAGCTGGTCGAGCCCTCCTCCCCTCCCTCTCAGAATAGGATGAGGATGGGGTATAGGGAAGGGATACAGGTTACGCACACAGCTGTCACCTCCTGCTGAACTCAGTGAAAGTGTGTGTGCGAACTGCGAAGCGAGCTCCACGTATATGGACCTGTTGAGCCTGCTAAAAGACTGCAACAAGGGTCGTAGAGGTTACTGGGGCCAGCTGTTGAGAAGAGAGAAGTAGACGGCAAACGGGGGAAAAAGACTCAACTGACAGAGCAAGTGCTGTACTGGAGATCGTTCAAATAATGTCTGCAAGATTTTTGCTCAATAGAGCCGGACAGAACAGTAAATATTAGCTGAATTGATGTCTGTGCTGTGCTTGCTCTCTCATAACTGGCTGAAAAACTGAACAAAGACACATTGAACGCTGGATTTAAATTTCAATATTGCATTATAGGTAACAAATTTAATCCTGTACGTCTTTTATTTTATCACAGTAAAGCAGCCTCTGTCCTAAATGGAGATAAACATCAAAGAGACTTGAGAAACTCCAGCTACTCCAGCACCACTGAGGTTGCTTTAAGGCAATGCTAACAGGTTTATAATGATAATTATATCATTTTATTTTAATGAAGCAATACTTAGATATGCCATATTCATATAAAAACAGAATAAGATAAGATGAGCCTTCATTGTCTCCTAAGGTGGAGAAATGTGTCTAATAAACCATTCTTGATGCAAACCTTTGGTATAAATGAATGCAAATGTATTTCACCTTACTTCAGTTCATTGTCTCTAACTGATTTAACATTATTTATTTACTTTTCAAAACAACAAATACATTCATTCTTGGCACACTTATGCAGAGCTCATGAAAATGGCAGAAACTCCGCCCTGGGACACATGGAAATAGACAGCGCATTGTTTACAAGTGCCTCTGCCTGCAATGAGGTCTTATACGTCCATAAAAACGACAGCATAGTGAGTGAATTACTGTCTGCTACACTGTAAAACAAAAACCGCAGAGAAGCAGCGCCAAGTATCATATCTCCACAGGCAAGACCTGCTGTGGTGCAAGAGAGAGGAATGCAAGCCTGAGGCACGCGAGATGAACAGTGGAGAGAGAGAGAGAGAGAGAGAGAAAAGAGGAAAAAAACGGAGAGGAAAGAGAAAAATTCAACAGGAAATAGTTAAGTGCTTAGTGAATTATTTATTCTCTCCATTGTAGTGGTTGGCTTCCTGCTGGCAATTTTCAATTTTCAATAGGAATCCTCTTTATGCCCTCAGTTATCAACAAGCAGCACTATAGGACACAGCAGGCTCTGTGTGTGTGTACTAGTGTACTAGTGTGTGTGTATGTGTTACAGACCAAGGATGGCGGTGAAGGGGAGGAAGTCCTGGTATAGGACGGTGGGGCCGCTTGGTTGGTTAATGGTTGATTTGAGAAGTAATGGAGGAGGAAGTCCAGCGGTGGGTTTTTACAGTTTTCCAGCTGTGCTCTTACTTCCAGTATGCCGCTCAACGACTCAACGACGAGCCGCGGGGACGCTGAGAGCATCCAGTGAGTCCACTTATACAGAGTGAGTAAACCAGACACAGTGGATGCTAAGTGCTCGGCCCACTTACAATCTATTGTATTTCACTTAACAAATGAGTAAATGAGACACAGAAGATGGTTTCAATGTGGACAATCAAATTATTGATGTGAGCACGACACATCCCAATGCTGGATTTCTTCAGCCGCTCACTTCCTGATGATGACTTCCCTTGGCCTATAATGGGTGAATGATTTTGACTTGCGCAGCTAAATCAAGGATTACAATTGAGTATTATGGACTAAATGAAAGAGTGATGATTTATATTAAAATGAATGTTTCACTTAAGTGATACTCACTTTTTCGGAGCTAATGTTTAACAGGCAATTACTTTTCAAGATTGCAAATACAGAAGCCAACTTTTTTGAATGTTTTATCATGAGATTTATTTCACCAAATCATATATTTTAGTGTAAGTTCAATCCTTGTCTGTGTTTTCCTGGTCTCTACTTCTATAAAAGCCACGTCCCTCCTATATTTTCAGCCATTAACAGCTTACACAAACATGCCCTTTACTGTGTCAATGACTGGCCAACCAGCCCCACCAGCCATGGGTCAATGATCAGGAGCAAATATCAATGAGATGATGGAGGTGCTGTGCGTGCCGGGTTGCATGGGAACAGACAGCTTGGTCGACCATGGCTAACAGAGCGTGGCCGCACAATACAGACTATCAGTAACGCAGATCCATAACGGCAAACCAGATCCATAGCAGCCTGGAGACTGAGGGAGTGTTTGGTCATCTGGTTGGCGCCTTTGTGCGACACCAAGGTGAGAAAGTGAACAAGTCAATAAGAGGTAAATAATAATAATAATAATAATAATAATAATAATAATAATAATAATAATAACAAAGCCTTCTCTTTCCCTGAGAGTGTCGTGCCATCTGCTCTGAAATCTAACCACAGACGTGTCACAGTAGACTGATGGCTGAGAATACGTCTTTTCGGGGAAACTCCTGCTCCGTGAAAACAGACATCATTATGTCTGTGAGTCATGAGATTGCACTTTGAGATAACAAATAACAAAACTACCCTCACCCACTTTTCTTATGGTTTTGTCACTTCTGAGGGTTTTAATTTAGCACAGAGAGCAGCGAGAAAGGGAAAGTAACATTTAAAATGCAAATGTGATCTGATTTGGAATTTAACAAACAATTGAATAATAATAATTTAAAAAAAACGCTCTCAGTCAACAACGCTGTGTGGCACGACTAAAGAGGATCCATAACTAGGTTTTTATCAGCGGCGGGAATGAAGATATGTAGCATTAAGCCATAATAAGCAACACACAGCATGTAGAGGCAAATACAAAATAAGCCCAGTCTAATCTCTCTGCGACACACCTGGTCTGTCTGTTTGGGTGGTGTTGTGTCCTCTCATTACACAGGATGAACGGCTGAAGTCTGACAACACATTCAAATGTTTCCATCTCATACACAGAGGAGTTTAATGGGACGAATGCATCGTTCATTTACATTTACACCGAAACAATCACATTTTATTCATGCAGCTATCGATGAACCGCACTACCTGAACAGCAGCTGGTGGGTGACAAAGATCTGAGGTCACGCATGTTTTTTGTTCGGAGCACTTTGAAAAAACATACATGCACCTGACAATGTATAATCTATAATATGAATCTTCTATCATTAACTGCAGTAAAAGAGTAGCCTGAAGCAGTGTGTTACACAACGGTATTTCACACACACACACACACACACACACACACACACACACACAAAGTCACAAGGTTAGACTGCTGTAGCACCATGACAGAAAAATAAGGTCCGAGACAGTGAAGGGAAACAAACACAGTGTTTTACAGTCATAACACAGCCCAAAATACACCAACGTGCTTGAACTGGAGGCTATTGAGGTTAAAACAGACCGTCCGTAATTACACATCCTGCAGATGAGCTGTGGTGGCTGACGTGCAGATATTAAGGGTAGTGGGTCAGCGTAAAACTTAGTATTTGACTCTAAATTTAAGTTGTCTAAATTATACTGATACTTCACCTCTTCTAACTAAAAAAAGCTGTTTTGTTGCTATTCAGTGAGTTGATGAGCGTAATGTTTCTCGTTTAACCACTGGCTAAATTAATACAGCACGCACCTGATTCTCATTCATTAAATGAAGTCTATTACTGCTAACAAGTTGGTTAAAAAAAGGCTTGAATGGTATCATTTTACTAAAGACTACTATACAAAGGTTGATGGGTGATTTTAAGCAACGTAAAATCCCACTGAGCCGTTGTTATGATACACCTAAATTGAGAATATTACAGCAGTGCAGTGGTCTGAAAGAATAAATCAACCTCAAACTAAGCTGTGTCAATAAATAATATTATATGTACAGTATGGGGGGGTTCAGCATACTTTAAAATAGATAGCGTGTGCTACAGATATATAAACATCATAACATAATACCACCAAACACTACTGAAGCTGAGCTTGTCTTCTCAGTCTCACAAAGAGAAGGTTTGTCGTTTTTGCAGGTGATATGGAGTAATCATCTCTTTCATGAATGAAAGCCACCAAATCTAATAGATCGATGGCTGTGTAGGTCGGCACTTTATTGCCATACTAGCATATCAGGACACAATCAAACCTGGGTTTGGCAGCACTCCAACCCTTGTAGTGGCATAAAAATGGAGATGAACAATGATATAGTTGTAAAAATGGTCATAATAAATAGGTGTTATGAATGTACTTAGGAGTAAATAGACTTCTAAAGACTTGAAACATTGTTCATTATATCAGCATGCCCTCCCATTTCTCCCAAGGGGATCAATAAACAGTTATCTCTTATCTTGTTTTCAGCCCACTATTGTATGACTATGACGCAGAGCTCTATATTATGTCAAATATCTGCCAGCGGCCTGGAAGGTGGTGTTTTGGAAGAGGGTGGGACCATTAAGCCTGTGTATTGTGCGGTGGCATAAACATTTACGAGTCTGTAGCCTCAATGCCTCCTGTGTTTGACTACGAAGCCAACAAGACTCCTTCTTCCAGGGCTGAGCTCTCTGTGTCCCGAGCTAACACCACCTTCTCTCCAATCTGTATTTTCTCTTTGCCCTGCCGGGGCCTTCCCACCACTGCTGTGGCTCACACTGAGCAGTGTCACTACGTGGTAGGTAGCCCACATACTTCCTCTTTTCTTGCTCAGTGTGTGATGTTGGTGAAAACCACATTGTTTGTCCACATTGTCGCATTACTGTGGGGTTCAGAAAGCAAAACAGTGTGGGGACTTCTGCTAGTTCAGGTGTCAGACTGATTCCCGCCCCCGAGCTACTTTTATTATCATTGCTTATTCATTCAATCTTATGCTCCACTGCTTTTGATGGCTACCCTTTCATACCCTCCCTTTCTACATTAATGTGTCTATGTAATTTTAACTAAATTAACAGCAATTTATTAGTGATCCTGCGTGTGGCGGCTCTACTGTTGATACGATGAGCACAAACAGTACGACTAATACCACACTGCTCTGACTGTGGGCTGTGACTGACCTTTAAGTTATGAATATTCAAATAATCCTCATTCCCTGCCAGTAGTTGTAATCGTCATTGGATAAACCCAATATGGGTCGAGGTCTCACACTGACTGGACACTGGGCGAGCTAATGGAACCAGTAAATGGGAGCACTTGGCACAGTAGTTCAGTTAGGTTGTATTGAAAGCTATAGAGGGAGCCCTGAGGTCTAGGTCACTCAATTGTCCTATGCACAACAGACACACACATGCACACAATGCACAAGCGTGCACATAAAGTATCCACGTCCACAGTCAGAAACAAACGAGCACACACAAAAGAGTCCCTCTAAACTATTCAACCACAAGCTAAAGGTTTCAGAGTCGGATGCCCATGGTTTTCAACAGTGGCGACGACAGGCACAACGAGTCAAGAAGCTTTCGATGCCCTGTTTGTTAATTTTTTTTTTAAAAACAACGCTGCACATTGTTGTTTGGCCCGGTGACAAAGAAGTCAGAGAGGTCACAATAGTTATAGAACATAAAATATATACTGTCTTTGTCATTTAGATCATAACAAACCGTACAAGAACTAGAGCAGATCCGTTTTCTTTAAACCATTTTATTTTACCGTTATTGATGCAAATTGACAAAATAACTGTGATTATGAATCAGTAAGCAATTCATTTTTTGTCAAATGTGCCGACTACGTATTTGCTAATTCCATCTTCTCAAAATGCGCAATGATGATGATGTTTTTCTTTTCTTTGTGTTGTGTGACACTTTACTGCATCTCCTTAGCCTCTGGGTTGACATTGAACACAGAATGTACTGTAGTTAATCAATCGTCAATCAATGATGAAACTAATGATTAGTAGTAGATGTAATTGCGATATTGATTTCTCGGCTATAGTGGTAATCTAAAGCGGTGACGTGAGGAACGAACGAGGCCGGTGACACACATTTACAATGTTTTACTGGAGGGCAGCAGAACAAGCACACGTGACTGAGGTAGGGCTGAAAAGTGGGAAATCTCACAACACACACACTCACACACACTTACACACCATCCTGGGTACCCCTCCTGTTCCTTCCCCCCTGACGCCGAGGCCACTGGCACGATTTCCTGTCCCTTGTCTCCATCATTGCGAGCCGCTCCCTCTTTTCTGGACAAGCTTCAGAGTCCACAGCCACAGACTAGTACATCTGTTTCTATACAACCTCCCTTGTCTAACAACCTTTCCTCACCTAAACAAAACAGTGCCCAGCCTCTCAAAAAGCTCGGCGCAACCACTCAACACACAAACACCCTCAAAGCAGTCTGATCCTTCAAGTGACCTTCTGGCTACAGCGGTTTACTGCATTTTTTAGCATTCCATTTAAAGCTCGCTTTTCTGAACCGAACGTTTCAGCGCAGCGCCAGGCAAGACCGACAGCAGGGAGCAGGTTCACCTTGGGTGAAACCAATAGACTAAAGAACCACAAAGTGCTATAAATACCCGGCTTGTCAGTATCTCTAACATCAAGCGGCACCAGAACAGAGGCACTGCGACAGCTAAAAAAACCCTGTGATCTGCTCTAGATGAATTCAAGAGTTTCTCAGTGAACGGCAGCTGTTTGGCAAGAAAGCACGAGGCAAACAGGCACTATAAAGCACTTCAGATAGGAGACTGATCCTACACACAGACAAACAGCCACGAGAGAACCAATCACTTCACTGCCTGAGTACAAGACAGAGACAGATACAGAGAAGCATAAGCAGCAACCGCGCGCTTGTGAGTAAATGGCCTGGAGCAGCGGGGAGTGGTACCACTCTCCCCGTGTTAGAGTGCTGTACAAAGCTGATCTTGTCTGTATACAGCTGGCTACTTGTCATCCTCTTGACACTTTGTGGCGAAAACACAGCACTGGACAAGACTGACAGACAGATGCCACATAATACATCACATATTGCAGTTTTCAAAATGCGCTGTGGCAAAAAAAACAAAAACTCTCTGCATCTGAATTGTTTCACGGCGTCTTAAAAATAGAGCTTGGATGACAGATGTGTCTGTCGCAAAGAACACAACTCGCCCTTGTACAGTCACTTATAATTAGGCAGTGGTTGTTTAAACTATGTCGGCAGTGAATAATCAACCAAGCACTGAAATAACTTCACAGTTCCTTTTTTTAATGACCAGACACGCAAACAAACAAAACAACAAACATGTATTGAACATGAATGGATCGGTATTATCAAATGCTTTCCATTTCCCCTTGCAGAATTTTAAATGTATTATTTCTGAGCTGAGCGTATCACGCATATGAAATTGCTTTGAGATTGTAATTTTCTTTTTTTTTGGTTTGGTTTGCTATTTCTCCACATGAAACAGCGTGTCAGGGCAGGATATAAAGTTGGGAGGAGCGAAGACGAAGATGAGGATCACTTGGGATCAGTTCCGTCTTCCTCTTTGTTTTTACAACTGTTTTCATCAGTGGCGGCAGATTTACTCTTGATATCATAATGATTATCTAGAAAAGCTGTGAATATTACATTATGCAGCAGCGTTGAACGAATGAAAGAAAAAAAGTTGCGTCAACATAACTAGCTATCATCTTCCAGGATTTTATTGATCGACTGATGTCCATGGCTTCTGCAGCAGACCTACGAACAACCCTGCAGTTACAGTCTACACTAAAAACTTCTAACGCGTGTATACATTTACATTTATATTCAACCAGAAATAGTATTTGGAGACCCTTTAAAACACATCTGGTGCTATAAAACAATCCATTCTGTGCATTTGATGTGCCTCACTGCTGTTTTAATGAAGAAAGAAAAGCCAGATTGTGTGTGATAGAAATGAAAGCAATGACACATTCTTCAATTCCACAGGGAGATGAGGTCTATAAAGAGAAACATTTTGCATGATGAAGCAATTGCAAATGTCCTATTCACATCTTTTTCTCCAGCTCCAGGTGTAAGTGGTCAACAAATGCTGTTGTTGTTGTTGTTGTTGGAGAACTTTTCAACCAACTGTGGAATATAAAACATCTGCTTGCATTTACAGAATGAACAATGAAAGATTTGTGGATTTTTACACAATGTTTATAAATCTTCACTGTAAAACCTTGGAAACCTTTTTGTGATTTTAACAGCAAACTTCTTCAAAATTCACTGGAAGTGGAATAGAAAACATATGAAAAATAAATAATAGGTATTGAGGGTACTTTTCTTTTCCAGTTTGACCTCCTCTGCTGCAAGTTCATTAATTGTGAAAGGCAGCAGCAGCTCCATCTACTCTGGCAAAGTATTTTGGAACCTCATAAACCCACAACGTTGCATATTTTATTACTATTTTAAAAACATATTCTCTCGCTCCGGTCGTGTGAGGAGGAGGAGGAACATCCAGGAGGAGGAAGTGGGTCAGTGAGGGCTGACGCACTCAAACAGAAAGTCCACATTCTGCCCACGGGGCCGTATAGGCTGGACCACAGTCACCGACACAACATACACCAACATGAACGCATGTCACATAGTGTTTGTGTATATAATATCAAACTAAAAGATGCAGATTCATCCTTGTGCCCAAACAGGAGCACACACGCACACACAAACCCACAGATACACACTCGCATCTGCCTTGACAACAACGATGACTTGTGTTGCAAGCAATGTCAACTTCTCTCTTCATTCCTGATTTAGACTGGAATCGGAAACTGGCAGCAACTGTGGGACATCCCCTTCATTGTATGCCAGCTCCCTGACCCAGCCGGGGGTCTGAATGATTTGACACACTCAACACAAGCGCGCTCACACGGGCACAACTTGACATAAAAGGCCTTTTTCTTTTTTGCCCTGGTTCCCCACACTTTACCTCAGACATTGAGACTATTGCTTTCAGTAACCAAGGCCACTCACTCATCATTTCTGCTTCCTCCCCGGCTGCTCTTTTTTGCTCTGGCTGCTTAGAAAACTGTACATTTCTTTTTCTTCACTCTCAGTGATGGTTATTATTGTATCTGTGAGTGCATTAAATAACAAGGCAGGCACTATACCGGGTTTCCATCAGATTGACACAAATATAAGCATGTTGAAACTGGACTGCAATCAAATACACTGCAAAACAGGAATTGAAAGGGAAAACGCCATTGGAAACCGTGCTAAAAGGTTTCAGATGTGAATCTCAGTCACGTTACTTACTTCCTATCAACAACTGATTTACAGTTATCCTACCAGGTGTAGGTAAAGACGGACGAAGGCTTTGGATGTCCAGGAGCTACCGAGTCCGTCCCTTTGTTTGATTTAAAGAGGAACTATGCAGGATTTGTAGCTTAATTATGCTACATTTTTAGCTTAATTAAACAGCTTTAGAGTAATTGTGAATGGTTTAATAAATGCCTGAACTTGTAACGAGGGAAAATGGAGGCTCTCTGCCTTCCACGTGCATGTCACTCTTGGCTGAAAAACAACTTTGTGGTGTGCGTACTATCATCCCTGCTCAACGCGACACAAACGTGCCCCGTAACCCATAATCTCTTGTTTATGACAGATTAAACAACACAGATATACACGTCGTAACATCGTATAACATTATCGATTACTGCTCAATTGATTTATTTCTTGCCGTCTTTGTTGTAAACAAATGCACATGGCCAGGAGGAGGGTTAGAAAATCAGCGGGAAAGCGACCGGACTTGCATAGTTCCTCTTTAACTTTATACTGCATCAGACTTGATTTATACGATCGACACCTGAGGTTTGGTAAAGTTATATTCAATCTTCTGTGTGTAAAGACAAAGATTCACTAGAGAAGCTGTAATTAGTTCACACAGCTGCATCCCAAGATTCATGTTTTGATTAACAAGTTGCGATTCGTCATGCATGTACATTTTTACCACGAGCCTGCACTTAAAAACAATGTGAGCACAAAGATAGAAAGTCTTCCCAATCTGTCTGGATCAAACCTGCCACATGATCTACGACTGTTCTCGACTGGGAGGTTGTGTCCCACCGAGAGGAGAACAGAGAGTCGTCTTCAGCGTTTAGCAAAATAACCGATGACAAAACGCACCAGGAATTGCATCGATTGCGCAGACAGGGGACATCCTCATCAGACGGGCCGTGTGGAAACCACCTTTGACAGAAACTTGACTGCAAGCATTAAAAATATCCACGAGACTACCGCATTTATATCTATTTATGTCACATAGTCGTTTATGGTCTTCGTGATTGAAAGGTTGAATGAAATATCTTTATTCACATGACATTTTAACAGCCAAGCCATCTCTTCTGTGCATTGGAAGCACATACAAAAACAGACAGTGTTGTCAAAGTAAAAGCCTCCCTGTCATACGATGAAAGTGTGGGCGATGCCTACGTAACCTCACATTTACATTTTAAACTTAAAAAGGTCCCAGAATTAGAGTCTTAGCTTTTAACTCTTATTAAGGATATTTAAATGCCACGTTAAATGGAAATGTGTGATATTGCCGGTAATTCTTTGCATGCAGCATATGATTTAGTTACTTAGTTTGCTGCATGAATTAGAGGAAGGTGTGGTTTTGTTATTTGGAGAATGTAGAGGAGACAAACAGGGCAACATCGGACCTATTTCAAGTAATATGAAGAAGCCATGTTTTCTTTTACAGTAAGTCACCACATGTTTATTTTAATCTGGACCTGTGTATCTTGATGGGATAGTGATGGAGGCCACCAAATGTGGGTTTATCCCCCAAACTCCCCCGACTGGCTACCCCCTCTATATCCTTGTGTAAAGTCCTGATGGACAAGTCATCTGTCCCACCTGTCCATCTGTTTGAAAAACACATGACTCACACTAACCGTACCTAATGAGGGACATCACAGCTACTGAGACCGGGGAGGACAGGCTACAAGACAGAAACCCACCCACACAGACGCTGAGTCTTACTTGCCTGCTGGAGGAAAATGCACTGATTTATTAGGCTGAGCACAACACCCACTGTGTGTTTTCAAAACAAAGTATTATATGGCATTTGGCTCTGTATAATTACACAATGATGGACTCAACCATTTTGACTTTAGAGTCTCGGTGTGATACTAGCTCACCAGGGTGGATGTGTTCAAACAACTTAACAAGAGAAGCACAGGCTCACTCCAAACATTAATAAAGGAAATAGTGTGTTAACCCCAACATGTGGGTCAACAAACAAGCTCAGCTACCATGGTGAAGCAAGGAAGGGCGCGTGGACTTAAGATGCCGAGATTACGGCCGCGCAGTGTAACCAATACCAGTTTTTTTTTGGTATTGTGTAACTCAGGATTAGGAACAGGGTAGCAGGCACAAGGGCATGCCCTCACCTGATGACGTAAGATTAGACTAGCTACGGCATCCGTCTATGAACTTGAGAGATGATAAGGCAGACGTCGTGCAGCCTGTGATGGAAGCCTGCGGCCCCGCGGCGCGGAGCAGCCTCCCCGGGCTGGGTCCACCCAAGATTTCGGCAGAGCAAATGAGCACCTTCCATAAAGCCACACGACACAAAAAGCACAGCGAGGAATGTCCCCTACATTTCATTCTGCCAGTGAGCCTATTTCACATTAAAGCTCCAAAACTGGAAACAGATTGCAACAGCAGCATTAAACAAAGTACACCCCTCCTGCAAAAAACAATGCAAGTATGCATGTATTTGTGAAGAAACTGTTGAATAAATGCATCGTGTGCACACGGTGAGACTTCTGTAACCAGCTTCTCCTGCAACTGAGCAAGTCAAACAGAGCCCTGTGCTTTACCATCATTTTTAGCAGCAAGTACAGTTTCACAATCCCAGCCTGTTGTTCTTCTGACTTGTTTAAAAGCAGTGCTCTTTAAATGGTGGAGGAAAACACAGGATCTCAAACAGCTATATCCACTCTCCTCGTTGTTAGTGTTACCATATTAAATACCCAAACCAACAACCCTGTTCCTCCAGAGCCCAGACCCTGTTTAGTTAATAGCAATGGACTGATGTCAGCATCAATAACAAAGTAGGAAGCAGTGACTGAACCAATAGCTAGCATTACTGTTACTTTCTACCACACACACATACACACATCAGGAGGAGCACTGTATGTTTTACCTGTGTCCTCGTCTAGATCCCCTTGTAGAGAGGAGTCTGTGTCCTCTGAGGAGGCCTGGCTCCTCCAGCTTATGTTGCCCATCCAAGAGACCTGAATTCAATCCACACAGCTACCAGTCCGGAGGGCTGAACGTGACTGTCACTTTTTTTTTTGTAATAATGAACACTTGTTGGTCAAGCAGACATTTTCACAGCTATCACTCAATTGCACTGCTGAGAGTTAGTCACAGACGGATCAGTCCACATGGTCATCCTTGCTTGACTCAGCCACGTTACACAGCAACTTCAGAGGAAAGATCCACAAATAGCACGGACAAAAAGCAAGAGGAACTGAAAGCTAAAAAAGTTTTTTTTTTGTTTTAAATATATTTCCTCTCATGAATGTCTTTTAAATACAGCAAGAATCACATAATTGTGGCCATAACATCTAAGTTGAAGCGGTTTGGGTTGTCATCAGTGGTTCTGGAGAGAGTCCAACCCACAGTTATCTGGAGTGAGGATGCACTGAACAGTCGCTGCTAGTAACTGAGCAGGCCACCTGCGGGAATAAATGACCTGCTCTCTGGTGTGTGAGCCAACACACAGCGGTAAAATCAAGCGAAGCATCGTCTTTGACGAAGACGAAGCTCTCTGAGGGGGAAAAAGGTCTCAGGAGCACGGATGGAAGCAGCAGAGATGAATACGATCTGTAAATGGAAGTCGGATTGAATTACACGTGAGATCTCCAAAAACAATCTCTGTTGAAGATGTTAAAGGTGGAACGGCCTTGAAAATCTTCATGTTACCGAGACCCGATAGCTGCCGCAGACAGCCATCCGTTCCCCGTCGATCGCCTCGGTCCGGCAAATTACGCAACGTGCAATCCATCCATTTCTCTCCCTGATTCTCCCTCTGCCTGAAGACTAGTTTCCCATCGGCTTGCTACCTTTTCTCCACCCTCTTCGCCTCCCTAAGCTCTATTCCATGCCTCTTTTTGCTTTCCCATACACAGCACACACACAAAAAAAAACTAATTACAACACAAGTAAACCTATATGGGAGCAGCAAGCCTCTCATTCTGTGGGAGAGGGAGGGTGAAATGCTTGCTGCCATCAAACCTCAAAATTGCAGCATGTCAAACCGAGACCATGGCTTTGCCCTATGCAACAGTAGGATCACTCATCAGTAATGTGCACAGACCTAATCGTCCGGGGAACCCTTTTGTAATCATGACTGCTTTAGCTCTTGCTCAGAGTTTTGGTGACTAAGGCATGTGGGGCTTTGCTATTTCTGTACATCAGACAAGAAAGATATTTCAGTCTAAAGTGATGCAGTAACCACTTAGCAAACACAAAGCCGTGAAATTGACTTACACTAGTTAACTGTAGGAATGCTTGATACACAGATATGTGCTCTGTCGCTGTGCAGGGAGGGGGGGAAGGGAATCTAAATTAAGGAACCGATGGATCAGTTCTGCTGTAGCTGGCTACTACTATTGACCGTCTACTAAAAGAAGAGTCTACAGGCTAATTATATAACACTGTGTGCTACTCCCACAGCTTTGTTAACCAACACTAACATGCCAAAACTGTTGTGTCGCAATCCAGGTCTCTGGGCAAACGAGGACATTCGAATTTTGCAACTGCGATAATACAAAAATAAAACCTTAATTGTGGCTTATTTCTTTTAGTCCTGGAATTGTGTCTTTAGATGTGTTTTTTTTACTGTAAAGTTGACCAGATGGATACAAAAAACTCACACTAGGGTGGCATGTGAAGGCACGATATCCATGTATAAGCACTAGAATGTAAATACGAGCCAACTCAAGTCACAGTGCAGTACTTTGTCAACACAGTGTGCAACAAGACACCAGAAACCTGATATTTAAAACATCTACTTATTCCCAGAATAACACGTATTCTGCCCACAAGGAACAGCTATAATTGTTCTGAGTAGGAGTCAGTCAAGATATTCAATTTTGTGTAAATGAAGCAGAATACCTCTGACTGACTCTACAGGAAGGTCTTCCTGTTAAGTGGGTGATGCTAAAGGTGTTTGCTTGCTTCACTTAAACTTTGTGTCAACTTTTCCAAATTAAAATCCGACCGTGTCACCAATGATAACGCCTGTTTCAAGGGTGTGGTGTTTAATGTGTCACTGGCAACTGGAACTGCAACACTTGAAATCAGTCCAGACTGTCTAATTAGGTCATTTTTTATTTCATATAGCCTAAAGTCAGCGCAGTCAAACTGGTTCTACACATGTTAGAAAAATGCATCCTACCCAGTTTTGACCTCCAGTCATAAGAGCTGCTAATTTGCTGACACGGAGCTACATGGATAGTTATTTAACACACAATTTAATACGTGTAAAGACATGTCTAGTCAACTTGTGTTCAGGTTGAGTATACTATCCTACTCATTTCTCTGTCTAATTATTCAGACAGTCCTCCAAAACAGTGCACTAAGTGTGAACTTCAGTGACAAATAAAAACACACACTCCCATATTTCCAGTCTTCTCCACCCTCTTCCATTTTCTCTGAGGAAAGCATTTAGATGTGAGTTTTGTTGCCTGCTGCTGCTGCTGTTAGCTTTTTGGGGCAACACCAGCACAGACACTGAATCTGTTTATGGATTACAGTTTGAGCTGCTTGACTGATGAGGTCATGTGGGTGCGTTTATACACAGAATGGGGTTCAGCCGGTGTTAAAAGAGACACACAAACCCCACCCACATGAATCCCCCCTGGGAAGTGACATCCTAAATGAAGGGATACACATTGGGGGGTGCAGAGGCAACTTGAAACAGGTAACGCTGCGTCAGTGTTTACCCCCTAAGAGAGGACAAGTCGGTGACAGCAGGACACTGTATCCATGGTGATTAGGGAGTATGATGATGATGCAGCTACTGAGCCTGCAAGACACATTATCCTCAACTCTCCTGTTGAGGCTTGGTGTTTATCTGTACACTGTTAGATCTACTTTATTTCTGTGTTATTGTATGGTATTTATTTGAATGGGACATCTTGGCAGCACCAAATCCCATGACTACATCCATGTGCAGGAATTCCTACTTACAGACGTGAACTTAATTTTGCTTTCTCCAAATCTTTTCCCCTTTTAATTTTGCTCCTTGAGGCACCAGTGAATTAATCTCCTTCTGTCAAGGTCTAAAAACTGGTCCCCTTACAGTGGAGTCTCCACAGCCTAAACCCACTTAGACAACAAGCTCCTCTTAAAACCATCTATTTCCACCAATCCTTACACTCAAGCTTTCTCTCTCTGAGGAAAAGGCTTAACGGGCTGACACTGAAGTTATGCCTGCTACACGGTTTTTCAGTGCTGCCACGAGTCCCCAGCGTCGACCCCTCTTTCCATTTCACTGACAGCCAGCATAGCGTGTCCTCTGGGGACATATCTGGGATCAATGGGTACATGTGGACGAGAGCAGAGACAACAGGCACAACAAGTGACCCAGTAAACACAACTACTGTAGGATCCATGGGGGGAAGCTGGGCCAACATGAGGGAGTTGATGCAGGAGTAAAAACTGATGGATTGGGTCTATATACTGTATTTAACTTATCACTGAACCAGATTCTACAAAAGAAAAAAAAAAAACTACACAGTCTCTGAGTTTTCATTTAGCTGTGACCATATGTAGTCATCTGTCTGCAAGACACGAAAGGAATCGGAAACTTTTACGCCTATGAAGAATGACTGAGCTAGTGGTGGATGACACTCCCTCCCCGCCTGTTACTGGGAGCCGTGTGCCCGTGTGTGTGTTTGTGTGAGTCTGTGTGAGTGTGTGTTAGTGAGGGTGTGTAGTCCATTTACTGCAGGCATCACCGGACAGGACTGTATGTGGGAGACAGCTGGTGGAATGGGATGCAAGTGTAGCTGGCGGGTATAAAGTTTCCTTCCAAAGGCATACATACATACCGGAGACCACCCTGTTCCCCCCCACTCATCCACCCACCCTCCTCCCCATACTCCTCACTCTCAGTGTGCTTCTCGCTGCAGTGCTTTATTCCTCTTTTTTTTCACTATTATTAAAGCTGCGTGCATGCAAAAATGAACGACGCCGGTAGAAGACGTAACGCAAAAAAAAAAAAAAATGCCACGTGCACAACGTTGAAATCAACACAACACAAAAAAATACACACCACAAGTCCTGGGCGTGAACGCAACGCAATGCATTACAACTCCTCCACAGTGCTGCTCCTCAGCTCCACTCACTCACTGCTGGATAACAACGCAGCTAGCGCTACTAGCTCAGAAAAGCTAACATTGAGCTACTGCTGCTGCTGTGCTGTTAGCAACCGTTGCTAACCGATTTCTACTAACGGTCAAATATTTAAAAACAGAAAAAACAAGCACGAGCTCTGTGTGTTTATCTGTTTCTCTAGCTGAAAAAATGTCATTTCGGAGTAAAAAGCTGGTGTGTTTGTGTTTTTTTCTGTTTTTTCTTTTCTTTGGAGGGGGTGGGGGGGCTTTGATTTAACGTTAGCGGTGCTCTCTCAAACAAACAATCACTACAAACCAGTGGTGTAGTCTGTGATACTCAGGTATACTCAGTTATACCCATTGAAAATGCATTAACGTTTCAGTTCACCCACTACAACAAAACTATCTACCGTAGTAATATGGGTATGAACAATGTATCCACCTAAAAAAAAAAAGCAGTATATACCCACCACTACACCAAATCAGACTAGCACCACTGCCACAAACCATGGTATATTTACGCTGGGAGGGAGTGAACGGTGAAATGCCGGTGAGGTGAGGTGAAGTGCCATGTAAGCTAGCTTTATAATGATAGCACATTTTGTTTAAATGGTATTTTCTAGCCCACGACATCTATCTATCTATCCATCTATCTGGTCAAATCACTGGTGGTGGAGTAGTAGTAACAACAACAACAACGTTATTGGTTTTACTAGTCACTTTTAAGCAGAAATCTCCTTTTTTTAAGTCAGCATGAGGTTAAAAAAGACACATAAAAAAGCCATTTGCTACCAGCTAGTACCAGCTGCTAGCTGATAACGGCGGCGACGCTTTTTTATTTTAATTTTAACTGGGCAACAACAGCCGAGAAAGAAAAAAAAGAACAATAATCCATAAGGCCCCAATTAAAAAACCACCATTTACATTGAACACGTTCGTTTTCTGGAGCTCCGTAAAGCAAAAAAAGGGGATCAGTCCACTCCACACACCCCGAATTTGGACCCCGTGTGAGGGGGAGACACCGTAACCGTTATCCGGTCCCCTGAGCTGGGGCAGTGTGGTAGTCGTCTAGCCGGGCAGGACTTACCTTGCTTGCTCTCTATTTTTCCCGACATTTTCGTAGCCAGCCAGCAGCTGTGATCCCACTCGAAAACGTTAGCTACAACAAGACGAGCCTCGCCGTGTAGTCTCTCCTCCCGGGCCGATTATTCCCTCATTTTTTCCAACATACTGTTGTTGTTGTGTCCATGAGACGATCTCGATGTTGATGATGATGATGATGATTCCGCTGTGATATATTTATAGGCAGGCGCACACATTGGTACGGTCAAAAACTGTCTCAGTCCGTCTCCGGGTAATTTTCACTGGATACACACACACACACACAGTCACCCGCCACACACACACATACACACGTTAGTGTCTTGAACCTAGACTGGGAGCAATGGAGGGAGCGTTCATTCAGTATAACAGCGCCCCCTTGTGTCAGGAATTAGTCACATCATCTGTCAACAAGGGGATGGGCGTGTTTCAATTTCAATTCACAGAGTTGAAACTAACCCGAGTGTTTGTCTGTCTGCCTGTCTGTGTTGCATTGAAGGGGCCGTGGATTCACACACAAGTGTTTTGTGAAAATAATTTAGTATATTTTTATTATGTATATTGTAGGTGTAGTTAATTCTGTTAAACACCAAAAGACAACTGTAAACCTTAGCACTGATTTATTACAGGATATTACCTTCATTGTGCTGCTCTATCTATCTCTATCTATTGTTATACATCGTAATGTGAATTATTATTATTATATTTTTATGTATTGTTATTCTATTTGATCTTATTTTATTCTGTTCTTCTATTTTTATTTTATTTTATTTATTTATTTAGGGAGGACAGTGCACATTAATAAACATGTAAAAGTAAAAGTGCCAGTGTAGGCTAATTTTCGACTGTAGTCCTCCTGGTGAGGTGTTAAAAGTCATTAAAATGAACAACAAGGACACAAGGAACATAATTCATAAAAACAGGAAACACAAAAATCAGTGCATGAATAGAACCTATCCAAACAGAAACCGGCAGACAATGACACTAAAATAAGAGACAATTAACATGACACTACTAAAAACAAAAACAACAGATAGTAATACAAAACAACAACAACAAAAAACAGGATGTATAGTGCAATTAAATAAATTTGGGTGAGATGAACTGTTAAGGATGGATAAATGAGATGGAGGTGCAGTAATAATATTTTAATTATCTATCTATATCTCACATGGTGTTGATTTTTCTCTTACTATTCAGGAGTTTCTAACAAAGAAAAATTCCCCCCTGGGGATCAATAAAGTAATTCCGTCAGTGTCTCTGACCAAAGGCACTGGCTCAAGATCTGGAGTTGGTCCCCGGGCGCCGCGCCGTGGCTGTCCACTGCTCCTGGGATGGGTTAATGCAGAGAAAGAATCTCACTGTACAAGCTGTATATGTGACGAATAAAGTACCTTTACCTTTATTTTTGAATCTGAATCTGAATCTGAATTGTGTGTTTAACTGTTTATTCTGTCTGTGTAGTTCATGTGTGCACAAGTGTTTAATTGTAATTTTTATTTATTATGTCATTTATTTACATGTTAGTCACTGTATAAAGGTAAGACTGAAGTCAAGCCAAAATGTATATGTAATAAGCTTTAAAAGCATTTTGTGTCTTAGACATGTATATATATGTAGTAGTTTTGGTAATATTTGTGTGTAAGTGGACTAAGGCTACACAATTAATTGCAAAGTATTAAAAATCAGAATATGGCCAAGTGTAATATCCAAATTGCAGGATGTTATGTTGCTACAAGGACACCCTGGCCAACAAATATCACATAATCACTTATATAACTTTTTCCAGTGAAAATGTAAAGCACAAATGGACATTCAAACTGAAATCGCAGTCACATAGTGCAAACTCACTGTATCTTGGCTGTCGTATGTGTACGCATTGATGCATATAGATTTTTAAACAAACAAGCAAAATCAGAGATGTTATATAATCTTGTTCATGTCACACAAGCATTTCTGACATTATCACATGTAGGTATTACTCTTAATATAGCCTGGTTTTAAAAGAGCAGTCAAAGATATTTGCCCTGAGTTATGAGGCTGTCATTTTTTTAAATGTTTATTTTCATTCTGGAAAAAACACACAGATGTCTTTCTGTCAATTTCCTTTTATATCCTCAATGTCTTGTTATTCTTCATATATACAGTAGAGGAGGATATCAGACAGACTGCGGTTGAGTTTCTTGGCTGTCAGCATCCTGTATCCATGGTTATTTCTCTATACACCAACTAAAAAGTTTTTCTTTCTACCTCCACACGCACCAAGTTGAACTATCCATCCTCCGAAAGTACCTTGGCACACACCGTGCAGCGTCTTCCTGGCAGTGTAATCGCCCTACTACATCTTCTTTCTAACAATATTGTTTTAGTCAACGCAGTTGTTCTTGAGCCAGACCCGAGCCCTTCACAGCTCTCCTGTGCCCTCTACAGATTAGCATCAAGGCTGGACCACTATTGTACATCCACATTCCAGGATGAAGGTATTTCCTCATCCACATGCTTATTGCGTGTACACTGATAAGACGGCATGAGACTTTTCTCAGTCACTTGCCTATAACAGAGGTCAGCTCATCTTTTATTTTTTTTTGCATGTTAACTTCCAGTATATGCAGGATGTCCTCTTGGAAAGTGAAAGCAACCAGATCTTGGATCACATCCCATCTCTTGCTTGAATGCGTAAACAAAACAGGAAAACTCATTAAAATCAGCTCTGTGTTCTCATAGGCAAGAAGAACGTTAATCTATCACATATTTTTCTTTAAATCTATTAACACTTTCTAACCCTAACCCTGTGTTTGAGAAATATCTTATTTGGAAATGTATTGTTAATTTTGTAGTTTAGTTTGACTTGGATTGTCATTGCAAAGCATGTCAAGCCATGTCCAACTCCACAGAGCCCCCTGTTGGATACTCTCACTGGATGCATTAAAAGCCAGCTGCATTACTTTCCCTCCCATCGACCATCCCTCCACTACTTCTTGTTTCTTCTGACAGGAATATTAAAGGAATGAGACAGAAGAGAAGAGGGAAGGATGGCTTCTTATTTAACCCTGATTTCAGTAAACTGCTGACTACAGCTTTTGCCTACTTAGTGCTGCACATTACCCCAGCCATTAAGGAGCAACCATCTAGATTATGTCTCTGGCATATCAAGACAAAGCAAGCATGCCCTGTCATCTTTTTATGAATAATTGATCTGACTGACAGAATGATCTACATTCCCTGAGTGATCTGGGTCAGCTTGTTCGCTTGCATTGCACTAGTGAAAGCAGAGGCATGTATTAAAATACTGAGATAAGGAGTTCATTATACTGTATGTTGTTGGAGGCTCCTTTCATGCCCTGTGCATGTGCATGCTTACCTCATCATCAACTCTATTTAATCAGTTATCAAACGGAGGCCTTCAGAGTCAAGGGTTCATATTTACACTGGCTGTCATTATGCCTGCTCCCTTGTGCTCTTGCTTGCACAGCAGAAACCACACCCATATAACAAGTGCAAAGTGCTCGCTCTGTGTATGTGTGCGTTAGAGTGTGTGGGTGGAAGGGTAAGGCGTGGAAGGAGTGGAAGGAGTGGAATACCTTCCCTCAGGCTATGATAAAGTCACAGAAGGAAGACAATGAAGTCTAAAGCAGTGGCGGACTTGTCAGAGCAGGACAGGCCTCACAGCCGAGGCTGTTGTTCCTGTCTTGGCTTTCCTTGACAGGCTACATTTAACTGTAATTTGAATCAGCCTTGTTGTCGAAACCAAAGGTCATTTTCATGGTCTGGCTTCAAAATATTGGCTTCACAAGGCAGTGGGAGCCTCTGTGTCATTAAAGTCAGAGCCTTGTTAGCTCCTCTAATCAACGATACACAGTTAATTAGGGCATGTTTTACACACTGCATGTGACAGGATTCAGTCTGACAACTGATTGATATTCATCGTGTTCATTTTGATTTTTGTCATTCAGCTCCTTGCCGTTATCTGTTTGCTACTCACCACAGTACGAACCAAACGCTGTTCTACCCTGCGCCACACAGTGGTGCTCACGAACCACTGATCATTCCTGTGTCCTGAGGCTCAGCGTTATGCACCCACTAGTGCTTTCCACACATCAATGTATGGGCAGGTGGAGGGAGTGCTGATGAAATGTAATTTGAGAAGGATTAGCCTAATGTAACAGAGTCTGGCTTTACAGTGATGAAACTGCTGTTTTCTTGATGAGAAATGATAAAGTTGAGCTGATAGCAGGAATTTAGATTAGACTATGACAAGAAAAGTCAATACAAACACATGGGCCACTTCATTATATGCATAACAAGTTGTCATTTGCTTTATAACAAAGTCATGCAGCTGCTGCAGTGAAGCACTCCACTGAAACTGCAACAGATCATCCAAACAGCAATCAGGGGTCAATCAATCGCCATGATCAAATATTCAAGACCGAAATGTTTAATGAATGTGGGAAGGTGTGCAGTGCAGTGCAGTGGTGCACACTGGGACGTTTCACAATTGTGCTCAGAGTCTGATCAGGTTCTGCTTGTGGGCCGGATGCAGTTCACGGGAGACAGGGGCAAAGAGAGGAGAAGCGAGACAGTTTAGTTAGCTGAGAGTTGTCAGTGGGAGCTGGGAGAAGAACAGCGTTTGATCTCTGCGGTGGTGGGCGTGTGATGCAGAGCTCAAACACAGTTTAAGGCTCTGTTAACCTTGGCCAGCGGTCAGGCCCCTCCGTCTGTCTCACATCTGAGAGTTGGAGAAAGAGGGAGGGGATCAGCGTGGCTTAAACGACTGAATACATTTAACTGAGAAGGAGGGAAGAGATACCTCCACAGCAATCTGGGTCCTCTTTGTTAACACACAATGGGGCTGATTTTTCAAGTGAGCTTTTCATGGTGGAATTAAAATGGATGGCTGGAGGTATCAGTGCGGGGGTTAGACACAAGTCAGGGGAGATGGAAGATGGGGAGGTGTTAGACGAAGAGGACAAGATGTCTAGGTCATAACCTACTCAATACTGCATGAGAATAGATCACTCTGTCACTGCCACATACAAACACATGTTGACAAGGTCAGGAGAATTAGACGAGGGTCGCTGACAGGAACCACGGTGAAATATAAAGAAAGTTAAAAGTGTATACCGAAGCACATAAACGAACCAGGGCCGTAAGGGGAGAAAGGTGGGGCCCAGCGCCCAGTAGGGCCCACAAAAAACCCCAGTAGTCTAATCTTTGTATGACTGATTTATTCTGCATAAGACCCTGACTAATGCTGCATAAGCATCAAAACAAAGTAGGCAAAATAAAAAATGACAATACATACTTACGTAGTCTAAGAAGAAAAAGTGGGAAAGTCACGGGGTAGGGGCCCACTTTAGTATTCTTTCAGGGGGCCCAGAATTCCTAGCAACGGCCCTGAAACGAACCAAAATGCTTTTCCAACAGCGTTGAAGGTATTTATGCAGTAGTAGTAGGCTTCGTGTGAGAAAGGCCCCGTGTATTGTAAACGTGTGTGCACATCCGTGGATGCATATACACACTCCACCATGTAGGAATTATTTATGTGCTGAGACAGGCATTGTTGCGCTGCTCTTTGGAGCGCTACAGGGCGGCGGCCCCGGCTTTTGGAAAGCACAGCTGCCTGCCTTTCAAGACCGCTCCATCCCATCACCATGACAGTGAAGGTCTCACTCCCTAAACTCTCCCTCCTCCTCTATTGCTCTCTCTCCCCGCTCTCTCTCTCTCTGTTTCTCGTGGTGCTTTCAAACTGCCGGGGGTCAACCTGTCTTCGTGGTGGGACCCTCCACTCCGCTGCGCCGGTCCCTCCAGTGCTTCCTGATTGACATTTAACTCGGAGGCCAGGGGTAAAGAGGAGCCAAAAGAGCATGAAATGAGCCGGGCCACGGGGGGTGCTCAGCGAGCCTGACCACTCCCTTTCTCACACCTCCACCTCCATTAGCCGCGCCGGGTCCCGAGGGGCGTGCAGGCGCCCCCTCAAGCCCGAGAGGTGAGCTCTTGACTCGGGGTGTAAAAGCACAAAGAGCACGGGAGTGTATAGGCCAACGCTGTGATGCAGTGACACAGAGAACAATTGCACTTCATTAGATTATCATCTTAGCAGTGAGCCTCAGCTTCCTTCCCACTCTCCACTTTAGAGGGCTAAATGTCAGTGTTCATCCTCTCCTTTATTCTGCTCAGCAGGTCGGAGCCATTTAATCTGTTTTTGAGGGTCTTGCTTCAGGGACACTGCGCCTCTCTATTGCACAAATCTCGTCTAATATCACTCTGTTGTCACTGTTTATCCCTCTTTTCCTGGTTACGTCTGTCATGTTTAAGATTCACTCTTTTAGTCACATTTAAATATTACCGAGCACAGATTTGTGTGTGTGTTTTTAATCCCACTTAGAATAAATCAACCTGCTCTGGGGGCGACTGCCTCTTCACACAAGTCACCGCACCGTCTAAGTGTGTAATACTGGTCAGTTGTACTGGTAGGTGTTATCAGTGAATATGGCAGTTGACCAGGATGCGTCACAGTCTATTCACACTAGTTCAGCCCAGTTCTGACAGGAGCATATTATGATGAACTAGGTGCGGAATGAGACAGTCTGGTCCGGGGGTGTCAAACTTAACTTCATGCCAGCTCCGGGGTGAGGGGGTTACTGTTCTCCTGGCCCGAAGAGTCCGGCAACATGGTTCGACTGCGTAGCCATCCAACTTACAATCCACATAAGGGTCATTTAACAGGATCAGTGATTAAGGCTGTGAGTAATTGAATTAGGATTGCACAGCCCGAAGCTAAAGCTGCCTAACAGAGACTTGGACGGAAAAAAGGAGGAAGTTTGTGGGTAGGGTAAAAGAGCTGAGAGCCCACACATTATTTAACCCATATGGAATGATTACAGATTTGAGTCAGTGATCCAAACAGCCCGTACAGTACGACAAAAAGTGATATACATTTTGAAACCAAATTTACAGCTCTGTGATGTATTTTGTCTGTGCATATATAAAACATGTGGCAGTCCAGTGGGTCATTCATAAAATATAGAATAGAAACAGGCCTTTTTCTTTGCATCCTTTTCATGAGCAACTCGGCTGGTCACACGCTGAGAGTAAAGCATGCGTTCCAGTTCCATGATCTATATTATTTCTAATGGGAATTTGAGCATGGAATGTAGTTCATTCACACTGGAAGTGGAAAATATACTTAAAGGGATAGTTCAACATTTTAGCAAATTGGCGCGCATCAGCGGTTTTGCATGAATTTACCTCGAAAACAACTCTATCTCGTAACGTTTTGTTATTATCTCATGGCGTGCATGTGCAGGTCACAACTCGTCCACCAGAGTGTTTTGGAGTTGCTGGATTGTGTATTTGATGAGTTTGATGAGAGAAACCAAGAAATCCCATGAGCAGCTTGCGGCTCTGCTCCGCCGTTCTAAAAACATCTTGCACCGACAATTAAAGGTAACGAACCTCCTCCTAAGACTAGGGATTATGGCAATGGGCCAATTTGCCAAAATGTTGAACTATCCCTTTAAATATGTGGAATTCAGTTGATTATAGAGAGCTGCAGGGATGGGTTTTTATTTTGGTATGTGAATGATTCTATGGTCTAAAATATGTCAGTAAATATCATGTCATATTTCTTTTGTGTTATAAGTGTGGTTGCTAAAGCTATTACTAACATTGTAAGAGGAAAGGCTTTTACAGAAGAGCTAAGTGTGCTAACTGACAATGACAACTTCTAGTGGTGACTTTGAAGTTGTCTGACGGTGGAGTGGTTCAGTTCAACTTTATTTATCCAGCACTTTTCTTAAGAAGGTTACAGTGTGCTTTACAAGTGAAATGAAACTAGGTAAGTGAGGAGAAGAATTCAAGTGAGTATGAAGTGTAGGACAGCATAAAGAACATCTCGACTCAGCAGGTTCTGACAGCAATAGGACATAGCAGAAACAACAATGGGGATAAAACACAAATCAGACACTACCAAAGGCTGAGCAAAGTGCTTTAAAAGTGGTCAAAGAGTTACATTATCTGATCTTGAACACTGGTCCAGAGTACCAGAGCTCTAATGCCTAAAAACCATGTGGTTAAACCAGCAGGTTTACATCCACTGATCTCAGGTCTCAGTCGGCCAATTTTAAAATCAATGTAAAAATCTAACAGGGGGCTACTGAATGGAGGCAAGCACTGGATTTATGTGAGTGTACCTGCTTGTTCCTGTAATCAAGAGTCTAACGTTACTTCTGGTGATAGCATTAATGCCACAAACACAACACAAGCTATATGATATGTTCATTTGTGAAGATCATCCTGCTGAACAAGAACACGTGAGCATCAAAAACTTTGTCGAGGGAACCAGGCGGATGCTAACTTCCGGACGAAAATACATCATCGCTGTTGAACTATATTGAGTTGACAGCAGAGAAACCTACAGCTGGATAATGGTGAGAAAGTCCTGTGAGTATTGAATACATATTAAATGCTTAAACATTTTGCTTTCTCTCTGTTAAATATCTAAAATTGAAAGAGGCAGCAGCGTTCCAAAATATGTCATTGTGAAAATTGCTTTAGTAGCTATATAGTTTGGGAGAGAAACACAGTTTAAGTCGGATCTAATCGCTCGCTTTTCCTTGAAAAAATACACTGTGACAGGCCATTATTAATGTAGAACTGTCCTACTTATCTACACACACATACACACACATATGCATGCATGCACCTAACGCTCGTAGTGTACCGCTCACGTTTCACTCAATAACTTAGACACAAATTTCGTTTGCTGGGATAAAAGGGAGAGCTGTCTTTCCTCACTTATTTCCTTCCAGGCTAATAATGGGGAAGCGGTGCAGCTCCTATATAGCAGCAGCACACACACTCTGCAGAAGGCAGGGAAAGCCCAGGACATGTTGCCAGTCTATCACAGAGCTAACACAGATTGACAGATAAACACAAGCACACACTCCCATTCGTTCCACTGGGAAATTTAGAATCTCTAATCCACCTGATTGTATGTCTGTGGGCGGCGGTGGGAAGGAGCCAGGGCGTCGAGAAGAAGAAGCCCACATGGACAGACGGAGAACAAACGCAGAATATGCACCAGTGGCCCGGGAATCAAACCTGTGAGGTCAGAGTGTCGCCCTTTTCCTGACATTGATCCCTATAGAGGTTAAATCACCTTTTCACTTAACCTCCTTTAACCTCCAGCTCAACCTTGTCAGTCTGAGTAATGTAGAATTCCCAAGCCTGAGTTGGACTCAGTCACCCGCTAAAGGAATATTAACATATGATTTATTTCAATTAGGGAAGTAGGATAATAATATGGACTCTCATTATACAGGACATTCAAGTTTATACAGTTTTAAAGCAAAGGGAAAGTAAATTTTGTGTTTTCTGTTCACAATTTGTAACATTACACAACTGCGTGGGTCTTTCAGTCATCTGATGCACTATGATTTGGACCTCTTTGATATTATTTCAGGTAAAGATTCTACTTGTATGTGTATTTTATTCATATATACTACTGAATATACAACATATATTTACAGTATGTCATGTGTGGATTTGATCCGATTACAGCCTTTAGCTACAGTGGCATAGAAAAAGTAGTTTTGCCTTGACATGGTGGTGATCTAAAGGAGACACTTCTCAGACAAGAAGCCTTTTGGATCACAGATCTTCAAACTTTTGGGACCAACTTTGGTCTTAATGATGAATTAGACTTGAGTGTATGTAAAGATGGTTCCAACATTTAACTTTTTTTTTTTTGAATGAATGTATGATTACTTGTACCTATTTATCATTACATGATTGAAACCTTAATGTTATTTCTGTGAAGAGTGAAGGTCAGTCTGTATTTATTATGTATTTTTCCCCCTGTGTATAGGATGTTGGTGAGAATAATATTTGTATCTGATTTTCTTCTCTTTTTTTTCTTCTTTTCTAGATTACCACATATTATGTTCTGTTGCGGTCCAAAATGGATTATGTTTGAATGTGTCAAGCTCTAAGTTTTTCTCCCTGTCTTTAATGATGTCACTTCCTCAGACAACCACACACACCTGTGATCAGTTAATTGCATGAGTGTGCTTAGTTTTTAAAAGGAAGTCACACAAAATAAGTAAAATACTGGGTCCTGATGAAGGTCAGTAGACTGAAACGTTGACTAAATGACTAAATAAAAGAGCTTCAAGTGAGTGCGGGAGCAAGTGTTGATTTTTTATGTGTGGATTTGATCTCAACATGGATATCGAACATCCTGAGCACAAAACTTGAATAAGGTTCAATCCAACTTTATCTTATCTTACAGTAATTTAAAGCTGCGCCCAGCCATATTTTTTATATGAACTATTAGTGAGATGATTATTGTGATGTAGGGCTGAATAATTAATGACCAAGTGCAATATCCAAACTGCAGGAGCTGCAGTTTTTCTGATGAATGTATGAAGCATTGTGTTACAACAGAGAAACCCCCCTGACCTTGAAACCATATCCTCCCACATGGCTGTTTGGTACAAACTTCAACAAAAATCTCATCATTTTTACATCTGTGACCCAAAAGTGGCCACTGCAACTGTAACCATGACTCATACTGACATAACAGCTGTCAAAAAATAATTGCGGTATGATTTACTTTGTATATCATTCAGCCCTTATTGTGCTGTTAAAGGTGTCGCTCGTAGTAAACAACCCACAGAGAAGTATCACCCAGCTCTGCAGCTTTTCCCCCTGTAGCTCTGCTGAGCCTTTGAGCATCTCTCCATTCACCGTTTTCGGTTTCACGGCCAACAACTTTATTGTTCGCCGCTTTTCATCCACTTTGTTTCCAGCAGCAGTGGGCAGCAGCTTTTTAGAGAAAAGGCTTTGATAAACCAACTGTGCAATACCTGCCCAGCACCAAACGGCAACACAAAGCTAGGGGCTAGATAGTGAACAAAGTGAAGCATTTAGCAGCCAAAGAGCTCTACCCCACATACTACCACCCAATACATATTCCTGCACACAGACACATTGGCTGCACAAACCGTGCGGTACAGTTACTCTACTTAGAAGTACGACTGTGTGTGGCAGAGCAAAAGGAGGACATGGACGTGGGGACGAAAAAGAAAGAACACTCTCCTCATTATCTCTCCCACAGTCAGTCAGCAAACACTATAAACACCGAGGCAAAGAGAAAAAAGTCAACTATAACAGACAAGGGTGGGGGGAAAAAAAGAAGCAGCAGTTCTGGCAGAGCTGTGTTGACAACTTTCCAGGAGCTGATTTAGCGAAGGAAGCTACATCTGTTGAGCTCCAGCGACAGCCATTGGGTTGTTGGGGGGCTGCTTTAGCTCTGATGTGGAAGACAGAGTAACCTAGTTTGCTCTGCACACTTGCGAAGATAGCAACCTGGAACCCCCGAGCCCCTCAGCTCAGGCATTGTGATGGATATTAGCGCTTGTTTAATTGGCGAAAAACAAACCCTGCAATGGAGGAAAAAAAAGAAAACACAAAACCTCCCGCTCTTCCTGCAGCAAAGCACACAAGCGGCTGATGCACACAAAACACACCAAATCAGATAGACACATAACGCACTCCCTTTTCTCCTCTTCTCCCCTTCTCCCTCTCCCACTCAGTCTCAGCCTCTCTGAAGTATAAATCAGTAGTTAGAGTGTTGCTTTTAAAAGGAGCCAGGTACCACGTGAAGGCAGAGGAGACGGAGACAGGGCCTTCAAAGGCAGAAATGTTTGGACAGCTTGTGAGAGCAAAAAACGCTTGCTCCAGGGAACGGGTCACTGCACTGTTCTGGTATGTTTATGACACGAGAGAGAGAGAGGGGGGACACGGTAGCAGTAGAAAGGCTGTATGTGCATGTGGAGTGCAGGTGTGTCATGTATAATGTATAGAGAGGTCGCTGCAGCATGACGCTGTCTATCACACACTGTCCCTTACGGCTCATCCATCACAGACTATCTCCCCTTAGACTTATGCTTTGTGCATTTTCTCACACTTCTGCTCTTGTCTTCTGTGATATGGACACTATGTGCCCAAAGGAAGAAGTAAGGGTTGTAAAGATTATGAATACTGCATTTCCCTGCATGTGTTTCCCCCGGTCTGTGCATTGAGGGAGAGACAGGACGGACGGTGAATGGGATCTCCGGCTCACCTGTCTGTCTTCACCGCACTGTTACACTCGGATGTACAATGTCATTGTCAAACAACTATAAAAGCAGACAGGCAGATGGCTCGCCCCCGCCCTGTTCATCACCTGCTCTGACTGGGATGTTTGAGGTCATTCATTGATGCGAGGTGAATGAGCATGTGTGTGTTTAAGGCCATGTGCATCTGCAGGTGTGTTTGTCGCTAGTAGGGGAAAGGTTGAGGGACAGGAAGTGTTTTATGAAGTCCTGCTCACTTTATCCTCAGCTGAGTGAAGCATCCAGGAAAAGCTGCTGCAGAGGAAACGCCCTCCTCAACTCCACCGATTTTTACATGTCCAACTAAATTTACTTGTGGAAAAGTAAAGTTTTAGCAAAAATGTGTTGATAAGTGGCTCTAACTTCAAAATCGTTATTTCTAGGCAGAGAGGATCTAATGAAGCGAGTATCTAGTTGCGTTTGGATCTAATATTTTTGGAGCTCTGTGTTCACTATGGGCTAAAACACATTCAAGCGCGGCTTCTTTTAAGTTTCTGAATGTGATGAGGTGCATAAAATTCTCTGAAGACACAAAAAAGTATGAACTGGTATCAGTTTGGCACAGTGGTGTGTTGTGTCGCCTCTGCAAGAAGGTTTTGGGTTTGATCCCTGGGCACGAGGCCGGTCTGTGTGGAGTTTGCATGTTCTCCCTGTGGCTGCTTTGGGTAAACTCCAGGTTGGACTTCCTCCCACGGTCCAAAGATGCACATTTTGGTTGATTGGGGATTGGTAAATTGCCTGTACTGTAGGTGTGAATGTGAGTGTTATTTGACAGGCTGTTTGTCTCTGGCCCTGGTGACCTGTCCAGGATGTAACCCCGTCCTCGCCCCCTGTCAGTAGGGATTGGTCTCTATGTGGTTTCTGTCTGTTTGACTTTCCTCCAAAATGCACTGCCCTCTATAAGAACATGAGCTGGTTTTAAATGCTTTAACTTTTGCTCAGTGTATTTAGTCATTAACAGCAAAAGGGCAGAACATTAATCTAATACTAGATACACAAGACAAAGAAATTAAATTGGAAACAAATTAAGGAATGATCCTAATGCCATTTCAACATTTGCTAATATCTGGAGCTGTGTGTTTCTGTGTATAGCGCACAAAGCATCTTTTTTTCTGTAAAATTAGCACAGCCTCTGCATTTTAGTCTAATATGGATGAGGTTAAAGCTGTTTGTTCCTCAGACTTGTGAATAAGCTTTTCATGTGCGGGCCAGCATTTTGCTGGAAGGAGGCATTCGGCTTGGAGAACTCTCACTGCACGGCCCCGCTGATGGATGTCACCAAAATGGCACGATTACAGAGGAAAGTTGTGGTGCGATCTGGATGCGGATCACCTCCAGTGAGAGCCAAAATAGCCGTGTGAGTGATAAATAGATGGAAATAGCCCACAGTGTCCAGTTCACAGGCCGGCTGCCCCACTCTTTGATCTCTGGTCCTAATGAGCTTTCAGAACAGAGCCAGAGATGAGAAGACGGGCTTTTTCAAAAGGACCCTTGATTCTGGGGGAGACCTGGGGTAAGAACTGCTATAAGCAGGCCTAAGATGTTGCCTCAACTAACATTAGTATTCCCTTAAGTATTCCCGGCTACATTAGTAAAACCTGCCCACCCACCCGACTCTCCTGTGCAAGGTCACTTTCATCATTATGAGCTAAGTTATAGCCTACAGAGGGCTTACAGGGATTGAAACCATACATTTGTTTATGATACAAAATGCTTCTTCTACTGTAAACAGATAGCTTAATAATGTCAATAATTCCCTTTGTAGCGATGGCAGCTCCCCGCCCACCCCTGGGTGAATCTAGTAGTTGGATTTGTTGGGAAGGATTAAGTACTAAACCACCGGTGGGCTGAGACATTGCCAGGGGAAAAATATTTGTTAAACTGCAAAGTGCTTGTGTACAGCACATTCAGTTAAAAGCAGAATCCCTCTGTGAGAATATGCAGCTGGATATGCAATCAAAAAGAATATTTAATGTCTTCGCATTCAGCATGCGGCGCACATGCTCTCCTTTACTGTTGACAGGCATACATTAGCTCTCCACATATTAGCCTCATATCACTCACATATAGATGTATAGATACCTGCACATCATTAGAGCTGCTTCATTACCGCGATGAGGCAGAGAGCAGGGGAGAGAGGCCATCGGAGGAATTTCTAACAATGCTAAAGAAGAAGATAATTTGGCTAATCACAGCCGAGTTATTTATGGACAAATAAATGAATTAAAGTTGACTGAAGTTCCCCAGTCAAAGGAGAGGCAGACTCCCTTTTTATTGATGATGAAAAACTTTGGGGATCGAGTCATCTTTTTCTACGTGGGACTCATTGGAAGTGCTTAATGATACCCAAGCCCCTCTCAAAGGCTACAGAAGCAGCAGGACATCAAAGAGCGGTTGACAGACAGACAGATTCTGAGTTGCATGTTAAAAGCCCATTTCTCTTTAAAATGAAAATAAAACTGAAACACAGGCACACACACACACACATATACACACACTCACACACTCACACACTCACACACCACCACCACCACTACCACCTCCCTCCCTGTGAAGAGACCCCACCATCCTCCCCGTCTCTCTGCTGTGAAATACTATCTCCACCTGAAGACATATACACGTTGCGAGATCCATCTTTCTTCAAATCTTTTTATTTCATTTTTTTTTTTTTTTTTCATAGTCTTCAAACGGCTCGTGCTCAGGCATAGCCAGGCATGTTTTTGCATCATTAGAGCTAGTGGGTGTATTTGGAGACAGACTAATGACAGCTCGGCTTTTCCGGCTCAAATGAGAGCCATTGCTCATTTACCCCGAATAGATACATAGATAGATTAGATAGGGGGGGGTGGGGGGGCTGTAATGATGTAGCCTTATCAAATATTCTCCTGCACAAGCCAAATGACACGACATCAAACTTGAGCCATTTAAATTACAGTCACGGATTTGGTATGTGACAATTGCTAGGCATGTTAATGTGTGTGTTTTTTTTTTTTTTTTCCCAGAACAGTAAATCAATTGGACATCGCCATGTACATGCAGCTGTCGCACAGGATGAACGGCCGCCATGATAAAGAGGAGCAATGAAATAGAATGAGGAGTGTTGTGTGCGCGCGCTTGTGATGTGATAAATTCACTGGCAGTCCTGATTCACAATGGACGACGGCCTCAGAGAGATGCCGCCGTCCTTCCAAGGCTCCAGATTCTGGCATGGTCCTTTGCGATCTATCTCTCTCTCCATTTATCTCTCCTCAATCTGCCTCCCTATCTCCCTCTGTTCTCCGTCCAAATACCGATACAGTTTGAAACTCCAACGCAAACTCACTAACACACTCCGTGAGAGCATTGATATGGACTGCTGCCAGGAATCAACACTTTTTTTTTGGTTAGTCTTTATTTCTTTCTCCACTTCACACCACTTTACACTGCAAAAACTCAAAATCTTACCAAGAATATATGTCAAAACAATCTCATTCTACTTAAAATAAGACTCATCACATAAAAAGTAGCTTGTTTTTAGACACTTTTTACTTCTTTCAAGCATATTTTCACTTCAAATAATCTGATAGTGGGGCAAGTTTTTCTTTCTTATTACAAGCACAAAAAAACTTGCTTTCACTGGCAGATTTTTCTACTTATTTCAAGTGAAAATTTGTTTGAAACAAGTGAAAATTACCCCAAAACAAGTAAATTTTTAGGTGATGAGTCTTATTTTAAGTGGAAAGAGATTAGTTTTGACTAGAAATTAGACATTTTGACATTTTTGCAGTGTACCGCATCTTCCTCCTCCTATACAGCTGTTTGCTACCTCCAGGTCACATCCTATTTAGGTATATGGCTGAGTCAAGGTAGCCCAATAATGTGTCCTTTTTGTTAACTGTGTATGGAAGTAAGTAGACGCCACAAACTGAACGTCTCTGCTGCTGCACTGACCCGAGCCTGTTATAGAATATTAACAACCCAATGCAGTGGCCCCTATTTTCCTGGGCCGGCTCCAGTTGGAATCACAACATGTTGACAACACTTCATAAAGTCCCCCAAAAGCCTGCGTCTGCAGCAGCAGCCCAAGGCGATACAGATTAGACCGTAATGTGGATTGATCCCTGCTCCCTCTCTCCCTCCCACCTCCCATCTTCACACATATAACCTAACGTGTGGGTGTGCGCATGTGTGTGTGTGCAGAATTTGTGTACAATTTGTGAGTGGACCCCAGCTGCACCCACATTCACCAAACACACAGCTTGTTTCCTTTCTGCACCCTCCCCAACCTTCTTTTCTTTTTTTTTTCTTTTTTAGTTTATCCCCCCTTCTTTTTTTTATTCTGGGTCTTTCTGTGAGATTAATTCCTCTCTTCCCATCTTTGGGCTGTCAACTCAGGGTATGGAGTCATTTTTTAAAGGCCGCCGCTCCTGAGGACGGGAGACTGATTGAGTTGTGGCCTTTTTCTGAGTGGGTAAAGAACAGGATTAATGCATAACTCTTGAAACCAACATGTTGGGGAAAAGAAAAGGAAAAAAAGCAGCAGAGAAAATGTCCTGTGGGAGAGGGTTAAATAATGAAAGTTTATAAACAAGAGGATTATATACTATGTTATTAATTCTTTATGATAGACTAATGTGAGTACACAAAAAGCGCTCTTTCTGACAAGCAGGGTGGATGTTAAACAACCTTATAAAGTAAATAAATCATCATCAGAACAATGTTGTTTTATGAAACCGTGCGATAACAGCTGCACAAAACAATACCATATTACTAAATTCTGCAATTAACCCTCCACTAAGGTAGTTACTAGGACAGAGTTTAGTAAAACTGGGTTTAAAATCCAGGTTTACGATTAAACCAAGCTCAGTTGCACCATTTCAAATTCAACTTGGTTTAATAAAGCCAGGATTTTTGATTTAAACTGAATTTAAACTGACTTTAATCAGTAAGGACAGGTGTGCATAGCAACATTTAAATTAAATAAATAAACAAATACGTATAAATATAAATAAATATTCCATAAGCTGTCAGGACCTAGTAAGTATTAAAGTATGATGTAAGAGCCCATTAAATATTTAGGCTACAGCTGCTTTTACAAAACAAAACGTCACATTTTCACAAAAAAAAACAACAACCAAAAAAACAAAAAAAACCCTGCTAACTCAAACAGCTAGCTAGCTAGACTCAAGTGGGTTGAGTTGGTTTATTCTCTTTGAGGAGCTCAGTTTTAGTCAATGCATCTCAAAAAGGCAGCCACTGTAAAAGCTCAACTTAAAATTGCTGTTTGAAGTTTTGGTGCAACCGAATAAGAATTTAATCTTGGTTGAACGTTTAAACCTAATTTTCATATTAAACTAACTAGTCCAGTGTGAAACAGATTTTCATGATTTAATCTTGTTTAAAAATTAAACCTTGTTGGTCCAATCCAGCCTTTGACAACCAACATCAGAGCTTAGCAACTGTAACTAGGCACTGCCGGCCTGTCAGGCTTTGGATTTCACAACATCTTGAAAGATTTGAAGAAATCCAATCAATTCATGCAGCTAACAATAGCTCCACTGAGAGGTGAATCTGTCACCTGTATATACATGTTAACAGCACATGTGCCATGTGAGAAAGCTTCACAGGCCCAGAAACAGTAACTAATGGACGAGGAGCTTAGTGAGCAGTCAATAGGTGTAAACATATGCAGCAGTTTGGCTGATGGAAGAATTGATTATCGGCCTATAATGGGAACCGGCGAAGGTAAACCTGCAATCTGTGCATAAAATCACTTTGAGGTATGTCACACAAATGCCACAGTGAGTGTATGTGTATAAAACACACACAGACACACACACAGGACTGCAGTGGCTCATCTCAGCCAGTCATCCATCTGTGCCACTCTTTGGTTTTGAAAATGCAGCAAAAACAATGACAATAATTGTTTGCGGTGCCGACACTTCTGTGCATCGAAAATCCACAAGAGAAGAAGGAGGGAAAAAAAGAAAGGATGTGATTGTGGGAGTGGGAAAAAAAAGTGTGTAGGCTGTTTTTGTTTTAAACTTTATTCAAAATGGCATTTGCAAAAATTGGCCTGTGTATTCTGCCTCATTTCCTGTCATGGTCTGATTGGTCGGTGTGCAGACGTAGGCGTCAGCAGCAGTCAGTCACGCTGCAACAACTTCATCCTAAATTTCTGATCCTGTCTCTCTCTGAACAAACGTACAGTACCTGCCCATGGAACGTAAACAACCCAAAGTTACAATGACATAATCCTCATACGGTAATCTCACACTAAGACAAGAAACCTGTTGTGTTCACTGTCACATTTAAAATCATGGTGTCACCATCTTTAAACTCATGTCCTCACATATCCTCTTTCACATTTTCCCCTACCATAACATATTATTATAGTACAGGGACATATATACTGTATACTGTATGTATGCATTTCTTTTGTATATTTGAATATATTCCTCACTGTTTATTTTAATAAACGTTTTACCTGTTTCTATTGTTTTGATATTCTTTTATCGCTTTTTCATTTGCTTTCATCTGTTTCTTGTTGTGATTTGGTTCATTTTATTTATTTATTTATCCCTTTCTGTGTTTTATGTTCTTTTTAATGGTTATACATCCTGTTTTATAGTTTCTATCTCACTTAAAGCTCCAGTTGGTAAGTTGACGAAAGTGAAAGTAAAAAAAAAAAAAAAAGATGTATTAATTGTTTACATCTTGCTTTGATCCTTCTGGTTGTCTGTGTGTGATGGGTTCATTTGCCATTGTTCTCCTGTATGTTTTTGGCTCTTGAAGTACTATATAAACACTTATCATATACATTTATCTTTAAAGCCCCAGTATGTAGGAATTACCCCCCATATCATGCATATCGGAATGTATTCTTGATGTTGCATTCACGTGAAATCGGGCAGACGTCAGACAGACAACAGACGCTGCATGTAACAGGATAAACAAGCGTCTATGTAAACAAGTGGTCTGCCAGCACGAGGCAAAACAATACAGGCATGACAAATGTTGCCATGGTGATGTCATATTGTTTTCCTGACCCACATTTTACCGTCTTTCTCTCGTGGAGTAAAATGACATCCGGTTGGTTTGCCGACGGCCATCTGCCTGACTGCACCTGAATGCAACACCAGTGCCTCCGTCCTTCCTCACTACACAGTTAAGTGGTGACAGTTTTAACACGCGCTACCTGGAAAACTTTCTCGCCGAGCCGACAGCTCCACTGAGTTTCCGTGGTTACCTACGGTCACGCTGCCACTGAACGTAAAAAAAAATGGTGATGCAACATGGCCGCCTCGGTTCGGTGCGTTGCCCACTTATGTATTTGTAACGACTTGTAACAACTCATTCTAAGGTACGAGAAAGTTTTCATTATTCGGGTGTGAGTCGACTATAGTGAAATACGTATTTATGAAAGCAATATTTGATTTTTGCTAATAAAAAGCCAAATAAGTTACATACTGGGGCTTTAATCTCAATCTATATCCACTTGATATTCTCTATTCTTTGAGCGAGTGCTGTGTAACATAACCTGATTTTCGCTCTGGGGGATCAATGAAGTATTCGGATTCTGATTCCGATTCTTCACAGCGCGTCATTAGGTTATTTTCCAGAGAAGTGAAACAGCAGCTCCTTCAGCTCATTCAGAAGCCCAGCGGCACACTGGCTGCTCCATGCACCGTCTGAAAGGAAGAATTGTGATTCTGCATTCACCGAGGAGTTTCCCTGAGAGCTGATGTTCTTCTCAACAAAGGGAGTGAATCAGAGGTTGGGCCTGCACTTTCTCATGAACTCCTCCCCAGCAGCACCGCTCCCTCCGCTCCGCTCCACTCCTCTCTCTATCCTTTCCCGTGGCCACTCAAGAGCTGAATAGCTGATTAAGCACACATTGATTAGCGCAGGCTCATTAGCATCCTGTTTGCGTTGACCACTCCACCATTTCCAAGGAGCAGCAGCAGCAGAAGCAACACACACACACACACACAGCAACACAGCAAAAACACACAGATTCTCTGCCTCTTTCACTGAGCCCCCTCGCTGCTCCGACTCAAATGGATTAACAAGCACAATATTTCTGCCAGGGACAGGAAATCACTGAACACTTGTCAGGAAGCCTGCGATCGATGGAATTCACATCATTGACCCCATCTCACCACCATGTGCCCCCTAGCCCACCCCCCACCTCCCCTCCCCGACCTTTCCACGCTGCTACACCCGCACCATCACTTCTTCTTCCTCTTCTTCCGGCGCCAGAATCCTATCACTGATTTTATATTTGCATTTCTTTACATATCCAATTAGGCACATGTCGAGCTTCAACATAACCCCCTCATGCAGACGGAAATACACACATGAACACCTGCTCTCCCTCTCCCTCTCTCACACACACACACACACACACACATGCATTTGCCAGAAATGATCTCACTCCCTCTCTGAAGTTTAACTCTAGTTGTTAGCATATCTTCTTTTCCTCCACTTCTCTCATCTTCTCATTCATTGCAGAGTTTATGGCATCGTTGGCAGCCCGAGCTAAAGCACCACAGGGTGTCTCCAAGGTTAACCTAATACATTACAAGCTGTAAAGTACTGAGCAATGAGGCTGCTTGTGTGTGTGTGTGTGTGTGTGTCTGTGTGTGTGTGTGTGTGTGGTGATTATGCATAACATTTTATGCACGTTTGCACTTTTTTTTTTGTTTACACAAAAACTAAATCTTTTAAAAAAGTGTAAAAGCGACTTATTCCCCACGGCGGGCATATTCAGTTCAGTTCAACGACGGATGATGATGTAAGATGAAAATATCTCCACTGGAACAGAATCAATACATAACTAAAATATGTGTGTTCGGGTAGTCGTCCAATTATGACACATTTTAGTTAAAATAAAGGACAGAGAAAATAAACGTGTTGCTGATTTCTCCATCGGCCATCTGTTGCTGGAAGATTCACACAGAGAGAGAAAGGGGGGAGAGAGGAGGGGAGGGTGGGGATGGGGGTGTGTGTGCTTTGACTATAGTGAGCCTAATGCATTTTGTACCTGATTTTGATTGTGGAAATCTCAATCAGATTTTGACTGAATGGGGGGTTTTGGATGAATTTAGTACTTAGAGGAACAAAAAAAAAAGAAAAAGAAAAACAGCTCTGAAGTATGATCTAATGTGCCGTTAATCCAGGAACTTTGTGCAGAAGAAAGGGAGCATTACAGGCTTATCTCTGGATACACAAATCACACAAAAAGAGCAGCAACAATAAGGCAACAACGTTCTATTTATAAAAAGGTGGAGCATGTTTCCTCTTTTTTTTCCTTATCGGCTGCACTCGGCACTGTGCAAGCTCTCGCCCCTTTCATGGAGGTTTCTTCTCTGGCTGCTGTGAGCTTTCTGGAGTGTGACAAATAACCCAGCAGGCCTGGAGCCCACAGCCCAGTAAGCATTCCAACAATGCCATATTACTGCATTAATATTTAAGGTCTAATGTTTCCCTAACTGGCATTCAGACAGCTGGCTAAGGGGCCGTGCGCTAAAAAAAGCATGTCAGGCTCGCCGCTCTGTGGAATGTCATATGTTGTTGTTCATGTATTAAATGTGTAAAGAAAAAAAAAAAACAAGAGGAAGAAAAATGTTAATTTTTTAATGAATGTGTGTCTCCTTAAATACCAGAGTTTACATGTGATTCTCCAAAGATGCACTGCAATTAATGGTTACTTGAAACTGGCTTCAAATGCCACCTAGACACAACCAGGCAGACCCTACTCTCGCTGAAAGAGAGATTATTGTTATTATTTACTGTCAAGATCAATAATAATTTATTTAAAATACAATAAACCAAGATGTCTGGAAGTCTTGGCTCATTAAAGTAAGACTTGTGCAACTTTTAAGAGAACAAATGGCTTCATATTTCTCTTACACATGCGGTGAGCACCAGAACATAAACATAACCATTAAAAAATTGTATTAACGCGCTATAGTGAGACAAATATTAGGATGTTGTACTAGATGATTTGACATTTTGACATAGAAAAAAAAACATGCAAATTAATAGAATACTCTAACAGAAAACATTGCAATTACTGCATGTTTCCTAAAACAAGAACAACTTAATGTATCCACAAGTTTCCGAACGTCATCTATGGTCAAAACCGGAAGCAGGTTTTGCATTTCTGGTGGAATTTTATGTTTATGTTTCCATGGTTTTCAGTCGTTGTCATAGTTGCTGTAAATGCATATCTATTAACGCTGGCTTTTAATCATCATCATCAATTTGTGTGATATCCATTGTAAAAAGCTGGTGTGATGATCCATGCGTTTTACAGATTTTCATTGAAAAAAAAAAAAAATCCATGCATTTACCACGACTACCAAAACCATGGAAACGTAAACATAAATTTCCACTGGAAGAGCAAAACTGGCTTACATTTTTGACATTCGGAAAAAAGGTGGATAGGCAGGTGTGTTTGTTGTCTCTGGCCTGTGGTCATTTTCAATTACATTCAACTAATGATGATCTCTTGACTCAACAGACTCCAGGTAACCTTGAGAAATGAAGATGTGCCATTATGATGTAACCGCCACATCAGCTGCCGTTTGACAAAAGTGTCACTTTAATGTCTCAGCTTCCTTTTGTCCAGGCGGAGGAAAGAGACAAGGACAGGGAGGATACAGGTGTGGTATATGAGAGCTCAAATATGGAGCTTGTAATATTTGCAGTTGCATCAGTGGTATCAGTGACACAGCAGTGTCAATTCACAGCTAAATTACATTTTGATTCTTGGTTTCTTTCTGTTTGAAGTTTGTATTTTACGCTTATTTTGTGTGGATTTCAACCAGCTGCTGTGGTTTCTCTCCACAGCTGTGCGTTCCTCTGCTGTCCACACATACAGACACAGCACAATCTGGAATAGGAAGAATCACAGGAAGACAAAAAGACCACATTATTATGCATCTTTCATCTCCGAGCACTGATTAAAACGGTTTGGAAACACGGTGTAACATCTGATGATCACAAGCACTGCAGGTTGTGAAAAAGGAAAGAAAAAAAAAAAAAAGCAACATCTTGTACACTGCCTCCATGTGACCTTGACTCACCAACAGGCTTTGGACTGTGACTCTGATGTCACCTCCCCATTCACATCATTATCACTCCAAGTGTTGCACATGTGTTAGCATGTTTATTACCAGACTAATTATGGAAACATTTATTATCTGAGAAAGAAAGAAAAAAAAACCTGTGGGGACATGCATCAGTCACACAAACGCATCATCCACCGACTTCATGATAACATGTTTTTCCTGTTTTTTTTACGACCTTGCCTGTTTTTTTTGTTTTTTTGTTTTTTTTTCTCCATCCCTCTGGCTTCTGCCTCTCAGTCTGTGGATGTACCTACCTGCTCCCTCCTCCTGCCCTTGCACCTGAACAGAACAGGTGTCAGCAGAGCAATTAAATCCCCTGGTGTGGGAGACGACTTTATGGCAAAAAGGTGCTGGTCATGTGGACCGACTGCAAGTTTTGTGTGGGAGTGGTGGTCTAAAATTATGTACATAGGATTACAGAAACGGTCGAGCTTGGAGTATAGCAGATCAGATCAGATCCCAGTCAGCAGCGGGACATGATGCAGGAGCGGAAGCTGGTGGGATCCAGTCAAAACCTGGAGGCTAACATTTTGCAGGATGGGGAAGGAGGAGGAGGAACGCTGGGGGGAGAGCTGCTGGTGCACTGTAACTGAACTCAAAGCTGCAGATTAGCAGGGGAAGGAGGGGAGGAGGGGGTGAGTGTCTGACGTACGTATGTGTATGTGTATGTGAATGTGAATGTGAATGTGTGTGTATGTTTGCCTGTGTATATTTTAGTGTGTAGAGGAACGTTTGCCATCGCTGCGATGGAAGGAACAGATGGGCGGGGGAAGTGGACTCCTGTGCCTGAGGAATACTGTGGCGCTGAGGATCAGAGTGCCGCCTACGTCCCACCCTGGGCCCCAGTTACCCACTACAGCACATGGAGCCCGTCCAGCACCAGCCCATCATGGACCAGCCCCCCGCGCCATCTGTCTCCTAGGACAGACAACCCCCCCCTCTCTCTCTCTCTCTCCTCTCCTCTCTCCCTCTCTCCTCTCCTTCCTCCTCCTTCTCCGTCTTGGCCCAAAAAAACACAAGAAAACAGGCCCAACGAACAGTTACACGGACGTTACGTGTTGCTTTTCGGAGCTCTGGGAAGACAGAAGGAATTTGGAGAGATGACTCAAGGAGGAGACGGAGACAGAGAGAGAGAAAGAGAGAGAAAGAGAGAGAGAGAGAGAGCGCCAAGTGCATTTAAACTCATACATCAAGAAGAGGGAGCGATGATTTATTTATGACAAACCTGCCTCTACACAATTTTCTTTAGATAATTTGGTCTTACAGCGTGTTTGGAGCGGCTCGTAGGTGGTGCGGGAGAGGGGGCAGACAGAATTTAAACAAGTTAACATGATTTGGAACAAACCGCTTTTACCACAGGTTTATTATTGCAGAATTGAATTACATAATGTGGATGATTTCATTTCAGATTTGTGTCCAGCACCCCTCACTGTTACATGCGCCTAGTCTGTGTCACCTTAGCGCCATCTGTTAATATGAAAGGAGTCTGATGAATTCATTCAGTGTCATGGATGTCAAAAGCCAACAGTGGTGAGTTTTGTGATAAATCCTTCTGCTTGCGCTGCTTTAACCAGCGCACAACACATTTTAATCACAGCAAGGTCAATCCAGCGTTTCCTCATGTTAAAGGTCCCATAGGGGGTTAAAGTAAGACTTTCATGTCTTTTACATTATTATAAAGGAGATCTCGGTTCTATATTTATACTGCGAGAGCATCAAAGCTTCAGTCCACAGAGAAATGCTCACAGCCTTCATTCAGAAGCTGAGCCTTTAAACGTGCCGCCAGGACTTCTGTATCTTTGTGATGTCACAACAAAGCAGCCACTGATCTCAGCCATACCCTGAGCAACGAGACCCAACCTGGCAGGATTTGGTTCATCTTGAATCTAATGTATTTTTATTTGATCACTTGTTGTTGAAGAGAAACCTGACAGAGGAGATGGTTTTGGTACATATGTATATATATATAAATATATATACAGTATATATATATATTCTTATGGATATCAAAACTTCAAATGTACACATTAAAGGGATAGTTCAACATTTTGGCAAACTGGCCTATTGCCATAATCCCTATAGTTTTAGGAGTAGGTTCATTACCTTTATTTGTTGGTGCAAGCTATTTTTAGAACGGCAGAGCAGAGCCGCGAGCTGCTCAGAGCTACGCTACGGAGGCTCATGGGATTTCTTGGTTTCCCTCATCAAACTCATCAAATACACAATCCAACAACTCCAAAACGCTCTGGTGGACAAGTTGTGACCTGCACATTCACCACGAGTTTGATGAGGGAAACCAAGAAATCCCAAGAGCCTCCTTAGCGTAGCAGCTCGCGGCTCTGCTCCACCGTTCTAAAAATAGCTTGCACCGGCAATTAAAGGTAACAAACCTACTCCTGAAACTATAGGGATTATGGCAATGGGCCAATTTGCCAAAATGTCGAACAATCCCTTTAAGGAACCTTTAACTTGGTTAGTTGTTGTTTGAAAACATGTCACTGCTGTGGATCTGACATTAAAAAAGGACAGCAGCTTCTATAGGTGGAGCTTCGAAGCAAACAGAAATGACAGCATGGATTTTTTTAAAAACTTAAACTCAACCAAGGTTCAAAGAAATTAAAGATATATATTGATTTTAACAATAAAGAGAAGAAGGTTGCAGCATCCAGGCCTATAGTTGGGCTGCACACTGATACAGGAAGATAAAACCTTTGGCCTGTCCTAATCACCTGTCAGCTCTGTCGGTAGCCCCCGGCCCTCTAACTGAGGGGGAGTGTCTGATGTCCCATAATGCCCTGCCTCTCTGGTGTCTGCGAAGATAATGAGACAATACTGTACTGAAGCTATGACACCACGCTGGGTGGGGAAGGTTGGTTGGGGTGCAGTAAGGACCGATAATGAGGGGACAAACTCTTGCAGGCATGGGGGGGTGGACGGCGGTTTGGAGGCGACCGCAGCGGGAGGTTCGACGTGAGCCGGGGAGGGAGAGGAGGAGGAAGAAGAGGAGACGGGGGTTGAGAAAGAGGAGGAACAAAGAGCAAAGGCGACAAAATGCTGCGCACAAGTAAAAGAAGAAACACAGCTCACAACAGATTAATGAAGACACTGAGCAGCTGGACATCCAGTACACACACACCACACACATACATACATACGCCTCTGTGTGGATGTGTGTGAGTAAACTTATGTGTGACGGGAGCGAGGAGAAAGTGAAAACTCCACCTCGCTAACAACTCTATAGTCTCATCTGCTCATTTATTTGCAGGGAGTAAACCCAGCTCATTAAGTGGGAGGAAAAACATTGACATAAACACTCTTCAGGCTCTTCACCCTCCTCCTGTAATGACATGACTATTATGATGGTAAGGGGGTGTTAATTTAGCCCAAGACAAACAAAGCTTCTCTAACTACCCCCCTCTCTGTGTTATATTAATATAGCTGTGAATACTCTCCCTCAGGAGTCACCGTCTGAGCTCTGCTTTTCCCCCTTGCCTGCACCGAATCTCCCACACGCCGCTTTCATTTGTGCTTCTGTAACTTTCCCTATTTTTCTTTTTTTCCCCCCCTTTTTTTTAGTAGCTTTCTTCCCTTTTTACTCAAATCCTCATTTCCCATCCCATCCATTCTTTAAAGTGTCTTTTAACCCTTCTGTCGTCCTCCTGGGTCAAACTGACCCAATCTGTTTCGAATGGCCCTTCTTTCCTCCCTTCCTTCTGTCTCTCCATCCCTCCTTTCTCCACTCCTTTCCTTTCTTTGTTCCTCCCTTCCTCCATCCTTCTTTCCCTCCTTTCTCCCTTCTTCCCACTATCATTTCCCTTCCTTCCTTGACCCAATCTGTTCGTTCGTTCTTTCTTTCTTTCTTTCTTTCTTTCTTTCTTTCTTTCTTTCTTTCTTTCTTTCTTTCTTTCTTTCTTTCTTTCTTTCTTTCTTTCTTTCTTTCCTTCCTTCCTCCCTCCCTTCCCTCCATCCTTCCTTCTTCCTTCCTTCCTCGACCCAATCTGTTCCCTTTGCCCATCCTTCTTTCCTTCCTTTCTCCCTTCCTTCTTCCCACCATCCTTTTCACTTCCTTCCTTCCTTCCTTCCTCCTTTCTTCCCCTTCCTTCTTCTTCCTTCCCTAATACAATCTATTCCCTTCCTCCATCTTTCTTTCTTTCTTTCTTTCTTCGTTCCTTCCTTTCACCCTTCCTACTTCCCACCATCCGTTTCATTTCCTTCCTCCTTTCTTTCCCTTCATTCTTCTTCCTTCCCTGATACAATCTATTCCCTTCCTCCATCTTTCTTTCTTTCCTTCCTTTCTTTTCTTTTTCTTTTTCTTTCTTCCTTCTTTCTTTCTTTCTTTCTTTCTTTCTTTCTTTCTTTCTTTCTTTCTTTCTTTCTTTCTTTCTTTCTTTCTTTCTTTCTTTCTTTCTTTCTTTCCTTCCTTCCTTCCTTGACCCAGGAGGACAACATGGGGGTTTTAAAATGTCTTCCTCTCTGTTTTGTCTTCCAGGTAAGAAAGATACATATACTTCTTTCTCTTTTTGATCACAATCCCATACACAGATAGAGTTTATTATTATTATTATTATTATTATTATTATTACTGTCAGTTTTGAGACGGTGTATTGGGAGATGTATGTGTGCAGCAATAAACACACACACACACAAAGGCGCGCAGGGCAGCAGAGTTACATTAATTCCCCGGGCCTCGGGGGAGAGTAGTGTATTGATTGGGCCTTGGTGCGGTTTGTCACAGGTGATCACAGTGATTGGGCCACTGCTCAAGCGTGTTATCCAGCTCTGCCCTGGAGGAGAGCACCGTGAGGACTTAAACAGCACAAAGTGAGTGGCACTAATGGAGAACACCACTCTTATTATATGAGTCACTTGTCCGCGCTGTCAAGTGGAACGAGGAAATGACTGACACGCAAAGAGAGAGAGAGAGAGAGAGAGAGAGAGAGGCAGCAGCATATCGGCTGAACGTCTCCGGCCTCCTCCTCCTGCATTGGTGGACAGGACACTGAGCGGTTGTGTCAGCTCGGGACACGTAACAGGTGAAATCTGTGTCTCTCGGTGCGCGACCTTGGCCTGGAGTCACGGTGAAAGTCACAGCAGTGAGAGAGAAAAAGCTGCTTTCCCTCAGTGCTCAATCGTGCGACGCTGTTCCCGCCTTCCCGACATTCCTCTCCTCTGGTCCCAGGACCTGCAGGTGTGAATCCTGCAGGACTCACATCCGGAACATCCTGAAGCAGCGGCAGCACTCACACAATAAATCCATCCCATGTCCATTCTCACCTCTCTCAACCCTTGTCCTTGTTCACGCATCACCCTGCAAGACCCCGGCAGCTTCAGTCCATCAACAAAACCATAATAAACCGTACTCTACTCCTCCATGTTTCCATTCATCTACCTCAAATCCTTTGCACATTATTTTTACTTCATAGGAAAGCAAAAACATATCATTATCCTGATTTGGTTCGGTTGATTCAACTAACACTCAGCTGACCTGGCTGCAGCTGCACTGTGTGGGCTTGTGTGCAGGAATACAGTGGTGGAAAAAAAAAGTAATGCCAAAGAAAATTCAGATTTGACAAGAAGACAAACTGCTAAAAACATTTTACATGAAGCAGATAATAGTGTCTATGCTAATTCTATAATAGGGCAGCCATTGAATTTGTTATTCAGAATGGTATCACAACATGTTTAGTAGTCTATCCATTAAATCCAGATCACAGCTTCAGCATCTGGTTTAAGAAAAAAGAAAAAGAGCTGGGAAATTGATTGACATGTTTCCTTCCATCTTTTCTTCAGGAGATGTTTGTGGAAGCTGTAGCTGGGAAAATTACCAGTGACCCACATTTCATCTTTTACAAAGAGGGGGAGCTGATCAATTCGGGCAGGGGTTAGCCTACAAATTACTGAATTGAACATAAGTATAAATAAGTTTTCATTAGTGCCTCTATGAATTAAACTACTAAACAATGAGAGAGGAGGTGAGAATGCATGCGTAGGTGGGTGTGTTGGGGTGATAAGGGGAGCTGATTATTATTAGCTATATATATTTCTAATGCAGGAAATCTCTGTTTTTTTTATATGTTTATGTTATGGTATGTGTTTGTTGATTGTCATCTCTTGATTGCCCAAGACGAATCTAATCAAATCTAAGGTAAACAGTTTTTTTCTAATGTCTGATGTTCATCTTCCTCCTCACATTTGGAAACTGGAAAACAGCCTTTTTCTTCTGAAAAATCTCCATTAAATCCAATTTTCACTCATTTCTTGCTGATTGAAACACAACGAGAGCAGGAATAATAATAATACTGTATAACATCGTAGCTGCAGCTGTACCGGAGGTGGTTGAGTATATTTACACGCATTTCTTTAAAGAAGAGGAAGAAGAGGAGTCTCTCTCCTCTGGATTAATACCTAAAAATAACTGGAGATGCTCATCAGTTGCGAGAATAGGATGAGACTGCAGATTCTTTGCCCAGTGGTCACAATTAACGCTGAACCCTCAGTATTGCCAAGCAGCCTCTAGAGATCTATTAGAATTACCATAAGCAAATTGGTCAACAACTAGACACATCCCACATGTGGGGGGAGAGAGGGGGGGATGGGGGGGGTAAGTAGGAGTATGACCCCTCTACCTGGTCTCCCTGCTGACTGACACTGTTCCCTGTCGACCTTTGGCACAGTCAGCTGATCGAACACGCCACCTCGGAGCTGGAGTAAGCAGCATTGTATATATAGGAACCAGAGAGAGAGAGAAAAAGAGAGAGGGAGGACGAAACAAAACAAACAAACAAGAAAAAAAAAAAACTCTGCCTTCTGCATGCCATCAAACATTCATAACCTGACCTGGCATAAGAGCGGAAACTAACTCTTAAAAAGCCATGAAACTGCACTGCACTAGAGGGCAGGGTACACGTTAATGTAAGTTGGGGTGGAAAAAGCGTATAACAGCTTTAAAATATTAACCTCTTTATAACAGTTTGATGGCTTAATCGCCAATCAATAGCATTGTGCAGCGGCAGTGGCTGGGTGGGAACAGGATGGTGGTGATGAAAAATGCATGAGGCCGGGGCTGAGGCGGGGGGCCAGAAAATTAAACCCTGCCCGCCACATTTGCTGAGTTGCAGCGGTGGAGCCGGGATAAGTTTGAGTCGGGAGATTTGTGTGGGTGTGTACCGGTATATGTGTGTGTGTGTGTGTATGTGCATGCAGGGGTGTGGTTTGTTTCCCTGTGGTGTGTTTTGCACCTGAGTGAAACAAATAAAAACACTCTGGCGATGGAAAACGTGACAAACAAACAAACGCACACACACACACACACATAAACACACACATAAACACACACTAGTCGTCTGCAGAACGCTATTGTTTTTCCGCCCGCAAAGCTGAGAAGAAAGACAGCTTTGACTTAACTGTTTCATTTCATTCATCCATCCCATAAACACAGAAACACACTCAGCCGTCGCCGAGGAAGAGGGGGAGGCTCAGGCTGATATAACTAGGATGAGGAGACGCTCGCTCGCTCGCTGTGGCTCCTCTGCTCCTCTGCTGCGAGCTGAAACTTGGTCACAGCGCTGTCGGACTCCTGCTGGCGAACAAATGTTAACTGTGACCCTAAAAAAAATCCGCTCTATTTTTAGTGTACCCTTAATTCCTATCTAGTTAAGGACCAGAAGGCCTCAGCTTCCCCCCTGGGTCATGAAACATTAACGACCCCCTTCTGTACAAATTAAACCGACAAAATCATATTTACACTCAGAAACAGATTGCTCTTCATGTGTGATGTCTTATTTTTTTTAATGTGGAAAATCGGGAAGATTTGTAGAATGAAAGAAGGACCTCGATCCTTTCGTCATCTAAACTAAACTCAGTTCAGACTCATTAAATAACACCCGCCCACCTACAGTATCTCCTGGTATGTTATGCTTCACACCATGAGGGCATACCTTTAATGAAAGTCATTATCTGTTATTAAAATAATATGACTCCCTTTTTAAAAGTGACCCTAGAGACAATCTGACCCATTACTCGCTGTCTGCAGTATAGGACTGAGACGATATGCTTTTCTCCCGATCCGATTCTTCTACAATTTTTTGGATGCCGATTCGATTTAAATTGTGATTCTACAATATTACAGATTTTCAGTCTGCATTTTTAACACCAGTGAAACAGTTGAATGATTGTGATTGTCTACAGACTATCACATGTAAGTCAGTTTTAAAGATTTATTCACCAGGAATATATATGCTTACTCTCTTTGTGAACTTAAAGGGATAGGTCACCCAAAATTCAAATTTCTCTCATTTTCTACTCACCCTCATGTCGACTAAGGGTTGGGAGAAGTTTAAGAGCCATCCATGCCTTTTTGGAGTTACAGCGGGGCTCTGCGCAGCACTGCATTGCTATATGACGGTGGCGAACGGGGCTCACTTTTCTTTGTCCAAAAAGACACACCAAAAAAAATCCAAATACCTCCATAGTGCTCGTCTGTAATGTCCCTCTTGTATTGAAGCCCCAACATGAGAAATTGTTCCGAAAAAAATTTAACGAGTCTATATTTTAAGCTTGTTTGTAGCGGAAGCTCCCAGTGTTTCAGTTCAGTGTCAGTGCAAATCGCGCGACACCCAGTTCACGGCTCTGCCGAAACAATTTCTCATGTCGGGGCTTCAATACAAGAGGGACATTACAGACGAGCAGTATGGAGGTATTTGGATTTTTTTGGTGTGTCTTTTTGGACGAAGAAAAGTGAGCCCCGTTTGCTACCGTCATATGGCAGTGCAGTGCTGCACGGAGCCCCGCTGTAACTCCAAAAAGACACGGATGACTCTGAAACCTCTCCCAACCCTCAGTCGACATGAGGGTGTAGAAAATGAGTGAAATTTGAATTTTGGGTGAACTATCCCTTTAAACCCTTTTCAAAACCTGGACCCTCTAAAATCGATTTAAAAAACGCCAAAATATCAAAATGTCAAAAATATTGCGATACTTACGTGAATCGTTTTTTTCTCCCACTCCTAGTCTGCAGTGGTGGTCGGTCTAGCCGCTCATCATCACCCAGGAGATGTCCCACTGTGATCCACCTTGTTCCTATATAAGCTGCAGTGCAGAGGTAGGTAGGGTCCTGCCAGGTTGAGCCGGTACACCCACGTGCTTCTCGCCTCTCTGTCGGGCGCCGTGCCCCACTACGAGGCTGTGATCTCACCTGTCAGAGTGAATTTAGCGGCAGGTGAGCTCAGCCGGTGGCTACCTGCAGACTACAGCCTTGTTTTACGCTCCAGTTGGCTGTCTCCTGCTGAACATGATGCAGGAGGAGGAGGTGAAAAAAAAAATGGACAATGACCCCAGCTACCCCGCCACTTCCCCCTCCAAGTCAATGCAAGAAGAGGAGGAGGAGGAGGAGGGTCAGGGTTAGAGAGAGGTTGAAGAGAAACAGAAGGAGAAAGCAGGAGGAGGCCGTGTGTATATGTAACATATTAGCAAGGCCTTCCCGGAAGAGTTTTTATAAACTGGCGGCGCAGCGGGTGGCGAGTTGCAATCTGACAGTGATGTAATTGTCCCTGCTGGTAATGTGTCTGACATGAAGCATGTGAAATCTCTCAAAATTAATTCCCCATCATCAACACTTGGAGAGAAGGACAGTACTATTCAGGGGGAGGAGCTGTCGAAGCTTCTGTGGCCTTGAACGCACCGTCAGCCAAGCCTGCATGTCTCCTTTCATCCCCGCCTGAAAGTATAAACTGGGCCCCGGGCCTCGACACAAAAAATAGCCTCGCCCATTGATCAGAACGCATCCCGGCAAACGGGCATAACCGAAATAGCGTGGGCCATTGATCGCGAACGGAACACTGATCAATCTTTATTAGTTCTGAGCAAAAAGGCTGAAACAACAACAACAACGAGAGGAGGAGGAGGAGGAGGAGGAGGAGGAGGAGGAGGAGGAGCATCACAGCTTTATATTGAAGAGGTTTCCTGAAAGTCTGCTCTCTCATACACACACACACTCACTGCTCAGACAGAGGGCCGGAGTAACCTCTTCACACACACACACACACATACAATGAGCCAAGCAAGAGGAGCATAGTCAGACAAGCAGACAGGAGCGTGCAGGGAAGTGTTACAGTCAGCAGGAACCGGCTGTGTTGAACAGCAGCACCTGGCTTAAAGGATAACGCTCCCCCTGATCCCCCGTATATACAAGGCCCGGCCAGCTGAATACACCATCTCATAACCACGGAGAGGGGGCGGGGGGGTTACCTACTGCAACAGCAGAGCTGGCATCATTGCTCTGAAAGTGGAATTGCATCAAAAAGAGAGAAAAAAAAGGAGGAAATGCATCAATACTTTCCATGATATGAGCTACACTCACTGAGGGACTAGGGACCCATCTGCATCTGATTACAAGCTGTAAATCTGGCTCACCCTTTTTTTTTTTTTTTTTTAGTGTCCACACATACAGCTCAGCATGTTTATTGATCGGAGTGGACATCGTGATACCTTGTGCAAAGACCCATAAAAAAAAAAATGCCAGCACTACTTTTAGCTGCAAATGTGCGAGAAGTTGCAATAAGAACTTGTTCCTACACCTAAAAAAAACCCAAGGCTACAAGGAGAAGATAATTACTGGGGTAAAAAAAAAAATCCCTGATTTATTTGTCAAGTGCCTGCTGAGATAGAGAGAATTGAAAAAAAATCATGTCTCCCTCATTATACATAAGGGGAAACAATTATCTAAAAAAGCTGAAAACAGAAAACAAAGCAGTCTGGGACACCCTGAGGGTGAAGAGAAGTGACAAAGAGGCGGAGAGAGACAAGAAGAGGGAGGAGGGTTGCTACATTTAGTCTGCTTCCTGTCTAATGTATGGGAAGTTTTGGCTGCACGAGAGTGAGAGCGAGAGCGAGAGGTAGAGAAGGAGGAGAAGGAGAGACGGAGAGAGAGAGAGAAAGCGAGAGAGGGGGAGTTAACGGGGTAAACAGAAAACGTCTTTGATCCTGGCAGACAGATGTTGAAGAGAAGCTGTCTTTTCTGTGTAAAGGCCCACCTGAGCTGGCAGGTAGCCGTGCCCAGATGGCTCTTTGTTCCAAACCCAGCGCTAATGAGCAGATAGAGAGACGGAAAAAGGGAGGGGAGGGACTCTGGCAGGGGCAAACGAGGAGGGGCGAGAGATTTGAGGGTGGCATGATGGGGGTGTTTTTCGGCTGGCACGCATGCGGGGAAGTGTTAGTACTGATGTAGCGATTACATCTCATTTACAAGCCTCCAGTGTCCCGTCTGGACAGCAGGAAACAAACACCTGTGACTTGGAGATGATGTCATTGATAGCCAATCGCTCGGATGCGATGCGCGGCGGTGCTCGGCAGGTTTTGCATATTCATTACACAATCCCATGCATCAATAGATCAATGCTTTCATATGCATACAAACCACAGTGGTGTGCGATACATCAGTCACCCTGCAGAATAATCAAATACCACAATCCTCCCCTGGGTCAGAGAATACGGTGGATGTGGGGCAAGACAATGACACACATGTGCTTTGATGTATGTGCATGTGTGTGTGTGTGTGTGTGTGAGGGGGTTGAAGATACGTGCAGGTAGAAAATCTAACTAGGGATGTATGCAGCAAAACCGCAAATATAAATACACAGAAGTTGATTTATTCTGAATGTTTTAGCTGGCTGATTTAACTCCTCACTTGAATTCAGTTAAAAAGATCCGTCAGCGACCTTCAACCACCACTCTCACCGATGATAACAACCCAATTTAAAAGTTTGAACATCTAATTCTTATGTGAACAGTCAATATCTGAAAGAGCAAATTCCTCATGAATAAACAGTAACACAAAAGCAAAAACCTGAGGCTACTGTATCTAACTTGGCTTATCAACCAAGTTGAGTCACAAACTAATAAACATGACCCCAGGTCACTAGTTGGCTTTAAAAGTCCCTCATATCAACTCGCAACTACCACCTCTCACTGGAAACATTTTCCAAACTAACTGAAGTTAGAGAAAGTCATTAGTTTGAGATACTGGCTGCTTTGTGAGAATAAATTGACTTGTGTTGTTGCGATGTTGCAAAAAAAAAAAGGTCTTGATCTAATTGACTTTCCTGGGTTAACAAACAAGTTACAGGTTGTAATCTTATTTAGCCTCCAAATGTGGTTTCTTGTCAGGAGCAAGTAATGAAAATTGTTGCTTGGCAAGTGCTTGAGCGAATCAACAAGTCACAATACAAAGTCACCTCTTAAAGGGATAGTTCAACGTTTTAGCAAATTGGCCCATTGCCATAATCCCTATAGTTTTATGAGTAGGTTACCTTTAATTGTCGGTGCAAGATATTTTTAGAACGGTGGAGCAGAGCCGCAAGCTGCTCAGAGTTACGCTACGGAGGCTAATGGGATTTCTTGGTTTTCCTCATCAAACTCATCAAATACACAATCCAACAACTCCAAAACGCTCTAGTGGACAAGTTGTGACCTGCACATTCACCGCACTATGAGATAATAACAGAACATTACGACACAGAGTCGTTTACAAGATAAATTCATGCAAAACCGCTGATGCGCTTGCCGTCGGGGGCAGTTTTCCGGCAAGCAGTCTCAGATAATAAAGAAACGTTACAAGACAGAGTTGTTTTTGAGTTTGCACTGACAATTAAAGGTGACAAACCAACTCCTAAAACTATAGGGATTAGCCTATGGCAATGGGCCAATTTGCCAAAATGCAGTTAGCCAAGTCGCTATCAGAAAATGACAACATGCGTTGGGGCTATGCGGTTAGCATGCTAACTTAAGTAGAAGAAAAGACGTGTTGGATGCACTGTTTCCTTTAGATTGATGAGCAAAGAGATGCTGGAAATTAGCCATGTGGCATTAGCAAAACTTACTAAAGGCTCTGTTAGGAATAGTAGTTAGAGAATCTCCTGTAGGTCTGTGCACAGCCTGGAGATGAAACAATATCTGATCCTGTCATCAAAGACTTAGCGCAGTGCAACACTATTGCTCACCAATTATGACCCTCACCAAAGCACACAGTTCGTCATGCTTCATCTATGTATATGCTCAGATGCACATGAAACATGCACCAACACAAAACTGAATGAGTTTTCCCTGAGTGAGTATGAAAGAGAATGACAAAGAGTCTCGGATTTAATGGCAATGATAAGAAAAAAAAAATCCTGCATGAGATCTGTTGACATCAAAATTTCTCTTTCAAGAGGAACGTGGATGAAGCAGTAGCACAATTACGTTACACAAACCAACAGAGTCAACATTTACAATATGAATGTGAGTCGAAAAGGGCATCACTATTATTAAGATATTAATAATAACACACCATTCCTCAACAAAGAACTAAAAACTATAAATTAGAGCATTTACACTTTTTTTTCCCGTCTCTCTCCTTAAAACGTCCGTGACTCTGTGTTTAAAATAATTTACATTTTTTTGTAGTTCGGTCCAAGCAGATGGAGCTTCCCACGCAAAAGTCCTTTTTACCGAGCTCCGTATGTACCCTTGGTAAATTCAAGAGCAGAGAGCCATGAGCGCACAGGCTGCAGTGTGACATTGGTGGCATAAGTAAATATGAGGACAGATGTAATGGAGGCTCCTAAATGATGGCCCTTATAAATGAGGGAGTACAAGCAGATTTATAGACATAGGCCTGAAATGTAATAATCAGTCAACAAAACAAATGAGGATCAAACCGAGCTGAATGTGAACCCATTAGGTACCGTATGATGTCTCATTCTTATGCTCTGTGATATTACGCTAACACTTCATCATCTACGATGGGACCAGTTGGCTTCGAGCTGGAGACATCATGATAGAAACGAGGTGTCGGTATTCCCTGCTGTGAAAAGGTACGAAGCCCCTGCTGATCCCGAACAGGTTCCTCAGTTGTTTTCATGCTACTCCTACTACCTACATTTGTTCCTGACAGACAACCGCCATCGTTCACATGGTCCCTTGAGGTCTCTGCCACGTAAACCTAAACATATGTTGTTTAAGGTCTTTGTGAATGTGTCAAAGCACATCGTCATGTCATGTGGGTTTGTCGCGTTTGATGTTGCCTTAAAGGCGACAGTATACTGCGGGAGAAGCGATCGTCAGATGGTGGAACAGCTTCGGAAAAACACTCCCACACCTTACTGACGTGGAGTTGGTGTTGGGGCCGGTCTGCGCCCAACAACTTCTAAATAAAGGTGATTGGCCATTTGGGAGAGAGATGAGCCACAGTTTAAACTTCTCTAACTCTTTTTTTTGTTAATTATAAAACAATTTCTGTCATTCTGTATGTATACAACAGAGTGGATAAACATTATGAGTGACATCGAAGCCAAAACCACTTAAAAGTAACTAAAACTTTTGCCTTTACATCTGGCCAGATGGCACGGTGTATAACCTGGTTTGCTTCAAGAAAACTGCACCACCTTCAATCATTAAAGGCAACTAATTTTACCTTTGACAGCATCAAAACTGTAGCTGCTCCACCTTGGCTCCAGAAAACGTCCTAATGTCGGCCGATATGTAAAACACAGCTGTGAACCTGTGATCCCGATGGACGACAACCCCTGGAGCTTCCTATCCCTTTACCTACCGTCAGTGTTAGGTATCAACATATTCCTCCCTGCTGCTCGCTAAAAGCTCTGCATGGTCAGGAAATCCTCCAGAGACAACTGACTATTTCTTATTTTGAGCTGATTTGGCAGACAGACGTTGTGTTGTCGTGGTGGTTATTGCAAATGCTAAGGCCCTTGTGGTTTCATCTTAAACATAACTGCATTGGTAGATGTCCATCAAGCAGTCAAAGTGAAGGAAGAACTGTTGAGTCACGCCGTATCAAACTACGTCGCTTCAGCACAATCTGACTCCAACTGACTTTTTTTGGCTGCTTGAAATGTTTTTCAGAGGCATTGAGTTGTTGATAGTGTATTAAGGCGCATGGAGAATGAGTGTCGACAGAGAGACAGACAGAGCGTCAGACAGCGAGACTCCTAATCAATAGCTCCTTAATGGTCATCTTTATAGCTGGACAGTTGTCCTAGCAGCAGCAGCAGCAGCAGCAGCAGCAGCCTGGCGCTTTCTGCTCTCCTCCCTTGCACTTGGGATGTGGTTGGTAGCCAGCCTGCCTTCGCTGAAGGACGTCCGAAGAGTTTCAAAGGCGATAACAAATCAAACTGTTCCCTGAATCTAATATCAAACAGGCCTGGTGTCAGCATTTATTAGAGAAATCAGATTCTCCCCCTCCTCCATCCCCTCGTCTCCCCCCCTTCACTCTCCCACTTGCAGTATTCCAACACACAGCGGCCCTTTGAAGTCGAAAGAATGCAGGATCGCAAATTACCCAGGAGACGTAGCTGATAGTCTTTGAAGCCCTCCTTTGATAGTGTTGTTTTCTCTGCTCCCCCTGCATCTCTCTCCCTCTATCTCTCACTTGCCTCTCCCTTCTTTCCACACACAATGAGGCTTGCAAACATTAATCTGCACAATGGTGAGATTACACACTCATACTATAATACTTGCGCTGCTCAGTCAGAGCACTAAGCATGACCTGCAGAAATGGACAGGCACGCTCAAAGCAGCATTTTAAAGGAGGACTCAAGAGGAAACAGGGATCACAATCCCCTCCAAAATCTCGATGTTTTGGATTTATTTATTTCATTTTACAAAAAAAGTGGTGGACCACTCCCCTGTAGGTTTTGGTATTTTTTGTTTAAACTGGGAAAAAAAAAGAAGAAGAGAGAAGCCTCTGGTTTTGATCCACCTGCCAGAATAGAGGATCCCAGCACTGCTGTAACGAACACTCAAGGCCTGTGGTATCGTTAGCTCCCTCTATCCCTTAAGAATGACAGACGGAGAGTCCATGGGCATGATGTAAATTTCCCGTAGCCACACTCTATTTACAGCTTCCTTCAGCATCCTCAGCGCATATGTAAGTCGTCACGGAGCATTTCTGTTTACTCTGGTCTCTTCCCGGTACATCATAAGGGAATAAATGTAAAGGCACTCAGAAGTTATTTCTCTGTAGCCTGACAGCTAATGCAAGGACGTATCTGCTTAGGAAAACTGACAACAAGCTCCCACTTGTTAAATAGCTGTTATTTGGTTTAAGGCTGACAGAAGGAAAGGATTTTTTTTTCTCCAAAGACAAGGACGAAAACATTATGTAAAAGCTGAAAACTGAGGAGAAGATTTGTCATATATGCCTTTAAGATGTACCGACTGTTATCTCTGGGAGATCCAGAAGTTGTACAGAGATGCTGTTGAGTACTTTGCTGCACTCGTGTTGGATCAAACATGCAGCAAGAAAAAGTATGTGAAACCTTTGGAGTTGCTCTGGACTGATTGGACATAAAATGTGACCGGATCTTTATCTAAGCCACAAATGTGGATAAAGTGTCCCTAAGCTTATATTACAGAACATATTCATTGAACGCACCCATTAAACACTGACAGTGCTATAGAGGAAAAAGTCGGTGAACCCTGTAGATTTAATATCTGGTCAGGTCTCCTTTGGCAGCAATAAGCTCAAACAAGCACAAAGAGGAACTTCTGGACCATTGGTCCTGATAAAGCTGCTTCAGTCCAGGCTGATTCTCAGGATGTGTGGTGTGTGAACGTCTCTCCGGGTCATCCCACAGCAACTGGATCTTCTTTTAGTTTGAAGTCATTCTGTAGTGGATTTACTTTGATGTTGAGGGTCATTGTCCTGCTGCTCCACTCAGCTTCTACTGGGCTTGAGAAGGTGAACAACCACCCTGACACGAACCTGTAAGACAGACCTTGAGAAACTTTGATGGTGATGAGCTGATGAGCTCCTGAGCAAAATCCCCCAAATCATGGTGCTGCTCTCCCTTCTCAATGCTTCACCACCAGGATGATGAGTTTGTGTTGGTATGCAGTTCCCTTTCTTCACCATCCTGTATGTTCTTCCTAAAGACTTCAACATTTGTTTCATCCGCCTTCAAAACGCCTTCCCAGAGGTGATGTCATGCGTCAAGGTGCTCTTTGACATACGTCAGCGGTGCAGTGTTTGTGCAGACAGCAGCAGCTTCCTCCTTGGGTCCAATCCCACTTCTCACTCCTACTGTACCCTTTAAAGGGATAGTTCAACATTTTGGCAAATTGGCCCATTGCCATAATAATAATAATCCCTATAGTTTTGTCAGTGCAAGCTATTTTTAGAACAGCGGAGCAGGGCCGCGAGCTGCTCAGAGCTACGTTACGGAGACTAATGGGATTTCTTGGTTTCCCTCATCTAAGTCATCAAATACACAATCCAACAACTCCAAAACGCTCTGGTGGACAAGTTGTGACCTGCACATTCACCACGCTATGAGATAATAACAGAATGTTACCAGACAGAGTTGGTTTTGAGGCAAATGCAGAGACTGCTTGCTGAAAAACTGCTCCATACGGGAACCTGCATCAGCGGTTTTGCATGAACAACTCAGTTTCCACAACTACCCCTTGCAACAGAGTGGCACGATATAAGGGTACAGATTTTCCCCTACTAAATAAGATACCACATATATATAATAGTACCACATCATATGCACCATAATGTGCATCATAATGTAATAAAAATTACCTTCAACCTTGTAGACGAGCAATGAAAAAAGTTCAACTAATTCTTTGCTGCTGGACTAAAGTTCAGTTTCAAACATCATCTGCTGCATCAGAAATGAAAATGTATGAAAAACGAAGAACTGTCACACAAATCAGGGATAACGATATAAAGTTAGCATAGGCTACTGATGATTTTGATGCAACATAAAATGGTTGCTGTACCAATAAAATCCTTACTAAAGGCAAAAATACTAACATGTATTTGTTTCATTGGTTGCTTGTGAAGCCGTCCAGCTCTTTATTCTGTGAAATTTCAGAAAAATATTCATTTGAAGGGATATGTTACCCTCCCCCTCGGTCCTACGCGTTCAGCCAAAGGATACAAATGGACGGACTAAACAGAGGGTTATAGGACTAAGAGATAGAAACAGGACTGGGCCTTAGTTAGTAGGACACTATACGCAGGCCTACATGATGATTTGTGTATAGTCTACACATGAACAAAGACGTTAAGCTGCTCCAGAGATTCCTTTAAGCTTTCAGCTGCTACTCTGAGGTTCTTTGTTACATTACCGATCATTCTGCATTGTGCTTTATAGGAGTCATCCCACTTCTACGAAAAACTAAATCAACTCCATTTACAGACAGACTGTGTGGACTGATGAAGATCTAAACTCTTTGAGATGACTTTGTAACGCGCTCCAGCTTTATGCAAAACAGTTCTTGATCGAAGGTCTTCTGAGATCAGTTTTTACATCAGCAGATGTTTCTCAAAATGTTCAGGACAGCAACGCCAAAGCAAATCCACATCAACAGATGTTTTATCCATCAACAAACGTATTGCACAAAGCAGTCAACAGCACATCTATAGCACATAATCAAACCGCCCACAGGTCGCTGCATGGCTTCATGTGCAAAGCAGGCCATTATTTCTTCTTATGTTACGGGGCAGATTGGCTCCCTTGAGAAACAGTGGGATTACGTCGACGTCCATCAGTGACATGCTGTAATCCAGTCAATACCTCCAAGGACACTTTGACCATCTATGTTCTAATCTCTGGCTTTTCAGTGGGCACTTCACTGACTGGACTGTCATGACTCACTATAACACACAACAGTGACTCATTATGCAAATGAGCACCGGGGCTGAGGAGGACACTTTTTTTTTTTTTTTTTTTTGAAGAAGAAATGTCAAGATTTCTTTCGAAGTTTCTTTTCCTTTTCATGTCACAAAGATCTAAAAGTTTGGTAAATTGTTTCTGAGCGCGTATTAAAACCAATACCGCACCGCTCCTGTTCTTTTTTACTTTTTAACCACCGGGGAATTCAGTGCATCATCTCCATAATCCAAGTGCAGATCATTTCCTAAGAGATGATGTAACCATTCTGAATTCAAGTGTAATGACAGTCCATTGTAGAGGGGGTTTTAAAAAATTCTTTCATAAATTCTTAAATGGCCTCCGCTTCATCAAAGACACGCTCCTTCCAGAGCTCTTTGGTGTGTTCGAGTGTGACAGGTTTGACAAACTCTTGCTTGGCTTTTTGAGTGATGCTGGAGAACATGATTGCCTTTCTGTGAGCATGACATACACTTGAGGGGCAATATGTCGTATGGGTGCTGATGACGGCAACGGCACAGATGCACGAAAATATACGCAAGTGTGCGCCCACTCAAGTGTCGCACGCTGGTTTTGAAAACGCGTGTGCACAAATACCCCCCTCCTCCTCCTCCCTGGTGGTGTAGTAGAGCACGCGGGCTGCATTGCTCTGGTGGTTTGGGAGCCTCACGTCCACTTAGATAATTAACAGTGATCAAGGGTCGTACTGCCTGTCATAGTTGCCTCATGTTACTGCCTGTTCAAAAGGACTCAAACTCACTGGCCTGAGCTGAAAGGAAAGCTATACACAGGCTCATGTTCACATCCAATAAGCCCCAGTGTAAATGTGAGTATAGGTTTTTGAGGTGGGGGCTGGAATCTGACTTATTTAATATGAACAAGGGAAGATCAAGCGCCTTCCACCCACATCCACTGAAGGCTTTGAAAGGGACCCAAAATATAAAACACACTCGCACTGTGCCATTTATTATAGCGTTGCATTGCTTACTGAAACTCTGTTTGGTGCGATGACTTTTCTAGATTTAGATTTTTTAATTCCTCAGTCCATTTGTCCACTTTGGCATTGTTAGACAGAAAATGTGTAATTACACTATATAAATAAATATACTCAACATTAATTTCGATTCGAGCGTACTCACAGAACATGCACAGAAAACCAACCAGATATTATTAAAAAAAACAACAACTGTACCAAGACCCTCACCCACTGCTTATTACAGAGGTCTGCTCTCTCTCTCTCTGCCATAGAGGAAGTGAAAGCCGTCCACACCACAGTGGCTTTTAGCACTTCCAACTCTCCAAGGAGAAGAAAACAAACTGAAGAAAGAAAGTGTGGAAAGAATGAAAGAAAGAAAGAAAGAAACATGTTCAAGAGGGCACACTGCACTGTGTGTGTGTCAGTGTGCTGCTTCTCCTGCTGTCCTCAATGTAACATAACACAGAAACAGCTCTCCTGGCTCGTTTAGCAAACATATGGATTTAGGTTATGAGTTAGCACCAGTATAAATCAGCTCATTTGTTTCTGAGAAGTACTTGTGTTTACTGCAATACTGCACTACAGTACCCATGAGGCTTAGCTGCAGCGGAGCCGAAGTCAGTCAGAAGTCTAAATGAAAGACGTTTTGGTCGCAAGTATACCAGACTGGAATTTGACTTTCAGCTGCCAGATTTGCTTATTTATTGATTTACTGTAAGAATTTTCGGTAACACTTTAGATTAGGGAACAGATATTCACCATTAACTAGGTGCTTATTAATATGCATAGCTTACTAGCTCCTTATTAGTAATTATTATGCACGTATTAACACCTTATTCTACATAGCCTTATTCTACCTCTATTACACCATGAATTAAGATTTTTCCTGATATTAACTCCTAATTATCACTTATTCATTGTAAATTAATGCATTAATGCTATACTAATTCAGAGTGATAAAGGAAGAATTACTGTTCTTGTGCTACTGCCCCTGTACAAAGCCCCAACAACCCACTGGTTATTCATATCATTATTCAGAAACAACAATGCATTAATTTACAATGAATAAGTGATAATTAGGAGTTAATATCAGGAAAAATCTTAATTCATGGTGTAATAGATGTAGAATAAGGCTATGTAGAATAAGGTGTTATATACGTGCTTAATAATTACTAATAAGGAGCTAGTAAGCTACTTATATGCATATTAATAAGCACCTAGTTAATGGTGAATATGTGTTCCTGAATCGAATTTTCTATATAGATATAGATAGCAAAGATGTGAATGGATAAAAAAACAAATAATTATTGGAGCTGCTGATGTGATGAGGAACTGACAGGCCACGTTCATCATGGCTGAACACTGTGTGCTTTAAACCAATGGGACGCCAAGTCTCAGTGAAAGTTTTTTCTCTTTGTGTGTGTGTGTGTGTGTTTTATAGACATGACTGTTTTGTATGGAGAGGCTGTTATGCTACATGTGTGCTGAGCCATTCAATAGTGTCAGTGGACTATTTCCCACAGCACTAAAAGGATTGTTTAATATGAGCTCAACAACGTGCCTGGTGCCGTGTTGCCTGCCATTTGTCCTTTAAAGAGCAAGAGATAACTCATTATATTAAAAAGAAAAAAAAAGGAAGGGAAACAAATAAGTTATTATAAAATTATGTTGCACCCACATTGTCTATTTATGTGCTTGTGGTTTGAGAGCAACATTTTTTATAGCTGAAAGAATTAGCCAACCAATTAGTGCATTTGCAAACAATTAATTCATCCAATGAGAAAATAAGCACAAGAAGAAAAATAATTGCTGTTTGCAAACTAACCACCACATTTACCCAGAGCTCCCTCAAGGACTAAAGGATGTTGATTTCAAGAGTCACATAAAAGGTCAAATAAAAAATCTTAAATGAAAATGAAAAAAAAAAAAAGCAACAACATGTAGATTGGTTCATAGAAATCCTGTAATCATTCACACAGACTGGCAGGATGTTCATTAGCGTGTCTGTTCATCCCTGTGGTCAGTCATATGCCGTTGTAAAGGAAACAAAAGGAGGTTTAAAACAATGCCATAAGCTGTGCCGTCGTGTGTCTCTCAAGGCTTCAGCGGTGCAGTAATGCATATTGTAAGCTCACAGAAAACAGCACGGTATACACACTGGGGTGCAGCGCCTTTTCATCTCCACATTATCGGTGTGAGAAAGCTAATGAGAGCTATTGTGTGTGCCTGTAACCCCGTCAGCTCCATCCTATTGAGCCTGGCGAGCATGCAGCCAGTTCCCCCTGCTGCTGCCATGGGACTATAGTGGAAGGAAGGTGGTGTGTGTGTGTGTGTGTGTATGTGAGTGTGTGAGTGAGAATTAGTGTTGAAGTAGAGGGATGGAGGGGTTAAATTGAACACTTTGGAGAACCGGGGCATCTGGGAGAACGGATGAGGGAAGACTTCTCTCTCTGCACAGCGGTGCATGCACGGAAACAGAGGCTGGATTCTTTTTCTTTTTCCACCCCTTTCTTTCGCATTTCATCACCCTTTTTTAGCGTTGTGGGCCGAGGGAAGGAGGGGAGGGAGGGGAGGACCCCTCTGTGGGGACGAAAGGAATCTAATCTTAAGGTTGAGGGGGTGGAATTAATATACGTTAGAAATGGGAGAATAGGGGAGGAAAACAAAGAAAGTTAATTGTCTCATGACCTTGTTTGCCTTTATTCACTTTTGTGGGGAAAGTGTTTAAAGACTGACTCTGGGCGCTCACTTAATTCAAACCGCAGACCCACCTCGGCGTTACTGTGCCTTCATAATACAGCACATTCTGCTGTAAATCATATCAGAATCTGTTTTAATGGGACCACTTGTAAGCAAAGCCCAGAGCCTCTGAAAGCCAGCAGGTTGCTCCGATGGCTGAGATCTGCTGAGCCTTCAGGCCTCAGGCGAAATCAAGCAGAGATTTTAATGATAAGATATTTTATCATCTTACCAGATAAAAAAAAATGTCAGTCTGGCTCATCATCGTCTGATAGGCTGCTGCTTGTTGTCTTGTTGTTTTCTCTCTCTCTCGCTCTATAGACTCCCGTTCATCCTTCAGTTCCCACTCTGAGCTGTGGACGCCTGGTTTACCTCTGTGGTTTACACACTCAGTTTGAACTGCACAGCATCCTGAAAACAGATGAAGTTTTCTAGTATTAAAGGATTTCTTTGACGTATTTCTCAACTTTTGAGTCACTATTCATTCAGCAAAAAATGGGTACAAATAGCACGCACATCCAAGAAGTGTAAAACTGGGTATGAGATGAATGAGGAAGTTAGACATGACTTCATCTGACGAAGGGCAGGTGCCTGAAACGTTACACTCAGTAAAACTTGCAGGAGCTACTTCTGGTGTGCGGACTTCCTCTTTCATCTAAATATTCATTCAGTCCATAAAAGATTTGAAGATTTGAGTCAGTGAGATGATTATCCACTAACTGCATGGCACAATTAAAGCTCATCATCTGAAGAAATTATAACAAGTGGTTTGGAAACAGATAGTTGTTCCAGGTAAGTGAAGAAATAGGTTTATTCTTCTTTTAGTATAAAGAAAAGTGTCATTTAGAGAGTTTGGGGAGTAAAAATGTGTTTTCCCAACTATGAGATAAATAAATGAGCCAAACTCATTTAAAAAGTCTCAATAAAGAGTCTTTTTACATCAAAATCAATGTATTTTCTTGTTTCAATATATTTCATTTCAGATTTTACATCTAATTAAAGTTGTTGCTCAAATTTTCTAATCCCTTGCCAAAATTGTAAATGTTGCCAATCACGCAGCACAAACTACATGCTGGACAGATGAGCCAGTTTGTGAGTATGGACCAATCAAATGCAGATGATAATTGATGTCCAAAAGTTTGATAATTTATTCAAAATCCGGATATTTTTTGACCGTTATCTCTTAAATCTGTCTTTTACAAGAGTCCAAACTTTATAGAAACAGAGCACTGAATCACTGATGTGGCCATTTTGTGCTATATCTCACTACAAATAGAGTTGTGTAATTACTGCTGTAGTGTTGCTGTTGGTGTGTCATATAAACGATCCACATGACACCTGGAGTTCCATGCACAGACAAATCCAAAGGTATATCACACAGAATTAGTTATTAGATGTCATTTGTTAACACAACTTTGAAGACCTTCTCTGAGCCTGCACTCTCCCAACATCTGTTGCGTAATCTGATCATAAAGCAACGCACACAGTGATCTCTAATGTATTCAGTGTGGGTATGTTTCACCATTTCATCTTCTACTTTCTAAAAAGAGTCAAGTTGTGGTGCAGTTTTTTGATTTAGCAAATGAATTAACTTCAGATGGATTATTAAGAAATCGTAAGGGCTTGCAGTCCGGAGCACATTCTCATTAGGTGAATTACTTTTGCTTTAGTTTGTACGTAACTTTGTTTCTTTAATACAGACTCTCAATCTAAGACAAAGTGTGTGAGCCAAGTCTCTTAGTATTGGCAGCTGACTGCTCGTGCAGCCACAATGGGGGTTTGCATTGCACACTGGAATTTAAAAACCTTAACACCAAAGAGTGAAGAATAACTCTTTACGTTCACACACATGACACAGCCTATTAAAACTCTACGCAGCTCAGTTTGACAAGTGGAGGGAAGAGAGATATCTACATACAGTGCAGCATCCCATCTCTTGCAAGACTGCTGGACTGTGCATCCCGTTCTGCAAAAAAAAAAAACAGAGAGACGGTATCAAACCCGCTGGAGAAGATGCAGAAACAGTCATTCATATTTCATAAGCGGAGCCCGGTGCGTCCCCGCCCCCCCCCCCTCCCTCCTACCTTTAACGTTTGCTTATTAAATTTGCAGCTGTCAAAGCGTACCTCAAAGCCTTAGCGCAAACACACATGCACACACACACAAACACGTGCAATTATTCTCAAAATCCTTGGGTGTGCAACACAGGGTGCAAAAACACACACATACAAACACAGTGCCTCTGTTTCTGCCTTCCCTGCCAGAGACAAGCAACCCCCCCGTAACCCCCCCCCCCCACCCCCCCACCCGACTTTGAACTCATTACTCTGGACAAGGTTTTTAATGGAGGCTCAATCCAGGAACACCAAGGTATAGAAATGAGTGAGACCGAGACAGAGGGATAAGAAGAAAAAAAAGGGAGAAAGAAAGGTGAGAGTAAACTTTTAATTCACACCACCACACCATCACTTCACTTGACCACAGACCTGATTCTTGGGTGAAAGTGAAGAAATGAAACTTTTTAATGGGAATTAATGGGAATAAATGGGAATAAATCCGAAATTTAGTTGGCCTTAACCCTTCTGTTGTCCTTCTGGGTCAAATTGACCCAATCTGTTCCCTTCCTCCATCAATCCTTCTTTCCTGCCTTTCTCCCTTCCTTCTTTCCTCAATCCTTTTTCCCTTCCTTCTTTCCTTCCTTTCTTCCTTCTTCCTTGACCTGATCTGTTCCCTATCCCTCCATCTTTCTTTCCTTTTCCCTTCCTTCTTTCCCTTCTTCCTTCCTTCTTCTTCCTTCCTTGAACGAATCTGTTCCCTTCTTCCTTCCTTCTTCTTCCTTCCTTGAACGAATCTGTTTCCTCCCTCCATCTTTCTTTCCTTTTCCCTTCCTTCTTTCCCTTCTTCCTTCCTTCTTCTTCCTTCCTTGAACGAATCTGTTTCCTCCCTCCATCTTTCTTTCCCTTTGTCCTTCCTTCCTTCTTTCCCTTCGTCCTTCCCTCCTTTCTTCCTTGACCCACGAGGACAACAGGAAGGTTAAATATAGTTGGGGAAAATATATTGTAGCATAATCACATAATCAAACAACCAGATATAATGCAAGTACACTTGAATATCTATATGCTATTACTCAATCACATGCACACAGCTCACTGCTTACTGCAGGGTTGTTGAGGCCACGCCCACTACATGCACTGTGCATTCCTCCATCACATTAAATTACCCCCAATTTCCAGTTAATTCACATAAATTCCCAATAATTCCCATAAATTCCCATAATTCCCATGGAAAGTTTCCAATTTAGAATATTTTTTGAATATATTTAGAATAATTCCCCAGCTTAACTTTAAAATTTACTGGAAATTTCCCGCCCCTTTGCAACCCTATTCCCCACTGTGTATGTGTATGTACATGTAAATCAAACTTTGTGCTTCTGTAATGCAGCAGACACTTTTTTTGCCACCAGAGAGTCGTTGGGAGCGAGCGGCCGACGCCTGGGGTGTCATAACGGCAATATTGCAGCAGCTAAAGCGCTAAATGACAGTGAGCTCACAGACACAGTGGCAGGAGTGGCGGAGATGCTGCTGATCAATGAGCAATCAATACGACCCTGCCAGGTAATCAGAAAAGCGCGGTGATTAACAGCGACCGATCAATTGCTATTAACCCCTGCATGTACCACTTAGGACGGACAATCAGCGTCAATGTGCGTGATGAATGCCAGAAATGATCGGAGAGGGCTGTTTAACATCCTCTTGTAGATGTCAGCGAGCTGAAACCTTAGATCGGTGATTCACCACAGTGTGTGAGCAGACTGTTGGCACCACCCGACGACATGTTTTAGCTCAATAAACCAAACTTCAGCCAGTTAAACTCTCCCAGGTCTGAAAGAAATATGAAGAAGGAAAGTGGATTTGTATAAGAAACTGAAACTGAATTCATGTCTTTTCCACTTTTTTCTTCCTTCACACTCACAACACTCCCATACAGACATGTGGGCACACACCCACACACAGACACAGATACATAGGCTACACACACACACGGTCTCTCCATCACGCTCACACTTGTGGGTGTGACGCAGCTACAGTACATGCAACACGCTAACCCCGTATGTCTTCATGTGATCCTCCAGGAAAAACATGCCCTTTCTTTTTTCTTTTCTTTTCTTTTTTACAACACAAGGGGAAACCTGAGCTCTTTAGCCGCAGCTATAAGAGACAGTTAAGTGTAACGCTGAACCATCATCTCCCTTTTGGCCTTCGTCTGGTTTCGGTGCTGAAAAACCAAAAAACTCACACTGACAGCTGTTGTTAACGGGGGGAAAAGTGATGAATGAGCGGTTCAGATGCAAGCAATCTGCAAAAAGCTGACTTTCATTGCAGCTAATGAGGAATGAAAACACTTAATAAGAGCTGGTTGGTACATGGGTGCATTACCGCCTGTGCACCAGAAGAGGGAGTAACTAGTTGCTGCTGCTGCTGCTGCTGCTGCTGCTGCTGCTGCTGGTGGTGGTGGTGATGGGGAGAAAAGCTGGGGCCAAGCAGCAGCATCCACACTCAGTAAAATAGGTCAGAGAAGTCTCTCTCTCCCCCTCACACCTGGCTCTACCCGGCGCTCGCTTCCTCTTCACTTACTCTTAAATCCACTAACACAATAACACCCATTGCTTTCACTTCCCCCCTTTTCTCTTTATCCTCTTAACCCCCCACATTTACTTTCCTGTGCACTTTGGACTCACTCCCCCACACCTCCATCATGCTCCCTTCCCCTTTTCTCGCCCACACTCCCATTCCCCCCACCCCTTTCCTCTCTTTCCTCTTCTTCTGCCGGCCCCTCCCATCCTTTATTGCACGGCTCAGCACAACTCCCAAACTTCAGCCATCACAGAACTCTGACAAATATTCTACACGACGAAGCACTCTAACTCGCTGCTTACTTTGCTACTACGTTAACCTTGAGCTTGTGAAGGATGCTTAAGGCAGGATGGATGCCTGTGTGTCTCTCTCTCTCTCTCCCTCTCACTCAGTGCTAGTGTGTGCGTGAGAGTGTGTGTGTGTGTGTGTTTCATCAAATGCAGATCAATATCACTGCAAGGTCACTTTAAAATTCAATTAATAAGAAAGCGAACATCCCAAGAGCTGTCGCTACCCCTGGGGGGGCAAAACTCAACATGACCCAATCCCAGGGCACACAGTTGAAGAAACGGAGGAGAGATGGATAAATTCATAAATTCATATCTGTATTATTAAGAACAAAGCCTTGTTTGGAGATGGGTTTTGTCTGGAATGAATGTCTCACCAACTCCATGTTTTATTAACGGTCGCGGAGGAAGCCAGCAAAAGCATATTGTGTCTTGCGCCACCACCATCTGTGTGTATTTTTCTTTGCATGTGTTTGTGCGCAACCAAATGTGTGTTTATGTGTGCGAGTGCCTGCTTCTGTCATGCACACACTGCGTTTGGCTCATTAAGGTCAGGTGAGTGCACGGCACGCGGCCTGCACCGCTTCCCCCCGTCATCGTCGTCGTCGTCGTAACAATCCATCCAGTTGGGTAGTGTGAAGTTTCGCTGCGTTGGATAAGCAGTAATGTGCCACTTCTTGCATCCACACAGGGAGCTGCATTAAAATATGCATGTTGAGCCACCACTCAGTCTTAATATTTAAACCAGCCTGGAGGTGAGGCCCGCTCTAACACAGCCTGACAGACCGTGTGTACAAAACACTGGCTGCCTCCCATCTAAACTCGCTTAGCGCGCGCTCACGCACGCACACATACATACATACATGCACCCACACGCACATGCACATGGATGCAGCAGAGCACAGTGCTTAGGCAGCAACAAACAGACAGACAAACACATACACAAGAAAATAAACACAAGCTGGTTTAGACAGAGCCATAGATAAATCCATAAAATGAGTGTCCCATATGGAAGGGAATGCTTTTATTAGCTAAGACTGAGCCACAGGGGCTGCTGGGAGGTCGGCAGGGCCGGGGGGGCCGCGGGGATGTGACTGACTGGCGCTTGTTTGTAGCAAGGCGTGGATGTGGAGTGGCGGAGAGACAGAGAGAGAGAGAGAGAGAGAGAGGGAGAGACTGTGACCCGCAGAGACCCAGGTGATCCGAGCGTTAATTACCGTCTGCTAATTACGAGAGGGATGCATCATTAAGCAGAGTGAGCCACCGGAGGGCTGGAGGACTCCCTGTCTCTCCTCTATACTCCTCTTCCCGTCTCTCCTGCTTTTATTCCTGACCCCGATCTTCTGTCCCAATTAGCACTGCCCCCCCCCACCCTCTCAACCCCCCAAACACACCTCCTCCCCTCCCCTGTGTGTTTCCATCAACACTAGCTGCAGCCGCTGTCTAAACACAGGCAGCAGCAGCAGCAGCAGCAGCAGCAGCATCGGCGGCGGGACGCGCCATAGGCTGTAGGCACAGCACCTCCTCAAACACACACGCTGCCATTAGAGGAGACAGTGCTAAAGAGGCCGTGTAGACACCTCTGTCTTCTTGCACAATGACTAATGTGGCGTCACAAGCTGTCATCCATGCCTCGCTGACTCCTTCCTTCCTTCCTTCCTTTCCATCCTCTCCCTCTCTCCCTCATTGTCTTGGATTCTCTCTCACATTTCTATCTGTAATATGATCTGTCTGTTTCTCCTCATCCCAACTCCCTCACTCCCCTTTTTTTGTTACGCAGCACTTGAATGATAGCAAAGCGTGCGCGTGCTTCAAACAACTCCCAAGTAAAAGGCGCTTTCAAAGAAACAGCCTCAGAGTGTTTGAGGAGGAGATGCAGTAAACGACAGGTTCGGCTGTTATGCAATCCTCCACCACCACCACCACTATCACCACCAGCAGCAGCAGCACCAGCAGCAGCCTCCGGTCCCTCTCCTGTCCTCTGCCTCTCTCTCATCTTTGCTCGAGATAACGTGTTCCCTCTCTCTCTCTCGGACCCCCTGGGGCTTTGAGGTAGGACAGGATCAGCTGCCGAGGGGTCAGTTGTGAACCTTCTGCCAGCCAGACCATCTGGAACCCCACGACCACTGGGTCCGGGGCCGCGGCTCCACCACCAGGAAGGAAAGGAAGGAGGCGAGGAAAACGTAGGTAGAGAGAGCAAAAACATGCAGATGAGAGAGATAGATAGAGAGAGAACCAGTGAGGAAAGAGGGGAAGGCGGATAATGAAGGTGAGGCAGAGAGGAAAAGCAAAAGAGAGCGATGGTAATAGATCAGAAATGATGGCGATGAAGGGAATAAGGGAGGAACAACTCTCAGTAACAAGGCTGGGAGTAAAGACTTTGTTGTAACATGAAGGAGACGGTCCTGGACTAAGCACTGACGACTGGCTCCGTCGCACATTATTCAGTGTGAATTTTGTTTTGTGAGTGTAATTCAGTGTAGCTGCACCATTTAGGTCTCCATTATTTAGTCTGAATCTTCAATTGAGAGGAGCTGCCATACAGTATAGCACATACTATACTGAGGTGTGAGAGTGTCTATATAAAACATTTATCAATAGCCTCACTTATTACTCAACATAGAAATATAGGTATCTCCTGGGTAATTCAACAATACTGTAGAATTATTCCAGACTAAATGTTTCACTTTGTTCCCTACAACGTTTTTTTCTCCCCTTCTCTGTCAGTTTGACGTGTAGAAGGGTGTTAAACTTCATCACCCATTAAAAGCGCTGCACAAAGATTGAAATTCAGAGGTCTACCAAAGCCAGGGTACTTTGTTCTTGCAGTCAAGAGCAAAACACCCAACAGCTGTTGATAGACCGACTCTGAAGGGATATATAAAGCTCTGAACTGAGGCAATTTAAGTATCTAAAATCATTAAATATTTGCCAGAAACCCTGTGAAGCAGGAGGCAGATGTGAAGTTTGATTCATTTTCACATCGGTCTTTAGGACTCTGAGCTGACATGACATGTCTTCTAAAGTTGCTGAAGCCGCTATAATCTTATATTTCTATATCACTAAGAACAGATTCGATTACCAAACTCTGCAACACTTCTGTTTTATGCACATTGTTTTGTTTTTATGGCCAAATACACAGTTTGGATTCACATGCACCTCTTTCATCAGATGACTTTTGGGTAGCTTTACCTGGTTAGCAATGTTTATTTTATTGCAATTGTTTGTATCGTATTTGTGCGTGATACTGTACTGTAATATTGTTTTTTTTGTTTACCTTTATGTCTGGGGACTAGCTACTGGGACTATGGATTGAAATTAGCAGTTGTGCTAAATCTGGTGTAGGCTATTTAAAACAATCTTGTAAATTCAAATAAACAAATAAAAAAAAAAAGGATTTGGCAATTTAACAAAGCTGTACAAGAAAATAGATTACAATAAACTCTATGAACAGCACTATGTCTTCAGGGCAGATTGGAGGCTACAGTGAGTCGCTATCGGAAAATAGCAGTTTGGGTCGAGGCTAGCTGGTTAGCTTGCAAACACAAGTAGAAGAAAAAAATTTGACAAAAACTCGAGTTAACATTGAGACAGGAAAGAAGTTTGATGCATAACTTGTTTTTTTCTAGACTGGTAAATAAAAAGCTCTTAATACTAATGCTGCTAATGCATTCAGGTTCAAATGGGCAGCATTTTCTTACAGGTATCTATACATGTTAACACAATAATAACATGTTAATGCAAAGTCCTTTTAACGTCATTATATTTTTTGATGCATGATTATCACAAGTTCTGTTATGCTGACCTTCGACCTCACTCATTCTTTGATTCATTACTCACATATGTCAACACATGTCATGGTAACAATGGTGAGATGTGCAAAGTATTCATTTGGGAACGACGTGGTCAAAAGACGAGGAACAACACAACCACTCTCCTCAGCCGGCATAGAAACACACTTTTTTTTGTGTGTGCTGCATTTCCCAGCAGCATAAGTTGTCACAGTATCTGCAGTTTCAGACATTCAAAGCAGCTTCAAGTGGATAAAGTCTAATTTAATCAAACGCTACTGGTTCTTTAAAGAGAGATTTGACAGGTTGTTGTTTTATCCGTGTTCAGTTAAGACTTGTTTTCCTCCTCATGAAAAATAAATAAATCATCAGCTCATTGTGAGAATTGAGAAGCTTCCCAGAGAGACACTTTCAACATCTTGTGTGTGAGTGTGTGTAGGGGAGAGAGAGACAGAGAGCGCTGACAAAAATAAGACAAACACACTGGTCACGACTATGACACACACATACGCAAAAAAAATAATATACAGTGTAAATTAATGGGTGAAATATTAATCATGGATTTGTGTGGTGTCCATATGTCACATGGAGGAGAAGAGGAAGACTGAGACTGAGCAAAGAACAGAGACAGAAATAGAAGTGACCGTTGTCCTCGTCACAGCTGTGACTTCTGTCTAAACTGAGCCACAGATCTGTTGACTCCATATTCTCTCACTCATACAGAATCTGTCGGAAACGTGAGGAGATTAATTCACAACATAAAGTCTTTTATTTTGAAACACTATGAGATAATTACATAATTGTAGCAAAACAGAGAAGGGGAAGGAAAAACTTGATCATGCTCCTACAAGTTAAAACAAACATGGTCTGTAACTGTTATCAGCATTAAATCCTAATGAAGCAGGTTTGCTCTCTCTCTGTTTTGGCCTTCTGTCCACACTATAACAACCCAAACTGTGGAAATCAAGTTGCACATTGTAATCTGGACAATAGGGCGAGGCTGTTTGTGGTTCATAGGTGGAGGAGGAAGAGGGGGAAGAAATAGAGATTCTGCTGTTTGGAGACGTATTTGTGAAAACTACCTGAAACCTAACGCAACCTATTGTTGATTTCACTCACAACACCCGTGTTCAGATTTAGCCCCTCTTATGGTGATGTCTCTTAGATTCAGTTGCACAAGCTTTTTAGGGAAATGCGATGCCGCCTTTTGGGGGGTTTTAAAGTAATATTTTGACATTTTGGATAAAGTTTCTCTCCTGCTGAGAGTTAGAGGATCTTCAGCTAGTGCCAAGCAGCAATGCTGACTTATCTTAGCTTAGCACAAAGACTGAGGATAGGGTCAAACTGCTCCCTAACCAAGCCTCCTTGAAACTTTAAAGCACTCTGATTAAAGGGATAGTTCAATATTTTGGCAAATTGGCCCATTGCCATAATTGCTATAGTCATAGGAGTAGGTTCGTTAGCTACCTTTATTTGTCGGTGTAAGCAAGTTTTAGAACAGCAGAGCAGAGTGGCGAGCTGCTCAGAGCTACGCTACGGAGGCTAGTGGAACTTCTTGGTTTCCCTCATCAAACTCATCAAATACACAATCCAAAAACTCCAAAACGCTCTGGTGGACAAGTTGTGACCTGCACATTCGCCATGCTATGAGATAATAACAGAACGTTACGAGACAGAGTTGTTTTAGAGGTAAATTCATACAAAACTGCTGATGCGTGTTTCGTTCAGGGACAGTTTTTCAGCAAGCAGTCTCTGTATTTACCTCGAAAACGGCTCTGTTTCGTAACGTTCTGTTATTATCTCATAGCGTGGTGAATGTGCAGGTCACAACTTGTCCACGAGAGCGTTTTGGAGTTGTTGAATTGTGTATTTGATGAGTTTATGAGGAAAACCAATAAATTCCACTAGCCTTCGTAGCGTAGCTCTGAGCAGCCTGCCGCTCCGCTCGGCCATTCTAAAAATAGCTTGCACCGACAATTAAAGGTAACAAACCTACTGCTATGACTATGGCAATTATGGCAATGGGCCTATTTGCCAAAATGTTGAACTATCCCTTTAACATGTTATGTGTTATTTGTCTTATCAGTGCAAAAAGCCAGTATTAGTGCAGAGTGGATGAGGCATGATGGAGAGCACAGTGCGACGGCTTCTCCTGCTGCGATTTATCCATGTTGTTGCCTCCGCCACCGGTTTCTGTTCACAATTCGTGCCACATGTAGATCAATCAATAAATATCCAGGACAAAAAGTTTCCCCTTGAGTTCACTGGATAACTTCATTAACAGGACAATGCACAAGCAGCTGAAAAAAAAAAAAACCTCACCCTGACCTGCTCTTTAGGTCTTTACACCCTGATGTTTATTCTCTTATGTGCACATGCTGTAGTTTTTCAATGTTGCAAATGCTGTACAATAAAATGTCCTCGCAGGAAGGTGAGTTTTACTAAACTATGACGGTAAGATTTATTTTATTGATTTGTGTAGATGATGCCAGACTTTCAATGACAGGGCACTTTCAGCAGAGGACAGAACAAACTCAGAGGTGTTTGTCTATCGGGGAGTGAGTGAGGGGCCGTGGGGTGCAGGAGCTGCTGACCTGTTTGCCTTTTACTGCCCATGTGTTTGTTTTTTTTTCTGCTCCTTTTTAATGCGAAAGCATCATATCACAATACCATCTGCAGAACAGTTTTAAATCTCTCTGTTTTAATCCACAAGTTGCAGACGGGATGATGCAGATTTATCCTTATATAAAACCATTTTTCTAATGATGTATGTGTACCAGCGTTGACAGATGCCATGCTAATGGCCGGCTCTGTAAATCGCATGCTGGTGCATAAATTAGGCTCCAGCTCGTGGTGATCAGGCTGAATCTGGGCTAACGCAGGCAGGAGCGAGGCGAGGAGCCGGTCTGCTCATGCTGCAGAGGATCCCGTCAGCACAGGTCAGGCAAGGATGGCTCGATAGCAGGCTTAATATTGCAACAGAGAACATGAATAAAACAAACCTGATACCAACAGCACCACTCCCTCCATCCATTACTTACAACAGCAGGATATCAGAGCAGTCTCCTGGCCGGAGAAACCAAGAAGCTTCCTACAGCTGAGGAACTTGTTAGTCCGTGGAAGTTAAGGATGCACGTCATGTAAACACAATGACTTGTAGATCTAACTTAAACAGAGCTGTCAATCAGTGACAGTCCTTGACCCTGGTCGGCTGATGAGGGCTCTCCTGAGGCCGGGCTACCATCGCCGTCCTGGGGATGGGCGGACAGTCGGCTGTCAGAGCCTTGCTCATCAACAATGCAGCACTACTACGACCAGAGAAGCTGGAACAGCTGGAACATCAGGAAGGATGACATTGACAGATTAACGTGCAGAGGCGCACATTTATAAGTAGCTACAATTACATCCAGATCAACTGTCAGAACGGGAGAGGAGAGGACGATGAGCTCATGATCAGTCAGTTATTTATTTTTTTAAATCTTTTTTTTGTTTTTTTGTTGTTGCAGATATCATATACTCTATCTTTGTGTCGTGTGTGTGTGGGTAGATGGGTGGGAGCAGACGCGCGGGCCTGGTGATGGCCAAATGTTGACAGCATGCCTGAGCCTTCGTGTCCTCCGTCACTCTGTCTTCATCTCACTCCTCCGAACACACTGACTGCATTAAACCAACGTGCGCCGAGCCCACTCATGCTAAATGACACACAAACATTATAATTTGTCTGATTCGCGGAAAACGCTCTCATTTGTGTAATTACAGTGTTCAGCAGTGCTCTGTAATCACAGTTTATTGAGATGTAGTGCAGTTTATTTATGCTGTAACATGTGAATTAGGAGCAGGTTTTTTTTCTTTTTTTAAAGGCTCCATTAGATCCAAAATCACAAACCAGAATCTGATTATTAAACCATTATGTCACAGTCAATCCCGCTGCTCCTCCTCTCACCTGACTCACTTCCTTTCAATATGCAACTCCCCTTGTCACCAGTGTCCTTGTTGATGTGTGTGTGTGTCTGTGTGTGAGTGAGGTGTCAGCATTTTATCAGGAATCGTTCAGCCGATGGCCTGTCACCCCGCCTTAAGGACGCGGCGAGGAGAGGCGAGGCTCACCTTTGCCACGGCTGACATTTTAATTTGTCACCGTTGGCCGTCCTGTTTCCGTCAATAGTACATCAATGCATCAGAACAAACGCCACGGGACACAGGGGGCTTTCTGGGTTCGATAGTATTGATACATACCTCTGATTAAGGCTTCACTGCTGCCGCTGCAGAGGTACGGTAACTGTCCCGGGCCTGTGGGTGTGACAGGAGAGGAAGAGGAGGAGGAGGAGGAGAAGATGGAGACGAAGAGTGAGATGTTAACAGATCTCACAAGAGGAGAGATAATAGAAAGGTCAAATCTTCAAACATATAAATCACCATTAAAGTACAGGCATGTGAGGTCATTAGGAGGCCAGTGGGAGAATTACAACAGCTACATGGAGCGATGCGTCATTTCAGCGGAACATTTTCATATTTCAGCTCCACTCATATGAATTCATGGACAGTTGTCAGCGCTGGCTGCACATCCTGACTGCAGTGACTCACCTGCATGGAGCCATTAACACACAGTTCAAAAAGGCCAAGTTCAAATCGTTTATTCTGATGACATGACTGAGTTATGATTTCTGTGTCTTCTGAGAAAAGGTTTTGCAGGAATTATTATTTTTTATTTTTCTTCGCTGCTTAACACTTAGCACCGCCGGAGGACGCTATATAGTATACCTATAACCGCCATGAGTCGTTCATTGGATGAACTGTAATAAAGCATTACTTTGTGCTGTATAGGTATAGAGCGCCGCAATCCCAATAATGTCGGCGCAAATCGGTGAATTCTCTGGTCGTCCACTGAACGAACATGGCGGTTACAGGTAAAAATGAGAAAACATGAACGATATTTTTTTTTGTGTGAATAATATTTATTGTATTTAACAAAAGGGGGTGCTGAACAGGAAAAGTCACAGACTGGTGGACTTCAATGTTTTTTTTTAAAAATATAGCTATGCACAAATGAAACTCAAAGTCAATGGATCCTTCCTGGATAAATAAAGGTTAAATTAAAAAAGAATTGTGTTCATCTTCAATTTTATCTTGCATGTAAACTGTGAAAGGCGTGATATTAAAATTTATTATTATTATTATTATTTAGTTTTTAGGATTAATCTTTTGGATATGACCTGACCAACACACCAACATTGTGCTACACTGGTTAAAGCTGTCCTGTGGAGTTTTTACATATAAACCAACGTCCGTTACATTACAGCCACTGCCCAACGAGTTATTAGGATGATCACTGAACGCATCTCCACCACACAACAGTCTCTGGTTTGCCTAGAAGCGCTATTGCCTCTGAGGAGCGACATTACCGCGCTGTCGCCCAGGAAATGACGCATTTGACGTAGAGTTTAAAGAGCGCATGCGCAGTTGGAAATGTTGGAGACGACGCGGCTAGCAGAGCAGCTCCGCTAGTCTCCACTAGCCTCCGCTCTGCGATGCGGGAGCGTCACTAATATTACTGACATCATCGAACAGCACACGCTGACTGTTACAATACGATACGATAAACTTTATTGTCCAGTTCAGGGAAATTTGTCTTAAAGCTGCGCCATAAATGCCTTGATGGCCACAATGACAAAAAAACAATACACCTCAGCCATAGCAATCCAGCAAACACAAGACATAACAGCATTGCACATATCACAAGCAGTACTCAAGAAGTATTGTTATTGTTTCAGTACTCGAAAAAAAAAAAAAAAAAGGCAGATGATGCTAATGTGCAAAACTACACAGGGCGGCTTTAAACAGGTCCAAAAATAAATAAATAAAAGGCAATCAGATAGTGCTCAAAATAATTATTGGTATATTTGACAGTGGCACAGGAGAGTGGGTTGTCCATTATTATAATATCACGCTCGATAATTATCACGCTCTATCTCCTTGTGCAAGACACCTTAACCTCGTGTGAATGCGTATGAATGTTTGGTGGCGGTTGGACGGATGCACATTTGCAGCCACACTTCTGTCCGTCTGCCCCAGGGCAAGTGTGGCTACCACCACCGGTGCGAATGTGGTATGAATTTATAATAGTTTCTGCAAAGCGCTATATTAATCCAAGCCATTTATTATTATTATAATGATAAATGTTTCATTATATTTAAGTAATTTATCGAGGAAAAAATTCCACAGCCACAGCTGTAAATGTCTGAATGTGTTTGTGTTTTGTGCTGGTGGTGGGACACAAAGTTATTTTAGAGGCTAAAGGTGTCACCTTTCACAACTTCCTGGCATTTATACTGCACTGAGAAAATATAGATATTTGCAGCCCCAGAAAAGTTTAATCTTTATAGAATATATTTTACATTTTGCTCTCAGGAGGAGTACAACCACACACACACACACACACACACACAGCCTCACACATTTATAAAACGTTTCCCTGGCTGGGACAGTCATTAAGCCCTCGTAGTGGCGTCCGTCAGCGCGGCCGAGACACCTTTCCCAGACGTCAATACGGGTTTGGCACACCTTGGCCCACGGTGCCCTCTGAGACCCCACCACTGTCCTGCACGTGTCAGCAGAAACAGAAGCCAGTGTGTCAGGCTGCCTCCCTCCCTCTACAGCACTCCATCCATCCCTCGCTCCGTCCGGTCCCAGGGGCAGCGGGTCAGGCCTAATTGTATGCTAATCAGGGCGTTGCACACGTCTCTCTAACTGCTGACAATCGATGGGTGACATGAAGGTATTGTAGCCAATGCAAAAGAGAGCCTCCGGAGTAAACAAGGAGGACAGGGTGTGGATGCAGAAGAAGTGGCTGTCAGGCTGAACGGCCTCTTCCCTCAGCGCTGCTACATCCCCGTTTCTCTTTCTTTTTACTGCCGTATGCATGGAGAGTCTTTTCTTTTAACTTGTTTTGTCACCGCACGAACTTGACCTTGACCCTCGTTGTAAATCCACCACATGCATCTCCAGATGCCTTTTTAAAAGAGCCACTTGAATCGACTCCTTATCGTCAAGATGACACGACATGACGTGATGTGATGCAGCGGTTGGTTGACTGATGCTGCAGACCCCAAACTCTCCATTACTCCACTAACTCTCATGTGCCTCACTTAACTTCAGCTCCGCTCCCCCTCTCTGTCCACACACATTACCATGACTCTCCTCCACAGCTCTGATAAATCTGTCCCGACTCCCAGTCGAACCAAAAGTGGCAGTTGTAAATGAATGAAACATGGATAAGCAGAGATGACAGAGAATCTGATGAATAAATCCCTCATATGGGATGTGGATTTGTAATAAGCCACTGTGTGTATGGGCGTATGTGCGTGTGTTATTACGTTATGTGAGAACAAAGAAGTGCGAATGTGCTTTGTCATGTGTCGTGATGAGACGAGAACGTGCACGAGTTCACCAACGGCAGTGCAAAGTTTAATATGGAAAAGTGTGACAGAGCAGATAAACATCATTCTCTACCTTTCTAACCAACTGCCTTTAATGTCAAACTTGAACGATTATTATTAATAACCACGTGGGTTAATCATTTAGTCGACACAAAATTTGATAAAATGCCACTCACAACTTCCGTAGCACATTTTTTTTGCACAACTATTTATGATGATAACTGACTATCAAAATGTTTGTTGATTATTTTTCTGCCAATGAACAAAGGGATTTATTGACCATTTTGCCATATGTCAAAACCAAAGAATTTGTCTCCAAGCTGGTGTCCACTCTGTAGTCACTGCTGCTGGATAACGGAGGCAGATTGACCCATTGAAATATTCAGAATCTGATTTCACACAGAAGCAAAAAGCAAGTTTCTCTTTTTTCTCATTCCATTTGATTCCACTTTGACTTAACTTGATTGAAATGATAATATTGACCTGATAAAACATTGAAGGTAAGAATACAACATATAAAGTCTACATACTGTACAGAAAAAAATGGGAATAAAGAACAGGAGATGACGTCTTCTCCCAACATCAGCTTTAAAGGAGACATATTATGCCCCTTTTCCACATATTAAAATACAGTTCCCAGGTGTCTTAAAGGCATATTTCAACATTTTGGCAAATTCGCCCATTGCTAGTTAACCACATGCTAACATCTGAAGGTTACAGCGGAGTATATTTTTGTTCTGAACTTTTTCAGTGTTGGCAGTAATCCAGAAAAAAGCAGTGCACACAGTTTGACTAGTCTTAATATATGTATGATGTTTGGAGATCTCTGCAGTCTGGTCAGTGTAACCTTATTATTACCAATTAGGAAAACTGAGACTTTAAAAGTAATACCCTCGCTCGCTGTCCAGACCAAGTCCTCCAAAAACCACTTGCTCTTTATCTAACTCACTTTCCCTCCTCCTGCCTCTGTACGGTGAAGCCTTTGCCCACAATATTTTCCATTCCTCACACATCTTTCATCCCACACAATTATCTCCCAAATCCCCTCCCATCTCCCCCTCTTCCATCTCTCTTCTTCGTCATTTATCCGCCCTCTTCTTCGCTGACGAGTCCCATGATTCCCGCTGCCTCCCTCTCTCTCTCTCTCTCTCTCTCTCTCTCTCTGCACCTCTTTCCCCCCCACATCATCCCATCCCAGAGGCCTCCTGATATCGGGGTCAGTGTAATCCCGCCATTGGTAATCTCCAGTTTAATCCTTTCAATCTCTCACGATTAAACACAAAAAGATGTCCGAACAAGAGCTGGAAAAAATTAGGAACCCGTTGCGCAACGAAGGGGAGAGCTTCATGGTTGCACTGGGAGGAGAGCGGAGGGGTGAGACGGGGGGAACGAGGGGCGAGAGGTAACACGGTTTTTATCTGTGCATGTGTGCAAACTGCTCTAACCTGTGTGTGTAAACACCTCCCACCTCTGCCAGGAGACTGTGTGAGTCTGACTATTGTTGGGGCAGCAGAAGGTCAGCCGAGGTAATGAGATTGAGTGGGAAGCGGCAGCATGTCTGTATTCCAGTGGTGCCGTGGGGTTAACAACGCAGAGATCTTCACCATCACTCACTAGTCTTTCATCTCTCTATCCCTTTAACCCCACTCCCTGCTTAAGGAGGCAGCACGGAAAACAGATGTTCAACATCTTTATCATTCTTTGCATAAAAAGGGGCTCGCTGTGTTGTAAAAACATCAAACCGCTGCACACGGACATACCGAGACTCAAATATCGTCCTTGAATAATAAGGGTTAAAGGGACAACGAGGAGTTTTGGAAAAGCGAAGCGTTTTCACACTACATTTATGAGCCTCCGCGCGCACCGTGAAATTCTTCTTGACCGGCGCAAGACAGACTCATGTTTTCATTCATCAAGAATTAAAGTCAGAGGTTCGAAGACGATCACATACCGTCGTAGTTCCGACCATAAACGGCGATTCGGCGGCGCTTTTCTCATGACTCGCCACGAAAACGAAAGTAAAGAAAGGGGCTCGCTGTGTTGTAAAAACATCAAACTGCTGCACACAGACATACCGAGACTCAAATATCGTCCTTGAATAACAAGGGTTAAACTTTTTTTTTTTTTTGGTGTTGGAAGTAGTGATAGAAAAGCTCCCCGACGTGAGGGCCTTCTGTCATCCCACAGGTACAAACAAGGTCATAAACTTAAGCTGCATGAACACACACACACACTGTCGCACACTGTCTGACTCAGGGCTGCTGCTGTGGTCATGTGTGTGTGTCCCGTGTCCCGTAGAGATGGCGGCGGGCCAGACCACCACCATGTGTGCTGGAACCAAAGTGAATCTGGACCCTGAAGGTGGGTGGAGGGGGGTGGGGACCGTCACCGAGGCCCGAGTGAGTCGACGCACTCCTGTTAGGAAACGCCTGGATTCCCTGCTGACGGGGGCACGGCAGAACTGACCCGACAATGCCACTCTGGATCGATCCCACAAGGACGGAGCAGCTGCTTTCAGAGAGACAGAGAGACAGAGAGAGAGAGAGAGATGAAAATGGCCCCTGTGATTGGCCCACTGGTGACTTCCCACCACACGACTGCATGGCGAGGGAGGTGACCTTGTTTGTCTCTGGGTTCCAGCAGCAGCAGCAGCAGCCGCTCTGATCTTTCTGATATTTCTGCCTTTCTCTGAACAGAAGTGACGGGTATTTTTTGTTTGTGGCTTCGACAGCTTATGAAAACAATTACAAAAAGGAAAAAAAACAAAACATTCAAGGATGAAAATGACGACCTACAGTTTTCCTTTTTGCAAGCAGAAGCCATAGCAACACCAAAAACTATACTGTAAATTAACCTTTCCATATATCAACCTTGTGTCCAAAACAAAAACAAAAAAAAAACATAATTGAGCCACACAGCTGAGTATACACTGCAAAAACTCAAAATCTTTCCAAGTATATTTATATTTCTTCTCAAAATGTCTCATTTCTAGTCAAAACTAATCTCTTTCAACTCAAAATAAGACCTTTACTTGTTTTTAGATAATTTCACTTGTTTCAAACACATTTTCACTTGAAATAAGTAGAAAAATCTGCCAGTGAAAGCAAGTTTTTGTGCTTGTAATAAGAAAGAAAAACTTGCTCCACTATCAGATTTTTCTACTTATTTCAAGTAAAAAATATGCTTGAAAGAAGTATAAAATGTCTAAAAACAAGCTACTTTTTATGTGAGTTTACATATAATGAGATTTGTTTTGACTAGAAATGACATTTTGACTAGAAATAAGACAAATATACTTGGTAAGATTTTGAGTTTTTGCAGTGTAGTGATACACATCTGAAAATAGTCCCACACAAACACACTATTTACACCAGTTTAAGACTTTTTTCTTTTTTTTAAAACTAAAAACCACAGTGTCCATCTCTTTAAGAAACATTGTGAAGCCTCTGTCGAAGCTGCAGCAACACCGGGGTGTGTGATCCGTTTTTAAAGTTGAAACAAACGGGCTCAGGGCGGAGAGACGCAAAGTGTGGAAGTCAGATAGAGCCGGTCCTGACATCACCTCCGGGCTCGCCTCCGTGCCACCAGCTTGTGTAACTCTATGCAATCTCTCATTAAAGGCTTCTTTCATCAATCTTTCATGTGTCTGAGGTTTACTACCCATATTCTGAAAATTAATTAGTATCTACAACAGCACTTGACGCCCGAGTCCGAAGGCTTGGTGATTTTTAACAAAGTTGAACAATTGATTTTTTTTGTGCAGCTCCCATGAAAACTTACAAGTCCTCAGCGTAAAGATAATATCCACACACACACACGCACACACTCTCTTAATGTCATCTTAGGTGCTTAACTTTATGCTTCATTTATGCTCAACTGTATGAAGCATTTTGCATTGTTAGCTGCTCTGATTTGAAGCCTCGTGCTCTCCATGTTAGCGTTTATAGAAGAATATTTAATGTGTAATTAGAAGCAGATTATGTGGTTCTCTGCTCTGGAAGTTATTTGGAAATTAATTTACCAAAACGAAAAAAAAAAGGATTTAAAGATCTGTAAAATAAAGAGAAATTGTGAATCCATCCTCAATTTACAATGATCTTTGTCTTTGGGCTACATAAACAAAACTGACTGGACTTAACTGGAAACCATGCCCATTAAAAACATGAAAATTAACAATATTACACTTTGTTAAAGTAACACAATTTGGACAAATGGCAGTACACACAGTCCACAGGCTCCAGTCCAAGTCTTTTGTGTTGTTATTGATGCCAATGTGATTCTCAGAGATTTGAGATTTTTCTTTTTCCTGGAACAAAAACTGGAAGTTTTGGTTTCACTTCAGCTCTTCTCCCAGAGACAGACTGATGCGTTGTTGGGTTTCGTCTTTACATGGGATTTTGTCGACGACAGTAAGAAAAAGAAAACTGAGAATATAAAATACTGACTGCCAAACAGCAACAAGTCCTTCCAGGAAGCGTGTCCATGTGATTCCAGATAATCCACACAACTGAGTGTGGATGTAGTTTTCTTTTCTCAGGGACTGTTTCTTCATAGAAAGTATAGTTCCAGTAACAACTAGATGTCCTTGTTACTCTTAGAGTAACAGAGACATTCTTCCTGGAAAGCAGAGTGGGATCTTCTGCTAATGCACATGGACATAAACAAACGTGCACCATACTGTAGCTGTGAGACGAGGTGTAGGTGTAAAAATCTCATCCATCCCCCTCCCCCCCTCCGCCGTCACAACACAGACACACAAAGACACACCAGACATCGCACAAACAATCATCAGACAGCCGCGGCTCAGGCTCAGTCTGGACGATTTGTCTCAGAACTCGTCAATACTAAAAATGTATTTATGCCGCGGGGCAGATGACGAACCATAAGACTTGTTCTGCTTCTCTTCTTTCACACACTTATGAGAATCTGATACCAGTGGAGCAGCAGCGTTGGGCCTCGGCCGTCGCCCCTCCTCTCTGCTCATCTCCAACCACAGACATACAGCTATGGAAAGAATAGAGAGACCACACTGCAAAAACTCAAAATCTTTCCAAGAATATTTGTCTTATTTCTTGTCAAAAAGTCTCATTTCTAGTCAAAACTAATCTCTTTCCACTTAAAATAAGACTCAGTTTTCAGATAATTTACACTTGTTTCAAACAAATCTTCAATTGAAATAAGTAGAAAAATCTGACAGTGAAAGCAAGTTTTTTGTGCTTGTAATAAGGAAGAAAAACTTGCTCCACTATCAGATTTTTCTACTTATTTCAAGTGAAAATATGCTTGAAAGAAGTAAAAAGTGTCTAAAAAGCTACCTTTTAACATGAGTCTTATTTTAAGTAGAATCAGATTTGTTTTGACTAGAAATGACATTGTTCTTGGTAAGATATTTGAGTTTTTGCAGTGTACTTAGCTGATCACCTGAACCAAATCATATTTAATTATGAGGAAGATTATAAATAAATAAATAAAAAACACTGCTGTGATTATAAATTGGGATTATTCCACCGATTTCTAAACTCTTCCTAAATTAAAAAAGTAGCGTTGTGTTGTTTTAAAATGAATATGAACTTGTTTTCTTTGCATTAGTCTGAAAACACCAGAACTTTTTTTGTTGATTTGACCTGTTGCCATTTTCTGCAAATAAACGCTTTAAATGACAATATTTTTATTTTAAATTTGGGAGAAATGTTGTCAGTAGGTTATAGAATGAAACAAAAAAAGTGTTCATTTTACCTTAACACATACCTATGAATAGTAAAACCAGAGGAACTGATCATTTTGAAGTGGTCTCTTAATTTTTTTCCAGAGCTGTACAGTAAGTGAGCAGAATTACAGAGGGAAGAAGAAGAAGCAGAGCAGCAGCAGCAGCAGCAGCAGCATGTGTGTGCAAATGTCAAGACAACAACATAAAGAGATGGGAAAGGGTTCAGTGGTGCTGCAGAGAGCAGAGCAGGAAAAACTGTAGGGGGCCTGAAGGGCAGCACACAGGAGCGAGGAGGGAGGCTCACAGTGGTTTAGTTTTTTTTTTTTTTGGTTGGTTGGGTGGGTGGGTGGTTGGGTAGAGGGGGGACATGAGTTAAAGTGAAAAAGATAGAAGTGTTTGAGATGAGAAGATGAGTTTAAAGGAGTGAAGGAGAGAGTGGAGGAGAGTCGGAGGAGGAATAGAAAACAGCTGGCTTAGAGGAATGCGGCGAAGAAGGAGAAAAACCCCCTCATGTGAAGACGAAGCTGCATAATTCATGTTCAGCTCCTTTTAGAAACAGCCGCTTCATCAGGACAGGGGCCGCTCGCTTGACTGTAGCAATGCAGCGTACGTACGTGTCTGTGTGTGTGTGAGAGAGAGAGAGAGAGAGAAAGTGTGTGTTGCACTGAATTCTGCTTGTAGTGGCATGTTTGTTAGTTTGTGGCTTTCTCTGTGTGCTGTACTCTTTCACCATGCATGTTCACGTCGTGCATGCGTGTGTGTGTGTATGTGTGTGTGTGTTTAAGTGTGCCTTCACCTTGCTCTGCTCTTCACCCTCACTCTCCCTGACTGCACTCTACAAGGCCATTAGAGCTCCCCGAGGCCCGCCACGGCTGCTCGTCTCTGTGTCCGCTTTCATGTGTCAGTGAGTGCGCTAAAACCTGTGTACATGCGTGTGCAGCTGTGTGTATGTGTGTGTCTGTGTGTGTCTGTGTGTGTGTCCACAAACCCCCACAAAGGGTTGTATGTACTGTAGGGTTGCAAAGGGGCGGAAAATTTCCAGTAAATTTCCAGAAACTTTCCATGGGAATCTCAAGGAAATTTTAAATCGAAAGCAACTGGACTTGGTTATTGCCTTCGATTTAAAATTTCCTTGAGATAACTATGACCTGGACAAATGAGAATATTCACAGGCTTGAAATTGGAAACTTTACATGGGAATTAATGGAAATTATGGGAATTTATGGGAATTATCTAAATTGGGGGTAATTTAAAGAATCATATCCAAATGTAAATGTAAATATTTTGTTTTGTCATAAGCAGACATCCATGCAAAATAATATAATAAAAAACATGACATTTCAATAGATTTATCTGAGAGTAGAACTTTATCAAGTTTTACTTCTTGTATGAACAATCAATTATTTTACTGAACAACAAAAACATGAATGTTGAGTAAAATATTAACCCCCCCCCCAAAAAAAAAAACCAGTAGTAAGAAAGCAGTGAGCTGTGTGCATGTGATTGAGGAATAGCATATAGATATTCAAGTGTACTTGCATTAAATCTGGTTGTTTTAGCCAAGATTATGCTACAATATATTTTCCCCAACTATATTTAAGTTCCTTGTTAAGGGCCAAGCTTCAATTTTGTAAATTTCTGATTTATTCCTGTTTATTCCCATATATTCCCGTTAATTCCCATATATTCCCATTAATTCCCATGGTAAAGTTGAACCGTAGTATGTTCTTTCCAAGCTGCTGTGACTGGATGTGTGTGTGTGTGTGTGTGTGTGTGTGTGTGTGTGTGTGTGTGTGTGTGGACAGCCCATGTGTACCTTCATGCTTGTGCTTTCATTATCAGAATGTGAAGACAAAGACACGCTTCTGTCTCTGTGTGAGAAATGTTAATGCACAGGTGTGAGCGAATGTGTGTGAAAGCAATACAGTATGAAACCCTCTCTCTCTCTCTCTCTCTGTATGTGTGTATATGTGTGTGTGTGTGTATATATGTGTGTGTGTGAGTGAGCGACTACTCAACCAGCTCCACCAGCAGCAGCAGCAGCAGCAGCAGCAGCAGTCTGTGCAGCTGCAAACAAGCCTTGTTAGGGCGGCGACGAGGCTCAGCAGGCAGCGCTGGTCTGATCAAAAGATCCCCGGGTCTCTGAAATACACAACTTGGGCTTTACCACTGTTGACTGCTAGATTAACATGCCGAGAACAAACGTCACCGTGCAAATAGACGGATAAAAAAAAAAAATCTTCAGAAGAGTCTGTGCTCTCCCACCCACTCTCCTCACAACCAATATGTTAAAATGTGACAATGTTGTTACAGCACTGCACACGGAGACAAAAGGGGGGAAAAAAACAGAGGGAGAGAAGAAAAAAGAGAGACATCTTTTCTGCTGGAAAAAGAACGACCAGTGTGTTAGTCACAGTAGTTATCTCAGATATACAACAAATATCATCAGAGAACTGGGAGAATGCCTCCACTCTTTTATAAACTGATTACAGCTGCAAAAACCCTCGGTAATCTGCACAAACACCCCACAATACACACACACAAAGTGAAACTGTACTGCAAATAACAGATTATAAAACTTCTTCAATACTTGACACCACCCATTAATAAAAACGTATTCATGTCTTTCTTATGAGTCATCAGGTCTGCAGATGTAGTGAGTTGATGTATAAGTAGATTTTGAGTTTCCATGAGGCTCTGCAACTCTCTCTCTCCCCAGAAAGTAGGAGATTGAAATGCAGATTTTAAAAAATAAATGCGTTTCCCTGATTAGTTTCAAAGGGAAATCCACCAACCTTTTGCATCAAAATCAGTTTACCACCTCAACTGCATAATGTCTTATGTGTGTAGCTGTGGGGGAAACTTTGTCGAGTCATCTCTACTGTAGTAACAGAGATATCAGAGTTACCTGAGTTCAAGCACGGGGGCGGAAAAAAAAAATACTGTTGACTGGTTTGTGGGGGATTTTAGGATCCAGAGGTTTTAGAAATATATTCAGGAATCAGAATCTTTTAAAGAGGAAAAAAAGAAGAAACGTGTGTGATGCCGGCGACATGTTTGTCCTTTTATGCTGCACTGTCCCTGTAAGAGACTTTGGCCTTGGTGGCTCTACTTCAGGGGTGTTTTCACCTGTTCTCAACTCAAGGTTTATCCAACCTTGACAAGCTGAACATTGTTTGAAAGCTCCAGTCTCCGTCTGTGTGAAGCATCAGGACCTGCTCACTGGAACAGCTGAGGAAGACACGAGGCTACGGCTTTGTTTTCCCTCGCCAAAGGAAAACACTGTACTGTATGTATATTCCACATTTGAACATCTTAACGTTGGTTTAGTATCTCTTTGACTGATTCTTTTTGGTTGTGAAATTTAAAGTTTCAATGCTAGAGACCTGATTTATGCTGTGGAAGAGTTACTTTTTTTTATTTGAGGTAAGTTTTCAGGCAAGTAGTAGTAGTACTTTTTAATTTAAACTACAGGTCAAGTCACAGCTTCCTTATTTTGTGAGATACTTTGTCATTATACATGTTATAATGTTGTTACAGCAGAAGTAAGCAGAATATTTGTGTTAATATAAGTCTTAAATAGTTCTATCTTCCGACAGCAATCACTTATATAGAGTGTTTGGTCTGAAACACGGGTCTGTCAGTCACTCTGCTCTGCTGTAAGCCGAGGAGAAAACTTCTTGTATCCTACAAGTTTTATCCAATGAGGAGAGAGAACGGCATAAAGGGGCGGTCCTCTCTGTGTGTGCAGCCAAGGGATGCGCGTGAATGTGGTGACGTAGGGACGAGGGCGGGGACTGCTAACTCCATCGGCTGACAGGAAGTTAGCCAAAACGACCGGATCGCTTACTTCTGCTTTAAACAACAATAAAGAAGATATAGAGGAGGATACATCAAATCTATCTTGCCAAAATCAAAGAAAATTGGAAGAAATATGATTTAAATAATTAAATAACATTACCTTTGCACATTATTATAAGATATATTTCATTCATCATATTAAAATCTTATTGGTCGGGCTCATCTTTCTATTTCTGGCCACCAAGCTGGTTGTGAAATAGCTTCTATGGTAGCATGTAGTAAGCTAATGATACAATAACAGCTGCTGTATGTTGTTGGGAAGCTAAAGCTGTTCAAGAATATTTTGGTTATTCCCTTCTTTAGTCTTAAAATCATTTGAATATTAAAATTAATAATAAAAAAATGATGCCTTGTTTGAAAGTTGTAACTTTTGTTTCATTACTTTCTTCCCCTTGTATTTTACAATTCCTTAAAATATAGCTCCTCATCTGCACATACGCACATTAACAGCGTTATTAGTAACATATATGGGGCTTAAACAGACTGAATTAGTTATTAGACCTTCAAGGCATCGTCCAGGATCGGTCATGTTAATGTGAAATCAGCGCCAGATTTCCTCCTTGACGTTCCAGATGAGCCTCATTGGAGAGACATCTGTGAACAGTCTCCACCTCTTCCACTGGAATCACTGGGATGAGATGAGATGAGATGGGATGGGATGGGATGGGATGGGATGGGATGGGATGCCTTCAGGGCCGGCGTGGGCAGGAGAAAACAAACGATAACTCATCAGCGCTGCTTTTCCTTTTAAGCTCGATTCCCGCAGTCACATCAGCAGCCTGCGAACATCCCACCGCCGCCCCGCCAGAAAAGACTCCAATCAAATACTGGTGTGGTTGAGTCTTCTTTCAAAAACACTGCCTGTCAGCACAGCCATGTGCTAAAGCTTACCCCAGGGTGTTAAATATGTATCTTGAAGGTTGTTTGGGTTTTAATGTTATTCAACAGAGCGACTTGATGAGAGAGAGTGTTTGCCGGATCCCTTCCTATTACTCTGGATTACGGCTCCTCCAAATGCTTTCATTAGACCCGGCCCTTCGAGTTTTTGATCTGAACATGGATTATAGGATATTTACCACTGTTGCCCTTTAACCTGTGTAACTGCCCCTCTTGCCTTTCATGCTGCAGCGAGATCAGCGGAGGTCATGGGAGAACACAGAAAGAGCCCCCCCCTCCTTCCACTGGGTGAGTACGCAACACCCATAAAAAATCAACTTAAGTCCGCCACTAAACAAGCATCTTTTTTGATTCTCACTAATTATGAAATGGTTAAACATTCTATGCGTGTTTCTCTCTCCCGCGCGCTTGAGTTGAGCCGCCGTTACAGCTGCGGCAGTCCTCCACCGGCCCTCAGATGAGGCTCGTCAATTAGAGCACAGGCCGAAGCGCGGCATGTTAATTCGCGGTAAAATATTCCTCCTCCAGCGCTAATTAGGTGCTAGCTGTGGTTGAGGAGCACCGTTTGCCAAGCGAGAGCAGTCTGTGCTGCATAGCAGTCCCCCGGTATCGTTTGGCTGACCAAAGCAGCCGCGATAACAGGGAATTATTTTAATTAACCGGTGCCGCCTTCTGCAGCTAATGAGCCTAGTTAAAACGAACCCGACATCTTGCTGCAGCATGCATGTTCCCTGCTCCAGAACCTCGGATCATATACTCAGAAAACAAAATGTGCGGATAAATAAATTACAAGGTGAATACATATAAGAACAGCACATGCATGGATAAATAAAGTACTGTACTTTTTTTTAATATGGTGTGTGCACCTTGCAAGGCATCAGAGTCTCGCTGGGATGTCAAACAGTCTAAGTGCATGTGTGTGTGAAAGGTTTAGGGATGTGACAGCCGACTGAAACCCTTCAGTCCACATACAGGAAGCAGAATGAAGAATTTCCTGTGTGAATGTGGGAGAAAGACACGTCGTCTTTTTCTTCTGCTCTCTGCTTCCGACTGAGTCAGAGCGAGAAAAGAGGAGGCTTTGAAACTCTGCCCAGTCTCCGGCAGCACAAGAGTTGGCCCTCATTGTGGTTATTACTCTTCAGTTGTGTAACGGCGACATTTGCCTCGGTCTGAAACACATTCATCTCTACGCTGTACCTCCGAGTCACCTGCAGCCTCACAACTGCTGCTGCATGCCGCATCTTCACCTACAGAAATACCTCAGTCACACACACACACACACACACACACACACACACAGAGCTGACACTTGTTTTATTACTTGGATCTGCTGCATATGGATGGGGGAGGTGAGGGGGGGAGTCGGTGTGGTACAGTAGGGGAAAGATGTTAACAAAGCCGCCGTGCTGCTGCTGGCAAGAGCCGAGACCCGCGGTATCACACCGTGGCAGCGGGTTTTAGTGTCTGTGCGTGCATTCAGCGAGGTGACAGCACATGTGAGAAATATTGCGTGGCTTTGTGAGTCCGTATGAAGCAGGAAGAGGAGGAGGGAGGAGGAAGGATGAGGAGGAGGAGGCCTGGGTCTTCATGGAGCTGACACAGGAGAGCAAGCAGGTGTCATGTTGATGAGGTAACCACCATCAAGACCCTCGGAGCGCTGAGCTAACTAACCAACTAACTAACTCGCTCGGAGACAACCTGCACCAGCGTCCTGTCCTGCAGGTGTCAAACCTGAAACCACTGACCATCCCCCATTCCTCTCCTCCCACCACTCACCCTCGGCCTTCAGCAGAACTGGAACTGCGCTGCGCCTCTCATTACCTGCACATCGAGAAAAAGAAAAAAAAAAAGAAAAAAAAAAGCTGAACTTTAAATTAGTCAGCATGGCACATTCATTAGCCCGGGTTGAATTTAGCGCCCTGAACCCTGTTAATGTGCAATACTAGACTTCATCTGCACATCACACACAATCGTACCATCATACTTAGCCTCTCATCTAAAAAACCAAGCGATGCCGGCGGTGGCAGCAGTCAAGGTCATTTGATGAGAGCTGGAGGTGTATGTGATGTGAATTCACTCACCGGATTGATTCCTCCTGTACGTCCTAATGATCAAACCCTGGCGGATTTAGAGGATAGTCAGGCCCCTTAATGAGAGTGTGGAGGATACTGGTGTACGGGGAAATGAGATACTGTAGGTACACACTGTTACAGTAGAGAGGGCCAAATGAGAGGCTGCTGCTTCATGGTTTGAACTACAGATCATGTTCACTGTTCAATAGGAATAACCCGGCTCATCTTATTAATATGAATTTTTGACAAGCTCGCACTACCCTGCAAATGTCTACAGTGTTTTGCAGGTTTTTTTTTTAAGATGCTGGTTGTGCGTAAGCATTTTCAGCTCTAAACGAGGAATTTCTACAGTACAAATTTAAAAATGACGTGATGAGGGAAAAAAATAGTTGGAAAACAGACACCGCTGCTGCTGTATAATTAGTTATTAGCAAGAAAATAGGATAAAAACCTGAGGATGGAGCTTGTGACAGCTCTCGGTGAACGAAGGGATGAGCAGAGCGACTCGCAGACGGCTACGAGCTGATCAGAGACCAGAGCTCATACATGGTCATCACATCAAACAGGTCACCTCGTACATATGTATTAATAATGATCTGTGCTGTGAAACACATCAGCACCTCCGTTCCCTTCATAGATAGATTCTGAGTTTTTCCTGCATGTAAGAATATCACGTTGAATTTCTACAGAGCCAAAATGAGCTAAAGTCCATTTTACGTTATGGCCTCACCAGCTGGTTTGGAAACAACAACAGTCAGATCAAAGATACTCTACTTTGTCAAGATCAATGAAGTTGTGCCAATTATATGAAATGCTACACTTTCTGTCTCTTAAAGAGATAGTTCAACATTTTCGGCAAATTGGCCCATTGCCATATAGTTTTAGGAGTAGGTTCGTTACCTTTAATTGCAAGCTATTTTTAGAACGGTGGATCAGCGGTTTTGCATGAATTTACCTCTAAAGCAACTCTGTCTCGTAACGTTCTGTTATTGTCTCATAGCGTGGTGAATGGTGCATGGTTATCCGTACCCTTGTGTTGTGAACGCATGTGTGGATCTTTTAAAGTTGTTAGTAGAGGAAAGTGAACAATTTATGATAAGCTTAAATACAGCTAACAGTTATGTTTAGCATTTATAAAAAAAATTGTTAACATGGGGGTTCACGAACGTTAGTTGGCGTTGCTCCGGAAGTGTGTGCCAAATCTCACAGGAGTGTGTTGTTGAGAGAGAGACAGGTCTTGAACAAAGTTCATTTTCACCTGATTTGTTTGTCTGAAATCTGCCTCTTTTTTGTGTCAAAATGTTCAGAAGAGATGCGGCTTGTGAAAAATGAGTCCAATATTTACTTCTGTGACTATGGGGCGAAAGAATCGATCATAATCTGTGTTGAGGTTCACTCCTCCCATTGGAGTCAATAGACTCAAGACTGCTGCTGCTGGTCTCCTAAAGTGGCGGTGGTAGCGGAGAAAGGAAACTGACTTCCCCCCACTCCCTCACCACTGGATCTTTTCTTCTTTTTTGTTTTGAGCAGTCCACCATTAGACAGTTTGATTTTATCTGACACGTCTCATGTTTTTAACCGAATCTGTAGGCTACTAATGAACTGATGAAACACGGTCGTAGCAGCCAGAGGTGTGGACTTGGACTCGGGACTTGAGACTTGACTTGGACTCGAGTCCCGATTTTGATGACTTAAGACTTGCTTGATCAAATCAAAAAAAGACTTGGACTCGCTTGGGACTTGATGCCAAAGACTTGAGACTCTACTTGGACTTAACCCTCTTGACTTGAATTCAAGTCAAGTCACATGAAGCAAGCACAAATATTAAAATAATCACATCAATGTTACTGTAGCAGCCAGTCAGAGACGTTCTATATGGAACCCACTCCTGTTATCAGTCTTGGCTGTATGATTAATGCCAACACACCAAAGCCTACCACACACATAAAGATAATCTGGCTGATTTTGCCCCGATTTTCCCCCTTCCGACCAAAGACAAAAATCGCCCAATTATCTTAGGCTTTTAAGATTATTTTATGAGATTCTGGTTCTGGATTGTGATGTTTTAAGATTTAAATTCTCCCGACAATCAGCTCGTAAAACGGTTGGCGCCGACAATCGTAAATATTAAACATGCTCAATATTTAAGATTGTCGGCTCCGATAATTGTGACCGTTTGGATCAAAAGTCGGCTTGTGTGTGGGGGAACTCGACAATCCTGATTCACCGGCTCCGCGGAACGTAATGTGAAATTGAATGTAACCAATAAATAAGCGATCTGACTGCAGCACACGTAGCATAACAAACCAGTGTGGCTAACGGCTTTGGTGGCTACCAAAGACGGTTTAATGGGCGATTCCACCAAAAGAGTGCCATTTCTGTCCCCAGCATATTACATGTATAAAAACATGTAATAATATAATATAAATTGCATTTAATTAATAAACAAAGCACCATACACATGAATCACTGTAGAAATTAAAGATATATAATTTTTAATTACTATAAAAAGGCAAAGCACTGAAACATAGCCTTTGTTGCATGTCCCCAGAGCCAAACGCTATAGTTTACCACAATGCATTATGAATAAAATCCTTCTAAAATCTCATTGTTTTTGCATATTAGTGTGACTTAATATTATATCTACACTTATATAACATTTTTTAAATTAAAACCTAATTATATTTTGGTTAAAATTCACATTTTAGTCCCGTCCCCAGGTTTTCACTCAGTGCTGTTACCAGAACACATTCTACACTCTAAAAGTTTTGGACCATTCCACCAGTGACATGTTCTGCTGGAAGTGACATCATTTAGGTCTTTTGAAAGTCATGGGAAGACCAACATTAAATTCTGTAATTTATTTTTCCTGAAATTGAATGATATTGTAGCTATGTCAGGGTCCGTCACTCTTAAAACTCATTCCTGTTACCTAAATTATCTCTAGACAGTGTTTGTTGATATCAAAAGTGAAATATTCAGTTAAATCCTCAGAATGTGCTCTGTGTGCTCAGGCTATTAGTATAGATGCTATTTGGCTAGATTTCACACAATTGCTGATTTTATGCTAAAAACTCATTGATGTTACCCTCATTGCTGTTACTTTTTCTTCAAAAATGCAATGATAAAAGCAGCAATAAATTAAATAAAGTAGCCTGAGATTGACCAGTACTCATTTTGAATGAGTAAATGTGTATATTAAAAAATTCTATACTGAAATGGGATGAAAAATTAAGTTTAATTTTTAAGAGTTACAATGAGCAAATGGCACTCTTTTGGCGGAATGACCCTAATAGAGTACTGTATCTTTGATGGCTAGCATCAACAGAGAAGCTACGTCAGATCACATTCGATCACGCAAGATTTCTGGCGTGTTACTGTAGGCCTACGTCAATTTTAAATAGCATAATCAACTTAACAATTGAAGCGTGGTCATGATCTTTATGTATCATTAATTATAATCGATTTGTTTGGGACTCGAAACAAAAATCTTTGGACTTGGTTGGGACTCGAAACAAAATCTTAGGACTTGGTTGGGACTCGAAAAAAAATCTTAGGACTTGGTTGGGACTCGAAACAAAAATCTTTGGACTTGGTTGGGACTCGAAACAAAATCTTAGGACTTGGTTGGGACTCGAAAAAAAATCTTAGGACTTGGTTGGGACTCGAAACAAAAATCTTAGGACTTGGACTTGACTTGGGACTTGAGAGCAAAGACTTGAGACTCTACTCGAGACTTGAGAGCAAAGACTTGAGACTCTACTTGGACTTGCAACATAGGGACTTTCTCCCACCTCTGGTAGCAGCTAATGGAGCAGGTTCCCAGGGACGACCTGGAGTAATGTGTGATTTAGCTACACAACACTTAGCTACTCTCCCTGTAATCAAACCAAGTTTCAAAACATCACATTAACCTTGAGATTGACCTTGAGATTCAGAAAATTGCAAAACTCTCATCTTTTAAAGGGTACATTTGTAGTTCAACATGTTTCTGTGGCTGGTGGTGATTAAAGTGATTAAAGTTTGATGCTGAACTCACAATATTTCTTCTACACTGTTTGGCAAGCCAGAGAGAGAGTGTGTGAGAAAAACAGGAAGTTGAGCAAGATAAAGAAATCTTCCAACAATGAGAAGAGTCAGTGGGTTAGAATAATCCTTGTTGTATCACTTATTATCAGTTTGGCACCGTCAAGAGAAAAAAAATAGAGAAAAGTATAAGAAAAACCTCTTTCCTCTTAGTGCGGACTAAACCCTCTTGGGAAACACTGATCTACAGTAGATAACACAGGTTTGTAGCCTAATACATTTTCCTTTTTTTTGAATGAAGAGCCATTTTTCCCCCACTTCATTCAACACCGACCTCTTCATCCACCACACAGCTCCTCTGATGACTGTTTACACACATCTACAGTAGCCTAGCCTATCTCCCTCCACCCTCAGAGCCTCCTCCATATTTGCATTTAGCCGTACGTGATTGTGAATGTTTTGAACATATGTTCATGTTCAATAAATGTTATTCACAGGCTTTGCCGCGGAGGGGCCATAACACCAGCCAAATGTGCATATTCCTACAACAAACGGTTAAAACGCTGATGTGAGTGTCCAGACTGAGCTGCTTATATTCTTCATGAACGTCGCCTGTTTTATTCTTCACTCAGGGTGCAGTGAAATGGAGTTAATAGACGAGTGGGGAAAGAGCGCAATTAGGATCAACCCTGAGGAGAAGGAGGAGGAGGAGAAAAGAAAAGAAAGATGACATTTGGAAGAAGTTGTTGAAATTACAGAAAAAGAGAAGAGAAAGGAGAGAGAGAATGGATGGAGAGGGAGGAGGGAAGAAAAAAAACATAACAATCTCCAACAAGCATAAAAAATGGGGGCACTGAGACGGAGGTTTGTGGTATTTCTTAGGTCGCACCCCCATAAATCAGACTCACATGGACGTGAGGGGGTTTTTGTAGCCAGAACCCTATTTTGGATTTAAACACGTCTTTGCTCGCTATGATTGAACAAGCGGACGCGTGTGTGTGACAGTACAACACGGCCTTAATGAGATCCCAAACCAGCACCAAGCGACGGTGGAATTAGTGCCTTTCGCCACTGCCACTGCCGCCCCCGCCTCCTCCACCCAGCAGCCCCCTAATTCTCCCACAACACTTCGACCAGCTTTATTAAAACCTGGACGTGAGGCAGAGCTGAAAAATGAGCTGGACTCAATCTGGGCTTTAGACGGACGCAGCCTGAGAGAGCGGGCTCTGGAGGAACAGAGGGAAATGACCTATGAAACACAGCCCTATCTTTAAAGGGATACGCCAACATTTTTTTTCCCGTGTCTTGCCTCACTCCCGAGTCCATGACAAGCAGATAGACACCACTGTGCGTGCCGTGCAGTAACAAGGGAGATACGGGCAGAGCTGGCGCACCGCTACTTAGCTTAGCTCAAACACTGGAAGTGCATCAGTGTTAGCCTGCCTCCACCTAAAGTCATCAGAGAAACTTTTCAGCAACTCTAAACAGAAACCGTCTGGCCGATCTTCGTCTCAGAGCTGACAAAACTCTCCGGTAAGGCATCTTGAGCGGTCAAATGCCGGTAACGGGACGAGATCGGTCAAAACGAAGGGTTCAAGCAAAGACGGTTTATTTTGGTTCAAGCTAGCTACATCGAGGGTAGGTTAGCTTCCTATTTCAAAGTAAAAGCACAAATTCTATCGTCATGGTTTTCTGTATGTCAAGGGCAACGGGTGTTTTATTTTGTGAAAGTAACCGGAAGTGCGTTGGTCACAACGGCTAGGTTGAGTAGCGCCAAATTCGTCCGAACAAAATTGTAAACAGCTGGTATTTAGACAAATTAACGACACACCGCTGATCTAAACGGCTACTTTCTCACCTAAAAATGTTTGAAATGTCGATAAAGTGATATATTTACAGAGTTAAGAGCTAAAATGAAATCAACTTCTGACTGCTGATTTCGGCTGGGGTAGCAGGCAGGCTAACACTACCTATGCACTTCCAGCGTTTGAGCTAAGCTAATTACGGGCGATACGGCTCTATTTCCCTTGTTACTGCACGCACAGTCGAAAGGATGGTGTCTATCTGCTTGTCATGGACTTGGGAGTGAGGCAAGACACGAAAAATAAAAAATGTTGGCGTATCCCTTTAAACACAATACAGCACACATGTTCAGTTAGGACACACAGACATACACATACACACCATGCACATGCAAAGGGAGCAATTATGTGAACAGTGTTTCATGTTGGAGATGGAAGCCGACAGACAGGCTGCTGTTCAATAACAAGAGACAAAGCCCGAGCAGCGCCGACTGATCTGATTCACCAGATTACAACTGAGTAAACAGTTAGCCACACGCAAAATAACGAAGGAGCCACGAAAATGATACATTTCGAAAAAAGGTAAAATCAACATCATCTCCTGGTGTCTGCAGCCAACTCACACAGTGGGCCCAGCAGATGACGGCGCTCAGAGAAGTAAAGCAAACACTGTGCTGCTTCTTATCAAAGACCTCCTGCTGCCTCCGACTGGTTTTAATGAGGAATTAGCAGTAAAAGATAAACAAACAAATTCTGATTTTACTATTCACTCTCGTCTTTGGGTGCTCCCCCGCGCTCCCTCCCCCTCCTCCCCTCCATGCCCATCAAAGCCCCGAGCAGATCTGACTGATGGGAGCTTTCTTCGCTGCACACCAGAACTGTGAAATCTTATTTGCTTGTTGTAGCTTCGGTCTTTACTGTGTTCTCCTTGATTTCTCTTTTTTTTGTTTTTTTTGTTTTGTTTTGTTTTTTAAAGGGGTTACAATACTTTCCCCGTCTGACTGACCAACTTATTAGCTGTGGCTCAGGGAACAGCAGGGAGTATGTGTTCCTTGTCATTTAGGTGCTTTGCTGGGTCATTAGCAGTGGAGCAGGAACGGAGCACAAGGAAGAACGATGCATAAAGAGGCACGCACACACGCACACACACACACACACACACACACACACACATACTCACCCACATATTCGCACACTCTAAATAAGCGTGGGAGGGTCACCACTGACTTCTGCCCATGGCCTCGCTCCACAGATGATTAAAGCCAGTGGTGACAGAAAGAAAATGTATGTGTGTGTGCATTCTGTGTGTAAGAGCAGAAACACACACACACACAAAGATGAAGATGAAATGTGCACAGTGGTGCCCCAACACACACAGGCGAATAAACAGCTTTTGATCAGCTTTCAGGAGAAAGCTGGTCCACAAAAACGCCTGACACACAGCGACAGCGGCAGAACATGTTCACACACACAGGAACACACACACACATGATTGGGGACTTTGCCAGAAACATAGAGTTCAACTTTGGACAACAGATTAACATATTAAATTGAAATCTGAAGCTAATCTGCTGCCTGTTTTCTCCCCCCTTCTCTCTCTCTCTATCTCCTCTCTTTCTTTCTCTCTTTCTCTCTCTCTGTCTTTCTCTCTCATTAGTTGGCCACATTAGCTTTCCTGCAACCCTCAGAGCCAGAGAAAGGAAAAGAGAGCCTGCGGCAAAGTGACCTTCTGGGGATGGAGGGAGGCCAGGGGAATTCTCTGACACCACTGATCTCCACCAAGTTCGGTCTGAGCTCAGACAAAACTCTGATCTGATGCAGCCATCGGTGATTGGCAGGGGGAGAGAGAGGGAGTGAATTTTAAAAGCCGGTTCTTGTGCGAGGGAGATGGTTTGACTGGAGATTGATGCCTCTTCTGCTGATGGCTGTTGGCAAATTAACCCCTTGAAGACATGTCACAAGGAGAGAGATCTGAGGTGAAGGAAGATCTCAGGTTTGATTTAAAGCGAGGAGATCGCACCCAGGAGGAGGAGGTTGATCAAAAAAAAAAAAAAAACCCGCTCCTCGTAGAGTTAACCTGGTCTCGTGTACAAAAATGATGAGATTTACAGAGCCGGAGACTCGGCTGCAGGAGAAGTAGCCGTGGCAGCATAATTAAAGGTTGCTGTTTGAGTTTTTTTTTTTTTTTTCTTCGTTCTCACCACTGCAGCTATATCAAATTATGTGGCCATAGCTCTCTGTGACACTTGAGAGACCTCCAGTGCCCCAGTATCACCGCTATATAGACCCTGTCGGTGTCAGCGCTTCTGCACACAGCATTGCTCAGCATGTCATACAACCTGCACCTCACCCCCGTTTTGGTTTGGGCACATCTGCCTGCAGACCTAAAATAAATACAGACAGACAGAGCAGTCAACTTTTTGCAATATTTCAAGAGACATAAACCAGAAATATTGCACATTTGTTTTGTCTTCAAGAACATAACTCGGGTAATTTACCTGCCACCTGTCTCATGTCCATTATATATGACGCTACAACCAGGAGACATTTATTTTAGCTTAGTTCAAATGGAGAATATTTAGCCAAGCGCTGTCTAAATTCATCTCTAAGCCTTATCTACAACAGACACAACGAGGAAGAATAAACAGATTCATTAATATACTGATCTGTTCCTTTAAGCACCATCTGTAACATCAGTTATACAGTTCCCTGTTTCTCAGAATGAAGACATGCACATACAGTAAAGTACAACAACACTATGCATAAAACTAACCTTGTTCATGTTTACGTCTCACATACGTTGTCTCTCTGCGGTGCTACGATTGTGAATTACACTCAGGTGAAGCTACAAAACCTCCAAAGTCCACCTCTTTTTTTCCTTTCTGCAGCCCTGTCTCTAGATGTGATGACAGCCTCACTGGCCTTGTGAGACAATAAGGCCAAGACTGAAGGCCTGCAGGCTCCTGAGGTTAGAGCAGCAGATGCTGAACTGCCTGAGAGAGAGGGAGACATCACTTACAATGGTAAAAACTACTGCAGTGTTTCAATTCAAAGTAGAAAATAAATGAATAAATGTGGGGGGAAAAGATAAAAACTGAACTAGGTATCCTGATCAACTGTTATTATTATTATATTACTAAAAAAAGAAAGAAAACTGATAACAGTTTGTGTTCTTGCTGAAACAGCATCAATAAATGATATTAATCAATAAATAATAATTATCTGTGTGTCTCCAACAACACCAGACTTGTGTCATGGTTTTCAGTCTGTCATGACTCGGTCACAGCTGCACACAGCTGGCGAGCCTCATATTTAAGCCACACCTGGACCCAAAGTCACTCAATCTGAAAGCAATTGCCTGATAGCCTTGACTTTCTCTTGTAGCAGCCGGGTGTTTTTTTTTTTTTATTAAGGAAGGAACATTTTGTTGTTGGAACATAACAGAAGGACGCAGAAGGCAATACAGCTACAAGATAAGAAATGTATAACTATATATTTGTTTAATTTTGACCAAATTCCACATCCTGGATGAAAAAAACAAAACAAATTGCAGGTCAGCAGTAACATTAAGCATGCAGCTGCACCTCCTGCAAGGCAAGCTCACCCCTTTTTCTTAGCCCTCCTCTCTCTTTTTTACCTCGCTATGAGGTTATCCCTACAGGGTTTCTGTGTTTTCCTCTCAGTTTGTTTTGTTTGATTCAGACTCTCATTTCTTCAAACACTCTGCCAGACTCTGGAAGACAAGCCAGAGACTCAGACTCTGTGATCTGAAAGTCTGCTGGTCGGGTCCAAGGACCGGTGGTAGAGAGCAGCCGGAACAGAGCTGACCACAGATCTGAGTAATGGTCCATTTAAGGTGGAACATGCAGTTCCGTTCCAGCAGCGTTGGGCCTGCGGTGTGTGTGTGTGTGTGTGTATGTGTGTGTGTGTGTGTGTATCTGGGGGGAAGAGGAGGGGGGGTCATGTTTGGAGAGGTGGTACAGACACGGGTCCAATCTGGTCGTCATGGCTGGCACAGCTTCAGCCTGCTACACAGACATCAGCCCTAATGTGTGTGTGTGTACGTCTGTGTATAGTATGTATTATGTGAGTGTGTGAAGGAGAGAGGGGTGGGGTGGGGTAGGGGGGGACCGGATGGGTGGGGGGTGAGGGGGTGCACTTGATGTCTTTATTCCGTCGTCTCACTAGGGGGGAATAAAGCAGGTGCTTACACGGCTCAGCACTTCCCTATAACTGTGCCAGCGCCGGGAGCAACCACACATTCAGTGTTAATCACCGCGTTCTCTGCCATTTCACTCACAAGTGTGCCTGTGCACGCACACACACACACACACACACACACACACATACACACACACACACACACACACACACACACACACACACACACACACATACACATGCACGCACACACACAGTCCCCCCCTCCTCTCACTAAGCCTGTGACATTCCACCGTGCACCAGGTTTCTCTCCAGAGTCACTAGATCACTGTCGGATTAGCCCCTTATTTCCCTGCAGGCAGTTGGGGTGCCCCAAGTGTGCCTGTATTTTTCATTGTGTGAATGTGCATATGTGTGTGTGTGTGTGTGTGTGTGTGTGTGTGGGTCTGCTCTCTGCAACTGGGGACAGATTTTGGACAGTAAACGAGCTGACTGGGAGGTGAGGAGGGAGGGAGGGAGGGAGGGAGGGAATCAAAACTGCCGTCCCAAATGTTTTGCAAAGGAAATGGTTTTGCGTCTTTTGCAGCGTATGTTATAATACAGCAGAGACACACAAAGAGAGAGAGAGAAAGAGAGAGAGAACATGTCTTGATTTTGATGGGTAAAATTAACAACACAGCAATTCACAAGACTATATGAGTGTTTCCACTGCTGGAGTTCCCCCCCAGAGAATAATAAATCTGTTCCCTTTGCTGTGTTTCCACTGGTGTCAGAAGTAAATCTCTGTTCTTTAGAGACATGTTTTAACTTCAGGCCTGCATCTTTGTGGAGAAGGACGAAGCCCCAAACACATCTCAAAGTATAGACCTGGTTGATACTGATGAATTTATACTTTAGGATGAGGTTTAAAGGTACATTGTGTAGGAATTATTGTTGCGGTTGTATATCGCAAGCAACTCAATCGTATTTTTCATGCTGCATTCACGTGAAATTGGGCAGAGGGCAGACGGACGACAGCCCCTGCATGTAACTGCATAAACACACCTCTATGTAAACAAGTGGTCCGTTCGCACGAGGCAAAACAATACACGTGACAAAATGTTGTCATGGCGATGTCGTATTGTTTACCTGACCCACGTTTTACCGGCTTTCTCTCAACTTCTGTGACTAAAATGACATCTGGTTTGTTACCGACGGCCATCTGCCCAACTGCAGGTGAATGCAGCATCAGTGTAACGCTCCATTCCTCCTCACTGCGTTACCACGGTGACTTTTCACAGACGCCACCTCGACCTGAGCCGACAGCTCCGGTGTGTTTCCGTGGTTTCCTACCGTCACGCTGCCACTGAACGTAAAAACATGGGTTACCCGCTCCATGTAGATATGAATGATATGAACGGCTCATTCAGAGCTGAAAGGAACACTTCAGTTTGTTGATGGGGGGGATTACTGATTAATGAGAAACATACTTTTGAACAAAATAATCGATTTTTGTGAATAGATAACAGGAGAAGTTACACAATGTCCCTTTAAAAATAAATAAAAACTCAGTTGAACTTGGATAATCATGGCACAGAGACGGCACCACTTCCCTGAGCTTCTGTAGTTCGCAGTAAAATAAAAGTTGTTGTCACACACAGGTGAGGTATGAACATGGCGGCATGCGCTAATAAAAGTGAGGAGAAGGTCCAAATGAGGCAGCGTCTGTCTCCTCAGTCGTTTGGAAGCCGTTCATCAGATTTTTAGCATCCGACCTCGAGCGAACCAGCGTTCGCTGTGTAAAGTTTGCCAAAAGTCTGTGTGGCGACCGAACGCAGCAGCTCGACTCCACTTTATTCCAGCATCTCACACAGAGGCAGCAGCTGAGTGGGAGGAGTGTGTGGCACTGTGAGCTGCGGATGACAGCGAGCGGCAGCCCTGAAACTATACTGCTAGAGAACAGCTAACATCAGAGGAGTCAGTTTTCTGTAGTATGAGAAGACGACATCCCAGTGGAAAGAAAGATATGGGGCCTGTATATAAAGCTGTTGAAGACAACGACCCTTGATATGAGCTACTTTTATTTTACAATATTTTTTACAATACTTTTGTCTTTTGCTGTTTGTTTTATTGTGACTTGGGTCATCAGATTTTACACAAATAGTCACAAAACCCAATGCAGAACAAAACAGATACTAAAATATTCTGAAAATTCAAAAAGATTGAACTGTTTACTCACACATTTAAGCTGGTTTTGTGATTTGTAACAGAAAATTTGTGTCACATTTGAAAGAAATACAGAATATAAGCATCTTGATTCGTGGTCTCAGACTTTTGGACCCCAGTGTATCCAGGGAGGGAGGCATGCAATAACATATTTCAACACTCCCTCATAAAAACAGCCCTGCATGATATGCAGTGAGCCCGTGCTCATTATTTTGCTCGTGTGGGTGTGTTTCTGTACCTACTTCACTCACATGATTACAGGCAAACAAAACTGTAATAACAGGAGGTGGAAGGAGAGCGAAGAGAAGAGGAGGAGAAAAAAAGAAGAAGAAGCTAAAATCAAACAAAATAGAAATAGACAAAGATTATAGAGATTAACCAGATACAAAAAGAAGAAGAAGAAGAAGAAGGCTGGCAAGTGAGAAGAAAGATGGAAAGAAGGATGAAACGGAGAGCTGGAGAGAGAGTTGAAGCAAGCAAACAGTTTGGACTCTCCTGGGAGGGATCTGTTCATCCCACACATATCGAGGGATGAAGGAGAACAAATGTTCCTGGGCCCACAAGTCACATAACAAAGATCGGACCAACAGATTCCTCTGAGCTTCTATTGTTGGAGCGCAATTCCCACAAGACGCCATGAGAACGAGCTTGGATAAGCAGCTCAACCTTTAGAAAATATGTCTCCTCTCTCTCAGACTGATGATGCTCAGTGTTTGTGGCAGGAGGCCGGGTGGGGGTCTTAAGTAGCTCCACAACTGTTGGATGGAGTGCAATGAGATTTTGCACAGATATTCGTGCTCCCCAAAGAATGAATCCCTCTTTACTTTTCTTTTATTTGGTATGGCCTGCCATTAAAATTTAGAAAACACATTCACACCTGATGAAATTGTGATCAATTTGCTCATTTTTCACTTTGCATCATCAGGTCAAAATGCCAACTTACGTTTTTGCTCGACGTATAGTTGGTGCGACCCTGCATGTATTAGATGGATGGATGCTGCTCCCTGATCATTTACACTCTCGTTAGTTGTACATGTTATGTTATTTTTTTGATTTATGTTGTTGGTTGGTTTGGATGTTATTATGTTGTTGGGAGAGGCTTACAAGGCTGATGACAAATTTCTGCTGAAGAGGACAATACAGACAATCAGTCACTGTCAGTGGACCAGAATGCATCATTTCTGTCAAGTTACTAATTGGATGTTGATTTTCCGACAGGTTCAAAATAACCAGGAAGACTGTAGTGGTTTAAAGTCTAACTGGAAAAAAGAAAACTCATTAATATTAAGGGGTTAGGATTACAGCCCGGGATTCATGTGTCTTAAAGGGATAGTTCAACATTTTGGCAAACTGGCCCATTGCCATAATCCCTATTAGTCATAGCAGTAGGTTCGTTACCTTTATTTGTCGGTGTAAGCTATTTTTAGAACGGCGGAGCGGCAGGCTGCTCAGAGCTATACGCTACGGAGGCTAATGGAATTTCTTGGTTTCCCTCATCAAACTCATCAAATACAAAATCCCAAAACTCCAAAACGCTTTCGTGGACAAGTTGTGACCTGTACATTCACCACGCTATGAGATAATAAGGGAACGTTACGAAACAGAGCCGTTTTCGAGGTAAATACAGAGACTGATGCTGAAAAACTGTCCCTGAACACAACACGTATCAGCAGTTTTGCATGAATTTACCTCGAAAACAACTCTGTCTCGTAGCGTTCCGTTATTATCTCATAGCGTGGTGAATGTGCAGGTCACAACTTGTCAACCAGAGCGTTTTGGAGCTCTGAGCAGCTCGCGGCTCTGCTCCGCCGTTCTAAAAATAGCTTGCACCGACAATTAAAGGTAACGAACCTACTGCTATGACTATAGCGATTATGGCAATGGGCCAATTTGCCAAAATGTTGAACTATCCCTTTAACGTCCTCACACCTACACAAGTTTGACTGACTGATGAGACTTCTGCTCAGGTGTGTGAAGCTATGCAGGGAATTATACAAGGTCACTAAAATACATATACTATCAAAAATACAGTAATAATAATGTAAACTGTGTATTTTAAGTTATAAAACTTGTCGGTGAAGCACAGACTGTATAAATTCGTACTGAACACTCATGTTAAACGTCTCCCTGCGGGTATATTTAATACAAAAAAAAGTGACAGTTGTTTTGTTTTTTTCTTTTACATCACTAAATTTAGCTTTTTTATTATTATTATTCTTCCTCACAACAAAGCTCATCAACAGACACTGGCTTTAATAGTAACAATAATGATTGATAATAATATACACTGTCACAGCTTCCTGGGACATAAATATCATTCCTTCAACCTGCGCTTGTTCTCTTACTGTGATCGTGTAATTAGTCACGTGGCAGCACTATACTGTAACACAGATACGGGTCAGATGCTTCAGTTAATAATCGCATCAGACTCAGTGACTTGGACTGTGGTGCCAGACAGGCTGGTTTGAGTAATTCTCAAACTGCTGATCTCCTGGGATTTTGACACACAACAGTCTCTGTAGAGAAGAGAAAAGAGAAATCATCCAGTGAGCCGCACTGAGCAGAAAGAAACACCTTATTTATTATGGGAGAGGTCAAGAGGAGACTGGCCAGACTGGTTGGAGCTGCCAGAACAGCTACAGTAACTCCGATAACCACACGTCCAACCTTCAGAAGAAGAGGAGGAAGTAGAAGATGAAGAAACCCGATGCTGCAGTGAACAGCACAGGCTCACTGGACTTGGACCGGGCTGCAAACACACTGGTGGTGGTGGCGGTGGTGTAATGGTGTGCGGAGTGTTTTCTTGGCACACTTTGGGCCCCCTTAACACCAATCGATCATAGTTTAAATGCCACAGCCGGGGGTATTGTTGCTGACCATGTGCTTCCCTTTTTGGCCACAACTTTACCCTCTTCTAATGGCAGCTTCCGGACAGATAATGCTCCGTCTCACAAAAGCAAAAAGTCTGTTTAAAACTACAGTATAGTTCATGAACGTGATGGCGGTGTGAGCTCAGTGACTGGATCCAGTAGCGTCCAGTAGAAAGACGGATGTGCAGCTGTCAAGTCTGCAGAAATAACGTGGCACAATCATGTCAACATAGAGGGCAATAAAATAAAATGATGTTTCCAATATCTTGTGTCGTCGTTGTCATGCCAGACCAAGGGTGTTATTAAAGCGAAGGGAGGCCACACAGCATTACTAATGTTCCTGTGCTTGTTCCAGCTTGCAACTCTACAATAATTATGTGATAGTTTAGAAAACATACAAATAAAGTTAAACTGCACTAATAACACTGATTTGTATTCTGTTTTGTTTTGCCAATTAAAAAATGGAAAAAAAAAGTAGAATAGGTATTATTAACACCCATTTGATATGTTGGATTCTCTGAGAAAGGTCAATTAGCAGGTTTGTGTTATTTCTTTTCCTTAATTAAAAAAAAAACCTTGCATCAGTGTTTTCTCTTACAGTATTTTGACTGAGGCTGCAACAGCTCGACATCTCTGTCAGTCTGTTTTCTTTGTTCCACCTGTAACAAAACAGTGCGATTGAGCTGCCTGCCACACAAACACGTCGCTGCACCCGAAAGTTGCTACTGTGAGAAGTAAAAAGTTGGTACATTGGCTGTTTTAAAGGAGAAAAAAAACAAAGTTGTTCTGTGAGGTATACAAGGTGAAGATTTGGTATTGTTTTCTGTTTGAACGCAAACTTTAGACTTCATCAGGTGACTCAGGTGCAGCACAGCTGCAGAGGTCTAATCATTCAAACTAATTGAATGTGGATAGAGCCTTTAAAACTACTGAAATTATGTTCTGCTTTTGGCGCAGGAGTTTTGGATTAGAAACTGTAGTAAACACAGTTCTCTTTCAGCAGGAAACAAGGACATAAACTTTGATTTTAGATTATACTTAATGGATAATTTCTTGTTTTTGTCCTTGTAGAAGTCAGACATGGAAAAAAAAAAAGAAAAAAGCCCAGTAATAAATGGATCACAGTGTCTCTTTGTATCTAAAAAACCCAAAACGCACACTGTGCTCTCCAGCCAATTTGAATTGATTCAGTCTGGTTCACAATCTCATATTTTAACTTTTTTAATAAAAACACATCTGAAGAGTTGGTCCAGTGGCTCATCTGGTGAAACGTGAGCCATGGAGACTTGGGACCAGGTTCAAGTCCAAACCCTTGAACCTTTGCTGCTCGTCACCTCCTTTCTCTCTCTCTCTTTCTCTCTCTGTCCCTGATATTCACGTCTTTCTCTCATTGTCACTATCAGTATAAAGGCTAAAAAAGCTGAACAATTTAAAAATGAGGGTTGCACGATACAGATAATTATTGGCCCGACATTGGCTGATGATTATTGGCCAAAATCAAAGTTGGAGATCAAGCTGTAATGTTAACTTCATCTTTCTTAACCTTGGGTGTGTATATGAAACGTTATCGGTTATCGGTCTCAGTGGGGAAAAAAAGAGTTATCGTGAATCCCTAATATGAATGAACCTGAAATAATCTAATAATCTAAATTTTACTTGTTTTCTTGCAGAATTGAAGTTGAATCTGTAGTTAAACATTCATCGAATGCAGCAAAACACACACACGACATACACAGCAAAGCTGAGCAGAATGAGCACACACACCTTACAGTACCCCCAGATTTACATGATAGTCCCCATTGTCACTTGAGTCATTATATGCAGGTGGAGGTAAAGGTAGCTCAGTGTGTGGAACAGCAGGTAACACGTCAGGCAGCAGATTCGAGGCTGAGCAGAGCGAAGAGGAGAAAGAGCCGGAGCCCTAATTGGAGCTGAGGAGCAGCTGTGAAGGCAGGCGGCGGATCACAGCTGATTAGGGCCGAGTCACAGGTGTGAAGGACAGGAGAGCACAGCGAGGGCATCTGGTGGACAGGTGAGGAACGGCCCTGACGGGGAGAAATTACCGCCGGAGCCAGAGGAGAGCAGACAGATCAGCTGTGACCGTGACAACCTGACAGAATGAGTCAGGTTTTCCAAAAAAGATTAAATTCTTATTAAATCGGCACGTTGTTATTTCAGACACTACAACTCCCCTCCACTGATGTATTATTGAAAACATAATTACTGCTCTCAACTGGTGGCAGAGGTCAGAAAACACGGGAAAGATAAAGATTTGTCAGAAAATCAGATGTGTGAGCATGTGTGTGTGTGTGTGTGTGTGTTTCTTCATTTCACTTTAAAACAGACAGAATATTAATATTCACAGAGAGAGACATTGGCACGCTGGGTGAATAATAGCTAATGTAACCTTGCTGAGAATTAAAGGTTCAAATATGCTCCCAACCTTCAAAGGCAGACGTTTCTCTGAGTAAGAAGCCTGTGAACTTGAGCACGGAGCGACAGATGTGACACAACAAGGAAATGCTTATCAAATATGAATTGCGGTTTCCATTGACGACCCCCCAAAAAAAAGAAAAAAAGAAAAATGTCATTAAAATGCTGAAAAGTCTTTCCGGGTGAGAGGCTATCAGGGCGGCATATGAGTCGGGAAGAGACGGGAAGAGAAGACGAGCGGAGCAGCTGCAGACTGTCTCTGAATATGGAAAGTCAACCACAGGAACACATTTCTTTTTTTTTCTTCCTCTCTCTCTCTCTCTCTCTTTCACAAAGACTGATGAAAGAAAGGCTGAATGAGAGAGAGAGTGGAACAGATGCTATCCCAGACGGGACATCAGGACGTCGACCTCCATTGCTAAGTCTAACTTAGCTTATCTTAAATCACTTTATAAACTATACGTCTCTGTGCATTAGAAGACATATATAACTCCTAATCCTGAGATTTAAATTTGGACAGGACTTTTCTTTTTTTCTTTTTTTTTAAGTTTCTCCTGTAACTTTAACACATATCTATTCTCTTCAGCTACTGCATCTTACAGGAATAGTTCACCAAAAAAATGTAATTCAGTTATTATTAACTCACCCTCATGCTGATGAATACTTCTGAGTAGTTTTTTATTCCTCAAAGTGTATCTGGAGACCCGTGAGGGAGGTTTGTATATAGAGAGCCTAAGCGGAAGCAGGAAGTAACGGTCACCATGGGACCTCAACTCTGAAAAACTCGCCATTCAAATGAACGGGACTGAAAATTTTATTTCGTGATCCGTTTGAATTGTGCCATGAGAAAAAAATATGTCCTCTACCTGTTTAAAACATCACGTTTCATCCCGAGAAATCAGCCGTTTGTTGTAAAGCTATTGTAGAATAAAATTCAGAAGAATCTGTAAGCAGAAAGACTACAAGTCGTGTAGGTGACGTCACACACCAAATGCCGCCCTTTCCCGTGTCAGTTGGTGACGTATTTTTTGTGGGACACAGATCTGTAGTCCGTAGAGCGGTCTTTACACAAAATACATTCTTCTGTTGCCGTTTTATGATAAACGGCTGATTTCTCTTCATGAAACGTGATGTTTTAAACAGGTAGAGGACATATTTTTTTCTCATGGCACAATTCAATCGGATCACGAAATAAAATGTTCAGTCTCATTCATTTGAATGGCGAGTTTTTCAGAGTTGAGGTCCCATGGCGCCGTTACTTCCTGCTTCCGCTTAGGCTCTCTATAGTCCAACGAAATCCTTATATTAAAGTCAATAGCGCCCGACACAAAAAGGGCCATAAAACTACACAAAAACCTTGTAATATTCCTCCATACTGTGCGCTCGCTGCAATCCAAGTGTCCTAAAGGGATAGCCTACAGTCCAGAGTTTACTCGAAACAACGTCATTTAGGACATTTCTACAGCCTAAACAATCCCAGGCAAATTCAATACAGGACTGTTTAGGCTGTAAAAATGTCCTAAATTATGTCATTTCGAGTAAACTCTGGACTAAATCCCTTCAGGACACTTGGAATGCAGCGGACGAGCAGTGTGGAGGAATATTAAATGTTTTTTGTGTAGTTTATTGGACGTTTTTTGTGTCAGGCGCTATTGCTCTCCTATAAAGATTTCGTTGGACTACGAACCGGCCTCCCGGGTCTCCAGATGCACTTTGAGGAATAAAAAAACTACTCTTTAATTTTTTGGTGAACTATTCCTTTAATGTACTTTGGCAGCGTGTCACAACTTGGCTGTAATGGTCGCTGTATACAAGCGAAGGGGATGCAAAAAGGTGTTTAAACAGAATAATTTAGATGTTTGAAGTGTAAGTACAGTCAACAGAAGAAAAAAAAAAAAAGGTCATGGAAATCTGACGTGTTACAGAAAGACAGTGAGAACGAGGCAAAACGTCGACCTCACGGGTCTGTGGTTTCACTCGCTCCTTTTAGCTGTGCAGGTCTCACAACAAACATATTGATCCTGTTTACATTAATGGGGATGTGGGGAGCTGCAGAGGAGAGGCCGGCCCTGCTCTGCTGCAGTCCCAGGATCACTCAGACAGAGGAGGGCTAATCTCAGGCCAGACCTCCACCCACCGCCTGCTTCATTCCCACCCCTGAAGTGGCCATGAGAGGTACACCCACTAACACCCAACCTATCACCCCCCCCCAATCAGTATGCAGTGGGAAAACAGTTAATAATGGTGCAACGAGACTGCTCCGACTACACAGACTGGACTTAAAAAGAGGAACATCAGAGAGGAGTGAACAGAAAAGTGAAGGTGCTGCTCGTGTGGGAAAGTGAACCTGCTGTATGAACACACACACACACACACACACACACACACACACACAGGCTCCTTAAAGGGATACGCCAACATTTTTTTTTTCGTGTCTTGCCTCACTCCTGAGTCCATGACAAGCAGATAGACACCATCCTTTCCACTGTGCGTGCAGTAACGAGGGAGATAGAGCCTGTATCGCCCGTAATTAGCTTAGCTCAAACGCTGGAAGTGCATAGGTAGTGTTAGCCTGCCTCCACCTAAAGTCATCAGAGAAACTCTTCAGCAACTCTAAACGGAAACCGGCGGGCTGATCTTCATCTCAGAGCTGACAAAACTCTCCGGTACGGCATCTTGAGCGGTCAAATGCCGGTAAATGCCGGTCAAAACGGAGGGTTCAAGCAAAGACGGTTTATTTTGGTTCAAGCTAGCTACATCGAGGGTAGGTTAGCTTCCTATTTCAAAGTAAAAGCACAAATTCTATTGTCATGGTTTTCTGTATGTAAAGGGCAACAGGTGTTTTATTTTGTGAAAGTAACTGGAAGTGCGTTGGTCACAACGGCTAGCTTGAGTAGCGCCGAATTCTTCCGAACAAAATTGTAAACAGCTGGTATTTAGACAAATTAACGACACACCGCTGATCTAAACGGCTACTTTCTCACCTAAAAATGTTTGAAATGTTGATAAAGTGATATATTTACAGAGTTTAGAGCTTAAATGAAATCAGCTTCTGACTGCTGAATTCGGCTCGGGTAGGAGGCAGGCTAACACTACTTACAGTATACACTTCCAGCGTTTGAGCTAAGCTAATTACGGGCGATACAGGCTCTATCTCCCTTGTTACTGCACGCACAGTCGAAAGGATGGTGTCTATCTGCTTGTCATGGACTAGGGAGTGAGGCAAGACACGAAAAAAAAATGTTGGTGTATCCCTTTAAAAAGAAGACCATCAGAGAGGAGTGAACAGAAAAGTGAAGGTGCTCGTGTGGGCAAGTGAACCTGCTGTATGAACAACACACACTCCTTAACTCACAGGAGAACACAACACACACTCCAACGAGCCATGACCCAGCAAACAGACAATAAAAGCATGAAGGGAAGTCATGCAGCAGTGGTGGAGCAGAAAACATAATTGCACGAGAATCAATGTTCTTTGTCTGTGTGAGGGAGTGGGAGAAGAAACGGTTTTTAAATCCTGCGAACCTTTGGTCTGCACTGAAGCCATACATCGAACCCCCAGAGTGGAGAGAGAGAGAGATGGAGGGGAAGGGAGGGAGAGGAGGGGAGGGGGGGCTGGATCTGATGATAATTAACAGCTTTCATCACTGTGGCACCACCAGGACCCCATGAGCTGCTGCTGCTGCTGATGTACGCTCACACAGAGGTTTAAAGGCAAGAGGGAAAATAAAAGGCAGAAGGCCACTAAGTGTGAAACAGTGACACAGGTCTGATGATGAACGGTCGACGCCGGCAACATGTAACAAAACAATGTGTGTGTGAAATCAAACAGAGGGACGAACCGAGCAGCGGCTATTGATGTATACGCCAGAGAGGTGGTTTAAATTATGGAGGTACGGCAAAAATGTTATAAGTTCTCTTTTTTTTTTTTTTAATTATTAGACCTCATGTTGCTTGTACATGGTTTGTTCATTAATTTATAGCATTGCACCATGTATTGGTTATGTACTTTGTCTTTAAGTTGGGTAGTGTTGCTTAATTGATGAATTATTTAGTCCACAGTTATGGTATTTCATTTGTGTCTTTTAAATATTTTAGTTACAACCTCTCCTCCGTTAGTGGATGTTTTCGGTTCAGCCTACCCGTGGACAGGTAAAGGCGTGGCCCCCTCGCTCTTGTCCCATCTCCACCGTGTTGGCATGATGTTGCTCATGCAAGTGAGTTGAATAAAACCGTCTCACTCTCCTGCTGTAACGGTGTAAATAATGAAGCCATGAATCTCTCTTGTAACCCGTCTAACATCCACAGCCCTGACACCAGCTCATAGACCAGTTTTCTAATTGGCAAGGTACCAATCTAATACTATGGCAGTGTATAAAATTAGAAAATTTCAAAGGTTAAAACTCAGTATTTAAAGATTAAATGCAAAAATCTACAAGAAGAAACTCAAATATTCCCTTAAATTTAATGAAAGAAAAAACTCCCACTTGCCTCCAGCTCTATTTTTCAAACTATGGTCCTAATACACTGTCAATAAATACAACAACAGAGCCACTTTATGATTTCTATAGCCCGTCTTCAAACACTTTAAGCATTCATTTGTACATTGCTCAATATTCACTCTGATTTTAGCTCCGTTTTAGTCTCTACCAGCTCCTGAGGGAAATATCTCTCTCTTTAGCTGCTAAATGCTTCACTGCACCGACAGACTGGCTGACTAACATTGTGTGTTGACTTGTTTGGTGCAGGGCAGGTGCACACACTGAAACTCACTACTGAGCAGCATTAAGAGTATAAAGCCAGAAACCGACTGCCCAAAGTCAGAAGGTGTTTACTGCTCTGAGTTTGTCACCATGTGTAACACCTGTCACATTAAATGTAATAACATGACAAAATAAATACGAAAATAGCTACTAGTGCAGCTTTAAGAGTTACATTTTGTTTATTACATATGGAATATGGTGTTTTAGTATAAAATCGAAGCAGAAAAAAAGCGAAATCCAGAAAAACACTGCAGTAAAAATGTTGTTTTAAAAGAAGGAGATTAATTAGTTCAGCTGTCAATTAAGAGCCCAAACAGCAGAAGCTGCCCTCCTTGTTGGTTTGACTAATGATACAGTGCACATGTTTTATTAATGGGAAATACAGTGGGAAAATATATATGGGATTCTTCTTGGTAATTTAGTGTATGTCCAACAGATGGTCTCAACGCACTGGAAGAGCAAAAGGCCGACAACAGAGCGCCGGGTGAGTTCCAGTAAAAAAGAAATTGGCAGAAAGTGAAACTTGGAATTAAAACCACTGATGCCGACAAACTGAGGGAAGTTGTTGTGAGAATATTATTTTTGTGAGCAGCAGGACTTAAGAAGAAGAACGGCTCAGACGGAGACGAAGGGTTGTTTACATCTCGTTCTGACAGAGGGATTATGTTCTCTGTTTTTCCTTATTCTTATTTCTCTTCTTAATCTTCTTCTCCTCCTCCTTTGAAGGCACCATGAAATCGGAGACGCGGTTTGAGGATGTATCCGTTACACAAATATCATCAATACATTGTTTACACACTGTTTGAGTCACTTAAAAAAACGACACATGGAAACTTTAATTATCGTCTTCTACCCTCCTCATTTTTATCCTCTTACTAATGAGTTTGTTGTTTCTTGTAATCATTTGAGTTTTGTGACATGTTGTGATTTCACCTTTTTAATTTATTCACTTGTTTCCTTCCATTTGTGTTTCTGTGTTACTGCTTTTGTTCAATGTGAAATCTTGTTATGGACGCTCATGATGGTAATGATGGTCACGGATAGTATTACAGGACATGATGCAACACACACACACACACATACAGAAACATAATATAGTATAATATAATATAAATAGATTCCTCCAGCCTCATATCCATTTCCCCCGTATCTCAGAGGTTGACCCATGACCTGTTGGATGTAGAGCTTACAAAGACACAAGCCTCATTACCCAGGTTCCTCTCTGGCAGAGCGGGGTCTTATTTACCCCCGAGGAAGGACAGAAATAAACAAAAGACCACCGCTGATCGAGTGATGGAAACAAAACACTGCTGCAGTGAAAGGTTTCAGTGGCTGCCATCCTGCTCAGTGCCCACTGGCTGTCAATCATATACACACACACACACATATATATATATAATAACAAAACAACAATGACACTCACGTGTGACACAGTCTCAATTATGAATCAAAGTCGTTTCAGCAAAGTCCCTCAAAACGACATATCTTTTTGAGCTGAAATGACAAAGACATTAAATGGCTCAAAGCGCAGCAGAGTCCTCAGGTAGAGGAGGTCATGGGTGGGTGAATGAGTCAACACAACAATGGACGCTCTTCTTTTTCCCCATCTGGCCCAGTCAACATCTGGTCATTTCAACCATGACAATAATCACTCCCTGGTCTCAATGGTAATTACTTAGAGGTCATTTTAACCCAAATCATGATCGTGCTCTGACCCCGACCAAACTGTCCTTTGTGTCCAAACTATAAGGCTGTCAAAGTTAACATGATAACAACGTGTCCTCCTGTTATTTTAGCCTTTGGCCTGACCGAACCTTGAATAAGACTTTATAAATATAAACTAAAAATACTTTTAAGAGGGTATATATTTTAGATGAGCAGGATAAAAGTGATTAAACATGTTCTACGTTGTCTAAAGTTACCGATTGGTCACGTGTTTCCGGTCTGGGGCGTCTCGTTATAAGTTGTACATGTGCAAATGCTACTTTTCAATACAAGAGATATGTAGGAGCAAAGCTGAATGCAGCCGATTGGTGGTGCGTTCCAGGTGTTTTCAGAAGTTGGAATTTCTAACATCCAACGTCTACAAGTAAGTAAACATTGTATTTTCATTTCACTTCCATGGTGGTTTTTCAGCTGGAAAGCGCTCAACTCGAAGGCGACGTTGTTCCAAGCTCCAAGTTCCGACTTCCAATGTAAATGAAACGCCCCATTACTGTACATGTAGGCTACCGTGATATATTATACTTTGGTATCAATTGAGAAACCTGGGCTGACGTGTTCAATGTTCGATTGCTCATGCCTGTGATATTATCTCTTCACCTGAAGTTCTCAGTAAAGCTGCGGCCAACAAGTCAATACTGGTTGTGACACTCAAAAATAATTATCCACCGTTTTATTGCCGCTTCTTTTCCCATTGTTGTCTATGAGAAAAATGCTAAGTTGTTGAACAGTGACCCTGGAAGTATCGTTGAGCACTTCCTGTCTACTGTAATGCAATGCATGCAGGGAGTTGCTGTTTCTTTGCAATCCTAACGTGAACTAGACACAAATGAAACAGGGTGACTCCCGTCGCGGCAGCCGGCGGTGCTGGCTACTCGTGTCTGGCTCTCTAGTCGTGTTGTGCTTCTATGGCAGGCGCATCAACGTCAAGGTGCATTACCGCCACCTACTGTGTTGGAGTGTGAACCAGAATCACCTGGTTAGCCTACGTGCTGTTGCTGATCCAAACGTTTCTTTTTCTTTAGAAAAAAGCTCCCGAATAATGAGGAGAAACTTCAGACAGCAAAACTATTCGGGATCAAAGCATTATTCATGTGCTTCTGAATACGTATTCAGGTTCGGGTGCACCACTAGTACAGAGGTGGGATGGAAGATGAGCCTAAATGTGTGGTGTTGGTCTTTTACAATGTTGTTAATTGTACTGGTGCTGTATTGTGAAACTCGGGGAACACGCCAAGTTTTATTTTGAAGTTTGGTATAGCCCCCTCTGGAGAAAACTACACCAGCTGCCACTGGCTCACACAGTCTGTTACCATGACAGGCCTCACCTTTCTTACCCACTGCAGAGATTAACAATGTTTCAGATCTGATGAGTCCTGCTATCCCAAAATATTCAGGAGGAACAATGTATTCTGGGTGAACTCTGAGGTCCTGTTTGGTTTTTTTTTCTGTCTTGATTTCCTAACGTAAGTCTGAGGTAAATCTTCACGAGCCACTGTCGAACCTTTCGTCTTCATCTTTTTAAAGCCACGATGACATCATGGGACCTCTAAAAGAGCTGCTCTCGCTCAACAGTGTCACTATCGGCCATCAGTGAAACGGATAGGCGCCGTATGTAGATAGATGAATGGGCGGCGTCCACGGAGTGACGGAGAGGGGTCAGCGCGGCGGAAGAACCTCTGGGTGGGACGACGAGGGTGAGGTCGAACGAGCAAATCAATGAGACGAAAAAGCTGGGTATCGATCCTGCTGGATTTATCCCCCCTCCCCGCCCCCCTCAATGTCAACACAGAGCGTCAGTCTGAAGAGGAGACGGTGCCCTATTTGCCCTGAGAGCACCGGGATAAATCTCATTCTCTCCTCTACAGCTCATTTAATGAAGGATATAATGGTGTGAGTAGGCTGAGCGACTGTTAGCAGACCATTCTGGTGAATAGACAGTAAATCTTTTATCCTCCTCTGGAGCTGACTTTAATTTGCTGCTAAGCCCGAGTTATAAATCTGAAATGGCGTATAAGTGGCTACGCTAGCACATGGCAAATAATGTGTTCATCTTTGGTTACATGAACTTTAAAGATTTAATATTTCCAATGCAGTTATAGGCTACAGCCGCGCCGGACGGAGAACACTGTTGCAGGAAAAAAAACCCCACTTTGTTTCACGCTGATTAACGCCTGTTAAAAAGAAATCAATGAACGCCAACATAAAAAAAGGAAAAGAGTCAATAAAAGCCGAACGTGTTAAATCAAGTCCTCAGCCCTCTGTTGATTCAATAACAAATAAACATATCAGTCTGCAACATCTCTCATTCCCGCGGCGCCACCTCCAGACACACGGCTTGACAATATTTAATAGAGAAAGCGCAATTCATTACATGAAAACAGTGACAGGAAAAATCTTTTCAGGCTCTGGAGGAGTTTATCAAGTTTAAAAAACATGTGGTTTCATCATGGGATCTATCGTTTTGAACCAAAGCCCCAAAAGTCACGACACCTCGGCCTCTGCTGTGCAACACTTTTCACTTTATATGGTGGAAAAACACTAAAACAACTCCCTTGGATATGAAAAAAAAAAAAAAAGCCTTTACTGACCTTTCCCATTGGATTCACTCAAAAGAACTTTATGTGTCTGTGAATAATGGGGCAGCAGCTTATTCAGTTAATGGAGGAAAAAAGAGGAAAAAACAATAGACAGAGGAGTAAAGAGAAGAAAGGGAGAAGAAAAACTAATTCTGTGACTGTACATTAGAAAGTCTGTGTTCCAGTTTTCCCACAATGCACAGAGGAAACGGAGGAGCTGGTCAGAGCCTGCGGATGATGATGAAGCAGCTTCAGAAACACCTCACAACACTAAAATAAACTTTTGAATAAATAAAAATACAGTGACACTTTTAAGTCGCTTGACTGATTTGCATTGTAACATGTTTTGCATAATTTCCTGACAGAGCACAAAATATGGTTAAATATTTAGATTTTTTTCTTTCTTTATACACTTCACTGCAAAACACTGAACTAAAACAATAAGTATATGAAACATCCTCTTTGCAATCAGCATGAAACGTCCTCTGACCTAAATGAGCACACAGGTTGCCTGGATAAGGTGGAGATACAGTATATAGAACAGTTAAAGGTCAGAGGATAAAAATACATAAAACTATTTTACAGGTTTTACAGGTGACAGGTTTAGGTGCAAAAATAGCCTGGTTAGATTTAGAAAGGATGATGGTCTGGGTTCATATAAGTTCTTTGTTCAGGTTAGACTAGAGGACGTCTGTCGTGGTCATTATGATGTTTTTTTGAGCCACTGTCTGATACTGAGAAACCGGCTGAGCCACTGATCACAGACACTGATTATTACAGATGTCCTGTATTAGCATCACACCACGTTCCAGTTACGAGCTGCCGGTAACAAGTCGGAAAAGCAACAAGTTTGTCAGTTATTGCTGCAGTTAGCATCGTAAGCTAACACCAGCCGATAATAAAGCAACTTAGCAACATGTCTGCAGGTGGAAACTGCACAACACAGACAGTTTGACAGATTTAATGACACTAAAACAAGACTAAGTGGCTGATACACAGCTGTTATTCGTTTTGTTTCGTTTTGTTTATTTCGGTCAATACATGTCATCATAGTGCGAAATACGGGGGGGTTTGGGGGGGTCGGACCCCCCTGATTAACCCCTTGAGACCCCCTGAAAGACTCAAAAGCAAAATCTGAGGGGGGTCTCAATCTTGTCAAAAAATAAATAATATAATATAATATAATAATTTTATTGTGGTCAATTAAATGTGTTTAAGATCACCATGTCCAGTATTCATAATTCAAAACATTTATTCGTTTAACATTAAGCTGAACCGTGTCACCTGCGCATTATGCAAATTAGCCATGTGCGCCAGCCCAGCGCAGGAGTCGAGCCCACTCGCTATCAGAACAGAGGATCCCGTTCCTCTCCACCCTCTGCCGAAGAAAGTGAAGTTGAGGCCGAATGCTCTGAAGACGTAGCCGATGCCACTGCCCCTGCTGCGAGCACTGGTGATTGGCCGCTTTTCTTTTTCTTTTCTTTTTTTTTTACACCTAAGCAGGTGGGGTAATGGAAATACCGCAACCCTTGGTTTGACATTAAGGCAGGAAAATAACTTGAGGTAAGAGGCTAGCCTGCTTCAGCATACGATGGCCTGAACCCCCAGTGGTGTTGTTTGGCCAGGCGCCTGTTGTGAGCTATTTGTCTGTGCTTTTTCAATTTTCATGATGGCCCGTTATACGAATGTGATTTGTGGATGTGTTCAATGCTGTGTTTAAACGTATTTGCTAGATGGATGGTTAGATAAGGCTACATGATCGGTCATAGTTGCAGGCTGAGGATCTCGTGCACATAATTGCACGTCAGTCTCAGATCTCCAGATTTATACAGTTGGTTGTTATTCGAGTGCACGAGTTTGGTGTCTTTCATTCATTTTAATTATTGTATTTTATTTATTGTCTATTCGTTTCTGCATTGCCCTGATCGCGCCAGTCTCCTATACCTGGCATTTATTCATTGTTCAAGTGCGCCAGTGTTGTGCCAATTATTGTCTTTTATTTATTGAATTATCGTCTATTTATTGTCAATTACTTTCTGCATTGTAGTGCACAACTTTGCCTCTCCTTTTTAGGCTATAGGCTAATTTTCTTGGCTTATTGTAATGTTATAGTCCTACTTTATAAAAAGAAAAAAAAAATAACGGTATTGCGCAACAATCGCGAGTTAGGGACCCCCCCGAATATTGATGGGTATTTCGCACACTGCATGTCATTAAAAGAGAAGTAACAAACAAGAGAGAAAAAAAGTAAATAAAAAAAATAACATCGATCAGAGACTAGTAAACAATAAGTAAACAGAAAAAGAAAATTTAGACCGAAAAGGCATAGCCTAGGCTGAAGCATAGCTTATTACGCCTACCCTGTTACGACTCAAGTTAATTTAAAAATGTTTAAATGTACAATTTGTTATTTATTAATAAAAGAAATAAGCATTATTCAATGTTGATGCAGCCATCTGAGATCTAAAACTGGGTTTTATTGACGTTCCTCCGTTTTTTAAAATTCTGATTCCCACTTTCGGGGTATTTTTAGTGACGTAGCCGACTGACAACTCACACAAATTTCACTTCTGAGTTACTATGGCGCGTACAAAGTAGGCTACAAGGTGCAAGGTGATTTGTTTTAAGACAATTTCTGATTAGTGGTATTAATTCCAATCTACTGCTCATGTGTTTTTAATGACAATTAAATAGGGTGAGCAATTGGATGATATAAATACATCACTGAATGTTTGAAAACAGGAAACTAGCCCATATGTCCCCTGTCACCTTGTCACACTGTTTACTTTGAATTTGTCACCTGTCCTTCCCAGCCTCTGGTCTCATCGTCATGTGGCTCATCGGAAGAGATTAACTGCTAACAATAAAAGATAATTAGGCTTTTAACAGCATGTAGCATGGAAGCTACTGTAGGCGCACAGGAAGTGAGTGGGCGACCATATAAGGCAGTCACTAATAAATGAGTAAGTGTAGCCTATGACTACTGTAAAAGCAACTTATCAAGAATCAACAAATGAGAGAGAGAGACGGAGTCTGGCAGCGAGGAACTGTAAACGAGTGGACGAATGAGTGAGAAAGTGTCAAGTGGCTGATGAGCACATGACTGGTTCTGACACCGAACACACGCTGTAATGTTAAATATCAACAGCAGCAGCCATTTACATAGCTACAGTGTGTAAACCAGAGCTTGATGCCTCCAGATAACTGACTGTGATGAGAGCGAGCAGCAGACGCACCGAACAGTGACCAATGAACACTCACTCACTCATTCACTCACTCAACGCATGAATGAGTAGGTGAGCGGTGTGAGCGTCTGAGTGACTGCATCAGTCATGTCGGCGGCATGGCGATCTGGTGAGCGCAGCAGCAGCAGCAGCAGCCCCGTGCACACGTGGTGGTGGTGAAGTGATAGATGAGTGAACAAATGAGTGAGTGAGGAGGTGAAGATGAGAAAGTGAATGACGAATTGATCGACCCATTGAGTAAGAAGAGGGTGAGTGAAGTGAAAGGTTGGCTTTGTTACCGTAACCTTCAGTGGCGACAGACACTTTTTGCAGTGGTGTTGAAGAGCGGAGAGGAGGAGTGTGTGTGTGTGTGTGTGTGTGTGTGTGTGTATGCGTGTGTGTGTGTGTGTGTGCACGTGCGTGTGAAAGGCACCTCCAGAGGTTCGCATCGATCACTGGATCACACGGGGACACTGAGGAGGTTCAGGCAGGCAGAAAAGAGGCCACTGTACACAGATGTAGTACAACTCACATGGTCTCTTTCCACCTTCCACCTTCCTGACACGCTGCTGCATATACACACAAACTGAATGCAAACAATGCCTCTATTGTATGATCGACCCCTCTCTCTGTCTCTCTGTCTCTCATACACACACACATACACACACACACACACACACACACACACACACACACACACACACCACAGCAGCAGATGAGTGTTTCTGCAGCTGGGCCCAGTGTGGGACAGGACACCCACTGGAGCCGCCACAGATGCCGTTAAGTCGCCGACTTCCAGTGAGTGATGCAGCAGGACGACGAGCCCTCAGGTGTTGTTGTTTCTGCTCATTAACTTCTTTTGGATCCTTAACTCCTCCTGTTGTCCTCCTGTTCCCTTCCTCCATCCTTCCTTTCTCCCTTCCTTCTTTCCACAATCCTTTTCCCCTTCCCTCTTCCCTTCGTCCTTACTTCTTCTTCCTTCCTCTGTTGATCCAATTGGCCTGATCTGTTCCCTATCCCTCCATCTTTCTTTCCTTCCCTTTTCCTTTCCTTCTTTCCCTTCTTCCTTCTTTTTTATTCCTTCCTTGAACGAATCTGTTCCTCCCTCCATCTTTCCCTTCCCTCTTTCCACAATCCTTTCCCCTTCCCTTCCTTCCTTATTCTTCCTTCCTTGAATGAATCGGTTCCCTCCCTCCATCTTTCTTTCCTTCCTTCTTTCCACAATCCTTTTCCCTCCCTTCCTTCCCTTCGTCCTTACTTCTTCCTTGCTTTTTGACCCAATTGACCCAATCTGTTCCCTATCTCCTTCCTTTCCTTCTTCCCTTCCTTTTTTCCACAATCCTTTTCCCTTCCTTCCTTCCTTCCTTCCTTGCTTTTTGACCCAATTGACCCAATCTGTTCCCTATCTCCTTCCTTTTCCCCTTCCTTCTCTCCTCCAGTCTTTCCCTTTGTCCTTCCTTCCTTCCTTCCTTCCTTCCTTCCCTTTGTCCTTCCTTCTTTCCTTCCTTCCTTGACCCAGGAGGACAACAGAAGGGATAAACACAACATCCAGCCTCACACTAAACCAGCTCAGAGGTCAAATAAACCTCTGTTCATTCACGTGGTCAGAGGAGACAACAACAACAACAAAACTACAACAGAGGTGGTTATTGGGGGAAATATAAAAAGGAAGAAAAAGTGGTTTGTGGTGTTAATATTATTTTGGCGGGTGACCAGGTACCGGGGTTAGATGTGCTTTGTGGGAATGAGGCGAAATGTGTCTGTGTTTCAGGGTCATACCAAGGTTATTTCTGGTTCCCTGGTGGGCAAACACCTGATGTAAGTGAAAAGAGCATCGCTCCCAAGGTAGGACCACTAACTAGGGGTTGCTAGGAGACAATGATTGGTGTGTTTGTGTGTGTGTGGATGTGTGCGTGCATGGGTGTGTGTGTCTATTCATTGTCTGGAGGACCCATCTGGTTGTATAAAGTACATCATATGTTCATATTGACAGGTGCTCTGTAGTCTGAGACCTGTGAGATAAAAGTGTAAAAGGAAAAAAAAGAGCAACTGAAATGTTGGAAATTTACCAAATTAAAAGTTTCCTACATGATACATAAAAAAAAAAATGAAGACACGCATTTAGATTTCAATATTTTTTCATCAGATGAACTAAAAAAAAAAATTATATTTATCAAACTGAATCTCTAGTTTGTTTTGGGGAATATGTGTGAAAAACAAACTAGAAAGTGAATTTCCTATTTCACCAATTTAGCCCTGAATTTCTTACAACTTTGTCTAAAAATCACAATGGACTGTTAAATAACATCTCTTTTTTTATTTTTTATTTTTTTTATTTATTTATTATTTTTATATTATTTATGTATTTTATTTCCTTGTCTGAATCCGGCTTTGATGTGAGATTCGAGTGTGTGTGGATATAGTGTAACTGTGTAAAGAGAAGACTACACAGTAACACTGAGTCTGAGTCTTTAACTTCCTTCATGTTGTGTTCACTCTCCACAAACTCCACATGGCTTCAGAAAACAACAAGTCTGGGGTGGAAAACACAAGCAGCCAGTCAGTTAACTTAGCGCTGTGCTGTCCTGTCCCCGTGTGGCATCTTCCACTGATGCTGCAGCGCTGACATGCAGATGAATTATTAAGGAGATGCACGTCGGCTCACACGCTGTAACCTTGGACCCCTCCAGCCTCCACCAGCAGGTACAGTGTCGCCCGCTTTAGTATAAATCCAACTCAAATCCATCTTTAAACTGGTATTCCCCAGCGCTGACCAACAGTGTCAGTGACATCCCCGGAAGACGTTTCATGCAGCTCCAAACTGAGCCACAAAAGCTTTTTCTACAACTGCTTTTTTTGCACATATAGGCTACACACACAGCAGTGATCCCCAAGATGTGTAAACAGATGTTGTTGGTCGGTAAAATCAATGGATGGAGTTCCCCCGTCTGTGTTTGGTCCTTTGAGCCACAAGCTCCAGACAATATCCTCAGGAGTTTGGTGTTTTAAAAAAGACAAACAGAAAAATGTAGGCTATACTGTATACTGGTGCATGTGTGTGTGTGTGTGTGTGTGTGTGTGTTCATTATGCCTGGCCATCTGGTCGAAGCCCTTCACCGTGGATAGATAAATTATATCAGATCATGCACAACTTGTTTTGGGGCCTTCCCAAAGTTCCAAACTGATTTATGCGGGAGCGTGACTCCCGCACAAGTTAACATTTGCGTCATCCCTTTGGCAAACAGAGGGAAAGGAAGGGAGAGAGAGAGAGAAGAGAGAGAGAGAGAGAGCGATGAGTCCTGTCCTGAACCTTGTCCAAACTCTGCAGGCTGCCACGATGAAGGGTATATTTTTTATCAAGGTCTGCCAGCGAGGCTACTCTGACAGTTCTATCTTCAGCTAAAATACAAACACAGAGAAAGCGGAAGCGAGAAAGGGGAGATTACAGAGGAAGAATAGAATAGCGGCGAGTCTTCTTGTCATCTAAATTTTTTGCCACTTATACTGACACTCATCGTTCTACTGTACACAGCTTTTTACAGATTTGGTGAGAGCACCACTCGGCGCTGCTGGTTTCTATTCACAACCGCTACAATAAATCAGAGAAATCCAAGTCAGAATCAGACAGAAGTGTGCGATTTCTAATTTTTATTCTGGCTCTTTGAACACAACACGGTCAGATCGCTAATATTGTTGCAGGAAATGAATGCAGAAACGTCCTGTGGTGCCTTATGCATGCTGCAGTGAGTGAGAGTCTATTAAGACAGGCTGTTGTATTGTTATTGATGCTCTTATTTAGGTAGACATAATTGAATTCCAAAATACAATATCACTCATTCATCATGTTGAGGGTTGACATTTCTATCAGGTTATTGATGCACATTGTTTTGAATTTAGTAAAGTGTAAAAAAAAAAAAATCATATACAGATGTGTAGTTGGCTAAATGTGATGATGATGATGATGATGATGACTTCGCCACAGAGGAGAGAACGGTAAATCACAGCGGCTGCACTAAACGCAATCAGCTTCCCTGCCTACACGTGTAATCCTGATCCATTTGTGAAATAAATGTTTGGAGCTTAATCATGCAAAGTCACATTTCAGGCCCGGCAGACACTCTCTGACCGTCGCTGAATCACTGATGATTTAAATCTGCTTTAAAACACTCACACAGAGTTTTTTTTTCTCTCAACCTCTGACAAAATGCCGTGTAGTTTGTTTCATCTCTGACTCAGAGGCCGTTTGACAAATTCAGCGGGCTCCTTCTTTTCCCCTCTGTTTTATAGCGCGTCGTCGATTAAAGGGGGCCCCCGTGTTATTCTACATCAAGAGCCCGTTACAGCAGCAGCGTACGCCATATCTCTGATGCTCTATTGATCCCTCAGGGAGGAGTTTGTCTCTCAGTCTGGCCTTGCTCACACTGGTGTTGAGGAAGAGGGTCATCTCCTTCTGAAACACCTCAGAGATAAAAAAAAAAAAAAAAAAAAAGGGTTAAGACTCGTCTCAAAGATGCGAAAAGAGTGGGAAAGGCCCTGCAAGGACAAACTATCGATCCCCTCCTGGGTGTGCTGCCAGTGTTTCATATAGAGCTTCATAATTTCCTCTGAATCGTACATCTCTCCCTCTCTCTCTCTCTCCCTCCGGCCTCCTTGTCTTTTGGCCTCTTTCGTCTTCTGGTGGCCTAAAACCGGACCTGAGGTGTGAATTATGTAAGCCCAAATGGTTGCCGTTCACCTCTGAAGTGTGAATTGCACTGTCCTGACTCACTATGAACTCATTATACACATCTGTTCCTGTGTTGGCACTACAATGGTGTTAGTTACTTCAGTGGTTTCCAAAATTAGGTAGATAGGCGGCCTTTGGGGTCCCCGGCAGTGTTAATTAATCTTTCCCCTTGTGAAAGCCACATATAACATTCGGAAAGTATTCAGACCCTTTCACTTTTTCTTACATTTTGATGTCGTAGCTTCACGCTGCAACTGAAAACTTTCACGCCCCCTCCCATCAGTCAACACTTTAAGTTATAATAGGTAGGTTTTCCACATTAAAATGTCAAAAATGACTAAATGTGTTGTGCTTTTTGATGTGTGCATTGCCACAAATGTTCCCACAGAAATTCCCTATGCTAGAAAAATACATGATTTCAATATGGTAATACCATCGCCTTTCAGTGACATCATATTCCCTTGTTGCGGTTGCCTGTCAGAAGCTCTAATCTGACTTTTATCTAGTTTTAAGTCTCGCACGCATTTTCCACCTTGGTCGTTTTCAACTATATATCCTAACCAGATGAGGGATTTTAGTCATTGGACGTCTGGATCTTAAGTTATCAGAGAAAAGAAGCCGGCAAATGTTAGGCAGCTCAGCCCTCAGCCGCTGGAGACGTTCTGTTCTGTGCTCGCTGAACTGCGTCGGCAAATCACTGACTTTCTTTCTTAAAGCGAAACTGCTTTATTCGTTTAATCCCCTGGTCTGCTTGACATGGAGTGGAGGACACCTCTGCGGATAATTTGGCTGCTGGTAAAGACCTGCTGAACGTCTGGGTTCATAAGTTATTAAAGTAACAAAAGGTAAGCAGTCTCCATTTCCAGCGACTCCCCTGTCCGCCAGGAGAGAGCGGGGCGTATTTTCTTTGGTGAAAAGAGAAATGGAATTTATAATCACAGTGAGTTGATACAAGGAAGCTACGGGTTTTTATAATGAGGATGCTTCATGCAGTTCCTCCACCTGGAAGCACAGAGGATATCTACAGTCACCAGTGGGCAGTGTCACCAAGTCATCGTCTGACCACATGTGAAATATGGCCTGGACGTGTTTTTACAGAATAGCATGATATCACTGTTAAACTTTTCATACAAATACAATTTTTACATATTTTCTATCCTATAAGACATTCGTGTGGACAACAGTTTCAAATTATTTTGGTAACACTTTACTTGATGCCTATCTCTATAACACATTATAACCATACTCATAATGAGTTATAATGCAGTTATAGCACTGTATAACTATAATTATAAACACTCATAAATTATCATAATGCTTTAAAACAATAAGCACAACACACTACAAAGCATTTTATCATGACTTATAAGGTCAGGTATTATAATAGAGTTATAATGCTCTATAATGTGTTATTCTTATTGTTATAAAGTCTTATGTGATTTATGAGTGTTTATAATGATAGTTATACACGTTTATAAGCCAATTATAACACATTATAACTATATTAATAATGCATTATAAATGTGGGCATTGTCAGCAAGGTACTAACAATTATAATGTATTATAATACCAGACCTTATAAGTCATGATAAAATGCTTTATAGTGTGTTATGATTATTGTTATAAAGCATTATGATCATTTATGAGTGTTTATAACTATAGTTATACAGTGTTATAACTGTATTATACCTCATTATAAGTATGGTTATAATGTGTTATAGAGATAGGCGTCAAGTAAAGTGTTACTATTAGTTTTTTACCGCACTGGTATCAGATTTGTACAAATTCAAGGTACATTGGTAAAGAAAATGGTATGAGAACATCTCCCGTCCAGTCACAGTGACCTTGACCTTTAGACCACCAAAAAAAACCAATCAGGTCGTCCTTTAGTCTGAATGAATATTTGTGCAAAATTAGAAGCAATTGCCTCGAGGAGCTCCCGAGGAATCACATTCATGAGAATGGACCGGACGGTCAACCTGGAAAAAATCATGCCGATAGCACAGAGGCATAATAAATGTCAAAATCGAAGCAGCATAGGTCAAAGGTCAAGCTCCCACTAAGCTTCAATCCAATAGTATTTTTAATTAGACCACCCTGCATCTTACATTTTCAGACTCCCCCCTGAACTTCCTGTTTGTAAAAATAAGTCCTTCTGTTAAATAAGACTATTCATAAATCTAGTATATGACTGGACCACATGTGGGCGAGAACTGCACTCCCAATTCACCCAATAAACTGCATTAATTAGCTACGTGTAACATTATAACCGAAGGAGGCAGAGGAATAACTTAACACGAGACACAAGCAAGGTAAAAGAAAAAACACATCTGAACAACTGTCCACTGAAACACTGGAGGGTTTTTAATTTGAAGCAGTTACAAGAAGTGTGGAGATTGTACTCATACATAATGCAGCAACTTTAACAGGGAAAACAGGTGTGGGCTGAAACTAGGCTACTACTGGGATACCAGTATGACCAATTATACATGACAAGGAATGGGACGCTGAAATAAAGCTGTGTTCTGCAGTTGAGGTTTAAAAAAAAAACTAACAACAAAAAAAAACATGATCACTAATTGAGTAAATACAGTAGTTTGAAAACTATACACTTGCTGTAAACAATACCCCCTGTTGATAATAAAAACTGTTGGACAAAAAACCGTAAACAGCCAATCTGAAAAGTCCAACTCTGAGGCAACCAATGGTGTAATGTCATCAATTACTCAACTCTATCACTCACTCAGTCACTCAGTATCTACTTGCTTACACTGAGGTAGTCAACCCAAATGACATATGATTCAATACATTCATGCCTTGAGCTATACAGTATATACTGTATATATTTTTTTAAATACTCATCTGATACAAGGACACAGGACTGAAACTTTGAAAATGTAAAAACTTTTCATATGCAACATGTACATGGACAAATATGTCCTTGTGTAGCAGAAGATATGGTTTTTTTCTGCTTTCCTGTGACTACGGTGACTTTGAACTGTGGTATGCATAGTTTTGCAACTTCTTGGTAAAACTTGATGCAAAAAAATTCTGACAAGCAACAGAAATGTGGAGAAAATGTGTGGTAGTATACAGCAGATTAATGCGAGTTATGTGGCCTGGTCTGGATGGAGAGTTTAAAGGGCCCAGCACCAGTGGACAGGAGTAACTGTGCTGCAGGATGAAAGCACCACACAGCCTTGCACCTGCCCTGTGTAATAATGTCAACTGTATTGCCTATACACTATATATATTAAAAGCACAAGTTCAGATCCATTGATAATTCTGCATAATTACACTACAGAGAATTAAAATGGCATATACTGCAGGCTGGGGGGGAACCACGGGGAAAGTTAATATATTCACAAAGCATTGTGCAATTTAATGTTACAAGGAATTCTGAGGTTATTTTGCACTAGGAGATGAATAATGCAATAAAGTAGGATAAGGTCACGATATTGCGCTGCAGACGAGCAGCTACAAGTCCCGGGATAGTATTAAAGGCGGATCATTTCATTTCTCGATGCAGGGACGGAGTTGTGCCTCCATATGAAAACAGCGTGTGTGCAGCAGTGAAACAGTGAAGCAGGCACACGGTGCGTTTCACACATCTGGACACAGGACACTAGAGTGTGTGTGTGTGTGCATGTGTGTGTGTGTGTGTGTGTGTGTGTGTGTGTGTGTGTGTGTGTGTAATGTTACAGAGTTGTGTCCCGCGGTCGGCCGGGTCCTGCTGGTCCCTTTAAGCCGAGCAGGCTGCAGACAGACCGGAGCTGCTGGTGGTGGGGGAACAGTTTGGAGCAGGAGCGAGGAGTGGAGTGCAGGGAAGTTGCACCGCCCCGGTTCAGGCAGCAGGACTGGAGCAGATAAAAGCTCAGATAGTGATTGAAAGTGATGGTAAAAGGATTTAGCCTCGGCATTAACAGAGAGAGAGAGACAGAGGGAGAGAGAGAGTGAGACAGAGAGTGAGTGAGAGAGAGAGAGAGAGAGCGGGGGAGGGAGTGAGGAGAGGGAGAGAGGGAGGGAGGGTGATATTTTCCATAAAGCCTTTTTTTTTCTCTCGCTTTCTTTCTGCCCTTGAGCATCCCGGGTAAACCCGAGCTTGTAAAGTGGGAAGAAGAAGAAGAAGAGGAGGAGGCGGAGAGGAGGGCAAGAAGGGCGGGAACAAGCGTTTCCTCAAAGTCAATATTTTATACTTTTGATACTCCTTGACGCTGGATTTCAGTCCTCTTTCCCCCCGCCGCCGCCGCCGCCGCTCTCAGATCTAGGACACCGATCTCCGGTGCGCAGCCATCCACGGTGTGATACACACACACACAGAGAGAGAGAAACAGAGAGAAAAAAAAAGAAAAAGTATCCGGCACAGAGGCAACAACAAACAGCACAGCGAGCCGGGGCAGGCGGAGATAACGGGAGTAGGATACAGTGAGGACCGCGGCGGGGAACCAGGGGACAGTGGACGATCGGGAGGATCTTTCTGTCCAGAGAGAGAGAGAGAGAGAGAGAGAGAGAGGACGGATAGAGACTCCACTCCATCGCCGGGCAAAGTGCTGAGCCGCCTCACCTCACGGATGCACGTTAGAAGTAAGTGCTTTATCTGATGTGATATATATAAAAAATAAAATTAAAATAAAAACATCTCGCAACACGATGCATCCTACTGAACTGAAGCTCTTTGAAGTCTGCACCGAGGAGCCGCTCTGAGTTACGCACAGCACGACATCCGGACAATCACAGAGTGGTGAGGACACTTTTCGGCTTCGTTTGCACAAACGCATCAGTGCATCAGTGCATTAATGTGTGAATATGTTATTATAATAATAACAGATACAGTGTGAGCGCTGCTGCTGCTTCTGCTGCTGCTGCAGGGTGGGATGCACTAGTTGGGGTGGTGTGTGTGTGTGTGTGTGTGTGTGTGTGTGTGTATGGGGAGAGGGGGGGACTGACACACCCCTACAAGACTGTCAGTGCCGGGAAACTGGCTGTTTGGCGACTTCACTTAACAACTGAAGTAAGTCAGAGTCCACAGACAGGGCAGCGTGGGATAGCTACAGTGGGTTGCGCAAGGACCTGGCTCTCTGTCAGTGTGGGATGACGGTCGGATTATGTTCAGTGAGTCCACGGTGCAATAACAAAAAAAAAATGTCACCCATATTTATTCATTTATTCATGCATTCAGTTTTAAAATCGAGTCATAATTAAAGTGGATTAATGTGTGCAGACCTACTTCCGCTGCAGTTTGTGTTTTGCTTAAAGTTTATTATTTAGTGGCTGGCTGAAGTGAGAGCATGTGAAGGCCCGTGGTGCATCTGTCTCCAGTTAAATTCCTGAACTAAGTTTTATTTTTTGATGCACATGTTTTCATAGAAATGTATGATGAAACAGTTTTTTTTATATTCCTGGTGGCTGTTTCCTGTTGTGCATTTATTAAATCAACATCTGTAGCCTCCATGTCCAGTACCGAGAGAGAGAGAGACAGAGAGAGAGAGAGAGAGCCATATGAGCAATTACAACTCCTGCACGCACAGGCGGCACCCGGCAGAAGCACGTGTTTTTACGCACAAGGTTATATCCACTCGGTGCAACTCTCCATGTTGGGTTTTCGACTTGTCTTTATTGTAATCAGCCGGCTTTGCCATTAATTCACATTAAACGAGAACTTTTTTTTTTTCAATCACTGCAATCTACTGTATAATAATTCAAGAGTTAATTATACTACACGATCCACCCTGGCGCATGCATATTGCAAATACTGACATTAAACTTTTATTCATGCAAAAAAGGGGGAGTGCCGTGCGGGATATGTTTCATCTCACGCTGTGCTCTGAAAAATATGACAGGAATATTCTTATGCATTTACAGAGAGATTACAGGATGAGGATTCATTAGCCATCACACTAACTCTCTGCCTCTCCTCTCCTCTCCCGCCTCTGTCCCCATTTCTCTCTCTCTCTCCCTCCTCCTCCTCTTCTTCCTCCTCCAGGACAATCACAGGAGCTCGGTCAGTCTCAACCCTCCAATGGATATACCTGAAGACGCAGCGACCTCTCCTTCCTCCTCCACCACCTCCTCCTCCTCCTCCTCCTCCCCGACCTGCTCCTCTGTCTGCCTGCAGGACGGCGCTGTCTGAGGCCATGCATCCGCGTTAACGTCAACTCCACCCCCACCCCCCCTTGCAACAAACACTATGGTTAAAGTGTATGCCGAGATCCATCTCTGTAACATTATCCGCCTCTCCATCCACCGCCCATCATCTTCCTCAGGAAGTCGGCCGTCAAAACAACAAAGTGTCCCTCTCTCGGCTCTCTGGGGGCCGTCGATATCTGCGAAGAGACACTGAGTGAAAGTTGCCGATCCAGTCAGTGTTCTTCTCCGTGTCATTTAGGGGAATTTATTTATAAGCCTGGCTGGAGGAGAGCTGTGTCAATTCCTCTCCCCCTCCCCACACCCCTATACCTGCACCTCCTCCCCCCCTCCCAGTTCACAGCACAGCAGTATGGTGATGGTGGTGCTGGTGGTAGTGGTGGTGGAATAGGGATGTCCACTCTTTCCTCATGATCACCGCTCCATGCGCGTCACCACCTCTCCTCTGAGCTCCGTGGCCCCCTCACCCTGCGCCGGACCTAACACCCCCCTCCCCAACCTAGCCTGCCATGCTCCTCCAGGCCGTATTGCTGCTGCTGCTGCTGCACTGCTTGGCCTCCACGCTGGGCCAGTACGAACTGTGCAAGTCCCTGGTGAGCACGGATGAGGGCTCGGTGTGGGAGTATTACGCGTGCCAGCCAAAGTCCGCGTCCATGAAGGAACACATGCGGATCAAGGTGGACCCGCCCGGGATCACATGTGGAAACCCACCGGAGAGGTTCTGCACCCTGGTGAGTTGCATCTTTTTTACACATTATTAACTTTAAAATATAAAGAATTTGAAATATTTGAATGAATAAATAGAGCAAATATAGTTTAAAGTGTAAAAAAAAAAGTTGATATTTTGGGGATTGCCCAGCCATCACAGAGTCATGCAGTGAAGTTAAAGAGTGACAATGTGAAAAGTGATGACAGGCAGAAAAAAATCAAAACGGTCTAATTAAGGTCAGAGGAGAATTCACAGGAGCTATAGGGATCTAACAGGGAACCACAGTGACTTGGCAGAGCCCGGCTCTAGTGGAGGTTGAGGTGTTGTTTACATTAGTATGGACTTGGCATCCTCAGATCCGGTTTGATTTGGGTTTCTACAGGACCTCACATTTCCTCTTGTAAAAAAAAAAAATGCACATGGCGGGACCTTTTTAGTTCCAAGGACAGTGAAGGGTGAGCTGCAGGAAAACTCGTTAAAATGTCTGCTCCAGCAATATTTAAAACACTTTACCCTGCAGGCGATACTTCCCATCCCGGCTAATGTAGGTGTAATAATTTGAAATAAGGGTTATAAAATCATTGTGATCCTAAGAAGCCTGTAATTAAGCCCCCCCTGCCTCCTCGGTGGACAGTTTTATATCCGTCCTCTTGTTGTCCACTCACTGACTCGGTCTGTGCTGCAGGTGTGTGTGTGTGTGAGACCCCGTCGTCGTCGTCGTCTCCACGGCCACGAGATTAAATTTCAATTTGCAGAGCGAGTTCGGGCCTCTGGACGTCACATTATACTGTACAATCATGTCAAGCTGTTAATTAGCTGTTTGTATTCTGGGTGACTGGAGATTTGTTACCTTGAGACAGATGTTATAAACAACCCTCCAGCCCCGTCTCTCTCTCCCTCCTCCCTCCTTCCCTCCCTCCTTCGCTCCTGCTGAGACTAATAACAGCACTTGGGGTCATCTGACAGGAGCAGGAAGGGATATTGTGCTCCTTGGATACCTAATGGTTAATGATTTGTTTAATGTAGAAGTAGCGGAAACCACTGTCGTCTTCAGAAAGCCTCTCCGATGACTTTCTCCTGAGAGAGAGGGGGGGAGAGACGGACAGAGGCAAGTGAAGGGGAGGAGGAAGAGGAGGAGATGGTGAGGTGGGGGGATGAGGACGGTGCAGAAGTGAAGAAAGATGCTCGCTGCCATAACGTATTGACGTCTGCCCCCTAATGGCCCCGGCCTGGAAACTTCTATAACTATGTTTCTGAGTGAGCAATGATGAAATATTGATGGGCTCCTTAATGGGCTTCCTTACAAGGGTTGGCCAGCGTCACTCCATCCCAAGGATCCACGGAAAGAGAGAGAGAGAGAGAGAGAGAGAGTGTGCTGCTGCTGCTGCTGCTGCTGCTGCTGCTGCCCGGCTGATGAGAAGAGGGAGAGAGAGGATGGAGGGTGGGACAGGAAGGGGAGTCAGTCCGGCCTTAGTCAGCACTTTTACATCCATCGGACCAGCAGCGAGGAGTGGGGGCTTTATAGTGGAAAGTTTTGGTTTCTTCTCAGGTCATCATCTGCGGCTGTGGGGATTGAACGGCCGAGGATTTAGAGTGAAGTCTCCGTTGAGATGAAAGTTTACTTAAGAAGCAGAGGGGGATGTCAGACTCAAATACCTACATAATGAGAAAGCAGCAGCAGCAGCAGCAGCAGCAGCAGCGAGTGCATGCGGTTTAATTCTCATCTGAAACATTATATACATCATGTGGGATCCTGTTCTTCTGGCATGATGTAACGATATATTTTCCTGGCATTCGTTTTTGGAGTTGAGAATCTGGGAGTATATCTACATATTATCTACATTATTATCTGCTCCTGAAAAGAGGATTAATGCGTCTGCACAGACTCCAGCAGGGAATCAAGGCCGTCACATCTCCACTCCTCTCCTCCTCTCCTCCTCTCCTCTCCTCTCTGCCCTTTTTCTTTTGGACGCACCAACTGGGTATTGGTTTAAGGGGTTATTGGTATACAGATCATTTATTTTCAGGCAAGCAGCATCTCTCTTCCCCCCTCTCCTTCCCTCCTCCTCCTCCTCTTCTTCTTCCTCTTCCTCTTGCCCCCGGATTTGGCAGCTTTACAGAAAAGCCGGTTTCTTATCTAATTGGTGTACATTTACATTCACTCACTCATTCAGCAATCCCACAAGTGAAGGGAAAGTCAGAGAACTGGAAAAAAAAAAAGACTGCATCACCCAGTGCGCAGAGCTGCTCATCCCTAATAAGACTTGAGACATACTGCGGAAGATGCAAAATAATTTCTACCCCCACCCACACCCACCCACCCACTCTTCTCTCACCCCCTATGAGTGCTGTGTGGAGTGTGTTCGTAAAAAACTATGGAAGAATTCACTTTTGGGGGTTTTTGATGTTGAGGCATACTGTAGCTTCCCCCTGCTTGCATTGGTTTACAGTAGCTTTTTGGTCTCTCCATCTCCACAGGGAAGCATTTTTTCTACTCTATTTATCTCTCTTGTTCCCTGGGAATGCAGCATCTTTTCTCCTCAGCCAAACAGGCCAGCATGTTGGCTTCTTTCAGTCAGTGTGACGGGCTTCCAGCACTTTGACAAAGATGCTACTGTCACTAGCGCTGTGTTTGGAGCGCCTAGTAGTTTCTTTGTAGTTTCTTTTTTTCCTCTCTGATTGCTACTATACAGTAGGCTCCTAGCTTGCAGTTGAGGATGATGGAGTAAGGAGGTTTGGAGGTTTGGAGGTTTGGAGGGGAGGGGGAGCTAATGATGAGGGAGAGGTGAGGAAGATCCAAGCTTAGCTAAGCAGAAAGATGAAATCAGACCACAGTTCCACAGTAGTACACACTGTGTCGATATATAAAAATGCTGCATTCAAAAAGGTCTCGCTGTGCTGTTGTTTGTTATTTCACTTTTTTTTTTTTGGTTTTGAACCGAAACCTTCAATCAGCCGTCTCCCTCGGGGCCGAGAACAGAGAGCAGCCGAATGCAAATGGGATGCGCGGCGGCGGCGGCATGTGTGTGCAGGAATGTACAGTGTGCAGTGACGTTACCGGGGACCAGCAGGTGTGTGTGTGAAGGTGTGTGTGTGTGTGTGTGTGTGTGTGTGAAGCATGTGCACGAGTTGGCTGACAGTGCACGGTAGTATGTCTAAGAAAGACAAAAAGAAAAAAAAAAAGAAACACAACATAACACAACACACCTTCCTGTTCCACAACACATTTGCCCGTTTTAGAAGGTAGAAATCAGCCAGCTCTAAAAATAGACATGAGAAGAGAGAGAAGCCGCGCAGCAGCGGAAGGGGAGCATGCAGGAAGGGGAGGAAGATGGCAGCTGGTAGCGTGGATCAGTGCTTCCCAGACTGGGCCTATGGCCATACCTCACACTCCCTGCCCAGTGTAGTGCTGCCAGGTTTCGACTGGCGTGGCCCTGCCCAGCAGTGGGGGCCATCAAGGCCACGCAGAAAAGAAAGAAAGAAAGAAAGAAGAAAAAAAAGAAAAAGGGCCACCCACCACACCCAGCAGTGGGCCATCCCTGATGCAGCTTCCCCTCGGGGTAAAAAGATATAAACCCAGGTGGCCGGTGTTCTAATAATACAGCCTCGGAGGTGAATTTGGGCACAGCGTGAGCCGATCTGACAGAGTAGGGCATAATTAACGAAGGGAACGGAGAGAGAGGGAGAAACAGGCAGCTACAGTAGAGATAAAGACGGCGACGACGGGTGGAGTGACTGTACAAACAAGGGAGAGGGAGGCTGGGTGTAGTGATGTAATGGCATGGCTTGCTTCCCCATTAGGGACACAGTTGAAAGTGATCAGATGTGTTTAGATGTGTTGGCAGAACGGGAGGATAGTTATAAGTGAGATTTATCCCCGACTCAGGTGATACTAAGAGGGATTGGCTGCAGAGACTCAGACAAGCCGGAGGTGAACTTAGCAAAGCGCCAGGCAGCAGGATCTCAGGACTGACGGCCCTTTGAGGCCAGACATTATGTATTGAAGCTACAGAATGTATGCGAGACTGCTTTATCAACGTTATTTGCCCCTTTTAACCGCCGTTCATGTCTGCACTTTGCTCCCCTCCCTCCATCACAGAGGTCAAGGAGCAACAAGCCTCTTATAGCTTTCTATAAAAGTTAAATGCAACAGAATCTATCTCAAAAGAGAAACGCAGAAAGTAGTCCCGTGGCAGCGCCTGTAGGAAAAGTATTTGAGATTATTATTACTGTTAAGTGTTTACTGTAGAAAGCTCTAAGAGGATCGATACTGTAGGAAATTTCAATGCCACGTATGGGAAGAGCGATGTGTCGGTTGGAGCAAAGGGTGCGATTCTTCCATTTCTAAAAACACATTAAAAAAAATCACTCCTCTGCAAGAATTTCAAATGATATTCTGTTCGGTCGGACCTAGAGGCAAATGTTGGAGAGGATGTCTGGTCAGATTTTCAGGGAAGCCACCAGAGACTCATGCTCCGGGCTCCAATTGACATTTTTACTTAAAGTCTAGATTTCCCCTAAAAAATATCTGCAATGGAAAAAAGACAGAAGTTTTCTATAAACATCTTCAATATCACTTCAGCTTGAGGCTGCATTAGCCACAACACTGGAATGTCAAACTGAACTGTCATTAGTCAAGTTGCATTATGGGAAATGGAGATTTTTATTAATGACATGAATATTTTATGCATGTTATATTGAGCAATGTCAAATCTGATTTTAAACTCCACTTCCAGCTCGTCTGTCGTACTTCTTCTACGTCTCCTCCTCTGTGATTGGTTTTGATTTAATAACAGGCATCAATAAAATATAACGGCTTTTACCTGGATTGACATTATCGGTGCCGTGCACTTCAAGAAAACAGTAACTCGTCCTGATATTTCATTCTCTCAGTGCTTTGTTACCTGAAGTCGAAGTCGAGTTCTTAATATAACTCGCCCTGGTGTGTGTTTGTGTGTGTATATGTGTGTGTGTGTGTGTGAGAGATCTGGGCAGGACGAGACACTGCTGCTGCTTTGGAGCAGCGTGGTGTCCCCACTCTGTCCTTCTTCCCTCTTCCTCCTCCTCCTCCTCCTCTACAACACAACACAATCATACATGCCCACAGTAAACATTTACTTTTGCTTGCACGCACACACAGACATAAACAACACCTACCGACGCAGACACACACACACACACACACACACACACCTAAGACACATTTCCACTTGCCAACTGCTGTTTTGTACAGAGTGAGACGACGCTGCAGCGAGAGAATTATCACTGTTTCTGGTAATTAAAGGAGAGGGTATGTGAATGTGATGCATAACTTTACGCGTATACTCCACATGTACTTGTTTCCGGAAACACACACACATACAGTACACACACACACACCTACTATACCGACAGACCATGTTCAGTCAGGATAAGGAGAAACCTCCAGTATGATGGAAAAACCCCCTACAACAAAATAAAAGATTAACACTATAAGTGAAAAAGCAATATCCTTTTCTCTTCTCCTCTGTGGCTTTTTTTTTAATGGCCGGGTCATTTCATTTGATGTTTCTCCATAACAAAATAAATTGTGTTCTCTGAGTGTGTGTCCCTACCTTTATTCCCCTTGCTAGCAATATACCTTAGAAACTTCTATAAGTGGAGGAAGAAATAAAGAGGAGAGAGCGAGTGGCTGGCTGGAAATATTTTGGTGGCGAGGACAGAAACGGTCATAAAAGTGAAGCAGGGTGATATGCACACAACAGTTCCCTTCATAACGGCAGATTTCTATTTCCATAAGCAACCAGTCTAATGTGTCGTTGTGTGTTGCTGTTCAAAAACGCCGCAGTAATTCACTTCTAAGCCGATGTTTCTGTGAGATGATTTTTCAGGTCAGAGAGCGTGCTCGTTTTTTATTTTTTTATTATTATTTTTTTTTAAGTCACAGTCTCATAATCACAAGCAGAAGCCGCCGCCGCCGCAGACTAGAGAGAGATGATGAATCAGACTGGAGCAACTTGAGGAGTTATTAACGAGTGTTTATAGAATCACATTGTTATCCCGCGAGTGAAAACAAGGAAGTCACTCATGGCAGGGGCATCATCATCATCATGGCGGCTGTTGTCGTGGAGACAGGATCCCAGCGAGGATAATTGCTGGAGGGGCTTAGCAGTGCGGGCCACCTGCCGCAGCAGTTGGCCCGGGATCTGTGTGTGTGTGAGGGAGAGAGAGTGTGTTTGTGTGCGTGTTTGTGTGTGTGTGTGTGTGTGTGTGTGTGTGTGTATCCTGGCATAGATATACTGGACCGGGGCAGAGTGGTGGCAGGAGGCAGAGTGGGATAAGGAGGACAGGGCATACAAAGGGCTTAAACATAACCTCGCGCGTAAGTCTCTCATGGGGGATAAAAGAAAAAATCTTGCAGCCTATATAACTATACATATCACCTCCACTGGGGCTAATCCTAAAGGGCTCGGGGAGGTCGCCGCGACAACAGACAGACCAACGACGACGACGACATGAAGCTCTCTGACCTGACAACGTGAAAAAGAAATGACATCAAGGAAACAGCTGCGTCTCGTCCTGGGTTGCAAAATTCCGGGAATTTACAAAGTTGGAAACTTTCCATGGGAATTAACGGGAATTTATGGGAATTAACAGGAATTAACGGGAATATATGGGAATAAACGGGAATAAATCCCAAATTTACAAAATTGTATAGGTTGGCCCTTAACAGAGAACTTAAATATAGTTGGGGAAAATATATTGTACTATCATAATCTTGGCTAAAACAACCAGATTTAAAGCAGAAGTAAGCGATCCGGTCGTTTTGGCTAACTTCTTGTCAGCCGATGGAGTTAGCAGTCCCCGCCCTCGTCCCTACGTCACCACATTCACGTGTTGGCTGCACACACAGAGAGGACCGCCCCTTTATGCCGTTCTCTCTCCTCATTGGATAAAGGTTGTAGGATACAAGGAAAGTTTTCTCCTCGGCTTACAGCAGAGCAGAGTGACTGACAGACCCGTGTTTCAGACCAAACACTGTGCTTGCTGTCGGAAGATAGAACTATTTAAGACTTATATTAACACAAAAATTCCGCGTACACTTGAATATCTATATGCTATTCCTCAATCACATGCACATAGCACACTGCTTACTGCAGGGCTATTTTCTTTCCCAACATTCATGTTTTTGTGGTTCAGTAAAATAATTGATTGTTCATACAAGAATTAAAACTTGATAAAGTTCTACTCACAAATAAATCTATGTCATGTTTTTTTAATTGTATTGCATGGATGTCTGCTTATGACAAAACAAAATATTTACATTTATGTTTGGATACGATACAGTTTGTTTAAATTACCCCCAATTCCCAATAATTCCCATCAATTCCCATAATTTCCGTGGAAAGTTTCCAATTTGGAATATTTCCAAAATTCCCCAACTTAACTTCCCATGGAAAGTTTCTGGAAATTTACTGGAAATTTTCCGCCCCTTTGCAACCCTAGTCTTGTCTAGTTTGTGGTTTTCACAGACGCACAAGTCGCACACACACATCCTGCTCTGTTCTCCCAGACACCTAAACAGCGTCACAAACACACCTCAGGAGCTAACCTAACCTATATGGAGCTGCCTCCTCCGTATCTGGGACGGTGTGACAGTGCGATCATTTTCAATAGGATTTGTAGGTCGAGGGTCATCCCCAGAACAACAGCCTACTAATCCAGTGCTGTGTGTGTGTGTGTGTGTGTCTGGACGGAGGTCACGGAAAACAACAAGGCCACTGACTGACTGTGCACAGCAGCTTTTGAATAAAAAGCACCGCCACCTCCTGACTTCCACTAGGCCCCGCCCCCTTCGTCTAATTCTAATCATCTTTTCCAGCTGCACTTGTTTATGACCGGTCGAGATTATCATCCTAAGTGTGTTTGCGCTGACAGTGATCTCTATCTGAGTCAGTGCAAGGGAGATAATTGGGTTATCAGATAGAGAACAATGCTGCTATGTCGTTCCACTGAGGAGAAAGATAGATTATCTGCAGTTTTTATTTATTTATTTTTTTCTTGTGGGGTGTAAGGAGGATACTGTAGTTTCATTGCTGTGCCTTCACATGCATTATGGCCCTGCATACACTGTCTTGTGTGGCTGTGTGCAGGCAGCCTCTCTCCTCTCTCTCTCTCTCACCAAGGACTCTGCGTTTGCTTATGTTTGGAGTTTTCCCACTCTGCGTTGTCACCATAAATCAGATGATTTATAATCTTAGCCTCGCAAGGATTCTAAGTTTTGCTTTTGTTATTAGACCACTAGAGTGGGTATGAGTGACTGCTCACTTTCCCCTGGTACAGTCCAGTGACTTTATTCAAACGGCAGCGCTGTCGGCAGATGCTGCCTCTTGGCAACCGACGTGAAAAAGTGAACGTCTGCAAAGGAGCGGTGACACATGATCTGAGCTTGCACAGTTGCATCGATATGATGCAGTATTGCTTTCACATTAGAGCTTAGGTCATAAAGACTGGAGAAACTGCTGTTTAAAGGCAAATTCCACCCTATAGACTGTAGAAAAGTTCATCAGCATCAGTTCAATGTTAGTGATTTTAAAGGGACAACGAGGAGTTTTGGAAAGCGACGTGTTTTCACGCTACATTTCCCATGAGCCTCCGCGCGCACGGTGAAATTCTTGGACCGGTGCAAGACGGACGAAAGCGAAAAGAATGTTTTCAAATCAAGAATGAAAGTCGGAGGTTTGAAGATGATCATATACAGTACCGTAGTCGTTCTGACCATAAACGGCGATTCTGCGGTGTTATTCCCATGACCCGCCGGGCAGCGTCCGGGAAACCGAAACTAATGCTGGGCGAGTCGACCACTAATAATAATAACAAAATAATGATGAAGATAAAACGATATATTTAGTGAAAATGGACCCATTAACAAGTGTGGGTAACGTAGATTCATCCACATTAATGAGACTTTTTTAATAAAAAAATACAAAATCCTCATTGTCCCTTTAAATTCCTTTGAAACATCCATAGGAACTCTTCAAACCAATTCATGCTCCACCCCTCCATTCTCCATCTGTACGCTCAGTATGATACAAACAACATGTAATATACGGCTCATGCATGACTCTGTTGAGCTCATTAGCAGGCACGTGTCACAATTTTCCACTAAGCCCAAAACTACACACTCCAGTCTACAGAGGAAGAGTGTTTGATTCACTACACATGGATTTTGGGCAGGCGACCACTTAAGTCATTATCGTGCGATTCTGCTGTGACATTACATTATATCAACGTTGAGCACTTAAACGTCAGTATCTTAGTCATGGTTATACAGTAATTTGACAAATGGTGGAGTGGGCAGTAATTTTGGCGCCGTTAATAAGGATTTCACGCATCACTTTAATCTGCATAAAACATTTCATCCTATATATATTACCATGATTTTCATTAAGGACCATTAAGACTCGAATTTTCTCAAGTTCAAAGTCGGGGAGAGACGAGCACACACCCTTCACCGATTTGAAAAAATATGACTGTCAGGATGAATAATGTCTTCACTGAGGCAATGTGTGTAATTTCATCCTGTTATTAGCTTGGGATTTGAACGTCGTCGTCGTTGTCGACTTTTTCATTCATCTTAATTGTCTTATTATGTGCTTAAATATGTAGTATTAGTGTGTCTTGGTTGTTAACAGCCGGAGATATTAAGAATTCATAATGAACTTTTGAAAACTTCGTCATGTTTTTTGAGGACGAACCAGACCAGTCACTCAGTCTAATAAAAACATAGCAGATGTAGACTAGATCCTCATCTGTCATTGGCTCTCCCTCCTCTGAGCTTACATGTGATTAATCAGAGTTCATCTGAAAGGTCACTCCCCCACACTTGCAAGGTTGAACAGCTTTATGGAGGAGAAGATGAAACACTCATAAACCGTACAAAATCCACAAACCATTATCCATTTGTTCCTAGCATGCAGGTTAAACATTCACGTTTTGTCGTTGCCTTGCTCAAGGACTCAGGGAAAACACTTGAGTCTTTAGTTTGTCTGTTTGTTGCCTCTCTTACTACAACTGCTTTTGCTGCTGCTCCGGCCTTTCTTCTTCCAGGATTAAAGCATCTGAATAATATTCCAAAAATAATTATTCAAGCAAATCGGCTTTTTTTCTTGTAGTTGTTGCAGTTGTCGACATAATTACCATTACCTCACCAAACACAGCATTTCCAGATAAGCTGGTCACATTCTTAAACTCTACAATTAGAAGCAGCATAACACCGACAGCAAAAAAGAAAAAAATAATAATAAGAGGAACAAAACAAAGAAGAAAGGGGAGGAAGGAGGAGGGGAGGAGGAGGAGGAAGAAGAAGAGGTGGAGGTGGAAGAAAAAAAAAAAGCAGGATATTTATACACTTGCACTCCATCAAGAGATTGTTAAGAAGGCTGCAGTAAAATTCACAAAGACTATTGGATTCTCATTAAATAAAAGAAGACGGATAACATTAGCTATAAAATTTGATCAGTTACTACATTTTTTAAGGAGAAGGTTGGAAACAGAAATCAGGTGAAAGCCCCACAGAGATAATAAGCTTACCTAAATAAAACCTATGTTCTGTGTTAAGAGGAGAGTTAAAAAAAAAATGTAATTGATCAAGTAATAACTCTACTGAAAGGATGGAAATGACAGCTTAGGGACTTGTATTTTTGAGTGATGCTACAAATGTGTATAGTAAAATATAATGAAAGAAACCGGTGGCTGCGTAAAAAACTGTTAATAATTGGAGAAAAAACAATACGTTATGACCCCTTTGATACAATGAATGACTGTGACTGGATATTGAAGAAAATAATAACCCCTTATCAGTCTAATTAGTACATCCTGGGGGCATGATGAGCCTTCTGCATGTGATACAATCTAAACAACGTTAGAGCTGAATTTTGCAAATTAAGCACCAGGAGAGACGTCTTGGTGGATCTCTGGGATTTCTCTGTGTAAATATTTAACTTCCGTGGTGATGTGGCTGTCAGACAACTGGCTTACAACAGTAAGCTACATCAATTTCACTGAAATGTCTGCAAATGTCTCGACACGAGGAGCCGGCAAACTGCGGGATTGGGGGATTCGGATAAATGGAAAGTAAATCGAGGTGGAGGGCGACAAGGAACGTCACGGGAGGCAGCGACTCTGTCTGCGAGAAATTACATCAATATACAACTAATTTGCAACAGCAAAATGTTTTGAAGGAGGTTTAATGTCGACAAGATGAACTGCTCCAGTGGTGGAGGAAGTATTCAGTACATTACCCATCCATTTCTGTGTTTGCAGTGTTTTACAGTTGCACTACTGATGGTTTTTATTATGGATTGATCATATTTTAAACAGTGGGCTGCTTGGTTTGTAAAACTAAAACAGAAAAAGCAGAAAATCTTCTCATTTAAAAAGCTGGAACCTTGAAATATTTAGTCACTTTTTTCAAAAGTTGCCAAATTAATTGTCTATCATTCAACTGCCTGGTCATTTATCATTTATAATCAATTCAAATTCACAAGCTCCATATCTATTGTATGCAAAATAACTAGTACCAATGGGCTCCCTAAAAAGCAGAGAAGTTTGATGTGATATGAAAACATGTATTCAATCGTCAATTCAATTACTAAAATGCTGGACTGAAAGTACAGGAAAGTACATTTTAATGATTATATTCAGGCAATCACAGGACTTAAAGGGGAACTATGCAAGTCCAGTCCCTGTTTTGGTAACACCCCTCCACCCAGGCCATGTGCATTTGTTTTCAAACGAAGCCGGCTCCATGAAGCAGTGGATAACATTATGTATCATGTACGTTTTATTTGTGTAGTCTTATCTGTCATTAACAAGAGATTATGGATTACTGTGGGGTGTGTTTGTGTCGAGGCGCTGATCTTGCAAAGGTTGGCTTTTGGGCCAATAGACACTGGGTGGAAGGCAGAGAGCCTCCATTCTCCCTGTTACGAGTCATAAATAAAGTCATAAAGTCGCATAAAAGTGACTTGAGAAACAAATGTGTTGATCTACACTCAACCAAGATTTCAGTCTTTCCCTTTAACATTAACCAAAGCTCCTCTGTTGCCTTAATCTACCTACAGCCTCGGTCTCTAGTGTCTAGACTCACTGACCTAAACATGCAGTGTCAGTCACTCAAAAAAAAAAAAAAAAATCAACTGAACTGAACGTAATCAAGCCATCAAACTACGTCTGTCACCACAACATAATTGGGAAAGTAATTTAGTAACACATTACCATAATTCCTAGGAGACGGGGGTTAGAGGGACGGGACCTGACATTTCCTCTAACATGGAAATGTGGGAATCTGAATGAACAGAAGATGAATTTGCGTTTTTGGGAGGGAAATGCAGATGAGAGGCGAGAGATCTAACGAACGAGAGTGAAAGGCATTTCTGAATGCAGGTGGGACGCGAACCGCAGCTAAGTGTGAGCTGTGTGTGAATAAATCCCGTACACTTCTGAGCTGTGCAGAGAGGCGGTCGGAGGCTTGAAAGTCTTGTCATCACTAAAAAGAGGAGAATCAATTCTCTGGAGTTAAAAGTGCAGCGGCACTCTGCTGCCTATGCAAAGACAGTGATGATGCACGATCCTCTTGACCTTCACACTTCCTGTTGTGTTGTTTTGGCAAGTTCCCTTTTAAGCCCTGTCCCTCACTGCCCTTGGCGGCGAGTTCAATGTACTTCTCATTTGGATACACGACATCCTTTATGGCAGCAATAGGTGTGGGGAGTCAGGCGGCTGAGGAAGCTGCATCCGCTGAATCAGTAACAGTGATCACGAACAGTAAAGGGGAGCGCCCATATTTTACAACAGTGAAAAAACTTTTATGCTTTTTAACTTTGGCATTATTTATTTTTACTGTACAAGGTCTAAACGGGCAGACAGACCCCAAATGCACCATCACTTTGTGTTGATTTGATGAACCCTCAATTGCATTCACATTTCTCTAACCAATCTCAAGGCTCTGTGTTAAAATGTGGCTTTAAAACCTCTATTAAATGAATTTATGCCTATTGCCTAACACAAGTCATAAAACTACCACTACCTAACTTACACCAAACAAACTGAAGGCAAGTTAATATTCTGGCATTGGGGTAGTTATTGTTTCTGCAGCTCTGGGCTACAGTATAATGAAAGTGCCTTGGGTCGGCCGCTGTGTGTCTGATGGGTGCTTAAATGCTACACAAATAAAATGCACAATGAGGAGGTGGGAACCCTTGGAGTTCAGGCCCCTAAGTTAACTTTACCCTATTATGCCCCCTTCAAAAGTTGCTGGTTATGGTTTTAAAGGGGACATATTATGGAAATATCACTTTTTGAAGGCTCTTTAACATATATTTGGGTGTTTGTCTTGCCTTGAGGCCCCCCAAATGTGAGAATTGACGAAAAAAATCTGTAATTTTCAGGCTCCCGAGGTTGAAATTAGTGTGGTTTTACGAGCTGTAATGACTAATGATGTCATTAGTTTTCGAATTTGCATAATACCACCCCTACCTGGTACCGGTAGAAGGGGCGGGGCAAGCAGTGGTTCATTTGCATTTAAAGGGACAGGCACTAAAACCAGCCGTTCTGAACAAGGCTGTTTTGAGTGGATAAAAAGAGCTGTGATGTTTGTTCCTTGGGTTTATTTTGACCAAAATGTGTCACAGACACGTCTTTAAGTCACCTGGGAACTATTTCAATTTGTGGAAACGGGGCATAATATGTCTCCTTTAAAGTGAATCCCTGACTGATGTCTCTCTGTTCTGTCTTAATCTCCCTTTTAGGAGAACCCGTACCTGTGCAGCGACGAGTGCGATGCCTCTAACCCAGACTTGGCTCATCCTCCTGCGCTGATGCAGGACCGTGAACGCACCGGCCTTATCACCTACTGGCAGACGGTCACATGGAGACGCCACCCGGAGCCGCTGCTGGCCAACATCACCATGGCTTGGAACAAGAGTCTGGAGCTCACGGACGACATCCAGATCACCTTCGAGTACGGCCGTCCCACCATCATGGTGCTGGATAAGTCCATGGACCACGGACGCTCCTGGCAGCCCTACCAGTTCTACGCCGACGACTGCCTGGACGCCTTCAACATGGCGCCCAAACGGGTGCGCGACCTTTCGGCGGCCAACATCACACGGGTCATCTGCACCGAGCAGTACTCGCGCTGGGTCGGCTCCAAGAACGACAAGAACGTGGTGTTTGAGGTGGGGACGCGCTTTGCCGTGTTCGCCGGGCCGCGGCTACAGAACATGGACAACCTGTACACTCGCATGGAAAGTATGAAGGGATTGAGGGACTTCTTCACCTTCACCAACTTAAGGTTGAGGCTTCTCAGGCCCGCCCTCGGAGGCACCTACGTCCAGAGAGACAACCTGCTCAAGTACTTCTATGCCATCTCAAACATCGAGGTACCTGCCAGGTGAGACTCGGTGCTGACTCGACACATTCACAGCTTTTAATATAAAACCAGAATTCACAGAAAACTGTAAAAAATAATATGAATTTCAAAATAATTTTCCATCAAAACACTGGTTCTACTGGTGCATATAGAAAAGTAGAGTTGGACTATTAAAACTATGAGATAAGGGAGCTATGTTATTCAATTAAAGCAGAAGTAAGTGGAATGTTTGTCTTAATATAAGTCTTAAATAGTTATATCTTCCAACAGCAATCACTTATATAGAGTGTTTGGTCCGAAACACGGGTCTGTCAGTCACTCTGCTCTGCTGTAAGCCGAGGAGAAAACTTTCCTTGTATCCTACAACCTTTATCCAATGAGGAAAAAGAACGGCATAAAGGGGCGGTCCTCTCTGTGTGTGCAGCCAAGGGATGCGCGTTAATGTGGTGACGTAGGGACGAGGGCGGGGACTGCTAACTCCATCGGCTGACAAGAAGTTAGCCAAAATGACCGGATCGCTAACTTCTGCTTTAAATAATAATTATGCTTTGATAAAAATATTCTTCTTCATCCTTGCATCTTCCACACACTAACATATCAACAAACGTCACTCTTGACTCTATAAGTAAATGTGAATAAATCCTGGTTGAATTGTTTATGTTGGCGCGGAAATAAAAGGATTTTCACAGACAACCACAAAGATCAATAATGTGATAAGATAGATATGGGTAAGTACCATCAAGAATTATTGACATGAATTATACAGAAGTTGGTGATTGATTGAGTTAATTGATCAAAACTACTGATTACATATAATGCAATGTTCCACAATAACATTTAGTCTGTTGGAGTTAAATCAAATCAACATCATGAGACGTTGTTATCAGATCAATTTAATTCTATTACCTCCATATGGTTGGATATAAATCCTGCCTTCTTATATTTAAACATGACAGACAAAGGAAAACCACCTGGTGATGAACACATACTCACACACACACATTCACAGAGACACTGTGATCTGACAGCGTTCAAAATGACCCCTCCCTCCCCTCCCTCTCTCAGCCTGGCTGGACGCGGCTCTCTGTCCGTCAGCGGCCGGTGAGGACAATGATTAATGACAGAAACATACGGCCTCGGTGGTCGAACGTAAACCGCCATCCACATTCTTGCCGGAGGAGCCGGGAAAACCTTACAAGGCAACTTTGTGACAGTGAAGGATGCAGCGGGCCGTCACGCGCCTGCTTAGCATCAACAAGCCATCTCTCCTACCTTTCAGAATTATTATTCCAATCAATACGGCAGGCTGACATTTGAATGGTATTTAACATCCTTGTTGGGATGGCCCCGGAAAAGGAGGAAGGAGGCGTAAATTTGTGTGTGTGTGTGTGTATGTGTGCGTGTGTGAGAAGGGGGGAAAGTGAAAATGAGCGACTGTTTGTGTGGAGCGTCGGCCGATGTGGGCGTCTTGTATGTGTGTGTGTGTGTGTGTGTGTGTGTGTGGAGAGTCAGGGTATGGAGGGTGTTTGATGGAGTTCCTGAGTGGATGCTGACACAGCACACACAAAGGCATGCACGCACACACACACACACACACACACATACACAGACACACACACAAACAGCCCTCTGGCACAGGGGAAAGGGCCTGCAGGTATTGATCACAGCCACATTTCAGCCTCAGCACAGAATCAGAGAGAGAGAGAGTGAGAGTGAGTGAGTGAGGGGGGAGAGATCAGCCCAGCACCTTGGGGGTGAAACAGTCCTCCGCCAAAAAAAACCCAGAGCCTCCATCAAACCTAGAAAATTTAATAATCATCCATCCCCCGAGTTTGAAATATTTGTGCTTATTTCTTCATCTAGTTGTCCACAAGTGCAACAAATCCAAAAATTCATCATTTTACATGAAACCCCCTGCTGTGCCGCTTTGCTTCAAACACTCCCTTTAAAACCCCAGTATGTAACTTATTTGGCTTTTTATTATCAAAAATCAAATATGTCTTTCATAAATACGTATTTCACTGAAGTCGAATCACACCTGCATACAGATGAAAGCTTTCTCGTACCTTAGAATGAGTTGTTACAAGTCGTTACAAATACATAAGTAGGCGACGCACCGAACCGAGGCGGCCATGTTGCATCGCCATTTTTTTTACGTTCAGTGGCAGCGTAACCACGGAAACTCAGCGGAGCTGTCGGCTCGGGGAGAAAGTTTTCCAGGTAGCGCCTGTTAAAACTGTCACCACTGTGTAGTGTGAGGAAGGACGGAGGCACTGATGTTGCATTCAGGTGCAGTCAGGCAGACGGCCGTCAGCAAACCAACCGGATGTCATTTTACGCGAAGAGATAAAGACGGTAAAACGTGGGTCAGGTAAACAATACGACAACATTTTGTCATGCCTATTGTTTTGCCTCGTGCTGGCGGACCACTTGTTTACATCAAACTGCTTGTTTATCCTGTTACATGCAGCGTCTGTTGTCTGTCTGACGTCTGCCCGATTTCACGTGAATGCAACATCAAGAATACGTTCCGATATGCAACCGCACCTCTAGATGGGGGGAATTCCTACATATTATACCTTTAAAAAAAAAAAAAAAAAAGATATTCTCCTCTTATTTATACTTTAAGAAAATGTTAATAATTCCTCTGCTGGTCCCCGGTAGCAGGGCTGGTGGCTGGTGGCAGCTGGTGATAGTGTCAGTATGTGCTGGATCTGGTAACAAGAAGAACCCAAATTTAGCTCAGTGGAGATGACTGAGGCCAGTCCGTCTTCCGCTCCCGGCCACCCTCACCTCCCGTAACATAATCACTAATCAATAAGTTATTCTGGGCAGCCAAGCAGGAGTATTAGGTGATAGTGATGGGGGGTCCTCAACAGTACAGTACAATCAGGAGTGTGATGCTTACGGCTGGGAAATTGATTTTGGGGAGCGAGACGATTAGTCAGTGTTCCCTGGACAAAAGGCTAAGCTATTTCATCTCATCTCATCTGGCCTTAGTAACATATTGGGATTTCCAATGCTTAAAATTTGAATAATGAATATTCTAGTCTGCTGGTGCTCCGGCGGGGACGGCGCACTGAAATGGGTTTTATATGATCAAGACCAAGTGGCAGTGTACCGCAGGTCGCCGCGGTAATGAGATATGCTGGTGTTATCGATGGAGAGAGGGTTGTAGCCACTTCCTGCCCTGTATTGTATGTCCCCGAGCCCCGAGCTGTGGCTCTCCGGATGAACCCGGTTAAAAGTAATTATTATTAGTTAACTGTTCTTAATGACCCCGGGCTGAGACTTGCAAAACAAGCCCCTTCCCGCATCAACCGGTGGAAGATGTTACTGTAACTCTGTGGGGGACGAGTCTCTTTTAACTGACGCTGCATTGCCAAGAGTGACTGGTCGTGGCCGGCGCTCTAAAGAAGAGCTGGCGCAGGTATGCGGGAAGAGCCAGGTGCTCGGGGCTAAAGAGTGCTGCTTTATCAATAAATACGCAACCTGATAGGCCATTAAGTGCAAACACAGGGAAGCTATAGGTTTGACAGGAGGGCAGGTTGTAAATTTAGATTTGTGGACGCGATGAAAAACACTCAGCAAATTGGATGGTGAGCAGGTTTTGCGAGAGAGAGGGCATTTAGGGTAGAGGGCAGCCAGAGGTGGCACCAAGTGGGCAGAAGGTCGAGGAAAAGGGGGGAGGGAGTGGTGTAGTGGAGGCAAAGTCAAGTTGGACAGTCGATAGAAAATTATTATATGATTCAGCATCGCCTGGGTTTGTGTTGCAAAGTTCTCCCAAGGTTAAACTGTAATGAGCTACAGAACTGACTACAATACACACACACATACACACGATACAAGTCCAGGTGTTTTGGGTTTGGGTATAGCGAGCGCCTCGGGCTTCCTGCTCATTTTTTGCAGGCTACAGTACATTCAACCCTTTCAGATGTGGCCATTTCCATATCACTGATGGGGCCCATGTGAAAGCCATCACCAAAGCATCAAAGATAGAGTAGCGGAGCCTCGACTCTATCATCATTTACATCAGTGAAATCACATTCACCAGGAAGCTTCACTCGTATAAGCCGAGCTCTCAAATTCTCCCTCATTCATCGGACCCGTATCTCTCTCCTGTCCCATCTGTCAGGCACCTGCTGGACGCTGGCGTGGACTATAGCAGGGCCGCGGCTAGGCTGTAGTCTCCATTATGGATTAGACTTGAGGTCACGGATTGGGCCTTTTTAATGAAATAAGCAGCAGGTCGTACGGTGGGTCCTTATAATGGAATAAAGGGAAAGGCTGTAAGCTCAGGAAGAGCCAACTAAGTGGATTATAGGGCCAAGACGGGGAGGGAAGGAGATGGAGCGGGCTGAGGAGATAGACCAAGTCTGCATCGTTTTTCTCTCCTCGCTGGTAATCGCTGCAGCATCAGGTCCTCTTTCTCCCAGACTTCTCAATTTGATTTGATTGGCTGATGGGGGAAGAATGACATTTAAGAGAAGCCAAGTATGCACCCTGAGCATCTCTTATTCCCCTATGTCAGTAAGCCAAGCAAGGGGTGAAACTAAAGGTTCAGCACGTGTACGATACAACAGAATTAACCCACTGCTGGCATTTCAGGGAGGGAGGGTTTTTTTTTTTTTTTAACTGCAGTTTAAGTTTTGAAAATCAGTTTTTCCTAATTCTGCAAATGACAGAACAGCAAATGTAGAAATGTTTTCCTCTTGACCCAAAATATAAAAAAGTGACACTATAGAACAAGCCTGCCAGCAGCTAAGTTATGGGGTCAGAATGGATCATTTCCATGATAATTTTGCAGAGAGTTTATTAACTAATGTTGCTGCTGTTCTGCTGATTTTGGTGATTGTGAATTAAATAAATAGTAACAAGAATTTACAGACTTGCTGCTGTAGCTTCTATGAGGCTACACTTCCGCATAGTGATAGTTGGTGTCAGTTTGCTAATATGTTCACAATGGCAATGACAATATTCATACATTTATTTAACATCTGAATCTAATGATTGTTTGTTTCCATCAGTTTAGAGTCAGTCCTTTGTATCTATACATTACGTATAGGCTCACCATGTTGCATTGCTGCGTTTCTACAGTAGCTCAGAATGGACAAAGTAAACACAGGCTTTTACATTTTTACATTATCTGAAGTCCTTTGACCAGAAAGAAAGAATGATGAGGTCAAAAATTGGTTTATCCTCTGGGAAGAACAGACTCCTGTAACAAAGTTTGTTCAAATTCAACAAGTAAATGCTCAAATATTTTTAATCTGGACCAAAGAGTTTGACACCGTCACTCCCTCATCTCATATTAACACCCAGTTAACACCCACCACTACAGTACAGCTGCTGCTGCTGCTGCTACTATCAGTATAAAACTATATAGTGGTTTTCATCATTTCATCAGCTTTAACTCTTAATTACATCTGATAGGCCCGGTCTTGTCCAAAAGGCCCGATCCCTCACCAGCGACTAATTATTCTGCAGTGGTGAAAATTAGTTAAGAGCGGACCTGGCAGGAAACAAGCCATATAAATGCTAATGATATTCAGAGGGTTTTTTTTTTTTTTTACATGGTCTTGTTGTTTCATGCCTGCTCGACTCATTTCTCCACCGTGTGTCTGTGTTTCTCTCAGTGCCATCCTGGCCCCCTGCTGACTGAGCTAATGTGCTGAGAGGTTTAAGCTCTCCGTCTCCTCGCAGACTGGAACAGACTGGAAGAGAGAAACTTTCCTGGTGTTTATTAACATGTTGCAGAGAGTATAGAGATGGTGGAGGGGTTGTGGGTGGGGGGGCTGAGGGGCTGAGGGGCTGGGGCGGGGCTGCGGGGGGTGGAAGAGAGGAGGTCGATGCAGATTTGATGACTTCTTTCATGTTTCTGTAGGTGTTTCGTTTGTGCTTATATCATGACAGCCGGTGCAGCAGCAGCAGCTCTTTGTAATTCTCCATCAAATGGCAATATTTCCATGCTACGCAAAATATGCAACTGTAAGTCATGAATATTATTTCTCACAAACTTTTCAAAAGATCACTTGATTTTCTCTTTTTTTTTCACTCCGCTCTTTTTTGAAGAACAAACACGTTGAGAAAAATCCAAGAAAATATTTCAGTGAAGTGGTTTAGAGGCTTTTTCTTGTTGTGCGTGTAAAAAAGCTTATTTTATTAGAGGAGTTTACTTCATGTGCTGCTTCTGTCATCAGTGTTTTTCTCACATTACACTTGGTCTTTGTGAGCTTTGTGCACACTATTTAGAAATCAGAGCACAATGCAAAGCGTGAAAATGCGATTTTGGGGAATGTGACCAAAGACATTACACGGTGAAGGATGATTAGATGACAATTTCCCACTAAGAGCCTCAAGCCACTTTATGGATCCTGATACTGATCACAGTAATACACGCTGCAGCTATTTACACTTTGCATTAATGGGTCTTTCCTTATAAGACATAAAACATCCAGATACAGATATATAATACCAGGATAATTTAATTCATGAGGTTAATACTTATGAAATCATTAAAAAATCATTTTAAAAAAAGTAAATTAGGTGAATAGAAAACAAAACCAGGGAACGCCTCTGTCTTTACACGTTTATAAGTTTCCAGCGTTGTAAAATCCCGTCTGTGAGTATCACAAACTGTTGTTGTTGTGCAGTGTTTTGGCATCTGATAAGCCTTTAAACACATTAATCTATTACTCCACCTGGACTTCCTGGATTGCATTTCACTGTCTCACCGGAAACGTAAACAACACAACACTCCCGCCGCCAATGGTGGTTTTAACTCCAAATCCCCCATGCTTATCAGAGGAGTTGTATTGTGGGTAATGCAGTCGCCAGATCTGGACGAAGGAGAAGAGAAAGAAGACGAAGAAAAAGAAGAGAGGTTGTATTAAAAAGAGGAATACATCATTCTTCTACTCTGACAATGAAACAAAGTGCAATGGATCCGGAAAAACTTACAGCAGCTGAAAGATATAAAGTCAAACACACACACACAGTCACACACACAAAAAAAGAAAAGCCTAAATTATTCCCCAAATTGAAATTCATTTGTACACCTTCTCTAACCCTGATCTGTACTCGCAGTCACACCGCCTCCTGGGGGACGGACTAATTAGACTCTGAATGGCTTACACAGGCTAAATCCGACTGTGACAAAGGTTTGTAGTTGTAGTGGGGCAGGGCAGATAGCGAGGAGAACTCTCTGTGGCCTCGAGGCGTGTCCATCTTCCCATGCAGGAAGAACAGATGCTTCTCCTCTGTTTCCCCCCTTTTTTCTGAGCCTCCAGTCTTTCTTTTTTTGTGTCTTGATTACCCACGTACTGTGACTTTGACTTTGGGAGCTGTCACCACTATTTTTTGAATTACAACAAAGTTTTTTTTTTTTTTTTTTTTCTTTCGTGTCCTTTTTGCGGAGTGAAGGTGAGAGGATGGGAGGTATAAGCCTGGATCATGGTGGGGTTGGGGGGAGAGGCAGAGGAAGAAAAGAGGGAGGCAGATGATGGATTAACTCCTAGTTTCATGGGACTAGCTGGGGTGTGTGATTTTGTGATGAATGATGTGAGGTGTGATGCTCTGTAAATATTATTCTCCAGTTCACATGGCCACCGCAGAGCAGAGTAACGCAGTCTCCACATGAATGAAATATACGAGCCGTGATTGATGTGTGATGAGCGAAACATGGAAGAAGCGTCGGCTGGTGTGGGTTGTCACCAAAAAGACAGGAAAACCTTCACGCGGCGTGGCCCCTCCCACCCGGTTCAGACTCCTCCTCCTCTTCCTCCTCCTCCTCCTCTCTGAGTTATCTCCCTCTGAGGCAGCCGAGGCTCGGAAACAGATCACTTTTTAAATCATTCATGAGCACTCCCCAGAAAAAGAAGGGCATGCAGAAAGCTGAGGGACCGCAATGAGGAATGTGTCATTGTTCCTCTCATATGCCATGATTTATGACACAACGGTTGTAACTGATTTGATAATCACAGTTTATTTCCCCTCAGAAGGGAAGAAAGTTAAAGTCAGCGATTTCGCCTGTTTTCCTTTCATTCCCCATCTTTTGTTTCACAGATGAACGTCTTTTTTTTTTCTTTCTTCTCCCCCCATCCCCACCCTCCTCAATAGATTTTTCTTTTCTTACCGCACCTTCCCCACCCCGCCTCTTACTCATCCCATAAATATCCTTTTAAATTCACAAATACAATAAAGAATTCTCCCCAGTAGCGCCTGCACTGTGCCTTCGCCAGCATCTGGTGAGAGGGGGGAATCTCTTGATACCACAAGCGTGCTTTAAAGCTGAAAAGCATGCTGGGAATTGTAAGTGGGAGAACATGAGGTAGAGGGAGGGTGTCCTTGGAAAGATGGGTTTGTTCTCAGTCAGCCACATCAATTAGCATAGCATTATTACAGGCATGGTGTGTTCAAAAAAAAAAAAGATAAAAAAAACACACCGGCGCCTTTTACTCTACTGTCGCTGTCATTACCAGCGTGTAGACGGGGGCAGATAAACAACTCATCCATTGGTGTCTGAAGGCGAGGAACACAAAAATAAGCCAATTAGAAATGCACCGTGTCATACTGTGATCACACTGTTCTTGATGTCGCAGCGAGCCGCCGTCCCGCCACCGTCGTCTGTGGCGGGACGAGACGAGAGGCAGCAACTTTTTTTCCGTCCAACAAACAGAACTGGAGCTGCTCTGGTGTCATGCTGTTATATTGTACTGACATGGTGTCTCCTCACTCTCCGTCTTCCACTGAGGTCATTTCAAAAAGCTAGAAACAAATTTGACTTCTCATGTGGCCGGACAACACAAGTCTGATGGACGAGTCTTTACGTCTTTTTGAAATTCTATAATAGATCTAATTAGACATTGACCGATAGTGGATGTTTAAAGGCTGATACAGTTTGGAGCAAGAAAAGTACGATTACTTGGTTGCTCCACAAAAAAGCACATGACAAGTCATCAGTCAGTGAGGTCAGTCTACTCTGTACACAGTTGTCTTGCACAGCTGCACAGAAGAAAAACTGCAGCTCCTCAACATGAGGCGCTATATTTTGAGGTTTTTTTTGTATTTTGTTTAGTGAGCAAGCTTAATGTAGATCTCTGTTGTGATAAATGATATATATAAATTATCTCAGGTGGAGTCTGACTGTGCAACCGGTGGAGTGTAACACACTCAAGGCCGAAACTTCTGCGCCTTAACAATTTATTTTAAAAAAACAACCTCTAGACCAAATTATTCATTGGTCAACTGTAATTAGGCCTGTCACAATTATTACAACCCAATCACCTGATCGCAATCATTATTTTTTGCATAATCGTTCAAATCGTTTCCATTCATCTGTTTAAAAACAGCTGGATGAAACAGAAATGTCATATCTCCATCACTATTTCCTCGCCGTTTTCCTCCGTTTGAGGTGTGACTGGTCCTCTTTTGATGACATCATCATGTTGTGCGCCCTTCTTCTGCTATGGTTTAATGACACACGAGTGGAGCACCACAAACTGTTCATCTCGAGGAGCTTAATTCCTAATACTCGACAACCGCATTTCAATGAGCATCTATTGACATTAGCACCATGGATTTAGTTGCAAAGCCAATAAATGGCTCCTCTTTATAAGGTCTGTGTGAATTATTAAACTATCTTTAGGCTAATACTATAGTAGTGGCATAAAAGGATCAGAAAAAAAAACTATTAAATCTTAATCGCAATTATTTGTTTGGCAGTTGTCGTCAACTAAAAGTCCATGATTGTTACAGCCCTAACTGTGATCCAAGTCACCTGACACAGTGTTTTCCCACCAACTGTTGAACTAAAGTTAATGTGCAAATGTTTGAGGAGCTGTGATTTACTATTCATCAATTAATTTTTGCTGACCACTAAACATAATAATTCATAAGTATGGGGTCCTTCAATATTAACTACAGGGCCTCATTAAGTCTGCACAAACCCGAGGTCTTCTCGTTAATTGCTAAATAACGCCGGGCATTCGCTACACAAGAAAATCATTATGTGTTCAGGTCAGATATGAATATGAATCTAATTTCTAAAACCAATTCACCACAAGTTAATTCATTTAAGCAAAAAATATCGTAATCACTGTATAAGTGAAGCAGTTTTCCGAGACAGCTCGGAGCGCTGGTAAACACTGCCCCTTCTGTTCTTTAACGAAGACCCTCAAGTTTTTTGTCCTTGGACTAATTGTCTTGCTAAGTGCACTGGTGCGTTTTGAAGCTCTCCTCCCCAACTTCCCCTTTCTCCTCATCTGTTCCTCTCTCCTCCTCACCTCCTCTCCTCTCCTCTCCTCTCCACTGGCCCAGGGCTGGGGTATAGCTCTCTTCTCGCTATGACTAATGATGTTCTTTCAGTCTCAAGGTTTTAGCAGGATAATTATATTAACCCCCGTCCTCTGGCTGATCCCAGCTCAGCTCTTAGCTTCCCCAGGCATCCTCCCCTTCGCACTCTCACCGGAATTAGACACTAATACACACACATGGGCATACGGGAGCGCATGCATGCATTACTGTTGTACTGTACGCTAATGTGTGCTCTGCGCTGTTGAGCATGTGTGTAGATGTAGATGTGTAGATGTTTGTGTTGGTGGTGACTTTTAGGCGACTTTTTCCAAATTAGTTGATCATTTAAAAACTAAGAAACCTGGAGTATTTGTGTTTGTGCATGGGTGAGGATGGGTGACGGCCTGCGGGTGCGGGTGGTTGGTGGTTTGCAAAGTGTGTTTGTGTGCTCATTTATAATTTGATGCCTTCGTTTATCATTGGTTCAAAAGTGTGTTGTGTCTCCAAAGTTCATATGGTGGCCACAGAGTCTCATGGAGATGCTATAGATATACACAGTTCTCAAGATTTAGGGTTAACTGAATAGGATTATTGTATCTGAGTGGATTATATCGTTATTTTCTGTCGATTTTACTTCTATTTCATGAATTGTCTCTCCTAGAAACTCACTTTCTATACAACTATTTCATTTTCAGGAGTGGTCATTGTCAGTCAATATTTGATCAATTGAGTACTCAGTGACCCACAAATTATATTACTATATACTCTTACCATGCAAAAGATATAAAGTAGCCTAAGTCCATCTGCTCTGTGTTTTAAGGTAAACCTGGACCTGTACTTTCAAATTTATGTGAAAAATCAGCCAACAATAGAAAACCAAGTCTGTAACAGGAACTTTAATTATGTTCTTGTAATGTACTGTTGTCAAACACATAAAACTCTCACTCCACATGGATGGATGGGTGACGGCCTGCGGGTGCGGGTGGTTGGTGGTTGGTTTGCAAAGTGTGTGTTTGTGCGCTCATTTATAATTTGATGCCTTCGTTTATCATTGGTTCAAAAGTGTGTTGTGTCTCCGAGGTTCATATGGCGGCCACAGAGTCTCGTGGAGATGCTATAGATATACACACTCTGTTCTCCACTCCAAAGTTTCTCACTCTGATTAACACACACATACACATACACATACGTACACACACACAACAGACGTAAAGATCCCACAGAGATCCATATCACCCCGGGGGGTCGGCAGACTCCGTGGGGGGGCCGCACAACAGGAAGAACCTCCCACCAAACCCCATGTCGTCCCAGAGTTTCTGTCTCTTCATCACTTTTTTTTTCTTTTTCCCATTCCTCCCCGCCCTTTGCCTCCCATTTCTCCTTTACCTCGTCTTCATCTTTCATATCTTAAATAAGAGGACGTATAATAACCCCACCACCACCCTCACCCCCCACATCCCCTCCAACTCACACCCAATTTCCTCTCTCCCCAGGTGTTAGTCTTTGCTGTAGTGTTCATTAAAACATATTCAGCAGCAGTGAGTGACTCTGCAGGGAGGTCACACTCTAATATCACAGCTACACAGTGATGTGAGGGCGATCGTAGCCTGGACGGAGAGCGAGGCCTGATCGCGCTCTCTTTACTCAGAAAAGGAGCCCCTAAGACGCAGTGACATGGCTGCCTCAGTAAGAACTGTGTCAGCTATTCTCAACGCTTCATGCTGCATCATGCTGCATGAATATTACAATGCCGGCATGCCGAGTCTTAAATTACCACCCGCCAAGTGCCAAATGCCAGTAAAATATGTCTGTGTGGATGAATTAATAAGGGTCACCCATCACAGTGGTCAGTGACTTTTGAGAGCGCATCTATTCAAGGGTGAGAACATTCAGCATATGTTATTACAAGTTATTTTTTATGAAATGGAATAATTTAGATTTTTTTCCCCCCCTTCCACACTGAATCAAAAGGAAAAAGTTTGATATTTTTGAAAATCTAAATTTGGCCGATACGAAGCAGCTGAGAGGCAGTAAGAGTGGAAAAAAAAGTCAACAAAAGACATACAACAGAAATTTTAAGAAACATTTTACATGAAAACACACAGTTTACTCTCCTAATGTCTCCGTGTGCACAAGAGAGTGTGTAAACCAGTAAAAGAGGAAGAGGATGCTGCATCTACTGACTGATTCACAAAGCTGAAGAAGAATCCATGAATTGATATCAAAAATAGAACAGCTATGGAAAAAAACACATTTATAAGTTTGAAGTGTTATTGAATAGAACAAGCTGTTTATAATACAACTTTACTTTTACATCTCTGGGAAGTTATTATGGCTGAAATGAGAGACAATCTCATTGTAGAAATACAGTATAAAACACTTATTCATTTTCCCATTGAATGAAACATTTCAGTGCTTTTCATCCAGTGCTTTCCAGGGCCACGTTTAATTACTGTTTAAACGTGGCCTTATGCAGCCTTGGGTCTAGTGTGCGCTGTTTTTTTTGTTTGGTCTTGTTGTTGTTTTTTACATTTTATTTTGAACTCTTAGAACAAGGATCTTCAAAATGCACACAACATGAGTACACACAGGGCACAAAACAAAAGTAGTCCATGCATGCCCAGATGTCTCCAGTGTGCACACACAGTGCTGCTGTTGCTGCTGCTGCAGTGTAAATTTCCATACAAGCCGGAATTGCCCAACAGTTAAAAGTAATTCAGATACCGTATATATTAAGTGAGGGGGCATATAAATCAAAATGCACTGCTTAGTTAAAGCCAATTAACTCTTTACATCATCAATAAATGGGCCAAATCTTAACGAGTCAATGAAATTACAACCTCCTAAAAGAAAGAAAAACCTGACACCAGATCATGTCATTGTTTACTGTAACTGAACAATAAAGTTATTTAAAAATGATGTATTATCCTCATGCAGAGTGACAAGCTGCATATTAATTACCTCTGCAGTTTGAAAGGCCAGCAGAAACAGTGAATTCACACAGCTGGCAAGAAGTGACCCACACCTGTACTCCCTCCAATATATAGCACACATACACACACACAGACACACACACATCCTTGTAAAGCTAGCTTTGTGAGGACACTCATTGACATAATGTATTCCCTAGCCCCTTAGCCTAACCTTAACCATCCAAAACAAATGCCTAACCTTAACCATTACTCTTAACCTGATATAAACCTAATTATAAGTCTTAACCCTCAAACAGCTCTTGGAAAAAGTGAGGACCAGCCAAAATGTCCTCACTTCCCAAAAATGTCCTCACTCTGTGGGTTAAAAACTCGTTCCGGTCCTCACAACGTAGTAAGAACAAGAACACACACACACACACAGTCTCTGGTGCACTCAGTCCTCTGAGGTCTGGGCTGGAGAACAGGATGTGCCCGGGCTCCATTATTTAGTTATTTGTGCATACACTACATACTTCAGAGAGCAGGTAGCACAAAGTGGGGCCTGACTCTGCCCGCTGCTCTTTACATGACCCGACCCGACCAATCGGAGGGCTGTGCTCTGGGTCTGAACGCCATGTGCATGCAGCTATGGCAGCACGCAATAGCCATTTACTGTATCCGGTTGTAAATAATTCACATGTACGCTTAGCGGCTTAGCCTCACACACAGTCTCCCCCTCCTCTACCTCTGTATCCATCTCTCTATCTGGTGCATGATCCCCAAACTAAAAAAGACACACTTTAAACTCAGAGCAAACTGTGCTAATATAATGAATCATCCCACAAACACACCAGGGAGGTCACACATCCCCGTGCACTGCATGGTAAAGATACACACACACACACACAATACACATACACACACAGTACAAACACAAACGCGGTGTGGATTGCAAAGACAGCCAAGGTCATTCCTGAGCTTTGAATAATTTAAGATTTCTTTCTGCTGGACATTTCACTCCGTTTTTTTTTTTCAAAAACATCAAGTGACCTCTTGACATTGAGCAAATTTACTGAGTGCATGTATTTATGTGTGCATGTGTGTGTGTCTGTGTGTGTGCGCTAGAGAGAACGGGAGACCCCAAACGCACCGTCCCTCAGGCCTGTCCCTCGCTCCCTTAGATGCTCCGGTAGAGTGTTTTCTTCCTTTTGGGATATGCCCAAAAAAAGACTGAAAACAGAGATGAGACAGAGATGGAGGGAGAGGGAGAGAGTGGATGAGAGGAGAGGAGAAGAGAGAGACAGGAAATGTATCTAAAACATTCATGGTCCTCTGCCGTCAACAACTTTAATTAGACATGACAGATGATGAGTCTGGGTGGAGGGATTTGTTTAGAAAACTTCATCAGCTCTGTTATTAATGTGAACGAGTGTGTGACAGGACTATTGTGATTATGAGAGGAGGCCGAGTGTAATTCCTCCTCGTCACATGACTGCAGGGCCAGGTCAGTTATAGATTACCTGTTTAGTCTAAAGGGAGGGAGAGAATAAAGGTGAGGTGTGTTGGTGTGGAGGAGGAGGAGAGGGACTAGACGGTTTGAAGAGACTCAAGCCGCTCCCCTGCCACGGGAGGCTGCACTCGAGGAAAATCGATCCTCTCCCTTCAGAGAAAGAAATTTATGAAGCTGGAACATAAACGCAGTCATGTCCAATTAGCTGCTCTGAATTTACGAGGCGAGGCGGCGGGGGTGGGTGGAACGGGATGTGGTGATAAAGACTTCAGCAGAAGCCAATAAGGCGTTGCGGCTGATCAATGATCCCGGCTTCATGCAACTCCCACTCCTCACTCGGTCGCTCGGGATAAACGGTGGTGGAGGACTGTGCAACCCTTCAACGGATCTGATTTTAATTTATGAACATACTAAAGACCACCTCCAGACATATTAGAAGAAATACAAAAATACTCGGCTTTGAATTATAATTTGCAGCTGTTATGGTTCCTCTACAGAAAAAAGTTCAATTGCCAAAAAAACTTCTACTCCTTCTCCCTCATTGAAAATCCTGAATCCATGAATATACAAGTATTTTTCATTTTGGAAACTTTAGCGAGCAGACACAGGACGTCGCCTACTTCACTGAAAAGTCCATCCTCAGCTCAAATGTGCTGGAGGCTTCACATTTCCAAATCCGACTTGTGTGTTAAGTTGCAAACTCAGACTTTCCAACTAGTGTCACAGAACGATGCTCAGACGCACGACACGTCTTAAATTTAGATTTGAGGTGAGCGCAGGGAAAGCACCTGGAGCAGATGAATCTGAGAAAAAAAAAACACCTTTAAATGTCACACTTGGCACATACAGCACTGAGTGAATTTGGGACAGATCAACATCTAAACATCTGAAGTGCTTTAAACTTCTGCAGTGCTGTTGCATCCTGCAGCACAGTGAAGGCCAAACATCCACATCCAGTAACAACAGGCACATCCACGAGGGCTGAACACAAGAGGCCGACAAAACAGAATAACAACTCAGGACTAATCGCAAACAAATCATCTATTAAATGCTTCAAAAATGTAGGGTTAACTGAATAGGGCTATTGTATCCGAGTGGATTATATAGTTATTTTCGGACCATTTTACTTCGATTCCATGAATTGTGTCTCCTAGAAACTCACTTTCTATACAACTACTGCACTTCCAGGAGTGAGCATTGTCAGTCAATATTTGATCACTTGAGTACTCAGTGACCCACAAATTATAGATTATATACTCTAACCATGCAAAAGATATAAAGGAGGTCCATCTGCTTCATGTTTCCAGTTAAAGGGATAGTTCAACATATAGGCAAATTGGCCTATTGCCATAATCCCTATCGTTTTAGGAGTATAGGTTTGTACCTTTAATTGTCGAGTTATGAGATAATAAAGGAACGTTACGAGACAGAGTTGTTGTGCAGCTCACAACTTGTCCACCAGAGCGTTTTGGAGTTGTTGGATTGTGCATTTGATGAGTCTGATGAGGGAAACCAAGAAATCCCATGAGCCTCCGTAGCGTAGCTCTGAGCAGCTCGCGGCTCTGCTCCGCTGTTCTATAATAGCTTGCACTGACAATTAAAGGTAACACACCTACTCCTAAGACTATACTGTAGAGATTATGGCAATGGGTCAATTTGCCATAATGTTGAACTATCGCTTTAAACCTGGACATGTACTAACTTTCAAATGTATGTGAATAAACAGCCAACAATAGAAACTAAGTTTCATCTAACAGGAACTTCAGTTATGTTCTTGTAACGTACTGTTGTCAAACACATAAAACTCTCACTCAACAGCCTAAATCATGAATTCAAAGTTGAAATAAATACATTGTGTAAAATATAAACAGGTGCCACAGACTAGTGTGTGTGATGCCACCTGAGTTGAACTCCTGTAGCCAAAAACTACAGTACACATGCACAGGTTTGTGAGTAGTAAACGCTACTCATATAATGTCAACAACAACAGAGCCACACTAACTTCTATAGTACCATATTTTGTTTCATGTCAAACTTGGCTTTTGTGGCCTAAACCCAGTCGCTCATGATGCTAAACCAGGTCTCTGCTGCCAAACAGCTGCACATTACAGTACACATCCTACAACCCACAGTCCACACCACATGTGCGATTAAGTTCAACACAATCTAACTGAGAGAAAGATAAATACAACTCCTCCTATATATACAATGTAGGATTCAGGGTTGATCTTATTCATCCTCAGTTGATGCACGTGGAGCAGTCAGTCAGTCAGTCAGTCAGGCCTGGTTTGGGTGTGAAGGCTTCCTCTGTTTGACAAAAGCACTGACACTCATTGCCCATTAGGCTCTCGCTCTACTATTACTCCAGGAATCTGTGCAGCCGGTTGTGTGTTTTGTCGGTATCAGGGGAGGGGAGCTGTTGCGAGTATACCAAGTGGGGCTTTCTCCGTGACGGCTGATCGAACGCAGTGGTAGTAGAAGAGGAGGAGGGAGATCTCCTGCTGGGTCAGAGCCGCATCGATGCGGTCTGTCATCGCAGGTTAGAGCACGTCAATGCGGACCCTCCCTCCTGCTCCTCCCCTCCCCGAGCCTCCACCACTGGAGTCGGAGGCAGGCGGACTGACAGGGATTTGACACAACTGCCCTACTCCCCGCTGTACTGACTGCTCAGCCCCACCACGTTGTCTCTGTATACCCTCCTTTTTTTTCTCTCCTCCTCCTCCAACCACTCCTCTCAGCAAACACATGTGTCCACAACCCAATTTACCCGATGCAGTCCTCCAGTGAACGAACGCTGGTGCAACGGGCAGTAGCAAAGGGGTAAAAAAAGCTGCACAGATATCAGGAAGGATGGAAAGATGGAGAGATGGAGGATAAAATGGAAAATCAAGAGGGGAAGAAGAAAAAGCAAAGACCGGAGGAGTGGAACGGCTACAGTATGTGGAATTTGGGAGCAAATGTAAAAAAAAAGAAAGAAAGAAAGAAAAAAAAACAGTGGGAGGAGAGTGCAAAACAGAAAATAGAGAGAGAGTGATAGCTGTGTCCCCGGAGAGGAACGGAGGCATAGGCGTCGACTACAGTAAAGAGACAGATAAAGCCCCATTAAATGCTGCTTCCAGCTGCTTTCTCAGGCTCTGCCACCACATGACTCCCCCTTGATGTTTGTTTATCTTTCTTCTTATTTATGCCCCTAATTGCTGCGTCTCTGCTGTCTAAAACAGGCAGTCCTCGTATCATTAAATACACAGGGCCGACATGACTTCACAGAGACAGACTGCATGGAGAATGGACAGAGAGAGACACACACACGCACACATAATCAGACAAGCCTGGATACTAGCGATACAGACAGGCTGACAATTATTTTTACTGTCTGCTGCTGGATAATTACCACAGGTTATCCTAAAGCAAAAGCGTGTGAGGATAATACATATATGATGTACAGTAAGTGTGCATTGGTGATACATGTACAAACCCATGTCTCCAAAGGTTTACCTTCATGTCCTACTGGATGGTTTTGTCTCACATGTCCTGGAGGAAGCTGCTGTAATTGCTGCCAGAGTTGTGTTTACTTACTTGCGACTTTTTTTTTTTTCCTATCCACAAAATGCGACTTCTTGTACTGTTTGCAAGTCGCAGTGAGGTGGTGACTGTTATCAATACATCACCAAGGCCTTTGATATTGTGCAGCAGGTTTCATGCATGGAGAGAGACGTTTTAAGCTTAGAAGTTAAGAAGAACATGCTCGTTGTTTAACCTGAACTACTGTACACGCTTTGAGTTTCCTGAAGGCCAGTAGGAAAAAACACTGAGCATGCTGGAGTTTCCACAAGTGCATAATAGGAAGAAAGAAAAAAACATATTGTATTGCAAGTGCAAATTACTGTAGTGTTTAACTGTAATATTTTTAAAAAAGTCAAGGTTGCATTTTATTCATGACAAAAAAAAGTAAATATCTTCATTTGCAGCTCAAATTTAGGAAAAAAAACATGTTGCTCATCCCACATTTTATTTTTCAGCCTCATTAATTAAAACAATGATTCCTCTCAACCTGTGCTTTGTTGGGCTACGCTGTAAATACAGTGTCATTTTGAGCAGAACTCTGGCCCCTGGTGGGATTATAACATTAAAGGTGTCCTGTGGAGTTTTCTTGTAAACAAACGAGTTGTTTGTATTCAACGCGTTTTGAGTTCCTCCCTGAGGTCTGACAAATGAACTGGATGCATTTACTTCTTTTTTTGCAAACATTTTTATCCTTTCTTAAATTTTTCTCAGTTTAAAAAACACACATTGTCTACAGTCATTTGAATTCGCACGCACTCTGCTGCGTCATGGCTGCCTATCTCGGCCCAGCGCCGCCACCTGTCAGTCAGGGGGAACAGCGTGAATCATTTAAGGAGGAATTTGTGTCACGTGCAGCCTCATGCATGTGCACAACAACACGCACTGACAACACACGAAAAACCATGGTGCTGAAAAGCGTCTGGTCAGGTAACATGGCCAACAGGCTGATAAACACAAGTATTGACCCATAATTACAGCAGCTAATTAAAACACCACCTTGTGTGTGTGTGGTTTCTAATGTAGACTGGAATGCATTTGCATCCTTATTTCCTCCTGTGCCTAGACACACTCTCTCTCTCTCCTGCCCTGCTTTCTCTTGCCCTTCTTTGTCTTTTCCTCCACTCACCTTCTCTCATTTCATCTCTCTGTCTCTCTCTGCCTCCCTCTCTCTCTCTCTCTCTCTCTAAGTAAATAGACGGGGCTGTGATGGATCCAGCTGTCCCGTCTTAACTTCCTTCAGCTCAGAGCTGGTACTCCCACTTTGATGACTTTGCAGTGAAGGCAGACATCTTGCACATTAACATATGATTGTGCCCATGTATTATTTGTGTGTGGAGGGACTGAAGAGGAGGGGATCGGGGGAGAAATCCCACAGCAAGCTGTCAACTGAAAGAGAGGGAGCAAAAGAGACACGGCGGCGCTTGAAAAAAGTCGAAGTGTCACGTCGTTCATGTGGAAGGAGTGCAACGTTAAAGAAAGAAACTCCTGGTCGTCGTCTTCTTCTTCTTCCTCCCGGGGCCGTTTTATGTGGCAGGAGTCAGAAAATCAGGTCACAGGGATGAAGTGTGTCCGCAAAGTTTCCTCCTTTGAGACCGAGCAACACAAGATGAATCATCAAATTAGTAGCAGATAGGGTCGCAAAATTCCAGGAATTTTCAAAGTTGGAATGGGAATAAACGGGAATAAATCAGAAATTTACAAAATTAAAGGTTGGGCCTTAACAGGGAACTTTGGGGTAAATATATTGTAGCATATTCTTGGCTAAAACAACCAGATTTAAAGGTATAATATGTAGGAATTACCCCTATCTAGCGGTGCGGTTGCATATCGGAACGTATTCTTGATGTTGCATTCACGTGAAATCGGGCAGACGTCAGAGAAACAACAGACGCTGCATGTAACAGGATAAACAAGTGTCTATGTGAGTAATATTTTACTCAGCATTTATGTTTTTGTTGTTTAGTAAAATAATTGATTGTTCATACAAGAATTAAAGGGGAACTATGCAAGTCCGCTCGCTTTTCCGCTGTTCTGGTTACGCTGCTCTCTGGCTATGCTGCCATGTGCATTTGTTTACAACGAAGACGGCGAAAAATCAATAGATTGAAACGTTACATAACATAAACGATGTTATGGCGCGTGTGTTTGTGTAGTCTTAACCGTCATAAACAAAAGATTACGGGTTACAGAGCGCGTTTGTGTTGCGGTGTGCAGAGAAGAGAGCTGGGACACCGAGACGGCGACCGAGTAACTTACACTGATGTTGCAAGGTTGGTTTTCAGCCGTGAGACGCCAGGTGAAGACAGAGAGCCTCCGTTCTCACTCATAACAAGTCACAAGTCATGTAGTTAACAATCGCAATTACTCAGGAGCTTTTTAATTAAGGCAAAAATGTAGCATAGCCACGGGAGAAATCCTGCTTAGTTCCTCTTTAACTTCACATGGAAAGTTTCTGGAAAGTTTCCACCCCTTTGCAACCCTGGTAGCAGAGTTAGTTAATATTAAGAAGTCAGTCATATTTCATTGAAGTAAACTCATTTACCCAGATGCATCTTCTCAAGCGGGCTCTGCTCTACCATCAGGATGTGTCAGTCGTTCTGCTAATTGACACGAGGAGGACAAGCCGTTTCCCTCCACCACGCTGCAGCCATTAGGCACAAAACACACAGCAGTACACCTACAGGAAATCACTCTGTTCTTTAGAGTGTGTAGATTTTAAACTATACCACTTCTGGTTCCTGCATGCACTCAGTCAGTCAGCAGCAGCGACGCTTCCTTCCCACATTCGAAGAAGATGAGACAGATGAGATTTATCAGTGAAGATGCAGGAGATCAGACGCGGTGATACGTTCAGCGCTGTCACTCACTCAACGTGGGCATTAGTCACCGTGCCTCTGCTTCTCTGATCTGTTGTCTGTCATCGCCGCTCTCAGATAAATGCATCACAATCACACCAAGCAGAACCACACACACACACACACACACACACACACACACCTGTCTCATTTCACACACTTTCTTTCACACACACACACACACAACCGCGTGCACTATTTTCTCCATGAAAAGGAGATGTTCAATTTCCCTCCCTGCTAAGTGGACAGCTCGTGTCCTTCAGAAGGCGTGCAGGAAACACAAGGCCTTGTCGGTGGATGGATTCTCTCCGCGGCGCGTCCTGTCAGCTCGTCCAGGTGATCAGAGAGAAACCGCCGGTAATTTATAGGACTGAGAGCAACAGTGTGGTATCAGACACGACGACTCGCCGTGATCAACCGCACTGTGAAGATTACTGCGGTGTGTGTTTCTGAGTTTCGCTCGTCGTTACTCTGAATGTAAACTAATGTTGTGAAACTAGGCTTGAGGTTGATGGGCTGACAGCATAAACCCCCCCCCCCAAAAAAAAGAAAGAAAGAAAAAATGATGAGAAAGCGCAGATTAGTGCGGGGAAGGAAGATTGAAATAGTCATCTCTCCAGAATACAGGGGCCATTCTTTGAATATTTGATGCAGACGGATAGCTGTTCACTCCAGTGGAACAAACTGGATTGGAGTCCAGTCGCTCATCTGGAAAAGGCTGTAATTTAAAGTCGTCGCTGCCGAAGTGTCCTTGAGACGCTCATTTCCTTCCCGGCTAGAACTTCAACCTCAGGATCAGCCCACCTGGGCCCTGCCCTCTGCTGAGGGTGGAGTGTGTGTCTAGTCCACACAAACACCAACACACACACACACACACACACTTTAAGGTTTTTGCAACAAGCTCAAAAGAGGACACACTCAAGACACTTGAATTTCTCCGCCAGTAATTGTAAACAATCATTTGCTCCCAAATGGTCGACTTGGATGAAGTGCGGGTAAACACATTAGCATAATCTTGGACCAACAGTTATTTTGGATTCAGCTTTTATTCGTCTATTCGTTTCATCAGAAGACATTTTTGTGTTAAAATTATATACTGTTATATATTTGCCACACATGAACATCTGATTCAGTCAAGGCAGCAGCTAGTCATTAGTTTCATCTTGATTATTCTCTTAATTGCTCCATTAATAATTTCTCCCATACATTGTCGGTTAATAGTGGAACAATTACCAATAAAATCTCTTTGAGCACAAGGTTAACTTTCTTTTTTTCTTTTTTTTGCAGTTCTTTGTTTTATTCAATCAGTCGACTTTTCTGTCATATGGGATAAAAAGAAGAAGAAAGTCCTTGAATTAAAATTTAAAAAATCAGCTTGGGGAAAATAAGTGAAATGAATAGATTATCAGAAAGATTTGCTAATTCATTTTCTCTCAATCGACTAATTCATCATTTGAGAACCAGACCTTTATCTTTTGGAAGAGCTTTCACATTTTGTAAAAGCAGTTTCTGTTATTTTCCCCTCAGTGAAGCTCCTGGTGAAATCAAAAAAAAAAAAAAAAGCCACAGAATCAGATGAACTGGCAATTGTACAAACTGCACAAGCAGACATCAAAATAGAAATGGATGCTGTACTGTAGCTTTGCCAGTGACTTCGGAGAGAAAAACTGGATTTGAGAACAGAAAACTTAACAGTTTCAACTATGATTTTCTTTATGTGCGTGTGTTTTTGGCAAATGAATCTTGAAGTCAAGTTTCAGACGGCGTTTGAACTGTCATATCTGCATTTTACTGATGCATGCATAGTTGTCTACACCTAAAACACCACACACGGCCCGCATGCACCCACTCAGGTGTAAAGAAAGTCTCTGAATATTAAGCTTTTCTTACTTTTTCTTACTTTTTCCAATATTTGCTTGGTAAACAACAAAATGATGCAAAATGCACATGTTGTAACATCAAGCCTGCAGGCTCGTTGTTGTTCTTCTTCATCTATTATCATAATGCAGTACACCAGTTGTTCTCTCTCTCGCTCTGCGTCAGACCTTCAATAGTTAATGCTTCCACTTCTTTTTAACACTGCTCTTACAACCAGTGAGTAATTACAATTTTCACTTGCTGCCTCATGCGGGAGAGACACTGTATACCCTTCAACACGTACATCTCACCTCACATGTGTTAAGTGTCTATTTTCGTTTTTTCTTTTTTTGTAAAAAAAAGGTGCAAGTGTAACCTCCACGCCTCCCAGTGCCTGATGCAGGATGGGAACCTCCAGTGCCAGTGTGAACACAACACGACGGGCCAGGACTGCCAGCGCTGCAAGAAAGGCTTCAAAGCCAAGTCCTGGAAGGCCGGGTCCTTCCTGCCCACGCCCAACGGAAACCCCAACACCTGTACGTATACGCAGAGCACATGCACTACAACACAGCCGACTGCTTTCATACACCTTCACTATGGATATCTGTTGATATGCTATTATAAATGCTATTATAATTGGTATCATAACTATCACAGTATCTACATAATAGAGCCATGGTGCTGAAAGAGTGTAGGACAGGGGCCACATAGAGCGCAATTTGATCTCAAGTGGGCTGGACAAAGTGAAATAATAGCATAATAACCTACAGTATAAATGAGGAGAACTCTAAATATTCCCTTTGTTTTACTACTTTTACAAAATATGTTATGAGAACCTGAAATTCCTTGAGAAAAATACTACAATTTCAACAATGTTATGCCTCTTTTGGCTTCCTTGTGATTTTCACACTATAGCAAATTCATCCCGTGGACCGGATCAGACCCTCTGGTGGGCCAGTTTTGGCCCGTGGGCTGTATGTTTGACATCCATGGTCTATAGGGTGATTATGTGTGTTATAATAATGTTTTTAAAATACGCTGTTTTGATTCTCGAGTCAGACCTCGCGCTTGTGACTCTTCCTGTGACAACGCTCTGGCCAATCAGTGGAAGGCAGTCGGTTGACGTCTTGTTTTAGGATGGATAGATAGATAGATAGATAGATAGATAGATAGATAGATAGATAGATAGATAGATAGATAGATAGATAGATAGATAGATAGATAGATAGATAGATAGATAGATAGATAGATAGATAGATAGATAGATAGATAGATAGATAGATAGATAGATAGACAGACAGACAGACAGACAGACAGACAGACAGACACAGACAGACAGACAGACAGACAGACAGACAGACAGACAGACAGATAGATAGATAGATAGATAGATAGATAGATAGATAGATAGATAGATAGATAGATAGATAGATAGATAGATAGATAGATAGATAGACAGTTGGACAGACAGACTTTATTATTAGACTCCAGGTCCATTTAAAAAGACACAAACAGCACACACATGAAATTGTTTGTCATTTCACGAAGAAATTGTAATCGGAAATCGGTTTTTGAGAGAAGGAAATCGGGATTTTTTTTGGGCAAAATCAAACAGTTCTCAATACCATCACTTACTAAAAATTATCATCCAAGAACCATAAAGGCAGATCAGTGCAACTCGCATGGAACAAGACAAAGTTACACAACAACCGCTTGTGTAACTTACATGCGAATTGCAGAGGAAAACGTATTCCATCAAAACAATCGTACTGTATTAAGGCGACTACGACTCGTCAACCTGTAACATATGCTGTAAAAAAGTAGCAGACAAAAGAGGAAATACGTCTAAAAAATATTATAGTGTATAGTGTATATAATTAGTCTGATTCCGTCGTAACACTGTGATTATTAACGAAAGTCTATAATGATGACATCCCTAACAATGAGTGTCTCCACATTAACTAAGACCATGCTACCCCGTCCGTGTTACAGGGGAAAAAACCCTTGCAAGCAGCTGGTTAGTCTTAGGAACTTAAGACTGGAAAACAGGGAGACACACTTACCCTGTCTTTGTTGAAATACAACCCGTTTGCCTTCCAACACCTCTAATGCACCGGCACCTCTAATGCACACTAATTAACACATTTTCTCTCATTATTTCCTGAGATCTCCACAGCAATCTGTCTGTCTGGCAACAGCTTAGCGCCAAGAACCGGTCCAGCACACAACAACATGTAAAACGGAAAAAACAAACTGTTCTTACACTTAAGTTTTTCTGCACAGCTAGGTAGCTAGATTTTGTTGTTTGTTGTTCAGAGCCAGGAAAAAAACAACCCCCCACCCACCACCACCTCCCTCCCCCTGATCTCCAGTCCCTGTACTGAGATAAACTCAACAACAGCTGACTGCAGCTTCATATTTGACTCCACAGAAACAAGAGTGGCATCAGTCTTCTCATTTAACCCTCTGTAAAGAAGCAAATGTGTGTATTTCCCCAAAGGTCAGCCTATCCCTATAAACTTCTGAGGATCATCTTTAAAAGGAAATCCTACTTTAAAACGTTCGGCCTTAAAACTAATTATCAAACAAGCCGTCAATACGACACTGACAAATACTGCCAGACTTGCACATGCAGCAGATGTGGAGCAGCGTTTGTGTTTTTAGCCACCTGATGAAGTCCAATATTCGCTCTCCTTTTACCTCTCATTTTGTCTCCAAACAGACAAACTCCTGAGGGAAATATCAGGCTCTTTAGTTGCTAAATGCTCCACTATGTTCCCCAGCTAATTGCCAAATTTCCCTGCCTGCTGTTTGATGCTAAGCAGGTAGTGTACAGAGGGTTTTTTACTGCTTTCTCTTTCACTGAAACAAATCAAAACCGTGCTGATGACAGCAATCAGAGCAAACCAAAACGGCAAAGCAGCCGAGAGCTGTAAAACCCAAAATGAAGAGCCAGCAGACACTAAAACACTCTGTAGGGTTGAGGGTAACTGCAGAGTTGATGATAATTCTCCACTACGGCCGCTTACTTAATCAATTGTTTATATAAAATATATTGATTAGCGTAAGCCTGAAAGATATTTCGTCTAACAAGCTTGCCTGTTGCCACATTAACTGCTTGTCCTCTCATCTGTTTTCTAAGCTCAACTCATTTTATGTTAGCTCAATGCCCTATTAGCTTTAATTGCTGGTTGTTCAGACACACTAATTTTAATGCTAGTGGTAGTGGTATACTGTTAGCTGATCAGTTTTGAAATGAAAGAAAGGTTTAACTCAGTGGTTCCCAACCTTTTCTGGCTCGTGACCCAATTTTGATATCACAAATTTCTGGTGACCCCGTCAATCAAGATGTGCCAACTATTTTTATATGCTGCATTTTATTTGAACTCAATTTAAATTTGAGAAAGTGAATACAGTTGTTTAGGATTGTCTGTGGTGTTTTTAATCATATTTTAAAAAGAATAATAATTAGTTTTAAAAAATATTTATCAGTAACTTTTTTTTTATCAATTACCGGACATTTCAGGCGACCCCATTTGAATCCCAGGCGACCCCACATGGGGTCCCGACCCCAAGGTTGAAAAACACTGGTTTAACTCATTAATTTAGCTCCTCTCTATGGCCAATAAGTGTCATTTCTTTACTTCATTCTCAGTTTTCGTCTCTTCTCTTATTCTAGTTTCATTATTTTTTTGGGCCACTGCAAAGATCCAAGACTGCTTTGCAATCAATACTGTTATAATTTAATTTTTTAATCAGAGGTGATGGATCATGACATTATATTTAGGTATATAGGTTTTCTCATCACTCTGGGGTCCGGAAAAACAGGAAATGAGGGACATAGTTGAAATTGACAGGAGAAGTTGAGGGAAGTTGATGGAGAGGCTGAGGTCTCTGGGTTGTCGTCACCTCGGTGCAGGGAGCAGATCAGAGCGGTGTAACGACGGGGGTGAGGGGGAAATCCTCTTGGAGAGTGTAGCCGGCTACAGTAGCTAGCTATGATAAAATAATAATCTAGGGCAGCCCCTCCCTATATAGTTTTCTCCTTTCAAACAATCATGGACACACTCACAGGCAGAGAGACACACTCATACACACCTGTACCTGCACACTCACTGCAGAGAACGACTCTATTGTCAGCCTTTTCTTGTTGTTTCCGACCCACTTAGTGACACACACCTTCGGAGCCCATCGCCACCCTTTTAAAACTCCTAAATCCCATTAGTGGGATTTAAAAATTAAAATGTTTGCAACTTCCTCGGTTGAAATGCTACACAAAAAAAAAAATGGCCACGGCTCACACAACGGTTTGGTCTCTAACAGATTGCATTATGCATGCCGAGCTAAGCTAACTATAAATACAATCAGGGGGAAATATGCCAAAAAGGGCAAAAGAGGTTTTTGACTGGAGCTTAGTGAAGCGGTCGCTCCCTCTCTAAACATACATATGTGATGAGGATGATGGTGAATGTGGGAAGGATTAACAGGTTAAATAGGGAGGGGGGTGCAGCCACACTAATTACTCCAGGACACTGAGAGGAGAGTCGGTCTGTCTACAACCACCGTATTTTTGCAGAACAGCACTTAGGCTCTCTCTGGCACCTGAGTCTGATGAATGAGGTTGACTCAAGTCTTTAGGCAAATTGAATGCATAAATAAACAAGGTCTCATCTCCTCTTCCCTTTTTCTTATTCTCTTTCAGGTACAATTGCTGGGTCCTCCTCCGGTTCTAGTAAGTAATAATGCAAAGCAAAGCAGGAGAGGTGGCTCTCCACTATCTCTCTCTTCCTGTCTCGTCTCTTCCCCTTTTGATGTTTTCATTGTTTTGGAAATTTAAGTTTTAACCCCGTACTTCACCCTCTGTACGTCCCCTAAACCACCACCACTCCTCTCTCTCTCTCTCTCTCTCTCTCTGTCCTGTGATGTTCAGCTGGCTCTCTAGTCAGTCATTTTTCTTTTCCTGCATGCATCTCTCCCTCTCAGTGCTGCAGTTTGGGGCCCTGTGTGCTTCATTATTAATAGGCCTCTCTCTGTCGCCATGTCCTTTCATCACAGCACATCAGACTAACCTGCACAGGAGGAATTCTTCCACAGTTGTGCCTCTTTCTTATTTAGCGTAAAAGACAGCGGTGTTGACGCGTTGAAGAGAGGGCGGATGACAGAGAGCTGGGTGAGAATGGGCAGTGGATGCAGCAGCAAAGGCAGCTGAGAGAGAGAGAGAAGGGGGGAAGACACAGAAAGATAAAGAAATGGGAGAGAAGGATGTGGGCATATGTTAGTGTGTTGTAATGCAGTGTGATTCCGGGTGAGGAGCTCGGGGAGGCAGGAATAAAAGGGAATTTGATTAGGGATTCTCTCTGTGGAGAGGCTCTCAGCCTCAGAGCTGTTAGACAGAAACGATCGGCAAAGTGGCAACATCAACCCTGACAGCACTGGGCTTTTCTCCACATGGCCCAACAGTAAAAGGCTGATGCATGGATAGACTGAGCAATTGGACTGCACTGCAGAAGTCTGCATTTTTTAAAACAAAAGATCTCCTCTCACAATTAGATACAACTGTGCTGTTATTTAACAGATATGATTTGCTGTTGGAAACTGATTAGGGGGTCTGGCGGTTCAGGTTCAGCGGTTCGGGTTCCCACAGATTCAGCTCTCTGTGATTTAATCAAGATTTCCACCTGCGTTGCTGAATGGCCGCAATCTCATTTACTGTTCCTGAAGCTGAAGATGAGACAGAGGATGAAGCCGAAGATGAGACAAAGGGTGGAGATGAGGGCGAAGGCGGACTCGAGAGCAAACTACAGAGCACCGCGAGTATCTCGCAAGATGAACAGTCCCCAGCTGACGCCCACGAGGCCTTCGGAGGCCGTCAGGAAGGTGCGGAAAAGTAGTTTTAGCTGGATGTAGAGTAGAGAAACTACATTTACTCAATACTTTATCACTCCTGCTAGGACTTACCCCATCACAGTAGGGCTGGGTGATGAAATGATCTCTACAACAACACTGGTAATAATGGGTAAAGTTCAAACCTCATGTGCACAAGATAAGGAAACTACAGCAAAGACGGATCACAGAACATCAGTGATTTGTTAATGGTTTGGATTTGTGAAGGTGGACATAAAAGAAAAACATCAGTGCAATCTCGGCGCACATTATTTGCAACAGCGGAAACACAAACAACCTTTTCTACCATTTAAAAAAAAAAAAAAGTTAGCATTTTACCAGCCAACAGACACAGAGAGCCAGAGTCTGCCGTCCCAAACTGCACACACAAGCAGCCAGGGCTCAATAACGAGCCTCCATGTTGCCCAGCCCTATCTGACAGCTGTAGTTACTAGTTACTTTGTAGATTTAAATTCCACATTATGCACACACTGCAGTCATTTTCGTCTATTAGCGAGTGCTGAGAGTGAAAACATCTGCCACTGAAGTCCACTGGTTTCACTGATTTTGTAGATAAATGGTGTTTTTTTACTTATCCTGTCTTTTTTCGCAGTTTCTAAATTTATAAAAATAAAAAATAAATCCTTTGAGGAATAATTTGACATTTTGGAGAATAAGCCTGTTTTGTTTTCTGGTGGTGGAGTTACTGTAGATGAGGCAACATACTACTCTCTATTCTTGCCCATTAGACACAAAGCTGCAGTCAGCAGCCGTTTCTTTTTTAGCTTATCTTAGCACAAACTGAGTGCGCTACGATAAGCAGTTCTCTTACCATTGGACAGGGAGTCAGGCTAATTTGCCATCTCTATGCTAAGCTAGGCTAATCAAGCCCTGGGTGTAACCTTGTACTGAACAATGAAGTGACTGAGCATATTTCAGAATATATTCATTTAATTTGAGCTCATTAAAATAGAAATTCTGAAATACTCTAACTAGACTCAATTGTTCTCTATTAAAGGTCCAGTGTGTAATAATTGGCAAGGTTTATTGGCAAAATCTGAATATATTACTCATGAATATATTTGTATAAAAGTGTATAATCGCTATAAAATAAAATTTGTTTGTTTTTCGTAGCCGTATAATTATTCTTTTATATATAGCAAGGGTCGTGCTTTAGAGAGTGTCGTCATCTTGCGCCGCCATGTTTGAACGGCAGCCTTTGGTGAGTGGGTGCAGGCGAGCGCTGCAAACTAGAATCTGAACGTTAGATGTCACGGTTTTCTCCGCTTTTTACACACTGGACCTTTAAGAATTTATTGTTTTTTGTAAACAGTCCCAAATATAATCAGGTACCGTAGATGACCATTTAGTAGCCCGGGCGTTTAATATGCTAAACCGACTTGGACCCCAGGCGTTTATAAGAACCAGGCGCGTATTTGCAACAGGCTACAATTTATTTTTGCAATGAGCAGCACCAGACCATCATGCACAGAACAAGGAGGTCACCATAGCAACACTGGAACAAAACTACTTTTCCCCCTACGCATCTTTATTGACATCAGACAATAAATAAAAAGACAGTTTGTCTGTGTTACCGCGACACAGGGAGCTGATCAGAGCAGTGTTATGAATGATAACGGAAGGGGGGGTCGATCGCGGTAATTTCAACACTGTACATTAGCGCATTCTAGCGCGCCTGTGTTTGTGTGTCCGTGTGTGTGTGTGTGTGTGTGTGTGTGTGTCCGCCTGCATGCGAGAGAGAGAGCGAGAGGAGGGGCTGACTGACAGAAGAGGTGAGAGCCGGTGATACGCTGTTAAAAAAAAACTTTTGTTTTCTGTGCAAGACTATGGTAAACACTTAATCGCCCGGGCGTTTAATTGAACCGGCGTTTATTTTGCCAAATGCGGTCGGACCCCGGCGGCTATTAGAGCACAGGCGCGTATTTGCACGCAGGCGATTATTTGGTCATCTACGGTAGTTACATTTGTCCCACCTTTAGCGGTAGCTACCTGAATACTTTAACTTTCCGTAGGCTACGTAGTATATTTTGCTGATGATGCTTTAGTGTATTTTCCATTTGAAGACAGGATTTGAACTTAGACTTGAGTTTTTAACCTGATTTTAGGATCTGTATTCATCTAGCACCGTCTACAGCTGCACATCAACACTGTCCTGTAGTGGAGAGACTCACGGTTCACCTGTGACAAATCAAACGTGTGAGGCAGCAGTGGATGTGTTTATGGACGCTGACGAGCAGCGCGGTTTTATCTGTATACACATCATACATAATTCATCCCGTGACTTCCTGGAGGTCTTAGGATGTACATCGGCTGCTTCCCCCCCAACTGTGTAGCTCTCTGACGTTAGAGTCCGATGTGGGCTGTCCCATCTTGAGAGTGCAGGCATCAAACTATATGGACATTCAGTCTTTATTTGTTCTGACTGACTGGGTTTAAAGCAGCCAGGGGACGGATGTGAACGGATTCTGTCAGCCGCTTGAATGTACAGTAAAGTGGTCTTCAAACTCCGGCTTGCCCTCATGCTAAATTTAAACCTGCCATCTTGGTATAGCAGTGCACCTCTCATGTTCCACCAGAAAAGCACTTAGGACGTAGGAGGATTACGGTACTGCAGTGATGTCGTTTTTTTTTCGTTTTTTTTTGTCTGAAGGAAATCCATTAAGAGCATATGCTGAACAGCGCAGCACTTTTGACTTTTGTTGTTTGGCTGACATCAGTTGGGGACTCAAAGAATTCACTGATTAGCTGTGATTTGGGAGGGACTGACAGAAGCTGTAACGTTGTATAAACAGACTTACAGTCCTCTGTAAGCTGTTTAAAGCCCGCTGTGAAAGACCCAACCCGTCGCACAACATCACATCAAGACTTTCTGTTTATGTTTGCAGTTATGCCACAATTAAATTCTACTTTACATCCATCTGTACAGACATTTTAGAGAAATATACTCACTCAACAGTACATTCATTTGCAACTCTTCTGATATTTCTTATGCAAAACTATTGAATATTTGCATGTTTTTTTGTCTGTTTTTAATCAATAATGGAAGTAACTTTGTTAAAAGGGGGGGAAAAGATATGCAAAAAACAGTACAGTGTCTTGATGGCTGGATTAATATAAAAAATCAGTTCAGACGACACTTTAGACGTGTAAAGGTGCATTCGTGCCTTTTTTTATCTCACGTTTAGAGAAGTGTATTTGGCTTGAGCCTGACCCTGATGTGAGAAAACCCTTGTTATCTGTGTATGTGTGTGTGTGTTTGTGCATGTACACGTGTGTATGTGTAGATTTATAGCAGGCATATGGTGCAGTTCAGTGAAACCCATAAATCATCTTCATCCCCTCCTTTTCCTCCCGGGGATCTGAGGTCTTAGGTTCCACTCTCACAGAGGGGCCGCCACTACTGTTTGTACATGCACACACTGATACGTACACACACAAACACACACACACACACACACACTGAATGCCTTGTGACATGATGAACTAGATCGTATTATAATATCAGTTATCTGGGATACTACAACCCGCATCCTCAGTCGTCTTCTCTGACTCTCAGCTGCTTTCAAAAGCTCGTAAAGTTATTTTGAAATATTAGAAGCAGCAAAAGAGGAAAAAGCTGAAAAAGTTGACTTAATCTTTGAACCATGTAGAAGAGCGTCAAAGCAGTCTGGGATTTTTTATTTTCCGGTTTTTCATCCACATCAAAGTTGGTTATATAAAATCATATTTTCTGAACCTTTTCCAGGAATATGAAAATGCAAATCCAAGCTTAAGGTTCGTATTGTGCGATTTCACATTTACGATCAGTGATTGATTTCATGTCTGGAGTCGGCGCCGTTACCCAAGCGGCGGCTGCATCTCGATAAACATTACAGCGTGCTTATAGGTTGGACAGCATGTCATAGTAGTTGCAGCCTTTTGTCATGTGTCCCTGCCCCAGTTAAGTCAGCGAGCATGCTCGGATGAGGATTAGCGATCTATTGGCAACAGAGTCTGATCCACAGAGCCCGCAGCCCATTGGTCAGCTGGATGGATGGGCGTTTGACGACGGGAGCGGGGGGAGGGGAGGCCATGGAAACCAAATCCTAAAACCCAGTCAGTCATACATCTACCTATCAAGCCGCCGTCGTGACCCCGCATGACCCTACTTCATCTTTTTCATTGAAAATCAAATGCGGAGGAGCGGGAAGGACGGCACTATAGCAGACTCGTGCACACATGCAGATGGAAATGTGTGTACAAACTTACAAGCTCTGGTGATGTACTACACTCAGATCAACGACAATCCCATCTGTGTGCCGCCGCCATCATCTCACTCACTCTCCCCCCCCCCGTCTGTTGAAATCCTTGCATTTTGATAAAGGTTGAACTTGGCCTCAGACGCAGAGAGAGATTGGATCATGTCTGGAAAATCATGTGACATATTAATAACATTCATGCTGTCAACTCAGCCCGCCGCCATTAGGTGTCCTGGCTCAACGCAACCCGGTCCCCGAATGGCAATGGCTTCATTAGTGTGGTTGCTAAATCAATGTCCAGCACTGTGGTAATAAATGATGAGGATGCTAAGACTGACAGGTGGCATTAAACATTATTGTTATCATTTCTCAGGCTGTATTAATACAGGCGACAAATTATCTCATTATATGCAAATGCATCTATGTGGAAGACACTTTAATATGTGTCCGAGCAGCGAGCACACACATGAACTCGCTTCAGCCTGTGTGTGTGTGTGTGTGTGCAAGAGAGTGTGTCATGGGACAGTTAGTGAGTCCATCTGTAAAGACAGACAGGCACATGTTGGAGGATTATGTAATGAATGAGATTAGATCGTTGATGCATTACGTGAGAGTGTGATGGCGCTGTTGCATGGCTGAAAATGACACTAAGACCTTGTTTTTCCCCCCTTCACACACAGAGTCTGTTGCCCTCAGTGACTCCGAGTCCGGGGTCAGAAACTCACGTTTCGGTTTACTAAACCCTCACCACTTTCAGCTAAGTAAAGGTAGGCCGAGATTTCCTGTGTGTAATGTAATTTAGACGTGGTTGTAGTGTGCGACTGCACTAGAAAAGAGCCGTGAGAGTTAGAAATGATGTGAAATGCTGCTTTTATTGATCCTGTAGAGCTTTCAAGAACAACCACCCTAAACCTCCAGACGGCCAGACGTTAAAGCTTCTAGATCTCGCTTCCCTGCGTGTGCATCCTCTCCATCGCTGCTTCCCAACTGTGTATAGTTCAACAAAACATCTGCACCTCACCCACAGTACGCAACCCCCACCGTCCCTTTAGGCTACAGAGTTATTTGAGCTAAATTTTTTGCACTGTAGTTAGGATGAGGAGTGAGTTTGAAGATGACAGTTTTCATCAGATGTGTTTTTGGTGTGTTGTTTACACAACATGGTTTAGGCGACTAGTTTGGATCAGTGAGCAGAAGAAATCATGAAGTCTGTGGTCATTGTTATCAGTCCTATATTCTATAATCTGCACCATTATACATGTATTAACAGTGCAGAACATTGTGGTGTGCAGCAAAGGGCTGAATGTCAGCGTTACGATCGTAGTATTTTCTCATTAATTAACTGCTGAATGAATATGTGGCCATCAAACATTAATAGACTCATATCAGTTAGAAATAGTGTGGTGATTAGCCAGAGCATTAGAGATAATATTATGATTTTGAGGCTATACAAGTAAAATTGAACACGGAGGAATTAGTTTATTGAGTTATATTGTATCACTGTATAGTGCTGGATAATATGTGAATCAGTAATTGATTATTTGCTGTCGTGAAGGTGCAAAATGAAGGTTTCCGTTATTCGTCTGTGTTCATTTCATCTCTCGGATCTAACATGACAAAATTCAGTGTGCAAACACATATGCACACGACCGTACGCAACATTGCAAGTGTAAAACAGTAATACACTGACAAACACAGTGTGATTCCTCTTTTTTTTTCTACAACCATATTAACAATAGTCACACCTTTGACAATCGCTGCGTTTTGCAAAAAAAAAAAACACCACGATTTTCCAGCACCGAAAGGGTTGTGGAACAGCTTTTGAGTTTAGCCTATCTCAGCAGTGTGAAATCACACTTTCATTGTGTGTTCTCACTTCTGTGTGTATGAATGTGCATACTGGGAAAGGAAAAGGGTGTGTATATAAGTGCACATTTGAAGGGAAAAAGGGAAAGCTCGGCTTTCTTTGGATAAACAATCTGAGGCAGCATCTCTTATGCTAATTTCTTAGCCTGCTCGTTCCTCATTGCATTTACATTCTCTGTCCTCATGTAACTGATGCAACAGACAACCCCAGCTCCACCAGCAGAAACCAGAGTTACAGAGAGCTCAGCCCCCACTAACAGACACCGTGTTACCCACCCAGCCCCTTTATCTGAGCCTTCACTGCTGGTTCTTCCCCTGGGAGAATCTGACACACTTCCTGTTACAACAGAGGTTTCTCCCTCCTTCAGCATCCACTCCATCAGAGGTGCACCAAGTTTCCTTGACACCCGAGGAGCACACACCTTCAGAAACAATCCCCCAACGCTCACATCTGTCTCACCCGGTCCCGAAGGAGTCCGCGGCGCATCACGCGGCTGTTGATCATCATCATCGTCTTCCTCATCATCCTGTCACAGAGGACTTCATCCTCCGTTCTCACTCTCACGATCACCATCACATGAGCCCGATCAAAACTATGGAAAAACACTCAGAGCCGGTGCTTAGTGAGAAAGGAGGTAAGACACACCCATTATAGCTGTAGATGACAGTAGATATAGAGGCTCCCAGAAAATAGAATAATCCAATTTAGTATCAGTAGATCATTTTCATTTCCAGCCAGTGCGATGGTTTTTATGGTGTGGAACCCATCTGAAATGGGCAATTTTCAGGAGGCTTAAGTCGCTAACGTGCTCTTATATACAAGCTATAATCATTTTATGTCGCCCCGGCATCATATTGCATGTCGGAGACGCTTTTTCAATTTATATAGCGACAGTGAAATCTAGTTAACGTGGGTTGAGTGAGAGGCAGACAGTACGAGGCTGGATGGAGAGAGAAGAAGCAGGAGGATGCGTGAGCACTGAGCACTGGCAGCGGATGGTTGGTGAAAGTCTGAGTGCAGTTGACATCGTCTTTGCATCATTCAGAGACAATGAGAGAGTTGTGTAGCAGACGCAGGATCAGAGCCATGAAAAGACATGAAGAGGTAACAGCAGTAGACAGAATCAGGACTAAGCCCAAAACATCAATTCCCCCAAAAAATGTAACCTCAACCAACTGCAGCAGCACATAACAAATATTTATTTTATTTTTTTTATATATTCGAGCGCTGCATTAATATGTTAAGTGTCAGGATATAAATAAAAATGATCACATGTTGTTTGAGGTCACTTTCTGCTACTTCTGGCATGGAGTCAACCTGCCAATGAGGGAGCAGATGAAGAGCTCCATCACTGTCATGGTTTGCGAAGCCCAACAGACTCTTGCACGCATCCCATCCTCTCAGTCAGCGCAGAGCGTCGGGAACCACCGAAATGCTCCGGCTGCCAGTGTCTGATGTCAGACGACGGTTTTGGGCTGAGCTGATTGAGATTAATGCCAAGAACGGTACCAGTCCCTCCTACCCCCCCAAGGCAGCATGGTTTACTGAGATTAAATGCATTTATGTTCACTGCTGTGCTACATCAGGCTTTGAAAACGAGCGTTGATTCAGAAGAATTCTTGCTTTCCCACCAGAGAGTTTTTCCTTTCCGCCTCATGTGTGTGCACGCTCGTTTGTTTGTGTGCATGCATGCAGCCCCGTGACAGATGTGTGTGTGAGAGAGAGAGAGCGGGTCTAGTGGGGCCAGAGTCGGACATGACTGGAGGTATAGGCAGGGGTTACCTTTTTCCGATGAGATGTAATGATGGCATGATGCCAGTTGTGTGAAATGGTCCAGGGTGCTGTGAGAACAGCTGCTGGCGTCCTGTCTCACTGGAGCCCCAGGGAGGAGGAGGGGGGAGGAGGAGGAGGGGAGGATGAAGGGGAGGGGAGGGGAGCGAGTGGGCGGGAGATAGCCTGAAGGCGGGACGCTCCGCAGGGGAGCAGGATGCTTGCAGGATGCCCGTCTCTGAAGAAGAACAACTGGAGATGCACAGCGCCCCGTGCAAAAACACCTCAAGGGGGGAAACACAGATGGAAGCGTGCGGCGCTGTATTCTCTAGCGGTCTGGCGATCATTAGTCCCTCAATGACATGCATGGTGTGGTCGCTACGTGTGATTGGTTATCCGTGTTTTTGAGTCTTAATCATCGCCGTGTGGAGGCGGGCTGTGTTTTTGATTTATTGAATTGTGCCTGTGTAGCAGGAAATGAAAAGGTAGAAAAGTAGGAGGAGGGTTTCATCCGTAAACTGAACTACTTTCACATCTCTTCTTGTTCTTCTTTCAGTTGTGCTCACTATAGCTCTAAAAAACTTGAAGCAAAGGATCCTGGGAATGGCATAAAGCCCTCTGGGAAAGTGGAACTTACAAAGGGAAAAGGAAAAGGAAGGGGGGGAAAACTTGAGCAAGAGACAATTAAAAATGCAGCGAAAGTGGGATGTGTGTGCAAAGTTGTCTCTGGTAGTATCCCGACGCGAGATGTTTTGTGTTTTCAGCGTAGCACCGGAGAGAACATTAATTCTCAACATAAGGAAGCACACCCATGAGGAGATGTTGGTGTAATATACGACAATCTATTGAAAACATGAATATTCAAGCGGGTGAATAAATACGACAACAAAATATAAAAGAGCAGGAGACACAACCTTGTTTTTCCCGGTGCGAAAGGGAAACAAAAGAAACAAAGCTGCAGCAAAGTACCAGTCAGAAGATTTCATGACATTCAGATAAAAGGAAGAGCATGTCATTTCTTTCACACCCAGAGTGAAAGTGCAGTGATGAAGGAGTTTCTCAAGCCTCTCTTACTCTCACAGCTTTTTCCCAAGCCCAGGGCTGAGACCCCTGATGGGGCAATCCACTAACTGACAGGGAGAGAAAAGAAGAGAGGAGGAAAACAAGGTCTCAGAGGAAGACGGGAGGAGAAAGAAAGGCAGACGATATCAGTAATCTTTACCCATGCACTGCAGTATCAGCCTAATTATAAAGTTCCTACTGTTCAGGTCGCTGAGGAAAAAGACCATGTAAAAAAAAATATATATATATAGCTCACATGATGTGTGTCTTTTCTGTGGTGTGTCAGTCCCCCACAAGTCTGGAGAACATGCGCACGAGACTCACGGCCACAAAACAACCTCACCTGAGCACGGAGAGAAAAGGAGGGAGGAGGAGAAAGAGGAGAAAGAGACAATAACTGAGAAGACAGGTATTTCTTTTCATGTGTGGCAGTAGAGAGGCAATTCCTGTAGATTTATCGACTCTAGTTAAGTTATGATGCAGTAAATGTGCAGTAGATAAACCTGACAGCTCACACTGAGACCTTAAATACTGAAAACAGGGATGCATCTAAATTTATCTCCTCGCTGACATAATAATCCGTCAGTCAAATAATGCACTGGAGCTGTATCATAACGTTACCATGTGTCATATTCTTACCCGAGACGAGGACTGAAGCTGAAGAGCAAAATATGTACTAGTTTTTTTTTTTATTTACTGTTCAGGATGCAGAGAATAGACTAGAGAAGTTAAATATATCCCACTAGATGTTTTTTTTTTCTTCCTTTTCTCGTTACATCAATGATGATTGTGGTGTTTCAGTTTCCCACAACAATGGAGAACACGCACATGAGACACATGTTCACAAAACAACCACGTCTACTGAGCATGAGAGGAAGAAGGAGGAGGAGGAGGAGAGAGACGCTGAGAGGAAAGGTACCTCATTTATATGTAGCAGCGCCACTCTTGTCAGATTTACCTCCTGTCTTTGCTTGTTGTGTCAACGATGATTATGTTGTGACAGTCTCCCACACTGTACACCACGAGACCCACGGCCACAAACCTGCACACTCACCTCATGGAGAGAAAAGAGAGGAGGAGGAGGAGGAGGAGGAGCGAAAAGAAAGCCATGCTGAGAAGAAAGGTATCACTTTTGGGATTGTGCGGTAGTTGAGCTTGTAGCCGACTGTAGAAACAAGCTGGAGATAAACTTTAAGAGCAAGTTAAACAGCAGAAACACATCTACATTTGTGCTTCTTTGGTCGACTGTCAGTCCTCCACGAGGCGGAGGAACACGTCGTACACGAGGCTCACGGCCAGAGAAGTAAAGCCTCGTTTCATCACGAGGAGAAGAAGGAGGAGGCAGATGAGGAAAAAGAAAGAAAACCCGAAGAGACAGGTATCTCTATAATGTGTGGTAGAGAACAGAGAGTATATATATAAATCTACAGATTTATATATACGTGGATGTAGTCGGGCAGATGGGCAGTCAACCAAAATTACATTTGACAACTCACAGCGTCGTACTGGAAACAGCAGCTATTCATCTAAAGCCACTGACTTTCTATTTAAATTGTAATTGTTTCAGTCTCCCACAAGTCTGTGGAGCACGGACATGAGAGTCATGGACACAAAACAACAACAACAACAACGTCGTCTGGGCACGGGGAGGAGAGTAAAGAAGGAAAAGCTGAAATGAAAGGTATCTAGATGTTTCTAGATGTAGAGGCAGAGTTTCTTGTTAGATTTACAGACTGTAGTTCAGCTGTAAACATGCAGTAGACAAACTTTCCTCACAACTTGGCGAGTCATTGTGTAAATTGGCCTTCGCACACACAAAGGAAGAGAGCTGTTTGTGTTGATGTTGTTAATGGTTGTGATGTGTCAGTGCCCCACGTGGTTGAGGAACTCACACATGAGGCTCACGGACACAAAACAACCTCATCTGAGCACGGAGAGAGACGGAAGGAGGAGGATGAGCACCAGACAGAGAGACAAGCTGAGAGGAAAGGTATCTGTCTATCTGTCCTGTATGAGGATGTAGTTAGCCTGAGTTAAAGGGATAGTTCAACATTTTGGCAAGTTGGCAGTAGGTTCGTTACCTTTATTTGTCGGTGCAAGCTATTTTTAGAAGGGCGGAGCAGAGGCGCGAGCTGCTCAGAGCTACTCTACGGAGGCTAATGGGATTTTTTGGTTTCCCTCATCAAACTCATCAAATACACAATCCAACAACTCAACAAGTTGTGACCTGCACATTCACCATGCTATGAGATAATAAAAGAACGTTACGAGACGGAGTTGTTTTAGAGGTAAATTCATGCAAAACCACTGATGAACGTTTCCGTCAGGGACAGTTTTTCAGCAAGCAGTCTCTGTATTTACCTCTAAAACAACTCTGTCTCGTAACGTTCTGTTATTATCTCATAGCGTGGTGAATGTGCAGGTCACAACTTGTCCACCAGAGCATTTTGGAGTAGTTGGATTAAATATTTGATGAGTTTGATGAGGGAAACCAAGAAATCCCATGAGCCTCCGTAGCGTAGCTCTGAGCAGCTCGCGGCTCTGCTCCGCTGTTCTAAAAGTAGCTTGCACCGACAAATAAAGGTAACGAACCTACTCCTAAAACTATAGGGATTATGGCAATGGGCCAATTTGCCAGAATGTTGAACTATCCCTTTAAACATTTTGATCTCAGCTTGTTATGGTAATGCTAAATTATGATTATGATTATGATTATGATTATGATGTCAGTCATCCACGAGTCTGAGGGACACGGACACGAAGCTCATGGACACAAAACCACAACCTCATCTGAGCACGAGGAGAGAGGGCACACACAGAGAAAAGCTGAGGAGACAGGTATCCTGTGATTTATGTCATAGGTAGAAATGCTCCTCTAGTTTTATATGCAGTACATGTGCAGTTGCTAAACTTTAACTGTAAGTTACCTCAGTACTCGAAACCAAGAACAGCAAAAATTTGTCTCATTATAGTGAGTGAATGAATGGAGGAGCGAGGACAGGAAAAGACAGGAGAAACAAGTTTAACATAGCGACTACTGTATCTAGTGATGGGATCGCACCTGCCGCGACACCCTGCAACATTTTGTGACTGTATCTTGCTTGGCTGAGACGCTATCACAGCGAATATCTATCCACAGACAGAGAAAAATACAACCACCTGCCAAAACATTCAAAACCACCTTCGAGGTAGTTCCTGCTGTAGTAGATGTCTCCAGACGAAGCAGATGCACCGTCATGGCTGCTTGTTTACTGTTGGTTGCTAAAACAGAAAAGGCAAAAATGATGTTTTTAATTGTTATCTCAATAATGATTTCACTGTGTCAGACCACCACAAGTCTGAGGCACATGCGCATGAGAGTCACGGCCACCACATCTCATTTGATCACGGAGAGAAAAGAGAGGAGGACGAGCACAAAGAGAGAAAAGGTAGCTGTTTTCTTTTCTACTGTAGCTTCCTGTGTAGTGGCAGGAACCTGCACTAATGAGAAGCTTGGGTTGCAGTAGAAATGCATTTAAACTTTACTTTAGGTTGTGGTTATTTAATCAAGATTGTGGTGTTTCAGTTGTCCATCAGCCTGAGGGACATGGACATGAGACTCACGGCCACAAAACAACTAGCTCATCTGGGCACGAGGAGGCCAAAGACAGAAAACCTGAACAGACAGGTATCAGTGTGAGAAGTAGTGGAGACAATGCTCCAGATAACAGTGCAAACAGCACTGAAAACACTAACAGGCCCCTGAAAAACAGCAGATGTAAGTGAATATATTGGTGTTTCAGCTCACCACACGGTGGAGGGACACGGCCACAAACCAAGCAGCTCATCTGGGCATGGAGAGGAAGGGCATGAGAAGACAGGTATCGTCTTTAAACACATCAAATATGCAGCTGATAAACTTTTGCTTCAAGACAAAGTTGCATCTTACAGGGATACACCAACATTTTTTTTCTTTTTGTGTCTTGCCTCATTCCTGAGTCCATGACAAGCAGATAGACACCATCCTTTCAACTGTGCGTGCAGTAACAAGGGAGATACGGGCAGAGCTGGCGCACCGCTAATTAGCTTAGCTCAAACGCTGGAAGTGCATAGGTAGTGTTAGCCTGCCTCCTAAACCGTCTTTGCTTGAACCCTCCATTTTGACCGATCTCGTCCCGTTACCGGCATTTGACCGCTCAAGATGCCGTACCAGAGAGTTTTGTCAGCTCTGAGACGAAGATCGGTCTGTTTAGAGTTACTGAAGAGTTTCTCTGATGACTTTAGGTGGAGGCAGGCTAACACTACCTATACACTTCCAGCGTTTGAGCTAAGCTAATTACAGGCGATACAGGCTCTCCCTTGTTACTGCACGCACAGTCGAAAGGATGGTGTCTATCTGCTTGTCATGGACTCAGGAGTGAGGCAAGACACGAAAAAAAATGCTGGCATATCCCTTTAAACCTGCCACAATTAAGATGTTCTTTCTTGCTGTGTTCATGGCGATCGTCGTGCGTTAAGTCTCACATGGACACGGACATGAGTCTCACGGACACAAACTTACAACCTCATCTGACCACGGGCACAAAGGACATGAGGCGGCGCATGTAGAAAGTAAGGCTGAATGAAAGGTGTCTCATTTAGCACCAGTGTAGTGTGTGTAGTGTAGTGTTAGCAGGTGAACTGAAGCTAAACCTTCAACTTTCATTCACAAATGTGATGTTAGACCCCCACAAGCCTGCGGAGCACGTACATGAGACACATCACGGCCACAAGACCGCCACCTCATCTGAGCACGGGCATGAAGAGGTGCATAAAGAAGGTAGAGGGATTTTATTTTACATGTAGAGGTGGCAATTTCAATGTAGATTTAATACAGCGCTTTAGATTATTTATTACAGGGTTGTCACCTTTTAAAAAATTCAGGTTTGAATTAATTAAAAATGTGCATTTGATATGTTTAAATGAATTCAAATGCAAGCCACATAACCTGATCCTGGACTACAGAGCAGAACTGAAGTTGATCCTAGAGACTAACTTCCACCTGCAGTTAAATTTGTCAAATTACATCTCATCAGATATTTACCTGGATGTCTCTCTTTAGCATAAAGACAGCCTGTCAGTCAGTTTAGGACACAGAGCTCATGTCATACTTTATTTAAAGGGATAGTTCAACATGTTGGCAAATTGGCCCATTGCCATGATCCCTGTTTTAGCAGTAGGTTCGCTACCTTTAATTGTCGGTGCAAGCGGTGGAGCAGAGCCGCGAGCTGCTCAGAGCTACATTAGCCCATTAGCCTCCGTAGCGTAGCTCTGAGCAGCTCACGGCTCTGCTCCGCCGTTCTAAAAATAGCTTGCAAAGTAAGGTAACAAATAAAGGTAACGAACCTACTGCTAAAACTATAGGGGATTTGCCAAAATATTGAACAATCCCTTTAAAGATAATTTAAGGTGAGAGACCACTTTACATTTTCCCTGTCATGTTCATGACAATTGTGGTGTTTCAGTCTCGCACAGCTCTGAGGGACATGAACATGGCCACAAAACCACAATCTCATCCGAGCACGGACATGGAAAGCACGAGGAGGCCCACACTGAAAAGAAAGGTATCTCTCATGTAGTGACCCTGTAGCATTAGCAGATAAATCCCAGTTAAACTTGGTAACTTTTAATCATAAATGTGACATGTCAGTCCCCCACAAGCCTGTCGAACATGGACACGAGACGCATCACGGTCATGAAACAACTTCATCTGAACACGGAGGGGAGAATGAAAAGAAAGGTATCTTTCTAGATAAATATTGTAGTTCAGTGTGAAGTCACACAAAGCTGTAAAAATTTGACAACAGACTTTCAAGTCATGCTTAATCTTACTTCATTATAGTAGCATTACAATTTAGGTTGCTAGGGAAACATGAAAACCTCATGAGGTGTTTCTACTCGTTATGTTCATAGTAATTGTGGTCTGTCAGTCTGCCACAGGCCTGAGGGACACATACAGCAGCACAACTTCAAAGCATAAAAATTGAAAGTATCTGAAATGCATGTAAATGTTGGATTCTCATGTTGATGACGATGGTTGTTTCAGTCTCGCACGGGTCTCACGATCACGGACATGACAGTCATGGCCACAAAACTACAACTGCATCCTCACATGGAGAAGAGAAACAAACTGAAAAAGGTATTGCTTATAGATACAGCAGTGAACAGCAGTATCCCAGTGCTTTTAGATACTGGAGTTTACCTGTAGTGACATAAAACCCTCAACCCCTTACAATACCCTCCTAAAAATGAGACACAGCAACAATGCATGTATAATCTGGATTTTTATGTTGATGACATCGGTTGTTTTAGTCTCGCACGGGTCTCACGATCACGGACATGAGAGTCACGGCCACAAAACCACGAGTTCGTCATCGCACGGGGAAGAGAAACATACCGAAAAAGGTATCTCTTGTACATGTAGTGGCAAACTCCAGTGTTGTAGTGCTTTTTACATACGGTAGTTCACCTGTAGTGACAGAAAATTTCAGCACAGTCCAAATCGAAGCTTTAAAATACCCTCCAATAAACTGCGATTCTTATGTTGATGATCCTGGTCGTTTCAGTCTCTCACGGGTCTCACGATCACGGACATGAGAGTCACGGCCACAAAGCAACCACCTCTTCCTCACACGGAGAAGAGAGACACACCGAGAGTAAGACTGTCTCTTGTTTATGTAGCAGTGGCAGTTTTCTTGTACCTTTACAAACTGTAGTTCACCTGTAGTGACAAAACTTGTAGCAGCATACCATATTCATGAAGAATATGGATTTGTATGTTGATGATGATGGTTGTTTCAGTCTCTCACGGATCTCACGGACACGGACATGACAGTCATGGCCACAAAACAACGACCACATCATTGCACGGGGAAGATAAACATACTGAAAAAGGTATCTCTTGTAAATGTAGCAGTGAACAGCTCTAGTGCTTTTACATACTGCAGTTTATGGCGAGCCATAAAGTGTGCAATTCTGAAAAATTTCAAGCAGCAGAGTAAGTTTTAGATTCTTATGTTGATGACGATGGTCGTTTCAGTCTCTCACGGATCTCACGGACACGGACATGACAGTCATGGCCACAAAACAACAACCACATCATTGCACGGGGAAGATAAACAGGCCGAAAAAGGTAACACTTGTGCATGTAGTGGTAAACTCACGTGTTTTACTGCTTTTACTTAGTGTAGTTCACCTGTAGTGACAGAAACTTTCAGCAGGATCTCAGCTCTAAGAATAAAAAAAATCCCATCTGAAAGTTGTGAGCAGCAGAAATGTAAATGCATATACATCTTTCATTCTTATGTTGATGACGATGGTCGTTTCAGTCTCTCACGGGTCTCATGCACACGGACACGACAGTCACGGCCACAAAACTACAACCTCATCCGCACACGGGGAGGACGGGCATAATGAAGGAAAAGGTATCTGTATTAGAAGTAGAGATGTAGATTTAGATACTGTAGTTTAGCTGAAAGGGTATCTCTTAGATAGTTGTGAACTGTCGAGTACCTGTCAAAGAAAATGAAAAAAAACAGAAATGTAAATTTGAAGCATAAATAATATAGATCGCCTCCTACACAGTGCATTGCAAGCAGCAGAAATGCATGAAAACTTTGGATTCTTATGTTGATCACAATGGTCGTTTCAGTCTCTCACGGGTCTCACGGACACGGACATGAGAGTCACGGCCACGAGAGTCACGGCCACCACACAACCAACAACAAACAACAACAAACTGAAAAAGGTATCTGTAGCAGTGAACAGTAGCGTCCCAGTGCTTTTACATACTGTAGAGACAGAAACTCACTGCGTTAAAATACCCTCCTATAAAGGAGCAGAAATTCATGGTCTCATTGGATTCTTACGTTGATGACGATGGTTGTTTCAGTCTCTCACGGGTCTCACGGACACGGACATGACAGTCATGGCCACAAAACGGCTTCATCTGCACACGGAGAAGAGGGGCACACCGGTAAAGGGCATTTTCTTGTATAAGCAGCAGCTGTAGTTTTCTAGTACTTGTCTTTTTCATAATGTAGTGACAAAAATTTTCAGCAAAATTTCAACATTTTTGGCAAATTGGCCCATTGCCATAATCCCTACAGTCATAGCAGTAGGTTCGTTACCTTTAATTGTCGGTGTAAGCTGTTTTTAGAACGGCGGAGCAGAGCGGAGCTACGGAGGCTAATGGGATTTCTTGGTTTCCCTCATCAAACTCATCAAATACACAATCCAACAACTCCAAAACGCTCTGGTGGACAAGTTGTGACCTGCACATTCACCACGCTATGAGATAATAACGGAACGTCATGAGACGGAGTTGTTTTAGAGGTAAATTCAGAGACTGCTTGCTGAAAAACTGGCCCCAACGGGAACGTGTATCAGCGGTTTTGCATGAATTTACCTCGAAAACAACTCTGTCTCATAACGCTCTGTTATTATCTCATAGCGTGGTGAATGTGCAGGTCACAACTTGTCCACAAGAGTGTTTTGGAGTTGGATTGTGTATTTGATGAGTTTGATGAGGGAAACCAAGAAATCCCATTAGCCTCCGTAGCGTAGCTCTGAGCAGCTCGCGGCTCTGCTCCGCCGTTCTAAAAATAGCTTTCACCGACAATTAAAGGTAACAAACCTACTGCTAACACTATAGGGATTATGGCAATGGGCCAATTTGCCAAAATATTGAATTATCCCTTTAAACTTTAAGCATAAAAATACCCTGCTATAAATTTCATGCAGCAGAAATGCATTAACATTTTTGACTCCATGTTGGTGACAACGGTCGTTACAGCCTCTCATGGGTCTCACGGACACGGACATGACAGTCACGGCCACAAAACAACAGCAACCTCATCCTCACACGGGGAAGACAGCCATAATGAAAGACAAGGTATCTGTATTGGAAGTAGTGGTGTAGATTTAGATACTGTAGTTTAGCTGTGTTGCATTAAATATGCAGTAGATAAACCGTCCCCACAAGCTACACTTGGCAACTCCAGTGTTAAAGTGGGCCACTATAAACAGCAAGAAATGTATCTGAATTCATCCATCTGCATCTGCTCGGCTATATAACGGCTTAGTGGGTAAACTTAGGCCATACATTAAAATTTGAAGCTGGCACCAACAGTAGCATCACATTATTTATCTGAGATGCTAAATATAGGACGAGAGGACCGAGCAGAAAGAATCTCATGTTGTTGTTCTGCATGGTGTGTTAGCCCACAAGTCTGAGGGACACGTGCATGAGAGTCACGGCCACAGAGCACCAACCTCATCATCTGGGCACGGTAAGGAGAGGAAAACAGAGCAAATCAAACACTTTACCAGTAGTTTAGAGTCTGGTTTTTTTTTTCTTTTTGCTCATTATATCACCGCGTTTCAGTCTCCCACAATTTTGGGGCGCACGAACATGAAAGTCACGGCCACAAACCGACAACCTCATCCGGGCACGGGCAGAGAAAGGACGACGACGACGAGCGCACGGAAAGAAAAGGCCACAGCAGAGGTATCTCCTCCATTTGTAGTGGTGGTAGCAATAATATATTTGTGGCAAATTGCTTTTTTAGCGCAGTAAATATGCAGATTCAACTCCCACCGCGAGTTAAACTTGGCACCTCGGAGTGAGAAATGGGAACTGGAAATAAAAGTCTCTAACTTCCTCTCTTCAATGGCATGATAACCTGTCAGTCAACATAAGCTATGAGGCTAAATATTAATTTGGTACCGGCAGCAGCACCGTATTTTTTAACTGAGACAATGAGTGACACTGAAGGGCAAGAAATAAAACAGCAGACAGGAGGATGAGGTAGTGAGGGATCGGGGGGGTTGATGCATAGACGAGGAAGGGGAAGATGAATTTGACATTGAAGATGCTCTTGAAATAAACACAATGTCTCTTCCATGTTCAGAACAGAAGGAACATTATTAAATTTTAATCAAGTCTTATGTCTTGTTGTTTATAAATAGTATGAAAATTTTGCATTTGGAAAAGAAACAACAATGAATATTTTACTTTGTGAACACACACACACACACACACAACACATTAGACTATGAGGACAGGAAAGGCTATGATAAATATCTGGTAAAACCGCCTGAGATAGTCATAAGTATAGATTTATTTGTAAGCTTTGGCTCCTTTGTAGTGTTAGAGGGGGGAAGAGGGAGTCATGAGAGCACAAAACAGACACACAAAGACGAAGACAGAGAGGAGAAGGAAGGAAAAAGGGCAGAAAAGGAAAGGTAGAGTCTGGACATGAGGTATTAGCAGCACAGTGAATCATAACTGGCTGCACACTGGGAGCCAAACTTATCATGATGAGGTTAATAGGTGGCACAGTGTTGCATTTATCTAATATGTTCCAGCTCCATTAAACCTGGTGATTTGAATCATTTGATCCCTCAGTTGAGTCATCTTCCTCTTGGCTGAATCTTCCATGTCTGTCACCGGTATAAAGTAAAGCCTTTTTTTTTCTTTTTTTTTGCAGTGTTGGCCTGACACAAAAACATTTAAAGTTTGAATCCATTTGACAAACCATCCCAGAGGAAGTTTTGATTTCAGTTTTTAAAATTCTTTCTTTGGTCTATTAATCATTTCTCAAAATCTTCTTCAGAAGTTGAAGTTATCATGACATTGTAAAATGTTCAAAATTTTCCATTTAACTGAGCGTTTTCCAGACTTCTCATCCAAGTGTGACTTAGAAAGTGACACCAAGAGGTTTTTTTTCTTCTTTTTCCTCATAGAAACACTGTCTGACACAACGCAGTCGCATAACGAGACTGGTGCCCACTGTGCTGTCCAGCACATAAAGAAAACTGTGTCATATGATCATTTCTGTTGAGATGCTGCTGTTTGCAAAGTCAAGGATCAAATTGTATTGTGGTTTTTTCACAATATTTTGAAAAGTGTTACATATTTTCACCAGAAAACCTACTGGAGGTTTAAAAAAACACAAAAACATCAGATTGTAAACAGTAAAAGCAGTGTTGAATGTAATCTATCTTGAAAACCCTTTACTCCAGTGCATCCCTACAGTAGTTCCTTGAATGTAGACTCATTATATAACCTGAACTTGAGTTTTGGGTTCACTCCAATAACTGAGTGAGGATTTTATCAGCTTTATAGTACAAAGAAACTCCCCTTTTTCTTGCAAAGGTAGAATCTAGTGGGAATCCCCCTCTCCACCTAATCCATACGACCTCTCTGTAGTACTAATGCTCAGCTATAAGACAGAGCTGTGTGATGGTATAGCGCTGTAGATAGACGAGTGTGGCACGGTGGTGAATGATGAGCTGACGCCTCTTACACAAAGATTCCTTCATCCCTCAAGGGCTTCTGAAACTCTTGATCTCAGGAGAGCCCCAGGCCAGACAGTTGTTTGGGATCATATACGATGATTTCAAAGGTAAGAGACCAACATGAGCAGCAGCACGTGCGTGGTCCGAGGATACAGACGGGAAAAACTTGAGCTTGGGTAGATTGTAGTCTGTTTTCCGTTAGTTGACGAAAGTGTTGATGCTCAGGATAAAAAAAACCTGTGGAAAAATTCCTTTCATATTGCATGTTTTAAGTTTCTTTCTTTCTCATTTTGTTCTCGCTGTTTCCCTGTGCATCTGTGACTCCCTCGTGGTTGTGTTTGTTCTATGTTCATCACGATCAAGGTAAGTATTTACCTTAACTGCCCACGCTGACACTTCTGTAGACCGAATTTCAGAAAAACAACGCTTGTTAGCGAACTATATTGTTCTTTCAACCTCACACACACTCACTTTGATGCAGACAGCCGTCTCTCATAGTCTCTCTGTTACCGTCTTTCACCGTTAACAATCCACGGCTGATAAACACCAATAAAGCAGCATCTTGACTAGTAACATTAATTTGTGGAACAATGTCCCATTGCCTCTCTAGTCTGTGGAGTAATTGGCCATTTATATTTAATTAGGCAGTTCTTCCCACACTGCTAGCATGGTTCCCTCAGTGCTGAGAGAGGCATTTTATGGTGCTCCTCTCGCTGGCTTCCTTTAAACCAGCTCATTAATATTTCAGCTGGCATCATCAACCAAACAATAATAAAATAATAATGTGACGGCTGATTAAACAGCTAAACTCCGACTTTTTAATGTGCATTTAAATGTGTATTTGCATAAACATGCCTGGTAAACGCCTCTTTAGAGGACAGTGATGCCTTGCAGCACACTATTGCAGCCAACTTCTAAAGCTTAATAAAACCTTAATTAGGTAGCAGCCTCAGCCAAGATAATCGTAGCGAGAATGTAGAGCAAAAAAAAAAAAAAAAAAAACTCCACCTCTCGCTGCAACCCTCTGCACAATGCAGATCCGACGGTAAATGATACCGGGCTTTCATTTCTCCCTCTGTGGAGAAATTACACCATTCTCCACAGCATTTTTTTTTTAGCTTTGGTTTAAGGGTGTGAAATTTGGAAGAAGTCTTAATTTATCGAGCATGTAGAGTAAAAAAAAAAAAACTTGCATTCAAATCCTCTCAGATAATTCATGAATTACAAAGGGAAAATTTAATTACGGGCTCTGATTGTGCAGCGCTTTATGAAAGAGAACTCAAGTCTGCTGAGATGAAGAACAAACAGTGAACGGAGAGGAAAGAAAGACGAGTTTTCTCCGAGGTTAATCAGGGTCAGGCTGATTACATAGCGCCAGGTGCAGGCGGAAAACTCTTACTCTACTGTATCACTCACCTCAAACTCCCTCGGTTACGATTCTGTAGCTTATAATCTACTCATGCTGTAATGCAATTAAATTCCCAGACACAATTAACATGCTTGTACCGACGCGCCTGCTTTGCACCCATATACATAAACAAGCATGCACACACACACACACACACACAACACATAAGCACACACAGGATAGTGGAATTCCCATCAGTAATCAGTGCAGCACAGTGAAGCAGACTCAGCAAACCTGTGAGTGTAGTAATGGAGAGGGAGTGGTCTGTCTTTATTGAACCAATATAGAGTCAGAAAGGCGAGTCATAAAACACACACACAGTCATTCATTTCTTCACCGACGTCTAAAACTAAAACTTTCAGACATCTGTTAGTGCAACTCATTCATCACTTCCTCCTGTCGTCGTCGAGGAGTCCTGTGAGAACCAAACGGCTCGGAAGGGGAAAAAAATACTAACTGTCCTCCTACTCCAATTTTTCAACATTTAAAATGAGAGTTTCACATAAAAAGTGTATAACTATCCTCTTCCCCCCCTAAGAAATGACTTTAAATCTGTCTCTTTTATTCCAGACTGTGAGTGCTACGGCCACTCCAACCGCTGCAGCTACATCGACTACCTGAACATCATCACATGCGTCAGCTGCAAGCACAACACCAGGGGCCAGAACTGCCAACACTGCAGACTGGGATACTTCCGCAACGCCTCTGCTGAACTGGATGATGAGAGCGTCTGCGTCGGTCAGTCTACACACTAGGGACAGAGACGAGAGAGAGTGTGTGTGTCTGTGTTTGTCTGTGTTAGTGTGTGTTGTGATTGACAGAGGAAGCTGAAGAAGACATGAGTCTGTTTCTGCTTCTAAAGTTCAAGCACAACAATGCTGAAACCTGAACACATGTCTTTACTGTTGGAAAACATATTTTATAAAGATGCACAATGACTCTTTTTTCCACCGATACTGATAATCGATAGCTATCTGCCTCTAATAACCGATACCGATAACATTTTTAATAGTTTACGAAGTTAAGAGAGGCAAAGATGCAGTGAGTAAAGATGAATTTAACATTAGAGCTCTGCTTCTGAACAAACAACATCACTACTGTAATCACAACAAAAACAAGAACAGTCACGACTCTTCAAAAAATCAACATTTATTATTGTTTCAAATCAACTCAAGGGGAAAACGCACTGAAAATTAGCAAAATTCAAGACAATTTTGGCTAACTGTACTGTAATTGGCTCTAGTAATCTGCAAAAAAATGTCATTATTATCAGACTTATCTGTGTATTTTGGTCCATAATTATCAGCCAATATCGAGCCCATAATTATCTGTACCAATAGCTATCGTGCATCCCTAAGATTTAAGCATTGTTTAAGCACTGTTGGATCAGTTGAACTGTTAAGATATCATTATATTATTATACTATTTGTGACTATAAGGAACACAATAGTAACTGGACTTAAAGCTGCACTAATCAATACTCTTACCACCATCATGTCATGCTGGTGTCTTTGGAAATGATATCTCAAAAAAATAATTTATATTTCAGACCACATGTAGCCTTATGCTGACTAAATCTGGTGCATATTTCTGTTTGCATTCTTGATGACAAAGTACAATTACTGTGAGCATACGTGTTGTTTTCTTATATAGACAATAGGCCGAGCTGAATTGGCTATTTGTAGTGTAATATGAGAGAGGTCACTCGACTCCACTGTCCCCATCAGCTTTACTGATCATTTAGCATCTTTCAGCACATTGTTTGTTCAGCTCGACGCAGCAGACAGAGGCAGTGAGCAGCTTTCTGGCCGTCGAGTCGTGTCTGCTGGATGTTTGAATAGGTGATGATATGTTGAGGGTTTTTTTTGCCCTCAGTCTGGTCTTTAACAAAGTATGTGCTGAAATTATAAAGGACATTTTTCATACAAAGTTATGGTGTTGATGGTCAGAGCAGAGTTTACTAGTATATTGTCCTTGTCTGCTACTGTGCGTTAACCCCGTTAACCTAATATTGATGCAAACCCCCTGAAGCATCCTCAAAGCTCAAAGTCAACATGTAAACTCTATTCAAAATCCAATCTGCTGCAGTACAGAGCCAAAAATTACACACACACAAACACACACAAAAAAAACTCTTCACGTGCTTCCAGACTACTGTTGATTATACTCCTCCTTATGCACGAACGCACCGGTTTGTTTGCATTCACTCAGTATTTACTCTTTCCGGCACCCGGCCGTATTAAGGGCACGTCCTAGCAAGAGGTCACTTTGTTTGCATTGCTGTGGAGCAGAAATCTGGTGTTGATTTGGATCCATCTGTAGGTGGACGGCAGGGGGTTGGAGGGTAAACTCGCCATGGCTGGGGAGCGCACACAGGGCCAGGCCTTGGAGTCAGCACAAATAAGGCCCCATTAGCTCATCTGCCAGCACACTGGCACACGGAGCATGGCAACAAAAATCAGTTCACACCGGCGTCTCTAGAGCAAGAAACGATGCGCCCTCCAACACTAATGCATTTTGCACACACAGCTACACACTTTTACCCACACACATTCCTTCTCAGCGCCTCACATACAGTACAATCCCAGTGTTAATGCACACGGCCGACCGACCGACCGACCCACAGACACGCGGATGGATCCCAACCGCCTCGCTGTGGTTGTGTAATCTGGGCATCTTGGCCCATTTCTCCTTAATGAATATTTTATAATAAATCTTATATTAAATTAACTTAATTTGATCCCGTTTTTTTTTTTTAAGTGAAAGACTGAGCTAGCGGCCAACATCAAGTCACAGATGCTGCGCAAATATGCAGATCTGCAGGTTTCCAGCTTCCACTGATGTGGATATCAGTCAGCGTCTAAAAATACACGCATTTGTAATGATAATATTGTGCAGACATCTGAGGGAAACGGAGAAAATTCAATGTCGTCTTGTGTTAAAGAGAAAAAAAAATAGCTTGAGTGGTAAATCTTTGTCAGACTTAAGTGACACAAGTTCACATTTCACTACAGCAAACACAAGCGAGGTAGATGTGAGAAGGAGAATTTGGGGCGTTTCAGAGGTTAACTTTATATTTGTAATGTTTGATTGGCCATTTAAATCATGAAGGTTTTGATTTTATTTCAACAAAAAGACTCACAACTGTTCAAAATACCATTTTTTTTCCCCCTAAACCTTTTCTATCTGCCTTTGAAAGCAGATATCATACCATCAAAAGAACTCGCAGTTCTATTTAAACGGGATTAGTTTCCCAAACAACATCTGAGATACTTAGTACATTCTGACATAGGACATCTGTCATTTCATTTCTCTGCTCGGATGAGTCACTGTAGTCTCTACACAGTGTTAGGGGTGTATGATGATGGCTGCCAGTGAATTTGTTTGAAAGACTTGTTATAAAACGTTCACCTCTCTGAGACCTTAGGAGCAGCTTGTGAAGAGGTGGCGTACCAAGTGACACACACACACACACACCAATGGAGTTAAAAACATGTAATATGAAATGTCTTTTAAAATCACAGTAGTTTCTAGTCCTGACAGCAACATGTATCACAAACTGTGTGATATATTTAGTTCACTGAAAATGACACAAAAGACTGGAGAAATAAAAGAGCCTTAATTTTGGGTCTGAATCTGCAGCATCTTGGGCTCAGTACTCTGCAGAAGCTCCACCACCAAAAGCTTCAATACCAAAGACAAAATCACACAATTTTTGGCTCAACTTAATTCAACTGTAGATCAAAAAAAAAATTTACAACAAGCAGGAATTTCTAAACAACTCTGACGCTTTTCTCTTCTCTTTCCTCTCTTCTCTCTTCTTCCTCCGCCGCTTTTACAGAGTGTAACTGCAACCAGATGGGTTCTGTTCACGACCGGTGTAACGGCACAGGCTTCTGCCAGTGTAAAGACGGCGCCACGGGGGCCAAGTGCGACGACTGTCAGCCAGGCTTCTACTGGAAACAAGGCTGTTACCGTAAGTGTATGGATATTTAATAAAAAAAATTTTTTTTTTAAAGTCCACGGTTGGAGAAATGTTCGTATAGCCTCCCAGGTATACGGGATGTCATTATTACTTGTTTTCACGTGGTATTAAACGCCACAATTAATTAATCGTAAAGATTCCTAAATACCGTCACTTCCCAAAAAAGATTATGTCGGAACCATATCGGCAGATGTGCACCAAAATTAAGGTAAATGCTCAGATACTGGTCCATTTAACTAATGTAACATTGAATTGGTAGGAATTTAAATGTTAGCATGTCATTTGTCATGTCTTTTTTTTTTTTAAACAAAACAAAAAACGATATGTAATGACAATTTATGACCTGAATATTCAAACACTTCCCCTGTGGGATTAATAATTAGTCATATATCAATAGATACTTGAAATATTTTGTGTTAACAATTAGTAATGTAATTATTTTTTGACTATATTTGATTTTACACATTCATAGTGTGCGTAATAATCATGATAATCGCAACGCCGTGATTATTTCTCTGACAATAATCGTACCAAGAAAATGTATAATCGTGACATCCCTACTCCCAGGTCCCGTCGCGAGTGCATCTCCTCGATGTTTTCTTTACCCCCGGGGGAATAGATCATGTAGCTCATTAGCAGCATCAGCGGCTCCTTTAATTGATGACCCTGTCACACCTTAACCCCATTACAGGGAATCGGCTTCCTCCACCATCTACCATCTAGTCAGGGGCCTCCATCTCAAATAGACCCGCCCCCAGCACCAACACACACGTTCAAACCTCCACTGGCATGCATGTTCTTTCATTATAGCTTTATTTATTACAACATGGGGCACAGTGTGTTTTAAGGTTTGACATCTTACTCCAAATACTCTGAACCCAACAGAGCCAATTACCCTTGGTGTAATAAAAAAAAAAAAAACACTGTTCTCCAGTGTAATTATTTCTTGCCATGGAAGCCTGATTTTCCGTCTGAATATTTCCAGGTCAAGTATCTTGTGCAGTGCAACTACCTCTGCACCTTTGTCTAATGTCTTTTATAGCGTTTTAATGATGCTATTTGCGCCTCCTATCATTACTTAACACATCATACTGTACGTGCAGGTTATTTTCTGTTGGGTTTTTTTTTTTAGACAATGATTCTAAGTTGACCCTGAGAAATTGCAGGCTCGAGAAAAACAGAGAAAAGAGCTGCAAAAAAAAAAAAAAAGGCAGGTGTTACCTGTTGTCGTCCCTGAGGCAAAGAATGGAGAATTTATCTTTCCTCTTTCCTTCCTCCTGCTTTCTTTTCTGCTTTGTTCTCTCTGCCCTGAATTCTTCTCCTGCCCTTGTATCGCTGTTTCCAATCATGCATTTTCCAACATTGCCCCTCCTCATCCTCACCCACCTGTCTGTCACTTTGCCATACGTCTTTCTTTGTGCTCTTTACTCCCCCTCTATCCTTTTACCACCTGTCACTTTGCTGCATCCTCTTTATTCCCAACTCCTCGAACTCTCATTCCCCTCGCATCTGCAATTCTTCACTCTCTCTTCCCTCTTTTCCACTTCTTCACCCTCTGCTGCTCTCTCTCTAGGGCTGGGACGATACAGTACGCTTTTCTCCCGATTCAATTCTTCTATATTTTTTGGATGCCGATTCGATTTAAATTGCGATTCTACAATATTGCCGATTTTCTTGATTTTTAGTCTGCATTTTAACACCAGTGAAACAGTTGAATGATTATGATTGTCTACAGACTATTCCAGGAACCATATTTCCCCAAAAAACACACATCTCATGTACTGTAAGTCAGTTTTTAAGATTTATTCAGCAGCAATATGTATGTTTACTCTCTTTTCAAAAGCCTGCACTGCATAAGAGGCAAAAAATAAAAGAGTATAGAAAAAACAGGCTTCTGAGACCTTTCTGACAAAATGAGATAGATAGAGGTAAACTGCTACATTTTAACATTTATCTGCACACAAATACTGTAGGAGCCAAGGGGGCAGTTGCGGGTCTGAGAAGTGAAGCTCACTTCCGCGTTCAACAAACTGCAATCCCCTCGGCTTCCTCTGGGGGCTGGTGTCAGAAGGGAGCATTCTCCATAGACCCCCATGTTAAAATCGCCGACTTTACATCCTCAGTAAACATGTTAAAAGCCTGGTGTCAGAACGTTTTTTCGCCTCAATCGATAGTTTCTACCCCCGCACACACTCTGAGGGGGGTGATTTTTTTTTTAACTCTACCGTTTTACTGTTATTAGGTTAAAACTCTGACCAATTAGGGCGCGGAAACGTTGAGTGACAGGTCCGAGCAGCTCCGTGGACAGCTGCTTCGAGGCCAGTGGGCGGGTTCTCGGCCGGCCAATCCAACATGGCGCTGTTCAGGCCGCCATATTTGAGTCACAAAAACGACTCCCCAAAACCAATGGGTGACGTCACGGACGCTACGTCCATTCTTTTTACAGTCTATGGTAGGAGCCTATAAATTAACATACTCCAAAGTGAACTCTTTTCATCCTATTAACCATTTTTCTACCATTGCAGTGAGTCTGGAAACATTATTTTAAGGCCGAAAAACTCTGCAATGTTACTTTAAAAATCGTCAAAAAAACATATCGCGATACTAATGTGAATCGATTTTTTCTCTCCCACCGCTATCTCTCTCTCTCTCTCTCTCCGTCTGCTTTCATCTCAGCTAACGTTTGCGACGAAGAGATGCTCCTGTGCCAGAACGGAGGAACGTGCTACCAGAACCAGAAGTGCGTGTGTCCTCCAGAGTTTAAGGGGGTTCTGTGCCAACAGTCCCGCTGCGAGGCGGGCAAGGACTGCAACGCCGCCTCTTCGCCGCGCCTCTCCACGGCCGCCCTGCTGCTCTGCACTCTGCTAGCCCACCTGCTGGCCACATTAATCCCCCACTGAGCCACGAAACCCCCCTCGCCCCACCCCTCAGACCAAGGAGTGGATGTATATGTGTGTAGGTAAAGGGCCGCCCCAAGTCATGGACCCGTTGAACACACACACACAAACACACCGCAGCACTGGCAAAAGAGCACACACACACACACACACACATATGAAAACACACACACAAGTACTATCTCCAGTCACCTTTCAGACACATACACAAACACACACACACCTCACAGGACGGTTATGATACCGAGTGTGTGCTCAGGTGTGAGAAGAAGAAGAAGGACAAACAGAGAAAAACAGGGACCGACCTCACAGAAAAGAGACGAAGCAGACAGACGAAGGGGGAAAAAAAAAAAAGAATCATACCAACCACTGTTCCCTTTATTTCTGAGCTGGAGCAATGTGCATCAAACCAAAAAGCATAAACGAAACACTTATAAGAATCACCACTGTTTCACTTCAAAGGGAATGGCTGTTGTAACCACAAGGACCTTTTTATTCTTCTTTTTGTTCCTTTTTTTTTTTAGTTTTTTCGTTGTTCTTTGGTTGATTTGAGGATCTCACCTCCTCCTGTAGACTGACGGCCAGTGTGTGTGTGTGTTGTGTGGTCGGACTCGGTGAGAGGACGAGAGAGACGCGTAGTAGACACGACGAGGAGGGACGACGAGCGACGGACGGACGGGTCGGGAGGCGAGCTGTGCATTTGATCCTGCTGCTGAGGCCTACAACATAGTATATTAACCAGGTTTCATTTCCTCTCAGAAGATGAGACTTGATTTTACATTTATTCTATTTCTGCTGCATTTTTTTTAAACAAAAAAAAAAAAAAGTATTATATCTTCAGTCATTGTATCTAATGTGCCCACTAACAGTCGCTGAGATTATACATATTATATAATATCCAGGGGGGGGTTACGAATTATAAAAATTTAGTCACTATTATGGTTGTTATAGGAATGAGTGATTGTTGCCACACTTAGCGAGATTTAATCTTCACACAAGTATTCAGGAAGCAGAATTTAAGAGAATTTAACTTATCAGAAGTCTAAAAGAGAGAGAAAAAGATATCAACCACGTATCAATATTATATGACATTATTTGACTATTTTTTGTAGAAATTATTTTTGTTTGGAGTTACAAATAAATTATTAAAAAAAAAGACATTTACAACTATTCCAAATGAGCATTTTATTACACCGAGTGTAAACCTTGCAGTAAATATGACTGTTATTTGCCTTCTTGCTTGTACTTTTTTTCATTTCAAATCAAGTGTCCATGATTAAATGCTGTTAACATTACTTTTTTTCCAGTGGGGTGAAGAAGAAAAAAGAAAAGATTTAAAAAAAAAAAAAAAAAAAAAAAATCAAACAAGTTGAGACAAGAGCCGTCACTCCCAATCATCCATTTGATCTATTTCATTCACTTTGGACATGGTGTTGAATGCTCATCATTACGAATGGATTATTCCAATTTGAAATACAGCGGCCTGTCTGACAATCACAAAAGAACTGTTTTCCTGTCCAGAGAATTATTATTATAAATTATTTTACTCTGATAAAAGTTGCAAAGAACTTTTTATATCTGGAAAATGTCACTTGATGCAGATGCACCATGCACCACAACAAGTAATTATTAAATATATACAGTATATATTTTCGATAATACAAACACTGATTCTCAACGGTCGTGGGAGACGGAGCGACTGAACCTGAGGCCAAATTTCCTTCTCTCCTCCAGATCGTTGATATTTGCAACAAGGCCAGTGCCAGTGACATATTGCAAAAAAAAAAAAATGTCCTTCAAGTCTCTTTTTTTCTGCCCTCGCCCCCTTTAGCGAAACTACAACATGATTTCACAGAGAATTGTTCTATTGCTGAGTCAGCCCAGGTACACAGTGGATAAAGAGACATGAATGCGGCATTACAGCAGGATACAGTGTACATCAAAAGATAAAAGCGAGACTAAGCCTGTGAGAAATGACAAGACAAGGATTCTGGTATTGCCGCTCTTCTTTTTCTTCTGTTTCTGAGCTGATGGTAGCTGTATTAGCTATTCTGTGTGTAGGGGTTCATCCCCTCTGAGCCTGAATGGTGTCAAGAACGGAGACTTGGGAGGGAATAGTTTATCAATGTACAACACTGAGCTGAGAAATGATATAAAGGAAGACGTTTCGCGGTGGATCAGAGAGCAGGTATGGCTCCACTCGTGAAATGTAACGCAGGATAGGATACTGTATGCATTAATGATTGACTGTAACACCGTGTTTACGCACAGTGCAAAAAACTGCCACCTGTGAGAAAAAGGAGAACAACAAGCTCTGTTTGGATGAATGCGAGACCCGCTGTAAGAAACAGGCTTAATTGTGTCTTGAACTAAAATAGAAACTCTCTTGACTTTATGACAAGTTCAGAAGTTCAACGCTCGAAAAAAAAACTCAAAAGGAGCCGAGTAACATTTTGGGAAATATGATTATTCGGCTTCGCTTCCGTGCTGAGAGTTTGATGAGGAGATCGACACGACTTTCATACCCGCGCGGTGCATATATACTGTATGGAGCTGCACACAGGAGACAATTAGCCTGGCTTTGTATTACTGGAAGGAAGCAGTGGGAAACAGAAAACCAGTTCATAATATAGAGCTCCCAAGTAGCTGGTTTGTCTAATCCTTTCATAAAGAGAAATAATAATAATGAACATACTCATACAGAAAATCAATAAAAGGAGCAAATTAGAAACACTCACCAGTTTGACATTACATATTATTAGGGATGCACCGAAAATTCGGAAAGCATAAGAAACGTCCAGATCTGGATGTTTCTTATGCTTTCCATTCATATTGCTGTTATTTCAAGCAAAAAAGAAAAATATGCGATTAATTGAACTATGGTTCTAATAACTGACATAATCATTTCTTTCAGTGTTTTGGTTTTCGGTTTTCGGCCTTGGTTTCCTCATTTTTGGTTTTCGGTTTCGGCCAAGAATTTTCATTTCGGTGCATCCCTACATATTATCATAAATAAATAGAAAGAATAGAAACAGAATTTCTGCAGGTTTTACATGACACAACACAACAGGTGTTCCCAGGGACAATACAAACTCAACACTGGACACATGAACCACCTATCAGTGATGATTGAAAAAGAATTGACTACGTTTTTTCTTAATACTTATCATTTCTGATACAGTAAGGGACTAATGTAACCCTAACTCTATCATTAGCCAATTCCCAGTGTGTTGAGTTTGTAACGCCCCATGGAAACTTCTACCATGTTGTCTTTTGTTGTCGTTTTCAACTTGCAGAGTTTCTGTGTTGTTTTCCGTATCCGTGAACTCGTTATTTGCATATGTTCAGTTAAATTGGTGGATTTGTTTTGTAATTTGCTTGTGATCTACTTATTCGAGGGTTTTTTTTTCCTTCCCGTTAATGTGATGCATGTGTTGTCAAAATGGTGAAAATGTTCTTCACTTTCTTGTGTTTTGTTTATTTGCATCCGTTTCTTGAGCTGCAGTGCACCCAGCTCTCTGCCACCGAACAAATTAAAATCAGATTAAAATTCAATGAAAAAAAAAAGAAACATTACAGCTGCAGGAGAGAGGGATGCTATATCTATAGTGTAGTGGATTTAAGAAACTGTGAACTTCTACAACAGGATATTTTGCTGGTTTTTTTCCTACTAAGTGGCTTTATGGTTCAAACGAATCTGTGCTGACATTTTACAAACTATAAATATTCCAGTAACACGTTGTTAATCAAAATAAAATCATGCTGCTTATTTTTTCACGAGTTAAAATTGGACAAATAGGACTGGAACTGCCAAACGATGCCTCTATTGAAGACAAAACTGTCAATAATTATTACAGTAATAAATGAATATTCAGATCAACCTGCCTAATTAAATCAAAAATGGAGCAACGTTGTGCTTTGCTGCTTTGAGATACATGAAAAATGAATGAGAGTAAACTCTCTGAACAGCACACAGTTCCTCTTTTTGATCCTACCTCTGAACAGCTGAATAGTGTAAAAAAGAAGCTCTAAATCTTTAAATTTCTGGGTTGTTTTTCTCTTTTTTTTATCGCTTTACAGAGAGTGAGTGGGCGCTCAAGTAAATTTGGTCAGGCACATAACTGCGAGACGACCCAGACGACGTGTAAATCAAAATAAGAGAGATGAAGAGGAGGACTGAGTACTGCAGATTCAGAGGTACATACTGTCACAGCCATACTGTAGCATGAGGAGGATATAACACTTATCATCTCATCTTAAACAGGTAGACCATAGCACCTGCCAACGCTGTAAGAGATCAGAGATGTGGGAGAAGAACAGCGGCTGAATAAGTTTGTCTTTGGTCTCCAGGATGTGACTCACAGTTTGGTGAAAAATGTCTCTATTTGTCCTCGTCATCGCTGCACTATTGTCCCAGCTGTACGACACTACAGCCTCCTGTTTGGATTATTTTCAGCTGTGCACGGTTTCCACGTCTGATTGCCCTAAGAGGGATACACACACACACACACACACAAACACACACACCTGTTATACCTTCACCACGTCGTGTGCCCATGGGTGTCTGCCAGTCATACTCTGTGCAGGACTGCATGACTTTCTCCTGTACACGACCTGGTTTCTTCCAGGGTCGTGACTCATGGTGATGGTGTGTGCTCAGAACTCATCTCTTGTTTCATCATGTTTCGTAAAACCGTGTAGAGTTAGCGCTACGGCAAAACTTTGACGAGACGACGTCCCCCTGGAAAAGACCTGACTGAGCTCCTTGTGGGTTTTTCTTTTATTTATTTCTATTTTTTGTAAAGGTAACATTTCCTGACATGTCCACATCCATCACTACATCCTGCAGAACTCAGATCAGTTTCCCTTTCAAGGATGTGAGTATTTCAAAAAAACAATATTAGGGATGCACCGTCCCAACCTTTCCTCAGGAAATCTGCTGACACCGAATACCAATCGGATACCAGAGCTTTATCTGCATTTAAAACCTGTATGAAACCTACTGGGAGTCATGGTTGCAGTACGCAAAGCTAAGAGGCTGAAAAGACTATAAAAAATCCAACTTCCTAATTATCAGTGGAAACATTCACACACCATCGTTCAGATTCAGATTTTGTGCTGCAGGATTAAACTGGTGCTGTAAACAGACACAAACACCGCTGAGCTGCAGTGAGTAAACTGTTTAACAGCAGACTAATGGTGATCAAAGCCTCTGTGTACCCACAGATATGTGGCACTGTCCAAACAACCACCTGTGCATGGCTCCATATTTCTCCTCATAAACCAAAACCTGCCGGCTCAAAAGAACATTTTTCAAAGCTGCTCCCTCCTGTTTTCTGTTTTTTTTTCATCCTCTGCTGCTGAAAAGTTTTTGTTTAATAAGATTTAAGGTCAGTTCTCATTTTATGAGCTACTCTCCTTTATCAAGCATAATAAAATCTGCAATATTATTATTATATTGTGCAATATTTCAAAACGACTTTCAAACAAAAAGTTACAACAATATACTTTTAGACTTAAATTCCACTTTGTGATAATATAATATTATTTTACTAAATAGCTACTACTGCCTTCACATTAAGACGCTTTTATGGTGGAAAAACAGGAAGTGAAAAGTCACAGCAGCAGTTTAACGCATCGCAATTAGCAGAAAGTGATCCCAGAGCACCAGAGAATATTTTAGATATCTGGCCACCGCAGAGTCTCTTAATAAGGTCAGTTTCATACAGATCTGACAGATTGGATGAGTGCATCCCAAGATAAAACATCACGTCCCGATCCTGCACCTCGTTTGACTTTACACCCATGGATATAAAATCAATTTTTGTCTAATTTAATAGAGATAACAAGCCACTATACTGTAGCCTGCTCCAAAATCATAGGGAAAATGCATTATATCTTACACGAGCCAATTAAAATCAGAGCTTCAAATAGGTTTTGGTCAACAGCTGGTCTCCGTCACCCTCCTTCCACTCCTCACAGATACAGGACATAATGGCAGCATCCTTCCTGCCCTGGACGTCACGCAGTTCACACCTCCATCCTGGAGTCGTCAACACAACTGACAGCAAACCAACGGATTAGCAGTGTTTTTAAAGCAACTTTTGCCATTTCATTAATGCATGCAGTAAATGGATACAGTGGTTCTAGGTCAAGATAACATCCTGTGGCTGAGGCTCAAGGATCTTTTCAAAACACTCAACAATGCTTAGTCACAAAAGTGCTGCGACTGCTCTGCTCTTAAAAGGCTGCATGTCACTCCTGTGCAGCTGATCCACCGACATCTGACTCCGGTGCCCTTCAAAAATAAAAGTGAAAACAACAAAACAAAGAGAGAGACGGAGCAAAAGACTCTGTTCTTCTGGGTAAAGAGCATTATACTCTGTCAAACCCTGATTAAATAACTGAATACATTTAAATAAAAGATACTGACAGTTTTATAAGATCAAGTATAAAAGTGCGGCACAGTATATTTCTTCAAAGATATCTTTTACAGCAGTGTTGTTTACAGATTTTCTATAACAAACTAAAAAAAAAAGAGATTAAAAAGCCCATCACTGTCTGTCTTCATAATATGTATTGTTGAAGTTATTTACATACACATATGTCGCCATGTATGACATATCACCACACATTTTGCCATTTTTTCCATATCAAAGTGTAAATTTGAATTTGTTTTCAAAACTTATTTAATAATCGGTGTACTGTCACACTGATCCTTCTGATAAATAGCTTGTATCATCCAAATCAATAGTGATGACAAGGAAGAAATGTTTAGTGCCTATGAAACTGCAAATATGTGAGAACCTAGATGTAAATTATTTGATCTTTTTCCTTTTCCAAACAGAAAATATTAAGAAGTGCCAACATTAAAGCCATGAAACACATCTCCAGGTTGGCTGCACTGTTAGAGAGTGAAGTTATAGTGAGAGGAACATACATGATACCCTCTAAACCCTCTAAACCTCCACCTGTTACCAGCAAAGCAGTGCAGTCACATGGTTGAACCTGTGAAAATCACTGAATAAAACTGCATTAATATGATGAATAATTCATGTCTCACCAGGCCACCACCTAGTATGTGGACGCAACAGCCTCTGGCTGGCATTAAAGGTTTGACATCTACTTGTGCATGGTGCACACACACACTGCTTCCCTTAAACCACAGCTCCTCACTCATGAACACACAAACAAACCAAATCTGAAATAGGTGTTGATGTCAAGGTCATACACCAGCAATAATTAGAAAAGAAAAGCGGACATATAATATGATTAGATTAAATATACAGTAGGTTATGTAACTCTGAGTCAGCAGAGTGTAGTCCCCTCTCCTCCCCTGGTCAAGCTCCCCTCACTCATCTTGATGTGACATATACCTGAGGCATTTAGCCCGAGGCTCAGCTAAAGAAATCTGTAAAGACAGACACCCAGAGAGAAGAAGTGCTGGGCACAAGCCCACAGCACAAACACGCTCCCCTAAAGAGTAAGTTGAAATCCATAACACAGACTCTTCATCATGAATGCCAATATCGCTTTCAGGTAAGGAAAGGAAATAAAATTGATTTAACAATTCTACAAAAACAGTTTAATAGATAAAAACAGCATGTTGCTCTAAAAAGGAGTGTGACAGCAGTGCACCTGCCAACATACATTTAGTATAAAACCAGGGTCAGTGTCACAGAAACACGGCAGTGTTAAACACCACTGCAGAGAGAAAAGAGATGCAGCGGTTCAGTGTGTCACCTCACAAAATATCATCTAAGTTCACTCATGAGATCCAGTGGACATTTGTACAATGTCCCTCAATATATCAAGTCTATGAGAATGGCCCGTAAGTACAGAGATTGATGGACAACCTGAAAACAATATGCCAAGATGTTTCACCCTCCGTGCTTGACAACAATTTACTAGAGCAACACATTGAAAATACATCTTCATTATTCCCTTAAAGTAAATGTTCATGAAGATCATCTGGTCAAATATCAATAGATGACAGGTTCTAAAAAGGCTACTAAAATGCCTTTCTGTACATTATAATCTATTCTACACTATTCTATTGGAGTCAAAGTTTGTTCGTTTTGTTTTGTTTGTCGAGATAAGCAAGTGAGAATCACTGACAATGGTTTAGTTCAGCTGTCTTCCATTTCCTTCGCTTCATTTCCCACACTGTCCTTTACCACCACATGCACTATAGTTGTGACATATCGGCGTGCCATATTTCAAACATGTTGGCATACGTTTGAGAAACGGCTGCTGCTACTGTGCAGTATGTAACCCTCAAAACGCCTGCATGTGCTTCAGGCCTAGAAAATGAAATCTTTGTCAATTCAAACTAAGCTGTCAGGCTGGGTGCTCCAGTGGGGCCGGCATCAGAGCTCCGAGTGCCAGTTGTTAAACTTAAGGTTGGGATGTCTGCCCTCTCTCCTGCTGCTGCCGATCTACAGCTGCATGGAGATGTGAGAGCGGATGCCTGTGGCTTGCAGCTCATGAATGTGACTTCTAAGAACGTTAAAACATTTGTTAGTCGAAGCATCTGCAAGGATTTTCATGGAATTTTCTGTGATACGCTTTGATTGTGTCTCAGTGAAATTTCTTTTGCATTTTTAAAGACTATACTGTCACAGAGAATGTGCCGTAAGAAGGTTTTTTTCCTTCTTACTTGATGTTTTGGTGAATTTTGGGATGCTTTTAGGGATGTCTCAGTGCTTTCAGGCGGCAAATTAACTTTGTTTTGGAGCAGTAGACTCCACAGATATGAATAATAAGAACACAATATCCCATATCAGAAATTGAGCTTTTGCATTTTAATGCAGCACTTGAGTGCATGCACAATTTAATTCTTTTTTTGGGGATTCTCCAACAAAACAGCACTTTCTTCCACAGATCTCAAAACAGAGTATGGAACGGCTGGCCCGATCAAACTTTTATCATGAGAAGGGAGTCTCAGACGCACACTAAATACAGCTGCAGATTAGCGTCAAAATGTGCATGCATATTAATTGTAGCGATGATTTCTGGGGAGCAGAAAGTGCAATTGAGATGTTGGCAGATGGACATTTATAAACAACTTCATATTAGGATTTTCAAATGAATAATCTGACAGACCTTTTGAGACGCATTAAAATATATACAAGATTTAAAATGACTAGTGTAGCTCATGCCTCATATAATTAAGACTCTGTGTCAAGGATAAAACTCAATCCAGTTATTTATGGACCTCTGTCCGTCCTTTGGCAAAACACTTATTTTGCATATAAAAAGTGTGGGAGTGTGGTGCCAAACCACTTGACCTTGGCCCGTGGTGTTTTCCGCTTTGGAATAATCTCTGCTATCTTTAGCGGACACTCAAACTGAAAACCAGCGTATGGATGCACAGATTAAAAATACGTTTGAATACATATTATGGCCTGCAAAGGGGTTATTGTATAGGCTAAATGCTATTTGATAATATTTCTCTTAACCAATTACAAGGTTTCTCAGACTGATGATGACCACTATCCAATTCAATCGCCTGACAAAGAGCAATTCTTCCCAAGACTGATGCTCCAGCTGTCATTTGAAGCTGACAGACAGTTTCCATGACAACAGTCATCTTCCTATTTGTCCAAAGAGCAAACACAGATTTGTGCTTCTTTTTTTCCCATTTAAACTCTCATGAAATAGGCCTATAACACAGCCATGTTCATGTTTATATTTTGACAGAAAATCAACAACAACATGGCCTATTGTAAGTTTTCTACTTGAGGACATAAGAGGACAAAAACATTTCAGCAGCAGTAGGCTATAGCTTCTGCAAATGAACCCAGGAAATTCTCACAAACAACTGGAATAGCCTCAGCACAGACCTCTGTCACTCTCACAGACAATCAACAAGTGAGTGTGGACGACAAACCACTGAATGATTAGGAAGAGAGAAACTCAAAATATTCAAAGCCGCACAAGACTCCAAGAAATAAGCAATAACACAACAACAGTATGAAGGCACAGAAGCACACAATGTGACCTCCAAAGCCCCAACTTGCTTTAGTACTGGAAGGAAAACACACACATATAGGCCTACACACAGCCATGCTAACACATTTAACACATAGAGAACAAGACGGTAGAGAAACAGCCACAAAGTCAGACAGATGCCATGTTGGACTTACTTTTTAGATGAGGAAGCTGCTCTTCTTTCTTCCATGAAGCTACTGTATATTGGTCCATATATCCATAACATTTTAGTGTCTTGGTTGTTGCTGTGGTGGCCATTTTGCTTTTCTGTTGATGCAGGTGTGTTGATATATCCTGTGCTCCAACATGACACATGACAGGAACAGTGAGGGAAAAAGCTACATGTCGCCTGTTTTAGATGGTCCGGACCAGAGCGATAGATATAACAGAGTGGCGACAGCCTTTGATGTCGCCGCCAGCGCGGTCACGTGGTTCATGTAGCTCCCAATAGTTCCAAACGAGGCTGCCGCTGTCATGTTCTGCTATGGGACAGACAGCACTGAGCTTGCTTTTGGACGGTAAATATTAAAAAATAAACCGTACAAAGGTATATTTACAACTGTTACTGAATTACTGTATGTACATCAATGTCAGTTTTCAAACAAAAGGCAAAATCTTCTTGCTTCAAGGTTTTATTTGTCACTCTAAAGTGAAGATTAGCCTGCCCTACAGTAAAAATGGCATAAGAAGAGGAGTAAAGCAATATATTAAGCGGGAATATATATATTTAAGCATAAAAGATGTTCAATGAAACCCACACAGTTTGAAACAACGTTCAAAACACACACAGCCAGTATCACAACTAAATATAAAGCCCGCTAGCTTAATGCTAACGTATAATGCAAAACCTCATAGACGGGCTAACAGAAATTAGCATCGATATCGCCATTTTGCGGCAACCGAGCCACAGCAGTAAAGCTGCCAAAACCTGGCTTTAGCGCTGTCAACACGTCACAGTTTTAATATTTTGTTCATGCAAGAAAGTCACCGTTTAATCCGGAGTCTGTGGTCAGTTCATAACGTTTGTTAGGAACTTGCACCGATGTTTGTTCTGGGAGAAGTGCAGAGTCTGTGTGAGCCCCGACCGGGGACCAGGGCAGCGGCTGTCACAGCAGCAGCAGCCGCTCTACTGAGCTGATCTGCCGGGGCCGACCGTCCGTCCTCCCGTCGGAGGAAACGAGCCAAGTAACGTATCCGCATGCTTTTAGAGGTTTACCGCTGGCTTGTTAAATTATTTTGAAGAGATTAATGTTGGTCTCATTGATGAAATTTAACAACTGTGGCAGTGGCATTAGTTTGTTTGAATGAAAAGTGAGCAGGGCTGCTTCTGGGCTACGGACTGAAATCACCACAGTTACGTAAATAAATAAATGTTTTTCAATGAACCGATCAGTCTAATAATTTTTATTTTGTTAAGTCAACATGGTTACTGTACTTGGGAAAGATTATTACCACTTTATAACTTAAAATTGGTCGGTATTTCGTCAACGTAGCTCAGTAGTTTCTTGCTGTGCAGCCATAGAAACAGACGTGGTCCAGCGCCGCGGGAGGAATGTTTGGAACTATTGAGGGCTCCATAACCCGGAAGTCGGCCCACCATTTTTTACAACGGAGTCCTATGGGAGTGTCGCCACTCTGTTATATCTATCGCTCTGGTCCGGACCTACAGCGTCGTGGACATCAGCAAAGTCCGGGGGAAGAGTTTAATCAAAGGTTGATAGACAGCACCTGGCGTCTGGTTCAATCCACAGGCCGGGCTCGCCTTTCAGAGTGTAACGCCATCTTTGACCACACATGCTGAAAACGTTGACTGTCGTTACAACCCAGGGGGCGCTGTTTCCCCTGATTAAAAAAAACACACACACACACACACACAATTGCAGGCGCAACAGAAGAAGTCAAAACAAATGTAGGCTTTTTTTTTTTTTTTTTTTTTTTTTTTAAAGCTCGACCTTGTATCAAAGATATTCAATAAATGTAGGCTAGAATGACATAAAAATACAAGCAAAGACGGTTTATAAACCGTCTTTGCTTGTATTTTTATGTCATTCTAGCCTACATTTTATTTTGGAGAGCATGTGTCCACTCATTATTTTGGGGCAGGGAAAGTGAAAAGGCCCACAATTTGAAATACTAAATGCTGACATAGAAAAAAAAAAACATGAAGGTAGGTACTGGTACTGGTAGGGTAGGCTACTGGTACTGGTACTGGTTCTGGTAGCTGGTTCTGGTTCTGGTTCTGGTTCTGGTTCTGGTAGCTACTGATACTGGTTCTGGTACTGGTTACTGGTAGCCTACTGGTTCTGGTACTAATACTGGTTCTGGTACTGGTCCAGCTACACATAACCTACTGCTGATGACAATTTTTTTATTTTGTGCCATAGTTGTCACATTCCAGAGTAAGTCACCTTTAGGCTATATGTATATTTAAATGATTGTACTATGATATCATATAATAATGTGTGTGATGTTGTTTGGATGTGCTGACAAGATAAATCCCCCATATTACATGTATCAGTCTTTCTGTGCAAAGTTGGGCATGCATGCATGCATATTTTTGCATACTCATCATTGCTACATCTGGTCTGTGTTTTGGCAATGATATGCCAAACCCACAGGTGACACAGGTGCAGGGTGCATTCATCTGCAAGTTGGACACTTTTATTCACATGAAGAAACTTTAGCCATTAAGGACACCAGGGACCTGACCGTCATTCCTCACAGTCACACAAAACAGCAGAGTCCACATACCTCCAGATGGCTTTGTCTAAAAACAAATTTGGGCATAAAGTATGAATACCTGTCACAAGGAGAGACTGAAGGAAACCACTTTTATTGAAGGAAAGGATTATGATTTGATTTGGGAAAACCTTTGAAGTAAATACTCTGTCCTTCATATGAAATTTGCCCAAATACATTGGAGCACACAAACAGGGACTTCGGGTAAACACTGACATTTATTCAATTCAAGCAGCAGGAGGGAATTCACAAACCCACTTCTCTGATTTCAGCATGTCCAACTGTGCTGATTAAAAATTAGATCTGAGAGAAAAACACCGCTCAGCAATATGGAGGTCAAGACAATTTGGAGCAAGAAATAGTCTTTAAAAAAAAAGAAGAAAAAAAAAAGAAACGAGACTCTAAAGAACTCTTGGCAACTAAGTGAGACAAGCGAAGGAAGCTGAGTTCATCAACAAAGAAGCTCTGACATTTATGAAATGCACAACTCTGCAGAGTAAACATCATCTCCAGCAGTGACATACCTGTAGTTTAAGTCACCTGAACGCTGAGAGTTTTGCTTAGAAGACGGCACAGCTCAGTCTCAGCATCGCTTTCAAAAGAAACTGTCAAAAGAAAGTGAGAAACAACCTTCTTTTTTGGGGGGAAAGGCAAAAATCTAGCACCGTATGACCGGACTGCGCAGTGTTTTTTATTCAACCATGGTGTCAGTCAGTTTCTTTCTGCCCTTCATCCGTTTGATCCTCTCCTACTCTCTATTCTCACTTATACTTTATTTTAACACAACCAGACCCCAACCAAATGCATCCTCCTGAACAAAACCACCCCTACAATAAGTAAAAGATAGTGATTGTGCCATGATTTCAACTACTGTAGGCTATATGCATTTGTAAAACAGTCACTCCGCAAATCCACAATTGCATAGAGAAGTTTAAATGTGCAGAAGGAAAAGTCAGCAACTGTCCCCATTAGAAAGTAACAAAGTTTGTCCAAAATCTCCACATCTGTTGCAAAACATAGTCATAGTGGTGTCTAAAAAACTGGTTAACTTGATGACACTACATTTGCTGGTCACACTATATCAAAAGAGCGACAACCAACGACAAAGCTCCAACACTTGACCAGCTGACCAATGGTGTAACCTTATCACTCAGTCACTGTCAGTGGTGTTGACTCAGTCAGTCAGTCAGTCAGTAACCAACCCATTGACCCATTTCAAGGCCTGTCCCAGCATGTAGTTCACATATTCACAGTATAATACAGTATTGCATTATGCATGTTCTAATGTCATTTTGATTTTGGTTTTGTTGCTGCCCTAATTCTTCTTTTCATTTGGGTATAAACCACAATATCTATCAACCCGACACACTCAAATTCCCACAAAAAGATTAAAATGTTCCTCATGTATAATACCTTCAAAGTCAGTGGATTTTGCTTTTTTTTCAGGTTTCAAAAAGCCTCCCCAAGTTGCTCTGTTGTTGTATATTTCCACCTCTTTTGCGGTCTCTGCTCTCGTATGTCTCTCTCAAACACTCCTCTCACAGTCATCCCATTCCCGCAGTTTCTTCATGGATGGCAGAGCACTGTGTCAGCTACTGTCACACGTCTCAACGTTCAAGTGAAGGCTTCAGAGATGTATTTACTGTACACTGATGGAAAAAAAGGAAAAGATTTTTCTGAGCTAAGGAAACAATAGTCGTAGGTTATACACTTTTCCCAAAAGGTATCATTTTTTAAAACCTTTACCAGTGTGTAATGAAACCTGTGAGCAGCCATTCAAATTTGACATGAAAACTTAACGCAGCCTAAAAAAGAGTGGGAATATGTGATTGACAAGTGCCAGCGAGAGGAGATCAGATTCCTTAGAGCTTTCAAAGCCCCAGTTTCAATGCGTATCAGCTGGTTGTACAGAATTTGATCAACTGCACATTTGTTTAGGAATTTGCACTAAAAGTACCATTATGGGCCAAGACTGGTCCTTTATGATCTAATCTCGTAGTTCTTGTCTTGTAGAAGAACCATCTAAAAGACCTTAATGACCTAAATGACACCCCAAAAACCCAGGGCAGATTGATATGATCGGTTGGTTTACTGTATGAGGTAATAATGGGGGTGCAAATCTTTGCTTAGGAGACCCCCATAAATTAGCATTACCAATCTTCACTTTTATTGACGGTTATATATTTGGTTTCTAGGAGATTACGTCATCATTATACTCCCCGAGTGAAGATGTCTAAAGACTGCCCGGACAAGGAACAGCAGGGGTTTTCAAATATCTGATTGATTCAAGAACTTTTCAATGTTGCTACAGGGATGTAAGGCCGTGGGGATAGCTGCTATAAGCCTCTTTTTAGATGTAATGTCTCGCTTTAATGAGATCTGCCAAAAGCACTTCATCACAAGAAAGAGATAGTGATGGAGTCAATAAGGTCAATTTAGACGGAGCAAGAAAGAGAGTCTGTTCAGAGTCTCCCTGCAGACCCAGCAACAGAAACTCTGGGCTAACACCACAGAGTGCAATTATCAGCTGCACAAAAGGTTACAGGCATCTTTACATTTCCCACAAATCTGGATACTCCATATTTTATCTGCTCTAACTCCAGTAGAAAATCAGCATAGATCAAAAAAACTAGTCAGAGTGTATGAAGAAAAACTGATACATTCATTTTTTATTTCCCCCCCACCTCTTTTTAGGATAAATGCTGTGAGTGTTTTCACTCATCCTCTGCCAAAAAAACAAGATCGGCAAGTCTCCTTATGTCTATTCAGTAGAAAATTTAAAAAGAAGCAGGTATATGGAGAAGTGTGCCAGATACCCAAAGAGTGCATCAGTGGTATTTGTTCAGAGGAGGACCTGACGGAGGTGATTGGTCAGCGTGTCTGAAGCGGAAGCAGAGGATAACAGTGTTTCTTGTGTAACGTGTGTGTCCTGCCAGCAGGCAGCCTCTGGGGCGCCTAAGTGTACCATCTGTGACCAGGTCTGCCATGCTATCATACCCTGCACCTCCGCCACTGATGATGAGGATGGACGCGCTGGGGCACATGACTTCTGCTTTTTGGCTGCCAGACAGGAGCCGACAGGAAGCAACGTCATTTGTTTTCCTCTGTTGACACAGCGCTCTTTAATATCAACACAAATAATAACAGGGAATGAGACAGACTCTGCCTCCAGACAAAACGCTCACTCTCGCCTGGATATGCTGAAATCAAATTGTTGTTATTGATCTTCTCATGTAACTCTTTTTAAGACACAACCAGCCCTCAAATATAAAAGTAAAGTCCTCCTAATATTATCTAAAGTGATGCTCCACTATCTTTTAATCTTACTGTCTGATAATCTCCGATTTCTATTCCATTTATGGCAGATTCTTTAATCTAAAATAACATGAACTTGTATCAATTTCTCATGACATAGTGAAACGCGTTCACAGGTTCAGCATGTGCAGGCATCGCAGGACCTCTGCCAAGTTCTTTTCATCTTATCCTTAATGCCCCATCTGAGAGAGGTGTCATAACAAGTAATAATTCAGTAAGGCAGCCACGGGAACACATGCAGCATATATAAATAAATAAATGGACTTATCTACATCACTGCAACTGTTGACCAAATGGCAGCTTTAAGAGATATAACAGTGGGGTGAATGTGTAACGTTGAGTGATGTTTACCATGCTCTCTACATAACTCAGTTGTTTTTTTGTTTTTTTTCCAATCTGCCACCAGGCCATGGTATTGATGAGCCACTGCCAGGAGGCTCCCAGAGGACATGGAGCTAAAGCTGCCTGTGCCAAATGCCATCAGATCTGCAATGCAGTGTACATAATGCAAGACATATATTAATACTAAAATGACTATAGCCGTCGTAATTTGAGTTACTAATGATGAGATTAGATAGATACATTAGAAGATCAAAAAAGAAAAAAGGAGATAGATAATTACCTTGTGACTGTGTGTGTGTGTGTGTTTGTCAGATGTAGTGACAGGTGTATACATGTTCACTAAATGCAGCAGAATAATCATTAATGTTATCATAATGTCATCATCTTAATGTTAACAACACTGAAGAGAGGAAAATCCAACTCCATATTTCAGTTACTGAACACATCAAAAATATTAAAAGCGTTGAGAAAAAAAAATTAAAAAATGAGACATAGACACACGACTTTCACCACATGTTGTACATCAAGTACTGATAATGTTGACTGTGTTAATGTGCGATACTCACACTTTCTTCAGTGACTTCTTTCTGCCTCCGTATACTCCTCGCTGGAAGACGTTCTGCCCTCAAGTGTTGTGATTACACTTCTTGCTTTCCAGCATTTCAACATAATTGACAAGCGATGCTACTTTGTAGTCTGCAACCTCGTTTCAAAGGTGCTTCCCAAAGCGTGTTTGATCTGGTTTTGTATTTTGTGTCAATGCTTTGCTTTCCACTCAAACAGACACATGCATCTTACATTCCTATATCAGCTGCCACCCAAAATGGATTTGAAATTATCCGAGTCATAAACTGGTTGGAGTTCAGAGCAAACATCTGGACAATCAGCTGTCACTCACCTGATCGTATGAGGGATTGATACAGTATTTCTCAGAGTTTGACTCTGTGTTCATCTTTGTGCAGTTGTGTATTAATTCAGCTTCTTAATTTAATGCAAATCTTCTCATAGTCACAGATTTAACCAATTATCATGGGTGTCTTCCATTTATCTGTGCCAGTTCTTACTGGTTGTTGACACTGAAATGGAACAGAGCCGTTTTTAATGCTATTATTAAACCTGCTCTTTTTCTACTTCTGTGAGAAACACCTATTATTACCAAGATTTTTTTTTTCTAGCGATAGGAAGGATTTGTTTTCCACAAGGTTTTGAGTAGACTAGATTTGTGTTCTGCAGGTGCTTGAGAAAATCATTTTCAGTTAAGTCCTGCTTCACTACCTGCCTCGCATTGATCCTCGTATTCAACCTCAAACTAGGGGATTCAATAAATGAGCGTTGATTTCGCAGATGCTTTGATGAACAAAGATGGGATCATGAGGATAAAATTACCGTGATGTAAATGATTGATTGGTGGTCTATCGTTGGTGAAATATCTTAAAGCTTAAAAACCTACAAACCCTCTGTGGTTTCAGAATTTAATGAGAACCAGGAAACATTCGGGGGGGAAAAAGAGAGAAAGAAACAAAAAAGGGGGAAATGTTGCAGCAGTGAAGGGTGTCAGTATGGGCAAATATTCATGATGCTGTCAGAAAGCTCAGGAAATCAGAAAAGCATGTGGACTAAGCTCCCTGCAGCTCTCAAAAGGATCACTGCCGTCCATCACGGCACACTTGGTGACACGTTCCATCAGTTAAATACAAAGCATGACAAGGAGCTCCTCAGGAATAACTTACTGTTTAACTCAGTGCTGTATTCAGAAAAAAAAAAAAAAGAATCACGAAAATCTGTCCCACTGCAGTCATAACATCTTTAGACACTACACAAGACACACTGAGCCTCTGGTATTGTACATTTACTGTAGTGCCTTAAACTAAATCAAACAGCTACTTCCAGGAGAAGTGTTGGGGCTTTGTGGGAACATAAGAGTATCTGGAAGTGCAGCCATGAGTTCAGGTTCCTTCTCAGAGCCAGACGTCCAACTACAACTCAAGCAACAAGCATCAATGGATCCTGGTCGAGGGAGGAGGTGACCAACATCCAAGGACCTGTGCAACTGAACTACAGCGTTCCTTGGCTGCTACACGAGGTCTCTCTGGAAAGACAACAGTCAGTGCTGCACTTCACAAATCTGGACTGTGTGGGAGAGTGTCCAGATGGCAGTAGACAGCAGCTTGGAGTTTACAAAAAGGCAGTGAAAGATTTCTAAGTGCATGATGCAAAAGACTGTGGTTTGATTAAATGAACATGGGAGACTTCAGCCATAATGCAAACTGATATTTTTAGTGCGAGTGCAGCATTACATTTGGCAGCATCAGTAGTTTTACTGCTCAGCGCTGGGAGACAGGTTCACTAGCAATGATGTTGGGAACCACCAATTAAAGCAGATATTACATAGCTGTTTGCATGTATGATTCCTCAGGGAACCACACGTGCAGTTCTGTCGTCCAAATCCAACACACACTTTGCTCACATTATTTATAACTACCAATCAAAAGAAATGAACATATTTGATTACTAACTTCTCATGTTCGCTGATGATGTGCACCTGTGATCGCTTCATTGCAAAGTATGTCCCACAATCCACACAGAAGCCATTGTTATTTCTCATCTAACCTCATTAGAGCGCATAAAAAGCTCCAGATCTCGTTGGATGTTCGATGTTTTTATCCCACCAAACAGAAATCTGTCTTAACGGTCTTAACCACCGGTATTATTTCAGGCAAATCCAATTTAAATTGTAATCGCTTTTGCATCAACAGAACCTGACAGAACAAGTGCAATAATGAGAAGCTAAAGTGGGGAAACATCAACATCACAGCGATGGCAGAGCAGAAGTATGAACAGGTGACAACACACAAGAACATTATGGGAGGATCACAAACTCTCCGTTCAGACTGTGAGGATTATGAAGATGAGGGAGGCCCAGGGACTCCAGCAGCTCCTGGCTGTAATCCTGAGCCTCATCTCCTGCTGGCTCAAGAATCCCTGCTGGTTTAAATGGTTACCAAAGTTATTATAAACTCTCCTGAGGCGAACACAAATGTCTGTACCAAATTTCATGGCAACCTTTCAAAAATAGTTACGAGATTTTTATTCAAAACTGCACATTTCAGCCTCACCGTGGCACTAGAAGACAAGTCAGGGATCACTATAGGGTCAGTGGGAGCATCCTCGGGGGAAAGTAAACTTCCAGCTCATTAATCCATCCAACAGTTGTTGAGATATTTCAGCCTCAAAGTGGATCAACTGGCCGACTGACAGACGCTGCCAAGCACAGAGCCACACACCATCCTACCTAAAAAAAAAGAGAGAAAGAAATATGGATGCAAGTGTTTGTATGTGGGAGTTTTCAGGCAGCTTTGTTCATCAAAAAGGTATTAATTATGTATTTATATTTATTGAGGGATTTAGATTCTTTTATGGCGTGAATGTAATAATTCAAAAAATGTGATCCTCGACCTGATAGAAAACTGACAAAGGATCTGTGCAGGAAAATGGGGAGGTGGGCGTTAATATGAGAGGAGGCAAAACACAAACAGAGAGAAACCAGGTACACTTTTATGAATATGGGCCAGCTTTCATTTCACACTTCACAGCATATACTAAACCTCAACTTATTTCAATTCAATCTTCTTACGTATTAAATAATTCATAGGCCTTGTGGTATTTACTATTCTTTATGATTGAAACTCTGCTGTCCTGTCCTCCTGCATTTAAATGATGTGATGTAGTATCTTAATTAATACATTTTTGTCATTTGGCCTCTTTAACGACTTATTTCTGTCCTGTAGACAGACGAGTGAGGGGGGTTCTTTACACGAAATGACCATCGCCTGAACCTGGCTGCTGTGGTAACCAGCGGAGAGAGCAATGTGTCAGACAAAAGGTCTGGTTGTGAAATGGAAAAGCGTTGATGGAAATAGAGGGAAAGAGGGAAGGCAGAGAGACGGTGGAAGAACAGATGGTTATGTGGTGGAGGGAAGTGTCAGGCTATACTGAAAGTCTGTGGAAAAGGTAAGTGTGTAGTTGTAGTAGAACCACAGAAAAGAATTGGAAAAGGGGGGGACAGATGGAGGACAGTGAGGGACGAATCTGGAAACGAGCACGAGATTGAGAAAGTTCAGAAAAAGGGGTTTACAGAAGAGTTAGTGCAATCGTCAGGGACAGGGTTATATTTCAGTGGGTGGTTATAGATCAGTGGACACTGTTATGAATGGAAGTTTCCATTGTTGGTTGAGGGGTCTACTTTTTTTTTTTTTTTTTACAAACCTGTACCTTTGCTACATACAGCATTATATCAGGTTGTGTTTATTACTGATTGATTTTTGTAATACTGTATACCAGTGGTTCTCAACTGGTGGGTCGGGGACCCGTTCTGGATGGGTCGCGGACAGCTGGTCAAAAAAGTAAATAATTAATGCACATCTGATGTTGGACATGTCTTTTATTTTGAAAAATAACTTATATTGAAAGGCACGTGTGTGTCACGTGAACACATGAAGTTGTAATTGTCCTCCTCACTTTCTTATCATTTGCTCTGAATGCAAAGATATCAGTTTCTTATTAATGTGGCCTGAATGCAGTGAATCTTGTTTTGTTTTGTGGGTCTTTATTTTGTGCAATTTGATATTTATTCACTTTTGTGAACATGCTCTGAATGCAGAGATGCATCAGAGGTCAAATATATTGTTTTGTTGGTCTCCATTTTGTACAGTTTGATATTTTTTTTATTCACTTCCATACATGCAGTTGTCATGGTCCTCCTCAGTTTCATTCATGTGCTCTGAAATGCACTTTGCTCAATAAAGAGCAAAATTAGTTTTTAAAGGCTTAAAAAAAAAAATCTTGGTTTGAATTCTATAAAAGTGGGTCGCGACTTAATGACCATGGGAAAATGTGGGTCCCAGAGTGAGACTAGTTGAGAACCCCTGCTGTATACTAAAATGATTCAGTTTGACTGCAACACATAGCCTACAACATTGCTCTTTTTTATGAAAAAGTAGCTGTGAACAAATCCGAAAAATATATGAGAGCTTTAGGAAATCTATCCACAACTAGTAAATATTTGATAGTCTCTTACATTTTTATAAGTGTCCAAAAAAGTTCAAAAAGTTGCTTAAAAGAAATTTTCAGAGTCATGATGGAATCTAAAAATTCAAATCAGGTTTGTAAAATTCGATTGGTGAAATCCAGACACTGAAATCAAAGATGAGGAATTCTGACTTGAACATCCACTAACAAGGTTAAATTAAAAATTAAAATCTTCTTCACGTTTTTCAGACCACAAAAAATCTGGTAAAATAAGTTTTAAATTAGAGAGTTTTTACAAGTTGATTAGGGACATTAAAGCATCCTATTGGAGGCTGACGGACTGGAGCTAGCTGGTTAGCATGCTAATTCAATAAAAGAAAGACGTGATAGAGACAAGAGTTAGCTTTCCAATACTAGCCCTTGCTGAGTAAAGAAATTAAGTTTGTTGTTGGACATGAGTATTTCTTCTACACTGATCAAAGTAATGTTTCTTCAATCATTTCAGATTTGTCTAAACAGTGATAGTGAAAAACATACAATTAAACTCCTGTTCGTTAATTGTTCTCATTCAAATTACGTGTTGGTTTTCTACCTGGAAATAGTTGTAAACAACAAGGCGATTCGTTCTGTATTTGTACTTCTGGATCTCAGTGCTGCGTGCGATACTGCATTAGACCATGAAACTGGAATTAATGTATCTGCCCTAAAACTGATTAAGTCGTAGGCCTACTTATCTGACAGGTTTCAATTTGTTAATTTAAACAATGACCATTCAGAGTACAGTAGTTATGTATGGTGTACCGCAAGTTTCTCTGTTACGCTGACGATACTCTACTTATCGACAGAGCCAGATGATAGAAGCCGCCTCATCAATCTGCAAGATTGCTTGGAAGAAATCAAATCCTGGATGTGCTCTAACTTCCTGCTTCTGAAAGTTTGGGTGGGTGGCATCACCCTGAACTCTAGTACAACTGTGAGGAAGTTTGGAGTCATTTTGGAGGTCTCCATTTGGAGACATCAAATGTTAATAAGCTTTTCACTGGTAGGCAGTGGTAGGACGACAGTGCTACAATCAGTACAAAACAAAAGCGCTGTTTTACATTAAATAACCACAGAGCAGAGGAAAAGTATTGCCAACTTGATTTTTTATTAGATATTAGACAGATAGATAGATGCCTTTATTGTCCCAAAGCGATTTCTTTTTCTCACAGTCACACATATAACAGAAATACATTGAAAACATTCACCCACATTTGCCCACTAAAGAATAATAAAACATGTTATCACACACAGGAAATCATTATTATTGATTGTTATTGATATTATAGGTTTTTTTCATTTGATTTCATAATAAAATCCTTACACAGGTGATATAACTGTGTAATAAATGATATATAGTAAGATTTAATCATAATGAATCAACAGTGTTAGAAAAAAAACACGTAAAATCACAATCACATCATGGACCGTGTTTGTGTCATTACTGATGTTACAGCTCACTCAAGAGACTTGTCCCCTGAAGATAAAGAAGAAAGAGTAAAAACATGATTATTATATTCTGTATTGATCAGTATGTTGAGACATCCATCCTGAGAACAGATTGTATTTTATACTCACATGTGATTGGTCCAATGGAGACAGGCTGCAGAGGAGTAGAGTTGGAAACAGAGCGATATCTCCTCCCTCTGCAAACCTGTAAAGTGGAAAAATGGGGGGAAATAAACACATCAAAACCAATGTTAAAGCAGCAGCAATTATCATTTGACTGATAAAAGTGAAATATGTGACTTACTGGGACACAGTTCCCGCTCCTCTGACACAGGCTGAGGCCGCAGTGAAGATACATGCTTTGGTATTCGCTCTGAGGTGAGAAGAACAGGGCAGAGAAACGAGCCTGGGAGGATAAACCGCTTTCAACCACTGACACTTGTTGACGGTTAGTGGGACACCTGACAGAGAAAACACAACAGGTCATTAGGACCACTTCACATCACTAATACACTTAACCTTTTGCCATTTCCATGAGGACGGACACTAACTTGTTCTGGATGAGAAAGTATCGTCTGGAATCTTGAGGGTTTGATGAGGGAGTGACATAGCAGTCGTCCACAACAGCTGCAAAGCTTGGATCTCTCTCGTCCACCTGGATACCCACATACAGAGGAGAGCCGACTGGAAGATGGACCTGGTTGCCTGTGTAAGCCTCAGTGAAGTTGGAGTTGCGGAACAAAGACATGGAGGCTCTGGCTCTGGCACCTGATCCTGAAATACCATCTTGGTTAGGCCTGTAAAGAGAAAGTACTTTTAATGATCACCTGTCATTTTTTCTTTGTCTTACTGTCAATCACTCAGGCTTCTATTATGATTCAAATAAACACTTAACTACCTAAATAACAGCACAGTTTCACTATTTTGTGCACCACAGTGCTGGTACTTGCATGATCCTTTCTAACACATGAGTTATGGTTATAGGGTTAGGGTAGTTAGTATATTAGGGTAATAGGTATTAGGGTTGTTTATTAAAATTTTTGTAATATGATGGGATCAGAATGGCATAATCACAAATATACACATCACCATTTCATTATTTATTTTATTATTATCAATCATAAAGGTGAGCTACTTACTCAAGGACTGGTATGAGAGCCATATTCAGGCTAGTGTTTGTGTCCAGGGGATAGACACAGGAGAAAGGAAGGCTCACGGGATGAGAGAAGGAGTCGTTTGTTGGGTACAAAAACAACCTGTTGAAGTAGGTGGCATGTGTGTGGTTGGTCTGAAAGACAGAGGATGGTCACAGTATTCGTCAGTTGAAAGATTACACCAGGATGAGAGGACTTTCAGGAGGTTCTGAGTTTTAAGGTACTACCTGCAGAGGAGTATGAGAATAGAGATTTTATACTAGGGAACTAATAACCCAGTCATTATAATAGTATTAATAAATGTTTTGATGTCACATGACATTGAACGAAGCTAGGACGCAAATGAATAAGGCTCAGAGTAGGTGAAGATGTAAGGTATCCATAGGTTAAGATGTGGGATACTGCATAAAGGAGACCTGGATTTCTAACTACCGTATGTCCATCTTTTGCAAAAAAAAAATTGCTAGTAAGTGTCTACCGTAAGTATGTTTCCACAGGCACCTCCCTCCGCCGGCACTTGGTACCAAACCACGCCATCACGCACTCTGGATGAGGAGCAGTTAAGGACAGCCAGGTGTCCAGACGATCGGTTCAAACCCCTGGATGCTATGGCAGCTACATCCAGCCCCACTTGGATTTCATCACGGCCACAAACAAGATGAGTAATCTGTGGAGGCAAGTGAGCTATGTTATATCAAGACAGTTGAAAACATGAAAAGCAACTTACGTACATTCATTCGTAGCAGTGACGCTTACCTCTGGACTGGCAGAAGTGGGTGATGGTGGATCAGGTGTGGTTGGTACAGCTTCTGTTCTGTTCACATCTGTTTACAATTAAAAACATTAGTGTACTGATGCCAAACCAGTGTTCATGAACTTACATTAATTACTACAAAATATGATAATAATGTTGTAATTAGTCTGAAACAGTAAAATAGGTGTATTAGATAATTTAATTTGTTGTCGCAGTGAAAAGGGGTTTCACGTGGAACAATACCTGCACAATATGCAAGATAGCACGTAGATGGCGCCACAAGTTTGTAGACATAGTAGCCTCCATAACACAGCTTGACATGGATGTTGTGTGATGAAAAAAGGCAACAGTCGTTGTTCCAGTGACCGCACACAGCGCGTTGTACAATTTCACGGGGCCGTGTGGGGTGAGGTTGTGTTATCCACAGAGGAGCGCTGGTTCCACACCTCTGTATTTCCACGCAGCTCTCTGGAATGTGAGCACTTTCTTGCCCCAGAAACAGACGATACCAGCCTTGCCAGCTAACATCCTGGTCACAGTGGGATATGTTAGTCTGGGTGTTATTTACTGAGCGCCAGTCATCGGCCAGTACAGTGTAATGGTCACAGGGGTCAGCACAGCGGTTCCCATCGATGCAGTCCATGCCTGAAGGGCAAGGGGTGTTTCCACAACTGAACTGGACAGACGAGGGAGATCGGACAAATCTGGGGCTGGATGGACGCTCTATGCAGGTGAAGGAACCTGGGATGTTCTCACAAACCTGAGCTGGTGCACAGGGCGAGTCTGGGAGGGAGCACTCATCAATGTCTACACAGCCCCTCTCTGGTGACCAGCCATAACCTTGGCTACAGCAAGAGGAGTCACTGCAGAGCTTTGTGTTGTAGCAGGTGAAACCGTCACCTACGAAGCCATCTTTACAGACACAAGTGAAGCCCTGGCTGGCAAGGGTTTCCCCTCTTTCCTGTGACTCCAGGCAGTCGGCCTGGTCATTACATGAGTCACAGCTGAAGACAAGGGTCCCTGTGAAAAGGCAGAGGATAGTTTAACGTACTTTAAAATTAATTGACATTTCTCACATACAGTATAATTTGATAAAGACAAGAGAGAAAAAAAAGTCATAATAAAAATGTATATGTCACAATATATGTCAAAGACATTTTTCTTACTTTAAAGCTAGCCTACTTTAATGGAATAAAAGAGTAAATGTCATGTGGGCTATATTAAGGGCAGAAATTTGTGTAATCTATGACTAGAATTTTAGAGGTGGCAAGATTTGTGTGTATAAATTAATTTACAGTACCATTTAATTTTTCATTTGGACAGTAAATATGTACCATAATGTCTAAACCAGAATGGCACAATGCCATACAACTTACCTGAAGAGTTTCTTGACCAAATCTGCAAAATTAGGAGGAATAGCAAACCCCTAGGCACACCCATTATGGACGACATCCACGACGCAAACCAGCTGAAAAGCACAAAGTAAATGTCTTAAACAAAATCATATTTTCAAAGGATGAGCGGGAACTTCCTTACCGTGCCAGTGTCTGTCTGCACTTACCTTGGAGAGAATAGGATATCAGCTGACGGGGAAGTGAAAAGCAAGTGACCAAGCACCCAGCATTTATAGGTTCATCACTCTTGGCACAGGACACAAAAGATATCACAAAGCTATGAATTACAACATTGATGAAACATTGATTGAAACAAAAACTTGAGTTGTGGGTGTGGAAGGAAGAAAAATTAAGTCCATAGTTCAAGAGTTTACTCCGGTGTACAGAGTACTTCCATTGCAGCAGACTGTCACATAGGGCAGGGGTGGGCAATATTTTTTTTCCAGTGGGCCATACTCACTCCGATAAGGGCCACACAATTGGAAATCGAATTTAAACATTAAATATTTAGTGCTAAATTATATCAAACTACTGGTAGACATGACTGATTTACAATAGGCTATGACAGCCCACAATCCATTGCATTATCCACTTTTAAATTAGCCAAACATTTTGACAGTTCAGTTGTCTGATATACACTACAAGTCACTGAAGAAACATACTCTATTATGCTATAAATATGGACTCAAGGCAGATTGTTTCTTTTACTTTTATCAAAACCTACTGACCATTAAGTAAATGACTGCATCAATGAATTAATAAAATAATATTCTTTTAAAGCAGCAGTAAGCGTAATGTTTGCGTTAATATAAGTCTTAAATAGTTATATCTTCCAACGGCAATCACTTACATAGAGTGTTTGGTCTGAAACACGGGTCTGTCAGTCACTCTGCTCTGCTGTAAGCCGAGGAGAAAACTGTTCTTGTATCCTACAACCTTTATCCATTGGTACGTACACACCGAAACCGTTGGGAGCGTCTAATTTTGCTCTTGCTGCCTGATGCTGTACAGAAATTCATGGATGCTTTGCATGAGCGGCAAAGTAGTCAACGCCAGTTGTGTGATTCTTCTTAGAGTGGAGGACATCTATACTCTGATTGGTTGCTGCTGGTTCTCATAGAAAATGTATCGGTTGATTGAATGGCTTCGGGACCCATCACTCTTCACACTTTGAAAACCCATGGTCTAAAGTATTTTTTGGGTCTCACATTTCATTGTAAGTGTTGTTTTTGTCATAACAGCTACGTGAAATGTTGTATTGAAGATGGTGTGCAAGATGGCCACCGTGAAACTCATGATCTATGAAACATACAAACACACAGTTTTTGGTTCTATACATGTGGGTTCTAGATTCCAATAGACTAGGCCACGGGTAAGGCAGGGTGAGACATGACTCATTCATCTATACTTACCCAGAAGGTGTCCAGATCACATGGGCAAATTCAAATCCAATTGTGACAGTTGACGGTCCTGTCACTATGCCTCCAACTGAACATGTGCCCTGGCTACTTGGCCACAGGGATATCCATTTGGTTGAATAGTCAGCGTGCATGACTCTTACCCAGGAGACTGGGCTTCCTACCACACAATGTTGACCAAGAGGCAAATTGATTGAAGAAATGGTATCTTTGTCAGAAAGACATGAAGCCTTATTATCACCTCCAACCCTTCATGTGCCTCAACACGATGGTTATACGATGAGTTAGACTTCCCAGTTCTCTAATCATCCTATCATGATATATCCCTATATTTGTCAATTATGTTGGATGTATACAGTTTTTAAACTTTGTAGATTGAGCTAGTTTTTTAATTCATTATCAAGGGTATTCCAAAGCATGAAATTTGGCACAAATACTCAAAAATTCAATATGACAGCCATTTTTCAAGATGGCTTCCAGGCATTGTACCAATATGTCCGATATCAGCATGTAATTATCAAAATCAATTCTTTTAGATCTAAATCAGTGTTTTATGATCACATGTGATTTTGTGACACACTGGCTGCGATTATGCTCTAGTTATCTGTCATGCAAACAAGGAAGAGTGGAGCTGTCTGTCAAAAGAGAAAGCAACAAAGCCACACTGTGAGTGCGGAATGTTGGCATAGGCTTTATGCACAGCTCCACTACTTCCTGAAATAAACCAGCTCGTTTATTTCCTGTCTTACATTACTGGAACAATTGATTAATCCAGGTGTGTCTGACCTAACAATGGTCAGGCACACCTGTATTAATCAGTTGGTCCAATAATGTAAGACAGGAAATAAACGAGCTGGTTTATTTCAGGAAGTAGTGGAGCTGTGCATAAAGCCCATTCTGATTAAAAAAAGAGAGTGTCAGATGTGCCGCACAGCCTCAGGTAAGCTGCGCAGCGTCGGGTGTGCCACACAGCCAAGTATGCAGCAGGATCAGTGGTTTCTGGAGGGAATTTTCACAGTTTGCACTTTTGCACTTTTCAAACAGTAAACAGGAACTACTTTTTTTAAAAAGAGTGTCAGATGTGCCACGCAGTGTCAGTGTCAGGTATGCAGCCGGACCAGTGGTACAGCTTGTCCTCCCCAGGACTGGATTTCAATTTTGGATAGGCCTGGGTCAGGGTTTTTCCTGGATTAAAATGCGGTAGTGGTGATACCTGCAGCAGCCGTTCACCGTCACTGAAAGGCTTGATGAAATCTCAGATTAAATACGCTGAGGGTCCGTGGTGTTCAAGATGGCCACCGTGAAACTCATAATCTATGAAACATACAAACAAACAGTTTTTGGTTCTATACATGTGGGTTCTAGATTCCAATAGACTAGGCCCAGTTCTCTAATGTGTCATGATATATCCCTATATTTGTCAATTATGTTGGATGTATACAGTTTTTAAACTTTGTAGATTGAGCTAGTTTTTTAAATTCATTATCAAGGTTATTCCAAAGCATGAAATTTGGCACAAATACTCTCTAAAAAAATTAAATATGGCAGCCATTTTTCAAGATGGCTTCTAGGCATTGTACCAATGTCCGATATCAGCATGTAATTATCAAAATCAATTATTTTAGATCTAAATCAGTGTTTTATGATCAAATGTGATTTTGTGACACACGGGCTGCGATTATGCTCTAGTTATCTGTCATGCAAACAAGGAAGAGTGGAGCTGTCTATCAAAAGAGAAAGCAACAAAGCCACACTGTGAGTGCGGAATGTTGGCATAGGCTTTATGCACAGCTCCACTACTTCCTGAAATAAACCAGCTCGTTTATTTCCTGTCTTACATTACTGGACCAATTGATTAATCCAGGTGTGTCTGACCTCACAACAATGGTCAGGCACACCTGTATTAATCAGTTGGTCCAATAATGTAAGACAGGAAATAAACGAGCTGGTTTATTTCAGGAAGTAGTGGAGCTGTGCATAAAGCCCATTCTGATTAAAAAAAGAGAGTGTCAGATGTGCCGCACAGCCTCAGGTAAGCTGCACAGCGTCGGGTGTGCCACACAGCCAAGTATGCAGCAGGATCAGTGGTTTCTGGAGGGAATTTTCACAGTTTGCACTTTTGCACTTTTCAAACAGTAAACAGGAACTACTTTTTTTAAAAAGAGTGTCAGATGTGCCACGCAGTGTCAGTGTCAGGTATGCAGCCGGACCAGTGGTACAGCTTGTCCTCCCCAGGACTGGATTTCAATTTTGGATAGGCCTGGGTCAGGGTTTTTCCTGGATTAAAATGCGGTAGTGGTGATACCTGCAGCAGCCGTTCACCGTCACTGAAAGGCTTGATGAAATCTCAGATTAAATACGCTGAGGGTCCGTGGTGTTCAAGATGGCCACCGTGAAACTCATAATCTATGAAACATACAAACAAACAGTTTTTGGTTCTATACATGTGGGTTCTAGATTCCAATAGACTAGGCCCAGTTCTCTAATGTGTCATGATATATCCCTATATTTGTCAATTATGTTGGATGTATACAGTTTTTAAACTTTGTAGATTGAGCTAGTTTTTTAAATTCATTATCAAGGTTATTCCAAAGCATGAAATTTGGCACAAATACTCTCTAAAAAAAATTAAATATGGCAGCCATTTTTCAAGATGGCTTCTAGGCATTGTACCAATGTCCGATATCAGCATGTAATTATCAAAATCAATTATTTTAGATCTAAATCAGTGTTTTATGATCAAATGTGATTTTGTGACACACGGGCTGCGATTATGCTCTAGTTATCTGTCATGCAAACAAGGAAGAGTGGAGCTGTCTATCAAAAGAGAAAGCAACAAAGCCACACTGTGAGTGCGGAATGTTGGCATAGGCTTTATGCACAGCTCCACTACTTCCTGAAATAAACCAGCTCGTTTATTTCCTGTCTTACATTACTGGACCAATTGATTAATCCAGGTGTGTCTGACCTCACAACAATGGTCAGGCACACCTGTATTAATCAGTTGGTCCAATAATGTAAGACAGGAAATAAACGAGCTGGTTTATTTCAGGAAGTAGTGGAGCTGTGCATAAAGCCCATTCTGATTAAAAAAAGAGAGTGTCAGATGTGCCGCACAGCCTCAGGTAAGCTGCGCAGCGTCGGGTGTGCCACACAGCCAAGTATGCAGCAGGATCAGTGGTTTCTGGAGGGAATTTTCACAGTTTGCACTTTTGCACTTTTCAAACAGTAAACAGGAACTACTTTTTTTAAAAAGAGTGTCAGATGTGCCACGCAGTGTCAGTGTCAGGTATGCAGCCGGACCAGTGGTACAGCTTGTCCTCCCCAGGACTGGATTTCAATTTTGGATAGGCCTGGGTCAGGGTTTTTCCTGGATTAAAATGCGGTAGTGGTGATACCTGCAGCAGCCGTTCACCGTCACTGAAAGGCTTGATGAAATCTCAGATTAAATACGCTGAGGGTCCGTGGTGTTCAAGATGGCCACCGTGAAACTCATAATCTATGAAACATACAAACAAACAGTTTTTGGTTCTATACATGTGGGTTCTAGATTCCAATAGACTAGGCCCAGTTCTCTAATGTGTCATGATATTTAAGCAATATATCACGACAGGCCGTGGTATATGCTCATTATACCACGGCTAAGGGGCGTTGTTCGGCCCGACGCGAAGCGGAGGGACGACAACCCCCTTAGAGTGGTATAATGAGCATATACCACGGACTGGAGTGATATATTGCTTTTATAAAACGGTTACCAATAAAGGCAATATGAAAGAGGGATACGCAATCAATTTCATGTAGTTTTATTCAACCAGAAATACATATTATCCAATAAAATAGCCTCACTGTGAAAAAAATAGTCCCACCTCTCCAGACGTTAGCTCCTAGTTAGCTCTGCATCTCGTCTTTTCCTCCGCTTTTTTTCAGATGAAAGTCACTGCTCAGTCCCCTCTACCATTGTTAACCCTCCCCGGAGGTGAAAGTTCACCTTAAACATGTGAATTCAACTACTTTAGTCCGTTTTTTAACATCGTAAAAACATCAGCTGTCTTGGGCTACGGACTGCAACAGTCCGTTGTCATGGATACATGACAACAACTTCCATTCATACCAGTCATACGTGCCTGACGCGGAGTGATAGCTTACGCTGTGATAAGGCTTTAGAATAGTAGCCGTGGTATATGCTCAATATACCACGGTTAACAACCAATCAGATCGCCGGATTTCACCTTTCCGTTTTATAAATCCCTATATTTGTCAATTATGTTGGATGTATACAGTTTTTAAACTTTGTAGATTGAGCTAGTTTTTTAAATTCATTATCAAGGTTATTCCAAAGCATGAAATTTGGCACAAATACTCTCTAAAAAAAATTAAATATGGCAGCCATTTTTCAAGATGGCTTCTAGGCATTGTACCAATGTCCGATATCAGCATGTAATTATCAAAATCAATTATTTTAGATCTAAATCAGTGTTTTATGATCAAATGTGATTTTGTGACACACGGGCTGCGATTATGCTCTAGTTATCTGTCATGCAAACAAGGAAGAGTGGAGCTGTCTATCAAAAGAGAAAGCAACAAAGCCACACTGTGAGTGCGGAATGTTGGCATAGGCTTTATGCACAGCTCCACTACTTCCTGAAATAAACCAACTCGTTTATTTCCTGTCTTACATTACTGGACCAATTGATTAATCCAGGTGTGTCTGACCTCACAACAATGGTCAGGCACACCTGTATTAATCAGTTGGTCCAATAATGTAAGACAGGAAATAAACGAGCTGGTTTATTTCAGGAAGTAGTGGAGCTGTGCATAAAGCCCATTCTGATTAAAAAAAGAGAGTGTCAGATGTGCCGCACAGCCTCAGGTAAGCTGCTCAGCGTCGGGTGTGCCACACAGCCAAGTATGCAGCAGGATCAGTGGTTTCTGGAGGGAATTTTCACAGTTTGCACTTTTGCACTTTTCAAACAGTAAACAGGAACTACTTTTTATAAAAAGAGTGTCAGATGTGCCACACAGTGTCAGTGTCAGGTATGCAGCCGGACCAGTGGTTCAGCGTGTTCCTCCCCAGGACTGGATTTCAATTTTGGATAGGCCTGGGTCAGGGTTTTTCCACAGAAAGGCTTGATGAAATCTCAGATTAAATACGCTGAGCCGCGAGCGTCGTATCTCACTTGGTAGAGCGCACCCGCTGAAGCGACCCACCCGGCGGCCCCATTGTTGCATGTGTAACAGATGTGCACTCACTCCACCCATAAAGGACGTGCTAACCAACTTGCCAAGTGGTTGTTAACCTCTTGGCGAAGCGGTTAGCATCGTCGCCTCCGATGCGGGAGGTTATGGGATCGAATCCCACCTAGGGCAGGCCGTGAGAAACACAACGCAGAGGGCCAGATATGACATCGGCTACACATGTCCCCCTCCCTGTCTCCACCCTTTCGTAACCATTGTTTGGCGAACCTAGCAACAATAACCGTGGGGGGCGGGACTTGACAAAGGGTCAATTGGTAGAGACCAAAAAACACAACTAAAGGGAGAGTAAATATTGAATTTACATCCATTTCATGACTTCAAAGGAAATTCAAACACGTTTGTACGGAAAATCCAGCCAGCCAGAAAGTACGGTTCAGGAGTAACCTAGAGCGATAACCTATATCGAAATATGGTGTAGATGTTCACCTCATCGATGCTCCTGAAATACTCCCAGTCGTCCCAGTCTTAGAAGACGCCATTTACGCACAGGTTTTTTGTCCTCGGAGGCCACTCACTTTGCCGATGGGAGGGATGGGAGGGGTGACCGCGAGTGAGTGCTGCAATCTAGAATTTGAACACTAGATGTCACGGTTTTCCCCCAATTTTACACACTGGACCTTTAATATATAACCTATTGCCGACAAAATTTGCTTCAGTTACTCTAAAAGGTATATGAGAATGTGAATTTCATGATCACGATCTCTCTCCGCTGCCCCCAAGTGGCCAAAAAAAAATCCCTCAGTGCAAAGCAGCCTCTTTTCAATAAGATTCAGATCATCTCCAAACTCACTGTTAGACCGAGGTGAAGAGGGCTGCATGGCACAGAAGTAGTGTCGGCTTCTGCTTCAGCCATACTGCAGTGCAGATTTCCCCCCAATCTGCAGCCTGAGAGTCCAGCTGGTGGTTCTTTCCGCTGACATTCTCAGATTTGAAAGTTGCTCATAAATTACAGTGCAACTTGTGGCAATTAGATCCACCTTGAAGCTGCACGAGACAGTGAGTCAGAGATTTCACCGAAGCAGGTGTACGGAGGCAGATGTTGTACAATATTGGATATAAATAGTGGCAGGCTGCAGCTTTAGAACTGTTTTGGTTTTGTTGTGTGTGTGTGTGTGTGTTTTTGTTTTCATCCTCTGCAACATTAAAATTAGTGCAACATGAGCTCCATACTGTGTAAAAATAGAACCACATGTTCACCAGGTGGCCTAAGATCAGGACCTGACAGAGAGACTCGTTCTACTGTTCCCCTCATTGTTCTCTCTGCGTCTAAATAAAGACTCAAGCTGCTGCAGGTGAGAGGCCACAACTAAAAGAAATCACAGGAATCAAAGCATTCAATTCAAAACATCTTGCAATATTAGTCGTGCAGCAGTTTGCCTCATGTAAATGCAGGTATCAATGGATAAATATTCCCAGCAAAAGGCCTGGACTTAATTCTGGGATTAGAAACCTCTCTCTCAAAAAAACAACAACAGAGAAATAGAAACAGAGACTAGAAAAATGTTTAACAGGCTAATGTTAGACAACACAATAGATGCATAGAAACTAAAATGTGAGCACGACATGACTGACAACACTTTTTATCCTTCAAACAGCAGTTTTGTCCTTGAACCAGTCCAATGTTACAAGGGAACCTCTACCTGCTGTGACAGACCTCAGGTCAGTGTGTGTTGCCCCCAAGTGGACAAACTGTGTAATGACAAAGAGAGAGAAGAGGGGAGTCCTGTGGCATCAACTCATAGATGTATCAGATCAGATTTGTCAGGTTTTACTTGTGACTTAAAATGTTGGAATGGAACTAAGTACATTTACTCAAATAGTGCTTTAACTTAATTTTGTGTTCATTTTTATTTCCACTGCACAGTGTTTGAGGGGAAGTAGAACTGGGGTGTATTGTACTTTTTTAAATCCTGCTATAATTATCTAAGAACTTTAGTTTCTTGTTATTTATTACAGACAAATACAAAATATAATGTATTTGGTTCTTTTAAATTGCCTTAGGATCATTTCATTTAGTCTATAACTGAGTTTGTTAGTGCATTTGTCAATAAAAATCAAGTATTTTCAGATAGTTTTTCATAACTTTCAATATAGAAACAGCCGCATTGATTCACAGTGTTACAATAATATCAAATTCTCAAAGTACCCATACAATGTGATGAATGGATAAAAAATGTGAAAACCTTTTCACATACCTCAGTATTTTGTGGGAAGCAGAAGAAGTGAATATTCAGCCTGGTACTTTGTTGAGGTGCAGGTAAAATGGACTTGAAGTAACTCACAGCATAATGTGGAAAATGAGACAGAATTTCCTTTGATTTTCTTTAAAAGAAATATGAAATCTTCTGACATGTCGTATAAAAGCTTAATAGCTTTAGAAATTATTTAAGTTGCAGAGGTGAGAAATACAGTATGTATTCAGCACAGACGTTTTTTTTTTTTTATGAAACGTGCTGTAAATATTTACAGGTTCCTCTTGAACGTGGATGGCATGTGTTCTCAGTTGCACGGGGAATCTATATCTTTTCACAGCGTTTGCAAGCGAAGCGACTGTTTTCATGCTTATTGAAAGTGATGCTCACTGGGAGAGGGAGTGTCTCTCGTCCCATGTAAAAAGAGGAAAGGCAGGCTGCAGCCGGGCTGAGCAGACATGTTTGCTCAGGTGAAATGAACAGAGATCGATTGTGACATTTCTCATGAGTGCAGATAATGGACAGAATTACACCTGACACCTTAAATCTGTGCATGTTGCTGAGGATCTAATGAAAAATTGGAGGTGGTCCTGTCTAGGGCCTGTAGGGTGGATTCAACCAAATGTGTTCGTTTGACTGTATAATATGTGAGATTTAGAGAGGGAAATCAAGCACATGCACTTTAATGCCGTGAGCACACTTGTAAATATTTTACCTGTACGTAATTTTGTAGATTTGTTTTTCTTCCGCTCTCAGTGCTCCTGTCAGTCTGATACAGTGTTGTTGCTGACTGCCTGCAGTTTCTGAATCTGTCGAGTACAGCATGTGCACAAGCTCCGCATCAAAAGTAACAACATAAAGACGTCTAAGCAGGGGTCCGCTGACTTGAGAATAAAGACGCCTCCTGCCAGGATGACTTCACTGTTTGTACCTGCAGATATGCACTTTAAGATCAATGTAGGGGTGAAGTAAGGAAAAGTTGAAAATAAAGGAAACTTTATTTTCACATGTTTCATAAATTCCTCATGAGAGCCAGTGAATCAACAGGCTCAGTGAGCTAGGGAAGGATTTTTGGATGAGATTAAGACGATCGTTTGGCTCGTGAACTGTGTCCATATTGTTAAAAATGTGAGCTGCTGCCGTTTGGTTAAACGTAGATGCGGTTAAATTTAAAATTAGGCAGGTTGTTTGTCCAAGAAGCCAAAAACAGAAAAATCTGTGGGAGGCAGTTTGAACATGCCTTATGCTACTAGTTATACATTTGATAATACAATAAATGTTACAAGTACAAACACTCTGTTTACATGTTTCAACTTCAGTTGAAGATAAGTCAGCAGCATAAATATAAATCCTTTCATTAACTTTCATCATTTAACTTTTTAAACCCTTTCTTCGTGTCATACTTTCTCCCACTGGTGCATCTATTTATGTTGCTTTAAAGAATATATGAGGTTTGACGAGGCTGCATGCGTTCACTTTCTGACAGGGGAAGGTTTCTCTGTGCTCACCTTAAATCAAAGACATGTTCAACGTATGCGAATGATTTTGTGTCAGTAAATATGAAAGTCAATCACGGTCCAATCTGCACTACATATCTACATAAGTAGCTACAGTATATGCTGTGAAAACCTGAATCCTCCAGGCACAAACACTGTCTGAGGGGGGTCTCCTGTTTATTTATCGACTGCTCCCCAGGGTTAGAGTCAGCAGCGGACTCGTCAACTTGCCAGCTAGTCTGAGAGGGATGTAGTCTAATGTTTATCACTGCATGTGTAGAGCTGTTTACTGGAGTTGATTCAGTTCCCTTTGGAAGAATGAATGACCTAAGATCCTGTAAAAGAAATGCCCTATATGGCCCAGTATTCACATTAAATGTATATTTTTTGTGAGATGAAATGATTGTGGATATCTGGTGCTATGTAACTTTTATGTTTTAATGTTGATATTATGTCTTCTGTGTTCTGTGCTATGTGTGTTATGTGTGAACAGACATTTTCTTCTCTTGTGTCCAACACAAATTTCTCACAAGGGAGACAATAAAAGTAACTAAACTAAATTAGTTTGATATGCTTCTTTGAAGAAAATGTCTTCAGGTGCATTAAGGGCAGGAAGGTTAAAGGAAGAAGGAAGTGTTGTCGAGTTGTATCCATGAATAGTTGTCAGTGTTTTTTGTTCAAATACATTAACAACATTTTCAATAACCACTACAGTATATCCACAGTGATCTCAAATAATCAAATAATGTTAAAACGACTACATATTAAACAAGTTAAGATGTTTATTTACAGTAAATGTAACAGAGATAAATGTAAATTTAAAGATATTTTTGGGTAAACTTTCATGAACAACACCAACACTAGTTTTATTATAGTAACAGCAATTTATAATCAGAAAACTGTGTATATTAAATTCAGGGTAAAAAGTTGTTATTGCAATATCACATTGACTTTAATGGACTTTTTTATTGAATGTTAATGTTAAATAATAGGCTAATATTGTGGAGCATTTATTTACATCAGTCTCTAAAATGCAACAAAAATTAAAAATATATGTAGCCTATAATCACCTAAAACTTGATTATAAAAATGCTGAGAGTGATTTCTCTGTACTACTAATCTAGTATATAATGTGTATATCACTCACACAGATGTGCTCCACCAGCAGACAGTAACAGCAGAGAAGCCCATTAAAGGCCTAAAAGCATTTTGATGAAGCTCGCAGACTCTCATATGCATGTGGGTGGTGTGCTTATGTTTTGGTCGGTGGTATGAGTTACAGTCGGCCGGAGCTGTATTAACGTGTAAGAGGTCCTGAACAGATCTGTGCTAATCTTGTTACAGTCCGTCCTGCGCATGTAAGCAGGACGCCATCTAGTGGTGCTGCTTCAGACTGAGGCTGTGATGTGTGTTGCTGTGGGCCTATTGGTTTGTATTTTCTGACTTGGACTGGATTTGAGAAAACCCACTGACCTTCATGTCTGTTATCCTTCCCAAGAGTAGGATTTACCCCAGAACGATGAGTTGTCTGGTGCGTATTATTTCATCGATACTGGAAAAAGTAAAGTCTGGAAAAAGGGAGATACTAACAACTTTACTGTGGAAAAACACATAAATTCCCTCATTAGTCAGCCTCATTTCTCAGAAATTTCATATAATTCATATACCTCTGGCAAATGCTTATGGTATTTGCATTCTGCACCGACGCCATATAACTGCACTTGAGCAGAGAGAGCATTGAACAGCTTCCCTTTCCAAGACTGAACACACTCAAAGCTGCTGCTGCCGAAGCCGCCGCCGACGTCCTGCGAGATTACACTCTGATATTCCTGCCAATGTCTGCTGGCAGAAAATTCGACTTGCCTGTCTGTTAAAATCTGACAGAAATGCTAAATTAGAGAGAGACAACTTTGGTGCTTGTTGTAATAAATGTTGAGGTAGCCTAGTTGTCTTCAGAAATGCATTTCGAAAGGACTTGGCCGAGCTTTATAAAGCACAGCTGATCCAAAAACCAGGAGACTCCACAAATACAAATAACAAGTTGTTTACTTCACTGAGTAAACCGTGTCAGGATCTTTTCCTTGATATGTATAATTTTCATCCAAAGTCCCAGTTCAACCACTTTGATTCAGCCCTTTTCAATTATGTTCAGACAGTATAGTATATTACATAATGTCACTTGTCACCATCTCTGCACTGTTAATGCACAAAAAACACATAGTTTTTGTAAGACTGAATTATTTTGTAATGGTCACATCTTAAATTTAAAGCAAACTTAACTTACCTGAGAACTGACCTTTCATTTATAAGTACATACTGTTTATCTGAGCCAGCTGCTGAGTGATTAACATGGTTCACAGGCTGCAGATAAACAAGTCCAGAGTGGAGAAGCTGAAGTTAGATAGCAGCTTGTTAAACTTGGGGGGCGGCTGCTGTTTGATTAGCGATTTAATTTGCTCCACGGGGAACAAATTAAACTGAGCATCATTAGGTGAAAAGCAATTCATCTGAAATGAAAAATGCAGTGTGAAAAATATAGGATAGGCTGATGTTATTTCAGATTTTTCGAACTGGCAAGAAACGTCAAACCCCAAAAAGTCTGAGTAGTAGTCTTTGTATGTGTCTCAGCACTTTCTGACTTCCCACGTCCTGTATCTGGCTCTGGCCCATTGTTCCAGTTGAAGTCATAAATATTTAAAAACACATTTTCATTTTTCAAAAAAAAAAAAAAGGGTGCAGTCATTTCCTGAAACAGATGGGGAAACTTTAGTTTTTAGCCAAAGTTAATCAAGTAGCAGGAAACAGTGCATTCACTCAGGGCTATTTTCAGCTGCGGATAGATACATGCGATGCAGTGAAGCACCGTGTCAGCTACTGTATGGTGCAGCGGTGCGGCTCGTTGGTGCATTTCTGATTGTTTGGGAAAACACTGACTGGCGCTCTATGGCTCAGAGAAACCAGATATATCAAGTGACGGCTGCACAAGTAAACAATATATTCACTGGGTTTGGTTTGTGAATAACAAAAGAGCAGATTGCTTGAGATGACGATAGATGGGTTAAGGTTAGAGGTCATAGAGCTTCCTGTCATGGTCTATGACATACAAATATAGTGACCTGACCTCCCAACAGACCAATTAAAGGTTCAAGTGATTTAATTTCTGTATGGAACGTTTCCGTCCTCATGTGATTGGTCTCTACCGCAGACTTTTTCAAAGTGTCGTCTGCAGACTAGACTTGTAGTCAAGACTGCCTGAACCGAGACCAAGACACTACCAAGACCAGAGAGTATCAAGACCAAGACCAAGTCAAGACTAAGACCAGTTGAGCTCAAGACCGAGACCGAGAACAAGACCAAAAAAACCCCAACTAGTTACAGCATATTTTGCTATTCCGCATGAGTTGTAGAACGCGAGAGGACAAGTGCCAACGCGTCTGTGTCACAAAATGCATTTTTGGTACCACTTGAAGGGATCGTATAAATAATGAAATCAAAAAAAAAAAAGCATGCCTGCCTGGATATCGTAAGCTACAAATCCCTTCAAGACCGTTCTGCTAGTCTGAGACATTGCAAGACCGAGAGACCCGAGGCCGAGACAAGACCAAGACTACAAAAAAGTGGTCTTGAGACCAAGACCGGTCTCAAGAACTACAAGTCTACTGCAGACCTCCTATGGTCCACGACGTGTACATTTGTTAAAATGTCTTCTTATCAAATTTAAGGTAGGCTATGATATTTTCCAGCAACACTAAAAAGTAACGGACCCAGCTAAGGACTAATGCTAAGCTAACAGTGCATATTCTTAATAATATCTGAAAAATGTGATGGGCTACTGACGTTACAATAAACCAAACAAACACACTCTTTAAAACTTCTGAACTCAAGGAGCATTGAACAAAAGCCGGGTCCGTCACCTCTGTTGTGTTGTGAGCTTTTGCAAACACACTTTCTGAATGTGTTGCACGTTCGTGTGTTTGAATGGATTTTCTTAAGTTGCAATGACCTCTCCGGGCCACCGTACACCACTCTACCGAAAGGACAATGCTACCATCACCAGGACTGAAGGCTTTTTGCAGTCCCTGGATTTCAACACAATCATTAAAGCAGCAGATAAGGTAAAATCTTTTGTTCTTCCCTCCAGTAGAGGCCCAGAGGCCTTACACATTTTTAAATTTTAGAAATGATTTTCAAACACATAAGAGGCTCTTTTATTTACAAACCATTCTGATTAAAGCACCAGAAAACCCTTAGAAATTACAATAATTGTGTCTCAAAGATGCTCCAGTTCTGTTTTGAATTGCACTGCTGGGTGCTGCTGTGCTTTCGGTTGCGACTTTAAAGCCCATTTGTAGTATTTTTCTATAACATTAAATATTCATGACCAAACAAAATAACAATCAAAGTTCAAGTTCGGGGGAAAACATCTTTAGGTTTTATTTACTACAAGTTTAACAATCAAAAACTATGTGGGTGTTGTCTGTGGCCCAGTAACACAAGCATAACATGTTCGAATATGGTTGTGCAGCATATGTTGTTTGTTTGGTATTTACACCACAATAGTAAAATATCCATATTCCACAATAACAGCCCATTATTTAACTTATTCGACTTTGCTCTCTTTCTATTAATTCAGTGATGCAATATACTCATCACTGCGGATTACTGAGGACAGGATGTGCTTTATTTTCTCCATAACTGGCTGGGTTACAAGTTACGATTGCATAAAACCATGTTGTTATGAAAATTGCAAAAGATAACTGGGAATTCTCCATGTCATCACTCACTATAGAAAATATAGTGTATCTGTGTGGGGCCACTGCTGCTGCTGCTCCACGTCTCCTCGTCCGTACGGCACATCTGTAATATTTATTGCCAGTAGTTACATATTTATTATCTCTTACTTGTTACAGATTTCACTCCACTGAGTCTGCGGGCTGATATTATTATGTATTAAAACCATGTTCTCTGCTTACTGTATGATGAATAAGATTATTAAGGATTTATAAATGGTCTTCAATTTGGTTGCTTACACTTATAAATCATAAATAAACAGGAAAAACTACTTATTATACAATTTTCACACATTGATGCTGGCTCAGTATTTGGCAAAAGTCAGATTAATGCTTACTAATGAGTTTCTACCCTTTATAATAGGGAGCATTATTGATAAACCCATTAGCATTCATACATGATTTACCAGTATTTATGACTGGTGATAGAGAGTGTTATAGTAACTCATTAATAAAGGATGATGATGGGATTTTACACTTAACAATAATGCCCCCTTTTATCTATTATGAATAACAGTAACTGATGCAGACAGAGGTTAATTACTATGACTTAACAAATTTGTCAGGAAGCAGACGGAAACTAATGCATTATGATGGAGAAAAGGAAATGTAATGAGACATGAGGCTAACCAGCACACACATGAGGGCTCACTATTTGGCAAGCAATAGCCCGTTGTTTCCCATTGACCTAATGTGTTAAACTGCTGATGAATGACTTAAAAGGATAATAACCTAGTGGTAAACCAACGGTACACATCCATTATAAGGGAAGTCCAATTAGATAGTGCTATCCAATAAGTTTTTATCCATTAGATGCAAGTCCTTCTATTTAAAAAAACTTTTTTTTTTTCCTCTGAGCTCTGGACAGCTTGCAGCACCTCTGTTTGAACCGAGGTGTGTAATATATCTACATGTATAATATCCATGAGAGACCAGAATTAAACATCTGCTCAGTGCAGCACTGTCAGCCTGGGTTTAGTCGAGACATATCTGGAAAGGGGGGAGGACGGGGGAAAAGAGGGGGAAGAGGAGGGAGGGAGGGAGGGAGGTGACCACCAGCTCTACTAAACCATCCCGCTCTGACTCACATCCAAAAAAGGTTTCCACTGAAGTGCTCACTGCTCATCCAAACAGTGCAGGTCAGAGAAAAGAGCTTAGAGAAAGAGAAATAGGTCGAGGTCTTCATCATGTTTTATCTAGGCTATACGCCCGTTCCCGACGGGTGTTTGGGGATAGCCTGAGGTTAGACCTGAGAAGCGAATCAAAAATGGAATGGGTCGATTAAATAGGGCAGATGTTTCTTTTTGCTCTGTGCGAGTCAGGAGGATACAGGCCTGAAGTATTTTCTCAAGCTGTGTTCAGCAGCAGCCACATTGGGGAATAAAAGAGTGCAGGGAGAGAAATGCATGACAAGACAAGGAGCCTGTTCATTATTTGAACTGAAGACAGCTAGGGCTATTTTTCATTTGTCACCGACACAGACACATATAGTCTCTGAATATATAACTTAAACATTTCTCTGTCTCAGGCAAATGAAGCAACTGTATTTGATTTTTCTTTGTTACACATTTTGCATGATCTCTTTGGGGGGAAAAGGGTTGTGCTGTTTAACAAACTATTATTGCCAACTATATTATCATTGTCCACCAATTATCATATTGAATCAGTGCAAAAAATGCAGTTTGTTTGTAGTTTCGACATGTAGCCAATTATTAAATGCTGTACTGTCCACCTTACATGGACTTGGACATGGACAACTTCACTACAAATGCCACTACATATGAGCAACTGACATTTGTTGTTTTGGATATTCATGGAGTTTCCTGTCACATAGTATCAGCTTTTTGTGATCTCCAAACTTTTCACTGCAAACACAGGGCGAGGGTGGGGTACAACACCTATTCACACCTAGAGCCGCCAATCAACCTTGTGTCTTGGACATGCAAACGCTACAACAGAGTTTGAACCCATAACGCTCTTGCTGTAATGTCAGTGCGCTATCCTCTAAACCAGTGGTTCTCAAGCTTTTTTACATCAAGGACCCCTAAAGTGACACAAATTAGACCACGGACCCTCATTGGACAACATTTTGAATCAAACACTAGAAATACACAAATATTTGTTCTGAGACTGAAGAACATTACTTTTTTTTAGTGAATGTACATTCAAATTAGGGCCAATGGTGTGAATTTTTGGAAATATTGTAGAGAAATTTCTGGGGAAACGTGTTACAATTTCTCCAAAAACATTTAAACATTTCTAGAAAACCCCCACTTTGAGAACCATTGCTCTAAACCACCGTGTCTAAACATCAATTTGTCTTGTATCTTGTATTGTCTTGCAGGTACCTGCAGAACTCAAGACATTAGGGGGTTAAACCATAAACCTGACCAGCATAGAAATACCCCAGAAATAACAGTCAATGGCAAGGACTTGGTATAGAAAAATTCTGGACTTTCCCTCCCAAAAATTCAAAGCATGTGTGTAGCCTTTTGCCTTTATGAAAAACACCACATTACTAAGACATTGGCCATTATTTCCATGCTATTTCTTGACATTACTACGCAGTTACTTGTTATTTCCTGACATTATCATGTAATTAGCAGCCTATGAATTAAAGGGTTACCGAAAATGCTTGCATGTCAATTTCTGAACAAAGTCCTAGTGGACATGGTTGACATTTTAATCCCCCGAGAATCAGCAAGTTAATGTGATGATGTCGGTGTTCAGCTCAAACCGCCACTGAACCACATTTGTAAAAAATAAAGTGCTTTTCAATTTCAAAGTGGCTTACATGAGGCTTTACGATATCATCAGTGCTTTTTTTCTCTTTTCCTCATCACATTTTCTCTCGCTCCTCTTTTTTTTTGAAGTCAGTGATTCACCGGGACAAACGGACAAACAGACTGAGGCAGTTTGTGTGTCCGACTGCACAGACAACTTCACTGATGGATGCACATCAGTGAGCCGAGTAGACGATCAGTAAATCACACTGGAAGCATCTGTTTGTACATAAACACATTTTTATTCAGCCTGATATAGGTTACACATGGAAAAAAAATTAAATTCTAAGAGAACTACTTCCCTTTGTGGAGCTAATGATATGACAGTTTTAAATCAGCTTCAGATCCCCACTTGACAGCTTTCAACATGAGCTGCCGTGGGCTGTGAGGAATTAAGCATAATCACATGCTACGACTGACCTGAGGCTTTTTTTTTTTTCCTTTCTTGAAAAAAAAAAATTACAAAAAGAAAACATATCCCCTCAGCAAACATTATATATGTTTTCTCACTAAATGATATGGAATGTTATCTTGGAAATGCAGGTAAGAAGAAAACTGTTCTCTGCAGCTCCAGAAAACAAGATAAGAAACTGAATTAAAACAAACAAACAAAAAAAAAACTTGATTCCCAGAATCTGTTCCCAGGCTGCTACTGTGTGTGAGGCATTAAGAAAAACACCACCTCAGTCCAAAGTGTGTTCAACAACAAAAAAAAACAACTGAAACCTGCCGCTGCTGCTGCGATTCAGTCTCATTATCCTCAACCGTGGATATGAACAGGAACCACAAGCTCGATGCTCAATAGTACAGAAGGTACATTAAGTTTACACTGCTCGCAGATCAGCTTTGGAGTCTAATATGTTAGGACTGACAGTCAAAGACACAAAGCAAAGACTGATGAGGGAAAAGAGGGAGAGGGTCTTAACATTTAACTAGTGTTAGTCGTTTTTTTTATGTGTGTGTGTTCGTTTTTTTTTTTTTTTTTGACTTGTAAATTTCACAAAGTGCAAATTTTCATTTATATTACATCATAACCAATTTTTTTTTCTTTTTTTTTTTAAGAAATTGTTCATTTTCTATTATATAACAATGAAAAATGGTTAATTCCACATACCCGCCCAAAACCTAGCCATAACCAACCCCCACCCACCCACCCGCCCGCCGTGTCCCACCAGCTATTCATCAGAATATAAAAAAAAAAAGAAAAAGAAAAGAAAAAAGGAATCACTAAATACATGCTGCAATGACGCCCACCAATTTGTTTGAAACTTAACCAAAGCCTCCTTTTTTGGCTCCTTGAATCTCTTACAGTACACTGTTACTGTCAGCGTGCGTTTATAGTTAAAATCTATATATTAATCTATCATTAAATAGTATGCCTCTTGCACAGTCTTGCATGCACAGAAGAGCATTTTGGGCAAGCTGTACAAGAAGGAGAGGCGTGTGGACGGACTTGCTCAGGCTGTAGGCTCCGGGCCAGGTCCAGGCACTCTTTCGCCACCTGTAAACGGTTTTTGCCCTTTACTCCTTGCAACCATGTCAGTCCAAAAAAAGATGGTTCTCCAGTGTGTTTTTGTCGAGTGAGCATTTGTCTGTCTGTGTGTGTGTGTGAATGTGAATGTGAATGTGTGTGTGTATGTGTGTGTCTGTATGTGTGTGTGGTCCTAAACTCAGCAAAAACAAAAGAGCTGTGTAGATCACTGAAGTTTTGTTCCGAGCTTTCGTTGTCTGTTCCTAAAAAATAAAAAAAATAAAAAACAGAGAAAACCTGAGTCACGCAAACAGTTTCCTGGTCAGTCACACCTGCTTTTAAAAACATAATCAAGTCATTTCAGTGGAAACAAGAGGATTCACCAAAGTATCAGGAAAGGCGCTGGTGTTTTGAGTTAATTAACTGATTAAAGTGTGACACCATTAGGTTACAATAGTGAAATCTTATCACTATATTTGAATTATTTGGTTTACTGAATTGTGGGTTTTCATGAAATAAAGTAAAATACAGTAAAGTAATGAGATATTTCAGTATAATATGAGTTTCACTATTTGAATTGAACTACTGAAATAAATTGACTTTTCCATGATATTCTAATTTATTCAGATGCGCCTATATGTATATCTGAAAGGGGGAGGTCGTCCTATATTTGGGATCTAAACTTTTAAAAGATGCTATACATCCACAACAGCAAGTCAGGCCCAATGCCAGTGACCTGAATGTGCTCTTCATGACTGGAGCCATCAAAGGCCGTCTTAAACCCTGCTGTTTCCAATGTGTTTTATTATGTTTAATAAAATCATTTCCATTTTTTAAAACAAGATTCAAGCCAAGGAAAATCTTTTTCCCAAACGATGGGTCTTGAAAGGCTCGGTCGTCCTATACTCAGGGCCCTCTTATATTCAGGTCAAGACAGTATTTAACCTCCTCTGTCGGAGTGTAAACTTCTCTATAACAGAGGTATAACTCGTGAAGAGAAAATGGGAAAAATGAAGCAGTGTTGTGAATATCTCATTAGAAAACAACCTAACGTGCACTTGGCAGCCATAACAGCTCTGATAATAGTTAATTTCACCACCTGCTGGTGTAACTGGACTTTAATGGTAACAGATGTGGTTTAGTGGGTGATTGTATCTCTGAATCATTTCCTTACCTTGCCTCTGATCTGGTCACTGTATACTCAAACCATAGGATGTTGGGGATCAGGCTTGTGTCTCGCACGAGGAAGTACTCTGATATTGGCCTACGAGACGGAGCGAGGAGGACATTAGAGACAGAAAATTAGGGAAAATTAGAGACAACCATAACAGTCCAGTTTGATTCATTTCAGACTGAGGATGAAGTCATCAAAGAAGGAAACAGAGAAACTTACCACGCTGCTATTTTGGGGAATAACGGTGTCAGCACCTCTTGTGTGATAAAGAACCAGAATATGCCGATGGAACTACCTGCCACTCCACCATAGAAAACCTGGCTCCAGGTGTGATACAACAGGTAGACTCTGAGAAAGAGAAGAGAGAAAGAAGACAATGTTAGAAGAAAAAAAAAAACAGCAACCTCTGAGGGCTCTCGGCTAAATTAGGTCCTTCTTTGAGCACTTAAAAATAGAACCAAACTTGACGTGCTCGCAAAGGAAACTGTACAATGTGGTTTCCTGTGAACAGACTCGTCAGTCAAACATTATTAAAATATTTTCTCGTTCACCTGCAGCTCTCAGTTGGGCTTCACAGTGAAAAGTGAACACAACTGCATCAGGAGTATTAATATTGTTAGAACCGACATTTCAAGTGTGTCAGTGTTCGTCTGCTGGCTGATTGTCAACTGACTGCAGTGCTGCTTTTCGGTGAGATGATCGGAAAATACTGACATGATGATGGATCCAAAAATACTGACAGAAGAAAACACAACACTTGAACGACAGGAGGTGCAACTAAAAAAGCATCGTCACGGTATCGCACAGGCCACCGAGGCTGACAGAGGTTATAGACTAGTTCAGCTCTGAATACAGCGGCACTCTGTCCTCTCTTTTTTTACTATTATTAACACTGATGAGGGTACAAAACATCCAGGAAGAAACAGGTGAGTCCATTACCTGCTGTATGAGACTGATAAGGCTATGCCCAACAGGATGATGGACAGTATGTGTCTCCACAGCAGGTCCACACATCGAGCATTGTTCGTTTGATGCATTCTGAAAAGAGAAGATGAGCTAATGAGCGATTATCAAAAACATCTGTATAATTAATGCATGAACTGTAATAAACCTGGTAGATAGTAGATAACACTCTATGCTTATTAAACATGAATATAAACACAGATACAAAGTATGTATGCAATTAATTATTCAACACTATTGGAAGTTGTATAGTAAAATGAAAAAGCTATTTACAATCACCACCTTAAAAATGAACAAAAACTGTATCTGATTAGTTTGTGCACATTTAATTTTAGCTCTTTAAAGAACTTCACAACCGTGTGTTTCCACTGCTACAACTCCTGAAGGCAAGAAGACAGAAGCTCACCTTAAATAAAGGAAAAGAAAGAAGTAAACAACAAAGAACCAGATAAGCTGGGAATGACTGGAGGGCATCCCATACTCTGTGTGCAGGGTTGTGTGAGCCCCTGCAGAGAGAAAACAGAAGCCAGAGTTAAATATTTATTCACAATATGGAGTTCATCTTGCTTATTAGTATTAACTCAAGTGTTTTGGTCAGGATTATCAACCAAACCAAAGTTTATAACCGAGTGATGGGCTGTAAATACTTAGACTCTATATAAACATCTGGCTAGGGTTGGGTGCTACGACAGTGTAGTCTATTTGAACAACATATTTTTAAAATCTTAGGGCAATTAAAATTTTGATATAAGTTTTAAATCAGTGTGATAAAGCCGCCTGATTTGTCAGGTACTGAATGCAGACAAGTCAAGAGATATTTAAGAGCTGCAAACTGTAGTCAAGCACAACCAAAATAACCAGTCGCTGTGTAAATATTAGGTCAATATTTAAACAAAACGCCTCTACACAGTAAAGACGAAACACTTTCCTCTCATTTAATGTTAACTGAACGTATCAAGGGAAGGGAACATTTTTGACTATATCATGTCAACCGACATTGCAATGAATTAGTGCTGCACAATTAATAAAAATGTAATGTAATATGGCTAAAAACAGTATCCAAATTGCAAAAGCACAAATGACCATTCAAAATTTAATTACATATGGCAGTGACAATTTCTGCTCATATAACCGCAATATGATATGTTGTTTTTTTTGTTTTTTTATCTGCAATTAAAATCTCAAGGGCAACAGAAAGATTAATTAAAACATATTAATCATCAGTTGAAGTGCTATTATTTGTGGCACAATTTGTATTTGAGTGTGTAGTGTATAGGAATGCAAGCCACTGATAACACTAAAAAAACAACCACAAATAGCCTTTGGTGATGCTTGTGACATCTTGCTCCTTGACTCACCTGCACATGGGCGCGGCTCTCTGAGAATGTGCTTCAGCACCCAGTTCACCCCTTCATTCAGGATGAGCCCACCGAAGAAGGAAATCTGTAAAAAAAAAAACAGGGTTGACACCATGATGAGCGTTTTGCAAACTTGTTGCGGCCTTCCTGGCAGCTCTGCTACATACTCTTCTGAAACAACTTCACACCTTTTCACCTTAACACAATTGTTTTCAAAGTGTGATGATGCTCTGTGTGTGTGAAAAACAGCTGTACAGTAAGTTGCACGTGCAGGAACTCACCGTGTGCAGCTCCCGTTTAAACACTATGAGTGTGACGAACCCCACGAGGATCGCTATCGGCAGGAGACTGATGTAGGCCAGTGCTTGTCCCGTCAGATCATCTGTAAAACACAATAGTACAGACACAGTGAGTCTTGATGTGAAGACATAAGACAAATAAAGTCTCTAATAGTCAATAATTGACTATGCCGATACGATATACCAAAACACTTCAGAGAAATAACTGCCCTCTCTTGATGTTGCTTTCATTAGTATCTGCAGATTTGTTTTAAGATGCCCATACTGAACCCACCACTGTATTATGCGTCAGACTCTTGATTGGCTGCAGCTATGAAATAATCGTGTATTGAAATCACTCCGCCCAGCAGCAGTCGTGCAGCATTTGCCTCGAAAACAACTCCATCTCGTAATGTTACATTATTATTTCAGAGCATGGTGAATGTGCAGGTCACAACTTGTTTTGGAGTTGTTGGATTGTATATTTGATGAGGGACAGGGCACCTGTACCATTTACCTTCATTGTTTTCACCGAGCAGCTCGCGTCTCTGCCCCGCAGATCTCAAAACAACATGCACGGATTAAAAGTAATGAACCTCCTACTATGACTATAGGGATTATGGCAATAGGCACATTTGCCCAAATGTTGAACCATTCCTTTAAGTGTATGTTTTGTGTTGTGTTTATGTGATTGCATTTGTACCTGCGTGTATGCGTTTGCGTGTCTTGGACCCCCTGGAAGACGAGATGATACATCTCAAGGGGTTATCTATCCTAGTCTAATAAAATTTGTTCAAAAGTCACCTAGTGGGAGTGACACTTTCAGATACTCAGTGAACTCGTCTGACTGAAATGTTTAATCTGTGAACACTTCGGGGGGAAGCAGCCGTATGCCGTGATCTAATTAACACTGCACGTTGTTTATTTTGGTTAATTAGGACAGCTCGGTGCAACGAGGGTTATTATAGTTTTCACTAATCAGCACCAGGCCAAAGAGCTAGCTACTGCGTTAGCATCAGTCCTGGCTACAAAGCTGTTAGGTGGAACAGCTGGATACTTCCGCTACATTTATAAATAATATTAATCAGTTTCTAACGTCTGACATTTGTCGAGTAGTTCAAACAGGACACGGTGTATTCACTAACTCCTGAGATATTATACCAAAGTCGATATTAAGACAACTTAGCATGCTAGCTAGCCCTTCATTGTGGACACTGGCCCCGACTGCGCATGCGCCGTTGGTCTCACAATTTGGCAGCACGGTCCGCGTTCCCCGCTGCGCTCGGGGTTTTTTAAACAGCGTCTCACTATTTGGCAGCGTCACCGACGGCCGTGCTCCATTCAGTAGCAGAGAAAACAGGACGCGCCGCTCGAAAAAAGAAAAATGCACCGCGGCTAAAATGTTTCACGGAGCCTCGGCGGTTAGAGGAAGAGGTTTAGTGTACGTACCCTCCGGGAACTCTACGTGTGTCAGAGATATGGACCGCCATCGAGGTGGTGCCGAGCACTGCTCTTCCAACGCCATCTTACCCGGACACAACCGGGCAAGTCCCAGTGAAACGCCCCCAGACACGTGTCCGACCAATGGTGAACGGAGCTCCGTGTTCAAACGGGCCCCGGCAGCGGAGCAGCCGTCCAATCCCGGCCGCTCACCGCAGATGAGATATTCTGCCCATAGAGAAGAATTATTGAATGAACAAAAAAACACAAAAGTCCAGCACTCCACATTAAAGCAGCGAAGTGTAGGCCTACTCATTCAAAAAAAATAATAAAAAGAAAAGAAACAAACAAGAGATTTAAATGGTGAATGAAGGCTGCAGATCAATTAGGACATAATATCATGATTACACTTATGTAAAATAGTATATATTTATTTATGTAGCTATGTTTATGTTTGTCCCCATTAGCATCTGCTATTCTTCCATGGAGTGATGGAGACAATAAAAGAATACACATTCACACTGGACAATATAGACATAGACATGAGACAATACATACACTAACAAATAAATATTAGATTAGATTAGATTATTTTAGATAAACTTTATGGGGAAATTTGCATAGCCATATAGCAACAATACAATAAGTACAGTGACAGACATACAATAGACATACGTACAGTGACAGATATACAGGCATAGATATAGACAGACATGAAACAATACAGACACTAACATTATACATTTTAAACAATATATCCCTATATCAAGGACAACATCTTAATTACCATAGTGAACGTTCTTCTTTACATAGCCTAATGTTATTATGAATGTTGTTATTCATATGCTAATTGTTGATGTGCATATTACATGTCTATATTTGTAGAGCAGACGTAGTGTGAGTGGTGATAATTATTTAATTTCACTGACATTAGACCTGCAATTAGTTATATGAAATTTTTCATGTTTTTACCTTAAAATCAAAATCGTGCATTAATTGAAGACAGAAACACATTTCAGATAGTTGTTTCAATTATTTATTTAGACTTTTATATCAAAGACTGTATCAAAGTGTGAATTGTATGCACCTTTTAATCCCCAAATATCGATTACAAGTGTCTAAAAGGTATTCTAAGAAAAATACATATTTATTGTGTGATTATCATCCAGCATTAACTACTACAATACTGTGATCCTTGTCTAAAAATAAAAAAAAATTCAGTTAATCAGATTCGAAAATACATGGCAGTGTGCACACACATACAAGCTGCAACAGTTCAGCAAGTTATCCATTAAGTAGTTGTGCTGGTTAAAGGTCAGAGGTCATAAAGACCCTCAGGCCACTAGGAAATCCCTCAAAAGTTCCTTTGCCACTGATCAAGGGTCAGAAATTTCATACGGAAAAAAACACTGATGTTTCCAGCAACACGGTCGAATTTGATTGAGTATTAAGATATCACTTTATCACTTTCGAGTGTGTTCAATGCCAGACTCAAAACACCAGAGGCTTTGGCTTTTCCCACGGAAACTCCTCTCTGCCAAAGTGACCGTAGCAGGCAGTGGCTTGGTATATTGGCCGCTTCAAACCCAGCTCTCTGTGAAAAGAAACACGATCAATAAGAAAAAAAATAAGAGGACAAGATCAAAGGTTTCAGCAGTTAAGAGCTACACATACTTCACAATGACTCCAGGCCTCAGGTCGAAGTTCTTCTGTACAATCTGCAGCAGCTCGTCTTCGTCCCTGCTCGACGTGCCGTAGTGAAACACGGAGATGGAGAGCGGATGGCTCACAGCGATGGCGTAGGAGATCTGAAACCAAGAGGCATGACATCACTGCTGTCAGTCAGTCAGTCAGGACAGCAACAGGTTTGAATTCAATCTGTCGGCATCCAGCAACATTGTCCGGCTGTCTTGTGTTAAAGGGACAACGAGGAGTTTCTATTCGGTTATAAAAAAGTCTCACGTTAATGTGGATGAATCTCCGCTACCCACACTGGGCCCATTTTCGATATATCGTTCTGTCTCTATTGTTATTTTGTTATTATTAGTGGTGGCGGAAATGCTGGTCGAGCCGACCAGTGTTTCCTTCGTGGCGAGTAATGAGAATAACGCAGCCAAATCGCCGTTTATGGTCGGAACTACGACGGTATGTGATCGTCTTTGAACCTCTGACTTTAATTATTGATGAATGAAAACATGAGTCCGTCTTGCGCCGGTCAAAGAATTTTACGGTGTGCGCGCGGAGGCTCATAAATGTAGTGTGAAAACGCTTCGCTTTTCCAAAACTCCTCGTTGTCCCTTTAAAGGGATAGTTCACCCAAAATTCAAATTTCACTCATTATCCACTCACCCTCATGTCGACTTAGGGCTGGGAGAAGTTTCAGAGTCCTCCGTGGCTTCTCGGAGTTACAGCGGGGCTCGGTGCAGCACTGCATGTCCATATGACGGTTGCGAACGGAGCTCACTTTTCTTCATCCAAAAAGACACACCAAAAAACATCCAAATACCTCCATAGTGCTCGTCTGTAATGTCCCTCTTGTATTGAAGCCCCAACATGAGAAATTGTTCCAAAAAAAATTAAATAAGTCTATGTTTTAAGCTTAAGCTTGATTTGCATTGACACCCAGTTCACGGCTCCGCAAATCGCGCGAGATTCCGGCAGAGCAACACTGGGAGCTTCCACTACAAACAAGCTTAAAACATACAGTATACTGTACTTATTTAATTTTTTTCAGAACAATTTCTCATGTTGGGGCTTCAATACAAGAGGGACATTACAGACGAGCACTATGGAGGTATTTGGATGTTTTTTGGTGTCTTTTTGGATGAAGAAAAGCGAGGCCCATTCGCAACCGTCGTATGGACATGCAGTGCTGCACGGAGCCCCGCTGTAACTCAGAGAAGGCACGGAGGACTCTGAAACTTCTCCCAGCCCTTAGTCGACATGAGGGTGAGTAAATAATGAGTGAAATTTGAATTTTGGGTGAACTATCCCTTTAACACCGACCAGAGGAGAGTCTTTGAGCTCCTTTAGTAAAGTTCCTCACCTGGACAAGAGCTCTCCTGCACAGTCCGGCTTTGACCAGAGACTTGGCGACCCAGCGTGCTGCATAAGCCCCAGACCGGTCCACTTTGGAGTAATCCTTCCCAGAGAAGGCCCCACCTCCATGGCCGCCCCATCCTCCGTAGGTGTCCACTATGATTTTACGTCCTGTGAGTCCTGCATCCCCCTGGTGACATAATAAAAACATCATCTACTGTCCGTCCTGGGTGAGGGATCCCTCCTCTGTTGCTCACCCTGAGGTTTCTCCGATTTTTCCCTGTCAAAAGGGTTTTCCATGGAGTTTTTCCTCAGTCGATGTGATGGTCTAAGGACAGAGGATGTTGTTACGATGCCATGTAAAGCCCTTTGAGACAAACTGTTTGTAAAAACGGGCTATACAAATAAAATTGCCTTGCCTTGCCTTGCCTTGCCTACTGCATTCCTGCATACAACAAATACAACACAGTAGCTTTAGTTTCCAACCTGTGGGCCTCCAATGAGGAATTTCCCACTCGGCAGCAGGTGGTAGATGGTGTTGTCGTCCAGGTACTTCGCAGGAATGACGACCTTCAGCACCTTTTCCAACAGATTGCGTCTGATCTCCTCCAGGGTGATGTTAGGACTGTGCTGGACTGAGATGACCACAGTGTGAACACGCAGTGGCTCCATGGCTCCCATGTTGTCTTTATACTCCACCGTGACCTGCAGAAGAAACACCACCAAGTTATAAGCAAAACTTAAAGAGGAACTATGTAGGATTTGTATCTTAACTATGCTACATTTTTACCTGAATTAAACAGCTTTGGCGTAATTGTGATGGTTTTCCCTTGGGATTAATAATAGTATCAATAGTTCAACATTTTGGCAAATTGGCCCATTGCCATAATCCCTATAGTTTTAGCAGTAGGTTCGTTACCTTTAATTGTCAGTGCAAGCTATTTTTAGAACAGCGGAGCAGAGCCGCTCAGAGCTACACTACGGAGACTGATAGGATTTCTTGGTTTTCCGCATCAAACTCATCAAATACACAATCTAACAACTCCAAAACGCTCTCATGGACAAGCTCTGATGGACAAGCAAATGCAGAGACTGCTCGCCGAAAAACTGCCCCTGACAGGAACGTGCACCAGCGGTTTCGCATGAATTTACCTCGAAACCAACTGTGTCTCATAACGTTCTGTGATGATCTCATAGCGTGGTGAATGTGCAGGTCACAACTTGTCCACAAGAGCGTTTTGGAGTTGTTGGATTGTGTATTTGATGAGTTTGATGAGGGAAACCAAGAAATCCCATTATACAGCTCTGAGCAGCTCGCAGCTCTGCTCCGCCGTTTAAAAATAGCTTGCATCGACAATTAAAGGTACAAACCTACTCCTAAAACTATAGGGATTATGGCAATGGGCCAATTTGCCAAAATGTTGAACTATCCCTTTAATTTATTACAGGGATAATGGAGGCTCTCTGCCTTTCACATGTGTCTCTTTGCTGAAAAACAACTTTGTCCCAGCTCTCATCTCTGTGCATTGCAACACAAACGTGCCCCCTAACCCGTAATCTCCCGTAATGTTTATGTTTTTTTTTTTTTTTAATTGTATCTTTATTTGGAATGGACAGAAAAATACATTCACATGGCATCAACAGTAAAGCAGATATAAATACCATTCCAGTTTTTGTTTTATATACAGAAATTGTGCAACATCAGTCAAACAGGGCTTACAAGTCCAAAATTTTTCAGAAACAAGTCAGAAACTAAATGAGCAAATTACAAAGCAACAAGCCCAGTGAGATCAGAGAAAGTCTGCTCTTGTGGGGGCAATGAATGAAATCCAGTTGTTCCAGATTTGGTAAAATTTATCCTTTTGAAGTCTTATTTGGTAGGTCAATTTTTTTATGTTTTAGAGATTAATCATTAAACTACACAAATATAGGCTACATGTCGTAACATCGGAAGTGATATATAACGTTATCTACCGCTCTATTGATTGCTTCCTTGCCAGCTTCATTGTAAACAAATGCACGGACGAGGGTTCACAAAACAGCGGAAAAGCGACCAGACTTACATCGTTCCCCTTTAAGATGAACATTACAACTGATAATACAGGGCTGAGAGGAAATGAGGTAAGAGATATACAAGGGATAAAACACAACAAAAGCCTGACTCGAGACATTTTTATAAAGCATGTTTTGGATATGACTTTATTAGACAGGAAATTATGATGTGCATGAATGCTACAATTCATAGTTGGCGCTTTTGATCTCTAGCAGCTTGCTCTTCAATAGACGCTGATATTTAATAACTCTGCAGTGACTCACCTGTGACTTGGAGTCTGGTCCAATCCACGGACATTCTCCGCTGAGTGACAGCTGCTTCATCCTGTAGTTGAGTTTGTGGGCCAGAAGGATGGTTAGGGGCATACACTCCTCTGTCTCGTCGGTGGCGTAGCCAAACATCAAACCCTGAAGAGACAAGCAGTCCAAGTAAAGACAGAAACCCAGTCCGATGCTCGGCTCTGATACTGAATGAATGATTTGCACACATTTGTGGTTTCCAGAGGATTAACTTTTGGCACTTTCTCTCATCTGTTAATGTTTATGTCTCTTCCAAATTTTTTAAGTTCCAGGTAACAATAACATTTGAAAAGATGTTCATTTTAATGTTTGTTTGCTGCATGGGTTGCATAAAATTTCTTCTTTTACATCTGCAGCTTAGATAAAGGTGGAATACTGAACCTGGTCTCCTGCACCGATATCCTCCTGGTCCTTGCCTTCAAACACACAGTCCGATATCTCAGCACACTGCGGCTCCAGAGCCAGCAGCACGTTGCAGGTCTTGTAGTCGAAACCTGCAGATCACAGGCAGCAGCAGCAACAGTTTTTTTTAACCCATCTGCTTCATTTCCCACACAAATTCTTCTCAAACTCAACTAAAAACTAACTGCAGTGCCAGTAACTAAATCCCAGCATGCTGAACCTTTTGAAGAGTCATCGTAGCCGATCCTCTTCACAGTATTTCTGACCACTTCCTGGAGATCCACGACGGCCTTAGACGTCACCTCTCCCACCAGTAGGATCATTCCCGTCTTGGCCACACACTCTGCAAAAAGAAAAATTAGTTTGGAAACGGTTTTGCATATAAAAAGTTGTCACAAAAACATGTTTGACCCTCGGCTACCCAACTGTAATTTGTTCATCTTCGTCTCAATTCGGTTCATGAGATATCAGGCAGCTTGAAGACATAAGAACACCCTCTAATAGTTGCATACTATAGCAGTGCATGCAAATATTAATCAATTTGCATTTTTCTCATGCATACTTTCTGGAATTTGTGCCACAAGCCTGACAAATGGGAATAAAAAGACAACATACATATCATGAGATACAAAACTCACCACAGGCCACTTTGGAGTCGGGGTCTTGACTCAGGTACGCATCGAGGACAGCATCGCTGATCTGATCACACATTTTATCTGTGAATACACAGTCAGAGTGAGATCTCAATGAAAAACAGAAGCAGGGGGGTTAAACACAGGAAGAGGAAACCACAGCCCTATGTTCCCTCAGCCCTATGTTCCCTCAGCCCTATGTTCCCACTGGACTCTCTCTACCTATCTGGACTCTATCTGTCTGGCCTGTCTAGCCTCTACCTGGTCTTTTTACTAAACTTAACCAACTCTTTTCTTCATTGCCTAAACCCAACCAATGGTGGGACCAAAGGGCTGAGGGAACATAGGGCCTAATTTTCAGTGACAACAAAAGTTAGAAATGTGGGAACATAGGGCTGAGGGAACATGCTGTGGGAACATAGGAATGACCCCCATCATATCATCATCACCATGTGGTTGAACTACTTTTATTGAAGGAGCATGTCCAGGTCTTAAACTGTTCAGTTTATTTTGATTATTGGTTAACCTTTGGATCATTTTATCAATAAATCCATTTAGTGTTTAGGCTAATCTAAAAAAAAAATAACAATCACAATGTCACCTTTATCTGCAGGAACCCAAAATTATGATTCAAAACAGCTGCTGCAGCTAATCGATTCATTATCTAAATCATTTGCAGCTGTGATTCAGATCAACTTCTTTGCACCATGTTATGATTATGAGCATGTATGTAGTTTGTGCATGTCCAGACATGTCCACACTGTGGACCGAGACAGAGTAGGCTAAGACACGAGTAGTACAGTACCGGAGTGTCCTTCTCCGACAGACTCGGATGTGAAGAGGAAAGTCTTCCCGCTGCGGGCTCCACTGCTCGGGTTCATCTTCAGCTCGGAGGTCGGTGCAGCAGAAAAACACGTTGAACTGAACTGATTTGCGATCAGACGGAAGCTGAACTGATCAGACAGGGTCGCACTACTTCAGAGATATTATCCTCTCTGATGTGACCGACACCAATTAGGTTAGCCTATATGAAGCAAATAATTAACTCGGCAGGAAAATGTGAGTCAGGAATGGATAATCATGGCGGACATAGAGAGTGAAAAACAACTTTTCATTGGCAGCCGAGGGAAGAGGACTAAGCTGTAAATCAATATAAAGTGGTCGTTTCCTTTTTTTTTTCTTTTCTTTCTGGGCTCTCTGTGGGCTAAAGGGAGGATGCACTAAATGAAGCAGCCACAAGATGTTGCTATTGCAGCACTTCTTCATAATAGTCTGCAATATTTCCATTGTAAATGGGTAAAATATAATCCCTGTGGGAAAGCCACAAAATAAACAAAAAATATAAATAAACTGACTTTAAATGATAACATTAACAATTATTCATTATAGTCAGGGTATATTTTATATTTTGAATATGGGGCTTTATATGATTACATTAATGTGGAATGAATCACTGTTACTGTTTGCTGGGAAATAATGAATTATCCTGATTATGATTTTGATAAAAGGAAAAAAAAGCGAAGCGTATCACTGTAAATCTAAATTTGTACAGAACTTTGTCTACATGCTGTCACCCCCCCCCCCCCCCTGGCTCCACTGGCCCCTGTAAGGATCACACATCAAACCTCAACACTGAAGAAGTAGAAATCAGTAGGTTTTCCTAACCTCTGGTTCAGATAAATACCCAGGAAGTCTGAAATAACAAGTGGTAAGACAACTCTGGGTCGCTGCTATCGCTGATTTTTTGAAATTCTACAATAATTTATTTATTTTTATCAAATTTTTCTGTAATGACTTGAAATGTAAACTCCCACCATTATTTATAGCTTAGTCCTTTGCACTTATGAGCAAACCATTTAGGTATTGTCCATTATCTTTAACAATGTGCCATTTTACCATTACACATTTAAGGTGCATTACAACACAGATTTTAATTTAGCGTTTGCTTATGTCTTACGTAATCTCCTTAGGTGAGGAGTGACTTGACATGAGTTAGTGTCTTGACTGTACAAAGTCCATAATCACTGAGTTTACTTACATAAAGGCCCATATGAGCAGCAGGGTGATGCCAGGCTCCCATACTGCACTCTCACACAGTCTGTCTTTACTATGTAACATACATCATGTGTGTATTTTATGTAGAAGGCTGGTTTTGTAAATGTTTATTTGACTTGAATCAATCATACGCCTCCGCTGTTTCCTCAGTGTCTGCCAAGCATTTACTGTACCAACGTGCACCACCCAGTGTTCAGTCTGAGTGACTCATGCCCAGATCCTCTTCATCAGGGAGGCTCATCTTGAGCTCAGGGAAGCTGAACAGACATTTCTTAACACCTATACGAGTCTATTAATGAAATAATTAATTATTTCGTCACTTATTCTGTGTGGGACTGGTGATAGAAACACATATTTTGGTGTATGTGGAGAGCTGAGTGAGCTGCACAAAAAAAAAGGCAGGTTCAACATTACATTATGATCTTATTTTGAACTTAGGGTTATGAATGAAGCTTTATGTGTTGCACTGCAGATGGAAAACCAGGTGGAACATACACAACTGTCAAAAGCACTTAAAATATCAGGTGTAATAAGTGTCCACAGCCATGCCAGTAGCTCTATGAGAACAGTATCCCAGTGTAAACACACTCACATGCTCATTTGAACAATGCTAACATGCTGCTGTATATCAATGGTTTTATTTTTGGATCCACCACTGTCAGTTTTATTAACCTAGATTACAAACTAATGGGTGGGGGTGATGCATCTCTTTATCTATGTATGAGATAAGGTTCTCCTAAATCTTACATGTGATCTAGTCAGTCAAAAACAAACAAAACAAAACAAAACAAAAAACACAACACACAGCTCAGTGACATAAAAAAAACTCAAGTTGAACTCTTGCCTTGACTTGCTTGAATGAGGCACGTTCACAAGCACAAACTGTTACACTGTGGCTCAGGACTGAACAACGCAGAACGAGGAAATGACATGATGAAGCAACTTCACCCCTTTATTGCCTTGCAAATATCTCTGTGTTGAAAACACAGAGCCCTTTGCTCAGTCATATCTGTTCCCGGCAGGCCTGCACCCGTCACTCTCCGACAGCTCAGCTCAGCTCAGCTCAGCTCATGGTATGTAAATGGCACAACTACAAGGGTTTTTTCTTTTTAGAGGTTTAGTCGGTTAAAGTTCCTAAATGAGTCGAGATGACTAAACCTATAGTCGTAGAGTGTGGGTGATATTTCTGCTCTTCTTTCTTTTGTGTGGTTGAATGTCACACACGGTGGGGTTGGTGGAGAGAGGGGAGGAAGTGAAAGTAGTGCATGTTCATGATTTGACTACATTTATTCCTCCGTGGTGATGACGGCCGGCTCTGGTTGAACCAATGAGGCTTTGATTGAGGCACCAGGTAGTTAATGTGTAACAGGGCAGAGGTGCAACCTTCAGCAGACATTTGTTCAGCTCTCACTGTGTGACTCATGTAGTCACAAGAAGCACGGGCCTCTGTTTGTTTATTACACTGGATAACAGGACCTTGTGGAGGATTTAGTTGTAGTGTATGAGGCTGAGTCGTTCTGTCGGTTGCTGCTATGGTAAGTTGTTTGTTTTGTGTTTTTCATATTTAAATTTCCGCCTAGTTACCTTTTTAAATTATCGCTTTGTTCGATCTGACTGAGGCAGATTTTTTTTTTTTATGTTGATATCATATGAAAATATACTCTCTACCGGTTTGTTTGACAAGCTTTGTGAAGCTGGTTTACTTAGTAACTATACATGCTTGAGCTTTTCATGTGACAATCACACAGGCCTTAGCCAACTGACTCACAACTGATAGCACGGTTTCCTGTTAACTCCATTGCAGGAAGTGAGGTTTGGCCTTTACAAAATAGTGATTACAGTATGTATGTGTGTGTGTTGGGGAAAGGGGGGTTGTTGCTCCTACATTTAGCTGATAGACTCTCAGTGGAGTTTTTATGGTATTGTAACTTTTGGCAATTGTTGCTGACAGTGATAAAAATAAAATAAAAAATGTTTTGACAGGCTGACCCAAGCTCTCAGGCGCCGGCCTCTGGCACGTCGTCGGCCAAGCTTGACCAAGTGCAAGGTCAGGTCAACGAGGTGAAAGTTATACTGAAAGACAACATCAACAAAGTGCTGGAGAGAGGCGACAGACTAGACGACCTGATCGGGAAGACGGACGACCTGCAGGCCTCTGTGAGTATTATCAGGTCATCATCATCATCATCGTGACGGTTTTTATGGGTTTACTGTGTCACAACAACACGTCTTCATATCCACATGCACTTCACACCACAAAGCTGTTCAGTTAGAAAGACGTGTTTTACAGTGGTGGAGTTAAAAGTACTTTACACTTTTATGTGTCATTAGAGTAGAGTTTCAGCTGTACTAGTGAGTATTTAGAATACACAACGTTTGTTAAAGATTAAATCAGTGGTGCTCAAACTTTCTTTGCCAGACACACAAACAACATTTTGAAATCTCTTATCAGGTTTTAAATGAGCTAATCAAACAGAGGAATGTCCCCTCCAAACTGCTTCAACTCATTTAAAGTCTAAACAGGTGAAAGATTAAAGATGTTTCATGAAAAAGAAGCAAATTTTATAGGAGAAGCCATTTGTTCACCCATTAGGCCACTGGACCAAACTAACTGGATCTATATTTATTCCATTGGATACTGTCACATTTAGAAACATTTATCCCCCAAATTTAATTTTTTTTTTTTACTTGACTGATTTTTAAATATATTGCAAAACAACTTATTAGAAAAAGTAACAAAAAGGTGTAATGTGTGTGTTTCCTCTTATTTATTCTCCCATTCATCATCACAAATTTCTTAAGCGACCTGTAGGAAAGGTCGTTTAATCCAGTAGATTAAAGGCACCACTGGAATAAACCAGCTAACTCTGTGAACCAGTTAAAACCAGCGCCATATTAAGATTTTGAATACAAGGGTTAAATTGTACTTTGACTTACAGGAACTAAAAAAATCTAGCTTTGGTTTGTGTTAAATGCAACATGAACTCAGGGATTCCTCTTGTTATGACATTGTTGTATCGCTACACTTCACTTATTCAGTCCTGCAGTTCTGTAACAGCCAGCTTCCTCTACTTCAATACATGGTTTAAATAATACTGAAACAAGACTGATGTGTTAAATCTGAGCTCTACTTCCTCTGTCACCAGTGTTTTATTAGAGTTTCTGTTATATTTTTTTTCAGGCTGACTCGTTCCAAAGAACATCCACGCGGGTCGCCAGGAAATACTGGTGGAAAAACATTAAAATGATGATTTTAATCGGCGTAGTCGTGCTGATCATCGTCATCCTCATCATCCTCGCTGCCACAAATGTTATATAAATCCTATATTTTTCAACCAGCTCGGGACTGAAAGCAATGAAAATCGTGGATAAACTCACGTAGAGACAACTTCTTTTTGAATAGTTAAGCCTTTAATTTCTTCAGAGCGATCATTTCATCTCTTCATTTGAGTTGGAATAATCACTATTTCAAGATTAAAATGTAAAATATGTAAATTATTTCTTTACATTTGAAAGGTTTTTGATTAATTTCATTGACATCTTGATGTGATGTGAAGATAAATTTAAATTTGGCTGAAATCCTCCTTGAACACTCCAAGTCATGAACATGTGACGTTATACCACTATTAACATTTCAAACAGGCTCACAAAGCCAATTAAGTGTTTATTATTTTTTATTTTATCGCTTTTCTTTATGTCCAATACACTGTGTATATATACTGTATGTTTATGACTGCCAATCTCTGTAATAACATATGTATTATATGACCGATGACCATGATAAAGAGGATAAAATGTAACCACACACTTTGTTATCTTTGCTGCCACAGTACTTAGTAAATATATGCGTGATCTGTTCCAACCAAGCTAACGTTTAAGAATAACGCAAACGATTCACAAAAAGCATATGAGAACATTTAACACATAAAAAAAACAAGAAGGGATGAGGAAGTGCTAAAGCTTTGCAGCAATCTAAATAAATGCAAAACATCAAAACCCAAAACTTTTAAGATACAACAAATACTATGGTAAATATATCGAGGAAATGTACTGTAGGTCATAGTGTTCTTCGTTTACTTTCTTACAATCAGCTAAGTGTTCTTTGCTGGATACCATCATCTCTTTGGCCAATGCTCCACCAGCGCACTGCAGTCTTTCCATCACTCTGTCACCTATGGGAAACAAACAAGAAAAAATCAGCTATAAACGAACACAAATCAATCAAATCCCAATAAAATAGGAATCCCCCGTGTTTATAATGTCCAATGTAAAAGAAAAAACAAACTGAGAACAATTATTTTAAGAAATTACAGTTAAAAAAAGTTAGTCCATAAGCTAGAAATCCTGAAGTGCAATAAATTGAAGAGGTCAATAACCAAAATACTAAATGGAAGAAACCTTCGACTGGTCAAAAAAATACACATTAAAGAAAGCATTACATGCAAATTTCTGGAAATGTAGTGACACTTTGATTCTCCTTGTTTTAAAAAAGGTTATAAGAGGAAAATTTGTTACAGGAAAATTAACAAAAGAGGAGTCTTTTCCATCGCTGTCAGTAACACAAAACAGAACAATACATGTACACAAAGTAAAGCACTTTATCCCCCAACACAGTAGAGTCCAAATACGAACCAGGTTTTAGCTCATGGACTACTGGTTACAAGAGCTAAATAAAGAAACAAGCATTTTAGATAAAGATTAGAAATGCATATATTAACAATAGGAACTGGAAAGTCCAGAGAATGCTGTACATATCCTTTGAAAAGCAAATAGTTAATTTTTCATAATTATAATCATTACTTGTGGGGGAGTAAGGGCCTGTAAAAAATGACAATTACATGTGTATATTTTAAGTTTTACATTACAAACAGTTGCAAAGAAATTAAAATGGAAAGAAAGATGACAAAGCTGGACGTGTCCCATATTGTTTAGTTTAGAAATGCTGATACAGGATGTTGTAAGACCATACCAAATGGCAGCATTCGAGAGCGTATGCTTCTCGTACCCGGTCCGCATTGAGCGGGCCCTGAGAGTATCTGGGAGTCAGCTCATGGCCTGCAAGGAAGCTCCGCTGGCAGGTACAAACAAGGTATGTCAGAGTTAGGAGACAACATACTTCCTTTTCTGTTTTTCCTTGCACATCCTTAACTTTGGCATCCATTTACTGTAGTAGCAGTACTTTACCTGTTAACTTTACAGTTAAAAAAAAAAGAAGGTGCAAAAGAGGCAGCAGAAGGCCGGCTGTTAAAATAATCGCCACAAGACTGTAGCCTCTATGTTACCACTACTGTAAAGCACTTGAGGGTGCTGAGAAAAAGAAATTTATAAGAGGAAATTATTCATAATGTTACCAAACAACAAAGTAAATATAACTACTTTAAGTTTAAAGTAAGAAGTGTATTTTTGTTGCTACATACCTACTTGAAGAGGAAGGTTGCCCTCATTAATACGGCTTGTAGCTGTTGGTGTGACCACCACGCCGTGGCGACTTGCCATATCCGCCCGATTGATCTGCGCATATTGTACAAAATCAGATAACACACGTTAAAATCTTCTTTTTTTTTCTTTTTTTTTTTTTAAAAAGCAAATGGACAATGAATGGAAAAAGCTTGACAAGAAAGCAAAGCTCATCAGGAAGCTTCACAGATGGGCGTACTTACTGTCATAGTCACCATATCCATAATAGTTGTTGTAACCAGAGTAATCATAGCCACCGTATCCTCCATATCCTTGATTACCGTAACCATAATTGCCATAATTGCCATAGCCTTGATTCCAATAGTTGCCATAACCTTGGTTCCAGTTTTGGTTGGGACCTGCCATTCAATGAAATTATATGAAAAAGTAACAATTAAGACACAAGACAAACATGAAAAGCATGAAAAGATCTGTGTTTTCTTATTCCAGAGATAATTTAGTGTTTAGCAGGCTTTAACTCCTTCACTCCTTCACTCACCACCACCTCTTCCTCGAGACCTGGATAAGTATCCACCTCTGCCTCCCCAGTACTGCTGCTGCTGGTACTGCTCCTTAGACATTGCCACCTTTATTTCACACTAAAACAAAAGACCAATAAAGTGAATTCATTCTATCTCCTGTAAAAGAAAACCATAATAGTATGTCAGAGTGAATTACATGATGGGAATAAAGTTTTCTCAGAGAGGAAGAAAAACAAAGAAGCCTGTACCTTACTCAGTCCGATGTTGTGGTACTTTTTCTCCATGATCTTCTTCACTGGTTCCTCCTCTTTGAATGTGATGAAGCAGAAGCCTCTCCTTTTGTTTGTTTTGTTTTCCATTGGGAGTTCAATTGACTCCACCTGTTCACAATTTAAATTATTTATGAAATACTGCTTACCAGTGTCCATGAAAGCTGTTTAAATTGATATAAATGAATGAAATGAAACTGAAATGAGAGGACTTGATCCCCATGAGCCACTGAACAACGAAAAACGATGTCAGTGAATGCAGAGAGACACAAACCTCTCCAAAGGCACCAAAGTATTCTCTGACTTTCTCCTCAGGAGTGTCTGGAGAGAGACCGCCCACAAAGATCTTCTTCACAGGCTCCTTGCTCTTCATGGCCTTGGCTTTTTTGGGGTCGATGACCTTTCCATTGAGTTTGTGTTCCTTTTGTGAGGCAACCTTGATAACAAAAATGACATTCAACAAAAAAGAGCACAGATAAAAACAAATTTTAATTTATATCTGCTCATGTGTGTTTCTATTAAGAACACTGAGCCAATGCATAGGATGTTGATTTTTGTTATTAACTATTTGAATTATCACTGAATCTTGCGTTTTCCTTCTCAATTAAATGACCAGAGAAATTACAAAGAGAACCATGTGACATATTCAAATTCCTACTTACTAATGTGCTTGTTTCTATCTTGGTTCATTGTTTACTCTATTAAATTGTGAAAGTTTTTGGGAGATGGTATTCCACCTGTTGGTGTAATGACTCAGATGATTCACTCCCAGCTACATTAAAATAGTTAAAGAAGTGTTCACATATATGTACTTATTATGGTGCTGCAAACTCTTTCAGTCCTAAATTATTTATCTATCTGATCAGAGAAGCATGTGGTGGTGCCACATTTCCTTTGCAGCACAGACAATCACCCAGAGTCATTAAGAGCAATGATCTCCGTAGAGCCCTGAACTCAGCACTTTGAAAGGAAGCATCGTCAATTTACTCTCAATGCCAACAACCTTAGGACAAGACAATAAAATTCAAATACCACGTTTGTCAGCAGGACTACTACTATACTATACCTTATCTACACTTTCAGGCTCTTTGAAGAGGACAAAGCCAAAACCTCTTGAACGTCCAGTCATGGGGTCCAGTTTTAATGTGCAGTCCACAACCTCCCCAAACTTGGAGAAGTAATCTTTCAGATCCTTCTTAGTCGTGTCCCAGCTGAGCCCCCCAACAAACATCTTCCTGTGGACACAAAACACATATAACTCATGATCAATAACAAACCGTGTGTGGACGAGACAAGAGAACAAGAGGGGACATTTTGCCCCTAAAATTTGAGACAGTGCAAGTAAATTTGTCATCTACTTGCACATGCGGACGCAGATTTTGTATGCCCAGATGTAGGACAAGCAGATTCAAAAAGTATACATTTTAAGGTGGATTGCACACTGTGGTCACTTTACCTCCTTCTGTAAAATTACTATTTATTGTTATTCTCTATTGTACTTTTTTGATTGCCAATTTTCAACTGCTGTCCCATGTCATTGCTGTGTATTTCGATTGTTTGTTTTTGTATTTGCTGCTGGCTGCACCACAAATTGCCAGTACAGTAGAGATATCTTTAAACTTCTTTTCTTTTCTTTTTCTTTTTTTTTTTACACTGGTGAAATGTGGAAGGGGTGACTCAAAGACTCTGGTATCTGTCATTACAGGTGGCAGGCCAATGTGTGTGAGGATTTTTAAAGGAAATGTGAATATTTGCTTCGCAAGTCGATAGATACCAATATTAAAAAGACAAATAAATCTGATTGACAAGAGCTGTGACACTGTTTACGCAGAGAAGGTGGTAAACTTTTCAAGAATTTATATGTCTTGTGTTCTTAACTGAATTTATTGTATGTAAAGTGTCTTTGAGCTTTTGGAAAAGCGCTTATAAATAAAATCTATTATTATTATTATTGTTATTATTATTAAGTAAAGGCATGGACTGTTCTTCCACCTCAAGGTGCAACTAACTGTCCGTCTTTACAGCTTGAGCACTTGGTGTGGAAGTTTTAGTAGCCTATGCACAGACTATTCTCAGTGGATTTAACTCTTTCAGTGCAGTACAGTGCATGTGTCGACCTGTCTCTTTTTCTTTAAGACAAAATATACCCAAAAAAGATAAAGGAAAAGGAGGGAATGACCTCATCATTACACAAAATACTTTGAATAAGTACGTTAGGGCCAGGGGAAGATGGCTAATATAAGTGCTGAGGTGTGCGCCCCTAAATGTTTTGCTTGTGCTCCTAAAATGTTATGCAAGGGGCCACTGTAACTGTAACTAACCTAGTCTGGAGGCAGCCCTGCAGAGTAGTGACCTTATCTATGCGTGCATACATTGCTGTTGCTATCCTCACAGTGTCTAATTTTGCAGTAAGGTGGGTTTAAGTTAAGTGTAAACAAACCCTTCGTCCTCCTCGTTTTTACTGGCGTCGATCCGGGATCCCTCGGCCTCGCCCCCCATCAGGCCACAGTCCCCGGCCGTGGACATCGGGTCGTCGCTGTTCGCCTCCCCGTCCTCCTCCATCCTCATCATGGTCGTGTCGTCGCTGAATTCATAATCATCCGACATGTTTGTTTCGTTTGTTTGTTTCGTTTCGGGTTTTTTTTGGAGGGGGGCGGCTGTTTTGAAAGTGACAGCTGCTGCCGTCGAAACTGTCGTCGTCTTCGTCTTCGTCGGAGTTGAAGTTTTGCTGCTGCGAGCTAGTGACAGCTAAAGGCTAAAGGCTAAAGGCTAACGCAGCTAATATTTTGATATCATATATCGTAAAGCTAAAAATACTACGCGCTGATAACAGCAAGCAAAAACAGGTTTATCTGAATTTATCTAATGATACTAGGTTGTGATTTTAAAAAAAATGAGGCCAATTAGGTTTTCGATAAGGCAAAAAATAGTTTCCTTCGCTACAATTTGAAGGTTTGTTATTTATTTATTTTTTCTAGAGCCGTTTTATTTTCATCGTAGCCTGGGTCTTCTTCTCCGGCTGTTTAAAGGCAGCAGCAGCTGGTCTGGTCTGGAAACAGCGACGGCGCTCTGCTGCCCCCAACAGGCCGTGTGGTGGAACTGCACCCACTGACCCAAATACAGTACAACACAGACCATCAGTTTCTCTGGTTTTACCGTTTATGTGTTTGAGTAAAATAAACACAGTAGATTGTGATATCTATTGTATATTTTCTTTCTTTTATGTGATATACTCTTTGTTTGTAATGTTTTATTAAAGTGCAAACAATAAACAAACAAATGATTAACACCACATAGAGTCTTATTAAAATGATGTGATGAAAAATTAGGGGCATTTGAGAGAAAAACAGAAAAGAAAAAAGATAATAATAATATGATAAAGATACAAATTTTTATCATTATTATTATCTTTTTTCTTTTCTGTTTTTCTCTCAAATACCCCTAATTTTTCATCATATAGCCTAGTAATTTAATAAGACTCCACTATGTGGTGTTAATCATTTGTTTGTTTATTGTTTGCACTTTAATAAAACATTACAAACAAAGAGTATATCACATAAAAGAAAGAAAATATACAATAGATGATATATGATGAACTACAATGAATCAGTGCTGGAGAGGTTAGAAACCCTGCAAGGGCTTATCGAGAACCTAACCAATGAATCAAGAGATATTAGGACAATCCCATATGATCTTTTAATTTCCTTTTATAGACAGGTCATCTGTACTGGTTGGTGTTCTCTGTGTGATTATTTTGTTTTATGTCATGTTTTCTTCAGGCAGCTAACTTAACCTGACATGTTGCAGAAATGTCAAAGACTGTATTTCTTTTCGCTGCTTAAAATTCACATAAAGATATTGTGGGGAACACAATTAATTCTATAAACTATTGGCAACATTTCTCCCAAATTTGAGATAAAAAATGTTGTGATTTAGAGCAGTTATTTGCAGAAAATGGCAACTGGTCAATATAACAAGTTCAAGTGTTTTCAGACCTCGAGTAATGCAAAAGATTCTGTCTGTGTCCAGAGAGAGAGATACACAAAAATTAGAGCAAATGGTGACCACAAAGATCCAGAGACTCTTAAAAGAGATGCAAATGAATGCAAAACAAATGCGGAGTCACAAACCAGATGCAAAAGACTACACATGTATTCAAACCAACCTGAGAGAGGTAAGAGAGATAAGAAATGAACAAAAAATACAAGATTATGGAGACCAACAAAACTAAGAAAAGATTAAGTAAAACAAACGTAGCCTACTAATGTTTCAGTATGAGAACAAACTCCATTGTTTTATGTTGACAAGTGTTCCTATTATTCTGTCCATCCCATTCAAATTAATGAGACACACCTTCTTGTAAAATGCATCAATGTTCAGCAGCACCCACTGTAGTTTATTATGTATTACCACTCCTAATTCTGTTGGGCTGTCTATTCTATTCTATTATTATGTCTGAATATAATTTTTTCTGGTCCCTTGGTCAGTTGATTATTGTTATTGATTATTATTTCAACTGGTAACCTTTTGTAAATTTATTTATATTGTACAGCACAGAATAAAAAATATATATATATATATATTATTATTAATACTTCCATGCATTATAAGTAAAGTTGCTTTAACCCTCATGTTGTCCTCCTGGGTCAAGGAAGGAAGGAAGGCAGGAAGGAAGGACGAAGGGAAAGAAGGAAGGAAGGACAAAGTAAAAGATGGGAGGAAAGAAGGAAGGGGAAAAGGAAGGAAAGATAGATGGAGGGAGGGAACAGATTAATTCAAGGAAGGAAGAAGTAGGGAAAGAAAGAAGGAAGGAAGGGAAAAGGGAAGGAAGGAAAGATGGAGGGAGGGAACAGATTCATTCAAGGAAGGAAAAAGAAGGGAAAGAAGGAAGGGGAAAGGAAGGAAAGATAGATGGAGGGAGGGAACAGATTCATTCAAGGAAGGAAGAAGAAGGAAGGGAAAAGGATGGAAAGAAAGATGGAGGGAGGGAACAGATTCATTCAAGGAAGGAAGAAGGAGGAAGGAAGAAGGGAAAGAAGGAAGGGGAACGGAAGGAAAGAAAAATGGATGGAGGGAACAGATTCATTCAAGGAAGGAAGGAGGAAGGAGGAAGGGGAAAGGAAGGAAAGAAAAATGGAGGGAGGGAACAGATTCATTCAAGGAAGGAAGAAGGAGGAAGGAAGAAGGGAAAGAAGGAAGGGAAAAGGAAGGAAAGAAAGATGGAGGGAGGGAACAGATTCATTCAAGGAAGGAAGAAGGAAGGGAAAAGGAAGGAAAGAAAGATGGAGGGAGGGAACAGATTCATTCAAGGAAGGAAGAAGGGAAAAGGAAGGAAAGAAAGATGAAGGGAGGGGACAGATTCATTCAAGGAAGGAAGAAGAAGGAAGGGAAAAGGAAGGAAAGAAAGATGGAGGGAGGGAACAGATTCATTCAAGGAAGGAAGAAGAAGGAAGGGAAAAGGAAGGAAAGAAAGATGGAGGGAGGGAACAGATTCATTCAAGGAAGGAAGAAGGAGGAAGGAAGAAGGGAAAGAAGGAAGGGAAAAGGAAGGAAAGAAAGATTATGGGAGGGAACAGATTTATTCAAGGAAGGAAGAAGGAGGGAAAGAAAGAATTAAGGAAGAGAAAAGGGAAAGAAGGAAAGAATGAGGGAGGGAACAGATTCATTCAAGGAAGGAAAAAGAAGGGAACGAAGGAAGGGGAAAGGAAGGAAAGATAGATGGAGGGAGGGAACAGATTCATTCAAGGAAGGAAGACGAAGGAAGGAAGAAGGGAAAGAAGGAAGGGAAAAGGAAGGAAAGAAAGATGGAGGGAGGGAACAGATTCATTCAAGGAAGGAAGGGAAAAGGGAGGAAAGAAAGATGGAGGGAGGGAACAGATTCATTCAAGGAAGGAAGAAGGGAAAGAAGGAAGGGGAAAGGAAGGAAAGAAAATGCAGGGAGGGAACAGATTCATTCAAGGAAGGAAGAAGGAGGAAGGAGGAAGGGAAAAGGAAGGAAAGAAAGGTGGAGGGAGGGAACAGATTAGGACAACTGGATCAAAAGATGAAGGAAGAAGAAGTAGGACGAAGGGAAGGAAGGAAGGAAGGAAGGAAGGAAGGAAGGAAGGAAGGAAGGAAGGAAGGAAGGAAGGAAGGAAGGAAGGAAGGAAGGAAGGAAGGAAGGAAGGAAGGGAACAGATTGGGTCAATTTGACCCAGAAGGACAACAGGAGAGTTAAATAAAGCTACAATAAAGCTGACAGCTGACTGTTGACAGCTGACTGTCCTGTCCTGTCCTCCTGCTCCTCATCACTCCGGGCCAGACGGGGGCGGTACCGCGCCGACGTCGCTGCGTTGTTCGCCTTCGCCGCCGCCGCCGCCGCCGCTGCGCCGTAGCGGTCAGTGCCGCCTCCCTGCGAGCCGGAGGCTGAACAACCGACACCTGAACATGTGGGGCTGCCCACCACTACTGCGCTTTCAGCCGAGTCAGAGCTCCAGCTGCGAGGTGATGGGAAAGGACAGGTAGCCAGCCAGTAAGTCAGTCACCAACAACCAACCAGGCTGTCTGTCTGTCTCGCTTGTTTATCTCCGAGGTCGCCACCATCGCTGCTCCAGCTCGTCTTCACCGGTCGAAGCAGCCGCTCACACCGCTGCTAACTCAGCTAACGTCGGCTAACCAACCAGCTGCAGCCCAGGCTCCTCACTAAAAAAATGGCCACTGTTTCAATTCCTGCTGGTACCAGTGCACTGTTACTGGACATTGAAGGCACCACCACACCAATCACGTTTGTTAAGGTAAGTCTTATTAGACAAAAGCGTTGTTTTCCCCCACTATTAAATCCGCGTTAATTTTAAGAAGAAGCTAATTCTGTGTTAGCAGCGCAGTGACGTCTGCTAACAGGCGGCTGTCAACGGCTAAAGCCCGAGCAGCAGCAGCAGCAGCAGCACGACGGTGTTTTATTGTTGTGGACTTCACATTCACTTTAACACGTCTTCTACATGTTTATATGACTGCTGCCCTTTGTCATTAAACGTTTAACGAAACTATCTTGTTTTAAAAATATAATGGTCACCGTGTTTAGTTGTTTTTAGACCGAGTATCTGCAGCTCTGCTCGGGGGAAGGAAGCACTGCTTTTAGTTCCGTAATAGATAAATAGAAAGGGCTGCATGTCAATAAATAAATAAATAAATGCATGCATGACTAAGGAGAAGCTAATTAACGTTTAAAGTCTGTGTCATGAAAGAAAGAAAGAAAGAAAGAAAGAATGAATGAATCAGTAAATAAAACGTGCTTAATTAATGAATTAATGTATGACTTCATGAACAAAGGACAAAGGTTTTATTTAAAAGTCTTATATAAATGAATGAATGACTATCTTAGAAGATTGTAATACATTTTGAATAATTTCTTTCCCCAAAAATACTCTTATCTGTGGGGAAAAAAGCAACATATGAAACGTTTTTACTTAAAAAAGTGACCAAAATGATGATTTGTAACTAATCCTTTCACATTAGAGCAGAAAGCTGCATTCATGTCATATGATAATTATGAGTTTACAAGTCATGATTACAGTTAATTTAACAATTTCCCCTAAGTTAAAATTACCAGTCTCAACTTTGTAGACAAGAACGATGCTTTTCAATGTCTTGTTTTGTCTGAACTAAAGCCCAAAAACCAGAGTTATTCTCTTCATGTTGATATGTGACAAACAGCAAGCAGCAAGCAGCAAACTGTCACATGAGGGAGCTTAGGCTTTGAGGAAATTTCACTATTTTCCCTACAAAATTAGTGAAATGCAGATGGTAGCCTAAAGTGACATGTTCTTGCTCAGTAGGTTGGTGTATGTTGAAATTTTCTCAATATTTTCACACACAATAACACAATTTAACCACGTTTATGAAATTAAGTTGCAACTTCATGTTTGATTTAGATATAGATAAACACAAATTAGCCTACATATTTGTGTCTAACGCACTTTGTGATTTTCAGGATATATTATTTCCGTACATCAGGGAGCATCTTGAGGATCATCTGTCCACTCACTGGGAAGAAGACGAATGCAAACAGGATGTTCATCTGCTAAAGAAACAGGTGGGGGGACTGAGGAGATTTTCTGTGTAAATCATACGGTACTTAAAATATCAGAAAATGGTAAAATGAATAGATACTAATACAGCCCAATTGTACATTGAAATGACCTCAAATGATTCCTGTTTGCTTGCACTTTGCATGAATCATGCTAATGTGGTATTATGAATCTGACATAGCACTGATCGCCAACTAAATTTATTATTATTATAACTAATGTACAAAATGTTTGGGATATGACTTGACACATTTTCCTGCAACTTTTAATTGATTAAAATAGTTGGACGTGTGTGTGTGTGTGTGTGTGTTAAAGTGGGGTGAGTTAGTTCTGCTCAATTTATCGACGCTTCGCTTCAGTACCTTTATTCTCCCCTACTGATCCTTACGATATTTTTTGTCGAAGAAAACACTTAAACAGTCTTTGAAATGCTCCTTTAACCAAAAACGGCTGCCTGCTGTGCTGTGCTGTGACAGATTGAAGAAGACATGAAACAGAACCGGTCGTGTCCCGTCCACGCCGTGGACCAGACCGTCCACACGGACGAGGAGAAGGCCATTAGAGAAGTGGTGGATAATGTGCTGTGGCAGATGGCGGCAGACAGGAAGTCGACGGCACTCAAACAGCTCCAAGGTCACATGTGGAGGGCGGCGTATTCTTCAGGGAGAATCAAAGGCGAGTAAGTACACTGATCGTTTTTTCGTCACTTCCAAATTCATCCATTCACACTCTGACAGAGGCTGGGATTTTTTTTTTAAAAGTGAAGTTAAATGACTGTGAGGCTTCCAGAAACACGAGCAGCGGCGGCCCCACCCACCAGGACCGATCCGCTACATCCATTACCATCGTTATTACATTAGGAGCCAGGAAGTTGGAGGGGGAAAAAAAAACGATGACTCAGATGTTAAGTGTGCTCAGGTCCTGCTTAGAGCGTCTAGGAGAGCAATTACTGTAAATCTGAACAGCTACTTCCACTGCTACAGGCCACAGCGATGTTTGGCCAGTGGAACAGTCTGAAACCTGAAGATGTTCAATTTACTGTCGTGTTTATAGCCGAGAGAACAGTAAATCATGGTAACCCTTTAATCTACAGGCTGTTAATTACAGGATAATGTCAAGAAATAACAATTAGTTGTTTCATAATGTCTGGAAATAGCCTTGAAATAAAGGTCAATTTCATAGTAATGTCGAGAAATGTAGCCAAGAAATAAAGATTGTGTCGACTCGAAATAGCCCAGAAATAACCTTCAATTGCAAGGACTTGGTGGAGAAAAAAAATCTCTCTTTCCCACAAAATTCACAGCATGAAAAGCATGTGTAATCTTCATGAAAAACATGACATTACTGTGAAATTGATGGTTATTTCTGACATTTCAATGCAATTAATTGTTTTTCCTTTGCTATTTCTTGACATTATCACGTAATTAACGGCCTGTAAATTAATAGGTTACCTAAATCTCTCCTAAATTGCTCTACAATTAGTTGTAAATTCATTACGGATACTCGGGGGTTATGAGAATTTTAGGACCTATGACAAACTGTATAAAAGATAAAAAATGATGTACATCCTCTGATGTTGTGCTTGTTGCTAACAGGATCTATCAGGACGTAATCCCATCCATCAAACGATGGAGAGGACAGGGACTGAAAGTCTACATTTACTCATCTGGAAGCGTGGAGGCTCAGAAACTTCTGTTTGGATACTCAGTTGAAGGAGACGTTTTAGATGTGAGTACATTGACCTGTAACTTCATCATTTCAATACAAACACACAGGAAACTGATGTTAATAATTACCCTTTTGTTACCATCTCTGTATTTTTCTATGTTGCTGTTGATGTCACATGTAATGAGATGTTTTCAGGGGTGCAAACTTGTCACCTTTCGGCGAAATTCGCCGTTTTGGATCCCAAATTGGTCATTTGTGTGATTCGTGTAAATCCGCAATAAAAAAAAATTTGAGGGGGGGGGGGGTCCGGCGAGGCGAGGCGAGGCGAGCCGAGCCGAGCCAATGCACCTGTCTCTTTAAGGCGCATGCACCTTATCTGGATGACAACAAGTGGTGGCAGCGCTCCTCTTCTGTCCAGCAATACACACCTGAAGCTTCACTTTTAATACAGACTAACTAACGCGACTTTTTGAGCATGGCGAGTGAAAGAGTCGGAGCTAGAAGATGCGCCAGCAGCGTTGTATAGGTCTGCTCTGCTGTATGGGACCGCGTGTGTGTGATGATCGCGATCGCGGCCAATTAGCGATTAGCGCGTTTAGCTTTATTAGCTCCAGTGTCTCCCTCTTCTCTGGAGGAGGGTCTGGCGAGCGAGACTAGCTCCAGTGCGACCTGTTCAGCAGCAGGAGGAGGAAGAGGAGGAGGAGGTGGACTGACTGTGGCAGGACACCTCTGCCTCTGTTTCACTTTATGTTGCTGGTAAATAATGTGGTTGTAAAAGTAGTAGGCTAAAGTTAAATTATTTAGTATGCACTAATTAAAGGGGCAGAGCTTTAAGAGACATTTTAGCTTTTATATTTTATAAGATACATTTTTGTAAGAACCACAATTATATATTTCAGTGAATATCTAATTGTTCTTAGCATTTTAGAACTTTATTTGCCCAATAAATTAAAACATGTTGGAACTATCGATGTCTCCTCCCTTGAGGCCAGAATCTCACCGACTTTTAACCTCAGACTGTCACAATAATGTATCAGATGTCAGACCGCCTCATTCTTTCAGTTTTAACCTGAATATACAAGACCTGATTGATTTTCCCAACGATCAAAGTATACCAAACCGAACCGAACCGAAAACCATGACCACAAAACCGTGAACCGAACCGTTTACTTGAACATCTTTTAAATACATATTGCCGCTTAATATGTTTTATGTAGCCTATGGCATTTTTAAGCTTCATGTGTGTTATTGGACAGAAAGAGCAGCGCTGCCTCGGAGCATAGCCTACGTAGCCTACAGAAAACACATTTACATCAATAAATAAATGTTTTACAATGAACCAATCAGTCTGTATTAAATTTTATTTAGTTTGAAGGCAAGGTTTGCAAGGTTCATCTGATGGACATCAAGGGACAAATTCTCTAAGTTTTGCACAGCTTTTGCTCATGCTAAACCTGCATAGGCTGAAGACCCCCTTCACATATTTCAAAACCAAACACAGAGAGACAGATTGTGCAGGTTTAACAGGAGCAAAAGCTGTGCAAACCTGAGTAAATCTGGACCCTCGTCTCATGCTAAAATTGACTGTAAATTCACCTTTAAAGTTGGTTTTAAAAAAAATTTCCCCGGGGGAGCATGCCCCCGGACCCCCCTAGGGGGTCGGTATCTTGTCACCTTTTTTACCCCTGATGAGTTTGCACCCCTGTGTTTTGTTTCTGGTCTTTTCAGTTATTTGACGGTCACTTTGACACCAGTATAGGAGTGAAAGTAGATGGAAAAAGCTACACGAGAATTGCGGAGAGGATTGGCTGTCCACCGGAGGAAATCACGTTCTTGACAGACGTCACAAGAGGTAAGTATGTTAGAAATAATACTGTATGTGTACTTTGAAGTTATATCAGGATTTGTCCAGTCTTATGTAATAATCAAGTCCTCTCTGATGCTGCACTGTAATTTCTATTTTATTCAATCGCCCCTAAACTTTATTCAAAACATACTTTAGTGCTACATATCCACATCTTTCCCAGGTGATTTGTCTCTTTATACCTCAGCAACCATTGGATGATTTACATGAAGTTTAGTTCAGACAAACCTCAGTTCTACTTTGTGTTTAGTATAAACAAATGTTCGCATCCTAAATAGATAAACTGAGATGATAAACTTTAATTCCGCCGTAGATCAACATGTCAGTGTTGTCATTGTAAACATCTCAGTATTAACATTTTAGCTCAGGGCTTCAGTGTCCCTCAATACAAACCTCACAGGGCTGCTACAGTAACATGGCTGTTAGTCCTGTTGTATGTTCACTGTGGAGTTAACAAACAAACAAACATTATCATTGTATGCATCCTTGAGCCCTGAAATGCATTAGTTACTATTTACATCCTGCATTGTTTGCATCTAGCTCTGCCTTTGTTGGTGCATTGCAGCGTAGAATAATGCGTAGAAACTACTGGCAGGACTATTGACACGTCGGCAGGCAAACAAAACATGGATCCACTCACGGAAAAAACTGATCCATTTCTCCAGAGAGTATTTTAAAGTTGTCACGTTGCAGCTCTGCTCTGATATAATGTTGAATTTAAGTGTGTATATCTATATTTTTTATATATATATTCGCTCATGTATTTAACATTGCAGAGGCTAAAGCAGCCGAGGAGGCCGGGGTGAACGTGTTGGTGGTGGTGCGGCCTGGAAACATGGAGCTGACGGACGAGGAGCGGGCTCACTATAACCTCATCACATCCTTTAACCAGCTCGAACTGACGGGACGAGTTTAACACAGAGCGCAGAGGAAGACGAGGAGAACTTCTCTGACTTCATGTCATCACGACCTTTTTACTCTTTCTTCTTCACCCCTCCTCCCTTCCCTAAACCCACTCCTCCTACCCAGTTTTTTTTTTTTTTTTTCTTTGGTTTGGTCCATGTTGGCAGTACAAGAGTCAGAACCACCTCTCAAGAAGTCCATATTTCCAGTTTTTTCACATTTCCTTTCACACGTGTGGAAGCACATCCACGGAGCCTAACGGGAGCAGAAAAGGAAAACCACTCACTGGACCTTTTGATCGACTGGGAAGACGACAGACAAGCTGTAGATACAAGTGGCTGCACACAATCTGTGAGGTTACTTTACCTTTTTACCTTTTAGATGAGCTGTATTTGATTGATTGCCAGTCCTAATATGAGTTGTTTGCCACGGTTTTGTACACGTCTTCCACCTGTTCCCTCCCTCTCTTCATGTATACACGACGTGTTGCAGGTGTATGACATTTTATCCAGTAAGTGACCTGTGATGTTTTAGAAAGTAGAATAACAGTATAGTTGCACTCGGCGGCGGTGGTGCCGTCAACAGAAAAGCTCTCATTTCAAACTTTTGTTTGAATGTCTTTGATTAATCTCCTCACAGGTGAACGGTGTCTATTTAAATGTGCCATCCTCGTTGTTCATATGTAACGTGGGTTCTTGGGAAGTTACCTTGAAAAAATTGCAAATTGGTGATTTGTGTGTGAAGCATAATTGGTATTATTCAGGAAAATGACTTCCAATAAAAATGCCTTGTCTCACACAGAAGTTGGTCTCCTCTGAAAATACTGGATACACCTGTAATTCAAACACCTAACGCTAAATGGTTTAATTCACACATTTCTCACTTATGGTACTGTAGTTTTTATAAAGATAGTTTTTGACATTATGGGAAGCACATTAGTTTGGTTTCTTGTTAAGATGAGAAGATTAATACCACATGTCTGTACAGTGTAGTTTTCTAGCTTTAGAGAAGGCTGTGTGCTAAGCTAACTGTAGCGTCATATTTAACAGCAGAGGCTTGACAGTAGCATCGACCCTCTAACGCTCTCCAAGAAAGCAAATATTGTGTATTTTAGAAAATGCTGAACTATTTCTCCTCTAAAGAAATGACTCTGGAAATGAGGCTTTGCTGTTTCAGCTCCCAACTAAAGAAGTCCAGCTATTAGCTCAAGAAAATGACAATGTAATTCTCTCATGAGCAACTGTAGGTAGCCGTTTAAGTCTTTATGTCAAGCTGAGAGATTCCTGGCTCAAGCTCCATATTAAACAAACCAATATGAGAGTAGCTGTCAAAGCAAACCGCTTAGAAATGTCAACTATTCCTTTAAAACGTGACGGTTTAAAGTCATTTTTAACAAAAAATCAATCTTCATTAGAGTAACAATTGACTCTGAAAGATCAAAGACAGTCTGTTTTGACACTATACTACTTTTAACACACAATTTGTATTTTTATTGATACTGATTATTGGTTGTGCAAATGTGTTTCATAGCATGAAAAAGAGTCATACAGCTCCCCAAAACGAAAGCATTTTAAAAAGTGAAAAATATCTCAAGTATAATAATGATATGAAGAAGTGCACAACTAATGTCTCATTTAAAACTTTTCAGGTAAAAAGAAAAACTATCAACTGAGAAAATATTTGATCTTTCTAGCTTTTAAACAAAACACTTTAACAAGCTTGTAGATAAGAAAATACGTAACAGTCAAACATGCATAGATGAGGTAATACCAGAGTAAGCAACAGGCGCAGGAACCAGATGGATGGAGTTCATGATCTCACAGCTGTGACCTGGTGCCGGAGCAGCAGCTGTACAGATGTTTTACAGTCAGTCCTGCTGGTACCTGCACTCTTGTGTGTTTGTTACTGACGGGCCAGAGTTGTCCGTGCACACCACGTGGAAGCAGCTGTGACGAAACTCAACGCCAAAAGTGCCGAGGAAGGCGAGGAAGAACATGACCAGCGCCCACTGGCTTCGAGCTGCGTGCATGTGGAGGCGCTGAGCGATCAGGGAGAAATCTGCACCGGGTGAGTTAAAGGATAAAACCAGAGGTGTGGTCTGTGTGATACTCAGGTACACTCGGTGTACCCACTGAAAATGCATTAATATTTCAGTATACTCACTACAAATTTGGTCTACCAGCAGAACTGAAATCAAACCCAACTCTAAGCATTTTTAAACCCAGGTTAAAAACATTTATGTTTTCATGTGAGCTCTTTTAACAAACTTTAAAGGGATAGTAGCATTTTTTTTAAAGTGGGGTTGTATGATCTACAAATAGCCCCTAATTACATTAATGGACCTAACCAACTCACGTATCCCTCCGCCCAGGGTTAGCGCCCGCCGATCAGCAGTTGGTTAGGTCCAAATAAAAACTGTGTTTTTCCTGCACTTTGAAAGGCTGGAAAAAATGATATTATAGCGAACAATGGAACTGTGTATTTTTTTTTTTCAGGTAAAACCTCTTTTAGGCTGCGAAAATAGGCCGTTTCTTTGGGTCTGTTCACAACAATGTATGTTGTAAATCTCTGGGCAGGGCTATGGGCTGGCGTTGCTAACAGGAGGAGTGCAGAGAGTCTTCTACTGCAATTAAAGTACTTAGGGGCTATTTGTAGATCATACAACCCCACTTTAAAAAAATGCTACTATCCCTTTAAATCCTAAACTTGGATTGGCACTGTATCCTCTTAATTGTTTTTAATACAAATCAATATTCCATGCGGCAAACTCATATTTTATGTTCTATTTTAGTCTAGTTTTTATTATATATATGTTTTGTTTTTTTGTAAAGCACATTGCCACTTGATATGAAATGCGCTGAATAAATAAAGCTGCCTTGCCTTGCCTACAACAAAACTATCTATAGTCCATGTGTTACAGGTATGAACAGTGTACCTACCCACCATAAAAGCAGTATACCCACTGCAACAAATTAGACTACACCACTGGATAAAACGGTACACAAAGAGAGAACAGAGCAAAACAAAAACAATGATTGTGAAAATTTGAAAAATTGTGTAAAAGGATACAGAGAATCATGCTGATAGTGACGGCCCCGGACAACAGGAAGCGAACGATGCTGACGATCTTTCCCTCGTTCTTCAGGTTGACTCTCAGGGTGATGTAGGACTGCAACCAGCAGAAGAGCAGCCCCAGTCCGAACGTCATGAAGGTGCCCAAGTTGTGAATATCCTCCTCAGCGAACAACTAAAAAACCAGAAACAACAAAAGCTTATAGGCGTGTTGGCATTTAAACTGCTGATTGATGTGATGATATAAGACTGTCTATCTATTCCACACATGGGACATTTGGTTGTTGTAGTAGCATACAAGGTATAAAAGTAGAAAAATATGCAGTAACCCTTTAATTTACAGGCCGCTAATTATGTGATAATGTCAAGAAATAGCCAAGAAATAACAATTAATTGCGTAGTAATGTCAAGAAATAACCATGGATTAACAATTATTGTGTAGTAATGTCAGAAATAGCCTAGAAATAACAGTCAATTTCATAGAAATGTCATGTTTTTCATGATTACACATGCTTTTCATGCTTTGAATTCTTTGAGAAAGGCCAGATTTTTTCTCTTTGCAATTGACAAATATTTATGGGCCATTTCTACACAATCAATTGTTATTTCTTGGCTATATATCTCGAAATTACTATGAAATTGATCCTTATTTCTAGACATTATGACACCAGTCTTGTTATTTGAGAGAGATATTCTGTATAGTTATGTGCCAAATAGTTTCAAGAGTACAGTTATTTACAATATATAAAATAAAAATTACATATACAGCGTTGGTAGTTGTAAGGTAGAAGAAACTATTGCACAGATGAATGGGAGTTTGCAGCAGTAAGGTGTGCAGTTTGTACATAAAATGCAACTGTTGGACATAAACAAATATTTAAATAACAACAACTGTAGACTGTGTAAATACAGCTAGGGCGCCTTAATTGGTGCATGACACTTACCGGCAAATGAATATATAAATTCATTCATTCAAATTCATACAGCCACTCCCTTTCTGACGTGTTACCTGGAAGTTTCCTACGAGCGTCATTCCAAAGCAGCCGAGGGAGAAAGCCACCAGACTGACGAAGTTCAGCCACGGTTGGACTGAGGTGTTTCTCAGCTGCAGGTATCTCAGGACGACAACAACGACCCCTAGAAGACAGAGGGAATACCAGAGGAGGAGAGTTTCAGCACCCCTGCTCAAAATGTTCTGTTAATTTCATCTTTCACTTGCTCAACTGTTCACATTATCTCCAAAAGTCATAAAGTTACAGATGACACATTCCCTTTACATTTTAAACAATATCTATATATACATTTAAAGGGACTACGAGGAGTTTCCAGAAAGCGAAGTGATTTCACACTACATTTCCCATGAGCCTCCGCGTGCATGGTGAAATTCTTGGACCGGTGCAAGACGAAAACGAAAGACGAAAGCGAGAGCATTTGCCAAGAATGTTTTCATTGATCAAGAACGAAAGTCGGAGGTTCGAAGACGATCAGATAGTTCCGACCATAAACGATGCCAACTAGCGATCCGGCGGCATTATTCCCATGACCCGCCGGGCAGCATCCAGGAAACCGAAACCAGGAAATGCTGGCCGAGTCGACCACTAAATAATAATATCAGACAAAATGATATATTTATCGAATATGGTCCCATTAACAAGTGTGGGCAACGTAGATTCATCCACATTAATATGAGACTCTTTTATAACCAAAAGCAAACTCCTTGGGGGTCTCTTTAAATCTTTTATATTTTCAAAATGACAGAAAAGGAAAAGGAGCCACAGCAAAGGTTTGGGCCCCCTGCATACTGTAGTTAGTACCTAGTACCTAGTAGCCCCCCCTTTGGAAACTATCTCAGCGTGTAAATAGTAAATATCTTGTCTGATAACTTGGTCAAAGTTATCTGAGGGCTCAAGGCTCCTGGGTTTCCCATTCTTCTGCAGGCTGCTGCTTTGTTTCCCCTTTTCACTCTAAAATTGTAGAAAACAACAACAAAAAAATCCACTCATATTGCTTAAAATATTGCAAAAGAGTGTTTCATGTTTGTTCACATTACAATGTTGTGCATCAAAGGTCTTCTTCGCTCCTGTCTTTGGTCCTGCTGCTGAGAAAAAGAAACATCAAGACTCTCAAAGACGTTGATAAAATCAGAGCTGGCTCGTGGTCGTCTGTCTCGACCTCTCAGACTGATCTCTGGTTTCATCCCTGTCTGAGTTATTACAGTACAGGGTCGTATTTGCCTTATTGTTCTTTCCTGTAACCACATTAACATGATGATCGACACAGGTTGCAATCAATCACGACTCTTACCCACAAACGCTGCCAGGTTCATGACCTCGCTGAAGAGGCAGCTGGCCGGCGGGAAGTTGCCTGCAATACTGACAGACAGGAGAAAAATGGACGATTATTCAATTTGCACCACTAGAATAAACATAAAATCTACACTTTTAATAATGACAAGTGTGTATACCTAATGTATGGAGGATAATGTGTTCCATTTCCTCTCCTGTAAAAAAACAAAACAGAAAGATTATTCAAAAGGTATATATATACATTTTATTTGTTGTAGATAATAATGAATCAGTTCTCACCTGTGATCTGAGGTCAGTGGAGCAATTTTCTCACCATGGATAGCTATAAAGTATCTATTAAAAGACATTAATAGATTTAGTATGTACTGTAATATCACCTGTTTAAATGTCTCTTCATATTTTTCTCGACACACCGTGGAATATAAATGATATTATTATGACGTACTACAGCACACTATATAATAAATATAGGCTACACAGTAGTATTTAGTGACAGAAAGCCTGAGATGCAGGTGCAGGATTTCTTATAGGCTACATTATTATAAGTGATTCAATTTGCTTTACTAACTGTACACTACAGTATCTTCTCCCAGTGTTACAGTAGCGGTGCAGCTGTTACACGAGGGACAATTAATCAAAAAACAAATATTGGATTGTGTTTGTTTGTTTGTGTGGTGGAGCCCCTGGGCCTGTTCAGTGACATCCATCCATGGAAACAGACCCGGTGGTTGAATCAAATTCAGACCTATAATTAGCAGAACTTACACCGCCCACAGTCCGACAGCTGTGCATGCAGAGTAGACGGGAGGCAGAAAAACCCACGGACTGTAATTCCTCATCTTGTCTCCTCTCTTGACACCACAGAAGACCAAGAAAGAAGTTGTGTTAGTTTGCATGGGAGAAACATTTCAACACAGACACAAACACACAAGCTTTATAAACCTTTATACAGCCAGATAATGTTAATAATTCGTTTATACAAATGATTTTTAAATGTTTTCTTTAAAATGTTGTTCTTAAAACTGTGATAATAAAGCATTAATAAATTATAAACCATGATAAATTGTGACACAATGGCGACTGAAAGACACACAAAACAGACACACACACATAATGCAGCTATACTGTATTGTTTGTGGATGCTGTGCCACAGCTGTGTGGTCATTATGAGTCTGTTAAAGGACATTTTGTGTCTTGCAGCGTTTTGTGTGGATGTTTTGTACCTGCAACACCAACTGCATCTCTCTACCATCATTTTTATAAGTCTAAATTAGTCTCTCTCTGTCTTTATCTGTCTTTTTTTTTTACACTCACTTCCTCTTGAACCGGTCGAGGCAGATGGCTCCCCCTTCCTAAGTCTGTTTCTGCCTCTTAACAGGAAGTCTTTTTTCCCTTGTCACTGTTGCGATGTGTTCAATTGCTCTGCTGAGTCGCTGTAAATACTATTATAAAGAGAAAGTCTGGACCGTCTCTGTTTGTAAAGTGCCTTTTAATGTTACTTATGTTGTGAACTGACTTGTTTTGTACCAAATTGCAGTTGTGTTGCACCTGGTTGTGATTATTTTTAACTGCTTGGACTTGTTGTTTGATGTCTCTTTATGGTCATTTTTTAATTAACCTGTTAACTTATCAATTATAAAGTAGACTTATTAACAAATGACACAGCCTATAATAGATATCATAGAGTCTTTATCCATAAACATATAGCCTATGTATATGTCTGTGGATAAAGACTCATACTCTATAAGCTTATTAACTCTTTATGGCGCCTACCAGAGCCCATAATAAACTCATCACACCTAGCGTCTTCCTATTGATAAGTGAGTGAACATCAAAACCAGGCAGGAAATAAGACAATGAGAGAACAACAGCAAAACACAACAGCACTTCATATGTAGTTGGTACACAAAGACTAAAGTCTGTTTGTGTTTCAATGTAAACAGGTGGTATTTAAAGCGACTGTACCTGTCCGGGCCGTCAGATACTATCAAAGCTCCCACCGCAGCAGCTTTTCTCCTGGACCCTTTTACTCTTTTAAAATCCCCTCCAGCGTTTTTCCGTCTATTACTTCCGCTGTGTTTGACATCGGTGACAAACGTCGACTCGACCGTGCTCGTTGTAAATAGTCGCTCGCGGCGCTTTCACTTTCATGTGCGTCTAATAAAAGGTGTAAAATCTATGTCGTCATTCTTGTCATCACGATACACCACAGGTGAGAGCCGGGAAACATCTCGGGAAAGGTAACACTTCCGGAATGGGCGTCTTTCAAACCTTTCAAAATAAAAGCGCGGGTGCAAATGATCACAGTTTACGGGAAGACAGTTTTGTTTTTTGAACTTCCCTTTAAATTAAAGTCATTATAAGACACACACACACTGCATATCCCATTCTGTTTTTTGTCATTTTTGTGCATGGGTGTCTCTTGTTTGTATTTTTGTTTAAATCTCTAGCCTACCTAATTTCAAAATAAATTGAATTACAGTATCAATGTGAAGTCAGACAGTGTGAAAGCTGAAAATAATAGTATAGCCAGTCATAGCAGCATCATAATTACACACTCTCTTTGGTTATTATTATACTAAATCCTGCACTTGAGCATCACACTCAGGGGACATATTATGGAAATATTACTTTTTGAAGGCTCTTTGACATATATTTGGGTGTTCGTCTTGCCTTCCGGCCCCTAAAATGTGAGAATTGACCAAAAAAAATCTGTAATTTTCAGGCTCCCTAGGTTTAAATCCCTGTGGTTTTACGAGCTGTTCCCTCAGTTTTCTTCCAATGATGTAACTAGTTTTCGAATTAGCATAATACCAACTCTATCTGGTACCAGCAGAAGGGGTGGGGCACTGAAACCAGCTGTCCTGAACAGGGCTGTTTATTGAACGGATGAAAAAAGTGCTGTGATGTTTGATCCTTGGGGTATTTTGACCAAAGCATGTCACAGACGTGTCTTTAAGACACCTGGGAACTATTTTAATTTGTGGAAAAGGGGCATAATATGTCTCCTTTAAGTCATCAATACAACTGAGATGTAAACAGAAACTGTATATGGTGGCACAGCAAGATGTTTCAACAAGCCATTCCTTTTTTCTATAATGCAGAAGAGGAATGCTGGTTTGTCCTGTTCTGGCATTTGTATGAAGTTGCACTTTAGCTGGAGGCAACAACGGCTTCAACAGTAAATGCCCCAGGGCCTTTAAACGGGCTAATCTGGCCACAATCAACACAGATAACCACAGTGCATACAACCGTGAAATTACACATCAGTTTGCCCTTTGTTAGTTACAAAACAACCCTATTTATCTTCCCTTACCACATATTTGTAGTGTGTACTACTACTAATGGCCTGAAGACAATGATTGGTATTGACTTGTGGGATTTTTTTTTTTTTATAGCTGCCTTTTTCCAGTTACATACATACATATACTATACATACGTGTCATGACGTTCGTAAATGACTTTCATGTGATGATCCGTTGACCTTTCCTCTGGCTTCATCATCATCAGGTCAAAATTCAAGGTTTGTCCCGCGGTTGTTAAGTAAGATACAGTACATTAGCAACTCAACATCATATTGTAAATAAATACTATTTATTGAAAATATTGCATGTAGTCAATCTAAAACAAAGACTTGTTTTCTTTTATTTAACAACATAAACTGAGGTTGACCACTCAAGACGGCAGCCCTCATCCTAGCTGGAATGAAAATCAAGTACAGGTCTAGTAGTTCCAGTCTCCTTCTGAGGTCTGATCAATTAGCTGATAATTAATTACCTTGAATGCCATAAAAGACGACTGCTCGCGTTGTGTTGAAGCATGCATACTTTAAAATTCCATAAAAGCACTGTCTCTTTTTAAAAAGTCCATTGCACTCTGCTGAGCTTTGTGATTACACAGAGAAAAAGACGAAACAAAAAAACAGAAGAATTAAAAACAAAAATAAAAAACATCATTAAAACATCCTCAACAAAATGGGATTGCATTGCTTTGCATTGACATATCCCACACACTAACAACATCTTGGTCCAATGTGTTGTATGTAGCGACACCAGTGGTGAAAGTAAGTTAATAAAAGCAGATTTAGAGAACTAGTAAATGTCATATTAAGTAAATTACAAAATAACTAACACTCAATTTTGTTTTAAAAACATTGTGAGAGGGGCGACTAGTTTTTAAGTCTAACAGCCAATACGATGCCCTGGTTTTTAAAATGAATCCATATTCTGTCTCCTGCGCTTCCCTCGTTATCTGTAGCCTCTTCTGCAGGTCTACTGCAAAAAGCACGCAGGCAACGCCGCATTTATATGTTTAAAAGAATAATAAAGCATGTTTTTACACAACCTACATATTCATGGATTATAATACATCTGAGCGTCGTTGTAGTGCACAAAGATTCAAAGACTATAAAGATCAAACAAGCTATTATTTCCTTACATGATTGTTGTTTTAGCGATTGTGAGCCAAAAGCATGCTAACAGCAATCTGCTAGTAATACTGAATTCATTAAAAAGGCTTTATTTTCATTTTTATAATTGACTACATTTATTTTGACGATCTTAAAACAAGTTGATAGAAATGCCCTTAAAATTCCTGAATATCCTCGTGCTTTCCTTTTCTCTTGTTTCATTCCTTTGCATCTTTTTCTCTGCATATTAATTTTTGCATCCAAAACACTGAAACACTGAGGTCAGTTTAGAGATTTTTTTTTAGCATATTTCAATTCAAAGATTAGTCTTAGAGTTAAAGAAAAAAGTGATTAGTGTGACTCTCGCCGACGTCTGTAGCCCTTCAACGGTTGTGTTTGCACTGGGCTCAGAATTTTACTTTCACCACTGAGTGCGACTGATATCATGGCTTGTGTTTGCGTTGCTGTGTCTGAAAAACGTGAATGGCACAAAAGAAGAACTTAACGGTATTTTCATACATCTCTGAATTCTTCATCATTTGCACTGCCAGTCAAATGGAGCTCCCTGTGAAACAAGCGACCAACAATATATATTTTTTTTAACGCTGATACTCCGCTCGACCCCTGACAGGTCACCATCTCCGACTCAGAGGAGTTTTTTTTTTTGTGTGTGTGTGTGTTTATTTTGGCTGATCAGACCCCGAGTTTGTTGGCCTGCGTCAGCACCACCTTCAACACGGGCATGAACGCAGACGTCTCGCTGAAGTTGCTGCTGCTGACTATGTGGGTGTGGATGTTGAGGCCCTCCGCGTAGGATCGAGACTCGATGGTCCTGGCGATGTTGTGTAGTCCTCCCACGATGGCGGGAGAGAGCTGGAGAGAAGAAGAGCAGAGGATGTAAGTAAGAGGGAAGTCCGAGGTCAAACTCTCTCAACTACAGTATATAAGCGTTTTGCAGGAAGCAAAGAGATTTTCACTTCACAGTCCAGTGGGGATTGAAAACTGTCTTTGAGCACATGGCTGCAGATTAGCAACCTGCTAAATCTAGTAAAAGCTTCTTTGTTGCTGCTTTTTCACTTATTTTTATTTATTTTAGGGCTGACCCAAAAAATTTGAAGCTTTGAAGCTTCGTTCGTTTCAATGGTAATCGATCATGAAGTCCGTGATCGATTGTTTTTTGGTTTTTTTTCCCTTTTTGACACGGTTCTCATCGGCAATTGCTACATTAAAATGAGTAGGATACTTGGCACCTGCCTGATTTTGGAGATATGCAGTGTTTGTTTGCCATTACTTTCATTATTTTATTAGGATCGCGCACCCCCCCGGCCATTGAAGCTTCGATTTTGATCGATTTTATGTCCGCGAAGCTTCGATTATCAAAATATGATAATCTGGTCAGCCCTAATTTTCATTGACTTATGTATTCTGGGTTTTTTGTTTGTTTGTGTTCTTTTTCTTTTCTCCCCCATTTTTTTTTTTTTTCCCCCCTTTGGGAAATACGGGGAGGGTTGGGATCTGGGTTAAAAAAAAACTGTACAAGTCACTCCATCACTCTTTTTGTGCTAATTAATTGGAAATAATACACACACAAAGTATATATATAAAAAGCATCTTTTCTCTTTGTGTGAGATTTAAATGTCATAAATGAAACCATAACTAATCTTGTGGATGTCCCGTGCTGCTGACTCTGAACTCCGACAACATCACTCAGGTGCAACAACGGCATCAAGACATCTGCATATTTCAGATTCCTAAACATCTACAGGTAGCCTACTTGTTTTTCCCGTTACTTTAGACGACTTCCTTGTGGGGAAAACCAACCGTGTTCTGCTTGTTTACTGTGTGTGACGTGGATGGACACTCACCGTCTGCTCTCGGAGTTTGTCATAAAGTGCTTCCAACCGTTTGTTGGCGTCATCAAGCTTCCTCTTAGTTTGCTGTTAAAAACGATAAAAACATTCGATAGTGAACAACTTGTGATTTGCTTTGTAGGAGCAGAGTTGAACTGTGTTGTTTTTTTTCGTTCTGTTTTTCAGACAGACTCACAGGGTCGGTAGCCACAGCCAAGCACTTCTGGATCAGGCCCTCGAACGTGGTCTTCAGGATCATGTGCTCCTCTGGGATCGGCTTCTTCATGACTTTCTCAGCGGGGATGGAGTGAAGAGGCTGCGAGGGTCAAACAGGGTCAGAACATTTCAATCAACTCTCAAATGTAAACACCATATAATCAATGTAAAGTCAAAAATATCAAAAATGACAGCAATAATGTGTAAAATGAAAGCTATCTTAGATGCTCCCACACATACAGTAAGTTATTGTCTGGAAGTGTAGTGGAAATGTACACCCAATATTTCTACTCCAGAAGAAAGTCATAAGAGTTGTTACTAAAGCAGGACACCTCGTCTCAACAAACCCGAGACTATGAATTAAAAAACTGTAGCTGAATCTTCAAATTAAAAAAAAGTATAAATCCAACATTATTGACAACTATAGAGGGTATGCATGTGATGTCACGGTACTCTGAAGTCGCTGTGGGTCGTCCACTGAGTGGCAAAAAGACGAGTGGCAGAGCCGCCAAAGTTTAAAAACGACGCAAGTAACGAAGCGATTTTCTCCGAGCCCACACAAGTCTGACATGTCTAGCTTTACCAGCATGTAAAGCAGCATGACCTAACAGAGCTGCTAAAAATCTTGAGGATACGTCTCACTTTGACCGAGTTACATTCAAGAACCTGTTCTCAATGACGGAAAGTAAATTCACTGCAGCGGTCATTTTTTTCGATCGATCAGCTGTGTTTCCAGTTTCAGGTGTCGTAGTTATGATGTTTAGACAGATAAATTAGTCCTCTAACACATCCTACAGTTTGACTGGTCAGAGTTTTTCAGAATATAAGCTACTCAGGTCGGGAGTCACTGTCAGGACGACAGTAACAGCTGTAATCTCGTCCCTCTGCACAGTAACAGTCACTTTGCAGGTACCGTGGTCACACTGTGTGTTACAGGAAGTGTCAGTGGAGCAGACGGTTTTGTGGAGCTGGTTGTCGATTCCTTTTGACATCAATTTGTTTTGATATAAGATATTTTATCCAGTTTATGAGTCCACTGCTACCCGCCAGCACGTTGAGGGAGGTTTGTTCAGTCCAAACAAACGGGGCGTTGCCGAGGGCAACGTGATGTAAACGCATACCCTCTATAGGGTAATATCATGACACATTGGAGAACTGGGAAGTCAAGCTTATTCGTTCTTAGTCTTCTCTTTTGTTTTGCAAATATAAGCCATAATATTAATTCTGTCCAGTTTTGTTTTTGTTTTTTTTTGCTCTTCATCTTCAGCTTGTAAATGCATATCGTCGCTGTCCGGTGAAAACCACGTATCTCCACTTTTGACGTTTTTGACATTTTACAGTGTACGGCACTTCCGCACTCCTCCCAACCCAACTAACGTGTCGGGCACCCAAATAGCCAATGGAAAGATGTTTTACTACGCCATCTATGTAAAACGTATCTCCATTGGATGCGTAATGTGTCAATCAAAAAAAGACGTATCTCCCGCCTCTGGTCCTTTCGTCCCGCCCACTGCTTCGGAATAACGTCTGAGGACTAAGGAGAAGTGAAATATCATCTGTATCGTTCATTGTAAAGGTAAAGTATGACCATAAGCTTAATGTTCGACAACTATATTCATGTTTGCACAAGTCGACAGTCATTCACGCTGTCATTTGGATGGTTTAGCTCAAGTAGGTTAACTTATATCGTTCTTTACTACTAGATCCTGATGGCTAACGTTAACCACTAGATAAAGTTTACTTAGCCGACTAGCGGCAGTTGACACGACACACAGACACATTTCTTTCGGGCCAGCAACAAATTCTTGCTGCCGCCACCCCCCCCTAACATTGCCTGTATAATATCAGACGATTTGTCATGTTTGTAAACACAGACTTTATACTGTTAATGTAACGCTATGCCATCGTTATCCTAGCATCGAGGGGGGGCCCTGTATGTTTTTATCACGACAGTGTTTACTTTTCGAGTAAAGCCGATTTCTGACTGAGATGTAACTTATGCATCGACGTCTGATGTGTATGATTTGACTGATGTATGCACTGTTTTCTCCTTTTTCAGGTTAAATATGTCTCTCTCTTTTGAGGAGCTATGTAAACTTGCTAAAGTTAAATGTGATAGGGCTATTGAGGCAGAGGCAGAGGCAGAGACAGAGAGAAGGGACAGCACAAGTGATGATGAAGGTTTGTGGAGGAAAAAAATAGGGTTAAGTCAGCCATTACAAAGGATGCCAACTTTTTTTTTTGCAACATTGAGTTATGTCAATATTGCATTCAGTATAGTAATCTGTTTCTCTTTTTTTTCAGATTCACTTGAAAGTGACAAGGATGTCCCTTATGTCCCCAATGAAACTGAAAATGAAGGTATTATTATGTTTTAAATGTATGGAAACCCACCTACAGAAAACTGTACTTAAAATGATTTTATACATCTAGATTTAAAGCTATGGTGAGTTTTTGCTGCTGTATTGCAAAAGTATCATCCCATCAGTGGGTGTGTTTAAAAACTTTTAAGAGATTTTAGGGAACACTTGCACTTTTTACAACATGGTATTGTGCACATTTGTCATTCAATGTACTATTCCTCTTTGTCTTTTTAAGATTCACTTGAAAGTGAACTGGACGATAATCCCCTTGTTGGCACCAGTAGATCTGAAAATGAAGGTGAGTATTATTAATACTATAATTATTATTGTTGTTGTTGTTATTATTGCTTTTTTTCTTCACAGATCATAGAATAAAACGTGAGAATGATGACAGTACTGAATAGCATAGAGACACGACACACATGAAAGTGTGTATAATAAACTGTAAACTGTTTTCTTGTCTGTAACAACATCTATTGCACGTCTGTCGGTCCTGGGTGAGGGATCCCTCCTCTGTTGCTCACCCTGAGGTTTCTCCGGTTTTTCCCTGTTAAATGGGTTTCCATGGAGTTTTTCCTCAGTGGATGTGAGGGTCTAAGGACAGAGGATGTTGTTACGATGCCATGTAAAGCCCTTTGAGACAAACTGTTTGTAAAAACGGGCTATACAAATAAAATTGCCTTGCCTTGCCTTGCCTATAATATCTCACATGTGTGCACAAGGACACTTTCACATTTCACACATTAATTTTATTTGTTTTTCTTTGAATCAGAGGGAGAAGCAGCTGAAGAGGACTCCTCAGGTGGTGAGGCCCGTGTGGGAAGGCAGAGGAAGAGGCTCAACCCTGACACCTGGAAGAGCAATATTCAAAAAAGAAGGCGAATGAGGGGCCAGTCCTATCTTGGCAGGAAAAAGAAAGAGAATGTTCTGAAGGAGGCGAGACAAATGGGCATACCATGTCATTCCACGGCCTGCCAAAAGTCTTCAAAACTGAACTGCAGACAATTGGATATATCAAAAAGAGAAGAAATATTTAGTTACTTCTGGGACAAATTAGATTGGAGAGAGAGGAAAATTTATGTCAAATCACTAGTGGAGTTGAGTGATGTGAAGCGGCGGCGGACAGGTGCAGAAGAGTCCAGGCGTTCAGTGTCAATTTTGTATCACCTTGTCGTCGATGGCAAGAGGCTTAGGGTGTGTCAGCGCATGTTTATGTCCACGTTAGGGATTAAGCAGTGGTTATGTTTGAGGTGGGTGGGGAGAAGAGGAAAAAGTCCTCAGACTGAGAGAGAGAGAAAGAGAGTGAGAGTGAGGGTGGCCACTGAAGAAAAGGAGTTCCTGAAAAAATTCCTTCTGGACTTACCAAAAGTGCCATCGCACTACTGCAGGTCATCTTCCTCCAAAATGTATCTGGAGCCCGTGTTTACATCAATGAGTCACCTCCACACACAGTATCAGCACTCCTGCACAGAACACGGTGTTCAGGCTCTATCAAGGCAAGTTTTTTCCAACCTCTTCCAAGAGTTAAATCTTTCTCTTTTCCATCCAAAAAAAGACCAGTGCGATACCTGTTGTGCATTTAAGGCCGGTAACATTGATGCTACCACTTGGGAAGAGCACTGCCTAAGAAAAGACAGTGCACGAGCAATGAAACAGAAAGACAAGGAAGAGGCAGGTGAGAACATTTTAGTCGTGTGTATGGATCTGCAGGGACTCCTGCTCTGCCCTAAGCTGGAAGCCTCTGCCCTCTATTATAAAACCAAACTAGGTGTCCACAACTTCACAATGTATGACATGACATCACATGACGCGACTAATTATGTTTGGCACGAGGGCGAAGCGGGTCTTTCTGCCACTGAATTCACATCATGTATAATCGACTACCTTGAAGAACACCAATCATGTAGTGAATACATCATGTGGAGTGACGGCTGTGGATACCAGAATCGAAACATTGTCTTGAGCAACGCTCTGATCAAGTTTGCCACAGAAAAGAAAAAGACTGTGACACAGAAATTCCTTGAGCGAGGTCACACACAAATGGAGTGCGATTCTGTGCATAGCGTGGTTGAAAGAAGACTGAGGCACAGAGACATCCATGTCCCAGCTGATTATGCTGCAGTGATCCGGGGTGCACGTTCAAACCCCAGGCCATACCACGTTAAGTATCTCGACCACACCTTTTTCATGGACTTCAGCCATATCAACCTCTGCAGATCCATCCGACCGGGAAAAACTGCTGGCGATCCGACAGTGCATGATCTGAGAGCCATCAGGTATTTTATCATACACATACATGTTGCTCTCTTTTCCTTATATTTTCAGACATCACATACAAAGTAATGTACCCCTAATACATTAAAGGGATAGTTGTTTTTTTTGTGATCAACATTAAAGGGATAGTTAATTTTTTTGAAGTGAGATTGTATGAGGTACAATGTACAAGTATAATATCTGCAGTAGACAGCTCTCTGCTCTCCCCCAGTTGCCCATACCGGTGCTTAGTGCTTTCCAGATGTGAAACAGTTACATTATGTCCACTGTCTGTCTTGTCCAATTTCTTATACTTATCTGCTAGGTACAACATTGACGGCACAATGGCATACAGGCTGTGCCATTCGGACGACTGGCAACCTTATCCAGCTGCAGCGCTGAGGACGAAGAGGGTGACAACAGTGAGGCCACTGTACAGATCCAGGCCAAAGATAAAGGCATCGAAGTACAGGCACCTGCAGGAGCTTAAGAAAGTTCTACCCACAGACTTTCACTGCTTCTATGACATGCTGGACCATGAGTGATGGCCAGCAGTCGCCATTGTGCATCTCATACACATCACTTGAAGAAGAACTATGTATATGCCTCCCACCTTGACCCCCCTCCTCACTGTGTGAGAATTAGAGGCACCTGGGGAGGATGGTGGGGATTGTTCTGTGTGGGGTGTGTGATCTTTCTTTCTTCTGTCCTCTTTCTTTTTGCCAGACAGCAGCAGTGGACGACAGAAAGAGCAGCAGGAGTGCAGGGGCGCTAACTGACGAGGTGCAGATACCAGAACAAGCAACGTGCCGCAGAACAACGGCGGTGACTGTCATGGAGGATTGCAGTAAGCTGAGGTATGGAAGAGACCAAGCTGAGGGGATCGGTGACAGAGTGTGGCAACGGGGTGCAGCAGCAGAGACGCTAAAGAGACGTAGTGACGGACTGCTGACAGAGAGACCTTGCAGTGAGGGATACGAGAAAGGATGACTTGCTGGACACGGGGAACGGTGAAGCACAAGAGAGGACGCCTTGTCCCCATGTCCTCTCTCGTGAGGGGGAGACGAAAGAGGACGCCTGGTCCCCTTCCTGTGTTGGGCCAGGTGTACTCTCTCGTCTTCCTCTCACAAGAGAGGACGCTTTGTCCCCATGTCCTCTCTCGTAAGATGGAGACGAAAGAGGACGCCTTGTTAGACACAGAGAGGGTTAAAGCTTTACCCCTCTCTGTGTCTAACAAGGCGTCCTCTCTCGTCTCGCCCTCACGAGAGAGGAGATTTGTCCCCATGTCCTCTCTTGTGAGAGGAAGACAAGAGAGCACGCCTGGTCCCCTTCCTGTGTTGGGCCAGGTGTACTCTCTTGTCTTCCTCTCACAAGAGAGGACATGGGGACAAGGTGTCCTCTCTTGTGAGATGGAGACGAGAGAGGACGCCTTGTTAGACACAGAGAGGGGTAAAGCTTTACCCCTCCCTGTGTCTAACAAGGCGTCCTCTTTCGTCTCCCCCTCACGAGAGAGGACATGGGGACAAAGCGTCCTCTCTTGTGAGAGGAAGACGAGAGAGTACACCTGGCCCAACACAGGAAGGGGACCAGGCGTGCTCTCTTGTCTTCCTCTCACAAGAGAGGACATGGGGACAAGGCGTCCTCTCTTGTGCTTCACCGTTCCCCGTGTCCAGCAAGTCATCCTTTCTCGTATCCCTCACTGCAAGGTCTCTCTGTCAGCAGTCCGTCACTACGTCTCTTTAGCGTCTCTGCTGCTGCACCCCGTTGCCACACTCTGTCACCGATCCCCTCAGCTTGGTCTCTTCCATACCTCAGCTTACTGCAATCCTCCATGACAGTCACCGCCGTTGTTCTGCGGCACGTTGCTTGTTCTGGTGTCTGCACCTCGTCAGTTAGCGCCCCTGCACTCCTGCTGCTCTTTATGTCGTCCACTGCTGCTGTCTGGCAAAAAGGAAGAGGACAGAAGAAAGAAAGACCACACACCCCACACAGAACAATCCCCACCATCCTCCCCAGGGACACAGGTGGAGGGGAAGGTGGGAGGCATAGACACACACATACACATACACGCCCTTCTTTAAATGAATAATTCATCCATACATCTGTCTTAATTTTTAATTGTTTAAAATTCTTTAAATGACTAATTCATCCATACATCTCATTTAATTCTTAATTGTTTAAAATCCTTTAAATGAATAATTCATCCATATATCTGTATTTATTCATAGTTGTTTAAAATGTCTTAAATGAATGAATTAATCCATACATCTGTATTTATTTGTAATTGTTTAAAATCCTTTAAATGAATAATTAATCCATACATCTGTATTTATTTGTAATTGTTTAAAATTCCTTAAATGAATAATTAATCCATACATCTTTGTAATTGTTTAAAATTCTTTAAATTAATAATTCATCCATACATCTGTATGTATTCTTAATTAATTGTAATTGTACCAACTTGTGATAGTTGTTGATTCCCTTACTTGTCTTTTTATACTAATTATTTGTGATGTGACTAATTACCTTAATTAATCTAAATTGTGTAAATATGTATTAGTCTGATAAAATGAGTGCCCGATTTACCTGAGTATATAAGTCTGATGTATAGTATTTGTGATATTTATGAGTGTTGATTAAATTAGTTTGACTTTTTTTTGGTTATCATTGTCTACTAACATCATTCACATAGTAAAAGTATAGAATGGCAATTTATCGACATGTTCAATGGCTTATTTATTTGTTTATTTTTAGCTTAGATAGCATCAGAAGGTATGTTGTTGAATAGAGGCAGGTGTAAATAAAAAAAAGCAAAAATGCACCTCGTTAGGGTGCTTTTTCATTCTGCTGGCCAGGTTGTCAGGAAAAGCATCTCCTGCTATCTTCCACTTGTACCTCAGGTCACAAGGTAAGTGCATAGTTATAGGTCGAGTGCAGTGTTAACAGAAATAGAGGAATTATGGCAACAGTCTACAAGGACAACTATGGATAGGCTTATTATGTTGATTGTTAATGGCCGTGATTTCCCTGAATGAACCAAAACAAACTGATGTGCGCACGTAGATATCGGATGATTATTCGCCCCTGAATTATCCTGATTTTAATATAAAATGTCAAAAAAAAAAAACTTTGATGAACGTTATGTGCTAAATGGAAATTAAGAATGAAACTACCAACTGTGGGACACAAAAAGGAGGCTGGAGGCTCGTAGATAACCGGACGTGGAGCGTTGTATTAAAACGAAACAAAACACGTATGTCCGCTACGGCTCACAACAATGCACGTATGTCCATTTAAAATAATTTAAACACGGCACTGATGATTGTGTAAACAAGGTTTCATTTCGGGTCCTTAATATGTCTTATTTATACAGTTTTTGGTTTACTTTATAAGTTACCTCCTGACAAAAACAGTTTTTTCATGCTCCTGGAAAAAACGAATTTTGGAGATACGTTTTTTTCATCAGACAGCGACGATATCTTGATTTACAAAGGGTAGGCACAATAAGCCATCGCTTCAGCCTACACCTTTTGGTCCATGACCAATCAGTGCATTATGTCAGTTGTTTTTAATCGACCAAATAAACTCAACTCAACTCATTACAGCTGATAATCAAAGAGCTTTTTTTTAAATAACAGACAGAAATATACACCAAATTTAAAGTTGTACATCTAAAACAATACATTTACATTAACCTCCATCATGTCTCACACTGTGGATGTGTGTGTGTACCTGTATGAGCTCTCCAGTCGGGGCCCCCGGTGCCCCCTCCATACTGGTCTTGGGCATTGCAGGGTTCATGGGCTGAGGGTTCAGCTGCTGCTGCTGCTGCTGCTGCTGCTGCTGTGGGTGGTGCATGCCTGAGTAGGGGGCCTGGGCGCCGTGCGGACCCTGACCTCCAGAGGGCATCGTCTGGGCCTGAGGGTCAGCGCCCAGTGGAGCCATGATGGGAGCAGTGATGGGGGCAGGGGGGGTGTAGTGCTGTGGCATTTGCTAGAAGATGATAAATACACACACACATTTTGTTTAGGAACCTGTAACATCCTCATCTTGTCTCTGTCTGTGTAGAAGAACAGCTCTGATGGGTCTCACCTTCTTCTTTGGTGCTCTGCTCAGAGCTGGGGGGTCGTTCCAGCCGTTCTGAGGCCCTACGGGAAAAAAAAACCTTCATGATTCTCATTCTCTTGTGAAATGTGTGAAATGTGAGAGTTTGAATTGATTGAGTTGATTTGTTTGAGCCACGTCTTTGATCAAAAGTGTGATCATGTAAAAGTGTATCATTAAATGCAAAATCAAAATCTACTGATTGTTTGCAAGTGTGGCTAACAAAAAAGCTGATAATGATGTAATTCATAATTATTGTTATGATAAAAGCAGTTTTTAGTCAGGCCTTTAAAAATAAATGATTCAAGAAAGTCTGATATATAAAATCATCACTCAGGTTGTTGTTGTTTAACATCTGTCTACATCATCCACACAGTTTCTGGGTTTCTCTATTTTCTGTCATCAGGTCATGATCTGCCCTTTTCACCATCTGCTGCCAGAATAATAATAAACTGTTAGTGTTTGACACTTGGTGTTGAGACAAAGTTGAATTATTAAACAGAATTAATGCCTAAAAAACCATGATGGACTGATCATTGCGTATTAGTGTATTTTCTAACCTGATGAATTTTTACTTTTACACAAGATGCAACACACTTAAAGCAGAAGTAAGCGGAATATTTGTGTTAATATAAGTCTTAAATAGTTATATCTTCCGACAGCAATCACTTATATACAGTGTTTGGTCCGAAACACGGGTCTGTCAGTCACTCTGCTCTGCTGTAAGCCGAGGAGAAAACTTTCCTTGTATCCTACAACCTTTATCCAATGAGGAGAGAGAACGGCATAAAGGGGCGGTCCTCTCTGTGTGTGCAGCCAAGGGATGCGCGTGAATGTGGTGACGTAGGGACGAGGGCGGGGACTGCTGACTCCATCGGCTGACAAGAAGTTAGCCAAAACGACCGGATCGCTTACTTCTGCTTTAAAAAATAATTAATTTAATTTGTTTATGATAAGATTATCTAACATTTCAGTGATATAGCGCAGAGGTTTACTCTGCCAGACTGCAGATTGCATGTTAGTGTTGCAGGTTAAATGAAGGACTGGTCTAGTTTGAGCAGCTTGTTACAAATGATCCAGTACTGATGTAACAGCTGCAGCTTTTTTTTTTAGTAATGAAAGGAATAAAATGAGTGACTGAATAAAAACTATTATTACAGGAGATGATCTGGTCAATGAACAGACTTTAGACACACACACACACAGGCTGAGACGGTTTGTGAGCAGCAGTCAGAGTCAGTGAGGGTGATTGGAGCCATGCAGACCTGTTCTCTGAGAGGCGGGGGTCAGACCGGGGTCAGCGCCAACTGGCTGTGTACCTGAGAATCCGCCGAGTGGAGGAGGAAGAGGCATGTACGACACAGGAGATCCTGGCCCGCCATGCTGGAAAGACCCTCCGGAGGACGGAGGAGCGGAAAAGGCGGAGGCAGAGGAGGAGGAGGAGGAAGTGGGGAAGAAGGGGATGGAGGGGTTAGGGTGAGAGGGGGGAGAGTTGGGCAGGCAGTGGCTGATGGGAGTGGGCTGCCCGGGATAGACCGGAGGCGCCGGCTGAGAGGGGACGGGCTGAGTGTACTGTGAGAGGAAGCCAGGCGGCTCTGCAGGAGGAGGAAGATGATGAGGAGGAGCAGCAGAGGAGGAGGAGGAGGAGGAGGAAGAGGAGGAGAACTGGAGAGGCTGATAGATAGGCGCCCCCCCAGATCCAGGTCCAGGTGGGTACTGGTTGACCTGGGGGTAGGCTGGGGGTCACACAGGAAACAACAGACGCTGTTAGAGGAAGAACTGCTGCTGCATGTTATTCATCTACAACAGGAAACAGTACAACGAAGTACAAACCGATGAAGACTAGTTACAGTAGAGAGCTTCATGCTGACGTGCTTCATGCTTATCTTTGTAGGTTACATAAGAGATTAGCTGGAAAGTTACTCAACTCACTCTGGTTATCTGTTATAGAGACTAAAACTAAAAACAACAGCACGGCACAGAGAAGATCAGATGCTGCAGAGTCAAACATTTTCCAAAACAAAATGTTTGCCAGTGTTTCAAAGACAAGAGAGTAAAAGTGTTGAGTTGTGAAACCCTGCCTCCGATGAACTACAGTAAGGCCACATGGTCAGACTGCTTCAAGATGTCTCGACACGACGGTGGCCAACGTTAAGATATACTGAGTTTAAAGGGATAGTTCAACATTTTGGCCAATTGGCCCATTGCCATAATCCCTATAGTCATAGCAGTAGGTTCGTTACCTTTAATTGTCGGTGCAAGGCCGCAAGCTGCTCAGAGCTACGCTACGGAGGCTAATGGGATTTCTTGGTTTCTCATCAAACTCATCAAATACACAATCCAACAACTCCAAAACACTCTGGTGGACAAGTTGTGACCTGCACATTCACCACGCTGTGAGATAATAACAGAACGTTACGAGACAGAGTTGTTTTAGAGGTAGATGCAGAGACTGCTTGCCGAAAAACTGCCCGACAGGAACGCGCATCAACGGTTTTGCACGAATTTACTTTCGAAAACAACTCTGTCATGTAACGTTCTGTTATTATCTCATAGCGTGGTGAATGTGCAGGTCACAACTTGTCCACCAGAGCGTTTTGGAGTTGTTGAATTGTGTATTTGATGAGTTTGATGAGGGAAACCAACAAATCCCATGAGCCTCCGTAGCGTAGCTCTGAGCAGCTCGCGGCTCTGCTCCGCCATTCTAAAAATAGCTTGCACCGACAATTAAAGGTAACGAACCTACTGCTATGACTATAGGGATTATGGCAATGGGTCTATTTGGCAAAATGTTGAACTATCCCTTTAAATTAACTATATATACTAGATATCACTTTTAGGAGACAGGGTCTTTTGGTGATACTGTGTCTTAGGTCTCAGATCCTGCTCTTCTCATATCAAATTTCATTTTCCTACAGAGATAACAGGTCGGTGTGTCTCACTTACGCTGGTACTGATGGGAGTACATGTACGCAGGAGTGGAGGAAGGTGGAGGAGCAGCAGCGGTGCCGGAGGCTGGGATCCCGTACATGGGGTTTGAAGGCTCCACCTGCCAAAAAAATCAAACAAACAAACAAATCTGAAGCAGTATTTTTTTTAAAAACAACAACAAAAAGACAGAAGTGATCACTGAGCTCTGCATGAGCCGATGAAGCCAGGCTTTTTTTTTTTCACCACTGTGAGGACAAAGTTTAGCGCTGCAAACAAACAGAGGGCAGATTAGTTAAATTTGCCTCTTGTGCTCTGTTGTGAGCGAGAAAATAAATAAAATGTTATGTGTCACGGCTGCAAATCAGTGGGGTTTTTGTTGCGTAGCATGGAACCGCATGCACGTTGGGACCGTGTGAAGAGCCGTGCATTAAATGTGTGCAGGTGAAACAAATGAGAGCGAATGGGGATGCATGCATCATGTGAGACAAAGGGGAAAGAGTATAACCACAGATAACATGACAAGACAGGAGTCAAAAGACAAAGTCTGAGACGTCAAGCACTGGTTCGATTAATGAAAAAACTGTTTGATCCGTGTGCAAGAGCTTCGGCAGAGGTGTGTGTGGGTCAGTATTTGTACCTGCTGGTCTGAGGCGCTGCCTACTTGAAGAGGAGGAGGGACATTGGGGAGGGCTGTGGGAGTTTGGTTACTCCAGGAGGTGACAGTGGAGGCAGCCCTCACCTGAAGCACACAGAGGCAACATACCGAATGATGGCCGACAGCATGGGGGGGGGGGACACCACACGACACCACGACGCCACAATGCGCGAGCATTGGACCAGTGGAGGCGAGAGTAAGAGCCAGGGTTCAAATAACAGCAGGAACTAGGGATGTCACGATTACTTGCTTTCACAATTAATCGCGGTATTAAACGGCCACAATTAATTTATCGCAAAGATTCCTAAATACCGTCACTTACCAAAAAAGATTATGTCAGAACCATCTTGACAAATGTGCGCCAAAGTAAAGGTAAATGCACAGATACTGGTTCAGTTACCTAATGTAACATTGAATCAGTAGGAATTTAAAAGTTTGCATGTCATTTGTAATTAAAAAAAAAAACAAAGATTAAAATAAACTTAAACACTTGGTCAAAATGACAGTTAATTCCCCTGGGGAATATAATTGGTCCTTTATTAATAGATACTTAAAATATTTTATGTAAATAATTAGCTTATGTTTGATTTTACACATACATAGTGTTGGGAAATTAATTAATGCATAATAATCGTGATAATCATAATAACATGATTATTTCTCTGACAATAATTGTACCAAGAAAATCTATAATCGTGACATCCCTAGCAGGAACACAACAGATTTAATTTCTCCCGATCACTGGAGGCATTAACACCCTCCCCTGAAATAAACACATTCATCAGTCAGCGTGTGATTTAAACCCTGGCTGGGATGGAAGTCCAGCAGATGAAATGACTCCAACACGACAGCAGCAAACTGCAATGAGCGCTTCACCAGTGGGTTAGTTATTGTGGAGGTGAGGTCACTTTCAGAGGAGGAACAGAGGAAAGAAAAAGGTTTGAGCTCAAACTTAAGTCTGAACATAAAAAACACAAGTGGAGAGAGGCATAAACAATACATACACAAAATATCATCCAGGCATAGGCGACTTCGGTTGATTTATAAAACAATGTGTGTATGTCACGCACACACAGTTAAAGCCCCTACAAATAACTTGGTTTTGGCGACCCCTTGTGGACAAAAGCGGTAATGTTTTAGCAGAATGAAGACTGCATCTCCCATGAGCTCTAGCGCGTATTGCCGTAAAGAAAATACTCCCGAAGGTAAAGAGTTACTGTTACACTGTTTAGAAATAACTTATCTTCCCAGCGATAGTCTAATTTCACCAGAAACAAGAGACTTTTGCATATCCAGTTAAAAGTTACTGTATTTGTAGGGGCTTTAAAGGGATAGTTCAACATTTTGGCAAATTCCTATACTCATAGGAGTAGGTTCGGTAGGATATGCAAGGCAAGGCAAGGCAATTTTATTTGTATAGCCCGTTTTTACACAGTTTGTCTCAAAGGGCTTTACATGGCATCATAACAACATCCTCTGCCCTTAGTTAGGTATCGGTGCATGTTGTTTTGAGATCCGCGGGGCAGAGACGCGAGCTGCTCAGCGACGACAACAAAGGCAAACGGTACTTTCGCCTTTCCCTCATCAAATTCATCAAATGCACAATCCAACAACTCCAAAACACTCTGGTGGAGAAGTTGTGACCTGCACATTCACCACGCTATGAAATAATCATGTATAATTATGTAACACTAAGACACATGAAGCAAATACTCAGAATTACTTCCGCCCAGCAGCCGTGTCTGTAATGTAGTTCCAGCTGCATTTGCCACCGTTCACCTCCATTGTGTTCACTGAGCAGCTCACATCTCTGCAAAACAAACATGCACCGATAATTTGCGGTAATGAACCGACTGCTATGACTATAGGGATTATGGCAATAGGTGAATTTGCCAAAATGTTGAACTACCCCTTTAAATGTGAACTTCTATGTGTCACAGTAGAAAATAGAGAGCTGAACGTACCGGCTGGTAATACTGTGGATGTGCGGGGGCCGGGGCAGAGGCCGGTGTGAGCATGGCCACAGGAGGAGCTGCAGTGGGCTGCGGCCCCCTGGCGGGCTGCGCCGGGGTGAACGGGTGCCGGGGCAAAGCTTGTGGAGCCCGAGGGGCAGATGGCTGAGGAGGCTGAGCTCTCTGGGGTTGCACCGGAGCCGCCGCCGCCGCCGCCGGCTGCTGCTGCTGCTGCTGCTGCTGCTGCTGCTGCTGCTGCCCCAGAGCCCGACTGAGGCGGTCACGGAGCTGTTGTACAGCAATCTGCATGGGACAAACAAAACAACATGAGTGAAATGAGTGTGAAAATTAGGGCTGCAGCTAACGACTATTTTAATAGTCAACTAGTCACCGACTATTGGATAATTATTAAATTTTTCTTAAATTTAGCATGAGGTTGCTTTAATTATGTGGCAAATGATAATAAACACAAGAAAGATGGGTACTTCAATGCATCTTCAACTTTGCTGCTGATAGGCCGGTTCATACAAAAAGTAAATAAAAATGTCTAATGTCTAAAACCAATTAGGCACAGTGCTCGGTCAGTATAGACATACTGTAAATCCATAAATAAATAAACCTCTGTCCGTTTTTTAAGAACAGGCAAATGTGTTTTATAAAAAATAAATAATAAAATAAAATCAAGTAAACATGTTTTCCTGTAAACCAAGGGCAGGCACATTAGCAGCAGTAAAACAGTAAACAAAACAAATATTAAGTTCATTTTGTGAAGTATTCAGTGGTCAACTGCAGTCTGTTGCAGGAGAACTTTACAATAGAGGGTATGCGTTTACGTCACGTTGCGTGGTGAAGGATAGCGGTGGACACAGAGAAACCGGGTAATACATGTAGTATCAAAACAAACTGAGGTCAGAAGGACTCGAATCGTTGCAGCCCTAGTGAAAATTAGGAGCTTTGTGGGGGAAAAAAAACTGCCACATATTGTTTTTCCACCTGGTGCTGTTGGTGTGGTTTCATACCTGGTTGGTGTTGTCAGGCAGGTAGGTGATGGCGGTGGACAGGCTGCCCTGCGAGGCCAGCAGGTTGGCGTACTGACTCATCTTCTCAGCCAGCAGGATGCCGAGAGCAGCGGGGCCGGAGCGCTGGGTCTGCTCGACCGCACGACGCAGCACCACCACCTTCTCCACCAGGTCCTGAGCAGAGCACAGACAGGCAGGTTAAAATAAAGATTCAAGCTGTTTTCACACGTTTGTTTCAGTGAGAAAGACGGTATTACCATATTTTAGTTACAATCTTATCAGACTGCGGCCTCTTTCCTCTCCTTTCAGCTTTACTTTGGACTCAAACACTGAGAAAAACATCTGGCTCCCGTAGCTGCTAAATGGGAATCTGCAGAGTCAGGCGGTGATTCTCTGTGGGTTCGTGCATGTTTCAGCTCATTGTTTATCAAACCACAGCTTCACTTTGAGTACAGCTGGTGAACAGAGTCGAGCATTTAGCCGCTACGGAGCCAGAGATATTCCCCTCAGGCGTTGGTAGAGATACAAGAGAAACAGAGGGAATATTGGACTTGAATAAATCAAGACTTCAGAAACTCCACATGAGCAAATAAACTTGTTCCTTAGCTACTGGATTTGTAAATAAATTACAAATTTATCAAATCAGCTTCAAAAGCGGTGATGTGTCATGTGATTCCTCTGCCCCCTAGTGGCCAAGATGAATCAGTCACTGTAGGACAATTAAAGGGCGTTTCCAGTCGTAATCAATGTTTACCTCGGATATCTGGTCACCTATGATCAATTCATTTCATACATCATTTCATCCATACTCCCAACTGCAGCATCTATGTTTGTTTTTGTTCAAGAATCTATTGTTTTTTTAATGTTCATTAATGGGCTCTGGACTAATTTTTTTAATTGTTCTGTGGTTGCAAGGAACGTCCTTTTGACCATCATTTAAATTTTAAAATTCACTTTTACAATTAAATTACCGTAAATCAAAATTCGGCTTCCGCATTGTTCCTTTCCCGGTCAGAGAACAAACGCCTCAGAGTCCCTCATAGATACGTATATCTGTGAGAGTCCCTCTACTGTTGTGTTCTCTGAGCCAGAAAGGAACAATGCGGAAGCCGCGGTAGGTCCGAATTTTTCTTTAATTTAATTGTAAAGCAAATTTTAAAATTTAAATGATGGTCAAAAGGACGTTAATTTTAAAATAAGTCCTGAGCCCATTAATGAACATTGAAACAATGATAGATTCTTGAACAAAAACGAACATAGACGTCCACATGCTGCAGTTGGGAGTATGGATGGTATGAAATGACCTGATCCTAGGTGACCTGATATCTGAGGTAAACACTGATTACGACTGGAAACGCCCTTTAAGATACAGATGCTGTCAACACACCTGCAGGGAGAGAGGACAGTGTCCGTCCTGCGCTCTGGTCCAACAGGACACCAGTTTCTCCACGTTGCCGGCACAGATGAAGCACAGACAGGCCTGAGCCTGCAGGTCGGCGTCCTGCGCTGCTTCCAGTCGGTCCCCGAGAAGATCTGGGAAAGAAAAGAAAAGAAAAAGTTTAGTTTGTAGTAACGGGTGAATGTCTGAGAGACGGTGAAGTTGACAGGAAGTACAGTGAAACTGGAGATAAAATAATCTCCGAAATCAAACAACAGGATGGATGAAGACCGACCGCAGAGGGAGGAGAACTCCTCCGGCTGAGCGTAGGTCATGACGGCCGCCAGCGCTTCCTTCCAGTTCTGCAGGTCGCACGTCTTCAGGATGTCGTGCCAGTCTTTCATCACCACTGCGCTGATCAGCTGCAGGACACAAACACAGTTACATCACTGAGGATAAACTCTATAAATTCATAAAATCTCAGCTTTAAAAAAATAAAAAGAAACAAATAAAAACCCTTCTTCTGTTTGTGACAGACCTTGGTTATCTTGCTGTGTGTTTTAGTGAAGTACTTCTTCTGGGTTTTCTCTAACAGCTCGGACCCTCCGGCGATGGCCAGGATGATGCTGTCCGCCATCCGGTTGTCATGGAGACAGAGCTCCACAGCTCCCGCGAAGTCTCCGGTCAGCAGAGCCTGTGTGATCAGCCCGTCCACGTCTTGAGGGAAAAACAAAAACGTGTGAAGATTTTTTACAATAACCATAAAACTTCAGTCTCCATATAAAAACAAAAACACTTTGTGACTTTTTGAGCTGAATAATTACGACCATTTAAATGTCAGACACACAGACTGGAAACACTTGTTACCCTGACTGATGGCTAGATTGACGCCGTCTGCAGGGGTCGGAGCTGGAGCCAGTGTGGGCTTGTGATGAAATGGTGCTGAGGGAACAGCTGGACTGGGAACAGCTGGACTGGGAACAGCTGGACTGGGAACAGCTGGACCACTGGGCTCCTCCTCCACTGGTGCCGTCGTCTCCTGAAACGGCAGAGAAAAAAACACCACATTTAGTGTTTTGATGCCGCTGTATTTAACGGTGCATATGCAACCGTTATTTAATGTCAAGTAGAGTGAGCATCCAGGAGGATCCAGGAGATGTAAAAAGCAAAAGAAAAACTTCAAGGCACTCTCTTGAGTAAATGAAATGCTTTCAATTGATCTGGCATTGTCACAGTGACATGCTTAAAATAACTAGCGACACGTTTCGGCATCAAGCCTCCATCAGGGAGGAAAACAGATGAAGGCTTGATGCCGACACGCATCGTAGTCATTTTATCTTTCAAAATTATTTTTATGCATTTCAACAGCGAATGTCGGGGCACAAGGGATTCAATCCAACACTTCAAAAAATATAAATAAAATAAATAAATCTGTAAATATCAAAGTAAAAACAATGCCAAGACCATACAGAATCAAATCATACCAAAACAATGCAAGTTAAAATAACCATATGAGAGACAATGAAAGCGTCGTTGTTATTTTAAACATGTCATTGTGACAATGCCAGATTAATTAAAGGCATTTTATTTGCCTTGAAGTTTTTCTTTTGCTTTTTACATCAAGTGAGCATCTATTGAAATACAGGATGATGAAGTTGTACCTCATCTAAGGGGATCTCCTCCCCCTCCTCCTGCTCTTCTTCCTCTTCCTCCTTCTTCTCCTCCTCCTCTTCCTCTTCTTTCTCCTCCTCCTCCTCCTCTTCCTCAGCCTCCCCCTCTGGAAGAACCTGCTCCACGCTTTCTTCCGGTTCACCGGTGAGAAGATCGTCCTCTAGATCTAGATCTTCTTCTTCTTCTCCTCCTCCTGCTGCTGCTTCTGCTGCTGTCGGTTCTTCTTCTTCAGCCTCGGGTTCAGGAGCCGAGTCCAGGTCGAGCGTGGCGGCGGGTTGGAGGTTTGCAGCGGCGATCAGGTCGAACGCCGCCTCTGGAGTGTCGACAGGCGGCACCACGCTGAGGTCCGGTACAGGCTGCACGACGGGCGGTGGGGCGAGCAACTCCACCTGGAGCATGAAGGTGAATATTAGGGGTGGGAGAAAAAATCGATTCACATAAATATCGCGATTGACGATTTTTATTTTCAAAAATCGATTTTTTTTTTTGTTGAATTTTTCTTTATATTGTGCAATGTGCATTTGTTCGCCTTTTTTACATACAGAGAGTACAGGTTTTGAAAAGGGTTTAAGTTCACTTTATAATGGAGTATGTTAACTTATAGGCTTCTACAGTATTTGTGTGCAGATAAATGTTAAAAATGCAGACTAAAAATCGAGAGAATCGGCAATATCGTAGAATCGCAATTGAAATCGAATCGCCATCCAAAAAATCGTAGAAGAATCGAATCGGGAGAAAAGCGTATCGTCCCAGCCCTAGTGAATATGGGTTCATGGTGAGTGAGTGAGTGAGGGGGAATAACTCGGTTTCAAACATAGACTGAACACAGAGTCATCCCATTTGCTTTGATTAGATTGTCTGATGTGTCGCAGTTTCTCCAGATGAATAACTGAGACAAGTTCATGCAGCCAGTTATTGATGATGAAATATCTTCGTTGTAAAAGTCAATGAATTAGTTTGGTCTTTTGGTGAATGTAGAAACTTTTTTTTTTCTTTCTCTAGTTTATGTAAGCTTCTCTCCATAGATGTTTTTTTTTTTGGTTTGTTTCTTGTCTTTTTTCCATTTTCTCCTGTCTGTCCTTGTCACATGTTTTTGTTGGTGTTAATCTTTGAATGAAAATGAATTCATAAAAAGAATATTAAAGGGACAACGAGGAGTTTCTCCGTCGGCAGAACGAAAAATTCCGCGACAATAAAAAAGTCTCATATTATAATGTGGATGAATCTACGTTACCCACACTTGGTTATGGGCCCATTTTCGATGAATCGTTTTGTCTCTATCATTATTTTGTTATCTTAATTAATGGTGGAAATGCTGGGTGAGCCGACCAGTGTTTCCTTACTTTCGGTTTCACCATGCGCGCTCATGGTAAATGTAGTATGAAAACACTTCGCTATGCTACGCTTACCAAAACTCCTCGTTGTCCCTTTAAATAAAAAAAAAAAAATATATATATAAAAACATAGACTGAACACAGAACTCAGAGAACTAAAGAAAATGTGGATGGCAAATCGGTCGTCAAACTTTTTTTTTTTTTTAAGGATATGTTTGATCTACGATACTGACATTATTATGAGTTAAAATGATGTGAAAGATAAAATTAAAAAGAGGTTTATGTGGAGCCTCAGGAAACATCTTCCTGGGGAGAAACTAAACCTCTGGATGCAACACTAAAGTCGTGTCTGATCCTTTTATATTCAGTCTGTGGTTTGAACTCCGTGGCCCACGTTCACGCCTCTGACTGGGAGCAGTTCACACACAGAAGAAAAGAGAGCACAAGTGTCTCTAAGCAAATGATCCCAGCTTCCTCTGTGCAGTTTCACAAAGTGAAATCAGTCTTGCAACACTTCCTTATTATGAAATGTAAGATAGAGATGTAGAGTTTTTGCAGCGACTGAGCCGACGACAGCAGACGGTCACTTCTGTCGTACCGTCAGCGGATGAATGTGGACGGCACAGTGAACAAGAACAAATGAGGGTTAGTGTGGTAACGGGCAATTAGGAAGCAGCAATTAACCTAGAAGGGAAAATATTTAGCTGCTCCACTGTGATTTCTCAAACTATTTTATATTTGGTCACTTTTTAGATCAGTGTATATGTGTCACACACCTCATGTAAACTGAGATAAGACAGACATGTGTCTCTTACTCTGTTCCACTTCCTCTTCATACCAGGTGGACTCACTTATATATTTTATTTACAGATGTTAGAGTCTCTAAATTGACATGAAAACAAAATGACAAATCATCCCTTTTAAATGCCACATAGATAGTTTAACTTACCTTCGGAGGTTCAACAGGTTTTTCCTCTAGCGCTGCTGAAATCTAAAGATAAAAATGAAAACACTGGTTACAAGGTGCACAGAAAGACACTGGCTCAAAGTATATTTAAAAAAAACAAAAAACATTTTGTGTAAATCAGGGTTCCTACACATTTGAAATTTCCAAACTCATACTTTTCCAGACCCTAATTTCCAGACTTCTCAGTAAAAAATTACAATTTGTGATATTTACCGTAAGTAAATAGATGTGCATAATATAAAATGAATCATCAATTAATCATTTGTTTTCATTATTCTGAATGTGTCATTACTGTATGTGACCGAATCATTTCCAGGAGATCGTAGCGAGGTACAATAGCGCATACAAAATAATTAACCCAAATAACTTAACAGATAAGACCAAACCAAGATAAGTATTCCATTTTCCATACATTTCCAGACCTGGAAATGTATAAAATCTAATTCCATACTTTTCCATACTTGCGTAGGAAGTGAACCCTGGTAAATATATAAATAGCATCATATGGTGGCATGTGGTAGTAGCCTAGAAAAAACATTTCACCTTTAAGGCCAACTCCTCTTTGTTGTATCCCAGTAGTTCCAGGTATTTGCTGCGGATGTCACTTTCAAAATTAGCCTGAAAACAAAACAAAAGAGTCACAGAGAAAAATTAAGTGACAGCACAATTTACTGAAAGCTGTTTTTTTCTTTTCTTTTTTTAAGGTTTATTCTGATTTATGAGTTGTGTACCTTGAGGAAAGACCAAACTGTCTTTTCAAACTCGTTTTCAGCCGCGTCCATCTTTCCCTGGCAGAAGTCCACGAAGCCGCCGGAGCTCAGCGTGGCCTGCAGCTGATCGGAGCGCTTCAAGAAGGTCGTCTCGGTAACAACCTGACTGATGTGGACGACGTGCAAGTTGGGCTGCTGAGGGTTCGCCTTCTCGTTCTCCAAAGACACCAGCTTCCCACCGAACTACACAGAGAACGAGAGCCAGAGGAGGGTGAGTGAGTGGAAAATACAAACACGGATAGGAACTAAAACAGTGAAGAAGAGTCAAACCAGAAATGCTGCAAAAAAGAGTGGATCATGTAAACCACTCATATATATTGTATTTTATATAATGACAAAAAAATAACTGTGTTTTGGGAAAACTATATGCAAACTGTTAGAACAATTACTAGGATATAAGATGCATGGACTAATGCACTTTACTCCCTCATCCCCAGCCACCCTACATACCTGTATAAACATCTCTGTTGCATTTCTATTGTTTATTTATTAAATTGTATTTCTATTCTATTTATTACTGTACTGTATGTTTTTAAGCCATGGGCCCAACGAAAATGTCACTATCTAGTATAATGACAATAAAGACTCTGTCTCTCTCCCGACCAATATATTATCTGACAATCATTGAAGAAATTTGCAAAATGGAAAAACTAACATGTAAATTGAGATTACAAGACAAAAAACTGGACAAAAACAGTAGAAAAAGTGGAGAAGTTGTAAAACTCAAAGCTATCGACAAATAAATGGACTAAATCTAAAAAGGAGAAACAGTGGACTGAATATATTTCTACAGCATTGCATGTTTCTTCTTTTAGGTCTGTATTATTAATCTTATGTGAATAAAGGGTTAAAGGGATAGTTCAACATTTTGGCAAATTGGCCCATTGCCATAATCGCTATAGTCATAGCAGTAGGTTCATTACCTTTAATTGTAGGTGTAAGCTATTTTCAGTACGGCGGAGCGCAGCAGCTGGCTGCTCAGAGCTACACTATGGAGGCTAAGGGAATTTCTTGGTTTCCCTCATTAAACTCATCAAATTCAACATCCCAAAACTCCACAGCGCTTTTGTAGACAAGTTGTGACCTGCACAACCACCACGCTATGAGATAATGACGGAACGATACGAAACGGAGCCGTTTTCGAGGTAAATACAGGGTAAATACGGAGACTGCTTGCTGAAAAACTGTCCCTGAACGCAACGCGCATCAGCGGTTTTGTATGAATTTACCTCGAAAACGGCTCCGTTTCGTATCGTTCCGTCATTATCTCATAGCGTGGTGGTTGTGCAGGTCACAACTTGTCTACAAAAGCGCTGTGGAGTTTGGGGATTTTGTATTTGATGAGTTTAATGAGGGAAACCAAGAAATTCCCTTAGCCTCCATAGCGTAGCTCTGAGCAGCCTGCTGCTGCGCTCCGCTGTACTAAAAATAGCTTACACCTACAATTAAAGGTAACGAACCTACTGCTATGACTATAGCAATTATGGCAATGGGCCAATTTGCCAAAATGTTGAACTATCCCTTTAAGTGAATAAAAAAAGAAGAACACTGATATCTATGAAGGCTGAAGAAAAGGTTACTCACTCCGAACGAGGCTCCGACAGGTCTGCGGATCCACTTCGGCGGCTTCTTCAGGGGGTTTACGGTGGCAGGAGGAGGGGCAGCAGTCTGGGGCAGCTGCAGCGGGGGCAACGTCTGCCCCGTCCCGAAAGGATCCATGTTCCCAAACGAGGTGCTGATCTGTGGGTTAGAGTGAGAAAATATGTGTTTTTGTGTTGTTTTTTTTTTACTTGAACATGCTGTCAATCAACAGGTAAACCCTGGGGCTGCAGTGTACTCTCTTCTTCTTCTCAGCACAGATTTTACAGTCAGACTAATGTTTCTAGTCTGTAATTTCCTTCAGAGCTCCTTATAATTACACTGGTCAATAGGGATGTCACGATTACTTGTTTTCACAATTAATCGCGATATTAAACGCCACAATTAATTGATTGTAAAGATTCTTAAATACCATCACTTTCCAAAAAAGATTATGTTGGAAACACAGAGGCAGATGTGCACAAAAGTTAAGGTAAATGTAAGAAATACTGGTCCATTTACCTAACGTTACATACAATTGGTATAGGAATTTAAATGTTAGCGTGTCATTTGTGATAAAAAACAAAAAAACAAACAATTAAAATAAACTTAAACATTTGGTATAGATGACAATTAATGATTTGAATATTTAAAACACTTCCCCTGGAGGATTAATAATTGGTTACATATGAATAGTAGGTACTTAAAATATTTAGAGTAAAAATTTGTAATGTAATTATATTTTGACTGTATTTGATTTCATTTTACACATTCATATGTTGTGAAATTAATTAATGCATAATAATTGTGATAATCATAATACCGTGATTATTTCTCTGACAATAATCGTACAAAGAAAATCTATAATCGTGACATCCCTACTCGGCAATAAACAAAGCAGGAGATGCCTGTTTCTGTCTGAGGAGATTGAACCTCACCTGGTCTGCTTGTCTCTGGGTCTGCGCCTGGCTGCTGCCTCCCATGATGGAGTAGACGTCGATGTGTCCGTCGAAGCCGGCGGCCGACAGCAACATGGGGTTCCTGGGGCACCACTGGATGTCGAAGCACCACTGGCTGCTGATGGGCAACTCATACAACACCTGAGGAAGGAATTCAAAAACGGACTTTTGCTTAATGGAGGTTCAACGGGAACGAGAGACTTCGGTGCAGAAATCTGAGGAGGAAACTCACCTCGGCTGTGTTTGGATTCCAGCACAGGATCCTGCTGTCCTTCCCACAGCTCAGCAGCAGCTCAGGATCAGCCATGCTCCAGGCGATGGAGAGGACGCCACTGCACATAAAGAAGGTCACAAATTAAAGAAAAAAAGAAAGAAAAATGGTTTGGGCATTTGCAAAAACAGCTGTGCACCTCTGTTTTTAGCAAACATTTGGTGCATTTATTGCTTTGATGAATTTATGAGTCAGCAGAACAGTGGAGGGTTCAGAGGAATAAGATTCAAGGTTTTACACACACACACACCCACCCACACATAATACAGTTGTTGGGAGAGACACATCCATTGTGGTTTGTTGACAATAAGAAGCATAAAAAATATCACCGGCTTTTATCCTTCAAGGCTGCAAAGGAAAGTCTAAAATATTTGAGCTGCTTCGGTGCGACAGGCAACAGATCTATTTACCGTGTGTGATTCTCTAAAATCTTGAGAGGAGAGGTAGCAAAACGCAAGTCCCACATCTGGATGACTGGCATCCGGTCGTCCTCCGAGGCCAAGACCAGCTGAGTGGCCACCTCCGGGTTCCAAGCGAGTCCAGAGCAATGCATCTAAAAAAAAAAAATGAACACGAGCACATGAATGTTTAGGTTTTGTTGCACAGTGTCAAAGGATTGTGAGAGAATAAAACATGTTTTACGCCCGTTAGACTTCATTTGACTGCAGATTAGAAAGAAAACGACGTACCCTGTTGCTGTGGTCGCTGACTTTAATGATGAGGTCGTTCTTGCGGAGATCCCACACTGAGGCTCGGCCACTCGGGCTGGCGGAGGCCAGGATGTGTTGCACCTGTCTGTTCCACGACACGCAGCTGATGTCCTCCTGAGGCTGCAAGACAAAACCAGGAGCTTTAACTTCAACACAAACTGCTAAAGGAAATATTGTTTGATACGCATTGTGTCAAAAAAAAAAAAACATCACTGCAGATCACAAACCCACCTGAGTTTTCGGTCCTGGCGTCATCGGAGAACCAAAGTTATTCATGTCCCAGATGTAGATTTCAGACTCATTCCCACCTGACGCGAACAGGTTTGTCTGCGATGAAAAGAAAACCAAAGATGAGTAAGAGCAGTGAGTGCACAGACATCAACTTAAATTCAACGACAGCAGATTAAAAGGGATAATTCAAGGGTTTGGAGAACTTTCGGAGTTATCCAAACGCTTTAGGAGTTCCAGGGGGGGTCCGGCTGGTAACGGATTTTCATATAATGGCGGCGCATAGAGTTCACTTTTGAATCGTCCAAAACACACACTATGAAACATCCAGATACCTCCATACTGCTCGTCCGTACTGACCCAAGTGTCCTGAAGCCGCCACATGAAAAAGTTGCTTGGAAAAAATTTGATTCTCTGTTTTTATCCTTGTTGTAGCAGTAGCTTCCAGTGGCTCTGTTGATGTTTGTCGTATGAGCGAGATTTGCTGCGAGATGTTCGTTTGTCGTTGTAAACCATTGGATGCATGATGTAAACATGGAAGAACATCTCGCAGCAAATCACAACAGAGCCACTGGGAGCTACTGCTATAACAAGGATAAAAACAGAGATCAAATGAATTTTTTCCAAGCAACTTTTTCATGTTGCGGCTTCAGGACACTTGGGTCAGTACAGACGAGCAGTATGGAGGTATCTGGATGTTTCATAGTGTGTGTTTTGGACGATTCAAAAGTGAACTCTATCCGCCGCTATTATATGAAAATCCGTTGCCAGCCGGACCCCCCCCTGGAACTCCTAAAGCGTTTTGATGACTATGAAAGTTCTCAGAACCCTTCCTTGGCATGACGGTGAGTAGAAAATTGGTGAATTATTGATTTTGAGTGAGGTTAAATGGCAATTTCGTTGTATTTTCTTTTACAATGACAATAAAGCTTCTATCTATCTATCTATCTATCTATCTATCTATCTATCTATCTATCTATCTATCTATCTATCTATCTATCTATCTATCTATCTATCTATCTATATGGATCGTACCTGGAAGGGGTTGACGTCGAGAGCCCTCACTGGGCCCGTGTGCCTGTCGCTCTCGGTGACGATCACGTCGCTCTCTCCAGCCATGATCTTCGCTGGGTCGTAGAGGATGATGTTGCCGTTCTCACCGCCTGCGATAAGGATACCGGACGGGTGTCCCGTGTCTTCCATCCCATAAGGAGCCCACACCAGTTTGTGGTATCTGAGAGGAAATAAGACGATAAAACACACGTGATGAACAGTCAATCAATCAGTTGGTGGGTTTAGACCTTTCATCTGTGACAATGTCCTGCTTTTCTTTATCATATATAAAACACAATTCAACATTTCTTTGCTTTTTGGACTCAATGGATTCAAAGACACTGAGAATAATTGTCAGTTCCAGGTCTGAAACCAGCAGTTTTTCCTCTTCTCTCGTACCTGTGAGTGGAGGAGAAGCTGCCACATGACTTCATGTCCAGAGACGGCTCGGCCAAGTCCAGCTCGAAAAACTCCAAGGAGGCATTGGTGCTGAAGGAGGCGTCCAGCTGCTGGGCTGATGTTCCTGCAGGAGGAGAGGACAGCAGTGCAGCTGATATATTATCGACTGAAGTAAACTGAATATTTGAGGGTTTTAAAGTGGTGGTGATATAAAAACAAGACACCTCCGAGTCTGTGACATTGTTATGTACATTTTTCAGTGTCTTGTAAACCAAACCAATAGTCAACTAACTTAAATAATAACTGTAAGAATGACTGATCATGATATGATCCATTAGATATCGGTCTACTCTGGTAGAAACTCACTTCAGCTGTAAATACTGTGGTATGTGGCAGTGATTTTCTCCTATATACTTCACATACACTGCAAAAACTCAAAATCTTACCAAGAATATTTGTCTTATTTCTAGTTGAAATGTAATTTCTAGTCAATACAAATCTAATACTACTTAAAATAAGACTCATCACATTTAAAAAGTAGCTTGTTTTAAGACACTTTTTACTTCTTTCAAGCATATTTTCACTTGGAATAAGTAGAAAAATCTGATAGTGGGGCAAGTTTTTCTTTCTTATTACAAGCACAAAAATCTTGCTTTCACTGGTAGATTTTTCTACTTATTTCAAGTGAAAAAACGTTTGAAACAAATTAAAATTATCTAAAAACAAGTTCATTTTTAGGTGATGAGTCTTATTCTAAATGAAAAGAGTTTAGTTTTGACTAGAAATGAGACATTTTGACAATAAATAAGACAAATATTCTTGGAAAGATTTTGAGTTTTTGCAGTGTAAACACCAACACTGAATAAATTAACTCATGTAGTGTCACATGATACATGATGCCACAGGTGTTTAGTCTCTAACTTTGATTAATTCAAGTGATCTTATGATTGACAGGAGCAATAATGATATAAATGTCATGTCAGCAGAAAGCAGCAGCAGGTTGTTACATGCTCATACCTGTAGCCAGGTAGATGGGGTGGTGCTGAGCAGGACTCCAGCTCTGGATGGCTGTGCGTTTGATTTCTTTGAGTTTCATCCTGTGGGAAAAAAAGGTGCAGATTTTGCAGTTATTATTACTGGTGTAATGATGACACAACTGTATTTTGTGTAAATTCATGCCTACTCGATTCCAATTTCAGGTTTCAGGTTTATGCATGACATTATGTTCACATTTTCCAAGTCTGCCTTAAAATAACACTTGAAGTGATGGCAGACAAAGTTGGCAGTCCTGATTCTAGGAGGTTTTCAGCTTTAAAAAAAAAAAAAAAAAGGTTTAATCAAAAAAGATGCCTGTCAAGGTCACTGTTTTTGTATTAAATTTCTTCCTCAGCTCATAGAAAGATTGCAGCTATGGAGGATGCCAAATTATATACTGTCTATCACACAGCAAAGATTGAATTTTGTCACCAGTCACTGTCCTATCCTTCAGAGTGTAGGCACAAGGTGTGAGGTAATGGCTTTATCAACATGGGACAGCTTTATAAACAATAAATTATGCCTTCAATGCCACTTTTTAATCCTGCGTTCTCACCATTCGGCTCAGCTGGTGCAATAAATGCAATAGTTACAGATTTACAGACAGGGGCCTCCTCTGACTGAGGCTAATTATCACATGGCTACTATTGTGTTGTAAAGCAGGAAAGAAAGACACTCCGGGTTTCTTTTTCAATGCATTTTAAAAACCTACTTCACAGTCACTGCACCCAAAAGGGGCAAAAATGTGAATTAAAGGTCAATCTATTTATGTTTATTTCACATGTAATGAATCCTTGAAATGATCTGTAAGCAGCAGATAACAGATGAACAGATGGATGAATGGGATTGACCAGTTAAAACATAACAACTTAAAGTCAAAGGTCAGGAATAATAGCACTGGGAATTTCCTATACATCTATTAACTAACACTACTGCCACTGTAAATGAAATGCATGTCTTTATTTTACTGTCTTTGTCAATAATAATCTGTATCTAAAGACTGCAAGGCGTGCACATTGTCAAGATATTACAAATGCATTGTGTGGCTCTTAAGAAACTGAGTGTACTTTTTGTACTCGTTGCTTAAAATCAGCAAATTCACTGAGCTAGCATCAAGCTCACAGCGTCAAGGAGCCGGAAAAACGTATTGTCACTTTTATATTACAAGGTTTTACAGCAGGTACTAGTGGTCCATTTTATATCTAGCCTGTTAGCAGCCTGTGCAAAAATAATACAACAGTGAGGAGGACAGTTAACACACAACAACAAAAAACACACATAGAAATCGTATTACTTCACTATTAAAGCGACTCACCTTCTTGTATTTTTTGCTCCTTGTTACGTGAACGAAAACATAAAAATAAAAAAAAATACACAAGTTCCCGTTTCGGTTCTGCTCGAGGATTAAATACACGACCTGTGAAAACAACAGCGGAGGAACGGGAGGCTACCGGGTCCCGGCTGCGGACTGCAGGCGGATTTCCACGTCCTCACTGGTCTCCATCAACGTGGCACTGAGCGACTGCCTCCTCCTACCACGAAGAAGAGCAACAACTTCCGGGGGAACCCTCCGCTCCCCTCCCTCCAGCTAGCCAACATGCTAACAATGCTAATGCTAACCATAGATGCTAACAATGCTAATGCTAACCATAGATGCTAACAGCAGATTTTTTTTTTTTTACTTTATTGCAAACAAATCAATGTAAGGCAAATATTAGGCTACACTTGCGCAAAAAAAAAAAAAATCAACAAGAACAAACATCATATTGAAGAGATGAAACCTTGATTTAAAATACAAAACATAAGATATAAGGGCATACAACTAACTCTTGCATATTCCTTCTGTGCAATAATACATATTTAATGCCATAGCCTAACTTACTTATGTGCAATAACCCACATTCAATCCCATATTTAGTATAGTGCAATAACTCCTGTCCATGTTTGTACTTTTGTACTTGTTTTTTTTTTTTTTTTTAATTTAAGGAGGACAATGCACATTAATGAACATAATAAAATGTAAAGGTGCCAGTGTTAGCCAACGGCTAGTTTCCGACTGTAGTCCTCCTGGCAAGGTGTTAAAAGTCATTAAAATATACTACACAAGGACATAACATAATTCATAACAGGAAAAAAAAAAGGTACAACAAACACATGTATCCAACAGAAACCAACAGACATAAAAACTACAAAGAAAGACAATTAACATAACACTATTATAAAACAAAAACAGAAACAATAGTGTTAGTGCAATTTAATAGATTTAGGTCAGATGGACTATGATGGATAAAATGGATGAAGATGCAACAATGCGAGACCAAAACAGGGTTTCTTAATGGAGTTGTGCTAAGATGGGTTGAGAACACAACAAAACCAATATATACTGTATACATATATATTTCTTTCTTTTATATTTCTTGACTACTTTGCTCTTTTAACTTGTAGGCTACACTTGAGTTGGAGATGTTGTAACAAAGAAATTTGCCCTTGGGGATCAATAAAGTATTCGGATTCTGAGATCAAATAAACAAACATCAAATAATCAGACAACAAAAATAAAGTAAAAGGTTGACTTAATAGCTATTACGCTTCATTAGTCAGATCATTTTTGAAGCATGTGAAGACAGGTGGGGTCTTTAGAGATTTGGCTTTATGAATTAAGAATTTGGCTAAAATTAGTAAAACATTTATTGTTTGTCTGTTTTTTTTTTAACCAATCTTTAAATAATTTCCAGAAGAGCTGGGTTTGAGCTTGGTTGGGCTGTGCAATTTATGTACTGTTATTGATTATGTTTTTGTTTATTTATTGTTCGTGAGTGTATGAGATTAAATGTTGATGATGATAGTAGGGCTCTTATTAGCGTCTGTCTATGTTTGGAGGCTGCTCTTTTTTCATAGAGGTTGCACAAGTAAATTTTGTTGTGCTGTTTTTGTTTTCCAAACTGCATAATGACAATAGCCTAAGTGATTTGATTAGATTTGAATATGTGCCATATACTGCCCAGGGATTTTACATATTGTTTCAGCCAACTCTGTTAACAGCAGGCTGTTCTTACATGTTTCATAACACATTTCTTCATTTCATAACAGCCCTCAATCTTATGAAAAAGAGACACTTACACAACACAGTCCTGATGTACTTTGAGCATATCGATATTTTATTTTCTGTTACTTTGTTGCTGCTCTTTCATTTGAGGTCCTTGAGAATATAATGACATTTTTGTTGGTTACGATACAGTTAGATTTGCTATTTGTTGCAGATTTGTCTATAATACGGCACTGCATCATTTAAAGATTAGATATATTTTTGCATTAATCAAAAAAAAAAAAAAAGTAGTCAAAGCTGTGTCAAAAAGTGAATTAGAAAATGTCACCATATGTATTTATCAAATCCCCCCCACAGACACCACACCATTGAAAAACCAAAACACACTGAAACTTTTCTTCACAATTTAATGATTTATTTGGAAAACAAACCAGTGAAACACTTGATATACTGATGAGCCCCAACACTATGATCACCTGCCTAATATTGTGTTGTAGGGCCTCCAGGCCACGGATGACATGCAAGACCGAAGCTCTGCATTTACTCCAGCAGGTCAAGCCTGAAAAAACAAGCAGATACCACAGATTAAAATTCACATTCACATCTGTTCTGCACTTTAACACCATTAGGAAGAAGAAAAGCCAAAACCCTCATTCAGAAATTCATGTATAATCTCCCCCAGACACATGTATGTATGGGTCAGATGGGTAGTGATTGGTATAATCATTGGGATGGCCATTAACCTATATCATATACAGAGAACTGCAATACACACCTGCAAGAACTAGTCCACAGGAACAACTTTTCTTCAGCTGACCTGCAAAAACAAAACGCATACATATTTATTATACATGTTTATATCAATGGTTTTAAGTTCATTACATGCAAGTTGTGCATTTGTGAAATTAAACACAAAATCATGACAGATTGGTGGTATTTAACTGTCAGAATAAACATTGAATCTTTATCTATTGATTATTAAAACTGGTCAATATGCGAGGGGTTTTCATGTTCACAGTTTTAACAGGAGTTTTTTTTTTCCTTTTTTCCTTTCCATGTCTTGACCAGTTCACTTGAGCACGCTGTCTTTTCTCCACCACGTGGTCTTCAGGTGGAGGTTAGTTAGTTAGCTCACATTAAGCGACTTAACTCTTCTATCTTCTAACACAGCGAGTCACGGCCAGTAAAAACAGTAATAAAAGGTTAATTTACTGCACACTTACCTAATTAATGTACAAATCTGCACACGTGTTGATGGCATAATTTCACACGACGTTATTGCAAGAACTACCCTGCGCCCTAATCCTGCTGCCTCCACCTAGAAACAACTTCTTCGTCTTCTTCCTCCTCCTCCTCTTATTCTCCTTCTTCTTATTCTATGACACGACTGACTTCCAGTACTGGTGTGTATTGCTGCCACCTAGAGGGCTGGAGTGTGAAATAAGTTTGACATATTACTGTAGTAGACAAATAATGTTTTGATTTCAAGTCAAGTGAAATTCATTGTTAGTTTTAAGTTTGAAATGAGCATAGGTCCAATATTATATTCGCAAAGGTGGGACTTGAGTTTTCAATATTTTGTTGTTGCCACTGTTCATGTGGCAGATTTATTATTGGTCAGTCATTGGTCTGTTAATCTTCAGACAAATTGTTTACTGTACTTTATAAAACGCATCTAATTAGGTATAGATAGATAGATAGATAGATAGATAGATAGATAGATAGATAGATAGATAGATAGATAGATAGATAGATAGATAGATAGATAGATAGATAGATAGATAGATAGATAGATAGATAGGTAGATAGATAGATAGATAGATAGATAGATAGATAGATAGATAGATAGATAGATAGATAGATAGATAGATAGATAGATAGATAGACTTTATTGATCCCAAGCTGGGAAATTACAGTGCAGCAGCAGCATTACACAGACACACAGTGACGATACAGTGACGATAACAACATATAGTATAAGAATATAAAGAACAAACTATACATAATAAAATAGCAAAATAGCAATAGTTGGTTGGGCTTCAGTAAAAAAAAAAATAAAACAAACAAAAAAACTTGTGAAGCCTTCATTTTTTTTCTTTTAACATCTTTGTTTTCTTTATGGCTCTCCTTTGTCCATACTAACACTCTTAACAAGTGAACAGCATTATTTTGTCCACTAGGTGTCTCTCGTGTCACATACAAAGCATTTACATTACATTTGGGAACCAATCAGTTCAATGACTGGACTCCTCAAAAGACATTTAATCCAAGTACAACTTTAATACCATAATCCTAATAAGGCTACAGTCATCAAGTGTTCAAGTAAAAACATATGGGGCCTGTGTGAAGATTGAGGGATAAATTATTGCACAAGACAAAGGGTAAAAGAAAGTAGAAGTACTAAAAGCATGACAGAATGACACCTGTTTAGTCTTACATGTTTATACGCTGACTAACTGTTAAATTATCATGTTATTATTATCATCACTGACGCCACCACATTTGCGTTATCCTCATTCCCTGGAAAGGTTGTGCTGCATAAACTAATCCAACAAGTTTTGTGTCACTCTTAGTCCCTTAGTCATCACCAGAGACTAAACAAGAGGATTTTCCTTTTAACTTGTTAACTTTGTGCAACCGAAACAAACTCAAACACAACCATTAGAGGAGGAAATGCGAGTTTAAAGGCCACTGGAGGGAACTGAACATACTGAACATGCTGTTTGTTGCTGAAGGGGTAAAACATCAGAAACAATGAGGTAAGTAAAACCTCCAGCAACAAGGAAGTAAATGCCAGTGTGTATTTTTCCCACCAGGTGTCTCTAGTGTCACATAAATGAAGCATTTGCAGCCATAATGAGAGTTTCCTCATAATTAAATTCCCCCTCTCTGAGAAATAGTGCGCTGTATTGTTGTTAATGTGCAGCTACAGTAATTGTGTGACTGCATCTTCATAAGAAGAGTTGATGGGAAAACAAACCGGACGCGAGGACGTAATCACCACAACACAAGTTCACCGCACATAAAAACAAACAAAGTAATGACATTATAGCCTCGAGGGTCCACTGAAGGCTTTACTCACAGCCAAAAGTACTCTTGGCAAAGGACCACAGATGTGACTCACAAAAGATGTCCAGGGATAAAATTGGACTTCCCATTCCCAGCTCCCCCGGCCCAAAACCATAATGTCTTTATAATCCTACAGGACTTATAATGCGGCTGGAGCCTTTAGTGGTGGGTTTGCGGTGACTCAGTCAGACATTATGGCATTTCCTTTACCTTCCTACCTTGTTTTGAAATATATGCACCATAGTTTTTATCTTTTTTTTTCTTTCTTTACCACAAAAGTATAGGAAACAACAACAACATCAGCAGCTCCTGAGCAGCAGCAATGGCTCTGTTACTGTATGTGTTGCTTTAAAGTCTGTATAGAAAGTTTTATATCTGGTAGTGGTTTGTCTTATATGTGTGTCATCATCATATACTATCACAATAACAATCGAGGTGTGGCCAACCCATAAAGGCACCCATACATTTACCACAGAGCTATTCACATGGGGAAATCTAGACATAACACCTATACACGTGATTCTATACAATGAAGTTCAGCTTTTTATCTTCCTTTTTTTCTCCAGAGTCACATGCAGGTCCTATAGAGAACAATGGTGGAGGGAGAAGTCAGATCATTTACTGAAGTAAAATATTAATACACACACAGTGACAGTGACATAGGCTATAAAACACTTCTTTACTTTTTATAGCAGTGAAATGTATCAGAGGTTCATTACTCGCTGGATATAAAGTGAATAAAAGCCATGTGCAATCTAAATCTTAGGTATATGGAGTATCATTTTGATGTGTTTGTACTTCACTTGAGTATTTCTAATACGTTTATAAAATACATTGTTGGATTATTTGAGATAAAACCAGTGTTTCTTAATCACAATAACAGACCTGATCCAAAAGCCTCTTAAACAATCAGCCTCATATACAGTAGTAGGTCACATATATTTAACAGGGACAGTTGTAACTATTGGCCACTTTTACTTTTGGCACTTTTGTTGCACTTAATTCTATACTTTTATTAATTCAAGCTGAATTTCACATCGGTATTAAACTTTTTCATACCACCCTAAGTGCACTATAGTCATAAATTGTTTTTCATCTTAACTCAAGTCTTTAAAGTACTTCAACCTGAAAGGAATCCACATCAAATTGTGTGTTAGGGGGGTTGCTCCCCTCCATCACCACCACCACCAACCACACACTTCATTTCCTGCACGAGGTGACGGTCCTCCCCCTTCCCACAGTAAACACACCCATTGATTTGAACGAGAGAAAGAAAAGAAAGAGGACTGGGAGCGCAGGAGGAGGACCGTCAGTCACACCGGAGCGAAGCCGCGGCGCTGGAGGAGGAGGAGAAAAAAACCTCCAAACACCTTGAGCTCATCCCCGATACCAAAGCCACAGTGTTTTGTTTTTTTTTAATATATACAGAGCTCTTTACACAGAAGAAAAAAACACTACAACATCTGGAATCTGCGGAAGATAGATAGTGGAGAGCAGCAGACGGCAACATTTCGGAGATAACCACCACGGAGTTACCACACTCCCCCGAGCGCAAGGCGTGCATCGTGGCTCTGTCAGAAGTGGCATGTTCCAGGGAGACTGCGGACACAGTTGAACTCCTGCTTTCACCCAAAGAGGTACATTTAAAAAATAATAAATCACTCACTGCTCCATCTTATTCACATGTTGTTGTTGTTATTGTAGTATAATGTAAAGAGCTGCTGCTTCTCCTCCTCTTCACCTGATGATGGAGAAGAGAGAAGAGAGCGCGCAACAGAAAGAAATCCGGCTAATGGACAAAAGATTGTTGCTGACAGTGGCTGATAGCGATGGTGGTGTCATTTTAAACAGCACGTTGATTACTATAACGTGTCTTTATTATCTCATTAAAACCACCACCACCCTCAGATCTCTTATCTCTCTCCTCCTTTGTGCTGCTGCTGCTTCTTCCTGCATACTAACTCGTGCATGCTCGGGATGTTTCACACGCTTTTTAAAAAGGCGACATCAGGTGTGACAGGCATGCTTCTTCCTTATGTGGCTATAATTGGATAAGCTTTATCTGTTGTTGTTCAGTGGGAGAGGCTTTTTGGATTAAATGCAGTTAACCTCGCGGTGGATGTGTGTGGACAGATGGTGTGTGAGACCATAAATCTGATTCTGTTTGATTCCGATGGAGATTGATGCAGACGTGCAGATCAATAGCTGCTGCTCTGCCTTCTCCTTGTTGATGTTGTGTGTTTTTTGTTTTGTTTCTTTCTTTCTTCTTTTTTTTGCATCTTGTTTCTTTCTCTTTTTTTTCCTCCAAGTGGCAGATGTGTATACTTGGCTCATATAAGCCTGGTGTTTACTTTTGAAGTCTCTCCCTCCCATCCCTCCTTCCTGAGTCCATGGTTGACTGTGAACACCTGGCAATGATTTTAAACAGACTGCAGCCAGCCAGGCCTCAGATAGAGTCCAGAGGCTGCGTGCATGTGCTTTTAACCATGTTCTCTCTCCCTCTCTCTCTGTGTGTGTGTGGATGTGTGCTTTCCGGTTGTGTACCCTCGGATCTGCTCTTTGTGAGGGGGGGATGAGGATGACAAACTCTCACACAGCCATCCACATCCAGATCCTGATCCTCATCCAGCCACACACACTATGCACTACACAAACACTCACACTGCTGGCATCTTTCCCCTCCTCTCGGGGGCACGTTGGTGTGAATGTACCGACTGTTACTGTTACAGAAAATAAGGCTGTGGTGAGATCAATCACAGACCAAGGACAAATTACAATTGCATGAGCTCCGCTGGTTGATTATTATCGAGACCAGTGGTTTGCTTTGGGGCTGGAACTAATCTGATAGTTATTTTTTGATCAATAGAGTAATCAGTTACAGTCAAAAACAATGATATGTCCTTGTTTTTTTTCCAACAAAGAGTCCAAAAAATCTTCAGATGCAGCATCTTTTCCTTGGAAAAATCACTGAAACACTAACAAACATGTTTGGTGATTACTTTTCTGTGCTGTAATTAAAGACTTGGCCTAATTTTATTTGACATTTTCATGCACATGAATATGCAAACAGCCGTCATTAGTCTTAAACAACACGTACCAGCACTCTTGATTATAACTGTCGAACAGTGGAGGTTAATGTGGAACGCATACACCCGTGAGAAAGAATGAGGAAATGTGATTACGCCAGAAAGAAAAACAAGTCACACTATCACAACTGGTAATCAGCTGAATTCTGGTTTGCAAAAACTTTTCACTCAGCTGCTCATGAAAGAGGGCGGCAAATAAAACAAACAAATTATGTAAATTAACATGCAAATTCACTTTAATGATGTTTTTTTTTTTCTTCTTGGAAATTGTTCATCCCTGACTATAAATCAAGGTGAAGAAGCCAACATTTAAGTTTTTACTTTCCTCTTGAAGACGTGGCTTTTCGGTTAGAGCAGAAGTTATTAGTCCAATTATAAAGTAATTATTTATAATCTTCACAAATTTTGAAATATGAGATGTTTATGTCTGTCGAACTGTTGCCAGGAGCTTCACGGCAACTTGTTGCACTGAGGATGTTTTTTTTTTTTTCACTGTAATCTGTTGACTCTGAATAACCAGATTAAAGTAACACAATGGGTTTAGTGGTTCAAGTGACCTGATTTATGTAGAAGCAACATTACAGGTAGTTTATTGTCTAAAACGCTGCTTAAACATAAAATCTCCCACCAGAATCAATTTACTCTGAAGTCACTTTTTTTTTTCTTAGATTATATGAGTTTTGACACTCAACATCCTCGCTGGACAAATGTTGGGGACAAGCAAATTTATAACAAAGGAAAAATCCCATTTAAATTACAAATGTATGAACAAAGGGTTTTCAGGAGCTGCAGGCTACTGCTGCTTGGTAATCCAGGCTTTATCCTTTAAGATGCAAATAGGGGAAATATCTGTTTTAGTGCTCCTCTCTCTCTCTGCAGCTCTCCTGCACTCACTGCATGTCGGAGAGTTTGTTAAACTGTGGAAAACTTCGGCTTATTGTTTGGTAAAAATGCAGAACTTAAGGTTGTGCTGCTGGGCAGCAGAATAAAACAGGAATGCAATCATCATTTAGGCTACGACGAGGCAATCAAAGTAAAAAATTAAAAGTTATTATAAAATCAAATGATTGAATAGATGAATAGAAACGGTTGATGGTTGAGGAAAGATTTGGATCAAACTCTTATTTGGACAGCAGATCAAAATATTGGTGTTTCTGAGAGCAGGGCCGTGTTGTGCCATTATCAAGATGAGATAATACCGTGGCTCCTTGATTCATTTCTGAGAGGAAACTGATTACACTTTGGGAGTTAGATCACCTGCACTGAAACAACAGCGATCGATCGGAGGTTGTTGTTGTCTTTTAGTGCCGTTACTGAGAAGAAAATCATGATTTGAAATGCCAGTGTTAAGTGTTTATCTGAATGTCAGCCCGTGTATCTCAGACATGAAGGTCACATTTAGGTTTTCCTCATGTTAATCATTAGCATATGGAAAACCTCTCAGGTTAGGAGTCTGATTTATTAAGGCCACTTATTCAAATCAGTTCACTTACAACTTTTAATTAGATAACACACGAGCTGCAGTATCATTATTCTGCGTGTGTCTGTGTGTGTGTTTGTGGGGGAGGTGGCGTGCAGGTGAGAGTGAGCAGGCAGGGAGAGTCTACATATAGCTGACTGAGCCAGAGGCCTGAAGATGACGGGTTGCCAGTTCTGTCAGTGCTGGAATGCAATAAATCCTGCTGAACCAAAGTCGCGGTTGGGGTTTGCATTTCATCAAGTTGTGATAAATAAGATTCCTCCTCTTGTTATTATTGTGAAATACGACTTCATATATGTGACCTGGAATGCCGCTACTGTATACGAAGCCATAAGTTAAGTGAAGCAGCTGCTGTGTAGTATAAGTATGTTATCAATCTTCTCATCTAATACAGGGGCGAGGAGGTGAATAAACACAGACTGTTCCTTTAAGACATATCAGCTCACATGCACATATAACGTGAAAACAAATGGACACTGTTTTTTTTATGAAGCAGCCACACCAGTACGTTTCTTATCTCTGTAGTTCACATAAAATTACACCATGTTATCTCGCATTCCTGCTGTATTTCACACCTCGCTCCACTCTGCCGCACAGCCTTTGCTCCAGTTTTAAAATGCTATGCAAGTGGCTTGAATGCATTGTGTGTTAACAACACACACGCTGCAGGTTTTTGTGTGTGTGTCTCTCTCTCCCCCACTGGCAGCAGCACCACAGCCGCCAAACCAGGGTGCCTGGGGTTTAGTTTAACTGGAATTTAACCATGTTCCTGGTATTTATGACAAGTAACAATACAGTTCTGCTGAAGCCAGCGGTGTGAGTGACACCGCTCACCATGAAGCCCCATTGGACTTTCATTTGAGCCTGCAGGGTTCGAGCTAGATTGTGTATTCATGAGGCGGCATTGTGAGGATTTTTGGGGCAGATGATGCAACCTGAAGAAAATGGAAAGTGTCCTTTCCTCTGTGCAGCTGCCTGCGTTGCACAGGAATCATTTATGACACCTGGGAACTTCTGAACTCGCACAGCCTTGAAGTGAAAATCAATCTTTTCAAGTATCAAAACCTCACCACCTGGAGGTTTGTAAAACATTTTCTCGCCAACTGAGAAACAATGTCGGTGACGGAGGCGAGTCAGGTCAGCTTGACCTCAGTCTATCACACAGTGGATTACAATGGAGGCAAGCAAGCATGGGGGGGGGAAACACAACAATAATTATTCCAAAATAAAACTCTACAAACATAAACACAATGTTTTGCCCTCAAAGCCATAAACGTGTTTATTTTCCACTGTGTTTGTGATGTACTGAGCAGATAGATGGGCAGTGGAGGGAGTATATTTTTCTGCAGGAGTGTTTTGAAAAATTTTTTATGAATGTTTTTCTACTTCGAAAACACCTTTGCCTTGAAAAGTCATCATCAGAATCTATAGCACCCGGCAGAATTAAAAGGAAACTACAAACATGCCACAACAACCTCAAGCCTGTTTTCGATCCAAAACACAGATTCTGTGGTAGTACAGTCAAGTGCGAAAGTTTTTACTGTAAAGATCAATCCATCTTCTCTCACACCTCAAATTATTGCCCCTCAAAATAGACCCCGAGGCAGGCGGAGAACTTGAAATGTCTGGTTGAAGAATCTGTCAGCTGTGCATTTACTGGGTCAGACGGGGACTCAGTTCCTCTGGAAATAGAGTGCTGGAGGCACTTGACATGTCTTGAAATTGGGTGGAATGAAAGTGAGCTGCGGGCAAGGACAGGGGAAGGACAGTGAGGATGGGAGCAGTGACTTTCTTTTGAGTAGTACTGTAAATTCTGTTCATTTCTGAGCCTTAAAATAGTTCGTCTGTTTTTTTTTACTTATAAACCATGGCATCTCTACTAGAGAGGAGTTAATACTACACAGATTTGAAAGTAGAAAAGCCACCTGCTGTTTAAAGAGAAAACAACTGATCGCCATTTCTTTACATATGCCACTAGTACATCTTTCTATCTTTAGGAAGGACTGTCTGCAATACTCTCTGTAAAGATGCACCCATTAATCATATTTTGGATATGAGGGCTGAACAATGTAATGTTTCTGCAGTGACATCACTACAGAACAAATGTGCAATAGTTGCAGCTGAGGATGCAATTCAATAAGGCGAGTTAGTCCCACAGCAAACACTGCTTTTTTATGATTCATCCTAAAGACAAACAATCCAGTCTGTCTGATAAACAACATAATTTAGTCTGATTCGCGGTAATTACACACCACTTTTGCATGAATGCTAACATCTCATGTGTCTCGTGCGCTTTGCATCTGACTTTCAAATTAGTGGACATTGGATGAAAAAGGATGGAAAATTCCTACATCTGCTACATCACTGAATGTGTTAGAAGATAAATAAAAGATATTATATGCAAAATAGGAAAAGAAAAAAACACCTACACGTTCTTTCTTTAACAGATATCAAAAGCTGCATACATTGCACTTTATTATCTGAAATATAATGGATAAAACACATTCTTCCCTCAGGTCTCAGGGGGCTTTAATATTGTAGAAAAACATACTAGAATGGATGTTGTTTTCTTAATATTGTTTGTGCGAAGCCACATACACTTGAAATGGATAATAGAAAGAACACTGTTTATCTGTGGCAGAAAAAATACTTGGACAGATCAATGGTGGAGGAGGAGACTGGAGGTGTGAATTCAGATGGAGATCGAATAATAAAGTCTTAAACACTATAATGACCTAATTTCTCTCCTTCAGCTGTCTCTCGACAACAACAAACTCCTACAGTTTGTTATGACTGAAAGCTTTTTTTCTCATCCTATCGTACCGCTTAACTCTTACAAGCAGATATAATAACTGACTTAAATCAATCATTGCATTAAAGAGATATATTTCTTTTGTCTTTTGTCTTTCAGGATTCAATGAAAATGTCCGTGTGCGTCCATGAGAACCGGAAATCTAGAGCCAGCACTGGCTCTATGAACATCTACCTGTTCCACAAGTCCTCCTACGCCGACAGTGTCCTCATGCACCTCAACTCACTGCGGCAGCAAAGGCTCTTCACGGATGTCCTGCTTCACGCCGGGAGCCGCTCCTTCCCCTGCCACCGCGCCGTGCTGGCCGCCTGCAGCCGCTACTTCGAGGCCATGTTCAGCGGAGGGCTGAGGGAGAGCCAGGCCAGCGAGGTCGACTTCCACGACTCCATCCACCCCGAGGTTTTAGAGCTCCTGCTGGATTACGCGTATTCGTCACGCGTGGTCATCAACGAGGAGAACGCAGAGTCGCTGCTGGAGGCGGGGGACATGTTGGAGTTTCAGGACATCCGCGACGCCTGCGCTGAATTCCTAGAGAGAAACCTTCACCCCTCTAACTGTCTTGGCATGTTGTTGCTGTCTGACGCCCACCAGTGCACCAAACTGTCAGAGCTCTCCTGGGGCATGTGCCTCAGCAACTTCCCTGCCATTTGCAAGACAGAGGACTTCCTCCAACTGCCCAAAGACATGGTGGTCCAGCTTTTATCACACGAGGAGCTAGAGACAGAGGATGAGAGACTGGTGTACGAAGCTGCCCTGAACTGGATCAACTACGACCTGGAGAGGAGGCACTGCCATCTTCCAGAGCTCCTGAGAACGGTCCGCCTCGCCCTGCTGCCCGCCATCTTTCTGATGGAGAACGTCTCAACAGAGGAGCTGATCAACGACCAGGCCAAGAGCAAGGAACTGGTGGACGAAGCCATCCGCTGTAAGCTGAAAATCCTCCAAAATGATGGCGTTGTCAACAGCCCGTGCGCTCGACCTAGAAAAACCAGCCACGCCCTGTTTCTTCTGGGAGGGCAGACTTTCATGTGCGACAAGTTGTATCTGGTGGACCAGAAGGCCAAAGAAATCATCCCCAAGGCAGACATCCCAAGCCCCAGGAAGGAGTTCAGCGCCTGCGCCATCGGCTGCAAAGTGTACATCACCGGAGGGAGAGGCTCCGAGAACGGCGTGTCCAAAGATGTGTGGGTGTACGACACCGTCCACGAGGAATGGTCCAAAGCGGCTCCCATGCTCATCGCCAGGTTTGGCCACGGCTCCGCGGAGCTGAAACACTGCCTGTACGTGGTGGGAGGTCACACCGCAGCGACCGGCTGTCTCCCGGCCTCTCCGTCGGTGTCGCTCAAACAGGTGGAGCAGTTTGACCCGGTGGCGAACAAGTGGACCATGGTGGCTCCTTTGAGAGAAGGTGTCAGCAATGCCGCGGTGGTCAGCGTCAAGCTCAAGCTTTTCGCCTTCGGAGGAACCAGCGTCACCCACGACAAGCTGCCCAAGGTGCAGTGCTACGATCCGCAGGAGAATCGATGGACGGTGCCCGCGTCTTGCCCGCAACCGTGGCGCTACACAGCTGCTGCCGTGCTCGGGAACCAGATCTTTGTCATGGGCGGGGATACGGAGTTCTCAGCGTGCTCGGCGTATAAGTTTAGCAGCGAGACCTACCAGTGGACTAAAGTGGGCGATGTGACAGCCAAGCGGATGAGCTGCCAGGCTGTAGCATCGGGGAACAAACTGTACGTGGTGGGCGGGTACTTTGGCACACAGAGGTGTAAAACTCTGGACTGCTACGACCCCACGTTGGACGCCTGGAACAGCATCACTACTGTGCCGTACTCGCTCATTCCCACTGCTTTCGTCAGCACCTGGAAACATCTGCCTGCTTGAGCCCGAGACCCTCTGCTTACACCGTTTTCATCAGGTGAGTTTAATGCCTACTACTGAAAATTTTAGTTGAAATCCTTAGGTAGGAGCTGAAGATTGCAAGTTTTAAAATAAAATGTGGGTATGTGGAGACAGAAAGACCTGCTCCTCATCCCTGTTCGAGGCCGCTTGAGGCTACACCTGAGTAGACACCAGGTTTTGAAAAGGGAGGAATATGTGTCTGTGGAATATAAAAGACAACATTTTTCCCTCTACTGTGTTGATTTTAGTCCTCAGGCTTTCGGATTTTCGAAGCAATAGTGATAGGAGAAGAGGGGGAGGAAGAATCTAGGAAGGGGAGGGAGGCTGGACCGTTTGGGGGATTGATAGGGGCTTGTGTGCGTTGGTTAAGTGAGTTATGTGGCTGTGGGGATGGGCCGAAGGACAGAGAGGGTAATTGAAAGAGAATAGGATACTTTTATTGCTCCTGTGGGGGAAATCTCTCTAAGAGGGAAAAGGGGGTCTGCCAATTAGACAAGCCACTCACCAGCAGGCTACAACACCCTGGCGAGGCTAATCCACTCTCAGTCGCCTTCCTTTTGTTGAGGATATGGTCTTTACGTCGAAAGCGAGAGGGAGGGAGGCAGCCAGTGACTCACGCGGTGTCGGAAACCATTCATTATCAATTACAAGTCGAGGTGACTGAAGGAAGTGGCAGAAGGGGGGGCGGGAGAGGGGAAGTGAGGATCTCCCTCCACTATCTCCTCTGGCTCCATCTACGACGTCTTCTTGGCCTCGTTCTAACCCTGCTCTCCTGCTCTGACGATAAACAGGCCGGACGTTTGTGGAGCATGTGTAGTCAGCTGGCAAACCTGATCTTTCTGCGTGCTGCAGGCTGCGGGGTCCCGGTCACATCACATCACACAAACCCCTGCACCCTACACCGATCCCCCCACCGCCCCCCTCTCCCCTTGCCACATACCCATGCATGATGTGATGCTTCTCTATCTTTGCTGTAGGCCCATTTGTTGAAATGGTTGGCAGCTCCCGGGAAAGCAAAGTAGGGGAAAAAGTAGTGAGACTCCCCAGCTGTCCGGCAGAACACAGTCTCTCCTGTTTAATAATACTAGGAAGCAGCTCAGAGCAGCTTCACCGCTCCGCTCCGACACAGTGATGTTCCTCCTCTCTACAGGGTGAAATATTTTTGAAGACTTATTATTCCCTTTCTTTTCACTGACTCATCTCTGAAAGGGAGAGAGATGTGACTGAAGGTTTGAACCACCTCTAAGCCAGTCCACACAGTGTTCAGTGAAGGATATAATCCTGCCACTAATTTAATACAGAATTTGTTTTTTCTTGTATGTGTATGTGTGTGTGAGCGTGCCTGCCTGTCATGGCAACTGACAGTCTCCTCATTGCACGCTGTGGAGACAAAATGTGGAGGAATGGAAAAGAGGGCTGACTGTTAAGGAATGAAAGGGAAAGGAAGTATGGTAGACCTCACAGAAGGAGACTGTGGCTGTGAAGGAAAAAAAAAAAAAAGATAGGTCTCAGTATTTCCCAGAGGAACAATTCTCACTTCCTCCTTTTTAAATTTTTTGTGTTGGAAAGCTTTTAGTCAGGCAAATGGTCCTACTGACTTACGAAACACACTGATTTTATTGTTGTTGATGATAATGTAGGAAACCGGTTGGTGATCTTAAACTATCATAAGAGAGGTGAATCACATATAGCCTATTAACATACATTGTTCACTTCATTTTAACATATTTTGGCTAATAGGCTACACTCCAGGAAATAGTCGGGCACATAACAGTCTCAGCCTCAGTAAGCACTTTTTTTTTACACAAACAAACAGGATATAATGTGTTAAAAAGTGAGCTTTGGAAGTGGTGGTTGGTGGATTTTGGTTAGGGATTAGCGTTAGCTGTCCCCCCGTTTCCCCATTACTAAGCGCTAAGCAAACTAAGCAGATTCTGTCTCCCGACTATGGCTTCATAATTAGCATATAGACATGACAGTTGTATAATCTACTCAAAGCAAACATACTTCCCAAATCTTTAAAACACTTCATGTTATTTAATTTGAGAGGATGTAGTATAAATGCACCAGTGTCAGTGAAGAAACAACAGCTTAGGTTAGCCTCCAGGAAGTAGCTGCTCCTGGCCGTGAAATAGTCTGGCACTTGACACCCTGTGAAAGCACAGTGTGTCATTTTTACACTTTTTTATGGTTCAAACAAACTAACAAATACAATATAATGTGATAAAATGTAGAGGTAGCTTACTGGTGGGTGGATTTGGGTTAGGGGTTAGCCTTAGTTGTTTTCCTAGTATTTAGTGCTAAGCAGGCTAAGCTAAATTAAGCTAATTTGAGTTAACTGTTTCCTCGCTCTGGCTTCTTATTTAGCAAACAGATATGATGAGCGTGGTATCAGGATGTAGGCTAGTTTAAATGCACAAGCGACAGTGTTTTTTAAAAAATATATGTATCTCTCAAAGTAAATTTACAAGAAATGATGATTGCAACCTTTAAAGTTAGGATCAAAGCCTCAGCATCAACGTGACATTTCTCTTCCATACAATTTGCTGCTGGGTAGAAAGTTCTCCTCAGGGTTTATTTTTTCTGTCATCATCACATGTATGTCCTCCAGCACCAGCAGCAAGTGAGAGACCCAGCTCCAGACAGAGATAGCTGATGATATTACATTCATATTATACACACAGAGAGCTGCCAAGCCTGTAACCATCTGTGGTGTACAGATAAGTACATATTAAATAAACACTTTTAAAAATGGAAAGGTCAGAGTGAAATTCTGTGAGTAAAATGCACTTAAATGTGAAAAGTGTAGTAGGCTGAGGGGGAGATAAGACGCTGGACGAATGCCAGACTGTACTGAGGATGGAAACAGAGTAGGTGGATTTACCGAATCTATTAGTCTAGCCGGATATACAGCAATACCTGTAAAATCTAATGTAATGTAACGTTGTAACTCTGAAATAAAACACAATATCGCAACGCTTCTGGTCTTAAATTCTTGCTGAGACCGTGTCGAGAAGTACTTGTCTCATTTCTATGGTGATTTTGGAGCCTGCGGTTTGTGTTGATGTTGTATTATATCACATAAGAAGTGAATAAAAAGCTTTCCAATACAAATAAGAGGTTCTGAAAGGCGTTGAATCGACAGCTATTATGTTGGATTGCATTGAGTTTTACTGGTGTTACTTGTATTTCATCCACCCTTGGTACATCCCTGACTTTTCTGTACTGGGAATAATCGAAAAAGTTACCTTTCAGGCATTTTCACACGTCATATTATCCTGTCTAACAAATCATTCTTCTCTCTTCCTCAGATTTCCCTATTTTGCATCATCCACTGGACCCTAACTGTGAAGAGGCTCTAAAAAAAAAAAGAAAAGAAAAGAAAAAAAGAGAGAGACATTGAGCAGTGATGTACAGACACCCACATTCATCTTGATGTTGCGAGGATGCAGAAGAACCAGAGACGTGACTGGCCGGACGCTCTTACCGGAATGATGTCATCTCTCGTTTCTGAGAAGGAAGCTGAGACATAGAGCCTACTACAGTGCAGTAACTCACGCAAGCAAACCAAACAAACTGCTGCTGTTGCTGCTGCTGCTCGTCGACATCTAGCATATCAGGCTTTCCTGCTGCCATATGAGGACTGCAGAAATGTTACACAACCTGCATTTTTCCCCATTTAGTCATGGCAGGCTTGTGAGGATCTGTATTGATGTTTTTTTTTCTCTAAGATACAAAAAAAAAAAAGAAGAAGAAGCAAACGAATTCACTCTTTTCACAGAGACTGCAATGTACAGTATAGCATGATGAATGTCCTATTGAGATGGAGGGAGGGAGAATGCAATGATTGGTGTGCTGCAGAAGACAAAGCAACTCAGCTTGACTGAATACAGCCGATTTATAAAAGGCACAATGAAGGAGCAAATCTCCCCCTTCCATCCTCTAATAAGCTCTTTTGTTTGACCCCTTATATCTTCTTTTTTTCTCTTTCTTTTCCTCTTTCAAAAGACGTGCTTCTAACAGCTCAGACGCAGAGACAAGCCTTTGAGTGTTCCTCTCATGAAGGCTTTGGCAGTTTGCTGTCAATGCTGAGCCACGAGGTGTTGATGACTAACACCAGCTGAGGTTGAGGAGGATGGAGGGGGATCTGTGCGTGTGTGCGTGGTGTGGCCCTTAAGTCGGGGAGGGGGGAAGCGGGGGATGTGGAGGTGCCTCGGGACGGAGGGAAGGGGTCACGACCTTACATGTTTGCTGTTTTGCAGCTACGCATTAACGCCCCGCTGGGTGTCGGTTAACGAAACCCGCACCGTACACAGGGACGGCATTCAGCGTTTAGATTCAGCAGCGCTTCAGAAAAGATACTGTCATATTCAGCTGTTCACTTAATGCTGTAAAAGAACCGGCTGTGCTTCTGTTATTCTGATTAAAGCGGCGGCTTGCTTGCTGAGTCATAGATAAAGCCTTTGTAGAGCATGTCCACTCATAGTGATTCAGTAAAACTGGCATGAACTCTTCTCTGTGGTCACAGAAATCTTGTCACCTTAACCTAAACTGAGAATTAATCAGTTTTCTTTTTAAAAACTTGCTGCAATGTAGTCTTAATTTATATGACAATGATTACTCTGTTATGTTAATATGTTTAATCCTATTTATTTCCTCTCTGCCTGCATTCGTATGTGAATGTATGTTTGGGTTATGTCATGCATGGCCAGGTGTTGTGTTTTTATTTGATCTCAGTTGGGCTGCATTTTGCACAGTTCACTCTTTTCCCAGGAGGAACTTGTTCTTTTTTTTCAAAGAGACAGAGGTGCAACTCTCCCAGGGTTTTCGGTTATGTCAGAGTGCGGGTGGAAGAGGAAGCATGGCTCCGATTACTGATGACGTAAAAGCAAGTTTAGGCCACAGGGTCGCTGCCCAAAATGAGACTGAATGGGGTTGTAAGACATAAATAATCATTTTACTTCTGGTGTATTCACTTTAAGCTCTAACCTGAGTCCAAACCTGCCTTAAATTGGCCCGTTGTGGCTCAAACTTAACCGACAAAAACAAGAAGATAAGACCCATAAAACAGATTGAGGCTGCTGGAAGCGACCCAGTACCCAACTAGCAGGGACGTCACACAGTAACCCTGACATGGTTAAGAATGTGATGGTCTTGTGCAGCTGTCCTTGTCCTTGGGACAGCTGGACGACTGTCGCATGTGCTCACTTGGCTCATTTTGGGGGGTGGTGTTAATTCACAGTCCTCTTCACCATTAAGAAAGAGTTGAATCCAGTAAGCTGTGCATTGATAAGGGCAGACACCGCAGTGCTTTTTTCATCATAGTGTTAATGATGCACATAAAAAAACAAAAAACAAAAACAAAAAAAACACTGCAAGTTCTCAAAGAACAAAAAGTGAGAATGTCCTAAACACGTGCATATGAAATCCTTGGTAACTCTAATCAGTGTTTTTTTGTCTGTGTGTCTGTCGACGTGACCTGAACATTGACGTATTACAATTGAATATTAATGGCTTCATTGAATTTCAATGTAAGAGCTAATGTTTTGGTGCAATGTGTGTATGTATATATATATAGATATTTTTATTTTCAAATGTCCGTCCTCGTGGATCCATGCGTCAAACCAAATCTGTTGGAAATCGATTGGTAAACAACTCTGTGCTCAGCTCCTTAAGCCGCCCAAAGGTTCATCCTCTTATTGGCGATCTGTGGAGACCCTCGTGGCTCCATAAGGTCGACCTCCTCCAGCCGCTGAACACAGAGCCTCCCCTGGCCCCACCAATCAGATAAGAGCATTTCTTCCCCCCCATTGAAAACAAGTTTCCCTGACAACAGCGAGCAATGAATGCCCCTTCAATTTGCTCCTAATTGCTGAGTGGCATTTCCCATTTCTTCTCTGGCGCTCTCCGGCTATTCTCTGTTTTATCTGGAAATCCAGCTGGCTCACATTGGAGCACAGTATCCCACTTCACATAATGATGTAAATTAGACAGAAAACACTGTCAGTGTGCATCGGTTTCTTTATTTTGTTTTATTTTATTTTATTTTATTTCATTTTTTGTCATGTAAGAGTTTCATTTCTATTTTTATGGCATTATTTTGTACATGTGATTTTTTTCACAATGTGAAATTCATGGCTAATAAACATAAGAGTTTTTTCCTCTTGACTGTGTAGCACTGCCTCATGTTTTGTCCGTCTCACGTCGGCGGTGTAATGGTGCAGATTTTTGAGGAGGGAAGAGCAGCGTTAGGGTGCTTTCTCATTACTGCATGTTTCACATATTTAGGCAGCTTTGGAGTGAATACAGCAGCCAAAGTGTCCTGAGGTATTTAAGGCAGTATATCATGCGTACAGCTTTTGTTCTGTGGAGGAGGGACTGAAATCATCTTATCTATGCCTCTGGCTTCTAAGCTTCCTGCACAAGGAACAGGCAAAACACAGCCAGATACTTTCCCTTTCTCTGTCAAGTCACCTTGGCAACGGCAACCTTTATCTGCAAACTGTGGGGGCTGGAGGAGAACATGAAATCTTAAAAAGCACCTCACTCTATTCTCCTCCTTCCCTCCCTCCTTCCCTCCCTCCCTCCCTCCATGGCCTGCCTCCCCTCTCACTTTCTACACCCCCACTCACACTTTTTTTTTTCTTTTATCAGTGAAATACATTGCGAAGCAGCAGCAGCTCCGCCAGCGGTGTGTTAGTGTTAGCAGCGCTCCTGCATCTTGACGTGTCCTGGTTTGTAACAATTCGAACATCCCATTAGTGAGCCACTTGCATTCCTGCAGCTCCCGAGCAGTCGGACTCTGTTCACTGTTTACATTCTTCGCCCTGACACGACTCCTGACCGGTGACACGACGATGGTTGAGAAACACCAGTTTTACTGGATTCTGACCCTCATGCATTCACAAACAAAATACTCTGTGTGGGGTGTGTGTGTGTGTGTGTGTGTGGGGGGGGGTTACTGGGAGCTTGGGTAAGTAAACAAGCAATCGTCAGGCTGTCGCAATATGTGCTGAGATGTAAGAAAAATAATCTCATCAAGATAAGTTTAGTCAGAAGATTGTTTTTTTTCTCAGGCGCTCTCTGACTGAGAACCAGGAAAGGGAAAAAAAAGCATCTAAGGTGAAGTATGGGAGCTCTGTGTGTGGGAGGCCCCTCAGTGCCCCCTTTGTGATCCAACAGTCCCCCCCATTAATCAAGACAGGAAGTTGAATTTCCTGTGCGCCAGGAAGTGGGTCTTATCCCCCCCCGCCCCCCTCCTCCTCCCACGGCTCCACGCCCCCGCACCCCGGTCCCTGAACATACCACGGACGGCTCAACCCTTCAACACTGTGAATCCTCTGGGTGCTGTTAGCTTATGCAGAGCTTGGCTGAGCGGACTCACGTCGACGGTTCTGTGTGGGCAGTCTGTGCATGTGTGGCCGAGCGTGATAAAAACAATGTACCTACATGTCATTGTCGCCTGGCAACGCTCGCTTCTGCAGCGACTCTGTCATGCACACACACACACACACACACACACACACACACACACACACACTCATACAGAGACGGTTTCAAATAAAATTATCTGCAAATTAGTTGCACATATCCTCACATCACTCCAACATGTCAGAGTCGGCAGACGTCTAGTCACAGTTAGACATCGTACCTAGATTTTGGAAAAGGAACATAAAAAAAAAAAGATGCAAGGATGAATATTTTCCCGCAGAAAGGTAGGTGTGGTGTTATTCATACTGTCAACAATTCCCATGGACAAAACCAAAGACAACAATGTGTCAGTCTGTCTCTCAATACTTTATGACTTCCTCTCTCTGTCTGTGGCTCTCAGCCCACTGGTTCCCACCGGTTCCTCCTGAGGTTGTGGATCTTTCATGAACAAATGATTAGGAACCTTTCTCAGACACATCATCAGTATCGACGTATTCCTTGTTGGCTGATAAGAACCGATGTGAACGCTTTGTTTTCTCCTTTCAAACTTTGCAGACAAACTTGCAAACTGTCTGGGTTTAATTTAGAAAAGATGTCCTGGACCTGGAAGAGTTTAACTGCGGTACGGCACTGAGGCCTTTTTGAATCATAGAAGTTAATTATTGTTAAACGGTAAAATGTTTGTTAAGCCTCCAATATATATTTATCTATAAGTGCTTGAACCATATTTGAGGGATCATTATCAGAACTATTCACTCCATAATATCGGTATCAGCCAAAAATCCTCTATTTGTCCCAATGATTTCAAATGTGCAGACACACACACAGAGTATATGTGAGATTGAGTCAAAATAAACCAATGTGTGTGTTCACAGTAATGAAGGTCGCCAAGTGCAACAGTTTGTCCCACAGATTTATAGTCTTTTCTACAACAATGGAGCTCAACGGCACCGAAGAATACGACACAAAAAGAAAATAATCAGAGACCTTGATGTTAAAGTTGTAAAAGCACAGGAACAAAGTTGGAACAAAGCAGACAGAGAGAGTTTGGCCATCAAATGCGATCACATTCACATGTATTCTGATCATATTCAGAATATATTTTAGCCCTGAGGCAAACTAATTAATTTATTTTTTCCTTTAAGAGTCGATTTTACTTTGAGCTTTACAACTTTAATGGATCTTATCAACTTCATTTTTTTTTTTAAACTTAGGTTTCTCTCTTCATCAGTGATGCAGCTCGCACTTGCATGATACACAGGTGATTCTTGTTCCTAGGATCAATTCTTCTTTGGTTTTGATTTATTCATAGGATTCGGTGACAAGTTGTGTCTTTGATAAATAAAATACATTCATGTTCATAAAAAAAAAAAAAAACTGCAAATCTATGAAAAAGGTGCATAATGCAACATTATCTGAACTCGGAAAATATGACTTCAAACAATGTGCCCTCGAGATACTTAGCAACTTGTGTTCGATATGACGTATTTATTAAATATTTTGTCACTGGATTGCGTTCAGATCAAAGCCGACCCTTTCCCCGAGGATTTGGGGAGGGGGGGGTTGGGGTTTCATCAGCTGGGTGGAGGGGCAGGTAGGTGGATACAGAGATGAATAAGTCTCTCAAACCTCCCACAGAAAAATATTCATACCATGTAGGGTGGAGCTGCTTTAAACCATTCCAGACACACACACAGTCACACACAAACAGACTCTGTGATCATGTTAGGGATGTTTTCAAAATGAGAGAGCCGTCCGCTGGGTTGTGCTCGCTCTGACCTCTGAGTTACATCAGCATTCAGGCAGGCAGCTGAAGACCGAGCCGCCTCGGGCAGAGGGACTGAGTCAGGGGCCAGTGTGTCGCTGCCAGACGTCCAGAAATGGAAATTCAAGTGAAGATCCTCTCATGGCTCAAAGTTAACTTTTTTTTTTTTATAACTTAACCCTCCTGTTGTCCTCCTGGGTCAAGGAAGGAAGGAAGGAAGGAAAGGAAAGGAAAGGAAGGAAGGAAGGAAGGAAGGAAGGAAGGACGAAAGGAACGATGGGAGAAGGAAGAAGGAAGGGAAAAAGGAAGGAAAGATGGAGGGAGGGAGGGAGGGAGGGAGGGAAGGAACAGATTGGGTCAATTAGGTCAAAAAGGAATGAAGAAGTAAGGATGAAGGAAGGAAGGAAGGACAAAAGGAAGGAAGGAAGGAAGGAAGGAAGGAAGGAAGGACGAAGGGAAAGAAAGAAGGAAGGAAGGACAAAGGGAACAATGGGAGGAAAGAAGGAAGGGAAAAAGGAAGGAAAGATAGATGGAAGGAGGGAGGGAACAGATTGGGTCCATTAGGTCAAAAAGGAATGAAGAAGTAAGGATGAAGGGCAGGAAGGAAGGAAGGAAGGAAGGAAGGAAGGAAGGAAGGAAGGAAGGAAGGAAGGAAGGAAGGAAGGAAGGAAGGAAGGACAAAGGGAACAATGGGAGGAAAGAAGGAAGGGAAAAAGGAAGGAAAGATAGATGGAAGGAGGGGAACAATGGGAAAAAGGAATGAAGAAGTAAGGATGAAGGGCAGGAAGGAAGGAAGGAAGGAAGGAAGGAAGGAAGGAAGGAAGGAAGGAAGGAAGGAAGGAAGGAAGGAAGGACGAAGGGAAAGAAAGAAGGAAGGAAGGACAAAGGGAACAATGGGAGGAAGAAAGGAAGGGAAAAGGGAAGGAAGGAAAGATGGAGGGAGGGAGGGAGGGAACAGACCAGGTCAACTGGATCAAAAGAGGAATGAAGAAGAAGTAAGGACGAAGGGAAGGAAGGAAGGTTGTGGAAAGAAGGAAGGGGAAAGGAAGGAAAGAAGGAAGGATGGAGGAAGTGAACCGACTGGGCCAATTTGACCCAGGAGGAAAACAGGAACAGGAGGGTTAAAAAGGAAAAAATAAATTTTCTCTAAACATCACACAGTCGTTCCTTGTTGTGTTTTATTTATTTGTTTACGGATGCGATATATGGAAATATTGAAGTGTTGTTGCTATGAGCGGCGTACTGCGTAAGGAAAAGTTTACTCTCATTTCCAAAAAGCCCCGCGGCTGACCCTGCTTATCAGGGCCGCGAGGCAGACTCTGGAGATAACATAGCCTACTGATGACAAAATAGCATCTGCTAGACTGCTACAGAGAGGGCCATGCCAGGCTCACAGATCACACAAGATTTTCCACCGCTTATCGGAGCGTCTTTTAACCTGCAGCGGGACGTCTGGCTGCAGCAGGGATGTTTACCGGGTCTGGAAGGTGGAATTCTTTCACTTCTTTGTCTCCCCTTTTGCTCAAATAGTCTAGTAGCCAGGGGGGGTTCCCATGCACCCGAAAGATATATTTTTCTAACTTACCTTTTTGTAATCCTTAGGGTGTCTAGTAAATGATTTTTGATGATCCCCGCGCCAATTATTGTCCCATGCATGTTTTTTTTTACCATCTTTTGTGGCCATCCTGGATTTCCGACTGTGAAAAATGAAAAATTTAAATCTATATAGCTCCTGAACTATACGTCCTACAGAGACAGCTGACCCCATTTCATCTTTGTCTTGGTATGAGGGATTGGTAGAGATGAAGGTTGCCATGATTAAATCATGTGTGGTACATAAAAAATCAGAAAAACACAAAAAAAAGTTAAAACAACGGCGGAATTCTATCACAGGAACTCCTCCCCAATGCGTCCCATTGACATTTTTTTCCGAACTTTTATAATTTTACAATCTTCAAGATGTCTTGTAAACAAATGTTGATGATCCCAACCTGAATTATATTCCCATGTATGTTTATTTTGGCTATTTTGGCTGTCACCACCTGGATTTCCTAACATGATTTTTGAACATTCCGAAGTGTTTAATTTGGCCTTAAGTAGCTTGTGAGGGGTCAAGGGGTTTTTCACTATTCTGAGTTGATTGCAAGCATTAGTTTTTCAACCAAAACACTCCTTGGTGGTAAAACAACAGCCACGCCCACATTTCCCACTCAGTGGAACCCCCGCACAAACAAAAGTTATATCCTATCTTTCAATGTTTTTGAATTAGTTTTTCTTTTCCTCCTCCAGTTAATTTTTTTTTTTACCCCTCCTCTCCATGACTAACACATCTTCATTAGTCCTCTGTTTATCCTCCACAGCATGCCCCCTTCCCCTTGCGTTATCGTGAGAGGGGCTGAATGAAAATGAATGAGAGGTAATTAAGTCTGAGGAGGTCTGCTCAGATGCACAATGGCTCCTCTTTTCTTTCTCCTTTCATTTTCTTTCCTCCTTTCCCCCCCCCCCCACCCGTGCCTTTGTCTCTCACTTGTGTCATTACTCCAGCCTCTTCCCCGGATAATCCCGCTGACCCCATCTTTAAAATTGGAAGCTATCTGAGAGAAGATACCCCTGCTGATTGGGTTGCTTTGTGGCCCAAAAGCTAATTTACTGCCTCAACATCACCTGAAGAGATTTTCCATCAGATGAGGACATTTAGGAAAGTGCTATAATTAATGGTACACGAGGGAGCAAGCCATACGTGACTGACCTTGACTACTTACTACTGATCCACAGACTTTTAACACCAACAAACTTAAAGGGATAGTTTCACATTTCACATTTCTGGACATTTTTATCTTCTTAAAAGTAGGGTTGGAGATCCTATTTCGGAGCATTTTTTTTTTACTAAATTGTTTGAAATCCTCTTCACAAAAAAAGGAAAAAAGTGAATCACCTGTGGGACGGACAATCCTTTAAAAATACCATCCAATCATTGAACGCCACGTTCAAGTCAATTGGATCGTGATAAACGCGTGTGCAATCAGAGTCTTCAACAAGTTATGACCGCGGAAAGACAATAACAGTAATCCAATGTACCACACTGAAGTATGGTAGGTGATGATGTAGCTCTTTTATTATTATGTTTATTATGATGTCAGGTGTTTTCTTTCCTGTGAATGTAATTTGTCTTGGTTTAAAAAGAAAATTGTCTTAGTTGCTTTTGTTTTGTTTCTTTGTTTTTATTTTATCACCATGGTTTCACTTTTTAGTTGTTTTTGATGGACCATTGAATGTTTTCCTGCATCCGTCAATCTCTCTGGTGGACATTCCCATTTTTGATCAGTGTGCGAGCTTTTTCCTCCTGTTGTCCTAAATGTTTGTTGGCCTACGCACCTGGAAAGAGAGTTTTTTGGACAGTGAGCAAGAGCGCAAACACCTTTTCTCCTTTTTTTTTCTTTAATGTGAATGAGCCATGAGAAAAAGCTGGTGGAAAGTTAGCGATGCTGCGCTGTGACACGCGACAGTATCGTGGGAAGCTGCGTTGCTTACATCGGGATTACATTTGGTCGTGCTGCGAGGCCGACACCTTTGCGGCTTCACCTTGATGTGATCCCAATGCTGAACAAGTGTTGCATGTTCCTGGAGGCGTGGCTTCAGAGAGAAGTCTGAGGAAAGGGGATTGGACTTTGGACTTGTGTATGTTCAAAATGTGGCCCACTAGAACCGTTTTTCCAGGATCTCCAACCCTACCTTCTATCTAAAGTTTCCAAAGATGTCCACTTATTACAATTACAGCATTACAAACTGTTTTAAGGCCTCATTGAAACATTCACAGAACTTGTCTAAGGTCCAGGAAAGTTGCCCTGGTAGCTGCTTTTTGAAGTCACACTTTTTATGGACAGAAGTGCTCTAAACTTCTGTAAAAGCGTCAGGGGCCTCCATGTGAGCTGCTTCAGTTGGTGACTGTGTGTTTTTAAAACTTATTTCAGGGCTGCACACACTCTTCTAGCAAAGGGGAAGAGGGGAAGGTTTAAAAATGAGCAGGTTCACTCAGCAGGGTGCTGTGTTTAGGCTGCCAGTCGAAGCTAGAGCTGATAAACCTGTGACTAATGCAAAGTAATCTGACCCTAAATTTGAATGCTAATTGTTCCTTTTTCCATTGCTAATGAATGACAAATGTTGGCGGTCATTAGCAGTTTTTTTGACCACTGAAAAAGTGGCTTTCAAGCAACAGCAGAGCTTTTAGCTAAATGTCATTGTTGGCGTGCGACTGCAAAATAGCGACAATGCTAATATGCTGATGTTTAGCCATGTAATGTTTGTTATGTTCACAGTTAGCCTGCTAACAGTTGCTAAAAAGCACTTACGACTAAGAGGTACAGCTAATGGGGACATCATTAGTTCTGCAGGTAACTGGGCCAAAACCAAAATACTGGACAATTTTAAGTGCAGATGATGGTGGACAACAGACTCCAGTGTCAAACTCTGCATCAAACACATCCCTGAAATCTTTTGCATAGAAGTTTGCTTCACAAACATTAGTGACTGAACAAGAGACAGGGTCAGCAAGAGAGTAGCCTATAGGTACAGTGTCGTGAAAAAGTATTTAAAGATTTCAGATTTCTTACTTTTTTGCATATTTGTCGCAGTTACATGTTTAAGATCATCAAACAAATTTTAATATTAGACAAAGACAACTCAAGTAAATATAAAATGCAGTTTTTAAATTATTATTTCATTCACTGGTGTTTGCTGTAGTCCTAGAAATGGTTTTGTAACACCTTCCAGACTGATAGTTGTCAATGATTTAGTTTTATTTATTTTTTTATTTCTTTAGATCGTGGCATGATGTTTTGGTTTTTGAGATCTTTTAGCCTCCTTCACGTCACTCAAACAGGTTCTATTGAAATGATTTCTTGATTCAACAGGTCTGGCAGTGATCAGGCCTGGGTGTGGACAATGAAATTGAACTCAGCTTTCCAAAAAATTTGGTTTATCACAGTTCATGATTCAACAAGGGGGGCAATTACTTTTTCACATGGGGCCAGGTAGGTTTGGATTGGCTTTTTCCCCCTTAATAAATGAAATCATCATTTAAAAACTGCATTTATCTACTTGGGCTATCTTCGTCTTTGTCTACTATTAAAATTTGTTTGACATTGTGTGACAAATATGCAAGAAAGTAAAAAATCAGGAAGGGGGCAAATACTTTTTCATGGCACTGTATATGAGCATAACCCAGAGTAAACAAGACTGAGCTGGTGCCTCCGTTCCTCTTATCTCTGGTGAGAAGCACCTGGAAGTTTTCTAATCCTCCTCTGCTGGATCTCAGACATGTCACGCTGCTTCATATCTAAAGACCTGTACCTGAGACAAAAGCAATTCAAAAGCTGCTTTAGAGAAAACAGAAGCCCCTGAAAATAGAGATGAATGATTTTAAAAAGGGGTGGTGGTGTCTGATGAGGGGATGAAGATGAAGAGTGGAGATAAGGGGACTGTTGTTGTTGTTGTTGTTGCTTTGGCAAAACAGCTGGTTCAATACCTGCATGCTGCAACTGTCCTGAAAACCTACTCTCATTTTTTTTTTTTTGTCTGACAGCTGCAGATTTATGAGCCTGCGAATCAAAACACCACTTCACCCTTTGGATGTGCTGCAGCTTTATCAGGCTTTTTCATGTTGATAAGATGTGTTTGGGGGTCATTAGTACATACTTATTAACCGCTTAGGGATGCTTTTAAGGCCACTTAGCTTACCTCAGCGATCTCGAGGCTTATCTCATTGCTGAAAACCGCAGAGAGATGAAACGCCGCGCGGCTTCACGAGGTAGATGTAATAACAGTTTGGGGTGAGTCACTGCAGGCAATGTGCTCATAACATTGTTTACGTTCACTTTGAAACGGGGCTGTTGGGTCTTTTAATCAGTGTGGCTCAAAGGCTTTTTGCCCTGCAATTTCTGCTGTTATATGGATTTTCACTCGGGTGTGGTTTGAGGTTGGGCAAAGAGAGAGGGGAGGGGAGGCGGTTGAGGTGGGTTGATAGGGTAAACTCGCTCCCCTTTAAAGTCGCATAGCTCGGGTGAAGTCTGTTGAACGGTAAACATTATTCTCTCTTGACGTGAATGGGAAGCCAAAACAATCAATTAACTTCAGCCTTCTAATTAAGGAAGGGAAATCACAAGAGAGGTGGCGGGTGTGTGTGTGTGTGTGTGTGTGTGTGTGTGTGTGTTTGTGTGTGTGTGTGTGTGTGTTATCTTCCTCCATTCCTCGTTTCAAACAGACAACAGAGGGAACGAGTATGATGGTATGCGAGAGGATGTACGCTTTCAGGTTAAAAGTTTGGGTTAGAGTCAGGCTAATCATTCAGGAATAATCAGTGATAAAATAAGTAAAAGTACTAATCAATAATCTAAAATCCTCCATTACAGGTAAAAGAGATGCATTCATAATAGGAAAAGGCAGAGAATCAGCAAAATATAAAGTGAGGTGTCAGAAATCCCTGAGAAAATGTACCCTGTATTACTACGTATCATATTACATTATAAATGAATTGCATTGATATAACTATTATGTGCGGGAGTTGTTTTCGAGGCGTTCCCGTCAGGGGGCAGTTTTTCAGCAAGCAGTCTGTTTACGGCTTTGTATTTACCTCGAAAACAACTCTGTCTCGTAACATTACGTTATTATCTCATAGCATGGTGAATGTGCAGGTCACAACTTGTCCACCAGAGCGTTTTGAAGTTGTTGGATTGTGTATTTGATAAGTTTGATGAGGGAAACCAAGAAATCCCATTAGCCTCCGTAGCGTAGCTCTGAGCAGCTCGTGGCTCTGCTCCGCCGTTCTAAAAATAGCTTGCACCGACAATTAAAGGTAACGAACCTACTACTAAAATTATACAATTATTTAAGGTAATTTAAAAGTTTCAGAAGGTAAATCTCTCTTTAGTGGAACTGTTAAACTCTCATACACAACTGAAAGTGTTGCAGCAAGCTTTGAAATCCACTTGGTTAATCTTCACATAAACTTAAATTCTTAACTGGAGCTGAAAAATAAACAATCCACTTAAATTATAAAGTGGCATGAAATGGTAATATACAATCTGTCAAAATAAGATCAAAATAACGCATGTGAGCTTCTAAATTTCAAAACAAACAAATAAAATGACTGGATGGCTGTTGTCTTTCAGCAGTCAGACGTGATCCTCCACACTCTTTATTACCCATGATGCTCAGCGCCTGGCTTGACCCCCTCACTGCTCCGCTGGAACTACCTGTCAGACAAAGGTCAGCTCTGCTTTCACTCTGACAGGCACGTTTGAACAAACAACTCCAGGCGAGGACCTTCATCTGCAAAGCAAAACAACCTCACTGAGAGAAGAAATGGTAAAAAAAAAAAAAAACTGAAGGCAGAGGCAACGAGCCGGCGTTTTACCGAGACGCTGATAAATGAACGCGTGCTGCTGATGTAAGGTAAGGTAGCCCCGGCCGCGGCTAATGAAGGAGACCGAGTAGAGGGCCCTGCCTGCGACGCTCGCTCACAGTTTTCCCCGGCATTTTTATGAGCACTTTGAGTCAGGCTGCGGTTTTGAAGTTGCATTTCTCACTCTCTTTCATCAATTAGAAGAGCCTCCTTAATTAAACGGCGGGGCTTACAGATGGAGCAGAGGTGAGGCTGGGACAGCGGTGGGTGGGTGGGGGGATGAGGGAGCCCACAGAGTTTGTAATTAGCAGAGTAATGCAGGACGTCTGACAGCTGGTTAGGATTTTAACTGTTTTATTCTTTTGCCTTGCCCCCCCCCTCCTCCTGTGGCAGCTAGGTTGTTATCTGTGCCTTAGAGAGATTTCATTGGCTTCCTCCGACCCCCTGATGGGGGCTTTGAAGCTATATCTCAGTCCCCGACAGCGGGAGACCCCTAAACTTTTAGTATTAATCACACAAAAGGATTCCTTGGCTGACTCGGGCATGTGGTCCCCATTGGGGTCTCAGCAAGCATGAGCGACGATGAAAGCCTGCCTGTGCTGCCTGTGCCCAGGGAAGCATTGCTTCTTCGCTCTGCACTGGACCACACACACTCACACACACACACACACACACACACACACACACATAGGCGTACATAAACACTGCAAACCGCACATGCATTCGAACACATTTCCAAACACCCACAGCCACACTCAGTTAGCCGCAGTCACTCAGACACTCCGTCCCCCCAATGTGCTGTGAAAACTTCTCAAAACACAACACCAAAGCCCTGCTGCTGCTGCTGCTGCTGCTGCTGCTGCTGCTGCTGCTGCTGCTGCTGCTGCTGCTGCTGCTGCTGCTGCTGCTGCTGCTGCGTCAGAAACGATGAAACGTGGCCCGGCGTCTCAGAGCAGCTTTATCACGCGGATTTGCTGATGGCTTCGGTGACCACATCAAACTTTGGTTCATGAGGGTGTTGCTCGCTCCTTACAGATGTTTTCCCTCTGCAACATTTTTTTTTTCTTGCTTCATATGGACTAAGTAAAGGAGATGGAGCCGGGGCTTATATACTTGTGCTCCCATCACTGGTGAAAAAAGTCTTATTTTCAGAGCCGAGCAGCAGCAGCAGCAGCAGCAGCAGCAGCCAAGTCCGTCTTAGATGTACGGCGCGCAGCAGAAATTTAAGCCATTCGAAGTGATCCTGAGAGGATTGAATTTTCCATTTTCATTAGAATTTCCTAATCTCACTTTTCAACATGAATACCGGGAATATCCTAAAAATGCATTCATGAATTATTTAATGAATCACGCTGGTGGTGCAGCAGCAGCAGCAGCAGCAGATGTGTATTTCAACAGAGCAGATCCACATATGGAAAATGTTATGTGTGTGTGGGGAAAAGTAGCGGTTAAGCTACTCTTTGCGAGCAACCTGCGTACAGAGGGACCACAACAATGCAGGGAGGAGAGGAGGGGGAAAAAAAGAACCATAACAAACAAAGTGAAATGTGCAGCTTCATCAGTTCAACTTTAATGTAATCAAAACAGAAATCTCTTAATTGCTGCTGTTCGGTGTATAATGTGCTTTTGTGGTTTGGCTATAGGAAGCTTTGACCAGTCAGCAGCACAGCGCTGCGTCATGTTCAGCCATTAGAGTACAGTCAGTGGTAATGGCTTCGGCTAAATAACAGTGTGAGAGCCAAGCAGAGACACAAGTCCTCCAGTGACTTGATTTGCCACAGTCCACTTTTTTTTTTTGTTAGGGCAGTAATTATAATTGGCCTATGCCAGCTACTTCTCAATCCTCAGACCTTGTCATCTTAATCTTTGCTAATCCTCCTTTGTGTTTGCAGAAATTAGTTTGTGAAGTGGGCTCAATCTAGGTCAATCCTTCGGGCACTTTGGAAAGAGTCTGACTGAGGGGTTTGTGTGTGTATATGTGTGTATGCATATGTGTGTGTGTGTGTGTTTGAGTCCCCCCGTGGCAGATTAGATGTGGAGGTTGGGGAGTGGGGAGGACGAAGCTGGGGTGCAGCGGTGGGCACCGAGTTGGGCAAACACCTATTATCGCCATTTTAATTGGAGATTAGTGGGAGGATTTAGCTGCAGAGTCTGCAGGGAGGCAGACAGCGATGGGTGCTGGCAGCGCTCTCTGTGGGCACGACTTTGTGTACTGTGTATAAGCCTGCCAATCTGTTTATGCCCAATGTGGAGAAGAAAAAAAAAATAAGAGGGGAGTCTATTTGGGGGAATGCTGGGACTTTTTCTGCCCTCCCTCACTCCTTCTCTCCCTCCCTCGCAAAAATACAAAACAAAAAAACTGACAATACACGGAGAAATGACAGATGATTTCTATTACTGTGCACAATGAGTTGGCATTTGAGTCCCAGGCGGGCAGTCGCCACCGCCCCTCTCCAGTAAAACCACAAAGTGTCATTTTTACACCGTCTCTCTGTGGATTAAACTAATGAAATATAGCATTTTAATTAGCGAGCTGACGAGATGCCAGTGGGCAAATGATTCTGTCGCTGGCTGGCTGGACGATGGAGCCCCTGCTGCTGCTGTTGTAGCCGCTCTCTACACAGCCTTCACGCTTGATGCTAAGCTATATGCTAATCAGCCACTGCCTGTAGCTTCACATTTTAGCACACACAGGCCTGCAGAGTCGTATTGATCATCTCATCAAACTCTGTTCCCCCCTAAAAGAATCTCTCTCATGAATAAAGTCAAAGACTGAGATTAAAGCGAATCTGAACAGCCAAAAAAAAAAAAAAAAACGCAGGCTGATTCAGCAGCCGGAGCTCAAGCTGCTAATTGATAAGAGTCGTTTTTTTTAATTTCTGTTATCTCACAACCGCAGCACCTTTAGGCCGTTACCTCCTGTCATATAGCTCCAAGGTGAAAAGTGGACCGTGTTTAATCTCGCGTGTTTAAATTGCAGGAAAAGTGCGCGGCCATAAACATGCAGGGAGAGGCCTATAACCTTGGCCAGAGTGTGTTGGAGTGTGATAACACAACCACACACACACACACACACACAGCTCTCAGTGCTAATGGGTAATAGGCAGGAGAGCTGAGGGGTGGGATTTAGCATGATATACTGTAGCTTAGCAGGGTTAATGTGCTTGAAAGAATGTCGTCGGCTTTATCTCGCTCGTTTCTTGCTCTTTTTCCCACAACTGTCTCCTCTCCTCTCCGGAGCGCTCTCCACCTCCCTGCTTCTCGTTTCTCATTGTCCTCCCAAACAGCCATTTCTCAGCTCTGATACTCTCCTGATCCTCTGATATGTTTAAGTCTTTAGAGACCAGACGCTGCAGGAAGGTCATAGAGTGAGAGCTCTGCAGATTTTAAAGGGCAAAACGTTTGTTTTGTTTTTTAAAGGAAAAGTCAACCATCAACTCTTGTATGTGTTTGTTTAATATGAAACGAAAGATGATGCCCTCGTCTTAGCTTAGCATGCGCAACGGTAATATAATCTCCCGACAAGCACCTCTAAAGTTTAATAATTAACATGTGGTATCTCATGCAAAAGAAAAATATGCAAAAACTGACTTGCAGTGTGATTTCACAGTGCGTTGGCCAGCAGCAGTCTTTATGCTAAGCTAAGCTAATGAGCCGTTCAGAGAAAAATGCAATTAAGCACATTTCCCAGAACTATAGTTTTAAATACTCCCTGATGATCTTTACAAGATGAAGCTGAGCTGAAGGAATGAATTCCCCCTGGTGAGGACGGACATCGTCTTCACGGCCTCAGGTGTCGGTTGGAACGTGGCGTCGAGAGACCTGAGGGAAAATCTCAAGTCATTTAGATGTGCGGCTGCAGCCTATACAGAAAATCCCCTGTATATATATATATATATAACACCTCACCCTGCAGCTCTCATCCTACATAAAAGCTCCGCAGCCTTTAATCCTCGGCAGTTAGAGACAGACAGACCACCTTATATCATCAAACGGCGAAGCGTGTTTGAGTTTCGAGAAGCTCGGGTGAAAATCTCCTTAGTGGCACGTTCGCAAATCATCTCGTCGACAGTTTGTTTTACATTTTATTTGCCGCACACCTCGTTCCCCCGTTCAGCGCCTCACATTTCTCAGTTTCCCTTCAAACAAAATGGATCAAAAATGACAAACATTGTTTTTCTTTCGCTGTCCATCGATCCTAAAACGCTGACGTCCTCCCTCGGTCTCTCTCCTCATTTCTGCATGTGCCTCCCAACGGACACTGACCTACTTCTCAACTCTCAACTCCTCTTGACTTTTGTGTGAGAGCAGCAGCAGCAGCAGCAGCAGCAGAGACTCTCCATCTATTAGATCACATGCACGGAGCACATGCAACAAACTCATGACCAATCAGCTGCAACAAAATGCTGCAAAACCAAACTAATTAACAACCAGTTTTGGATCATTTGATTATTGTCTAACGTTTCACCCAAAACCATTAAATGACAGAAAATATGTATCAAAAACAAACAAACAAATAAAAAGAAACTTGACTTTCTTCCTCACCATAGCGTCTTCAGCTGTGGAGGAATTGAGCTCACTTGACTCATCACGGAGACGCTGTTTCCATGACAACAAAGCCTAGGAGTTACACCTGCAGTGTACAAATTAGTAACCACATAAACAACCCCCCCCAAAAAAAATTCAGACAAACAACCAATTAGATATGAATATATTTCATGGTCCTATAATAAACTTAATATATTTTCCCTCATTTTGCCTGATATATATCTGGGCGGTATATCATCCTATATGATCACTCTTCATATGCTGCTACTGTACAATGAATGAATGAATGAATGTTTTATTTTCGTGTCATGCCACCACTGTGGCCCATCCCATATGGGATTACAAAACACATTTAATGACAAATACAAGAACAAAAAAAAAGACTAGACAGTCCTTCCTGTTGGTGTTACCTGCCACACAGGTGTGACATAAATAAACAATTTAAGATTATTTTCAGTATTCAACTATACATCGCTCTTCGTCTCATTGTCCAAGCCTTTTCAAGAAATAAAGCAAAAAAAAAATATAGATGCAAATATATTCAACTGAAAAAGATGTTTTAGCTTCTCAGCATCGTCTGACCACACAAATTCATTATTTGGATCTAACTTACTAAACAATTTTTGTCTTACAGAGTCATAAAAAGGACAGTAGAACACAAAATGAATTTCATTCTCCACCTCTTGGATGTCACATAAATTACAAAATCTATCTATCGTCTTCTGCTGTGCCAACATATCTGCCTGTCTCATTATGAAGACCAAGAATATCAGCTCTCAACTGAGCACACAGGGATCTTTTCTTTTTAGACAAATTATACAAAACATAGTTTTCTGGGCCAAATACCTGTTTTATACAAGTAAATCAGAGGCAACAAAGCACATTCTATCTATCAGATGTGGTTGAAAGCCCTAGGAAAAGCTGGGACGAAACTGAATTTTTTTTAAACCTATATATGTTCTCTCTCTTTCTCCTCTTCTCCTCCTCCATTAGCCGTCTCTCCTCTGTCCTGATAACGCTGACTGAGTCACCACTTGGGCACCCGTCCAGTGCAAATGAGTCCACTTTGGCCCCTTGCTTCAGCACAATGGCTCTCTCCGGCCTGGCGTCGGTCCATTTGTGATGGAGCAGGTTACGTTACCTTGGAAATCACTCAAGGTCACTGTTCAATACTCAGACTTCTGTTTCCTGAGGCGGGTCATGTAGTACCGTGATTTCTTTTCTTTTCTTTTCTTTTCTTTTCTTTCTCTTAGCTGCATCTGACCGTCAAGAAAACTCAACTTATTTCAGTGTCATTGAACGTCCTGCAGCCGAAGCCTAAAGAATGACATTCTTGTGGGTTTTATCTTCAGGTTGTGAAGCCAGTTTGATGACGGTACGCCTGTGTGTGTATATATATATGTGTGTGTGTGTGTTGGGAGCATCTGTTATCCCAGAATGCCCCTGGGGCGCTGAGTCGCTCTCTGTGCAATGACACTGGAATTTTAATTGACCTAGAAATCACTAGGTGTTTTTCTGTTCAGCTCCAAAGGGACACACACACATAAATACATTATATATATATATATATATATATATATATATATATATATATATATATATATATATATATAGTAGCTATGGATAAGACGCCTTCTTGCAGCTTTTTTATGAACAATGTACATTAAACATTAAAGTTTGTTGTATGAAATGTGGCTCCACTAGTCCAATACAAGGTACGTAACAGTGTTTTGAGAGAAAATATCAATAACATCTCATATACTACAGAAACATATTCAGTTGAAATGAATTCAATTCATGCATGCTTTTACTTAATGCTCTCAGATACATATATATTTTACCTTTTTATATGCGTTGTATTGATTTAACATGTATTCTCCCTGTCTGATATGAAGTTGTTAGCACCATGAGTGGACGCAGTGGAAAACTCATTGTGCACAATGACAATAAAGATCGATCTATCAAAATAATACATGTGGTTTTCTTTTATCAGTGCTGTCAACAACAACAAAAAACATCAAAAGATCAACACCAACACTGTGCTGGTCTATTTCTCAGCCCAAAGCCTGTTTGGTCCAATTCAAGGTGCAGAACTGAAATGCATCTCAAACAAGCAGCTGAAAATTGCAGGTGTTGGACGTTTTTTTTTACACAGCACTTGTTTCAATCAGCTCTCTGTTGGTTTTGGTCTTCACATGGGATTTGTAGACGATGAGAAAAATGCAGAATATCAACAGATGTGTCTTTCCACAGCTGTCACGAGGCACCTAAGAGGGCGTCAAGTCATTTGTGCATAAACTGCGAATGGATTTCGTCTCCACCCTGCACTTTGGGTTTTTATTTGACATTCCTGCCTCTTGATGACGTCTCACCAAAACTGTTTTTCTGTGTTCGTGAAACTGTTGTTGTTGTGTTTTATGCCTCGAAGAGTTGTTAACTCAGTCCTAGGGCGAGTTTTGCTGACTCACAAATATAGGACAGAATGTGTTTACGTGTTGTTGCGTTGACAGAAACAAAAAAAAAAAGGTGTCGCCAGTCCTGACTTGAATCCAAATGTAGGTCAAATTCTTATCAGGAAAAAATCTACACGATGAGATGCAAATGAAGGCGTTTCCATCCCATCCACTACTGTTATGCAAATATTAGGAGTTGGTTGCATCAGGGTAAACAGTTCTCCAGTTGAGTGCCATTAAGCCTCCGCAGAAGAGGAGAGGAGCGCGCAGCGAGAGAAGCGTTAGTTAAACCTGCAAAAACATGTTGATTTAAATATGACACACATATGTTTGCTCTGTGTTTTCATTTGAGGGACGTCTCACACGGATCTGATGTGTTTTTTTTTTGCCTGATGCAACTTTTGACTCTGGTTTAAATGATGTTCAACTCACAGGCTTCATCTATGTGATGATTTATTCACTCTGTACATTTCTGCCAATATCAAACCCCCCTCACGACTTTTCTGCCTCAGCTTGAGCCGAGCACATAAACATTTTTTTTTGTTTGTTTCAGACTTCCATTATGTCCAGGCTGGTTGACTCAGACACTAAATGAAAAATGCGCATTAATAATCAGGTGGATATAAAACGCTCTCACAGCTCCGAGGCATTTTTTTTAATACAGTCACTTTACTGCTAGTTGTTAGCACCCAATAACATCTGGTACATTTGGTGAAACATCTGCGCCATGTTCACCTCGTTTGTCGGAATACGGACGAATCACAGGAATGTCGGGACGTGACACTGGAATGCGAATTGACCCAAATATCAATGGAGTTTTTTACACACACACACACAGACACACACACACGACGAGTGCGCTTCGGGCTACAGCCTCGTCCAAAGATGGAAATTCCAGCACTCACATCTCACATGCAAATCAGCTGCTATAGCTGCTGCTGAGAGGGTCACAGCAGTCCACAGGTTACAGTTTAACCCCGCTTGTTAAAGCAGTCAGGTAGTGGCAGAGCTGTTAGCCAGCCTGCCCCCTCAACCCCCACCCCCCTCCCACCTACGCCCCCTCCACCCTCTCCACCCATGCTACATTTCCACACTAAAATCCTAACAAGCCTATTGCGATTCAGGAGAGGGCGTTTAATTTGCCCCGGAGCCAACATTTTTTCCAGCATGTGTACACTGTAATGAGATTTCCACTGCATTTCCCCGAGCTTTGAAACCATTCTCTCCACATTTGAATAGCGAGAGAGAAAAACTACTGCAATTCCCCAGAAATAAAACTTTATGGTGAATGACAATAAGTACTGTTGGTTGTCTGTTGGTTGTGCATCACTCTGCTGCTGCTGCTTCTGCTGCTGCTGTCTGGACTCAAGCCTTTGAGAGAAAGACTCAGTAACATAATGCCTTGTTTACTCATTACTGGCCGTCTTCTGCTGAGGAGAAATAATGGGATAAAATGACTCATCCTGCAGCATCGTGGGCAGGGCAGCGTATTGTCATATGTTGTTTATTGGCCTCGTTTGTTCTAGAAACTCTTACTAATTCCTGCGCGCATGCAGTTCGAAGAGGACGTTAAGTAAATGGAACAAATCAATCATGAGTCGTGAAAGACACAGTGGACGGACTGCGACGTCTCGGCGGCTTAAGAGCAAGAAAACACAACAAATTAAACGGCATTAATATGAGAAGTTGCAAATATACCTGCAGATAGTATCGCCCTCACACTGTAGCGGAGCAGCCGCCCATTCATCAAAGTGACGGCAGAAGGAAGGATGCTGCTGGAGGCTTGAAGCTCAGTGTGATAAGAAAAACAAATAATATTGCAGCAAAATGAGAGTAATGAGTTGTCACAGACAGTTACAGAGCTGGAATAGCACTTAGAAGATTAAGGTGTAACTATATTTTTCTATATAACTGTCTTGTCACGACATATTTGTCTCAGGTGGATAGTAAGCAATAATGTTGCAAAAAAAAAAAAAGTTTATCAAAACTCTTTTTGAGAAAACTTGCTAAGTGGATGTTTAAGCCGTTTAAATGAAAATATTAAAGTATTTCTACTGAGCCCCGGAGGAAAAGCTAAGAGGACCATGAGCTGGGATTGTTTAGTCACAAGTTAGACAGGAATAGAGCTGAACAATTAATCACAATGTGATCAAAATTGCAATGCAATATTCAAATGACAGAAGCTGATTTTGTTTGAGATAAGCTCTAGGCAACAAATGATTTTTTTTATAAGATGCAATACAACATGTTTGTTTGGTACAAGACCCAATTGCATATCACAATATCTGCCTATATAATGCAAATATGATGTTTTTGTGTAGCCCCAGAAGGGAATAATGTAAAAGTAGCATTGGTCATGCTCACAAACACCCACATGCCACAATAATACACAGCCTTACAAAGAAAGATGTCATCATGCAGGACATTTGATGCCGAAATGTGATCAGCTCCACAAGATGAAGGGTTAAATCTGATTAGGATTCAATGAAATTATGGTAAATAATCTCATTTAAGATGGAGTGGATAAGGCTATATAATGAAGCAGATAGGGGACGTATAATATTCACATCATATAGTGCCGCAGTGAGACAGACTCTGCATCGTCATTTGCTCTAGACAATTAAACGCGAGAGTGAATAATGAGTAGATAACAAGGAGATGGTTAAAAATACAGTCCGTATTCAAGTGGGATTACGGCTGCCCGCAGTAATATCAGTGTGAAAACATTGCTCCCATTCTCTCTCTCGGCGTCGAGGCCCAGATGTATAAGACCATGAAGCATTGAGTCATGAAGAAAAGGATAGTCTGGGGGCGGCGGATGGAGAAATATTTCGTAAGAGCTGACTCGCTTTCAGAAAAACAGACTCCCCGAGCTGAATTAGTCACACCAATACATCAGTTACAAAACATTAAGAGTCACATTTGAAGCGAGCCCCATCTAAAAAAACCTGACATTACAGTCCTGCATCAGCCTCCTGCGAGCCCCCAGTCCGGGGCCCCATCTGTCATAATCACTCACATATGTTTTGGGAAAGAGCCTGGGGGCCGTCCTCTAACGGCACCCAAACACACCCAGCCTCCCCTGATTAATCCCTCACACACACACACACACACACACACACACACACACACACACATACACACTCACTCTTTGCCATGACACTTCTGATTGGTCTGAGTTGAAGAAACAGCTCTAACCCGCTCCCACACCCCCACTACCATATGCCCCATTCATAAAAATTAACATGTGAGAAAATGCACTGTAATCATGCACACAGACGCAGACAGTGTTGATTTCTCACAGGGGTCGACTTGTGTGTTGCTGTTGTTGTGCAAACTAAGTGACGGAGTTTTAATCCTGAAGCTTCTCGTCGTACCGTACGACTCCGCCGGCTCCTTCGGTGACACCTGCTGCCTGTTAATTGGAAGAGGTTGAGTGTTTTGTGGAGACGCTGCTGTTCTCTCACCTCTGCTCTCCTCTCGGTGACACACCCTCTCCCCTCCTCCGGCTCGGCGGCTGCTCGTGTCACCTGCTGCTGCTGCTGCTGCTGCGGCGGCCGACTGTCATCGACTTGTTAGCTCCCCCGCCGGGCGCCCATTTGGAGGCGACACATGGACGTCACGACGGTGGAGGCTGGAGACGCGTTAGCAATTTAGAAAACCCTGGAAGGAGGTAGATGAGTATCAGTAAAGGTGCGAGCTGTGATTTGCACTTGTTTTATTTCTTGGCCGTTGATCCTCCTTAAATCTGCTGTGTGAAATCTATCCAGGCTGGTTTTGACACACTCATAAGGATTCAACTCAACTCAGCTTTCAGTTCCAGTGCATCTGGACGACTGACACTCAAGTTTCAAAGTAATAAACTTCTCTAGTTGAGCTTTGACCTTCTGCACTTCCTGTAGCTCTGTGAACGCTGATGGCGCAATGAGGAGTTTCTGAAAACATTTCAGGTGCATACATTCAGCTTTTTACCATGAAATAAAGTGTCTCGAGGCTTTTCTTTCCAAGCAGTTTGTGTCTCAAAATAAATTAACCAAAGAGCTGCAGTCGTAAATGCAGAGTTTAACTGGACAACAGCTGCTGGCAAAGACAACAAGGTCAGTAACATTATCCAAGACCTAATCAGAGGCTGTGGGCGTCGACATCAGGTTTTCTTGAGGGGAGAAAACAAATTTTGAGTTTTTTCTTGCAAATCTTTGACTTAATAACATGTACAATATCAGACTTTTTTTTCTCATACATTTTTAACTTGCTTGTTTGTTTGCTTTTTTAACCTCTTCCACTTCACCCGAAATTAATAATTCACCATTCATCATTTTCTACTCACCGTCATGCCAAGGAAGGGTTCGGAGAACTTTCGGAGTTATCAAAACGCCTTTTCATATAATGGCGGCAGATAGAGCTCACTTTTGAATGGTCCAAAACACACACTATGAAACATCCAGATACCTCCATACTGCTCGTCCGTACTGACCCAAGTGTCCTGAAGCCGCCACATGAAAAAGTTGTTCGGAAAAAATGTATTTGACCTCTGTTTTTATCCTTGTTGTAGCAGTAGCTCTCAGTGGCTCTGTTGATGTTTGTGCGCATGCCCGAGATTTGCTTCAAGATGTTCGTTTGTCGTTGTAAACCATTGGATGTATGATGTAAACACGGAAGAACATCTCGCAGCAAATCTGCCAAATCCATCGCCATTATATGAACATCAACAGAGCCACTGGGAGCTACTGCTACAACGAGGCTAAAAACAGAGATCAAATTAATTTTGTCCAAACAACTTCTTCATGTGGCGGCTTCAGGACACTTGGGTCAGTACGGACGAGCAGTATGGAGGTATTTGGATGTTTCATAGTGTGTGTTTTGGACGATTCAAAAGTGAACTCTAGCCACCGCCATTATATGAAAATGCGTTTCCAGCCGGACCCCCCCCCCGGAAGTCCAAAAGCGTTTTGATGACTCAGAAAGTTCTCCAAACCCTTCCTTGGCATGACGGTGAGTAGAAAATTGGTGAATTATCGATTGTGGGTGAAGTATCCCTTTAAAAGACCCTAATATATCAATGTACAGACTTATTTTTTCATCTAGTTTATGTCAGTGATGTTGCTGTGTTCAGGTCTCAGCAGTAACCGTGTGAGTACAGTATAATTATTACTACTAAAACTGAAGCCTCTATTGTTTCGGTATAAATATACAGGTATTCCTGACTCCTGCTTTCACCCATTACACTGTACTGTAGCTCTGATTACCTAACCTGCCTGTGGGTGTGCGACGGCGTCAGTGGTTTTAAATGTATAGTTGCTGGGGAGTTTCAATAATTCACTTGGCCCTATGTGTCAGAGTTGTGTTGTGAGCGGGGAGGACTCGTGGGCGTAAATATTTGATGTCCTCCTTTCTATCTGTGAGCCGGTGCGAAGCTGATGGATAACCCCTGATGTTTGTGTGTGTCAGTGTTATTCATCAAACTAATGTGGGAGTCAGAGAGAAAGACGCAGAGACTCATCCAGGCCGTCTCGGGTCAGACAAGTTTTTCTTGCATTTTTGTTTTGTTTGTTTTCTTTTTTTTTTTTTACTTGAGCAGTAAGTAATCAATTCCCCACAGATAAATCATGAATAATTTATCGAAAACCTTTCCTCTCACCTGTAAGGGTTTATCTGTCACTCAGGAGAAGCTACACAGCTTGTAAATGGAAACAATGGGAACAAAAACAACAAATAATACATAGGATTAAACTTTAATGAAACCAAGCACGTGAAGCAACACCGGCGAAAAACCAGAAGCTGTCAGTTCAGGATCAGGATCAGGGGGAAGTTTGGGCTCTGTTTCATTGCCTCCGCATTAAAAGGTAGTTTAACGATCGATGCAACACAAATCTGCTCTTCTGCTCTTCTCCAGCCAGCGCTCTGTGTGGGGTGTTACTCCGGCTACGGCTCTGCAAAGCCCTCGGTATCAGATGATATGAGGGTCGTATTTCGCTCTGACAGGCGTGAACTCCCGATGTGGTCCGCTGTGACCCAGGGCAGCTCCCGTCTGCTAGCCCAGTTTAGGTTTCAAACATGAGGGAAGAGGAGGGGAGGGCGCCGGGCGGTGGGGATCCTCTCTTGAACTTATGAGGAAAAAGAGCCACTGGGAGTAAAAGTCGCACGTTTTATCTCTGTACACACACATCTTCTCCTCATGAGTGCTGCTGCTGCTGGTGGTGGTGGTGGTGGTGGAGCTTCCCCCCCTGAAATCATTAAGATTTTCATGGAAATTTCCAGTACAACAGTGTAAAATCACAACGTTTTGTCACATTACCTCCACACACGCACACACACACACTTTCACACTCCAGCCTGTGATCTGCTGGTGTTGTAGCACTGTTGAGTGTCAATACCAGAACTGACTGAGGCTTCTTATAAGCACACATCTTCTTCTTCTTCTTCTTTCCCCTCAGGATGTGTGTGGTTGGAAAGTGTTGATGATGACTGTTTAGGTTTTTTTTTTCTCCTCCAAAATGTTTTCATTTCCCAATTTAAGCTTAAAGATGCTAATCAGGGCAGCTCCCCGGGAACGAGGTCACACACACTTCACTCCAGATGAGTGTGTATATGTAGTACGAGCCACTGGGAGAAAGGCAGAGGACACGAGATGTGTGTGTAGAGGACATGAAAAAACAGCCTGTTCCAAAAACCTTAATGTGAGTATTAGACAAAGTCTGCTGGTTTCCTGCTCTGGTCTGGCTGCGATGTTTCATGCAGAAGAGAAAATCCTCCCAGCTGGAGCTCGAAATCCTCCTTCCTGCCCGTGTCCACCGCCCGACTGTCTGTCTGTCTGTCTGTCTGTCTGTCTGTCTGTCTGTCTGTCTGTCTGTCTGTCAGCAAAACAACTACGTGACTGGACGAACGTAATCAGGGAAATCAGTGCGTTTCAGCCATATAGGCCACTGATGAATCATAGGAATGGATAATAGAGTCTGATTGTGGTCGGCAAGGAATGACTTTCTATTAAGTTCCCTTATGGCTCGTATTAAATCTCTGGCTGGATGTTGCTCTTGAGTTTGACATTGTCCCTTATTTTCAGCAGCTTTTTCCCTGAGCTCCATCCTCCATCCTCCTCCTCCTCCTCCTCCTTCTCCTCCTCCTCCTCCAGTATGTGACTCAAATAAACAACAAACAGAGACAATGATTTTCTTGTCCAGCCTCCTCCTCCCTTGGCCACACACAGTTTGACCCGTCTGACCACTTCTTCTCCCCAGATTGCATAAAAAAAAAAAGAAGTTGGCAAGTAAAATGTTATCAGGATCAACAGGACCGCGGCCAAAACTGTCAAAGTACAACAAGAGGCCTAAGAGAAACAAAAGCCAAACAAAAAAAATCTGATTTTCATCTCATGAAAAGTCTAAACTGGGAGCTGTCTCTCTGTTAATGCAGGTTTCGAGTCCGAGGCTCCTTTTTTACTTCAAAACACATCAGAGCGTCTGGCTGAGACTCGCTGCTGCCTCGGTAAATACAGTCCGCATCGCTGCAAATGAGACCATTACGATATTTCCTGCAAAAAGAAACACATACCTCCGCAATCACCGTAGATGTCAACATCGGCTCCCACAGACTCGACGGTGTGGAGATCACTGACGGCCTTCTCTGCAATATAAAAGAGAAAAAAATGTTTCCATTAGATGCAGAACCGGGATCAGTCTTTGTGGAACTGATCGATCTCTTTTCATCAGTGAGTCTCTCAGCCTTTCCTTTTACGTTTTGACTGTCAGCAGCCGAGCCGAGGCAGCAGCAGCAGCAGCAGCACAGACAGCAGGAGCGTCTGAAAACATCAGGAGCTTTTTGTACTAAAGTAAAACTCCACTTTTGGCTTCCTCATAAAAAGCACTGCAGGTATTTTGTTCTTCGTTTTGAGTTGTTGTGTCCTCATCAGGATAAACAGGAACATGAGAGTGATTACAGTCGCATGAATGATTATTTGGTCTGGAAAACTGAAACTCAACAACAACCACAACCAAAGCATCCTAAGTTAAACTGTCAAGATGGTTAGGGCAATATTGTAACGAACGACAGACGGCAAGTATTGACCTTTCATTATGTTAAAGGGATAGTTCAAGATTTTGGCAAATTGGCCCATTGCCATAATCCCTATAGGAGTAGGTTCGATACCTTTAATTGTCAGTGCAAGCTATTTTTAGAACGGCGGAGCAGAGCCGCAAGCTGCTCAGACCTACGCTACGGAGGCTAATGGGATTTCTTGGTTTCCCTCATCCAACTCATCAAATACACAATCCAACAACTCCAAAACGCTCTGGTGGACAAGTTGTGACCTGCACATTCACCACACTATAAGATAATAACAGAACGTTACCAGACAGAGTTGTTTTAGAGGTCCATGAGAGCGTTTTGGAGTTGTTGGATTGTGTATTTGATGAGGGAAACCAAGAAATCCCATCAGCCTCCGTAGCTTAGCTCTGAGCAGCTCGCGGCTCCGCTCCGCTGTTCTGAAAACAGCTTGCACCGACAATTAAAGGTAACGAACCTACTCCTAAAACTATAGGGATTATGGCAATGGGCCAATTTGCCAAAATCTTGAACTATCCCTTTACAGTAACTGCAGATATGAATTAAAGGTTTTAGTATTAGTACTAGAATACTACTTACAATAATAATTGTGTTGATCAGTCTTTCTGCTTGATTGCATAAATAAAAGTGATCTAAGATAAACAGACAAACTTTATCTTTACATTGCAGTTGCAAAAAGGTGATGTATCGCAAAAGGATACCAAAGCAACAGAATATCACAAAATGTTTAAAATTGCAATAATATTGTGTCATGAGTAATGGTAATAATATCATATTGTGGGTCCTAGTCACAAAAACAACTAATTATACACTGTCGCCCATAAAGTTGGAATAATTTTGTTTCCAGACTCTTTTTATTTCCACTTATACACATCAGTAATCACCTTTGACGAGATGCAGTGATTACATACTGAGTCCCAGTTACCAGTTCTGATAAGATACACATTTTATTTTATCTATCAAGATTAAATCACATTGTCACAGTCATTAAAAAAAATATATTTTATTCAAACTTAATGGGCAACAGTGTATGTTAAAGTTTAATGTTTTACTCTGCACTACCCTTATGTGCAGTAACCTAATTATGACACTGCCATGATTCAACCTGTGCATAATTCATGTTATAAGTATTAATTATGAATATATGTGTAGAGTATATCTGAATTTTTGAATATGGGAGGTTATGTTTTTCTTTTTTCTTTAGTATTATCGTTGTTTATTTTGAATGGAGCTATGTAAGAAAACAAGTTCCCTCTCTGGATTAATAAAGCACTTGTGATTCTGACGCCCACTCATTATTAGGAAATTACAGAAGCATGACCCTGCGAGGAGTGTGAATGTTTTTGTTTTTAGTGTGTCTTTGTTGTTTGAAAGAGGGAGGAAGAGATTTCTTGCTTCTTGACACCCCATTAAGTTTTAACTTTGTGTTTACTCTCATTTCACGAGGCCCATGCGAGATAGCGCAGTCTAATTAAGCATTGCTAATTCATCATTTAAGACAAAAACTCCCCCCAGCCCCCCCAACACAAACAAGCACTTGTACACTTGGCTTCATTGAGTCTCACAGACTTGGAAGTTTTACTTATGTGTTGTTTGATTTTTCTTTTTTCCCCCCCAGTGGTCCTGTGAGTAGCTGCTGCCTCACATGTCGATCACATGTGTCCGACCTTCAGCTCTGACGCAGTTTTTTCACTTTCATGCACAAAAAGCAAGTTGTTTCTGAATGTCAGTGAACGTCAGCAGAAACAGCACCGAGTATCCCAGTGTACTGGAAGTGAGGCAGGTTTACAAGGTTGGAAAAAAAGAAGGGACAAGGAATAAAAAAAAGTGGCAAAATTTGTGAAGCATCTCTGCTTATTATTTTGTTAACAGAAAATATCTTTCTGTCAAAACGTCTGGAACATGTTTAATAAAAACATCTGTTCAGTCACAGAGCTGGATGTATCTGCAAAACATTCACTGACATATTTAATTTGTTTTCCCACACAATATCCACTCTAGGAATAACATTGACTCATAGCAACTAAAGGTTGATTAATGTTGTCATGGTTACGTTAAGAGACACTTGCAGGTTTAGGTTCATCTCAGCCACAAGTTCACTATAGTAAAATGATGCTGAATAATATTTTATATAACATTTCTTTATGTGCATTATGTTGCACTAATGCTTATTGATTGCACCTTATGTTGTTTATTTGTTCATTTATCCATTTTATCTTTTTTTTTTAATATATTCTGTTGGTTTCATTAAAGTTTTGCCAAATCATTTTTTGTTGTTTTTCTCTCTCCCCCGACATGTTTTTACCCTATTAATCATCAACTATTCAATATAATGCTTCATAATAAGAATATCTGAGATAATTACAGACTTGTTCTTTAGGAGATGTCAGTGGTTCATACAATCATTTATAAAGTGTACATGAATAATTAAGTATTTAGTTAAGTCATTTATACTTCACTCACACATACAATGATTTAGACATGTATTAATGGTCAGTGAGTGTGTTAATACATGGTTTATTATAGATGAGCTTATGAATCAAGGGTTAAAAATGTATAACTGTTTATAATTTATATACCAATTTGTTTATCTATTTGTTTATTTGAAAAGGACAGAGAATGAGAGGCATCAGTATAAATAGCAGTTATCATGATTGCTAATTCCCATCCAATTAGTAAGAGTGTAGGAATAATGGTTCACAAATCAAGTATTCACTAATGCTTAACAGTGTGTGGTAAACACAAAACGCATTTGGCAAAAACAAATTTGTAACATTTACATATGATTTGTAGGAAAAGGGCTTTGAGATGTAAACACATGTAAATAATGAGTACATTTCATAAGCCAGTAGGAAAAAAACAACCTCAAGCTCAGACTCATTGTTCTCATGAAAAGATCAGAAACTGTGCTTCGCCGGCAGCCAGCGTGGTCTTAATTCTGTCTGTCATATTTTCCAAAGAAGTTTTCACATATTCTTCCAGCCGCCTGGATTTTTATTAAGTTTTTTTTTCTTCTTTTGTCGTTGCTGAAAGATAAATGGTAGATTACGAGGCCACTGACACTGCACAGAGAAAATCTAAATACAATCAGGCCATGGAAAATATTGCTCTTGTGCTATAGGCTCGCATGAATGTAGCGCTTTAGAGAAGTTAAAGTTGTAAAGTGTCTATGTTAAGAGTCACGCTGTGGCTGTGTTATATAGAGGCCCCGTTTTTTGATTGGTTTAAATGTTTAAAAGCCTCCCACTCAGAGTGAAACCGCTCTCAGGGACAAGGAGTCCAGATGCTTCTCGCTGTTTGATCAACCTACCAGCTTCATCTGGCTTCCAAGGCGGTGGATCAGCTCTTTTTCTAGCGTTTGGCCCTAGAGTGACTGTAACAGCAGCACCGCAGCTGTATAGCTTGACATAATGAGAGCAGTCTGAACCCCTACAGTAAACTGAGGGGGGGTGGGGGGGGTCTCCCCTCTCCCCTCTCCCCTCATTATGTTTCCTGCCGCCGCTGCAACAAGCTCATGAAGTTTGAAAGAGTCGATGTTTTAAACGCGACGCATGTGTAATAACGACTTGCCTTTATTTTCCCGGTGTCCTATACGTACAGGAAGACACAGTGATTGAACGTTGCTGCTGTCTCCACTCTGTTGTTGGCGGACAGGGGCGGCGTGGTGATTTAGGGGCCCTCCGCTGTGCTCGGGGCTTTAGGAAATTGATTGGAGGGGCCGAAGCCTACCGGTGGCACTTCATATATCAACCACATCCTCCTGACAGAAAATCACATGGGTTTAGGTTCAGACTCCTCTCTAGACGACGTTTAAAGGATGATCAACATTTTATTATACATCTTCATACACTCCTGTGTATCATCTCTTACACGTTCATTTAGATAATGATTTTTTTTTTTTTGGGGGGGGGACTTTAATCTTGTCTAAACTTATGCCAGACATATTTTTCACCTAAAATTTGAAGAGGCTTTATACATCACTGTGAATGTAACACCTATTATGAGATATGAGCTGCCCAATTTCAGTTAAAAAAATCACTATGGGTCATGTTTCACAAAGACATTATCAGTCAGAAGCTGACAGACAAGAGCTCAAGGCTCATATAGGAGGTGTTATCTCTGTGTTAACACATTCTCAGATTGTGAATGGAGCCAAGATAGAGATTTAAAAAAAAAACACAGACATACACACGTGATTCATAAACCGAGCACGGATACATGACTGCTGCTGTCGGTGTGTGCTTGATTCAAACAGTTGATAGAAGATATCTTTAGAGAAGACTGTCAGGAAGGGAAGATGACAAAGGACAGATAATGAGCGAGTGGGACAGGAAATGTTCATTCCAATGTCAAACAAAAGGAGAAAATCCCACTGGAAATTAGTTTCATTGGACAAATCACTTTAAATCACATTGTTTGAAGTAGTGGTGTAATTCTATATGATGAAACGGCTGCAGATTAAACAGGAGCCAGCAGAACTCCTTAATCTTGTTGACTGATGCCCTGTAGACCGTAGATACCTGCTTTAACCAATCATGGGCTTACATGGTCTTTGGTTTTCCCCACATGTTGATGCACAGAGCCCTATCAGACTGATAGAGAGAGTTTGGAGGATGGTGTCTCTTTCATTTGACTTTCCAAAACCAAAAACACTAAAGTAAAAGTCTGAGGAAACACCTTCTGTAGGAGGTCAACATAAACACTAACAATGTGCAAAATACAATAATATACCTCGTTGTTAAATTATGTTTTATGCCTATTTGCACGAGTATTGCATTGTTCCTTTTGCACTAGGAGAGTATATGTATTTCTATTGTTTTAGACATTATTGGATATATGGTCTAACACCCACGAGTCCTTCGCCCATATACTTCCACATCTGGGATGATTGCAGCTGTGTTGACTGACAGCTGTAGTATTTTCTGGCTACTGTCTGTATACCAAACTATAGACTAACAAACAGTTATCCTGTAGCCAAGTTGATGCTACAATATATTTCTGTGCATTTCATTTGCTAATCACACCGATCGACCTCTGTGTTTCAGGTCTGGAAGATAAAAATCTAAGCAAGGTTTTGTTAGCTCGTCAGCTCTTAAATTGGCCATCAAGTTCATTTGTAAGAGCTCTCTCAGGCACCTCTCGTTTCAAAATGAGAGACCCACACAGTGTTTTCATGGCTTAATTAGGTACTTCCTGCTAAAAAGCAGACAAAATGAAACGACTGCCTTGAAATGAGAAACCTGCCTCTGTGTAGCCTATTTTGGTCCGAAATAATAGACCAATTTGTTTGAAAAAATTACTGAAAAAAATATCCATTTGGGAACGGTGAAGGTTAGCAAACAATCAATTTGCGCTCCCGTCAGTCTGAGGGGTCAAAATCCAAATCTGTGGATGAATATATCCCAAATTATTGTCTGAACGTCAAGGTTATACTTCAGACTGCATGTGGCTCGGGCTAATGAAAACTATGTTTGTGCATTCTCACCACACCGTCTGCCCTTTTCGGTTCAAGCCCTGGGAGAGCGCAGCGGAAATGGATGAATGGATTACATGATCTGAATCAAAGCAGAGACAGAGCGAGACAGGGACAGAGAGAGAGAGAGAGTAGGGAGAGAGAGAGAGATGACAAGGTGAGAGAGGAGGGATGGTGAGAAATAAGAAGGAAGGAAATGTGAGGTGAGAAAGAGAGAAAGTGAACCTATGTAATCCCTCAGCTCGGCTGGGCGTTGTTGCCGAGTTGAATTCTCCTCTGGCCGGGGCCGTGGCATCCAAGAAGGATCATGCCATAAAAATGATACACAGTGGGGACTTTGGCCATGGCCAGGGGAATATACATTATACATACCCCTGCTTTCATTATGACTCAGACTGCACACAGCAGAGTCCTCTTCTCATCTACCTCCCCTTTATTGCCTCCATTTCTCACACGGAGAATTCATTAGAAATTGACTGCGTGACAAGTGTGCGGAGCTTAAACCACTTAATGGATGCAGTCAGAAGATAATAGACATTGCTCTTTGTGTGTGTATACTGTATGCATGTGTGTGGGGCAGTTGGGAGTGTCCTTACATGTGTGTTTTCCAGTGTTGACTCTTTTGTCTGCAACAGATTACGCGAGTTTGTCTTCTTTGTTTCACACATTAACACCCAACACTTCCTTGTTTAAAGTTGACTTTCTCCGCAAACAAGCTGAAGGTGCTTCACCTGCCTGTAATGGAAATATGGACAGATAAGAACAGTTTCTCACACATACACACACACACCTACACACACACACCTTATCACAAGGCTTCCAGGTAACTGTGTGCTCATCGTGTTTCCCCCCACAGTAGAAACACTGATCTTTGGTTGCAGATTGCAAGCTGTGTTTACATTGTGCTCTCAGGTTTGAATGGAACGATTGTTGGACAAAGGAAACTCCTCCTCATGCACTAGTTGGCATTAAAGGGGCAGTGGCATGAAAAAACACAATTAAAGCAGGAAACCAGGTAATGGCAGATGACAATCAGACATCTGATGCACCTCAATCTTGAACAATGTCACGATGCCTGGAGATTAAGTGCGAGTCAGTTGCTGCTGGTGAACAATAAACGTACATATTTTATTCTTATTGTCACCTAAAGCAAGAAATAACAGGAAGGCATTAAATCTACTTATATATGACATAACGCCACCAACCAGCAACAAAAGAAAACGTGTCTTTCTGTTTTCATAGACACCTCTCGGGTGAACACTCATAAATCTTTACACGCCGACAGAAAGAAAAATGACTAAGCACTTATTTACAATGTGTTTATTTACTGGGTTGTACCTACTTATACCTATTATAAGCTTACAGGAGCTGTTTGTACATTTTGCAACTGCTACATAGACAATGCTAGTATTACCTGTTGCTTACTTAGCAGTCTCGCCAAGAGCTTCAGCCATGTTTGCGTTTATGAGGTTATTATATGCCATCTGAGAAGCGATATGTCTGCACGCTACAGTGACTCGGTATCGGAAAATGAAAAGACTAGCTGGTTAGCATACTTACTAAAAAACTTTAAATACTGAATTAATCATTTACAACACATTAATACTGATTACCGTAGTATGTAGTTTATAAACACAGTTAAAAATGTTTTACTCATCATTGATAAGCACTAACTATATTTATAAACTACAATGTAATGAGTATTCATGCGTTATGAATGAAGAATTCAGTATTTATTACTGCTTAACTCATGCTTAATAGTGGTTACTTTTTATAAAGTGTTACCATAAATATAAATAAAAGAAGACGAAGAGACTTTGAGAAACGGATTTTGGTGCTGAACTCTTAGCAAAACGGATAAAATAAATAGATTATCTCAGGTATGCTATAAACTTGAGTGAATGTGTACCGGCCGTGGACTGAGACCGAGACCGAGAGTCATGGGGCTGCGAGAACAATGAGACGTCTGGAAGGTGAGCTCACTCCTTAAAAAGACAGGGTGGAGCTGGCGATAGGGATTGCAGATGGATTTAACCCAGACTGACAGGGTTACAACAATGTGGTCAGACTCTGGTATGTCACAGACTCATACACTTGCACAAACATACGAACCTACACAGGCACTCGCTCGGTTACATGGAAGCGGTTAGACGATCCTACTTGAATTGAGCGGGGGCCTCTTTTCAGAGATACTTATCACTGAGAACTCAGCACAGCTAGTTAAACACTCCTCGTTCTGTAGTGCTCGTCCCTTAGAGTAACCAGGGAGAGGAGGAGGAGAGACTGTGTCGTGTTTTCGTAGGCATGCCGCCCAGGCTGACCTCCCTCTGGCATCCAGCCAGGGTGGAGACACTTGACTTAATCCAGCATGATGAAGTGGTGAGGCTATGCAGTCATACTGGACTCCAGCGCTGGGTGGTTCGACAGAGATGACAGAACCTAAACAATCATGAACAATGACGTCTGACTCAGTGGAGCAGGGTCGCTGACTCTTATGGGACAGGACGGGTGTAGGAGGGCATGTCCACGTCTCCTTGGCTTCTACTACAAAGAAACCACTAGAGTATAAACCAAAGAGATTTGGAAAGTAGATTGAGTCGCTCTTTTCTCCTCTATCACAACAGTATGTTTCACATTTATACAATTAAGCCACATACTTGAGCTGCGACAGTGGGGTTTTGTTATCCAGAAATCAGAAAGGTACTCCGGGTTATAAAGGTTAATTACAGCAAATGTGGGTCGGATTTCACCAGACATTGCATTACACAGGCCCAAAACAATCAGGGAGAGTAGGTAAAGAGGGCCAAAAAAGTAATGATACATTAATTAGAAAAGACAACACAGCAATGATGGTAGAAGAATATGTAACTACGGTGTTATACAAGAGAAACTTCTTCATATTGTGAACCACATCCAAAGTAATTGTTACAAACCAGACTATACGCCCCTCACAAAAACATATGAAGTCTGTATAGTTGTGTGCACTGTGAGTAATAAATGTTTGTTGTCTGAATGATCTTAAGTGTTTTCCCAGATGGGAAGAAGTTCAAATAGTCCCTGGGAGGAGTTACTCACTGCAAACAGCTGAGTAGACAAAGCCGGAGCGAGAGCAGATCCATCAACCGAGCTGATCCTTCACCTCAGTGTGGGTTCACAACCCTGCAACCATAATTTACTATGTGCTATATACATTTATGTTTACTCTTGCGTTATAACAGACCGCAGCTTTAAATCATTCTTCAAAAGTTGCGTCGGGGTTTAATAAGTACGACATTGTGAGCAACATATTAGGATCGTATGGCTGTGATGGTGAGACATGGAGTACAAACCAAGAAATCCAGATTGAGTAACAGATCCATATGTTCATACGTGGACGTGGATCAGACACAAACACTCAAGAAAGCAAGGTTTCTGGGAAAACATCCAGAATTGCAATAATGGCTAAGTAAATAGCAGAAATACACTGATCTGATAAACTTTCGAGGATTTAAGTGCATTGATGGAAATAACTGCGTTATAGAATTACGGTGTAACTAACGGTGCTACTTTTTTCAGTTAACGAGTAATAAAAAAAGAAACAATTTCCCCTGTTTTAACGCCGTTACCGTTCTTGACAATAAAATCTGTCATTACTCGCTGTTACATGACTTAAGAAGTCTCGTCACAAAATAATACACCCGTTAAAGTATACGTTATATGCACATTGTTTTTCAGTCCATCAACTAGTCAGAAAAAATCTGTTTATCTGGAACCACTCAGTATTCCTCTGTACACGTCTGACGCAATAGTTACTTTTCTTGGTAATTAGTTACCTTTATAATGTAGTAATTCAGTTATTAACTCAGTTACTTTTTTGGCAAACAAACTAGTAACTACTGTATAACTTTTTTTTTTTAAAGGATCGTGCCCAACACTGATCACCACAGAAACACAGCAGCGTTTTGAGATTTTCCCACTCAAAAAAACAAACAAACAAAAAAACACCACTTCCATCTGGATGAAACTTCGAAACAATAAAAAATGGATGCAGATTCACTTAAATCCCTATGGACGGGCTCTAAATTTTGCTCTGAAGTCATTGCCATACCTCCAAAAAAGTTCTGAAACTTTGAGAGGTGCATTTTATTTCACCCACCACGTTAAAAAAAAAAAAGCCTGCAGCTGCAAGCCAACTGTTTAGTTTTGATTCAAGACTGTTTTCTTCTTTTCATCTAGTCCCAGAAGAAGAAGTGTGCGACAGATGGAGCGACAACAAGGTGCAGCCAGGCCTTGCTCAGCATTTATGTGGGAGATGATAAACAATGGCAATTGGAACCGGCGACCCACGATGAAAAGGTCTGAGCCAAAAATAACAATGAAGCAGCTTTTGACGCCATCAGCCTGAATAGTAAATAGTTCCTGGTACTTTTTTGGTCAAAATGCACCTATTGTGGTTCAGCTTTTTTTTCCCCTTTTTACTCGACAACCCTGCATCAGCAGCAACTCCATGGATTTTTCCCAAACAGCTCAAGCTGGCTTTACAAATTGTTCGGCATAGGCAGAGAAGTGACGCTTGTCCCTCAGCGTCCGTCAGCTCATCACCATTCAGACCGCGCTCTCAGCCCTGTCCACAATGTTTGCATCTGTCTCTTATGGATTCTGTTGCCACACAAATGTTTTTCTCAGTGGGAATCTGTGATGATGGATGGTGCAACTTCAGTCGTGGTCATTAATATAGAGGTTTTTTTTGTTTCTTTTGTTTTGTTTTAATTCCTCAGCTGCTCCCAGACAGTATGTGTGTGTGTGTGTGTGTCAGTGTGTGTTGCAGAGGTAAAACAAATCACGGCAATATGAAGAAAGCTGTGGTGAAAAGAAAAAAATCAATTGAACATCAACAAACAGCGTCATATGTGCTTGTGATATATCATCAGGCATATGAATGTGTTGTGATCACACCAAACCTCCACCTCCACCACTTCCACCACCACCAGTCAACAACACTCAAGTACAACCACCATGTGATTTATGAGGCCGGTGCTGGACGCTGCTCTGCAGGGTAATGCATTAAGCTCTTATCTGCCTCTCCTGTAGAAGGCAGCCCTCATATCATTTAGGAGAGGAGAACAGCCTTATAAACCACCACTACTAGAGATTCATACACCCACAGACCCGCAGAGAGAGAGAGAGAGAGGAGGAATCCAACAAAAAATACTTTCTTATTGATGGGAAGTCCATTTGGCTGGGAAGTACGGTACAGTAGGTGGGAAGTGAACGGCTTTTGAAAAGCGTGTGAAATGTGAAATGTAGAGTGAGGTCAGCGAACAGAGGGTGAGTTATTAGGGGAGAAATAAAAACACACACAGGTCTTTGAAGGAGATAAGATATGAAAGGTTATTGAAACTTTAAAAAGGTGGAGAAAAAAAAAAACTTGCCATATCTGCAGAGGGGAATCTTTGGAGATGCTTTGTGTCTTCAAAGACATATAGCAAAAACATAACCTGTTAAGTCTGATTCAATCTAACAAGCTCAAACATAATCCCTTCACTTTGGTCTTCCCAGAGCGAGGTGTTGGCTGAATACTAATGGAGCGGAAAAGGACACACATTAATGTTCTCTGAACATCTTACTATCAGTAAACAAGCTGAGCTTTACAATGGAGGTTATGTTGTGAGTTATACAAAGACCGACACAGGCAAAAAAAAAAAAAAAAACATGTCAGAAAAGATGCTACAGGTTTTTACGCTTTTCATGTCTGCAGCTGCTGCTTCTTGGTGAAACACATAAGGAGATACAAAAGCTCAGCAAAGCCAGTATTTGATGCTGCTGTGACAGTCAGAAGCCAACAGTTGGTCCAAAGAATTTATTTCCATTTATTTCCTCTCCAGTGATGACAAAGTAAGGGAGGTGATGAACCCTAGAGAGATATGGCTCCAGTTTAAGCCTTTACAGTAGTTTTAATTTTGTTCACTCTCACAGGTTTTCATCATGACGCTTTTGGACTGTCTGTCCACTGTCCATTAACTACTTTTGTCGCAGTTACTATAATAAGGGTTAGGGAAAATTGGGTTATACTGTAGTAATAACAATTTTATATTCAACTTGGTAATTATTAATTTTGTTGAACGATTGTGGATTACAAAAACAGCAAACTGCTTTAACTAAGCTAAACTCTCACATGGGAATCAAACACGGTTCTTCCGTGTCACATTCCTGTTTAACTGACCCATCCATTCGCCCCAACCTCCTCCTAACATCACACAATTCATTGCAACTGAAGTGAATTGAAGTGAACTGAATGCAACAAAACCACACTTACATCATAATTACCTCAACTATTAGACGCCACCTAACAACAAAACATGTTGCAGCTGGTGGAGACCAAAACAGAGGATGGACTTAATAGTGAAATGAATGATTACGTTGCTTAGTAACTGCAGAGTGTGTAAGACATGAAGAACTAAAGTTCACAGGAACATTACAAGGTGCGTTTAGTTTGTGGTTCTTCAAGCGAGTGAAACTGTCATGTCATCTATAGCCGTGTTTCCACTGCAGGAGCTTTGGGGTAATTTTACGGGGCCAGCCCCGTTGGTGCGTGTTTCCACTGCAGGAACCTCCCCCACAGGGCCATTTACAGGAACTTTTACGGGGGCCAACGGAGTACCTACTCCAGGGTAGGTACTCCGTTCGGCCCTGAAAAGCTCCTGGGTGGGGCTCGAGGTTAACCCGGCACTGATTGGCTAAAGCTAGAGCAGGCTCTGATGCTACCAGAAACCACCAAAACAACGGGCATTTTTAAAAAGGGGAGCAGAAGGGGAGCATTAGCCTAGCAGACACCGCTGTAAACAGCAGGAAGATGTACACAAATGGACCGACGGTGAGGTGCAGACATTGATTGCAGTCTACAGCACCGAGGAGATTCAGAGGGGGTTTGAGTCATCGCGGCGAAATGAAAATATCAGCGCACCTCGACACACTGGGGATCCATCACGCCGCAAAACAATGCCGTGAAACTTATGACGTCGCCGCGGGGTCCGACTCTGCAGTGGAAACACGGCCAGTGAGAGGGCCGAGTGAGAGGACGGTTCCTGTAGAAGTTCCTACCCCCTCCCTTTACCAGGAACTCCTGCAGTGGAAACACGGCTTATGTGGTATTTTGTGCCTAATGCTGTATTTTTTATAGGCTCTGGTTAATACAGAGACTAAACATGACCTGCAGGACAAAGATGCAGACAAATGAAAACTTTATAGATATGTCTGCTTTAACTCACCTTAAAGGAATAGTTCAACATTTTGGCAAATTGGCCCATTGCCATAATCCCTATGTCCAAAACAACTTTGTCTGGTAACGTTCTGTTATTATCTCATAGCGTGGTGAATGTGCAGGTCACAACTTGTCCACGTGAGTTTGATGAGGGAAACCAAGAAATCCCATGAGCCTCCATAGCATAGCTGTGAGCAGCTCGCGGCTCTGCTCTGCCGTTCTAAAAATAGCTTGCACCGACAAGTAAAAGTAACAAACCTACTGCTATGGCTATAGCGATTATGGCAATGGGCCAATTTGCCAAAATGTTGAACTATCCCTTTAAGTATTAACTTATGCTCAAAACTAAGGCTACTACGTTAGAGGTCAGATGACACAGCTACACATAACTCTCACATACATCTGGTTTGTTGTATTAAGATCGATGATTGATTCCCAACAGCAAAAGCTTTGCACTGCAAAACATCTCACTTGTGAGTGGCTATTCTTACACTGATCGTACACACTGTGCAGATGTCAGGGAGACTCACAGCTTTTTTCTTCAGCGTTCAGGGACTTACGAAGGTGACTGAAGTCAGATGCTTATAGTCTTTTTTTAGTCCCTGAACAAACTTCTTCTGCTGTCGTCTTCTAGCTCGAAGGAAACATCAAATATATAGTCGTACGGCTCAGAGAGAAGCCAGCAGCAAGAGCCACCACCTGCAGATGGGGATAATTGTATCCAAAATGGGATAGTGATATCATACTGGAAATAAATGCTTTAAATGTGGCGTTATTCTTTATCAGTTTGTATAGCTTTCCTCTCCAGTCTCCAGTGCTGTATTGAAGTGGATGTGCAAGAGACAGGAGGTAAATGGAGGTTTCCCACATTCATCTTTGTCAAGCGCCGCCCCTCCTTCATTTCCTGTCTCCATGTCTCTTCCCTCTCCTTAATTCTCCCTCTCACCCCGGTGCCTTTTTCTGGTCACCAAAACTACGTAGCAACATACTTAATGGTTAGTTCATCCACATTCCTCACACAGATAAAACCCATAATTAGAGTCGTCTGAGTTCCTCTAAATTCCCCCTTGTCTGTCTGTCCCTCAGGTGCAGGAGAGTATGGAGCTTGATCTGCTGATCCGAGGGCCCCAGCAGGTCTGGAGTGGCGTTTCCCTAGTGCTGACCCGATTGTGTTGTGGGCCTGGAAATGGAGCAGATGTCTCCAGATGGTTGACCGTACACCGTATACTCTTCAGCTCCGTCTGGGTAAACACAGACAGAGCAGATGCGCAAAGAAGCATGAGGTGTAATTGAAGTAAATCCAGGCTGAAGCGGGAGAGTCTCGTGGCAGACATACAGTACAGTATAGAGAGCGGGCAAGACGCTACATGAACTTCTACAAGTGGTGCATCGTTTTATGAAATCTAAATGATCTGGAGGACCAAAGAACGAAGTGGAAATCCTCTCTTTGTTCTCAGAATTTTAATTATAACATGAGATATAACTAATTATGAACCGTACCTGGACATTTCATCACCAAAGTCGACATTTTGGTGTCCTTAGTCACACGCCTTCAAAAGTAAAGAAATAATTAATAAAAAAGAAAAAACATTATCCCTGTTGGTTGGTGTGTTCAAGGACACTGTGACATCTGAGACTTGGCAAAGCAGGCTGCAGAAAAGTACTTCATGGATGAGTGAAAATGGATAATGAAAATTTGACCGTGTTATCATGAAGAGTGACTCAGGATAGAATTCAGTTGAGCAAAAAATAAATAAAAAAATCTGTGTTTAGATTTGATTTATCTGTGTACTTGCTTAACACCATTGAAAAAAGACATTTAAGTTGTGGCTATTTCTCTGCAGTAACAGCGACTCTTGGCTGAAGTGTAATTTGATTCAACAGCTGTGCTGAGAGTTTTTAAGGTCATTTCTAGAAGTTAACTAGCTGGGTTATAACGCTGTTAGCCACTCTGAACAGCCATTATTTCCATCCTGATGTTAATTCTTATGCCTAAACATTTATATTAGCCCATCCCAAGTCCCAAGTGATATGATTACTATAATCCTTGTATTAAACACTATGGAAATCCTGAACAAATACATGAATGCCACATGAATCTCTTTAGTGCTTATCTAATTGTGCTAACTGCTTCCAAAAATCTATTCTTTTTCTTTGACGCTCTTAGATAGTGGTTTCCCCGTGGCTGCACATCCATCTGCAGTGAAGAACTGATTTCCAGAAATCCTGATTATTTTATGCAGGTATAAAACTTTAAACTTTATTAATAAATTACGTGGCAGAGCCGATATCAGATCAAGTATCTTAAAAAGTATCAGAGACTTCCAAAAACAATGTCTACTGTGAATCATTACTTCAAGCTCTATGTCCAAAAAATAAGCTCAGTGGTTGTTTATATTTTTTTCTGGCATGAAGTTCAACTTCAATCACAGAAATCAAAATAATTTAACCCACAGAGACGGTACTTTATTCCAAAATAAATACACATTCAACGCTGCAGCTTAAGGGCCGATCACTGTGCAGAGGTTCCCTTTTGTTTGCAAGTGGTGCAAGGCGTTCAGATGCTTAGAAGAGCGGCGTTCAGGGATTTTGACTGTGGCCTTTAATGTGTGCGCACCCAGTGTGGTGACTCATGCTCACATGATTCAGCTATGCCTGGAATGTAGGTTTCATTTGTGTTTTTGTTTAGAGGCCTTTTCTCGCCCAGATCCACCTGATTCACAGCTTGAATGACCGTATAGAAAAGCATCTCACCATTCAGCAAAAGTCCGCTCGTCAAAGAAGAAGCACCGCGGGCGTTTTTCCTTTTTCCACCGCCGCTGCCAAAAATAATATCTCACACTCAGCCGTGCATATTCCTATTGACTCTGAATGTACACCCTCTGCACTTACAATAGAAATAGGTGTGGGAGCGCGGTATTTAAAAGGTCGGTGCAGCAGCCACATCGAGCCATGCAGAGGTCTTATTTTTCTAAGGAAGATAAGTTGCTACCACGTTAAAAGATTCTTTTCACTTTGAACACAAGTGGACACAGATAATTGTGAGTATGTAATCTAAAACTTGTGCAAAGAGGAAATATTTCACACTGCACTGACACGGTGTATATGACTAGATGGTGTCCGTATGCACTCATATATAATAAATCCACTGTTCGCTCCAGGAAACAACACACAGCAAAGTCAGAGCACGACCTTTCCACAGCGGCCTTAGAAACGGGTGAGCTGATACTTCTGCAATACAAGAGCTGATGAAATAAACATGAAGGACTCCCACAGGACACGTGAAGCAGACGAAGGCAACAGCATCTGTTCGACAGATACACACACACACACACACAGACACACAAATGAAACACCAACTTCAGCTGCTCATAAAACTTCCTGCTAATCTCTTACTCCAATAGTAACTGACTTAAGTATCTGTCATTGTAAATATTACGCTTCAGCTGCATTTCAGTGTTAGACGAGTGTTAAGGGAGGATGTGTGGCAATAAGACACTTTGTCAAAACAAGTAGGGCGGGAAGAATATTGTGCAGATTTAATCTAATTCCTGTTATTTTTTATTTTGGTTTTATGTTGACGCTTTGTTGTGTCTACCTGAGAGCTTAATGCCGTCGCTCCTAATGGGTCCCACAGGGAAACAGGAGAGACTCGCTACTATCACTTTACTATTGTTGTCACACACTGGAATACAGTGTCAGGCTTGAACAAACGCCTTACACCACTTTATAAAAGATTCAAACAGAGGCTGACTGCAAACTGGTTTTTAAGCTGACGAATGGCGTGTGCAACACGTTGACCAATCACTATTTTTTCATCTTTTATTTTCATGTTAAAGGAGACATATTATGCTGTTGCATATTTTAGAACATCATTATTATGTCATAATGTCATATGTCCATGCTGAACCCCTGCAAAGTTGCACAACATAAGCTATAGGGGTCCTGCTATAATCCACCAATGAGATTTCACATGGTTTCTAGAAACCTCCATGAGATTTGAGCAAAACCTGATGTCAGGTTTTACCGTCCAATCAGGAAACTGCAAGGTATCTGCCCAAAACATGCCCACGCCCATCTATATGGAAAATCGCAACTGTTTTCCTTCCCCAAAGAAGATGAAGAACCGTAGGTCAGACTCGGGGTCCAATACGTACTGACACAACTCCTAGAGCTGGCCATGTTTGTAAAGCCGACCATGTATTTAACAATGCAAGGTAAATAAGCACACGTGGGCCTCCACTGAGCAGGCCAATCAGAGGAGAGCAGGGGAGGGTAACAGCCAAAATGAAGCGTTTCACGAAGTGGCTGCATAGCTGTTGAAATTGGGATTTTTCTTGACATCTGTACGAGACAACTAAAGCCGGGTTCAGACTAGACAATTTCAGGCCGATTTTGAAACGATTTCGTCGTGGCCGACACATTTCCAGCGTCGGGAACGACAAACGGATGTGTAGTGTGACATAACTGACGACCAGCAATTTTACGTCTGCGACGCTGTATGACACCCCGACGGAAAGTCTAGCATGTTAAAATTTTATGAATTTCTTTGCCTAGTCTGACATCTCCTACGACGTAAACCTTGACGTTGACCAATAGGATGACAGGGCGCCCTGAAGCATTGTTTACACACAGTGAATATGTGCTTCATGTGCGCAATATAAGTGAATGGTTTTGTGGTGAACACATCCGTTAATATCGCCCACGTTCTCTGTGAAGAACAGTCATACTGTCTTCTTCACCAGACCCAGGAAAGGCTCCACGATAATTTTTTCCTCTTTTATTTTTCGTGTCTGAGCAAAAGGCCGCTATCACACACAGCGCTACAGTATCCATGATTGACAGTTTGTTGTTCGCCTCCCCGATGGCCTATGAACTCGCGCAGGGTTGTGATTGGTCGTGAACAATGATTGGTTGGGGTGATACTTGTAGTGTTGCCAGTCTCCCGACCAAGACACGGCAAGAATTTATACCACTATGATCATTTAGTCTGACATGGGGACCAAAAAGACAGAAGACAAAAAAATCTTGTCGCTGAACCTGGTTTAAGGAGTGTTTGGAGTTGAAAATCCTGCAAAACTGCTCTGTAGGTGTTCAAAACTCACACACTGGTAAGCAAAAGCAGTAAAATATGCACAACATGTCCCCTTTAAACTCATTTCTCCTGGTTGATTTTTGTCCACCCTCCCTCCAGCTCTTTAATGAAGTCCGGCTTTCTTCTCCATTGGCCGCATCTCGCATTAATCAACTTTCCGTCTAGCTTATATAATACGGCCATTGTACATGACAGGCCCCAGAATTTAATCTAGTAAATGAGACGCCCTTCACAGCCGATATGACAGGACCATCTATACTGTATGCGTCGCACTGCTTTTCCTTGAACCACTGAGCCTTGAGCGGCGGGTCACTCAGCTGGAATGGCTACGACGGGATAAGGTCGGGAGTTCAAACGCGCGGCGGCTCATCACACGTTACCGCGGCGTTGCGAGGGACGTGCTTTGAAGACGGCGCTTGTGTTTAATGGGGGGGAGGCTCCAACCCTGTCACTTGTCAGGTTAGGGAAAAGATATGAAAGAACGTATGCAAAAAAGAGGCGGCGGCCTGAGCCAGAGATGCACCAGCCGAGCCGCCGTTGCAGGTGACACCTCACTCACTCACTCACCCGGTCAGAGATGAAGCGAGGAGGACGGACAGACAGACACCGCAGGCTTCTCTCTGTAAACTTGCCCCTGAATGATACTGTCAGTCTCTGCGTTTACTTTTGTCAGCGTGGGCGTCAGGCTGCTCTGTAGGTGGATTAGTCTCTGTTTGAACATAACTCGCCCCCGGGAAGAAACTGCAATGAAGTGGATTTGGTTAATGGGAATCTGTCCATCACCATATCTCCACTTGCTGTACATTCAATTACCGCGCTGCCTGCCTGCCTGCCTGCCTGCCTGGCTGCCTGTAATTATTTACTGATCTGGCCGACAGAGCTTTCAAGTTCAAATGGGTGCATGAAGGAGGGTGGGTGGGTGGTGGTGGTGATGGTGGAGGTGGATCGGAGGGCAACCCCCTGAGCTCATTATAAGAGAGGACGGTCATGTGTCATTGGAGTTCATTGTGCTGCAGTGCCAGCGTCCCTTATGACTCCAGCTCCGAGAAGAGGAGGAGGAGGAGGAGGAGGAGGAGGAAGGGGGGAACTGCAGTGATTAACCAGGGTGATGAGCTCGCAAATTGAATCTCTGTTTGCTTTTGTAAACTGTTTTTTTTTCCCACTTTGTTGACGTAACCCCTAAACAAATATCAAGGATTTGTTGTTTTCTTGACAACAGGACGGAGAGTTGAGAGTTGGAGGTTGCGACTCGAGGCCCAAATGAAGACAGACACATTTTGCCCACACAGTCGCCGCCCTCTGGTCAGGCTGTCAGCATCAATCAGTGCACGTAATATTTTAATAGGCCGAGGTAACGTATAGCCACTCATCTGCAGACCGCTGACATCCCACTGGCGGGCGGCCAGGTGGGTTTCCCTCTCCCAAAGTCCGCCCCTCTTCTCTCGCAGTGTGTTTCCTCCATTCTTTCTCCCTCCACCCCTTCTTTCTTCCTCTTCTTCTTCTTCTTCATCCCACCCTCGGTCTCTCGTTACAGTCTTATCGCAACTATTAATCTCACACAAGTACTTCACTCAGCAGGTCTTATTGTGAGAGCCACCTGCCCAGAAGTGGAGATGGAGGAGGGGGCGGGTAATGAATACGAAGTTCGCTGCTCTCGCTGCATGAGTGACCGCCGTTTTCTTTTCTTTTTTCTTCGTCCTTATAGCTCATAATTTCTCATGCACGCTCACCCACTGACCTTAAAACTTGACTTGTTTAAACTTGACTTTGTTGGCAGCTGGATGGCGATGGCATCATTTTTTTTTTGCTTTTTTTTGTTTCCATTTCGAGGCACCGTGATGGTATGGAGTTTGAATAGCTGACGTAACTCTGCAATGTTTCTTGTCATAACAACCTGCGGCCCGGCCCGGGCCAGCTGGCAGCCGGCAGCGGGACCGGATGCCTGTAATCATTAAACAAACTATACTCGTAGAATTTCTCATAACAGTTTTTCTATTCAGACTTTTCATGTTACACATGAGTTGATTCTGCTTTTCATTTCACCCGTCTCTAAATCTCTTCTGGCAGAAACCATCAGGAATGACACTCCTACTACATGTGTCCCTCGGTCCGCTACTTTCAAAGAGCTTGTAAATAGCCCGTAGAGAAACACCCCCCACCCCCATTACAGTATTTCTAACTTTTTCAGGGGTTAGGGAAAAGATGTCTTGTTTTAAACATAACCGCCAAGCACATTTTTCAGTTTATCCAGTGGGATTTCAAAGCGTTTCATAAGACCACAAGCGGTGGAGGTTTCCCCGAGCCACAGAGCGTGAGTATATACTTCACTCAAGTGAAAACATGAAAAATCACCAAATCTGGAGTCGCTCCTCACGTCTCCATCTGCAAATATCATACACTTTAATAATCTCTGCTCTTCTTCGCCTACGCACTTTGTACACACAATCCCATTAATACATATGCGATGTGCAATTCACATGCAGAGATAATCAGAGAAATGTGTTGGTGTAGAGATGAATCCAGTGCTAAGGGGATATAAAAAAAACAACAACAACATGTAGGCCAGGGGAGCTTGTACATCTACACTACTCTGAATCCTCCAAAGTGGCAGAGGATAAAGCTTTTGATGCTCCTGGCACAGGAAAAAAAAAAAAGCTCCAAACCCACTCTTTGTTCACTCATGTGGAGGCTGAAGGTGCTTCAAAGCTGCATCATCGCCAACGTTTAGGAGGTGTAGCGGTGTAGCGGAGATCTTTCACCTGTGTGTCTGGATAACACCGCTGTGACCAGTTTTCCTTTGAGGTATCTCACAAATAACAGACTCGCTTGTCCTGTCTTGTCCAGAGGCTTTGTCTCATCAGTCCAGTCTGTCGCTCAGCTCTATTTCCTGCTCACTTTGACACTGCGACAGGAGTGAGTCACCTCCTCTCACGCTTTGCTCCTTTGCCTCCGTTATATCACGATCAGAATTAGATTGGCTGCATCACTCACGGATGTTGATGGGGCTTCATTATTAGTGAGTCCCTGTGACCCACAGGTAGTGACTTGAGTCGGAAATTCAATGAGTGGGTCCCCGAGGAAATTTCTCGAGAAACTGTAGTGTTAAATTCCTGTTTGATATTGGCACAGTGCGTTATGGCGATAATATGAATATGGATATATATGGTAACCCTTTAATTTACAGGCCGTTAATTACGTGATGAATAATGTCAAGAAATAGCCAAGAAATAACAATGAACTGCGTCATAATGGCTAGAAATAGCCAAGAAATAACGGTCAATTTCATAGAATATCGAGAAATATAGCCAAGAAATAACGATTGATTGCGTAGAAATAGCCAAGAAATAACGGTCCATTGCAAGGACTTGGTGGAGAAAAATTTTGGCCTTTCCCAAAAAAAGCATAAGAATCTTTTGCCTTTTTGAAAAACATGACATTACTATGAAGCTGACCGCCATTTCTAGGCTATTTCTTGACATTACTACGCAATTAATTGTTATTTCTTGGCTATTTCTTGACATTATCATGTAATTAAAGGGTTACCCCACTATCTTCTGCCTTATTTCCATTGCACTTTGCATATGCACCACAGCAGGTCACCCGTAGAAAACAAAACACCTGTGACCATACTCCTCATGTTTTAGCTTTAAAACTCTTTGCTGTGTTTAGACACTACTGTAGTTTTCAAACAGCTATACAGCAACACTACTGGTCCTATTAAAGTTAATAAACTCTGGAGTTGTGTGACCGGCAGAAACAGAGACAGTGATTCAGACACTCAGGGTCGCTCTGGGTTTGGAGCTCATAGCCCTCAAACAACATGGAAAACAAAACAAAAGACTTACTGCACTTGATGCGTCATTCAATTCTGTGTTTGTCCGTAACATTTTGTGCAGCTAGATTAGACAACCTGCTTCCTGTTCACACCATTCACACACACCCCCAGTGTTGCATTAATGACCATGTGTGTATGTGTGTGTGTTTTCAGGTGTGTTAGCATGGGAACATACTGCCATTTGTGTGGATGTAGCCACAGGGGATGTGGATGGATGCTAACAGCAGTAATTATTCCTGATATAGATTCAATGATGACGAAATCACTGGCGTCGAAACATCCTGAAGTCGTGATGCTAATTTATTTTTTGCTGTGGGAGATTTAGCAAATGTCGTGCTTCCCCCTGTAGGGTTTAGTTGCCTCCGCTGGTACAGTAGGTGGTGTTTGTGTGCAGGAGGTCAGGACGTAGGCAGGAACATCTGTTTGCCTCCACTTTATTTTGACAGTGTATTTAGTTTGGCCTGGAAACCTGTTGATAACGTCGACGTCCTTCCAACAGCATCAACCGGACGACCTTCATTCATTTTTTAACAGCGAATTCCTCAGTGTTTCCACTTTCTTGTTTTGATTACACCCTCATCTCTGACATTTGCTGTTATGAACGCCGCCACCCACTGATGACCTCCGGGGCAGAATGCATTATTGAGGAGTTTACAGTGAATCGACTGTGGTGAATTCAACCAGCCTTTAAGTCTGAATATGTTTGCCCTGTGGCTGAACGATCATGCCTCTTTTTTAATGAGAAAACAAAGAGCGAAATTTACTGGCACCTCCACATGCAGCTACTGTATCTGCTTACACATCCATCCACAGGCACTGTATGTGTCTATGTGTATGTGTTTGTGCTTCTTGAATCCACCGACACACATTTAAATCTGATCCTTGGACCTCTTGTCTGAGTGTACTCCATGACCCCAGCCCCCTGCTAAGGCACCCTGTCGGTGGGACAAAGAGCGTGTTGTTATGTGAGGGGCTTTAGATGTGTAATTACCCCCCAATCTACTCCGCAGGCTCCATAAACACACGACTACATACCTCGCACCTGAAATCCACACTGAGCCGAGGGAACCGAGAAATTCTTCAAACCCGGGACATAAACACGAGTGACAGCAAAGACTGAGCAAACAAATCTCCTCTCTCTCTTTCCCCTTCAGCTGCACTCTCATAAAAATGAGAAATCAGATCTTAGGAGGCAAAAACAAAGACTTTTTTTTTTTTTTTTTACAGTTGCATGCACATTATGTGCTTCATTAACTCTTAGCATTGGTATGTGAGAAGAAGACCTCCGCTCAGAAATTAAAGTAATTATCATTTCTCTCCAGCACCGCTCCCACTGAAGAAACTGGGTTATTTAATTGTGTGCCTGCTGGCTGCAAGATCCTGATATTTGCCTTGTAATTTGCATATTGAGCATTGCAGGAAAATGGGTGACCTTTTCCTTTTTGACCCCGAGGCTGATCGTTTACATTCCAGATTCACATGTGAGAGGACGGGCCGTGGAGGGTGAGAGGGGAGGCGAAAGGGTGCAGGAGTTAAAATGAAAGAATGGGAGGGAGGAGGGGGGGGTTGTGCAGTAAAACCGCCACCACAATAAATCACTGTCGTCCTGGAAATCATACACACAATTATGATGACGTTTGCTTTTTTTCCCACAGAGATTCACTCAGGAGGGTTTTAGCGCACCGTTGAAAGGATGAAGATTGTTGTGTGTTTTTGGCGTGAAAGATCATTTTCTGTTTACCAAAGAAAAACAACATCGACAGTAAATGAAGTGTGGGGGATGATGAAACCAAAACATTTGCACGAAGATGCTTTCCTCTGAATGAGCAGAGCTGAAAAAGCTGGATCAACCAGTCGGTGCTGGCACCCAACAAAATCTCAAATTGCATTCACACACGCAAGACTCACGCAAAGCACACAAACACCACGACAACCGCAGTCACACACCTGCAGCCACTCGCACACAAACACACCATGAGACATCTTCATTTTAAAGTCATTCAAAGTGGCTCATATTGAGGAGACACGCTCTCACATGCGTGAAAGACACATGACCTCCGGGGAGGATTTGCATTTAAGAGAGATCAAGGTTTTAAAGCCACGGCCTGACGTACAGGCATTTTCAAGGCTCTAAGATTTGATTCTTCTCTGATCATTTCCTCCACACTGCCGCGTGTGTGGGCAGCAGCTATGTAAATTATGCTATATATGTGTCTTATAGAGACAGAGGGAGCTGAAAGGAGGGAGATCACAGGTGGATATTGATCATGAGGCCGCAAACATGATGCAAAACGGAGGATTCAACTTTGCAACTGCCACATACCTTTCATTTAACAACTGTTTAAATGTTAAGGAGCAGTGACAGTGACCTTTAATGCAAAAAGAGCAAGACTGTATTTATATTTTCAATTGTAAATAAACGCATACTCATGACTCTGTGAGGCTGAGGTTTGAGCCAAATCCATTGTCCATTTTATATAACTTGTGATTGTTTCATATCCAACTTAATGTGTCGAAGTTAGGGAAAGTATTCACAAACTATAGACTCAATCAGTTTTCATTTTAGTGAAAAAGCAGCTATGAAAATCAGTAGCAGAAGTTGATGTAGAGATCCATTAAAACCATTATTTCAGTTCAGTTGAAGTCATTGGAATTACTTCAACTAGTAAATTACAGCATTTTACAAATTATGTAAAAAAAAAAAAACTTAACAAAACTTTTCCCACAAACATCCAGAGAAGATTTTTTTTTTTAAAAGAGCAATGCATTATGAAAAAAAATCCATTATAACTTGAGAGGAACAGAGACCTTTAGAAAACCGAGAGTCAAACTGACGGGATGTTTTTAAATTGTGGTAAAAGGAATCAGTTTATGGAACAATCTCAACAAAGAAACCAAAGAATCTAAAACGAACATTATGTAAGAAAAAACAATTATGTTGAAGTAATAAAATGAAATGTTAATGTGTCTTGTTCTGACAGGTAAATCATTTTGGTATCAGATGAATTATAACCCTGGAACAAACAGAGGGGTGTGAGTGACTCCTTTTGGCTGGCAGCTATTTTAGTTTTAATTTTATCTCTCTTTACTCTGTTAATTAATGACTAGTGAAAACGGTAGATTATAAAAGCTTATTCTTCTTTCTGCTCCTTTTCATTCACGATTTGAGATTTTCTTATTAGCATTAAAGTATACAGATGAGGTGAGAGTGACACATTGTGGTTTTGAAGGCATTTGTTGGTAAATCAAAGCATAGGAGGAATTAAAAAGGTGCTAAATAAAAAGTTAAGGGGTCGACCACAGTTGAAACAAACAGAGGAGACATTAATATCTACAAAACTTCATTTGCAATCGACCTGATTAATAAGATATCTAAATTCTGAAGGAACATCGCGTCCCACAAGCAACCTTCAAATTGTACCGAGACTGTATATCACTTGGATTTGCATTCATGTTTGCCATTAATAATGTTATATACAGTATATATAAATGTGTGTATTCATCAGTAACTCCGTGATAGATTGATTTGCCATAATTGAAAAAACACCTTGAGTGTGACGGGATTAATTTCTGTCTATTATGCCTGATTGATATTTTCATTTTCCTCCATCCTGCTTGCTTCTCCTCTCTCTCTCTCTGTGTTTTTACCTCCGGATGATAAATGGTCGCACTTCCCCGCTGCTTTTATTCCTGTCATTGCCTTTACAGCGCTGGCCCCTGACCTCCGAGATCAGTCATGTTTCAAGCAGAGTGTGACTGATCCCCCCCCCCTCCCCTCCTCCCTCGCTCCGCAGCCTCTCCGTCCTCAGGAGGAGGAGAGACGGGGGCTGACAGCATCGGCCCATCCCTCACGTCTTGATGTGGGGAGCCTCGACTTAGTTGAAGTGGTTCCTGTGTTAGCATTCCTCCGCATTCCTTGACTGGACTTGACATGGGTGTCACGCTTCTGAGCGCAAGTTCAACCATGTCCAAGGTGCTTATTTTCGCCCACGAGATAATTTTCCCTTCATAACAAAAATACACACAGCCGGCTTGCATTCCTAAATATGAGGTTAGAATATCACACCCACCAAATACCAAAAGCGCTCTCACTGTACTGTATCTCTGACAAGAAATACTCCACAGTGTGCAGCACCTACTGATGTCTAAATGATGGCAGCTATAAGCTTTTTCTTCTACTTTATAGGAGAGAAAGTGTGACAAATCAGTAGTTACAGTTTATGAGCCGTGGTTGTTTTATGAGAGGGGGGTATTTTAGTATATAATATAAGGTGGTGAGTGATGACTCACGCCTGCGAACGTGGGAATGCGGCGAGATATTTACTATACAGCAAAGTTGTCACTCGGCAGCGGCGAAGTTTATGAGAAGCCACCATTCTTTTGCTGAAAGTGGAGACGATGGGAAACATAAACAAAAGGAGAGGTGCAAATGTGCGACAGATAAACAGAGACGGGTCTTCTGGGAGAGTGAAGAGAGAGAGAGAGTGGATAGACAGATAGACAGACAGAGGTGATGAGAAACGAGGCCTGAGAGATATGGACGCTGCTAAAGGTGGTTACATGTGTGTTGACTTTCAGGAGAGGCGGGCGCCGCACAAGGCTCCACTGTTAGAGGGCCGGGACGAGGGGGGAAGCAGCAGCTGTCTGGCCGGGCAGGCGGGCAATGATACACAACAACCCCCCCCCCCCCCACCCCAACCTCCCCTACACACACACACATACACACACACAAACGCTGCTGCTGCTGCCATCCCCACCCCTCCCTCAGCTGTCAGAGCCTGGAGAAATGGTCAATTCACATACAGGACATTGGGTCAGTGTTCAAGGACTGATGGGACATGGATATACAGGAAGGTGTGTGTTCCTGACAACATGCGTGAGAGCAACACACACACACACACACAGAAGCACACTTGTGAGCAAATGCATGGGCATGCTGAGAAACCACATACAAGCACACTCGTTACATTTAACGCGCTTCAAAATGCACCTCGTTTTATTTCCTCTACAGCTCAACTCAATACAACAGTAAAACTTGATAATAATCAACTATTAGTTAAGCATTAAAGCTATTCTTCCTGAACTGATGTAATTTATGATCACAGTTATACATGTTTAACTCTCGATAAATAAACTTGTCTATAAAGTTTTTTGTGTTTCTATGACTGTAGTTTCAAACATAACTTATAAATGTTGAATCCATCACTTATAAAGTAATATATCGATTACAAACCAGTTCTTTAGGAGCTGTCAGTCTTTCACAAGATCCTTTATAAAGTGTAAGTAAATGATTAACAAACTATTAATGCATAATGTATTATACATGTAATGATTTAGACACATATTAATGGTTAGTAACTGTGTTAATAGATGTTTTATTAACAAGTATTAAGACTGCAATTTGTCATTAATTCAGTAAGTTACTATTTGTTAGTTGTATACTTTATAAAACAAAATGATGAATGAAGTATTTGTGACTGAACTATTACTTAGTTAATAGTGTGTAATTGTTGCCAATAATATAACTGTATGTATTATAAATCTTTATATGAAACGATCTGAAAGGAGATCGTGTGCCTTTACTCTTTAGGAAACACTGCAACATAATCGTCCAAGTCCCAGCTGCTGAAACTACAACCTGTGAGTTCACGTATATCCTGCACACTGTCAACACTGACTTTATTAAAGTCACTGTGTTTGGGTCGTGCACCTCACTCAGGCATCGGATTTGCAAATGTGAATCAACACATCTTTATACTGAAGCCGCAGGCTGCAACAGCCAATCAAGAGCAGAACCGCATCACAAAAACACCTGAGGCCCATCTCAAAACACCTGAGACGATTAAGATGAAATTAGATAAAAACATCTTTGAAATGACACAAACAAAGTATGTCAGACCCAGGAGAACACAAAGGAGAAAGAAACAGATGCTGGCTATGGGACTTTGGGTCCAGTACAGTTAGGGCTGCAGCTATCGAATATTTTAGTAATCGAGTACTCTACTGAAAATTACATCGATTAATCGAGTAATCGGATAAAACGTATTTTTGCTTGGTTAAAGAGCAATTATGAATACACAAGAGAAAATAACATATTTCACTCAATAATGAATGACCAATTGGTTTCCTTTTGTAGAATCAACTGTTTTTATTTCTTAAATTCACAAGCAAGTATTTTCTGGTCTTGAAACATTACTAAAGAGGCGACTGCTGCTAACATAAATAAGAATAAATAAAACACAAATAAAAATAAATTAAATTAAATTACTTTCAAGATATCAAAAATAAATAAAATAAAATTACTTTCAAGATATCAAAAATGTTTTCTGTGGAGATGCTGCAACATGGAAGACGTGCTGCTGAGACATTTTCTGTCTTTTTGTCGCCTTTTTCTCCCTCAGTCAAACACCCACGTCCGCCCCCCCGTTAAGGTTTCTACCTAATCAACGGTCTCACCGCAACAGATGGTTCACGTCATGATAACTTAAGTATTTTGGCCATTCAAGCTTCCACAGTCCATAGTCCTTTTCTTTGTTTGATATTTCAAGAGACTTTGGTTAAGTAGCCTAACCATGGATAGCTCCTAGGCAGGATTGTTCTGCTGTGTTGTCGCCACTCGCCACCGTCCCCCCGTCATCGCGGCCATCGCCTCGCCGCCGCCGCCGCCCCCCTCCCCATCTCCGCCGTCATCCGCGGCGAACGGCCGCGCGGGGGGGGGGGCGTGCACGGTTACGTTCATAGGTTACGTTACGGCGCACGTTGTGCCACATTGAAAGTCCGTGCGGCCGCTTGAACTACAATTAAATTAACGATTCCTCGAGGCAGAAAAAAATCCTCGGACCATTTTTTGTAATCGAGGTACTCGAATTACTCGAGGAATCGTTTCAGCCCTAAGTACAGTCATCAACTATGTTTCATAACAAGTGAGGATTTCTTCATAACCTGAAAGAAGAAGTCATACCTGCTCTTTAATTAACAGAGACGGACAAAAAGTATTAGTCAGTATTAAGGGGTAGTTCAACATTTTGACAGTGTAGGTTCGTTACCTATAATTGTCGGTGCAAGCTAGTCACAACTTATCCACGAGAGTGTTTTGGAGTTGTTGGATTGTGCATTTGATGAGTTTGATGAGGGAAACCAAGTAATCCCATTATCCTCCGTAGCGTAGCTCTGAGCAGCTCACGGCTCTGCTCCGCTGTTCTAAAAATAGCTTGCACCGACAATTAAAGGTAACAAACCTACTCCTAAAACTATAGGGATTATGGCAATGGGCCAATTTGCCAAAATGTTGAACTATCCCTTTAAGAAGCACATGGCAAATATGTGGCTCTATGTTAGCAGATGATACATATCTCACGGAAGCAAGTGAAAATAAAATTAAGTTTGGGTGAAACTCTTGACACACTGGCTGTTCCAGATAAATGAAATCCTTTCAGTCTGTGCTTTTCTTTTTTTTCCATTCTGACAGAACCGTCTGCAGGCCTGACTTCTTTGTCCACGACAGTTTTCAAGGCTCGACACTTGTTAGTTTTGACAGGAGGCATTGTGGCGATGTGAACAGTGATGGGGAGCAGAGGGCACGGGTGGCGTCTGCAGAGAATTCGCTGCTTAGTCTTGTCAAGATGGAGCCAGAGTTGCGGAGTGTGGACATCCAGCTGCGGAGGGGGGATGTAGCTCGGAGAAGCACGATGTGTCCGTCAAGGCAGCAATTTTTAGAAAGTAAAAAAAAAAGGAAGTGGAGTTGAGCTGAGTGTCATCAGCGTAACATTTATCAAAGAAGATGGTGGAGCTAACGTGTGCATAGCGGAGGAAAATTTAGAGGAACCCTGTGGAGACTGTGAATACAGAAATCTTCTCATAAGAAGGGGTCAGGGTAGATAAAAACAAGAAAAGATGTGGAGGCTGAAGATAACAGACTCTGTTTGATAATACAGCACAAGCCCCTACAGAAAATCAGTAGAAAACCCTGTGATGTACCATATCACCCACTTTCTGAATGCTACTTGGTCTATAGGCTGAAAAATTTGGACGTGAAAACATCTGGTGGGCGACTTTTATTGGGATGAAAGAGAGAAATAGATGATCTATCTCATGGGAAATGCGCATGGACCCAGGAGGGGTCCTTGAATACTTTTTTTGTTTGTTAAAAGGATAGAGAAAGGTCTGTTTACATTAAAGGAGGCTCATGTGAAAATATCATCGTGCAGTGTTGTGTAGGGAATGAATTGGTTGAAAAAGCAAGATATTTTCAATGTAAGCTGCAATTTCAATGGAAGAACCCTTGAGGCAGTCGGCAAATCTAACAGGAGAGTGATCTCAATACAGTATTGCGCTGTGTTGTGATTAACAAAGACAAATCTATGACCCTGAATCCTTGCGATACAGGGTTTTTGTAAAATCTGAGCATGAAATGAAGAAATTTAAAAAGCTTTAAAAAATGAAGAAGAGGCCATTGAGTGCTGTTGAATCAAGGTTATACAGAAACTCCTTGTCTGTTAGCAACTATGAGAAGAATTTGGTTTATCTTGTAAAAAATGGCGTAATTCAGACTTGGTGACGTCTGAACATTAGGGTTGTTCGGTATACCGGTACTAGAGTGGTACCGGGGTACTGACGCATTTAAAACGGTACCATACTGCGCTTAGATGGGACCGGTACTTTCATTTTGCGCCGCCGGCAGCGGTGACGTCGCCGCGTGAAGTCGCCGCATTGTAATTTGAGCCGCGGCGAGCGAGTGAGCAGCCACAAACGAAGCAAGGTGCTTTTTTTAATTACCGTTACAGCGCCACCTGTCTATGTGCTTGTGTTTATGTGTGTGTGTGCGCCGCGTGAGAGAGAGAGACGGGCCGCTACAGACTCGTTAATTAATGCAAACACTGTTTCGTTTCTACCACGCACCACCACTGGCAGGCATGCATGCTCTCTCTCTCTCTCTCTCTCTCTCTGTGAGTGAGTGAACACAGCGAAGGAGCGCTACGCGGAGGAGGAGGGAGGGGCGGGGGGGGGGGGGGGGGGGGGGGGGGGGGGGGGGGGGGGGGGGGGGGGGGTCAGAATCAATTTGGTCTACGTGAGGGAAACAATAGGTGTGTGTCTGAGTAAAAACGTTTGTGTTTCATTCTATAAACTACTGAGAACAATTGCTCCCAAAAATTACAACTGGTCAAAATAGTCAAAAAAAAAAGATGCAGTGTTTTGAGACCTCAAATAGTAATGCAAAGAAAACAAGTTGATATTCATTTTTAAACAGACCACTAATGTTTTAATTTAGGAAGAGTTCAGATTAATATAGATGGAAATTTAATCCTGCAGCAGCAGTAACTGTTTACTGATTTACTGATTATTTACTGATGCTTATGTTATAGTTCTAAGATTTTCTATTAAAATAAGGCCAATAATGACATTTCTCTTTTTATTTGGAAAAGTACCGAAAGTATCGAAAAGTATCGAAAAACATGTTGGTACCGATACCGGTACCAAAATGTTGGTATCGTGACAACACTACTGAACATTAAACTTTCGCGACTGAGTCGATGGCATCAGTGGAAGAGATCCAGCGGTCGAGGATGAGTGTTGTTTTCCTCAGCCGTTTCTCTGTGCTACATTTGATTCTCATTTATGATTTCTTTCACAGTCAGTAGCAGAGTGGTGTTTTATTTACATAATGATGGAGGGGGAGGGGGAGAGAGTGTGTGGCATCCAGTTCTCTACAGAGTTGGATGAATTGTTTGAATGGGGAAATGCAGGTGAAGCTATTTCTATTCAAGCGTCACCTACACACATACGCAGCTCTGTTAGAAAATCACAAAGACCTCATGAAAGCAAACAAATACTCATCTTAAAGGGATAGTTCAACATTTTGGCAAACTGGGCCATTGCCATAATCCCTGTAGTTTTAGGAGTAGGTTCGTTACCTTTAATTGTCGGTGCAAGCTGTTTTTAGAACGGCGGAGCAGAGTTGCGAGTCGCCCAGAGCTACGTTACGGAGGCTAATGGGATTTCTTGGTTTATCTCATCAAACTCATCAAATACACAATCCAACAACTCCACAACGCTCTGGTGGACAAGTTGTGACCTGCACATTCACCACGCTGTGAGATAATAACGTAACATTACGAGACAGAGTTGTTTTCGAGGCAAATGCAGAGACTGCTTGCCGAAAAACTGCCCCCGAGGGGAAAGCGCATCAGCGGTTTTGCATGAATTTACCTCCAAAACAACTCTGAGCTCTGAGCAGCTCCGCCGTTCTAAAAATAGCTTGCACCGACAATTAAAGGTAATGAACCTACTCCTAAAACTATAGGGATTATGGCAATGGGCCAATTTACTAAAATGTTGAATTATCCCTTTAAAAGTACTTTTTTCCCCCACATACATTAACCTTTTTTGTTAATTACTGTTTGCCAGATGACGGACTTCTTGTCATTACATCTATTTGCCACATTGGTCTTGTTCTATTTCAATTCAAGTGACATTTAATAATTTTTATCTTTATCTGTTGGCTTCTCAGTGGAAGCCGAGGCGATACTGCAGTTTCTTCTCCACAGTGATATCAATTATGTTATCAGTCTTCCCAGAGCACTGCAGATATGAAGATTAATGGTCTAATGATAATTGTGTAATGATTCTTGCAGCTATTATTATTATTATTAGCCATTTCTACTTTAGGAAATCTCTCTGGTTATCACTCGAATGGATCGCCCCTGGCAACACACACACAAAAAGTGATATCTATTGCAAAAATAAATGAGACCAATGTATCTTCACAAAGTAAACATTGATTTGTTGAAAAGACACATATTGGGTGTTCTAGGGGTATGTTTTTGTTTTAATGAGTTATCCTTATGAAGAATAAGACATATAGCTCAATAGTGAAGTGACAAGAATAAAATTGATCATAACTAATACGAGACAGAGTCTAAGAGGAGAAAAATCCTAGTAAATTCCTACTGCAGGTTTACAGGAAGTGAAACGTACAGGAGAGTGGGAAGAAAAAAAGCGAGGTCAGGCGAGTATGTGGAAAGGAAGAAATCAGCTGGCAGGAAGAGAAAGATAAATGACTGTGGTTTGGGAAAAAAGAGTGGAATTCTCCTTAACAGTTAAAATACCAGAGGAGGCCGAAGCTGGAGGAAACCTTGAAGTGGAGTGCAACATCTGTGCCGATGGAGCAGAAAGGTTCAGAGCGCATAAAGTCAGGAACTTCCTCCAACCCACGACAAAACACAGACGACGGGAACGAGGAGGCAAATGACTGCAAAAGGGTTTAACAAGAGACGGAGTTAAAATGTGGGTTCTGTTGTGTTCAAATTGGTATTCGGGACTGGAAATAAGAGTAAGACATGTTTTGGTAAATTAGGTTCAGACTCGATGCCTGCTGAGGTTTCATTCTTCTCTTTCCACTATATCTTGTATCACTATTTTCTTCTTTTTGAACCATCCTGAGGAAGATTCACAGCAAAATCTAAAACCTTGGTGCATTCTAATCTCTCCATTAAACTCTGTGTGTTTAATCTCAAGGTTTTCTGCAAATTTAGACTTTTTTTTCCTACGTTTATTCAGGAGGGTGACACATAAAGGCCAAGCTATCATTTTTAAATTCTCTCTATATATTTATATATATAACTGTGATTCACACATGGCTTATTTTTTTTGTATGTTGTACTCTTGTAGAGAGCTTATCTTCAGGTTTTATTGCAATCCCTGCAGAGTGCCTATTTCACTGCATTATACACTTAAAGCTGTTTACTGCAGCATCTTACAGGATACCTATGAACTGCTCTCGCTGCCTCTCAAAAGCTCCATTGATCAGAGAATAGCTACAGAATGTGGCCAAGCCTGTAATGTTTGCCATTCGAGTTTTCAGACGTTCTTTCTAAAGAAGTCTTTTAATATCTGCACTCACACTTTAATAGGTACACCTTGCTAGCACCAGGTTGGAGCCCAGAACTGCTTTCGTGGCACAGATTCAAGATATTAAGGTCAGCAGCAGATCAGCAGATCGTCTCGAACATGTCTACCCATACCTAAATACTTGCTTAAAAGTTGCTGTCATGTGATTGCCCTTTTTATTTAAGATACATTTTGTGTTTCATTACCCGTTACATGACGAAGCCAGGCAGTTTTTTGTTTCAGAAAATGCAAGTTGTGAAGCCTGAGTTGTTTTGGGTTGATGATGAGGTAAAGTTGGAATGGTTCTTCAGAAAAGAAGTCTTTACTATAGCTACTTTTATAAAAAGTGCTTGGTCAAAAAGAAAAAGTGAATTATTTATGTGAATTCCATGTGGTTTTGTTTGTTTGTCTGTGCTCTGATGATTTTGCTTGTTGTCTAAATATGAAATGTGTCTTGTAAGCCCTTATAGGCTGGGCGCCTTAATTGGTGCATGACACTTAAATATAAATTCATTCATTCATTCATTCATTCATTCATACAGTATGTGCCTTTACGAGCAGTTGAACAGCACCATACTGTACCTGATGGTGGCGTTGTCTCTTTTGCAAGCAGCTGCAAGAAAGTTGCCAGTGGCCAAATTGGTCTTTTCTGGGGTGTCAAAAGCACTAAATATATATATAAAAAAAGTTTTGAAAGCTCTCAAAAGTGTGAAGTGGACAGGCTGAACCAAACTGTTAGAGTTTGGTTCCTGAGCTTTTCTCATCTCACCTCTCCAAAGGACAGTGATGTGGTGAATTATGGAGAAAGTGGAGGTGTAGAAAACGACTTCTCAAGGTTGAAATTCAACATCAGGAGGCTGAAAAGCAGAAAGTGCTGCAACCCCCGAGTCTGCCGAGGTTCAGGTAAAGGTACAAAGAAGAACTGACAACGAGAGTGAAGTGAACAGTCAAGAGTTTCCCCCCATGAACTGTCTCCCAGTGAATCACTCATCACATGCCACTATACACACACTCCACTGTATAAATACTATGGATTTTTCCTCTCAGTCGACTGTAACTTCACCCAGGGCAAAAGCTGGAGTCCTCCGCCTCACAGCAGATAAAGCTTTTCCATAAAATCAAAGTGGACCAGCACTCCACAGATACACATGAAAATGATACTGTAGATAAACACCGCAGTACATTTTATATGATGATTTGAAATACACAGATTTTCAATATCATCTCTCATAGAGGTGATACTGTACAAAGCATTCTCTGAAGAGATAGATCTGTTATTTTTTTGTAATATATAAGTTTTAAAAATTGCCTTTCATCAATATGCATTAGAGAACTAATAACAAAATCTATCAATATTGCAATATCTCATGATGGAGGATTTTATATCAGTGGCTGCAACTGCCACAGGAGCATCTGCAGACAGCTGAAATCAGCTGTTTAGGCAGTGATAAATATTGGATTGAACATAAACAGATAATAAAATGTAAGTGCGCTTGCTGATTAAATACATTTCTTTCCGTTTCAATCAGGGTGACCAGGTGTCCCGCTCTGTACCAGACACCAGGACTGCACAGCATTTTCAACCAAGTGAAACATGGCCATTTTCCACTGCACAGTTACAGCTCGACTCAGCTCCGTCAGCTGCCAAACACAGTCGTCTGCACCTCATCGACTGACCGCGGCGTGGTTTTCCAGCAGCCATTTAACTCGAGTGAAAGAACAACAGTCTCAGTACAGATCAATGGTCACTGTTGCTGTTGTGTTTTTAAAAATAGCATTTGATTCTTGTGTCGGACGTCACGCTCGCAAGTCTTCCAGTGACGACAGTCTGGCCAGCTGGAAGACAGTCGGTTGACGTAATGTTTTAGTATCGGTTCGCCTGAGGTGTTACCAAAAAAACTAACAGGTACTATCCCTAGTGAAAAAGCAAAAACCCAAGTCGAGTAGCGCTAGTGGAAAGGCCGGGCCGTCTTTACACTACAAGGTTCAAGTCGCCCAAAAACGCATGATATCTGCTATTGTCAGATTGGATTCAGGCCCCTGTTACATGTGGAAACAAATCAGATACAAATCTGATATCTGCCAATGCATCTGCAGTCTAAACAGACAGATCGGATATTCCCTGGCAATGCGAGTTGTACGTCATCAATAATGCATCGATAGCGCATATTGATTGACAGTGTGTGTTGTTTACCTGCAGCTGGGCCATCTGACTTCCTCTTTAGCTTTGGTAGCCAACCGCGTCTACACATGCGGGTCGTTTCACGCACGCAAAGCAGGTGTAAATGCAGATATTAGATATGGGTCACTTCAACAGAACATGTAAAATCAGATAAGGGCAACAAATCGGAACCGGGCATCAAGGCCTGTAGTGTAAAGAGACAGCTACACTTCTCTAGGCAACTGAATCAGGTCAACTGCTTAGTTTTTGTCTTTGAAGACGTTTCGCCCCTTATCCAAGTGGCTTCATCAGTTCATGTAGACTAGACTGGTGGGACAACTGGTGGCCAGTCTAGTCTACACAAACTGATGAAGCCACTTGGATAAGGGGTGAAACTTCGTGACCTAATTCAATTGCCTAGAGATGCCTTTGAACTGGACAAATGAGAATTTCCACAGACATACAGCTACACTCAATGTTGCACTCATGCATTTGGAGGATGAAGGCACCAGTAATTGAAGCCTGCAGACTGTATTTTTTATTTTTCAGAGCTAAGATTGAAACTATTGGATGTCCAGGGTTTTCCAACATTAAAATTGTCTTTGTCCCACAACTGATTCACAGATGTGCCTTTCTCAGATCAACATCTTGTTGCTGGCAAAAGACAGTGTTTTCTCATCATTGTTTGCATGTAACAGTGTAATTTTACATCTATGGGAAAATCTCAGCCTGTGCCGAGGGTTGTGATCTCCAACTTTCCTTTGTACTTTTTTTTTTTTTTTTTTTTTTTAACAGTGACAAATCTTTCCGTTGTTTGCTCCGACTGCTACTGTTTCTGGCTGCTGCTGCTGCTGCACATCTGGGAAATTGGTGAGTGTTTGAGTTGTGAGTGTTGTGTTACTATGAAAACAGCAACCTCCAAGAGTTGTCACTAGTGTCTCAACTGCTTAATTAAAGTTGTGAACAGGATGATTTAGAGCTTCATTCTTCCGTTTTGATCTGTGTGAAATTTAATCTGTTGGTAATTAAGTTAATTTGGAGGTGAGCGAGAAGACTATGATTGTGTTTAGACATGTCACAACTGTCAAAAAATGATTAGCAAACAACATCAGAAGTGGAATAGAAACACAAAATAAGACGCTTTAATCTGTAGTTTCAACTCAATTGTTGCATCATTTGATTTAAATAAGCAGGTAAACTTTAGTTATCTTTAAATAGCACCTTGTGACCAGAGGACCTAGACTGGGTTAAAACGATTATGAAACAGGGGAGTTTTATTTCTAACAACTTCTTAAAAACATTGATGGACAGTTGATTTTTTTATAACTAAAGGAAGACTATTCCACACAGTGAAAGCCTGGTCACCTTTAGTTTTCAATCTCAATTTTAGGATTGCCAGTAGATTGCCCAAAAGATCTCAACGAGGTAATGATTCAGAAATATAATGAGGGGCCAGCCCGTTAAGTGACACTATATTACTGTATGGGGGGCCAATGTACTGTAGATCAGCCAATCTTGGCTAGTTAGGAGTCTGGTGGCCGCATTTCTGGAAGAACACAGGAAGTGTCATATAAGCAAATGACACTAATCGAGGCACGAAGAAATAAAAACATGAATCTTTTCATCTGTGGAGGCTCTTGAGATTCGGTTCAACTCTCCTGTGTAGGTTAAATGTTAAGTAGACCACAGTTATATAACATCTTTCTACCTTAAAGGTCAAGGAACTTAATATTTTTCCTCATTCACACATGTGTTTCCCCTGCTCACACCGGTGGTAGAAAAAGGTGTTGTATTGCGTAACTGCATTGCATCACAGTGTGTGCCCATATAACCACACGTTCACCCACTGGTATTTTTTGTGCTTACATGTACACAGGTATTTGCAGCACACACTGGCAGGCCTTCTTCGCACAAGCTGACAGAAGTATACACAGCTTGCGTTATGACCAAAGAATTCACCAGATGTTTTCCAAATGCAAGACAAGGCAGGCTTCATCGAGCTTATCAGTGAAGCTTGGGGAAATTCCCCCGTTACATGACTACATTCCTGGTTTGGCATCGATAAAGATACACTCTTTGGTGCTGGTGACAGGGGAAATTGCCGGTAAACAAACAAACCAAATCTTTGCCTGATAACAGGAGGAAGAGAAAGGGCCTTTGCACCAGCTCTGTTTGTGTGTGTGTGTGGGCAGACAGTATGTGTTCATACCTCTCTGCACTGCATTTGCTTCCCTTATCTCCCATCGGCACATGAGAGCGTTCCCGGCGAGCAGCCGTCCCTTTGAAATCCTCCCTGCGTGTTTGTTTATGTCAAGCACTCGCGTGTTTCGGGGATTACATCTTTTCTTTTCCTTTCCTGAACTCCCCTCCTCGTTCGCCTCAAAGGAATTCAGCAGCAAAACCCCAAACCTCCCCCCATCCCCAACCCCACCCACTACCTCCCAACACACACACACAGACTTGTTAGAATGCACACTTCTAACCCAAAGGCAGGATTATGAAAGGTTATTAGGAGAATTTCATGCATAACAATAAATGTAGTTTGGCATCTCAAAAAAAGAGAAAAAAACGGCAGGCAACATGATAAAACAGGGTTAAGATATATTATTAAAATCAAATCAAATACCCACATATTTTGGTTATGCCAGAAACTAAAACATTCTGGGAAGAAGCGTTTGAAACACTTAATGAAGAATTATTTGGTGGAAAAATTACAATGGACCCAACGGTGGCTCTACTAGGTCTATTACCAAAAGGCATTGAAAGAAGAGCCAAAAAATATCTTCTACTGATACTACTAGCAACAGCAATTAAATGCATTACAGTATGGTGGTTAAAGCCTGAGCCTCCAACATACAATATGTGGACTGGAAAAATAAAGGAAATGTATCAAATGGAACAAATAAGAGACTACTGTACAAAAAGATATTCATTAGGTGGAGCCCTGGCATGGATATACTGAGGCACCCATATACAATTTGAATCAAATCTATATTATTAATCTGATATTTGTTATTCTATTTTGTTTCATTTTTTCTTTCTGTTATAGTCACTTTCTCATTTGTTGGGTCATAATTGTTATCATGTTCCTATAAGCACTACATTGTATTGAAAATTTGAGAAAACAGCCAATAATATGATGAATATAATTCTGTATGTTATGATTGAAGTTCAAACACTTAAATAAAATCAGAATATTTAGATCCAGTCAGACAACAATCAAACTACCTTCCTCTTGCCAGTACACTATGTATTTGTTGCACCACCGTTTCCTCTTCTCCCTCAATCATCCTTTGGGCTTAATGGTCAGACTAATTAGGTCGTCAGAGAATACGGCTGTCAGACCAGTCAGAGCCGTCACTGGAGAGGAACCCAGAGAGACCATTAGAGCCTCAATTGATGTCCACTAGACAATCCCTGCAAGGGTTGTTCATTTCAGACTAAATGAGCCCCTGCAGCTATTCCCAAGTACACAGGCAGGATGCTCCAATCGCTGTTGGTTCATTTCGTATTTATTACTGGCCTGAAAAGCTCCCTCATGGCTGAGCATTCATATATAACTCATTTGCATCAGCAAATGCTGTATTTATTTTTCAGAGGAAATGTAATGTTAATTGAATTTTATATATTCTGTTTACTCTACTGAAGGTTTTTCTAAATAGTGTGTCTTTAATTATTGGTATTAATTGTATAAACATAACAAAAGGCATTGATCTTATAGTGATACAATGGGTACTTTCACACTGAAGCTTTAATGCATTACATATAGACTACAGTATACATGTCATCATAATCAGCTCATACCAACCAGTGTGCTTTGTGTACAGTTCCTGACTGATAATTGCAATCGTACTGAACAGGTCTCCATAGAGTTTAATCCACTATGAATCTCATAAACTACACATACAGTAATATCATGATAACAAGCTCAGTTAATCAGTGTGTAAATCTGAGCATTCATAAATATTATCAGTTAGTATTGGATTGACTGCAGTGAAATGTATATGTGTGGATTTTCCTTTTAAATTCAGCGCTCAGAATTTGGGATATGGGTTACCTTTGGTAATATTTAAAGTAAAGGATGCAACAAGATCAGAAAATTCATGTTTTCAGGGACGTCTCATTTTGAAAATGCAGGAAACATATTAATATGGCAGAGCAACATAACATATTAATAGCATGTAAATATATTTTGGAGGAGACAGGCTTCCTCAAAGGCTTGGATAGAAAAAATATTGCATGAATCCTTTAGCTCGGTCATGCAACTGCAGTGAATAATGAGTAGTCTTGATATGATGTTTACATAATTTCATTTCTGTAAAAATTTGCCCTGCTCAGACAAGTGGCTCAGTAGATTTGGTTCATCTCAGCTGCGGGCAACACAAACTGAAGGAGTCGTGCCAGAAATGTAACCATTAAGACCGGCGTGCAATGAAAATGTACACTGTGAATGATTGGAGAAAAAGTGCAAACAGAGTCTTGTGTTGTAGTTTTACTAATTAATGTGGCAAAATTATGAACGTTTGGGAGCAACCTTGAACACAGGATTAAAGTCTCTCCCCTGTCTGTCATTACTGGGGTTATGAATATGCATAATGAATATATTACAGCCAGTGTCAGACGCTGACTCTTTAAAGTGGTGTGCTTTTTCCATGGCCAGTCGTTCAGCTCGAGCGGTGACAGTGATAGCAGGGTTGTTTTTGGATCACCGTTTCAAGTTCAACCCACGCATTCATTTTCTAAGTTGTCGCTGGCGTGTGACTGAGCAGGAAGATGAGCAGATATCAGCACAATCACCTCTCCTCAGGGTGAGTGTGATACATATTTTACATGATGACAGTATCAACATTTCCCCTCCACTATGTCGGTGAGCCGAGAAATGTCAAGTCTCAACACGAGCCTCAGCTGTGAAATATCACACACACACAGTGTATGTATTGCTGTTCAACGCAGGTTCTGTGCTGACCTGGAAGCAGTCGGACGTAATTGATATAATGTTTGACAGACTCGTCATATGCACAATATCAGATCAGCAGTGACTCACTCACTCGTTTGAACCGATACGGTACCGATACTCGGTACACAACAGACCTGTTTTTGGTACTTTTTGTGTGTATGTGTGGTAATTAAAGTTATTTTGTGAAGAAGTCAAAACTTCTGAAATTGGAATATTTATTTCTCAACATCACAACTCCTTAGCCTTTACGAGTATTTTATGTTTTAGAGATGGGCAATGTTTTAAATAGTCATTCAATGAAATAAAATATTGAATAGTTTATGAGACTATCATTAAAAAACAAATGAAACTGAGGTGTAGCGTGAACTCTGCAAGGTGCGGACTTTAATGAGAAGCTACCAGAGAATATTTACGTATTGACGAGGAGACTTCATCCTTGTTTAGATGTGCTTTCATTACCTGACGAAGACTTAATTGAACGGTACGGCTGTGATGAGAAGCGGTACCGTTAACAATATTCTCCGGTACCGATTATTATAACAGTCTGTGATTTCATTTTTAAACGACGGACGGCCGTTCTTCAGTCACTGATTTAAAACCGCATCTCATTTCAAATGACAGACACCAGAGAGAGAGACTGGATCCACTCTCGCGACGCAAAGGTGCGTTCAGGTATCGAAATGTGGTACGGTTTGACTTCACGAGAATCGATACCCGGTACTTCAGTGGGAATTCGGTCGGTACCAATAAAAGTACCGAATTCGGTACCCATCTCTACTCACTCAGTCATGCAGCATGTGGTCAGAAAAGTAAAGTTTTGGAGATGAGAAATCCTGACTACATTGTAGAATAGTTTATGTATTTGCATTTCTCCCCTGCCTTCTGTTCTACCATGGATAATAACTCTGTCTAGGGTGATGAATGCTCTATGCAGATGTATCAAATGGCTCCGCATTTAGAAAACAAACTTTCCTGCTGACTCTCTGTGCTGCCGAAATGGTGAGTGAGCATCCTCATCCATTTCCTGTCTTCCTCCTCTCCTCTGTGCAGCTCTCAGACTTACTGTAACTATGGCTTTTGTGGCCGCAAACACTCTTGTATCGTTCATCCACTTTAAAGCGTACAGTACAGTACGTCATCAACAGCAGTTAAGGTCTCAGTGCCAGTGCGTGATTTTTGTTTCATTTTGACATTTCCTTTGAAACATCAAGCACCTTCGTATTTAAATCTCCTATTTGACATGATGAATCTCCTCTTTGATTTTTAGTCATAGTGGTTTGACACAGCAGCTTCAAAGCTAACTCTAGTCTTGACTGAGTGAGGTATGGTGTTGCCGCCCCGCTAATAGACGAGTGATCAAGTACCTGCCTGAACACGTGTCGCTCATTGTGATAAAATAACTACTTAAATAGTTTAGCTGGAGGTCTTGGCCACCTCAAAGTGTTGATGAAGCAGGAAGATTAATGAGGGATATCAACTGCCATGTTGAGCAATGTACTGTAGGCTAAAGGGTTTATAATCTTGAGAAATGTAACTCGTGCATTTACTTGTTTCGTGAAGATGATGATGATGCGTAACTAATATCGAAACTGTAACAATGATGTGGGAATGACTCTGCACCCAGTGGTTACCCAGAGAAGCTGATGGCCACAACTCGCAAAACTATACAAGTCTTATAGGAAATTAGTGATGCAAACGTTACTAAACAGCAAATATTTAAATGTGCATGCATAAAGGAAAGTCTTTGTCCTGAATTTATTGGTTTGTCATTGGAAAAAAATGCTTGATATGGACTGGAATTCATGTTTGAATCCACTCTGTTAACCATGAGGTTACATTCAGTTTAGCTCTGCACAGAGACTGGAAACTGCCAACCTGCCGACCAGAGCAATTGATAAATTGATGTTTACTAATTAACAAAAAAAATATCAAAAGTGTATTGGATTATCTAATGGCTGTCAACCAATAACATCCTTGAGTCCCTTCAGAAAACGGTGAGTAGTTTTTGTATGGATTGAAGTCAAATTAACTATGGATCTTGAGATTTCCAGCAGGTGGATTTTGTTGACTTCAGACCTCAGGCCTGAGTTGAGTCCCAACTCAGGGGCTCCATCCTTCAGAGGACACATTAGAAAGCCGATTACGTCACAGCACACACACAGAAGTGTAAAAAACAACAACACTTACAAATGTTTGATGTAAGGAATGCCCTGAAGGTCAGACCGTCCCGTTTACCAACGGTTGATGGGGCCTCCAAAGCTGTTGCCCCCGTAGACCGCGTACAGTAGGCTGGGTCCTCGGAAGGATGCAGCCTCTGAAATGGGAGCAGTGTTGGGAACGTTACTTTTAAAAAGAAATGACTTTTAGTTACTAGTTACTTTCCCCAAAAGTGACTGAGTTAGTTACTGAATTACTATGTTGTAAAAGTAACCAGGAAAAGTAACTATATATGTATATATATCAAATTACTTGGACTCGCCCCCCTGACCCCGTTTATCTGGAACTAACCAACTCACTCAGTATTATACGGCGAAAACTATAACAAATACTTTAATGGGTCAACTAAAGGCAAGTAACGGCGCATTTTATTGTCAGTAATGGTAATGGCGTTATAACAGGGGAAAAGTATAACTTTCTGATTACTCGTTAGTGGAAAAGTGGCGCTGTTAGTAATGGCGTTATTCCCATCACTGATTGGGTTACAGCTTGCCAGTTTATCTTAAAGATGACACTGGGTTTCTGTTGCTGTCGGGGCCAAAAAATCATGATAAAAATGCACTTCATATTGTTCCATTAACATCTCATTTAAAGACATTTTCCTACTTTCAATATAAGACTGAAACTGGCAAATACATTTTAAATGCGCACACATAATTTGTCTTGCTCCGAAACAATCCAAAGCAAATATATCATTTCTTTCCTCTCTTGACATTAAGTATGAGCTGTAGTGCTTCCAGCAAATTTCCCTCTCTCTCTCTTTTTTCCTTTCTTTAATTCAGCAGAATTAGATGTAGAGGCTTCTGTAATGGCCCCCCGGAGGCATGAAATTATGAGAGTCAGAGAGAGCAAGGTAATTACCATCAAGACTTTGGGCCTCAACCAAAAGCACATTACCCACTTCAAACGCCGAGAGAGAAATGCAAACACAGGAGCGAGATAGCTACATGGCTGCTTCAGTGAACCCTCTGACCACCCGTTTCTTGCCAGGCCTGTATCTATGGGAAATAATTATTCAAAGAGTTATTTCATTTTTGGTTTAAAGATGCATTTATATGGTGCTTGGACTTGCCGTTTTAATATATCTTATTCATTTATTTTAATCCTCCTGTGAAAAATGTTTTTTAAGACTGAGGTTACAGAGCAGCGAGGTTGGTAGTGAATCTGTAATGGGTCATTACAGCAGCAGAGATGGGGAAGTATTTGGAAATCAACTTTAAAGTTATATTTTACATAACATTCATGACACAGTGAACCTTGAGGCACAGCTGGCCAGACGAGGGGCAAATATGGCGCCTCTTTATAATTGCAAACCCATTGTTTTGTGCTTGTGCAAACACAGGCTAATCGATTTTTTTTTTTCTTACTGTATCTGGAATCTGTGCTTCCTGCCTTGAAAATGCTGCATAAAAACTAATAATACTCTCCATCTTTTTGAGCGGCTGTTTAATGGCTTATGTATTTTATGTTTTATTAGTTTTTCTTAAACTATCTGGGCGCCTCATTTGTACAGTTCAGAGTTGGCATTGATTCGGTGATGCAACCATTATGCTCTCGCCAATCAATAGTTATCAAAAAGGCACTAACTAGATGCAGTATATATGGAGATGATCCCCATGACTGGCCTCGGACACCCAGAACAGGCAGATGGGGGGGGGGGGAAATCTATAAACAATACAAACATGCCAAAGAATGATTATGTGAAGACTACTCAATCCTGACCCCAAAGGTATCCATTAAAAATGAAATAGTGCTTTGGTACTCTTAGTAAAACTGCTCTCACAAGGGAGCAGAAATTGTTGTAGTAAATAAAATGGTGCTGGGAGCCTAGAGACTACACACTGTGGTTATTAGACCGCCTGTGAACGAGAAACACTTTCCTCTCCTTCACCAATAACTGCAGGTCTTTGTGTGTGTGCGCTGAGAAGCTCATTACTGTACTGAGCAGCCTCTACATTTGAATACATATGAATATGGGACCGTGGCGGCGTCTCGAGATGGTCAAAAAAGAGCGAGCGGTCGGTAAGAATCTGCATTTAAAGCACTGACTGAACAGGCTTTAAATTTTTATAAGTAGCAGTTATATAAAATTCACATAAACTGCTGCTGTGTTGTTAATTATGAAAAATGAACCGGTCATATTCAGGAGCAGCTCCTTATATCACGCTGGATGCTGTTTTGTGGGGTGCAGTCTTTTTTATTTTTTTTTACTGCGGCTGCTAGGGAGCGCGGCGGTCTCTCCTGTCTCATCTCATCTGAGGTTGGGAGCCGTTCTGCTCTGAAGATTTAATTTTCAGCAGCGTGAAATTGAACCCCTGTCCAGCACTCGCACTCGCGGCGGAGCAGCGCCTTGACCCGCGGTTTTACCCACCGACAACACAAATCTGAGCCAGGGTCACGGAGCGCGGGGGCATAAACAACAGCAAACAGCCCAATCGAGCCCGGAGTGCTCTTAAGAGGCCGACCAAGTGACCCCAGTAAAACCCAGGGGCCGTTTATTGAGATATTGATCTCTTTCTAATATACTTGATTCAGCCACCAGGAAGAAACTTCTATTTCACCCTGCAGGGACAAGCATACTTGAGCAGGTCAGGACCAGGAGGACATAATCAGAACAATGCACCAGTAGGAATAATTGGATAAATGGTGTTGGTGCTTTAGGGGAATATTGTATTATGCACTATTGTATTGCACAGAAGCAATGGAAACATACTCCTTATATTATATAAAGAGGACTGGTATAAGTTGTCAGGAAATGTCTAAGACTATTTTGTATTGACATTTATTGCCCAAGAAATACTGTAATAGTTGATCCATGCACATAAATAAACATGATTTGTACATTTCTTCAGGTCTAGACAGAATCTAAACAAATGGTCTCGGACTAAAATGAGAGTAGTTAAAGTAATACAAGAAACTGAGAGCTTCAGACTTATATAGAAACAGTGGTTTGTGTAGATAATGGGTGAAAGCCCGGAAAAAAAGAAAGCTATCAAGAGAACTAACGAGCTGACTGATAAGTAAACAGCTCTTAATGTGGATGTGGGCTGTATAGCACAAGCAAAACTTTCTTTAAAAGAAGTTTGAGAGAAGATTTAAATAAGTTTTCTTTCCATGCACTACTGTAGGAGCAGATCAATAATATTAATTAAAATTTAAATTAGTTTCAAGAGTCAATAAAATATGAGAACGCTGTTGAATTAATAGAGACCTCTGCAAAGGTGTCTGTTGAATTGTGTGCCAGCCAAAGTGAAGTTATACAAAAGCTTTGTTTTCATCAAAATCAATCCGGTAAATGAAAACAAGATTTTGATGTTGACTGTTTGTTTGTGTCAACTGGTTTGTCTTCAAAAGATGGAAGATAAAGATAAATCTGAATTTAAAGCAAATACCAAATGCCACATGAAAGAAAAAGAGAACAATGGGTTCAAATGTGTACTGTATAGTATACCTAACTCTAGACTAGTCCTAATCCTGATCCTAGTTTGACCTTTTGCTTGGGAGAGACATGTAGGTGGGACCGGCAGGAGACCGGTGGGTACAAAAATTAATGTTCATTTATCTGTAATAATGTGGAGGATACTTATGGTCAGGGAGTGGCACAGTTGTCGCTGCCAAAGGACATAAGTGCTATTATTCATCTGCTCGATTTACACACACTTTCAAAGTAATCGTCATTACAAACTTGGCATTTCATAGTCCCCTAATATCAAGGCCACGCCATTAATTTTAGTTGCCTACCTTTTGGCCATCATTTGTGGACATCTGCTGTAAAATAACTAACATAAATTTTAATAAATTAAGGCCCCCAAGCCACCGGGGATGTTTTATTTACACAATACACTAAGTGTAACATGAGTTACAGTACTATCAGTATCAGCTGAGAATAAATTGCTGTGAACACAGTGATTAAACACTTTGAAACTCCTCGCCAGTTCTGAAAGTAATTGGCCTGAGGGAGCAAAAGCTCTTTGTTTTAATAAAGTAATGCTCCTGAATAATTTGCACTGATGGAGTTTTTGCTCCTGAACATTATTAAATGTCTAGCAGCAGTAGTGCTGCCGGTTATTTCATATGAGAGAAGTTAAAGAAAAAAAGTAAATGTTCGTGCTTCAGTCTCCAAAATCTCACGCCTATTTCCCTTTAATAAGCTCAGTCAAGATGTGGGGCACGTCCTGGGAGAGAGGGTTTTCAGATCATGGGGAAGTAGTTTGGGCGTATGTGTAGTGAGATAATTTATTTGTTCTCTGTCACACCGCGTTTATGGAAACATGAAAGTCGGAAATGACAGGACCTCAGCTCATTTCCATGGAGCTTTCAGGAAGATTATGAACTGAGACGGACAGATTTTCTGACTGATCCTCTGAGAAAGCACTTTACAGAGACGGAGGAGACAGAGCCGAAGCAGCACGACACCGGGCTGAAGGGAGTTCAGTCAGGTTTTCTCCAAATGTAATATGAAAAGTGTCAATCAAAGGTGAAAACAGCAGCTAACACACACACACACACACAGGTTACTTTCCAAGGTTCCGACTGTACACCGGTCGCCGGATGAACGTTACTGATATTTAATTCATGGAGGAAGAAAGAAAAAAAAAGTCCAAACACTTGTATGCCTGGACAGAATTAGTGTATATGGATACTGTGGGATAAAGACAAAGCCTAGGTTTGTTTCTCTTTAGCGCATACTGGTTCCATATGGGATGTTCGTGATGCTTCTAAATTATGTCGAGGAAAAATGGGCTCAGATTTCTGCAGCAGTAATCTCACATCAATAAACAGCTGCTCGCACTGACCTGCTCTGCTTGGGAGGTCAGAGAGGGATCCTTGATTTCTGTTGTCTTTCCCACTTTCATTTCCCACCCTGTGAAGAGCAACACATTCAAACGCGTGTGAACATTACACCGCCTTATCTGCAGCTCCTACAGCGGGGGAAAGAAGTTGAACAATAATAATGGGAGTGACTATACTTTTTGGCTAATCTGACATTCATAATGAGCGCGTTTCATAATGATATATTTTTGTTATTACTTCTGTTTGTTTGTCAGGTGTTTTGAAGGATTACTTTTCATTCCTTGCTGTGGGCGTCAGGTGATTGACAGTAAACAGAGCGTAACGTATTTGCGTGCAGTGACATGAAAACAGTTCAGGTACGATGAAATGGTACGAGAGCAGAAATAGAAAGCCCCAATTATGGCTTTGTGTTTATTGTGAGGGATTATCTCACTGTGGATGGTGTTTTTCCTACTGTGCAAAGAGCAGCAAACCCACAGGCCGTGTCCACACTAATGCGGATCAATCTGAGACAAGGTTCTGCTCACACTTCACAGACTTCAGATAAGTTATTTCTAAAAGAGTTCAACATCCGTGATAAATCATCAAAACACAAATCTCTTCTTCTTTTCCAACTAATTTCCACATGTCAGTGGGACTGATTTAAAGTTCCTCTCAGAGATGTTATAAACATGTAAATATGTGTAAAAAATACATCTGCTACTACTAATGTTTTATTTCATACAATTTCTCGACATAAAAAGTGAAGAAAATAAACACATTCTTCCAAATTTTCGGATGATTAAGCTTTATGCCCCGCCCACCACTATTGCTTGCACCGGATTGACAGATGAAAGTGCAGTGTAGGGTTGGGAATCACCAGAGGCCCTGTGATACCATATTATCACAATACTTGTGTCTCGACACAACATTATAGCGATATTATAAATATTGCAATATTCTGCGATATATTAGCTTTTTTCAACCGCAAATTCAGTCTCCAAATGAAAACTACTGTATGTTTACATCAGTTTTTTCTAATAAGATAAACTTCTTACTGTGCGTTCACACCAAAAGTGTCCAAAGCTTCAAAAATGCCGGAAGTCATTCATTTACAATGAAAGTCCGGTGACCTGAGTGACCAAAGCATCAACTGCCGTCAGCCGCGCTTCCAAAGCGTCACCAGACGAGAAGGTGAGTCTTGGTTAACTTTATGGTAATTAGTTTAACGCGGATTGGCAGCAACCAGTCAGAATAGAGGTGTCCTTCGGTTCCTTTAAATGAACATAAGTCAAGTGAAGAGCGACCAAGACGACTAAAAATATTTAGCCTCTTTGGAATCTTTTGGTGTGAACATACAGTTACAGGCATTTGTATATCGATACAAATATTGCCATGCGGGGTGGTGCGTGGCGGAGTCCCGCGTCGGGCAGACATTTCATGTCATTCCCCCTCTCTCTGCCTCCCCCTTTCCTGTCTATCTCTACTATGGCTATCAAATAAAGGCATAAAAGCCAAAAAATATACTTAAAAAAACAAAACAAAAACAAATATTGCCATGCAAAATATCGCAAAACTATGCTGCATCAATCTTTTCCCTCACCTCTAGTCCAATGCATATCAAGATGATAATGGCTGACAACATCAGCTAGGCTGGGAGAGGTTGTCTACACACTGCTCACTACAACAGATTACACTCTACACACAAGATTGTTTCCACAGTTGTAGACAAACTACCGTATTGACCCGAATATAAGACGATATTTTTTCCGTCAAAAAAAGTCTGAAAAAGACGGGTCGTCTTATATTCGGGGTCTAGATATTTATATATGCAAATCAGCGGGTGACATCAAACAACGTCTGTCCAAGCAAGTCAGGGCTTTTCTTCCTCTCACACTCACACACACCAGTGACCTGGAGAGATGCAGCTGCATCTGAGAGGATGATCGCATGTGTGTGTTGCCCCTTCGCCACACAGCAGAACGCTGCCACACAGTTACAGCTCAACTCGACTCGGTTTAGGTCATTTTAATCACAGCTGACTCCTTCGCAGCTCCTCCGGGGGCGGGGTCGTCATATCACAGCGGCTACGGCCGCGTTGTCGCCGGGGACAGGGACACACCGGACACACCGGAGGCGCCGAATAGCTGCGAAGCGCCGAGAAGCTGAGCCAGTTTCCTTTCGGGGCTCATGTTAAACGATTGTGTTGTTCACACCAGACGTCCTGCAGTGATCGTTTCGGTGTCTGGTCTATTTTGTGCGCGAGCTGCGAGTGATTGCGTCAAGCCGGGCAGGTCAAACAAAGAAACACGAGAGAATCCGCTCAACTTTCAAAATCAAAACAATTTTCAAAATAAAACACCGCAATTGATGCACGTGCCTTTTTGTGTAAACAGAGCGCAAGAGAGATGGACACACACCTACACACATTCAGAGAGATCAGTGGGCGCTACAATCTACCAGAACGTTATTTCACAGATACTGAAAACATGATTTTAAAAAGATTAATTTTTTCTTTGATTTTGTCTGAAAAAGGTATTTTTCCAAAGACAGGTCTTGAAAAAGGGGGGTTGTCTTATATTCAGGGTCGTCTTATATTCGGATCAATACGGTAATTGTCTTTGCAGAAAGACTTACAGAATTTAAATTAAGAGCCTCTGAGTGCAGCTAGTCCCATCCAGCTGCCCATTAACTCCAATAGAAGTGCCTAGTTCATGGTCTCTGATCCACTTACTAAACACTTAGTGTGTATTTTCATACATCTAAACATATACATGAGTTGCCACTGATATCGCTTCTTGTTTGTGCTTTTGAACGACTCCAAACACATTAAATAATTTGATTGAGGGTCGTACTATAAATGCTTCCCACTAACTGAGGTTAACAGTAACTCCTGAGCAACTGCACCGAGACCCTTGATCGATAGACGTGCAACGGTCTGCCAGCACGAACATAAAGATATGGCAGAAAATTGGCTTTTTAATGCTGCTGCCACGGGAAAGTATTAGACGGTGTCTGTGAAGATTGGCAATCGTAAGTCAGTGCTGTCAAAATATGATACTGTGAGACCAGGATTTTCAAATTGATCCACTCTTAGAGCTTTTTTTTTTTTTTTTCTCAAAGAGCTTGTTTTTTTCAGGGATGGAAAATGCTGGTGTTATGTGCACGAAATGGAAAGAAAGAGCATGTTTTCAAATATGACGGCATTCAAATGGAGAATTGGCAGCGATTTATGAAAACATGCTTAAAGCAGATTAAATCATATCTGAGTGGGAGCAAGTCAGAATTCAAATAGAGACTTTAGCATATAGAGGAATTTCAGAAACTCAAGGAGGAAAACAGAGCAGATGTAGGTCAAGGAGGCAAGTCACTGGTGTCCTAACCAAATACGTGCCCAACCTTATGTTATATAGACTATGCAGCCGGTTTCTTTCTTATTACCAGCACCCTGTAATTTACTGTCTCATTAGAAACCACATCTCCCCCTCCAGCTAATTCCCTCTGTGAGTAGCGGGGTACAAGATGCACAGCAGCAGAGAGCTCACAGCCTGAGACTCTTGTTCATGTGTTGGATATCGAGGCATAAAATGCTGCTCTGCATTTGCAATTCAAACACAATGATGCTTCCCCTGTTTTATTTATAAATCAATATTTCCTCTCAGCAGCAGTTTTTTGCTGACGAATCAGAAGACAAGATGCTGGACCAAAGCATCAGATAACTGTGCATACAGTATCTGTCAGATTAGTTTAAGTGTATTTTGTGCTGTTTCCTGTGATTATTAATATTTACTTGTTAGTTTTTTTTTGTTTATTTCCACCTAATCTTCCCACAGCAACTGGAGTGGCTGCTTCCCGAAACAAATGTTTGTTCCCATGGCAACAGCAGTTTAAACATCAGGCCCCTCTCGGCGGTCAGATGATGAGAGTTTTCATCACGCCAACATGGACTCTCCCATGTTTACATCAGGGAAACGTCACATCACACGTCTGTGGTAATGACAGGGAAGCCAGCTCGCTCCTTTTTTATGAGCCACAGCGACAGGCCTGTTACACAGAGCTGCATTAAATGGGACATGAAAATACTTTTTTTTTACGGTTTCCTGGCACAAAACAGACACAATGCCTGACAAGCTGGGCCGACCGCATTCACAGGTTGTTTTTACAGAAAATGAATAAACAAGTCAAAATGGATGCTTCTAGTAATTCGATAATACATACGTATATACACATAGTTCATTTTTTTTAAGAGAACTGAGATGTGGCAGGCAACAAATGTGCAACAAAAAAAGAAAATGAAAAACATAGATTAATCGAAAAGCAAAAATAAAAGAATATAACAACAATTATTGAATTACTGATAGAGATATTGTTAATAAATCAACACGTAACCATAACTACTTCTATGTCCATTATGTAAACAAATGAAGGCACAACACCTAAACAGAGTACTATATCAGAGGCACGGTGAAGTATTTAAGAGAAGAAATTACAATTTTTTAATCCGAATAATATGAATTTTTCAATAAAAGGTCTCAAACTAAACGAGTGTGTGTGTGTGTGTGTGTGGAGGTGTGAGCTGCACAAATGGACAGGAAGCAACTGAAGCTAAAAGTAGGGAGGAGGTGTCAAACCCCACAAGTCCGAGACATTCCCGAGGACCTAGCCGGGAGAGTGTGTGTCTTTTTGTGTGTTGGCTTGTTTGTACACATGTTCTTACAAGTGTCTCCAGCTAATTGTGTGTGTGTGTGTGTGTGTGTGTGTGTGTGTGTGTGTGAGTGAGCAAGTGAATCTGTGAATCTCTTTCTACCCCCCCAGCACTGTGGCATCCTGGGCCGTGTTTGTGTGTTTGGTTGTGTGGGCAGAAAGGAAGAGAGTGAGTGAACAGCGAGGATGTGGGGGTGGGTGTTTGTGTGTGTGGGTTTTGATGGAGGTGTCGAACCACCCAGGGTTTTGCAGCGATCCACCCAGACACCTTGGGTTGTTTCAGACCAATCCCCGAGGTGGATTACGAGGACGATGAGGATCAGGGGAGATGAGGGGAGATGAGGGAACAACAACTCCATCAAAAGCTGCAGAGGACATATTTCAGGCTTTTTCAGCATCTTTGTAAAAAAGAAAAGGTAAAAAAAAAAAAAAAAAGGCACTAGCCTTGGGTTGACTTCGTCTCTTCTATCTGTGTGGATCATTATCGTGTGCCTCCAACTCGTTTCAGGATGAAGTTAAGGAATTCAGAGCCTGGGTGTGATATTTAGTCAGGCCGCGTTAAACCAGCACAAAGTGATTCTCGCAGCACCTACGACAGGATGAGAGCCTCCCTTTGATTGAACAGGGCTGGTTTCAATTTGTTTGTTTAATCCTCACAAACATAGATGTTACATGTTTAAAGAGAACTATGCAAGTCCGGTTGTTTTTCAGCTGTTTTGCTAACCCTCCTCTCGGCTATGTGCATTTGTTTACAACGAAGCCGGTGAGAAATCAATAAATAGAGTGGTAGATAATGTTATATATCATATACAATGTTACAATGTGTATATTTGTGTAGTCTTATCCGTCATAAACAAGAGATTACAGGTTACGGAGCGTGTTTGTGTCGCGGTGCGCAGAGAACGAGAGCTGCGACACCGGGGCGGCGGTGGCGGCTCTGAGCTTACAAAACTTGTTTTCAGCCAAGAGACTCTAGGTGGAATGCAGAGAGCCTCCATTCTCCCTGTAACAAGTTACAAGTCATTCATTTAACCATCACAATTACTCCAAGCTGTTTAATTAAGGTAAAAATGTAGCATAGTTAAGCTAAAAACCCTGCATAGTTCCTCTTTAAGAGATTTTAGAATAGTTGTTACACTTATATGCTGTAAAGTAAAGCCATCAAAATAAAACATGTGCAGGTGGTGAGCTCTGGAGGTGTTGGTGTCTTTGGAGCCAGGCTAAAACAATGAACACACTGAAAAAACTTGTGTTGTGAAGATGGACAAAGCCACTTTGGCGTCATCCATAGGTTACTGAACTCTGCCTATCTCCTAAATCCAAAGGCGAAGAGGAACGAAGACTTTGTTGCACACTGGCTTGTGGCATATACTCCCTCAACTGGCACTCAAAGTGACCCGCCCTTAATTATGCAGAACTTTAAGCCTTAATAAAAGTTAAACGAGTGAGTTATATAGAAATTCAGTCATCAAGAAGGAGGAAATTAACCCTAGAGACCAAAACTGTTTTTGTGCCAGGCTGTAAACATGTTTATTTCTACTGTTAGGTTGGTCATTTTAGCATGGGAGTCAATGGGGGTTGACTCACTTATGGAGCCAGCCTAAAGTGGCCGTTGAAAGACGGCTCGGAGGTTTCTGCCTGCCTCGTACTCATTGCACAGACATCACAGTGGTTTCCATCTTTTCATCTAGGCGAATACTGTATGAGTAAGGCTTACTTCATAAAATGTTAAAACTATTCTTTTAACCATAACTGCATGAGAGATTTTACTATGAACAACACACACACAAAGAGAAATATTCTGGCCTATTATAATTTCAGTGCCATTTCCACTGCATATTTCACGCAACCACAATCACATCAAACCAGGTTCTGATTTCAGAGACAAAGCCACATCTGACACCAGCTGGTTCAAATCTTTTCCTCAAACTGAGCCACGAATATAACACGTGTGGATGGATGAAAGATAGTGTGCCAGCATCTGTCTGGATGTGTGTGTGTGTGCGGTGGTGACAGCTAAGTTGCAAATGATCATATTACTATATATTCCTCCCCTGACCCCATATTGACATAAACACTGCTTGAATTTTGTTATTGTTGATGTTTTTGGAGGTGATCAATGATGAATTAGTGTGTGCATGTGTCCATAATAAGAGACAGACTTTCACACCAAGCTGTAAACAGGTTGATTAAAACATGTACACAATCAACTCCAGATCAGACTCAAAAAAAAAGAAGTGATGCAATGTCTTAAAAAAAAAAAACAGGTCAATGACATTAAGCATAACAGGTTTTCAGATGTGGTGTATAAAGGGCTCGGAAACATTGGTCTTGAGTAAACAAAGGATATTGGTGTCTGCTCTCCAGCTTGGTTAAACGGTTGTACTACTTACAAACCCAGTAAACAAACTCCCACTCTCATTTTTCCTAATTTATTTTGCTTTATTTCCCAATCACATAACTGATTGTTATAAGAACAATTACCATTGCCCAGGCTACCTCCCAAGCAGCCGCAGTGCCATGGGCTGCACTAATGAAAGTAATTTAAGTGTTATAGAGGATGGGGTTTCATATTGGTGATGGATGATGGTGTTCAGAGGCCTATTTTGTATGGCAGTGGAGGTGTATTAATCATTATTAAAGACGGCTTAAATGCTTTCCCTATACGCCAAGGTAATTTAGACTCTTGGGTGGACAGTGTGTGTAACACTGAGGGACCTGCTGCCGGTGGTTTCCATAATGAAGCACTTACTCAACCTGCTGCCAAGAGACCGCAAGGTCACGATAAACTGTTACAGTCGGGAGTGCAGCAGTTTACGGGCACGCTCAAGGGCAAACACAAATATACACATCGCTGCATACACATGCTGGGACATATGACAACAGTGTGACGTGGGAATGTACATAAATATTGTAGAATTAAACAAAACGATGTCTGGATGATGATGATTTATGCAATGTTTACACACAAAAGTACAGGAAGTGCTGTGCATGTTGCATTTGTCTGGTGGATAAAGCTCATAAATTAACCTCATCAACATCCATGCAAAAACACCGATAATTTGCCCTTTTATGGTTTGTTATTAAGCGCCAACCTGAAAAATTAAGCCAACACAAAAGGCCACCAACCGCACTTCTCTGAATGGTCTCTGGTGGCAGGCTCCAAGAATGAGTCATCCAGATAGATTGACATGTTAAAATGTCCAATTTTACAGCAGAAATATTCATGTTAACAGCCTGGGACAAAAGGTTTTGGTCCTTGCTTAAAATTCTCCCTTTATCATAGCTCCAGCAGGTGAATTTTATGAAATGTACCCATTTAAAGTTTGAAATTCTGCATAATAATAAGACAGGTGTGGGGGGTAAATGTTTGCCATAAACTCGGAGGCCAATTTTTGGATGTAAGAAAGAAGTTGACTCCATTTCCATTGGATCCGTTTCTGCACTGTTCCAACTCTGTTGCGAACGCCACAGCAATTTGCTCCCATCAAAGTCAATCAGAGCATTTCCACCACATGCACTGCATCTCCAGTGCATTTCTGTTCTGTCACAACTACGGCAGTCCGGCAGAAATACACAACGGGTCTATACACAACGGGTCTATTGTGGAAAACCACAATATTTTACGATACAACACACCCGTTCTACAAGAACACAAACTTAAAGTAAACAAAAATACCACAGAGTACGTAGCCTAACAAAAACTCAACCTCAGAAAGACAAAGAGATCTGTTGTTTACATTTTAATCTCCCTTTATACACGGCTGTTATCATAGTATAGTTCATAGTTCTCCCGGGATCGCGGGTCTCCAGTTGCTCTAGGCTCCAGAGACAGATTGCAAGACAAGATGCAAGAGTTTGATGCGTCAAACGGAGCTAAACCGTATCAGAGTCATAACAGAGTGGAGACAGATCCAGTGGAAACTGGGGGTTAGCCACAAAACTGCTCTTCAGTAACCTATGGATGATGCTAAAGTGGCTGTGTCTATCTTTATCTTCAGCCTGTGGATGTTATGTATAAACACTGCACCTATTTTCCCTGATTTCAATATTGGTACTGGGCTGGAAATCAATTGATAGTTTGTGACACATACAGTTTAATGGTGCTGACTAGAGGGAGATATTGCTGTAATTTTCATGTACTGTGCCTGTTTTTGACATGAGGATTACAGAGGCATTCACAAAGCACTCGCATATAAGACATATTTCCACATGCGGATATGCAGACAGAGCGTGGAAGAGCAAGAGACGCAGTTATCCTAATAATAAGTTGGTGGAGTCTTCAAAGTGGGCGTTCACACAGACTGTCACTTTATTAGCTTCGCTCAAGTCAACGAAGCACACAGTTTCATGCACGCAGACACAAGCGCTGAACCCGAACACAGCCAGAGGCTTCATGAAAGACCGTTTGATTCGAACCCAATCAACAGACGCATCAGTGACTTCTTCCATCGCTTATCCTTAGCGAGACGATGGTGTGTTTGTGGGGAAAAATGTAATTACCTCCACTTGAAAGGAGTTCCTCTTTACAAGGACCAGCATGGGTTTGGTTTTGAAATGCCAAATCACCGCAGCACCTCTCTAACGTTTTGCATTTTTCATTTCACATAAGTAGAGACAGACGGAATTTAAAAAAAGGAAAATGGAAAAGACAGATTTACAGGTTAGCAGTCACACGCAGGGAAAGAAAAACTTTCAGGATTTAATGATCAGGAGAAAATTTATGTGATTTGGTTGGTTAGCGTTACGCAACCAGAGAGTGGTTGGTTAGGGTTGGTCGAATAGTTTATAGTTGACAATAAATGTTAGATCTAATAATCTGTGATCATATGAGTCAACAGTTGGTGTGTTATTAGTAGAAGAAAAAGCAGATGAATAATAAATACATATAAATCATTGCATACCAATTACATCAATCTTAGGCTTGATACCAGAATTTCAGTAGTCGATACCAATACCAGTGGATTTCCATTATTCTGGATACTCATTCGATACCACCGTGAATAAAGAAATAAATAAAAAACAGAACCCATGCACAAACCTGCTCGACTGTAGCCAGGCACCGAGCCGCACCGAGACTACGCGTGGCATTGACACGGCCCGCCGAGGGCAAAGTTGTATATCCGGTACTCACGGTACCGAAAAAAAGCTGGCATCTACATTTTTTGTTGTGTTGGCATCGACTTGGTGCCAAAAAATATTGGTTCTTATGACAGCCCTACTCAGTAGCATTCCTAGCTATGAAAGCTAATGCACACGTACCACTATAATCACAGTATTGCATCATAAACTCTCAACAACAAAGAGGAGTATGTTTGCCGTGACGACCTCCTGTCTATAACTGAAGCTACCTCTGTTCAGTTTGTGTCCAAATTTGTTGATCTTCCATGTTCTGACCTTTGGAGACTTGAGTAGTCTGATTGTCCTTTTTTTTTTTTTTCCTTTGCACAAACTTTTCCAGGAACCCATGGAAACGAAAACAGCAAAGTTAAAAAGAGGCTTTTTAAATTCCTGATATCAGCTCATAAATTTAGATCACGTGGCCGCGTAACTCCTAGAACTACTTTGTCGGGCCAGATAAATTTGAGCTGCGTCATCCTGCTATCAGACATGAAGGAGAAATGGAAGAGAAGATAAATGTATCAATAAGAAGGCTGAAAAACATCTTAAGGTGTTAGCAAACTTCACCATCAGGACTGTGTGTGTGTGTGTGTGTGTGTGTGTGTGTGTGTGTGTGTGTGTGTGTGTGTGTGTGTGTGTGTGTGTGTGTGAAGATTTGATTGACAGCGACCAAACAACTTTGACAGAGAGGAGTGTGTGTGTGTGTGTGTGTGTGTGTGTGTGTGTGAAAGATCTCATCACTCACAGCAAGAAGCTGATTTAAAGTTTGCAAAAATAATCTATCAAGCATTTATCATCATAGAAGAGACTCTTAATGCAGTGGATGAGGGCAGACAGGGTTTTATACAGCGCTACCAGGAGCAGAGTGTGCTCAGTGTTTAGTGTGTCTCTTTTTATTATGGGAAAAGATGCTTTATTCTGGTTTTTTGTGCACAGAACTCATTCATCACACTAATATATTTCTCCCAGAAGTGACCAAAAGAGAGTAAAGTGGATGCTCTGCTGCGAGGGCTGAGCAGCAGAGCCGAACTGTAATTTGTGATTTTTGTAGACTGGTATTGATTTGAAGCTCCTCTTGTGCACTTTCTGTATTACAAAAACTTGCTATCAACAAATCTTAAAACTTCAGAAACAGATAAATAATCAATAGTAAGATATGAATGTGAGGTTCAGCTCTTCTTTCATGCACTTACTGTGCTATATACTTTGAGTTGCCGTCTTGTCAGCATCGCTGCGGCCCTTCATCCATCAGGCCTCTCTCCCCCCACAACGCTGTGTGCCGCCACCATCTGCCTCCTGAAATGAATTACATTTCCTGATAAACAAAGAGTCTCGGCGTGGAGGGTGGAGACGGCCCCGCGGGTGCATAGCAACAGGGGTGAGAGAGGGGAGACCGATAAATAGCTGTTGCACGTACAGCCACTTCTCGGCGACCCCGGGAGGTCACGGGGTGAGACCCTATTTAACACCGACTGTATTTGGAAATGTTACACTGACTGCGGTGCGCCTTCAGTCAGAGTGGAAGTGGATACCGAGGGCTGATTGAAATGGGAATATAGATTAGGTAGTTAAATTAAAAAAATAAAAAACCCACTGGAAACTGATTTTTCTGAAAGCTGTAACTTGGTGCTCAACAGTACTTACAGCTACCCTGCAGAGCACAGAGCTTTTTTAAGTGAGGGGTTCTTGTTTGGCTTCTATTGTTCACACACAAAATATATCTATGCTACCAGTTTCATTAAGCTTCAAGCTCGCCAACAGAAGAGGGTAAACACTGGACAATTTCAAGCCTCGAAAACAACACAAAACAGAACAAAGAAAATCTGTTTTTCTAACAATTGAGGAGAAAGGAAATTAATTCAGCGGGATTTGTTAGACTGAGGACAAATGACACACACAGCGCACTGAATATACAACATCATTCTTTCTTTGATTGGAGAAAAATCAACAGGGCGTCTTTCAGGACCTGAAAATGAACAATGATGTGATCAACTATACAAGGCCACTGAATGCAGGTCCATTCACCAACTACTTTCTACCAAGGGTTTACTATTATTTATAAATTGATTGAGTGGTGGTTCATGTACAATTTCGTAAATCATTACAGACCATTTATCAACTTCCAGGCTGCCAGAAACTTGTCACTCACTCATTTACTCTTTCACTGGCAGCCATTTTCACACCAGCTCAGTGTTGCCAACTTTCTTGCAAAATCTGCCGACTTTCCAAACCCTCTTGGCGACAAGCGACTGGCAACTAGCAACTAGCGATCAACGGTGTTGTTGTTACTGGCACTTCTGGTTTGTATCACTGCTGTCTTCAACGAGCTGCCGGAAGCCCCGCCCCCGTCACAAAGCACTCACCGGCGATCAGCAGTGTCACGGAGCGGTCCCAGCTGCAGTCGGAGACCCGTACCACTCCACGAAGGGGGGGTAAATACATTATACTTTTATATCTCTCGATCCAAATGCGTTTTTCTGCACTATTTTTGACGATGCAAGTCTGATCTTCACAGAGGAGTCGGGCAAGCAGCATAACTTCTCGTCCTTGGCAATCTAAGTTCTCAAATACGAGATACCTCGTCTTTGGCAGTCAAAGAGTTAAACACTGGGTAGGTCTTCATGATGTATTCAGGCCTTTTTTCTTGTTAGTTTTGAAAAAAATCTCTGTAAACAAAAGATTTTAGCTCAAAGAAAACTATCTGAAAACCCCCCCAACAGCTTTATAAGCCTGGTGTCAATGGTTTGACACTGTTTTGGGAAGAACTTGACCTTCCAGTGGTGTCAGATATCATGTGTTGCTCTGGAGGGTAAATACTTTCTTAATCTCTGGTAACAAATGAAAGCAGCCATGTCAGGTGGATCAGGGACGTTATGTTTCACCTTGAGTTGGAGAAGATCAAATTCACTCAGAGGTAATAAAGACAAATTCAACAAGGTTTGGATGTCTTTCCTGACTTATTTCAACAACATTACTGATGTGACAAATTGACTAGTAGAGTATATTTCTGCATATTTGGTTGAAGACTGGTAACCATTGCTGTTTTTTAATATTTTTTATTATTCTATTCAGTTATTTTTCCTTGTTCCATTTCTTCTTAATCACAATCTTCACTTTCGTATTTTCTTTTTCCTTAGACGATCTGGGAACATGGGTGGGTGGGAGGTTTATTGTGTAGATTTACTGAATTTGTGATTTTTGTATGCGTTTAACTAAAAAATGCCAATAAAGAGATTTTTCAAAAACAAAAAAACAAATTAAAAGCAGAAGCACTACAAGAAGTTGCCATAGAAAGTTTGTGTAAATCATCAAAATGCATGAAAAGCCAAAACAACAACAACAACATCCTACTGGAAATGTGTATTTTGATTCTGAAACAGTTCAATAACTGAGCTCCTTTGCGTTGTCATGTTGTCCTTTCAAAGTAAAACAAGCTTTGTGTCCCTGACATCTTCCTCCATAAACCTTCAGGATGAGCGGAAAGGTTTCTTCAGCACACATGGGCTATTTATTCATCTCACCTGTCAAACAGAGAAGGTGACCAGGCCCGGCCCTCTATGCCGGCAGTGAAACCACAGACAAAGAAAAGAGATAAAGATGGATGAATGAAGCACGGCACAGCTTGAAGGTCAGTCAGACTCAGCCGGGTCCTTCACTCCCCTCCAGACATCGGCTCTATAGAAAAGGTCATCTCTGTGTCTGAGCCTCCTTATACCTGCAGGTCTTACTCCTCCCCCCGCCTCTCTCTGTTTGAATGACAATCCATTACACAGCTCTCTGCCGTCTTATCATGACCAGCTCCACCTCTGACCCTGGGTTTTTACAAGTTCCCCCGACGCTGAAGGCGCTGATGTGGAAACCCCAACGCCGTCGACATCCATCCATATTTCATGAGACTTTCAGAAGAAGTGAAAGTGCGAAATAAACTCAGAGTATGATTCATTTACTGATTCTGATTCAGCTTCGGCGACTAACTGGCAGCGATAAGTGAGTCACCCCGAGAGAGAGCTGACGGATCTGGTGACATCATGAGCTGACCCGTCGGTTCGAACCCTGCGGTATCTGCTTCGCTCTCTTGTGTAAGTGTGACAGTCTCGCTGGGAACGGTCGACTGTTCACCGCTAATAATCCGGCAGCAAATAAAAGCCATATTGCAGCAAATTACCTCACTGCAGTCAGTGTACACCCTTATTGCTAGAGACCTGATAATGAAGTCATGGGCTAGATCAGTTAGACAGAGCGTGACTGTATTAAAAAAACATTACATCATCAATTAAAGGGCTTGTGGTTGATATTACACACTTTTTCCCCTATAAATGAGTTTGACTAGCTTCTGGCATGTACAGTAAATACAACGGCCCCAACACCTCACATCAAAGTTCACTTGTTTAATGTAATTGCAAACCGAATCTCTAATAAGCGTGAAAAGCTGGATTTGCTGTAAATGCAGCGGGCGGGAGAATTTATATATGTTATTGCAGAGGAGCTTATTTCAGGCAAGTTTCATAGCGCTCAATTTGAAATCCACTCCCTGTGTGAACTGCACACAAGGCTGTTTTATTAGCGAACCGCAGTGACAACCATGATAAATAAAAAAGAACCCACACCGTGGCCCCGTTGGAACATGTGGAACAACCTTCAGAAGAAAACAAGGGGATCATTTCTCGCGCTTTTTCCCGAGACCCCTGGCCACATGGGCAGAATGGAGTTGTCAGGAGCTAATACAAAAGTAGAATTAAATAGATAAATCTCTCGTTTCTGCCATTACTGATCGTGCGAGATGCTCCGAGCTGTGCGGCGGCGGAGGTCGATAATAGCCTGAACTACCGCTGTGATACCTCTGCTCCGGAGTGATTGTTGTCTCTCGGAGAGACACAGAGTGTGGGTTTTCTGAAAAAGTGCTGTGAAGTTTGTGAAAGCATCATTTTATCCATTTAACCTCCCTCTGGTCACCAAAGCCCCCTTAATGCAATGCACAGGTTTTTTCTTTTTTTTTCCTTTTCTCAAAAGCAATTATAACTCCCTCCAAAAAAAAAAAAAATCGCTCAAATACATACACAGCCTCTCTCCCTCTCTGTCCGTCACTGTGGCTGCAGTGCAGACGCGTGGGCGGTTATTGTTGTTTGATGGAGCTAAATTAAATATGTGGCCGGCTGCTTTTGGATTCATGTAATTTATCCAAACAATAACAGGGAGCATTTGTTTGTGCCTGAGCCAAAATGACTTTGTGCAATCAAACTGACAGGAGACTGTTTGTTTTATGTTGTTTCACAGCAGATAATGAACATTCAAGACTACAACAAAACCTGTTCCTGCTGAATGCCTACTAATGACCTGCACTGGCTTCCTTCACTGTGAGGCTGCAGACCTACTGTACAGTACATTACATTGCAGGGTGTAACAGTGTGCTGCATTGTGCTCTCTTGATTAGCCTGGACTTACAAAGCTTTCTGCTTGTTTACTCAAACTGTTGAACAATACAATGACCTGGTTCTTTTGTATTGTACAGCACAGGTTTTGTTTTGTCATTTTGTTTCCTTCTGAGAAACTATTCCACACAGGTGGCGACAGAGAACCTCTTCCAATCCCAGGTCACAAATAAACTTTTATGAGGCGAAATGTTACAGTAAATTGAAACATGGAAATGCAAGGCACACTCTGTTATTGTTGCCGTAATGACCATGTATAATCATAAAACTGCAATATATTCGGTCGACTGTGCACCCTGTGAATCATTAGAACCTGAGAATATTGTTAATGTGGGAAAGTAAACAGCTTATGTAAATGTCTTATGTAAATGTAACATTTAAACTTTATTTGAGATGTACTGTGGGACTTTGTGTGCATCTGTGAGTGTGTGTGTCATTCCTTATCAACAGTCAGGTTAGAAAAGTGGCTGTGTAACATTAGTTACTGTAGATGAGATGGGGAAAACAGTTTTCAGTATTTACACAGGGTTCACACACTATTACAATACCGCCATTAATGCTCTTGTATTGTGCTATTTAGAACAAACAGGGGCTCTTGATTGATTGTACGCTGGTTTGATTTAGCCGCTGAAACTGTTTAGGTGGTGATTTCTGCAGATTCTTATTTTTACAACAAGACACAAGTTTATCAGAGACTTCTGTCAAAGGTGACTTTGCATTTTCCATTTGAGCTCCCAGACTTCAGAGATCAGACGAGCTGAGTCACAGCCCCACTTTAAATCACTGCTCAAAGCTGCTTTAGATTCTTCACTTCAGTGCTTTTATCCTTGGTTTTAACCTACTTTCTTTGTTGTCTGTTTGTTTTATTGAGTGTGGTGTTTTCACATAGATAATTCCCCCTGTCGTATTTGCCTTGCTAATTGACACTTTGTCTTTTTTCCCTTGTGTCTTTTAATGCTTTGTTTTGTTTTGTATGTACAGCCCTTGTTATGAAAAGCACATAGGCGACATGAATAAAGTCATAATTCTGCTGATTGTTTTATCATTTATGACCATATTTATAAGTGATAGAACATCAAAGTATAACGCAATCTGTTTTATCAAAGTTTACTTTACATACATGGAAAAAAGATAATGTACAACTTTGTCTCTAGCTGATGAGAGAGGTGTGTGTGTTGTAGTTCGTCTCATATCTGCTGGAGGCGACATGATATGCCACAGACTGAATTGTATTATGGGTAATGTAGGTGCCAGGTTTTTAGACGGTAGTTGTGCAATTTCCCTAAAACTAGTTTTTTGTTTGTTTACTCATTGAGTTCTTTCTATCTTATTGGTATTTACATATTTTAATGGTTTATCTCTTTGTGTGGCTTCCCATCCCAATGATAATTTTTCTTTAAATTATTATTTATTTATATCTGATGTTCATTTGTATGTTCTGTTTTTTTGGATGACATTTATTTCATTGTTAACCTCTTTGAGTTTTTGCCTCTTCCAGCTGTGTAAATGATCAAATTGTTACTTTTAACTTTAACTTTTAACTGTATTTTTATATCTAGGTTTCTGCTGCATTGATGTAAGTAGAGAGGTTGTTGCAAAAAAAGTGTTAGTGTTGACTGATCAAATCTGTAATCAGGTGGTGGAACAGGATTCTGGTGTGTAACCATAAAAACGTGACGAAGCACCTGAAACCTGTGAGAAAGTTTATCCCAAAGACGCTTCGATTGACATGTTTGTTGGATATTGATGCCTATCAGCAGCAGCAGGGCCAATCAATCACATGAGTCACTCACGCAGGTACAATCCAGGTGCATTCCTTAACCCGGCGCCATCCGTGTGCCAGCCCAACAGGTTTGACTTTCCTTTCAGCCTTTTCTGAGCAGCAGCAACGGTGGGAGCCATCTGCCCTGGAGGCTTAATGAGAAAGCCCATTATGTTTTATTCAATAGTCAGGTGTATTGTTACAAACTTAGAGAGGGGGGGAAAAAAAGTATTACAGTAAACCACAAGGGCTGCTGTGCTATTTGATATAGAGTAGAGCCTTAACATCAGTGCTCTGCTCTTAAGCATGGGGGGGGGGGGTTTACACGATCAGTTGCAGATCACCAGAGCCGGCGTGAGCTTAGTGTGTCTGGTTTCCTGTGTGTGTATTGACTCCTGACCTGCAGACTTGTGTAAGCGTGATTTTAAATGTGTGTTTTACCGTGTGTGTGCGTGTGTTTTGTTAAGATCATAGATCGGCTTTGATGTTGCTATTTGCCGCCGCATGGATTTGTGTTTCATTTCAATAAAAAAAAAAAAGACAAGGGCATCCTTTAAAAGATAAGCCTAACCCAGAGCAGGCGTGTGTGTACATATGTGTGTGTTTCAGTGTCAGTTTATGTGTGTGTTAGTACTGTGTGGTGATTTGCACATAAGTATGCAGCTGCAGTCACATGTGCCAGCTTTGTAAAACGGCTGCATAATCAAGTGGAGCCTCACTCACTCGCTCGCTGGTTTGGGATCAGAATGAGCTTTGACAGTGAAGCATCTTGTAAACAACAAAGCCTCATATTAATTTGCTAGTGTTTTTTTAATTTATACGCTTAGAAGAAAGGAAAAAAAACATCTACACCAAGCACACATACACACACACACAGTCGCACATTCAGAGTGAAGGTTAGCCAAGGACTTGGAAGCTATCTGATGCTGTGCTGTGATTTCTCTAACCTCCTTGTTGATTTACAGCAGCTGAAGTGGGCACAAACACTCCTCCACGGAGCGGCGCGATAAACTTATGACCATATCTCATCGCGCCGCCCGGGCTCAGCAAATGAAATGGATTTATCTCTAAATCAGTGACATATACTTCTAATGCATCTTTGTATCGGGCCAAGGCAAAGTATCTCCATCTCATCACTCATACGTTTATGCAACCTCCCCAGAAGGGCAACGCCAACAGAGAGCAGGAATATTTCAGCTGTTAGGACAAGGACGCGTTGGATCCGAGCTCTGAAAACACTCTCATGCCAGCTAATACTGAGAGTCTATTAGTTTAGCATAGCATCACTTCATGGCTAAAGGCTGCCACACAACAACCCACCAACCAACCAACCAATCGCTCTGTCGTTATCAGAGTTTCAACTGCAGTTTTGCTCAAAAATATATTCCATAAGCACTGACTTGAACTACTGGAAATTGACTTTTCCACGATATTCTAATTTATTGAGATGCACTTGTACATATATATTGGTTTTTGAGGCACACAACCAAACTGTTCTCTAACTGGAAAAGTTTCAGACCTTCCCCATGTTGTGTTTCCTGTCAGGAGTCATATAAGTATAAACAATAAATGAGGAAAGTCAGTACAATCCACTAAACACAGCAGTAAAAAATCCAAAATATGAAAACCATCCATCTCTGTCCACAGTGATCGGTCCTGAGATTCTTTTTTTTTTTTTTTGATCTCCATAAATCAATAATAGAAACAGTTCTCTTCAAAACAATGAAACAATTTGTGCAAACCATATACAGGTCAAAACAGAAGAAGAAGAAAAAACAAAACACACACAACACGTTTATGTAGCGACGACTGCGGGGCTTCTCACCTGCCTCTGATCAAAACAAGAAAACAGCAGATGGAAAAGGACGGGTGATGGGGTTCAAAAAAGAGAAAGGTCTGTTTCTATGTGAGCAGATGTGTGACAGCTCTGACCCCCCCTCACCACCACCACCACCCACCACCCAGTGCTGGAGGGACAGGCCTGTTTCTGCAGGACTAAATTGGCTGTCAAAGCTGCCATAGACAAGCCTTCATACAAGCAACCCTCTCATATTTCTCCTGTAATATGAACCCGGGGGTGGGAGGGGGAGAAGAAATGCAATTACCGCTCCCTTTTTTTCGTATGTCATCTCTGTCATGTATGAAGGTAAAAACACAGACCTGCTCTTGTTATAATGACTCCCCCCAAAACTCATTTTCCACTTCAACAACAGACGCTGGTGTGTGAGTGGGATCCTATTACTTGGACCACATAAGATTGTAAAAAACCACTTCATATTATATGTTATTACTCTCCTCAATACACTGAATATACCACCACAGAGCTTGAATTACACTATGTCCTCTTCTCCAAAGGCTTTTTATATTTCTCTAAGCACAAAATGCTAATGAGTCTTTGCTCTGCTTGTCTAACAAAACAAAACCATAGTCGCCACCTGACAGTGTCATTAAAATAATTTAGCCCAATTCAAAGCGACAGAAATGCACCTCTATAGACTCAAATGGGCCGTCACAGGTCCAAAATGACTGTTTCTTTGTAATGCAAATAACATAATATGAGCCATTACTGTACAAGCCTACGTCGTAGTTCTTCATCACACAAGCTGTAAGGCCTCTGATTTTATTAATGGATGATACTGACGCTGTTCTGTATTTCTCTAAGTGTTAACAAAACCAAAATGTCTCTGTACCCAATTGGATTTTTACAAGAACAACACTTTTATGAGTTGTTAAGCCTAAATTATCAGAGTTTATGTTAAGCTATAAACAAAACTACGCCACCAACGTTATACAAAATAAAAGGAGGACATCAGTTTTGGTGTTCAGCATGTTGTTGTTTAAAGTCCCTGACGACCTCTGCTGTCTCATTGTTAGCCCTTTCTTTAAGTGATGAAACATGATTTAAAAAAAACATTCCTGCAGAATGCTATAGAGCTGCCCACGCCTATACTGAACCAAACTTGTTTAGAAGAGAAAATGGAAGTAAAGATGACTGAAACTGTCTCTTGTAAATATTCATGACAGTTTACAAGTTCACTTAATGATCATTTGGCATACCTGGCGTGTCATTATGAGGAGTGTGTGAGCAATGTTACTACCTGACTTTCATGTGCAGTCTTGTTCAGTTTCGATATCTAGATCCTTTGTTGTTCTTGGCCTGTGTGACGTTGCCATATTCCCTGATCTTATGAGTTACTTTGATGGACATAATGTTACCACAACAAAGTGAACCGAGCCAGAATTGTAAACTGTACTTATCTGTTAATGCTCTGCACCTTAAAGGGATAAATCAACATTTTGGCAAATTGGCCCATTGCCATAATCCCTATAGTCTTAGGAGTAGGTTCGTTACCTTAAATTGTCGGTGCAAGCTATTTTTAGAATGGCGGAGCAGAGCCGCCTGCTGCTCAGAGCTACGCTACGGAGGTTAATGGGATTTCTTGGTTTCCCTCATCAAACTCATCAAATACACAATCCAACAACTCTAAAGACGCTCTCATGGACAAGTTGTGACCTGCACATTCACCACGCTATGAGATAATAATGTAACGTTACAAAACAGTGTTGCTTTCGAGGCAAGCGAGCGAAAAACTGCCCCCGACGGGAATGCACAATAGCGGTTTTGCATGAATTTACCTTGAAAACAACTCCTACTATACTAGTTGTTGGATTGTGTATTTGATGAGGGAAACCAAGGAATCCCATTAGCCTCCGTAGCGTAGCTCTGAGCAGCTCGAGGCTCTGCTCCGCCGTTCTAAAAATAGCTTGCACCGACAATTAAAAGTAACGAACTTACTCCTAAAACTATAGGGATTATGGCAATGGACCAATTTGCCAAAATGTTGAACTATCCTTTTAACTTGCCATGGTTGGCAAAACCTTCGTCACAGCACATAGTTTAAACCCCGGCCAACGTCTCCTTGTGTGGTTGCGGGTCCTGTGTGATTGTGTCACTGTCTCTTCTATCATTTCGCAAGCCAAAGTATTTCATGATGACATTTTCAATTTTTTCATATCATACTTTTTTATATCATCCTAAATCGCTCTGAATAAGACCGTCTTCTACATACTTGAATCTGAAGTTGATTGACAGTCGCCCACAGTGACAGACTGCAGTCCCCGCCCCTTGTCTGCCCAGATTTCCTCATTAAATGCGCCGCTATGACACAGCAGAGGTGATCGATGGCAATGCTCTCTCATCCTCGTGTGCTCCTGACATGATTTATCATTCACCCTCCCCCTGTTTCCCCTCCATCTCCCGGCTCCATAACCCCTCACACCTCTTCCATCTCATCGCTGTATGTAAGCTATAGGTCAGAATCACATGTGGGGTGGAAACTGCATGTGGAGATGAGACGTTTTATTAAGCAAACCCAATTTTAAAAGAAGCTCGCTGTGAACATCTGAGGAGGACATTCCCAGACATGACGCGCCATCGTAGTGACTCAATGCTCTTTAGCTCCATCTGACAATCCGATTGGACTCTCGGAAAAGACATTTCCACCAGCTGATAGATCACAGGCAACGCTCTCTCACACAAATTAAATAGGAGTGCCTTTCTTCTGCTGCTGCTTTTCTTTCTCCCCTGACACGAGAGGAGGTGATTCACCAACTCAGGGGAGGTGGAACGGGCCCTGATGACTTGTATGACACATGAACTTCTCGCACTCTCATTATCCATGATCCATCATCAGCGGCCGGGCCGGCCTATTCTCTTATAGCTGCAGCAGCGTATAGAGAGCCAAGGCTGATGAGTGACCACTGGATGAATCACAATTAAACACTTCCCTTCCCCCCACTTTCCTCCACTGCCACTGTGGCAGCTATATCACTCAGGGTTATCAGTGCGAGACAAGCCCGGCGTGTGAATTAAATGGAGACAGAGACAGGAGCTGTCAGTCACCTCGTTCAGAGTGAGTATATCCATCTGCGTCTCCTCCGCCGAGCCACAGAGGCACCAAGGACACGAACTGTAGCAGCCTATCACCGTTCAGACGTAGTTCCCATTTCCCCACCTCGTTTCTACTGTCTGACTATTATGTTCTTCATGAATAAATTTGGTTTCGGAGCATCGCTGTGCTGCATACTCCTGTACTCTGTGAAAAAAACAAAACAAAACAAAAAAAACAATCATTAACAGGGACACAGGAATGCACGGCACATACTCAAAACATGCTTTTCAGTGCTGGCAAACAACTGTCTGTTTGCTGTTTTTCTTAACAACCACAAACGGCAGAAACATGTAATGTAATGTGTGCCAGGTGCATGTGCACACACATACACGCACACAGACACATACACATCCTCTGAGGCACTACTGCTATTGGATTTCCATACCTCCCTCTCATGTAATGAAATGCAGATGCTGTTTTGTGCTCCAGACAACACACAGCTCGCCTCTGCTTTCCAGCACACAATCACAGGATTATACCATGTAGTGCGTGGTGGTGCTGCTGGTGCACAGCGCCGGGTTGAAGGAGTTGAGAGACGAAAATTTCACACAAATTATAACCAGTGTGTGACTCATTATGACACATTTCATGGCTCAAAAAAAAAGCACATTTTCACCTTCTTCCTTTTTTTTTTTTTTTGGGTCTAAATCATCACTTCTTTTTTTTTTTAAAAGACACTTTTCCTTTTAGTGCCACTTAGTTGGGTTGAGTGATTTTTGGACAGTCCAGTGGTACATCTCTGATTGTCAGTGACTGAGAGAGCGAGAGAGTGATTTACACCATTGTTTGGCCAAATGTTGGACTTTTCAGTCAGGCAGCGTTCACTGCAGATTCACTACAGTTCATTTTCAGATGAAAATATCATGGAGAAAGCACCTGCATGCTGTCACTTTATGAGTGATCACTGTATGAATAGAGCTGAAATAACAGCACAGTCTTTATCTTTAAATTTTGTTGTTTGGGGATTTTGCCAGACAGCGTTGCGGTGATTAGAAAAAAATCAGGCAGCAGAGCAACAGCTGGGAAACAACTGCTGGTTAACAACGTGACACATTTCATTTACTGTTTTTTCCCTTTTCCATTGCCTGACAATATTAAGAGAAAATTGTGTAAATGAGTACAGGTTTATTGAGAATTTGGTCAACTTATCAAAAGACTGCACACATGAACACAGAGACTACAGGAAAGACGCAAACTAATCAAAGGCTGAAACTAGGCAGAATGCCAATACAATAATAATGACATCATGAATGTGCTAATTAGCGTATTATGTAATCTAGCTAAATTTAGCAACTCTGCCAGCAGGATTTAACAACTTCCTTTCGAATGAAGTTGTTTACAGCAACTCGTCAATAGTTTTGGTTATGGTTCTGGCCTTAAGTCGTCTTAAAAGACTTAACGTGACCTTTAAAAAGTAGAAACCAAGTGGGTGTCCATTCGTTAGTGGACAAGGATACTTAATTAAGAGAACTTTAATTGGCTGCAACTTTGAGCATCAAAGTTTTTTTTAAAGAGTACTTAAAGAGGATGCAGCGACTGTTCAATCCTTTCCTCTCGTTAAAGGTCACAAAGTTAAGCATGCATGAGTCACGCTGGGAGGGTCTGCATCATGTGGGAGTTCAGGTTCAAGTGTTTCCGGCTTTCTTGTGGTAAACACATGTATTAGGAGTCTTCGCTCACTGCCATTAAAATTTAATAAACACCCGACTTGTGCCTTTTAAAAGACAAATGTTAGTAACAGATACTCATGAAGAGAAACATATTTCTTCATCACACAGTTTAAGTCGTCGGATTAATTATCCAAAGATAGTCTGTTGCAAGCTCTTTCACCTTTGTCACAGCGTCTTGTTAGCACGAAGACGGCCTAGCAGGGATACTCTTCAGTTGCTCTTTCCGCATCTAATTGGGCCTCTGAAACTGCTGCCAGCTTGGTAATTGGGGCATTGTGTCAGAATTTGCACTTCACTGCTTTACCCACTTGTAATTAAAATTCATATGGGGGCTCAGGGGTTAGTGGTGTGTCCATGAGAGTGTGGCTAAGCAAAAAGTAAAATAAAAAGTAAAATGAAAACACTATCAGTTTCAATTTGCATAATATTAAATAACACATTTATTTAATATAATTTAGCAAATCGGACCTATAAATCAGCTGAATGCAGCATAAACTAAATCAACAATATAAATACATTGGAAAACCTATCAAATCAATTTCTAATTATAGATATTAATGTTTTATGATATCAGTCATGAGTGCAGCTAAACAACTACTGCAAAGCAGATGAATGTAAAAATGCATTTAAAATACAATTCTTAGCTTTGATATATGTTTTTAATTTCAGAGAAATAACTTGATTGTGGCCTCAGAGTGCGACGCCGCGACATCAATCATAGAGCTCAGCGTGAACAACAAACAAACAAACAAACCTGGAGCCTCTACAGTAGTTGAGCTGAGAGGGAGGGGAAAGCTAATACAGAGAGAGGCTGTGATTTTGAAGCAATTGTTCTGTGATTGAAGTACTCCACTCCCCAGCCCCGAGCTATCAAATAAAGTCTGATCCCTCTTCCTCTCTATCCTCCAAAATCTTTTAATGAGGCCAAATCCTTTTAACTCGTGCCCTAACTGCCAGAGATATAGCTGTGTATGCGTTTGTCACTGTGTGTGTCGCAGTGTGTGTTTGTGCGTGTGTGTGTGTGTACAAATAAGCTCAGAGCAGTTTTCTCATTCTGAAAGGGAAGATCACTAAGTTTCTCTGGAGTAGAAATCACATCAAAGACATCAAAAGACGGAAAACGTGGCGCACTAATATCAGGCCAAGTGAGTATCGTCTCACAAAACCAACAGGAGTGTGTAAACCGCAGCCATTGTAACCAAAAAATATATATATACTGCCTCAGAGATGATTAAGTCTGAACTGCAGCTGAAGTGAAAAAAAAATTATATATAAATATATAGCTATATCTTCGTCCAATATATTGCACCTGTCAGAGCTGCAGCTTTCATTAACCAATACCCTGGGAATGGAGTATAAAACTATGTCCACACTGTGACCCTGGATATAAAACTGAAATGAGTTTTAAATTCAGATTTTATATGCAATTAATAACAGGCAATTTCATTTTACCGCAATAGTAAATTGAGTGCCGGCTACAAAAATAATTTATTCTCAGAGGAAGTGGCCGAAATTATTTGATAGGCATCAGTTGCCTTAACATGAACACACACACACACACATGCATGCATACTAGTGTGGGAATGGCCTGTGTTAGGTTAGCCAACAAGTATGGCCTTGCGACAAGGAAATGTTTTCGCTTTTCCACACTTCAGGTGCAGAGGGGAATTTTCTGAGGTGCTGTTATCATTCAGTCCAACTGCAAAGTAGAAACGGATGTTTCAGTGGCTCCAGCAATGCACAGTATAAGTTATGAACATGCAGAGATTGGAGCACACCAAGTATGTAAACTTGAAAAAATCACAAATACTGAATGGATTGCTAGGAGATTCTGTAGTGACATTTTGAGTGAGTGGAAGTATCCTGTGGTATCACTGTGGAAATGCTCGACTACAACTTTTCGTGTGGAGCCAACAGGAGGTTGATATTCAAGATTCAGAGTGAAGTATCCTCACAACTATTGGGTGGAGGACCGTAGAGGATCAGCTCTTGTGATCCTCTGATAGAGGTGCACAATATATTTCGCCTATAGTAAATGTTGTTTTGACAATGTGTAATTTTACATCATCACAAACAGAATAAGGCACATAAATGGTAAAGGAGGGGTGCATTAAAGTCCTCACTTGGCGAATTCGTGCCTCAGAAGCCAATCAGCGGGCCGGATTCGGTCATGTGAGAACGTGATCTCCCACAAGCAGTCTTGGCAGCAACCATAACAAAACATCGTCTCTGAGGCTCAGAGCAGAGAACCTGAATGAAAACAAAAAAAATCACATAAAAGGATATCGTCAGATTATCATTACCGGAAAATAAAAATAAAAAAATCTAGATTTTTGTGGTTCTGAGGTAATTCATTCTTATGACAAACACTTTGGGTGTTTTCCTTGTGTTATTTTTTTAATGAGTGTCTTGTTGACAGTTAGTTAAGATTATCATAACACCGACACATTAGATGCTCATGGCCCCCAGAGGATGAACAGTAATAGCTTTGCTCCTCTGCAAGTGTCTTGTTTTTATCATGAAACAGCATTTCCTTGACAGATTACAGACATCAATTCAGGGGTTTCAAAGCCAAACTAACCAGCAGCACAAGTGCTGTGCATCTTAATTCCTCGTAAGAGTATTATTTGCTTAAACACAGCGCATTACATCATTCAACTTCATTTGCAATACAAACTTTATGCAAGTCATCCATTTAGCACTGGCTTTAAAATGAAAAGTAGTGATTTCTCTGCCTCCTGTGGTGAAACCTATTAAAGGCTTTTAGAGCTGAAGGGTCTGTGTGTGCCTTGACTTCCTGCTGTGAGTCTTTTGTTTGGAGCTGATGTCGATGAACAGCACATGCAGCTAAAGATAAAACACCATCATCATCATCCTCCAAGAAAAGAACTGAAGCCGCGCTGCATCTCAAAGGTGAGGTTCACTTAAAGGACAATTCCAGGCAAATTCAACCTGGGGCTATAGTTTACTAACATTTTAGGTCTAAAAGAATGAATCTGAAGATATTCTTTTTAAAGGTGCAGTGTGTAAAATGGAAGGGGGGGGGGGCTGAGAAGCCATCTGACGTTGTCTGTGAAAAAAAAAGCAGTTTTTTGGGATTAAAACAGCCTAAACAGCCTAAGATCCATCCGCTATTATACGCTGTTGTGGCAAAGCGGGGACAGACAGAACTACTAAAGAAAATCTTCAGATTCATACTTTTAGATCTAAAACAAATAGGAAACTATAGCCCCCAGTTGAATTTGACTGGAATTGTCCTTTAAGGTGCGCACACCAACACATATGATCATTATGTGAGATGCAAGCAGGGCTGTCGATAGATACATCTCTAATACAGCCATTATTTCCTTGTCAGTGGTGTCAGGCGAAGATTGATGTTCTTCCTTTGACTAGTGGGTCAAAGTAGATGCATGATGATGACCCACTTCAGCCCCCGGGTTTCTAACCTGTTTAATATGCTATGGCCTAAATAGCTGGTGTACAGACCATCACTAATTCAACCTTCTCAGCCGATCACAAAGCTGCCGTGCCCATGACTAACAGTAAATGACCCCTGAAAGCTATAATTGTCGGTTCCTCTTTGTGCACGGGCGGATGGAGGTGTGGACTGACCTTGTTTTCACCTGTTATAATGGCTGAGTGTTCGTCTGCGGAGACGGCCTTACACGCTACCTATCTGTTAACCGATGCCGCCTCTGATCCTGAGAAGGACGTTATCAAAGGGAAGCAGAGTGAAAGACTGACATTAGAGAGCTCACGATCCAATGAGCAGGAAGGGATGCTCATTTAGAGATTGAAGAGAAACTGTATTTGAATTCAGATGAGCCAATTTAAAGGGTCATTCCAGTTTATTTCAACTTGGATTCACATCAACTTCCAAGTTCTAACTGAGAGAAACTCTGATTGATCTCTGGTGTATCCGATCCAGATGCTTGAAAACCCAACATCAACCAGATACTGCCATTAAATGTAATTAAACACAAATAGATACAGTGTTATATGGTCAATTCACTATAATTTCCTCTCCACATGACCAACACTGTAATCCCACATCCTTGTGATGAAATATTTCCTCTACCATCCCTTCACTTAAACGCAGCATGTTGTGGGTGCACTCAGATACAGTTTAACTACAAAACAAGACATTATTATGTCACTTTAACTCAAAGTCAAGTTGATTTAGATGAACTACTGATGATTAAGACTTGTTTTGATCTAGCAATCGAAATTTTCAATGCATATTTGTTATAATAACATGTGACGACTATTAAAGAAAAAGGCCTAGTGACATGAATGATAGTCCAATAGATTCTGTCTTTGTGTTACTTGAATAAATGGGATTAATGGAGGACAAGCTGAGACCAAGACATCAAGTAAGTATAGTAGTAAAATGGAGGGAGTTGACCTTCAATACCAAGTTAACTCCCCCAATAGTGTCATGTGTGTCCAATCCACTAATAAACATCTGATCATATCTTAACTAGGGCTGAGTTTTAAAAAAAAAACGATTTTTCCGATTCATATCGATCTTCATTTAAAAGATCTGACATTGATTCATAAAATTATTCGATCGATCTTTAAATTTATGCCAAGTCTTCTTTCCTCTGTTAGATCTGCATGATTATCACCCACTGTACTGAAGAGTTACACTGTTTAATTCTGTAGTGGGTCATATTACTTGAATGTGCATTAATGTAACTGCTTTTGGGTCACTGATATTTTTGATAATGCACCAGGTTAGAGAGTTTCATCTTTCTTAGTTCTGTGAAAATCTCTTTCATAACTGAGCAAAATTGGTATTAAAACTGAAATATGTCTAAATAAATCAATATCAAATCAAACTGAATCGGGAAATCAGTAGCAATACCCAGCCCTAATCTTAACCTCAGTTTTCTTCAAAAATTTCAACACAGAACTTAACAAGCATCACTACAGCAATAAATATATAAAAATATAGTATAGAAATATAGGTTCTCAGTGCATAGGAAACATTTTGAGATTATAGAGTGTCCTCTATAATTCAGAGAGCACACATTAAGTTGCATTACCTTATCCTATATAACTGTCACACAACGTCGTACCCATCCATTATCCATTACCCAACCGCTGCACCTCCCCTCGCTCACACGCAAGGCACATGGACACCACACAGACCACTATAATTAGGAGGACAAAGCAGGAAAATGAGGGTCCCATTGAGAAGCAGGTGGGTGAGTTGAACTAATGAGTGAGCCTATTGTTGAGGATTTACCCCACTGTCACGGTGCAGGATCAGAGTGAACAGCTCATCCCCACACTCTCACGAAACACCATCACACGCCATGTCACACATACACACCTCAAGTGCTGACAGGTACAGGTATCAGTATGCCTGAAAGAAGACCACTCGCTTTAGCCCCAGGGGCAAAAAAAAACACCAAGACAGCAATTAAAAGAAGACATTTAAAGATGGCCTCCCTCTGTAAGGTTACCATTGGAAAAACATCCTCTCTCTCCCTCCCTTCACTGAAAACACTCAGCAGGCAGCTGATGGTCTATGACTAAACCACACACACACACACACACATGATTAAACAGACTTTTTCCCCTCTTCGCATACAGACTAACACACCCATACACATGCTCCTGTAATGCTGTTGTGCCAACAACATCACAGGAACAACTGATGGCGCTGATGACAGAAAGAGGGGAGCAGTGCTGACAGGACGACAGGCGGTGAACACGCTTCCACAGAAACGACATGTCAGGAAAAATGATACATGCTTCGCAAACACCTCCAACAGGTGGTTAAAACAGAAACTATGCATTCACTGCATCTTAATAAAGGACAAAGGAGTGGGCAAAGCATGACACAAGCAGATATTTGTGTAGAGAGGAGGTAGTAGACAGGAAAAGCAGTGTCGACATGGATCATTTTTGTATTGATCCGTGCAGAGGAGGTGTTTGTAAGCTACTGGAAGTCCATGAATTATCAGCTCCAGCCTGCTCTGACACATCCTGGCTCATAATATTATTAATATACAGCGTTTCTCAACCAAGAGTAAATAGGATAAATGTTTGCGCTTGTGGCTGTGTTTTACAGTGAGAGCGGGGGGATACATGTTTGCATTTAGTCCGTGTCTGCTTGCAGTTAAACCATGTGTCATATCATCTTCACCCAGCTTCATCTGTAGCGACGCCTCCAGCTGCTCCTTATCAGTGTTTCTGTTAATGATTTATGAGACAAACACTGCCATTTACAGTACATGCATATACTGTAAATGTAGGACTGTGTTAATGTGGTTACCTCAGATATAGAAGATAAGAGCCTATCAGTTTTTCTGTTAATTATTACCACACTATTTAATATCTAAGGTATATATAAGTCATTTATTTAACTTAATTCAATTCAGAGAGTTTAGAGAATGCAGCGGACTTACTGTAACATAGGCTGGTAGAAATTTGCAAAGCAGTCTCATAATAACAATGTTGGCAAGCCAATTAATTCTGTATTAACGTCACACGGAAGGAACATATTTGCCATTTTCCAGCCTATAAAACCAACATCCAAGTCATAACTCTTACCAACCGATGGAAGTGTTTTCCCAAAGCGCTGATATAGCCAACTTGGCTTTGTACAATATGGAAATGTCTGAAAAGCAAACAAACAGTCATGGCTTGCGTGGACCATTAAAAAAGGTATATAAATCCGAGTTTGAATCTATTTTCACCATGCACGTTATTATTTACTTCCACGCAATCAGTGGTGACTATCCCGCTGTGGCCTGTTGCTGGATAACTATCAGGTTCTGTTTCTGGGCTAATTTAAATTTATATGCCTCTTGATGTTCTGACAAAAGGAAAAGCAGCCAAACTGTTGTTATTCTTACGCAGGAGCCTGCTTATAATATCATTTTTGAGCCAACTGGAAATACAAAACACTCATGAGCAAGGAAATTATAGATTTAATTTTCCAAAGTATAATAAAGGACGTTTAGAAACGGTGTTAACTTTTCCTGCTCTTGCCTTCAGTGATGTTATAAAACACTGGCGTACCTGACCTGCACGCCGTCTCTCTGAGGGACGCTCAGATTTGTGGATGTGACACTGAAGCGGGGCGACCGTCTGAGTGCTGTAATTAGCATTTATTTTGGGGTAAACAGCATTGCACTTGGTCTTGACACAGCTGCAGGAGGTGGCCGCGACTTTAAAGGGGACGTGATGAGTGAGACCAATTAAAAAGCGGGGTCAAAAGCAAAGATCAAAGGATGTGTGACTGAAAATGTCACTTCAAAAATAAGGCTGCATTCTTCGCAAGAGTGCAAAGGCTGCATAGACATTTACACTGAAATATGTAGCATACTTATTGAGAAATAGGGGGGAAAAAAACAAAGTCTACCCATAGTACTGAAAGTCAAACAAATTCACAGTAAGTTGTTACAGTTATCGTAGATCTCCTCCTCTCGGAGCGTCTGTATATATACACTGAGTCCAGCCTGTCACTATATTTCTCCCCAAGAGGAATCTAATAACCTGTATATGTGCTGTATATTGTTCAGGTTTCTCATGAAAGCATTCCTCTCTGGGATAAGCTTTAATGGCTATTATTTATATTTGGGCCAGGCAGGTTTATTCTGTGCGCCTACAGAAATCATTACACTTCCCCTTGGGAGAGGGGCTGCTGTAGCAATGTGTGTTTCACCCTGGCAGATGACTCAGCGATAATATGTTTCCCCCTTTATCGGTTTTTCCTTTGGTGTTATTGGTCACCTTCCACAGGGGTCATTAAAAAACAACTAGTGGAGACAGACAGGGACCACATACATTACTGAGGGTCCTTTACGGAGTAATGAGAAAGGGGCAACTTCTGATTATTGGACCTACACAGACCAAAGTCGAGGGAGACTTAAAGGGATACTTCACCCAAAATCGATAATTCACCAATTTTCTACTCACCGTCATGTCAAGGAAGGGTTTGGAGAAACTTTCGGAGTCATCAAAACGCGTTCCAGTGGGGGTCCAGCTGGCAACAGATTTTCATATAATGGCGGCGGATAGAGCTCACTTTTGAATCGTCCAAAACACACACAATATGAAACATCCAGATACCTCCATACTGCTCGTCCGTAGTGACCCAAGTGTCCTGCGTGAGATTTGCTGCGTGATGTTCTTCCGTGTTTACATCATATATCCAATGGTTTACAACGACGAACGAACATGTCGCAACAAATCTTGCTCATGCACACAAACATCAACAGAGCCACTGGGAGCTACTGCTACAACAAGGCTAAAAACAGAGATCAAATTATTTTTTTCAGAACAACTTTTTCATGTAGCAGCTTCAGGACACTTGGGTCAGTACGGACGAGCAGTATGGAGGTATTTGGATGTGTCATTGTGTGTGTTTTGGATGATTCAAAAGTGAACTCTATCCGCCGCCATTATATGAAAATCCGTTGCCAGTCCAAATGCGTTTTGATAACTCCAAAAGACATCCAAACCCGTCCTTGGCATGACGGTGAGTGGAAAATTGTCGATTTGGGTGAAGTATCCCTTTAAATATTCATTGTTTCGGTTGAAATGTGCCCTGTGTGGGGTTGACTAAAATCATATACTGGCATTTACACTTTTGGCTCCATTATGCACAGTCTGCAAAGAGATCTGAATCAATAACTTAGTGAAGTTAGCAGGAAATGAAAAGCCTTTGTGATATTATCATGGTTTGACATCAGACTCTGTCAACTCAACTGGAAATAGATGGCTGACAGGCATTTATATAGTACGAGCGGCAGCATATGCAACAACACCTGTCAGACACAAAAGGGGACAGGTACATCCACAGACACATCTCCATGACATGCATACAAAAAGCTTGTGTTACACTAAAATGCTCCCCTCTCTTTCCACACCTTTTTACCTCACTCTTTGTCACACACACACACACACACACACACACACACACACACACACACACACAAACACAACAAAGCTGTTTGTTTCCTTTGGCAAGCCTTCCTTCAACCAGAGCTCCTCTGATGCACATGAAACACAGGAGCATTAGGATTACATGAATCTTATGAGGTCTGTGATGAAAGGGCTGGAAAACCCATGCAGAAATGTATGCCCCTCTATCAACAGTGATGCTGTCATGTATTACTATCACATATACATCCTCTGCATATATATTTTAGTACCCATTGTAAAATTTGCATATGTAAATGCATCAAAAATATCTATCATACATTTTTATTGGGTACAAGATGTTGCAACTATATATGGAATCTATCTCATTTAAAACTGCATAGTCTATCACAATATTGGGAAGTTGACTTCCCAATATTGTTGACTTCGAAGCCACAGTGTATAATATCAACACAGACAGGCTTTGGGGGGGCATGAATATCTAAGCAGAAATACATAACCAGATATATGATGTGTCAATATATGAAATTGTCCATAAAACTGATTGTGTCTGAGAGAGAGTTTTTTTTTTTTTTTTTCTCAAAACAGGCTAAAACGACCTGATAGGAAAGAGTGTAATCTCCATTTTAACAGTTTTGGTGACCAGTGAAATGAATCCTTCAAATGCTAAAACCACAGGTACAAAGAGGATCAATCTGGCAAGTGGCCTCACATGGTGCAGTATAGAGATTGCCAGCGTGTCGTCATCATGACGTATTCCCGGCGGGGAACGCAAAGCATTGTGGGAAACTTTGGCACAAACAAACGCGCCAGACTTTGAATTTGTGGAGGCAAGAACGCTAGTTTCAAATATCTACTGCTCTGGTTTGAAGATGCCATCAACCTGCTGTGTTGTGAACTGCAACAGTCGTTCGCACGATAGACAGGGCAAAAAGTTACATTTAGTACCATATAAGTAAGGGATAATGTATAGTTCGGAGGTTGTTATGGAGAAATAAACCCCGACAGGTTGTATGGAACCCGGTTTCATTCAACATGAAGGGGTTTATTTCTCCATAACAACCGACCAACTGTACATTATCCCGCTTATTACACGGTTTACGAGTGAAATAATTAATTTGAAACATAATGTTGATCAAAATACGACTTTCATCGATTTAAAATTGCATTTAGCGAATCTGCAAGACCGGGTCACTTCCGCTGTTTTGCCGAGCCTCCTCCCGTTCGTGCATTTGAAGCCTTTGATAATCAATCAGTGGATCGATAGATTACCATACACGTGTTAAGATGTGTGTATTGTGTGTAGTCGTATCTGTCATAAACAAGAGATTAACTTTACTGTTTACGGGGTGCGTTTGTGTCGCGGAGCCGCGGTGCCACCGAGACGAGAGGAGAGCTGTGACACCGGGTCAGAGGCTCTGATCAGCAGGTTTGGTTTCCAGCCACGATGTGGAAGGAGCCTCCACTCTCCTTGTAACAAGTTACAAGTCATTTATCTCTAACATCACTATTAGTCCGACGCTGTTTAATGACGGTAAAAATGAAACACAAGGTAAATATCCTGCATAGTTTCTCTTTTCTGTGCTGCGCTGATCAGAGCGGCGTCCCTAGCAACGGTCTGTTATACGTGATGAAGGTCCGTTATACAGAAATAACAGACCGCAGAACGCAGCACTGGACCAATCAGAGCAGCATTTAATAGAGCCGTGTAATAATTATATATATATGGGTGCTGGAAGTTGGGCAGCAGGTTAATGTCAGCGGACCACACCATGTTCATAGGGATCCAGCCCTTTGATTGTCTTTATTTTGTCCTCGTATCGTTTATTTGCGGCTGGATTTAGTTTTAGGCGGTATGGTTCTTTGTTGTTTTCCTTTGCCCGCTGCATTGTGCCAGTTAATTCTGTTTTTTATTGTACTTTTGTTATTATTTACATTGTCCATGTCTAGCGCGCTATGTAGATCGGGGGAAATTGGCCAAAGATACCCACAATCCTTTGCGTTTCTGATGACGTTGCCGCCCAGTTGGTCACGTGCAGAGCGATAGATATAACAGAGTGGCGACACTCCCATAGGACTCCGTTGTAAAAAATGGCGGGCCGACTTCCGGGTTATGGAGCCCTCAATAGTTCCAAACATTCCTCCCGCGGCGCTGGACCACGTCTGTTTCTATGGCTGCACAGCAAGAAACTACTGAGCTACGTTGACGAAATACCGACCAATTTTAAGTTATAAAGTGGTAATTATCTTTCCCAAGTACAGTAACCATGTTGACTTAACAAAATAAAAATTATTAGACTGATCGGTTCATTGAAAAACATTTATTTATTTACGTAACTGTGGTGATTTCAGTCCGTAGCCCTGAAGCAGCCCTGCTCACTTTTCATTCAAACAAACTAATGCCACTGCCACAGTTGTTATATTTCATCAATGAGACCAACATTAATCTCTTCAAAATAATTTAACAAGCCAGCGGTAAACCTCTAAAAGCATGCGGATACGTTACTTGGCTCGTTTTCTCCGACGGGAGGACGGACGGTCGGCCCCGGCAGATCAGCTCAGTAGAGCGGCTGCATGGATGTATTATATTAGCGGCTGCTGCTGCTGTGACAGCCGCTGCCCTGGTCCCCGGTCGGGGCTCACACAGACTCTGCACTTCTCCCAGAACAAACATCGGTGCAAGTTCCTAACAAACGTTATGAACTGACCACAGACTCCGGATTAGCTGCTGTGACAGCCGCTGCCCTGGTCCCCGGTCGGGGCTCACACAGACTCTGCACTTCTCCCAGAACAAACATCGGTGCAAGTTCCTAACAAACGTTATGAACTGACCACAGACTCCGGATTAAACGGTGACTTTCTTGCATGAACAAAATATTAAAACTGTGACGTGTTGACAGCGCTAAAGCCAGGTTTTGGCAGCTTTACTGCTGTGGCTGGTTGCCGCAAAATGGCGATATCGATGCTAATTTCTGTTAGCCCGTCTATGAGGTTTTGCATTATACGTTAGCATTAAGCTAGCGGGCTTTATATTTAGTTGTGATACTGGCTGTGTGTGTTTTGAACGTTGTTTCAAACTGTGTGGGTTTGATTGAACATCTTTTATGCTTAAATATATATATTCCCGCTTAATATATTGCTTTACTCCTCTTCTTATGCCATTTTTACTGTAGGGCAGGCTAATCTTCACTTTAGAGTGACAAATAAAACCTTGAAGCAAGAAGATTTTGCCTTTTGTTTGAAAACTGACATTGATGTACATACAGTAATTCAGTAACAGTTGTAAATATACCTTTGTACGGTTTATTTTTTAATATTTACCGTCCAAAAGCAAGCTCAGTGCTGTCTGTCCCATAGCAGAACATGACAGCGGCAGCCTCGTTTGGAACTATTGGGAGCTACATGAACCACGTGACCGCGCTGGCGGCGACATCAAAGGCTGTCGCCACTCTGTTATATCTATCGCTCTGGTCACGTGTCTTGGCAATCTCTATACAGTCATAAAGCTGGTGGGCCATACACTGGGCCCAAAACAAATAAGCACATGAGCACATAAAAATGATACTCTACCATGGATGTATTATATTATCTCTACCGGCCTGGTTCACACTGGACGCCGAAGCGCCGCGACGCGGAGCGGCCGCGGAAATCGCGCGCGAGCCGCGTCCCTCCAGTTCACACCAGACGCTGATTTCTCCGCGGCGGTCGCTCCTCAGCTGTTGTTTACTCACATTCAGAGCTGTGTTTTTTACATCATGGATAAGTAAATAACCTCATATAATTATAACACCGTGTGCTGTGGGTCAAACAACTCCCTGTACTTCACTTCCAAGATTAATTTCACGTCCTCCTTCACTTTACAACAACTCGTCTCTGCCTCTCTCTTTCTCTCTCTCTTTCCCTGTTTGTTTGTGTGTTTTGACCCCCCCTCCTCCTCCCTGCAGCCAGCCCACTCCGTGTCTCCCTATCCTGTGTGTGTGTGTGTTTTCATCTCTCTTGTTCTCTGTTGAGTCTGACAAATATAAATACGGTCGCATTTGTCAATCGCGGTATTTTATTTTGAAAATCGCTTTTATTTTGACAATTGACCGGATTCTCTCGTGTTTCTTTGTGTGACTTCCTGCCAGAATTGACGCGGTCGGCCGCGGCTCGCGCACAAAATAGAGCAGACGCCGAAACCGGCGCTCCACGGCGCGAGCCGACCGCGGAGGACCGCGACGCTCCGCGTCTAGTCTGAACTACAACACCAGTTAACGAGGGCGCCGAATGGAAGCGGACTCCGCTCCGCGGCTATTCGCGGCGCTTCGGCGTCCGGTGTGAACCCGGCGCTAGCGTGGTGGTTGGACCATCTCGGAGTCCAAAATTCCCGCCTCCCAGTTGTTGTCACCTAGCTACGCATTCTCTCTCACGTTCTGCTAACGGCTAACTTCAGACTAGCAACAACATGAAGTAGTTGTAACATAAACACATTAGCGTAAACAGCACTGACTGACTTACCTTGTTGAAGAGAAACAGTGGTTCCTGTGCTCTAGTTGAAAGTAATTCCATCAGAAAGAGTGAGCAACATAACAGAAAACTTTTGACTTCAGTCGGTAAAAAAAAATGACAGCCAAAAGCGAAGTAAAAAGCTAATGCTAACGTCTGACTTCAAGCCCCGCCCCCTTAGTTACAGTTGCTACGTTACAGCCCTACTTTCTGAAATGGAATATCACAACCACAACACAACAGCAAGTTTACTGCTTTAAAAAAAAAAAAAAAAAAAAAATTGTTGATAATGAATCAATGGGTCTTATGACAAAGAAAAAAGTTTTCTATTATTTTAGATTAAAGAGAGAAAATTAACTATAGCCTAAATAAAAATAAGTAACTATGGTTTATTTTACTTTTTTAAATGATGGATAAATTCGTTTTGGCTTTCCTTTTTTTCTGTTGTGTTATAGGTTCATAACATTTACATTTTTAATTATATAGCCCAATATTAGGCATAAAAATCTGAGTTATAGTGTGTGGTTTTTCCATTGCAAAAATAGCCCCCAACATTGGAGTGGTAAAGGAAAAAAAAAATAGACGAGATTAGACTGGAAGCAGACCACAGATCTGCTATGTTTGTTCCAGATTTGTGGTTGCTGAGAAGCAAACTGCTGCTTCACTATATATTGGTTTAAACTTTGTAGGCCAGATGACCTGAGATGCCTTTAGGTTACAGTAGTCAAGCTTACCAACATAAGTTCATGGAAAAGTTTTACTTTTCATTAGCAGCATATTTCTAAGAGTTAAGAGATATTCTGAGGGGTTCTATTTTATCTATATAACAACAGCAAATCCATATGAAAAGAATAAAAACAAACAAGTATGGGTGAGTCCATCTGTCAATTCGGATCTGCGCCTCAAATCCCTTGTTTTTCTTATTAAAGACCTAAATCTCACAATAAGGTTTGGTAGATAAATTTTTCAGGGACTAATTAGACTTAAACAGATGGGCTTCACAGTTTCCAACAGGGGTACAATAAATGCATTTGCTGGGTAGTAGCTAGTTTGAGGAGAATTTTGTCTGTGAATACTTGGCTATACAATGTAGGAGTTAAAACACACATTTTACTGCTCACTGTAAGTTATTAAGACACAAGAGCATAGCTAACAAGGACTAGAGTGGGTGTTTGCATATGGCAATATTGTGTTTATAACAGACACCTTGTTATCTGAGGCATCTGCTGTTCTGTCTGAAAGGTAAAGTGCAACATACACGCCACACACAGGTGGAGCATATGAGACATGTTACTGCTGTCAGGAAGAGACTGACAGCTCCAGTTGAGGAGTTAGTTACTGTAGGCTGGCCCGTAGCCAAGGGGGATCGGAGGGTTCGTTCGAACCCCCCCCCCCCCCCACACACACACACACACCCCCACCACCACCACCCAACCGCTGCCGCGAATGCGGTGCTTGTCGTGTATTAGGCTCTCTAATAACTCTCTGATTGGTGTGGGATGCGTGCAAAACAGCAAAACGAAGCAAACAGCCCAAAGCCTGTGAGTTCTAGCCAATCATAGCGCAGTAGGGCGCCGCGCGAGTTGACGCTCTGCAACCTGCGGTGCGGTGCGGTGCGGTGCGTCAGCGGCACTGACATGCTGCTCTAAAGTCCTGCTCCTGGCATCAAGCTGAACGGGCCTGAAAGTTAAAAGCCGAACCCGGTCTGACCCGCGGGTGTTGAAACCCGGACCCTGAATTAAGTGGGTCCGAACCCGGCAAAAAAAAAAAAAGAGAGAGAGAGAGACAGAGAGAGAGAGAGAGAGAGAGAGAGAGAGAGAGAGAGAGACATGTACATGTGTGCGTGTGTTATACCTGCAACCTCCAAATGGGAATGGGAGCCTCCTTTCATTTATTAATATCTGACAGTAGCTACAGCCATCATACAGATGAGAACAGGGCAGAAGTGGTGGTGGTGTGGTCTTAAAGAGGCTCATGGTGAAGCAGAGGAAACTGGCCTTGAAAGGCTGGTCCAGGTCAAAAGATTGAAAAAAAAAAAAAGTTTTGTTTTTTCTCACCAGCCACAGCTCCCCACTAGACCAGTGTCATACAGTCCAGCCATTCTTGCCATTACAAAGATAGAAACCTCAGTCAGTAGCCTACCAAATGTGTTTATTTTTATTTTTTTATTTTTTTTATCTGAAGCGAATGTTGTCTTCCCATTATATTCTTCTCAGAGTACACCAGAATGCTTCATTTACCTCTTAAAATCATAAAAACTTTCTGGGGGGAGGATCCCCCCAGACCCCCCTACAGGGGTTTACTTTATCATCATTTCCAGTTTGCAGGTACCTATGTGTGTGTGTCTGTGTGTGTGTGTGTGTGTGTGTGTGTGTGTGTGTGTGTGTGTGTGTGTGTGTGTGTGAGTGAGAGACAGATACATTTAACTACATTAAACATTATTATGATTATTGTTATGAAAAAGCTAAGCCTTTTTTTATATATATATATAAAAAATGAATTACATGGTGAAAATGTTGTTGTAAATGAGAGCAACAGTAAAGGATAGTGGAGGAAGAGAAACATGTGATGTCAAAGTGAAGTTATAATGGGGAAAAAAAGAAGTGTGTGCCTTTATTATTATTTTTTTTTTTGGGGGGGGGGGGGGGTCCACTTTTTGGGAAAAAAGAACCCCCCCCTCCACAAGGCTGGCTACGGGCCTGGTAGGAGAGAGTGTCGCCTTCACTTTGTACGTATAGGCTATGCATAAAAATCTGCAAATTTGCTGCAGCCGCCAATTTTTTAGGTTGTTTGTTGCCTCACAACAAATTGCTCACATTCAGTGCTGTTTTTGTGTGTCTACTCTGCACAACAGAGCTGCAGTGACACAGGAAATCACAGACATCCAGACACCTGGTCAACCACCTGTCACTGCTGGCAAACTGTACGTGCGGCTCACTCTCACATCTGTTGACGCTGCTTCACATTCAGACCAGGGGACGGAGAGGGAAAAAAAAAAAGTGATATTTGTACCCAAGCTGAACATTGTGTTTGTTGTTCAGCCAGTTTGCTGTTTTATTGGATCAGCGCCCTCACAAAGCCCCATGAAAAAGCCTAAAGAAAAACAGAGCACCTCTTTCAAGTTCAATAAAAGTAATTTTATCAATACAGCTGCGTATGAATATACAACACAACAAAACACACCTGCTCATCAGTTTGCACAGGTACACTTCAATTTACAAGACAACCCTTCACAAAGCACTGTTGAACATTAAAATTCTTTTGTATTGTAATAAATAAATAAAAGCACAAACATACAGTATATACATGGTACTAAAAATCAACTCAAAATACTGCCACTGCTTTATCACCCAATAAGGAGACTGCAACAGTAATTAAACCAATTAATCTATTATAGTGTCTGTAAAAACATCGAGAGACACCTAAAGCGTTGGCACAGGGACCGCTTTACACAACAATGCCCATGAGATATAATAAGTAAATATAGGCCACAGCATGAATAATCAAGTGTAGTAGTTAAGTGTAAAGCAGAACAGCTACATCTTATCGTCATGGGCACTTGCGAAGATAATTTCAGGATAATATCTTCCACCCATTACGGGGTGTAAAGCTGCAGCAGAGAGGAACAGGTTAAGATCCTACAGCCATGCGACTGTACAGTACGCAGCAGGTCTGTGAGGTTGTACTAAGGCACAATTTCAGAGCTAAATGCTAATGTCAGCATGGTAACATAATCCAACATTCACTGTCTTTGTTTAGCATGTTACAGTAGCATGCAAATGTCTCATGGTCAGCATTAACACAAAGTTTAGTTAATGCTGGTAATGTCAGTTTTCGCAGGTGATTTGAAAAAGCATTGGACACAATAAAAGTTATATAAACTTGTAGTGGAGCTGGAAAAAAAACAAAACATGGGATCACTGGGATAATAGGAATTCAACCTCTGGGAACTATGAATGTCTGTATGAAATTTATTGTCAATCCATCTGGTGGTAATGAAAGATAATGAAAGAAAACAAGAATGTCACCAGAGATTTGTGATTATAATTGTTGTAATTGCATTAGAGCTTAATTTAGCTCGGCCCAGCGTGTCTTTTCTTATGCTTCTTCTTCTTCCTGCACCACGACTTCCTTTTACATTTTCCAGGGACAGATGCGCTCCGAAGATGCTTTCTCAGGCTTTCGTGATAGAATTGTTACGCTCTGATAAAACTGACATATTAGCACAGCTGCAACATCTTTTTTAAACCCACAACATCGGTGCTTATTTCTCCTTAACAAGAAAAACGTGGCTGAGATAAAAAGAAATAAATGATGGCTACAGGCAGCGGGTCGGAAAAAACGTGGGACTGACGGACTGACGCCTGTCTGATGAATGAAAAAGGGGCAGTTTACTCTGTAGCAAGACAATCACCCACTAGAGAGAGGCAGCGTGACGTTTCGCTGATATTGGATATACACTTTCTCTCGCTCTGCGGTAAATTTAATAAATATAGAGCTCAGGAGATGAGATGTGTGGGACCTGAGGAAGGAAGGCGGTGAGGGAAGGACAGCAGTAGGAAGAGAGGGGGAGAGGGGGAAAGGTGTGGCTGCAGGGGCCCAGGCAGACAATAAAGACCACACACACACTCACACACTCACACATACAAAAAAAAAGAAAGAAAGAAAACAGAAAATAGAGACACTGAACATCCCGTGGTGCCTCGAGCTAAGGTGCATGACACATGCGAGATTGAGTCTGTAACAACCTCAGTTTCGTTATCTCCACTTCTCTTTCTGTGTTTCCAGTAACTCACCACTGCACAATAAAGTGAGACAAAAAAACAAAAAAAACACAACAACAATCTTTCAAATATACAAAAAAAACAACTTTTTTTTTTTTTTTTTACAGGGGATTATTTCCTGAAGCCGTCCTGATCCGGTCCTGGGCTCTGATGCTTCACGAATGTCTCCCTCCAAGTGCTGGGTTGGCCTTTTAGTGTCTGATATTTTGTCGATATTCAGAGGTACACAATGGTTTCCTCCCTGCCCTCCTCCTCCCCGCCGCTGTCCGTCTCCAAGGAAACCAGTGCACTGAGGTCCAGCTGAGGGTCACTCGAATGCGGGAGCTCCGGATATGGATCAGCTCCGCTTGCTGTCGACGACCATGTCTCTGCGATGTAGCCGTGACTGTTATGATCTGAGCGGGCACACACACACACACACACAAAAACAACCAAAAAACACATTATTAGTGAAATAAAATGCAGCAATTGGCACTGAGAATAGATTGACCAAATTAAAACTAAAGAGACTTCATTATTTAGTAACAACTGATAAATAATCACCAGGATGGGACAAGTAGCCAGGGTTTAATGAGCTCAGTCTAATTGTTTAGCTCACTCATCTAATCACCAACAGCCTATAGATCAGCCGCAGCTGCCGCAGCTCAGCCCGCCGCCGGCTCCGCAGCGCTGACTGGAGTGAAAGCGAAAACAATACCATTTTCCCGACATCCATCATTCTCACAGGTGCCACTTTTATCATTATCTGTGCCAAACCAATCAATCGTCATGGTCGGGATTCCATGACACCTGCCTACGCACACTTCACGGCTGACGAGAAGAAATGAGAAACCACAGACCGGAAATGAGGGGTGGGAGGGAGGTGTGTGTGTGTGGGGGGGGGCGAGCAAGTGTTATTATATCTGCAGCTTCAGGAGTCCTCTTTATGGATCAATAACATTATTATTGAAGTAATTGAGGTCTGAGAGACAATGTGCTTCCGTGGGTGGTATCCAGCTCGTAATGCGTCCCTGTGCAAGCTTGCACTCTTGCATTTGTGTGCATGGCGGGTGCTGTCTAGCATTAGGGCAGGTGCGCTGTCATGGAAACAGATGGCGTGAACTATAAATTGCCTCATTGTGTCCCTGTAGGAAAGTGTCTCTGTTTGATTAATTATATAAGGGTCTGTTAGAGTAGCTCTGTTAGCCACCATATAGGCCTGGCCTCTGATAGATGAGACATCAGTGTGCAGCCAGATGATAAAAACCCATGAAGTGGGATTTTAGCATTATTAATATGTTCCAGCTCAGACAGCGAGTGGATGCTATTTAAAGAAAGCAACTGCAAACTGTTTATAGAGTTGCATAACATCTATTTAAGTCAGGACTTTGATGACTATATGAATCCTGGATATATAACAGTGACGCATGGAGGCTAACCATGTAGGGTTAGTCCTTATAGTACAGCAGTGGCCCAATTTTAAGTCTACCCTGTGGCCTTTTGTTGCATGTCATCCCCTCTCTCTCTTACCCCAACCTGTCTCTCTCTGACTATAAGGTAAAAACTAACAAAGCCTTAAATAATGGTGGTTTATTTCAACTGGGAATCAGAACTTGAATTCCCACTGGAGTCAAATTTCCAACTCTGAAAGTCAGAGGAACTTCACCAACTACAGTACTACTTCAAAATCCAAGATGGCTGCTCTGGAAATCAGCAGATAGCTGTACTGTAGGTAGTAAGTAATTTACTGTTAATTGGCACCTTTGTCTTACAAACAACACCATCCAACTTCTATTGGTGGACATGATGAATGCACAGTGTTTTGCCATCAACTTGTATTGCTAACAGTGACGATGACAAGGAACATAAACAAGCTTCAAAACTAAATGGAGATATCATCTTTCTTTTCTTTTGGACATGTTCATTTTTCTTGTAAAAAACAAACAGTGTGTCTATTACCCACAATGCAACTGCAACACTGATAAATGTTCTGATATTTAAGTATGTTAGCCTAATGTAGCCTCCAGCTGCTAGCCTGAAGCTACGATCTGCTGAGCTCACTTCTTTTTCAACTCCACACACCCACTTCTTCTTTTGTTAAAAAAAACAACAACCTTGCAGCCTGAACTGACTTCAGTGACACAACCTGAGGCAGTTCATCCCTCTGGAGCCTCAAAACACTTAACACAACTTTTTCCACAGTTCACAAGACCTGCAAACAGACTTTGACGTGTTAAAATCTGTGTTCTCTTCCAGGCTCTGCATCTAAGAACATTAAAAAGACACTGAACCCAATAACATCTGAGTCTGGTGAATGAAAACAAGTCTGAACATCCTGTAGATCTTCCAGGTCATCCACAATAAGATGTCCCTGTGTATCAATGGTATATTTCTGATTATGTGTGATGTGATTTTCTATTATTTCCTCTGGCTATTTTGAGTTTATTGTCTTGACTGATCTGACGAAGACGCATTTTCCCACCATAGTGGAACAAAGACATTCCAGTCGAGTTCTCAGAAGGGCAAAAATAATGATTAGTGTCATTAAGTCATTACTGTGCCAGCCAGATGTCTTTGTTACAACGCCACAAAACATGTTTGAGAGTCACGCAGCATGTTATACAAGGTGTGAATTCATCCACAGGCTGTAAAGCAGCACCAGTTATATCTCACTCTCTCTTCTTCCTCAACACACTCATGATGCTCTCATCCTTTTGTACAAGATGGACGAGCAACAAAAACCCGATACGACTCATCAGATGAGTCGACATTTCAAGGAAATTCCATCCAACTGGTTCCCCGAGATTACATCGAGCAGGTGCAAATTATGGAAATCCATCGTATGACAAAAAAAAAGGGTGTGTGTGTGTGTGTGTGTGAGTGAATGTGCATGAGAAAAAAAATATTCACAAGCTCAGGTGAGGATGAGAAGTGAGATCATATTTTGATCCATGTGACTAGCGGCACACAAAGGACGATTTGCATTTGAAAGGGATTCCTATTCTCTACTTTTTTCACGGGAATAAAGAGACACCAGGTTCCTCCACATACCACACAGCACGTCATCCGCTATGTGGCCACAGAGGAGCTCTTAAAGCCTGGATCGCACATAAAAACACTAAAACGACTCCTCACAGAGGTCTAAATCTAACAGGGAATCATGGGAAGATTGGGGGATTTTATTCACTGCGTACGATTCGTTTCACTGCAGCTTCTCATGGGATCCACTGAGAAATGGATTGTGGGTAGATGTCAGCCCAAACCCCCCCCCCCGCCGCGAGCCGTGGTGGACTGCGACCGAGTATACACCCCGCGGCTTGTTAACAAGTGACTCAGGTTTCACAGGGGCTTGTGTGTGCTCAATAATGAGGAAAGGTTAATAAGCTGATCAATGAGCAGGAGATTGTGCAGCAGCGGCAGCGGCTGGTAAACAAAACCAGGGAAGTCCAAGTCAGCTGCAGTTAACACTGACCCCATTTTTTTACAAGGGCCGAGGGACGAGTCACACATAACCTGTAATTTTCCCAACGCCTGTCGTGAATAAAAGAACGAGCGTGTGTGTGTGTGTGTGTGTGTGTGTGAATGCATTAGGAATGGGGATGGGCATAAAAACATGAGCACGTAGCTGACGCCTCCCGACTGAAACACAGATTAATACTCTCATCTCTCATTCCTCTCCTTTCACCAGCTGCCCCCCCCCCCCTCCTGCCCCCTACCACTGCCTCCCCGCCCCTCCACCTTAGCCCCGATGCGATGACACGTCATGCTGTAATGAGTTTTGTAAAGATTTTTTCAGATCGATGTCCCAATCAGTCAGCCATCGCCTGTGAACTGTGATTCACATGCTGTTGTCTGCCCCACCAGTCGATAGATAGAGAAACCATTGATTTTCTTTTTCCTTTGGCAGGCGAGGGGGAGGGGGGGTTTGGAGGGGCCGCTGGTGGGCGCAGGTGGAGGTGGGGGGTGGTTTCTTTGTCGTGGAGAGACACTGATTAACTGAGAGGAAGGACGGACAAGGCCTCACCAGGGAAACAGCCTTGACAGCAGCGTGTGTGTGTGTGTATCACATACAGGAGGCAGAGGGTTTGTTTACATTCTCACAGGTAGCAGATTTCTCAATTAGGTTGCGCAGCAGCAGCAATGGCGTGATAACAGCGAGGCGAACCACTGTCCGATACGGGAGCCGAACTTAAGTGCTGGCCGAAACTGCACCATTAGCACAAAGATACAGGATATTAAACATAACCACTAATGAAAATGAGTAATTAAGCCACTTGATGCATTCATTAGTGGATATTCCCATGCCAACTTATGTCCCATCACTGGCGGTATCTGAAAGTCAAGATAACAGTTAAAAAAAAGCGGGGTTTTTTACTCATTAATATGGAAATTAATGTGGCTACGTGCTCCACATCTGATCACTTCCTCTGAAGCTTTTAATGTAGGGTTTAAAAACTGTCTCTAAACTAAGCCGTGTTTGGAGAGGGGAGCAGTAATTACTCTCTGTACTTTCCTTCCAGACTTTTATGTGACAATTTGCTGCTTTTCTTTATTCCCATCACAGCGTATTACCTCGTCTCCGAGACCCTTTAAATGGGTTATAAGTTCTGCTTCACTGTTTTTACCCTAATCTCCAATATTCACAAAATAAAACCTGCAGATGATTTTTAATTTTAATAAAAATGCAGATGTATTATACAAGTCTGGGAAATAACCTGTGTGTCCATTGTAAACCCTTGTGACTATTTTGTGTTGTGTTTGTTTATTTCTTTCCACAGGTCTCTCTTGAAAATGTAAATGTGGGGAAATGTATATATGTATGGTGCAGGTTTTTGTTGGTATGTAAATGCAGGAATGTACTGTATGTACAAGTAAAGTTGAGGACACACGTCTGTGGTCTTTTGATGCCATGTTTGTAAAATGATGTATTTCTCGAGGCTACATGGAAGGTGGAAACAATTATCCTGAAAAGGACAATAAAAATCTTAAATCTAAATCTAAATTTATTTCTGGAGGTTATGAGCTATGAAGGTTGAGATTCACAGATGCACAAAGAAGGTGTTTGAGTTTCAGATTTCAGGAACTTGCACCAGACATTTCCTTTTTTTCTGCTAACATTTCCATATTTCGCACATTCTGTGACAAACTGTAAACTGTTTTCCTGTCTGTAACAACATCTATTGCACGTCTGTCCGTCCTGGGTGAGGGATCCCTCCTCTGTTGCTCACCCTGAGGTTTCTCCGATTTTTCCCTGTTAAAAGGGTTTTCCATGGAGTTTTTCCTCAGTCGATGTGAGGGTCTAAGGACAGAGGATGCTGCTACAATGCCATGTGAAGCCCTTTGAGACAAACTGTTTGTAAAAACGGGCTATACAAATAAAATTGCCTTGCCTTGCCTTGCCTTGCCTTTTTTTTCTGACATTAAATATGAACTGGTTGTTTATCCTTACCAGCAGGTGCGTGCTGCAGTCCCAGCCTTCCTGCAGCGGCGGGGCGGTAAAGGTAACCCGTCCCCCACCCCATGGAGTCTGCGTGTGGGTTACGGGGAGTCTTGGCTGTGGGCGTCTGTCTGCTGTTGGATCGGGCCAGCAGGCTGTTGAGACAGTTGTGCGCGCTGGGGTCGTTTCTTTTGTGGTGGACGTGGCGGTTGTTGATGTTGATGCCGATGCCGCTGCCGCCGGCGAACGCAGCCTCGTTCACGAACATGGAGCCGTTGCCGGCGTGGCCTCTGGGCTGAGTCAGTGTCGGGTCCTGTGGGGGGACGGGGGAAATGTCACGGTCACGTTCAGAAACACAACTGAAAGTTGAAAAACAAACAGTGTGGAAATGACTTTCTACACCTGTGAAGCCTTCAAACAATGAACCTTTGAAATCCTCATTTGCATAAAGGATCAGGAAATGTTATAACCTCTATATAACGGGCTCTTCATAAAAACCATTCACCTGTTTTTATATGTAGTCAAACTGATCATTTTGCTTTTGTTTGCCCAGGTTTTTAGACTTAATCCGTATCTGACAGTAGAAGTGGCAGTGGGATTTTGTTAGTGCTGCTCACAGCCTCTATAAATGTCACCGTGGAGCTTTATATAAGGACAATTTCTTCTTTAGAAAGCAGATCCCACAAAATCTGATCATCCTGAGAGCAATGCAAATCATGTTTTGGAAAAAGATACTTTTTCATTGCTCTGAGCAACACACACGCAAACCTCCATTGGATGGGTCTCGAGGCGAAGCATTAAGATGGATATCTCTGACCTTAGGGAAATTAAACTAAAAATGCATGGCTTAGTACGACCAGAGGTAAAATGGGGAAAATGCTTAGTCATTTGGATGAAGTGACCCTTTAATGTCTGGTGAAAGGTAACCTCTCTCCTCTCCTCTCTCCTCTCCTCTCTCCTCTCCTCTCCCATCTTCACATGTACGTGGCCTTTCCATCGCTGAGCCGAGGCAGCACAGCTAATTAGAGAGGACCTGAGAGCCGGTGTGTGAGTGTGCATGTGTATGTGTGTCATTCAATCTGTCTCTGACCCTGTGAACTGCTGCCTCTGGCTAAAACATTAAGAGGGGAACATTAGGACCTCAACTGCCTGTGCACGCCTTTGTCAGACCTCTGCTTTTAATGCAGCGTCTGCACCGACTGAAGCAGATGAATGGAAATAAATAAGTGCAAAAAGGAAAAAAAAGCCAGTGGAGCCTCATCACGTCGTCCAGCCTGCAGGGGCCCGGGCTGGTGCGTAAATTAACGAGGGAGGGAGGGAGTTTGGTAACACGAGTCTGCTCATTTGTCTGTCCGTTCGGGCGCTCTGCGTGTGTCTTTTGAACGCTCACACCTGCTGCACTGAGCGGCACGACGCCTCCAGCGGAAGGCTAAACGTGTGCTTTATGCTTTTCACCGCCGCCGCTGCTGCTGCTTTTCCCCATTTGAAGTACATTTTAGACTTAAAGGGCACAGAGAACAGCGCAGGCCTTTATCCCCCTCCATGCCTTCCAGCTGCGGGGGACATTTCACTGTAGTGCTCCTCAAACAAAGTGTCAAAGATTTAAGCCCCTTTGGACACGATTGATTGGTTTCCGGGTGCCGCGTGCCTCTGGTTTTAATTATTTTGTCGGGAGCTTTTATTTGCAACGGTTTAATTATCATCAATCATTAACATGTTTATTGGTGAGCGGAGCTGCTGGAGCACCAAGACAAATGATGCTGAAATTGCTCTCATTATCGCAGGTCGTACATCAAGAGGGGATTGAGCTGCTCTGTGTAAATGAGTGAACCGGCGTAACTCAGGGTGATAAGCTGTCTGAGGAAAGCTCATTAATGACTTTAGCCCAGAAATACTCCATAAACACTGTATATCTGAACATCAGCCTGATGTCAGGGTCAAGAGCTCTGGTCAGATTACAGTTAACGGTGTTCAGAAATGGCCATTTGTCGCGCCGAGTTTACCCGAGTAAGGAAAACGAATTTGATTGGTCGTTATCGAGCGGGTGGGATATTCAATGTTTGGGGTGAGACTGAGCTTGGTGTGTGTGTGTGTGTCTCAGACGTTTGATTGACGGATGACGGATCCAATATCAGTGGCTGGTGAATCGTGAGCAGGCCGACGTATAATCCGTGCGCCTGCATTATCCAATGCGGAAAAAAAATACCACACTTTCATCCCAGATTTACTCGAAAATAGAATTTTGCACAAAGTTTGGGCTACATCGTCTGATAGATGAGTTATTACACTAATGTTAAGACCCACAGTGGGCTCAAATTCAGTTTTCTTTTCTGTACAGCTTTAACGCCGCTCTCTCTGTTTGCGTCAGCAACAGCAAGCGCCCGTTGCGTCCTCCTACCTCCTAAAAAGTTTCATCCCATATGCCATAACAGAACTAAATAAGAAAATGAAGAGAATATAATCATGGGGAATGCATATGAAAATGTGGGAAACTAGGTAGGGTGTGGGGTTTTATATTTTATGTATTTGTGGGGGTATGAAAGGTGGGAAGGCATGTAAATGTATGTAATGGGCTCTTTGTACAGCTCCACTACTTCCTGAACTTAATACTGCTCCTTTATTTCCTGTCTTACATGATTGGACAAACTGATTAATCCAGGTGTGTCTGAGTAGTCACAATGGTCAGACACACAGTTTGTCATCAGTTTGTCCAATAATGTAAGACAGGAAATAAAGGAGCAGCATTAAGTTCAAGAAGTAGTGGAGCTGTGCAAAGAGCCCATAGGGTCAAACAAATAAATCCATCTATCTATCTACTTATCTACCTGCTGCCCGTCTAGAGGTATGACGGTGGGCAGGCTCCTCTGCCGGCCGTGCCTCCAGGTCTGGAGCAGCTTCTGCTGGCTCTCCAGGCGCTCGCGCTCCCTCTCCACGCTCCTCTGGCCCTCCCGGAGCCGCTCCAGGCTCTGCTGGTATTCCTCCAGCTGCTCGTCCAGCTCGTCCCTCTCGCGCCGCAGCTTCTCCGCCTCCAGGTGGCACTGCTTCTCCCGCTCCTCCAGCCGGCTCTCCTGCTCCCCCTGCTGGCTCTCCCGGGCGTGGCACGCCCTCTCCCAGCGCTCCTTCTCCTGGCGCAGCCGGTCCTGGAGCCGCTGTGTCGCCACCACCTCCTCCTTCTGCTTCTCCAGGTTGCGCTGCTTCTCCTGCTCCTGGAGCGTGTTGCCGCGGACGCTCGGGAGGTGAGGTCGCTGAGCGCGTGGCGACGGGCGCCCGCTCTCTCGGAGGAGGAGCCTCTGGACCTCGTAGCAGCTGTCCTGGATGGTCACCGCAGCCTGGAGCGCACACACAAGGAAGGGCACAGTCATGAAAATGCACAGGCCACCACCACTTTAAAGGGATACGCCAAAAAACATTTTTCCATGTCTTGCTTCACTCCCGAGTCCATGACAAGCAGATAGACACCATCCTTTCGACTGTGCGTGCAGTAGCAAGGGAGAGTCCGTATCGCCCGTAATTAGCTTAGCTCAAACGCTGGAAGTGCATAGGTAGTGTTAGCCTGCTTCCACCTAAAGTCATCAGAGAAACTCTTCAGCAACTCTAAACGGAAACCGGCGGGCCGATCTTCGTCTCAGAGCTGACAAAACTCTCCGGTAAGGCATCTTGAGCGGTCAAATGCCGGTAACGGGACGAGAGCGGTCAAAACGGAGGGTTCAACCAAAGACGGTTTATTTTGGTTCAAGCTAGCTACATCGAGGGTAGGTTAGCTTCCTATTTCAAAGTAAAAGCACAAATTCTATCCTCATGGTTTTCTGTATGTAAAGGGCAACGGGTGTTTTATTTTGTGAAAGTAACCGGAAGTGCGTTGGTCACAACGGCTAGCTTGAGTAGCGCCAAATTCGTCCGAACAAAATTGTAAACAGTTGGTATTTAGACAAATTAACGACACACTGCTGATCTAAACGGCTACTTTCTCACCTAAAAATGTTTGAAATGTTGATAAAGTGATATATTTACAGAGTTTAGAGCTAAAATGAAATCAGCTTCTGACTGCTGATTTCGGCTCGGGTAGGAGGCAGGCTAACACTACCTATGCACTTCCAGCGTTTGAGCTAAACTAATTACGGGTGATACGGCTCTATCTCCCTTGTTACTGCACGCACAGTCGAAAGGATGGTGTCTATCTGCTGGTCATGGACTCGGGAGTGAGGCAAGACACGCAAAAAATGTTGGTATCCCTTTAACCACATGTTCATCCTCAACAACAGGCAATAGAGAAAGGCCGATTTGAATGGCAAAATGTGGGATGGCTGCTCTTGACTGCTTTATGTGTGAAGGGAAACAGCAGCTCTCTACTGGCTGAACTGTGGTTTTTCAGACACATGCGCATGAACAGGACTTTGAATATTATGAAAATGGCCTTTGAGATCAAAACCATCAAACCTACACAGATTGCGCGTGCACTCATGTCCATACGCAAATACACACAGACGATCTCTCTACACAAATTTACATTTTATACTAACGAGGAGTGTGTGTGTGTGTGTGTAGAGAAACAAAAGACCATTCGATATCTCTCAGCAGAAACAAGATCAGTGGGATCCTCTCTCTCCTGCAGCTCGCTCCCTTTGGCTTCAAACAGCTGAGAGGTGTGTCGTCGTGTTTACTGAAGCTGCTGTGTGTGTGTGTGTGTGTAAAGAGACTCTAGGGCCTTCATCTTTACCGAGTGAGACACTAACATAGCATGTGTCTGTTCACAGTGAAAACATAAAGGGGCTTTGCTTGTTTGGAAACCTGCTCAGGTAGATGAGCCTCTGTGTATCAGAGTTAATCCACTCACCTGCAGACTGTAGAGTAACTGAGTCAGGCTCTGGACACTTTGAGAAACCTGTTAATGGGTGAAATCAAACAAACAACACGCGGATTACTGTGCGTTACATGCATTCGCTCTAAGATTTCCTCGTACTGTCTAATGTTGTGCAAATTAATGAGTTTCACGGGGACATAAGAGGAGTCTCCTGTCATGAAAAGTTAGTGGAGAGACTAAATCTGAAGCTACATTCGTGCAGCATTTGCGCCCTCTGGAGGCTACATGGTTTTTCTACCAAACTCATTCGGGGGGTTTAGATTATCACACAGCCGAGGATAAGAAAATGATTCCTCTCTTATCAGAGTCATTTACCTCACAGTTCACAAAAAAAACCTGCCAACGGTAGCACAACTGTGGCAGGGTAATTGGAATAAGTCTCCATATCTATTTTTAATGACACAATACCTCTGGGAATTAAATGGACTTCTGCCTTTATTATAAGCTTATCAATGATTCATCGCATTAAGACTGAAATGTAATTGTAATAGACCGCACTGAATTATTAAAACAACTGCTGGCAATCTCGAACCACACATCTGCGGAGAGATGGAAAGAGGTGAAGCTCGGTTGCGGGCTGTAAGAGGATGTAATGACCTATAATAACCTCTGTAATACCACTGTAACTCCACCATCGCAACTACAGTAATGGGGGAAAAAACATTACATCATATTGCTGCATCAATATTTAACTCATGCTATCTAATTTTCTCTTTCGGTTTAAATCACAAGGTCAAGCAAGCATCGCTATGAGCTAAATGCATTTTTTACACATCAAGCATCAGTGTTGTACCTTGAGGTCAATGTCATCAGAGTAGGTTTTTTGTGAGAGAGCTGGGGACTGAAAAACAAGGGCGTCGGTCCAGCTCCCCTCTCTGGCCTCGGGGGTTTCAGGCGAGGGCTCGGAAGAATCTGAGGAGGTAACGTCGGTGAGTGGAGCGGGGCTGACGGGAAACACAGAGTCGATGTCAGAGTCCGCGCTCTGACTGGATGGAGAACGGGCCTTGGATGTGAGCACGGCTTTTAGGTTTTCAGCTGGAAAACAAAAAAAGAACAGCGTATAAAAACCAAGTTATAGGGTTCCCATTCTTTTTTTGAAATAATTTTCCATGACTTTTTCGCTGCTACAGTTTAACAGACATGTTACCACACCATACACTAATACAACCCCAAGTGTTCCTTTCGACAGCTGCACCGTATTTTGAAGTCTTATTTAAAGATGTGATGTCTATGGCTCTAATTTATCTATGAAATAATCTCTTACATGCTTAGAAATTATGACAACTTTACCATAGAACAACGCAAACATGTTGTTTTTTTTTTTTTTTTTTTTTTTTTTTAAAGTATATTTTTCGGCTTTTTTGCCTTTATTTGATAGTGATGACAGTAGAGATAGACAGGAAATGGGGAGGCAGAGAGAGGGGGAATGACACGCAGGAAAGGTCTGCCCGACGCGGGATTCGAACCGGGGACGCCTGCGGCGAGGACTGTAGCCTCTACATGGGGCGGCCGCTCTACCCACTGCGCCACGCACCGCCCCGTTGTTTTTGTTTTTAAACCACGCCCACTACAGCTCTCTGCTGCTCGTCTATCTGTCACTCAGCAGAGGAGACAAGGAGAGAAAACCCTCATGCTCGTGGTCCAATAATGGAAACACTATCAACTCAAAGTCTCTAGTTTTCTCGCTAGGCACTTCTTTGGAAAATAAATCATTAGCAGGGTCTGAAAAAGTTAAATAGAGCTCTGGTAGCTGATTAAGCTGTTAAGATGTGATAAATAATTTTCCAAGACAACCCAAGTTTTTTCAGGACATTTAATGAGTAAAAAACTCTCCTTTTTTAACTGTTATCTTGGTTTTCAGATACCGCCAGTGATGGGACATAAGTTGTCATGGGAAAGGAATATCCACTAATGAATGCATCAAGTGCATGCATGCATCCTTATTTTCATTAGTGGTTGTGTTTAATATCCTGTATCTTTGTGCTAATGGTGCAGTTTTTGCAGCACTTACAGTAAGTTCAGCTTTTATATCGGACAGTGGTTCGCTTCGCTGTTATCACACCGTCACTGCTGCGCAACCTAATAGAGAAACCTGCTACCTGCGAGAATGTAAACAAACCCTCTGCCTCCTGTATGTGATTAACCTGGAAAATGAGTGGTTGGTCAACCATTTTCCAGGTTTTTCAGGTTTTCCAGGACACGTGGGAACCCTGAAGTAGCTGCAACTGAGGCTTGTCAGGTTTGTGTGGGCTGCACTGTTTGTACAGGGTCGTGTCAAAGACGTCTCACCCTCTTGCAGAGCGGCGGCCAGCAGCACGGCGGCCTGCGGCGGCTCCTCTGAGTGCGGCTGGACCAGCAGCCTCGGCTCGACCACCGGAGGCTCCGTCCTCCCGTTCAGAGCGTGGAGCTCCGTGTAGATCTGCAGCTTCTCCTCCAGGCTGGAGCAGATCAGCTGGTCCTGGCTCATCAGACTCTCTGGTAAACACAAGGTCATACGATACGATTCAAGGATTATAGACTACCGTGTGGTTTTAACTCTAGAGGGGGATTAATATTCAAGATTGTGGAGAGAGAGAGAGAGAAAAAAAAGAGAAATAAATGATGAAATATCCAAGGACCTTGTAACTTATGGATCTTCTGAATGCGAGCCTCCGCAGCTCGCTTCTCCTCCTCTGATTCACTCGTGTCTTCCTCCTCTTCCTCCGGACAGCTGAGCAGAGGCAACAGATGGCAAAGGTCAGATCAGATCTTAAAGGGATACTTCACCCAAAATCTATAATTCACCAATTTTCTACTCACTGTCATGCCAAGGAAGGGTTTGGAAAACGCTTTTGGAGTTCCAGGGGGGGTCCGTCTGGCAACGGATTTTCATATAACGGCGGTAGATAGTGCTCACTTTTGAATCATCCAAAACACACACTATGAAACATCCAGATACCTCCATACTGCTCGTCCGTACTGTACTGACCCAAATGTCCTGCGTGAGATTTGCTGCGAGATGTTCTTCTGTGTTTACATCACACATCCAATGGTTTACAACGACGAACGAACATCTCGCACCAAATCTCACGCATGCGCACAAACATCAACAGAGCCACTGGGAGCTACTGCTACAACAAGGCTAAAAACAGAGATCAAATTACGTTTTTTCAGAACAATTTTTATGTGGTGGCTTCAGGACACTTGGGGTCAGTACGGACGAGCAGTATGGAGGTATCTGGATGTTTCATAGTGTGTGTTTTGGACGATTCAAAAGTGAACTCTATCCGCCGTCATTATAAACCACTGGAGCTCCAAAAGCGTTTTGATAACACCGAAAGTTCTCCAAACCCTTCCTTGGCATGATGGTGAGTAGCCAACTGGTGAATTATAGATTTTGGGTGAAGTATCCCTTTAATGTTCAGTTTCTCTTTCCTCAATTCACACACACACACACACACACACACACACCGACATTAACAAACCTCTCCACAGCTTCTCTAATGAGCCTCATCCACGTGTTCCTCTCCTCTTTGGACGACGTATGGACCTCGTACATCTCCGGCCCGGCGGCTGATGCGCTGATCAGAAACATCCCTCTCTCTTCATTTGCTACTTCTCGCACTATTAACTTCTGCAGCGCGATGACTGGAGGTTTCTGGTCCTGGAGTGTATTAAAAAGAAAAAAAGAAAAAAAAAAAAAAAGGAAGGGAAATGTATTTTTTTTTTTTTTTTACAAGAGATGATAATGGGCCCTGGATAAAATAATTCACTCTGTGTGAGCAGGTAATAGGGTGTAACGCTGCAGCTGGGTGTTTGTCAACCCCACGCTGCTATGAATGTGTGCGTAGTTGCGTACCACAGTGGCGAACGTGTATTTCTGGTCTTTCTCCTGCAGGAAGATGAGTGTGTCTGTGAGAAGCAGAGCCATGATATCTGTGGGAGAAAGGAAAACACAGTCATGTCACTTTGTTTATAAGATAAATACATATAAATTAGGGATGTCACGATTGTAAATTTTCTTGGTACGATTATTGTCAGAGAAATAATCACGCTACTACGATTATCACGATTATTATGCGCTAATTAATTTCACAACACTATGAATGTGTAAAATCAAATTTAGTCAAAATATAACTACATCACTCATTGTTTACACAAAATATTTCAAGTATCTATTAATATATGACCAATTCTTAATCCCCAGGGGAAGTGTTTGAAATATTCAGGTCATAAATTGTTATCTATACCAAATGTTTGTGTTTATTTTAATCATTTTTTGTTTAGTTTTGCTTTTTTTTTTTTATTAGAAATTACACACTAACATTTAAATTCCTACCAATTCAATGTTACGTTGGTTAAATAGACCAGTATCTGTGCATTTACCTTTATTTTTGCACACATCTGCCAATAAGGTTCCAACATCAAATTTTGGCGTTTAATACCACGATTAAATTATGAAAACAAGTCATCGTGACATCCCTAATATAAATGTTAATAAAAACAAGAGTACACAATACACTGTATTGTAGGTCAGTCTCACCTTTTAGTCGACCCGTGGCCGTCTTCCACAGCAGCAGCCCCTGGTGTTTGAGCGTCTGTCCCCGTCCCATCATGTCCTGCTTGCGGAAGGCGTGTCCGTTCTTCAGCTTGGCCGAGCTGCGGTTCTCCATGCGGTTCCACACTTCCTGTAACCGCTGATGCCGCTCGTACTCGCTGACGCTCAGGTCCACGGCCGCGATCACCTCCCGGATCTGAGCCAGAGCTTTGGAGAGGTCGACGTGCTCCTCTGTTTCCTCTGATGAAGGACAAACACACACCATGTTTTGGCTACAACTACTGTATGTATTTTTTTGGGTTCATTTTGGCTGTGGTGACCAGCAGGTGGCAGCAGCTGACCTACCTTGAGTGTATTGTAGGATCCTCTCTAGGAGCACTGGGTACTTTGTTATCCTTTGGGTCACCAGCAAGATGCACTCTGGGATCTCTCTCCGTCGCACCAGAGAATTGTTTCCTTGTTGCTTTAAAAAAAAAAAAGAAAGAAAAAAGGGGGAGATGACATCAGGAGTTGCACTACATCTACCTATTTTTCCCCCCAATTCTATCACGCACCATTACTTTTTAATTTATCTATCTGTTTTGTTTTAATTTTATTGTCTATATGTAATTTTATTATGTAAGTGATGCATGTAATATATGTAAATATGCAGTTGTATGCAGGATCAATCAGTGTTTATGTTTGTATTGCTTCTGAATTAATGTACTTTGCACACTCTCTCTTGCACTACAGTTGCACTACATCTACTGATGCTTTTATTTTGAAACTGGTTGAAAAGTGAAAAGGCCACTGCTCATCCGTCGGCAAAATACTTCAAAGAGGTGCTGGAGCTGAACTTTGAGACTTAGAAAACAACAAAAAAAAGCAACCACATACTCAAAACACTGTGCATGTGTCAATTGATTGATATTATTAATATATACTGGTATATTAGTTGATTTATTGATTGTTTGGTATTTTGAAACTGGTTAAAAGTGAGGCAAATGCTTTTAAATACCTTGATGAAGTTCTGAAATCTCTTGTTATGCTGCTGGAGCTCTTTGAAGAAGCTGACAGCTTCATTGTGACGACTGCAGAATTCACCGTACACCTGCTTCATCTTCTCCCCATTTTCTTCTGAAAACTGCCCAAAAACACACACACAGACAGTAAGTCACATCAGTACCAGTTTCCATTCATTACACCTGAGACACAGGTAGCTATAGTCTCAGAGGGACCAACCTGGTGGAGCAGGACGTCTCCTATTCTCTGGATGAGGTAGTTCCTGTGTCCCTGCGGCTGGGCCGAGCCGTGGCGCCGCTCCTTCATGGCGGCGAAGAAGGCGTGGTGGAAGAGGAGCAGCTGGTCCAGACAGGGGAAGACCCGCTTCACCGCCTCCGTATCGAGCTGCACTTCCTCCTTCATGCCTCTCCGGAAAACCTCGGCCATGATGTGGAGCGTCTGGAGGTGGTGGAGCTCCGTCTGCATCAGCTCTGCAACACACGGCACACTCAGTATGTGTGTGTGTGTGTGTGGTGCTGGTGTTGCATCACTCCAAAAAGCTGAGTCTGTTCCTAAACTAAAGGGATACAGGGATAAAGTACCTTTATACGCCGCTAATTAGCTTAGCTCAAACGCTGGAAGTGTATTGTTAGCCTGCCCCCTACCCGAGCCGAAATCAGCAGTCATAAGCTGATTTCATTTTAGCTCTAAACTCTGTAAATATATCACTTTATCGACATTTCAAACATTTTTAGGTGAGAAAGTAGCCGTTTAGATCAGCAGTGTGTCGTTCATTTGTCTAAATACCAGCTGTTTACAATTTTGTTTGGACGAATTCGGCGCTACTCAAGCTAGCCGTTGTGACCAACGCACTTCCGGTTACTTTCACAAAATAAAACACCCGTTGCCCTTTACATACAGAAAACCACAACGATAGAATTTGTGCTTTTACTTTGAAATAGGAAGCTAACCTACCCTCGATGTAGCTAGCTTGAACCAAAATAAACCGTCTTTGCTTGAACCCTCCGTTTTGACCGATCTCGTCCCGTTACCGGCATTTGACCACTCAAGATGCCTTACCGGAGAGTTTTGTCAGCTCTGAGACGAAGATCGGCCCGCCGATTTCCGTTTAGAGTTGCTGAAGAGTTTCTCTGATGACTTTAGGTGGAGGCAGGCTAACACTACCTATGCACTTCCAGCGTTTGAGCTAAGCTAATTAGCGGTGCGCCAGCCCGTATCTCCCTTGTTACTGCACGCACAGTCGAAAGGATGGTGTCTATCTGCTTGTCATGGACTCGGGAGTGAGGCAAGACACGAAAAAAAAAGAAAATGTTGGCGTATCCCTTTAAACAACTATATGCAGTTACAGCAAATGTTGCAGATGATATATAGCGCCACTGGCAGAAAACAGCACATTCCAGCGGCGTCCTGACATCTGCTCACCATAGATAACGTCCTGCCGCTTGACAGCTCGTTTCTCCTGCTTCTTGCAGAACTTGTGCTCGACTGTCAGACTCCACGACTCCGCCTCGTAATCCACAGCGTCAGCCGAGATGTCACTTTGGATATATGTGTCCACACAGTCTATGGAGACAAAAAAAAAGAACAGAATGAATATTAATCCAAAGTCTCAGGGTTCGTTTTAAGAACTTATTGTTCAACAGGTTCATAAAACTCTGACTCTCATCTCAGTTTACTGTCTGGAGAGAAGTTAGTGACAACAAACGACTGCTGCATGAGTCAGATTTCAGTGTTCATGTTGAAAATGTGGATATGAAGTCCTGTCTCTGATGTCCAAATGCATGTTGCATTTAAAGGGATAGTTAAACATTGTGGCAAATTGGCCCATTGCCATAATCCCTATAGTCATAGCAGTAGGTTCGTTACCTTTAATTGTCGGTGCAAGCTGTTTGTAGAATGGCGGAGCAGAGCCGTGAGCTGCTACACTATGGAGGCTAATGGGATTGCTCGCTTTCCCTCATCAAACTCATCAAATACACAATCCAACAACTCCAAAACGCTCTGGTGGACAAGTTGTGACCTGCACATTCACCACGCTATGAGATGATAACAGAACGATACGATACGGAGTTGTTTTCAAGGTAAATTCATGCAAAACCGCTAATGCGCGTTTCCATCAGGGGCAGTTTTTCGGCAGCGGCTCTGCTCCGCTGTTCTAAAAATAGCTTGCACCGACAAACAAAGGTAATGAACCTACTGCTAAAAATATAGGGATTATGGCAATCGGCCAATTTGCCAAAATGTTGAACTGTCCCTTTAAGTACTGGTGGAAAACACGGGGACATCTATTTCTTTTACTACTGCAATCAAGATTTATAATTATGAAGAAGGAGACACGTGTTTTTCCCAAAACATCCAACAACTCATCATTATTTTATCCAAAAATATTACTCTGTAAAGAAATACTCCAGAGTCATATAACTGTTTTTGTTATTTGTCCCCAGGAGACAATTTTTTCTCCCTACATTTGTGTTTGTTTTACTTGAATACTGAAACCAGGTGCACTACTATTTTAAAAACACACATTTCGAATGCAGTGGTTTGTTTTGTCTTGTTTGTTCAGACTGTGACACATCGCCAACAGCTCATTTCCATTTTCTCCCTATTGTTTTCCTTCCTTCCCATTTACTGGAAGATTTTTTGAGTTATGCTGTGTTTGGGTGCACGGGGACATGAAATCCACATTAAAAAAACCCTGAAAACCAAACAGTTTATTTTTGGGGTGTTTTTCTTTTTTTCATGGAAATGTGGAAAACCTAAAAACAGTAGTGAGTCGTATCGTATTCATGTCGTACCTTCTCCGAAGTACGAGTCTGTGGAGGTGGAGGAGGTCGGCGTCGGCAGCAGCTCCTCCGAGACGCTGCTCACCCTCACGGCATCAGACTCTGTCTCTGAACTCTCACTGAGCCGACTGCACACACACAATCACACACACACACAAAGGAACATGGACGAGCATTATTATGAGATTTCTTTTTTTGGTAACACTTTAAATTAGGGAACAGATATTCACCATTAACTAGGTGCTTATTAATATGCATATAAGTAGCTTACTAGCTCCTTATTAGTAATTATTATGCACATATTAACACCTTATTCTACAGTACATAGCCTTATTCTACCTCTATTACACCATGAATTAAGATTTTTCCTGATATTAACTCCAAATTATCGCTTATTCATTGTAAATTAATGCATTGTTGTTTCTGAATAATGATGTGAATAACCAGCGGGTTATTGGGGCCTTGTACAGGGGCAGTAGCACAAGAACAGTAATTCTTCCTTTATCACTCTGACTTAGTATAGCATTAATGCATTCATTTACAATGACTAAGCGATAATTAGGAGTTAATATCAGGAAAAATCTTAATTCATGGTGTAATAGAGGTAGAATAAAGCTAGTAAGCTACTTATGCATATTAATAAGCACCTAGTTAATGGTGAATACATGTTCCCTAATCTAAAGTGTTACTTTTTTCTTTCTTTTTTTGACTAATATTGCATTATATTCTATCCATCTATAAAATCTGAGAGTTTAACGACCTGTCACTGTTTCCTGTGAGGGGGCTCAGCTGTGCCGCTGTGTCCTTCTTCTCCTTCGGGGAGTTGACGGGTAGCGATGTAGAGATGGGGGAGACGCACTGAGGAGGGCTGTCTCGCACTGTGAAGTCTGTCAGAGAGGATTTGAACCCACAGCGACTCCACATTAGCTCCACGAGAGGAAAATTTCATGCACAACGTGTTTTTTTTTTTAAAAAGACTCAACAACAACAACAGTTTGTGACCATTGACCCCCTTGTTTCTTGTAAACTCACTCTGTGGGAGGGATGCTGTCCTGTTCTTCACCATGGAAACGGCATATTTATCCTGAAGTTTCTGAGTGATACAAATGAGAGCGTCTCGTCAGACAAGGGGGTAAACAACAATTGATACATGGACAACGGGCTCCAGCAGAGACCAGCAGATAAAACCCATTTCAGGACAACGCCCACCTTCAAACACGGGGGGACCGAGTCCTTGCAGCCCTTATGGACGATGGCGGTGCAGCCTAGGACAGAGACATTTGTATGGATGTGAGTTCTTTGCTAAGAAAATATAAATCTAAACTTGTGATGGATGAATAGAAGTGAAAAAATCAACAAAAAAAAACTCCCAGCGCACATTAGAGTGGATTGACAAATTGATTTATTAACAAAAGTTAAAAGCAGCGAACAATACAATTTGTGTTTTTCTATTCTTGTTGTTACTTTTTCTATTACTCACTGTACACACACTATCTTCATTTATATATAATGAGTTGGGTACAGTTGAATTAGATTGTGTATTCTTTCTTACTTCAATGTTGTAATGGGTCCTAATTATAGGCTACTTCTTTATTATATTCGCTTTTCTTAGATTTTTAGTAGATGAATTCCTATTTATGGTATTTATATGCCTTTGAATAAACTTGTATGTGTATTTCATGGAATGATTGTCAGGTTGTTAAGATTAGGATTTAATTCACCTGGTCTACTTAAGCAGTGGTTCTCAAAGTGGGGTCCGGGGACCCTCAGGGGTCCTTGAGAGAGTACAAGGGGGTCCCCAACTTTTTTTTTTTTAATGAATTTTACTTTTTTAACGGAAATATTACATTTTTTTTAACAGAAATATTTCATTTCTCTACATTTTTCCAAAATTTCACACCACAGGCCCTAATTTGAACATACATTAACTAAAAAAAAAGGAACGATATTCACTCTCAGAACAAATATTTGTGTATTTAAGGTGTTTGTTTCAAAATGTGGTCCAATGGGGGGTCCGTGGTCTAATTTGTGTCAGTTTAGGGGACCTTGATTTAAAAAAGTTTGAGAACCACTGTACTTAAGCACACACCTGATGACAATCAACAGTGAACCAATCGAAGCAACAGGCGAAACGCGTTGTTCGCTGCTTTTAACTTTTGTTAATAAATACATTTGTCAATCGGCTCTAGTGTTTTTTGATTTTTTCATACGTCTAAACTTCTTGGAGTCAAAGTTTTACTCACTGGGGCAGTGCAGCAGCTCCTTTGCAGATGCCGGTTTGTCACACACCACACACACAGTGGGGCCCAAACAGGCGCCTGTGGAAAAGCGATGTCCATTCAGCTGCCGATCCTTCGCGTCTCTGTCCTTCCCCTTCCCCTTAGAAAACCATGTCAGAGACATCGGTGTCAACAAACACGCCACATAGACGGAGAAAAAGCCCTGATTGACAAATCACACCTATGAACTCATATACACTCTACAGCATATACACCGCGGGCTGGAGATCCCTGTCAAGTCTCTGTTTGCAGAGTGAACTCTTCCACACGTGAGTAGACAAAAAGAGCCTGGGAGGAATGCCCGCCTTTTCTTTTTTTTTTTTCCGAAACCGTAAGAAAGTGCACTGACAAGGAAACGAGGCACGGCATAAACAACAGATGCAGGTCGGAGGGGGCTTCCAGTTTCTGTGCTGACTCAACAACAGGGGATTAATCATTAAAAGGAAAGCGGCTGCGGACACCATGTTTGGTCTGTCACTCTGACCTTGAGTGAGTCCCAGAAACATTTCCTGGTTCTGTCTCCCACAGAGTCACAAATTCCATACCTGAGTGTCGACGCTGGGTTTGAACTGAGCTCTAAAAACACTTTAACCTGTTGCCACTCCGACGGCCCGCCGGCGGGCCGTCGGGGGGGTTTTAATCAGGGAGGTGTCATCAGGATGTCACCAGTCACTTGAAATAGTCATGCCACATATCGTTGGAAAGCTAAAACTCTTGTGATTAAAGATATGCCGACCATTCCTAAATATAATCATCACAGCAACACTCGAATCAGACTATAAACATGCTAACAAAGTTCGTAAAAAGCCGATATAACTCACGATTTGTGTCAGGGCAGGCTCAGGATCACAGGGTTTCCCCACAAACTTGGTGTCGTTACATTCAGAAAAGTCCAGTAAATCCAATCCAGTAAAGTATTTAGTCCAAAACACACGGTTGTACCGGTAGATAACCTCATCCCGCTGCTGCATCTTATGAAATTACGCATTGTATATCCAGTAAATCCGTTTATTTCTCCTCATAAGTCCGGCGTTTACATGAAAACAATGTTTATTTCACTTTACAAAATGGCGCTGCCCTCTGACCTTTCGAAATTTCAGCTCACTCGACCAATCACAAGCTCCCTCTCTCCGGCTGCCGCCTGCAATAGCGAATGAGTGGCTGTGTCTCATGAGGAACATCCCCTCCGACAGCGCTGAATGGCTTCAGCCAATAGAAACAGATCCCGATGACAACTGTAGCATTGAATAGCCAATGAAATTACGAAACGAACGATGTGCTGCATTCACGGTCCCTGGGAAAAGGCAGCACCGCCATTTTCATGCGTAACTTTGCAAAAGCTGCACTTTGGCGCATGTATTGTTTGTCAATGGCAACTTTAGGAAAACGCCTAGATATACACTTAGAAAAACATGTGTAAAATACTAATTTTTAGCAGGATTGTTATCAAATTTGAACTGGGGCCAGGTAAGGCTTCATGCTGTAGTCCCATTGTGTTTTCCAGCTAAAATTCTCAGCTACACTCATCTTCAGGCATCTGATTGCAACAAAAAAATTCAGGCGAGAATAAAAACATTCTAATTCAGTGTGCTCCCACTTAGATTACTCAATGATAGTAGCACTTATAGTGATTATTTCAGTTTGGGGAAAAACTTCAGAGTGATACCTTTCAAAAGAGACCAAGCCCATCCATATTCTCCAAACAGTTCAAGAACAGCATTCAATTTACTTTGGGTACGCCTTGGATAGGCGAATATTAAAACACTTGTATAACTCAATGTGCACAGGTCAGACCACTGCAAATACCCCGTGTGTTATTATTGTAAGCTATTATATACACATATAAACACATAGCATAGCATTATAAGCTGACTGTGCACCAAAGGCAGGCAGATGTATTTCTGTGACCAAAATATCCAGCTGTAGTTTGCATCAAAACATGTTTTTCTTTTCACAAATCTATAGCAGGAAATTCAATATAAACACAACCCGGTAATCATAATAACCACCACTTTTTACGATCTGATGATAATAATAATTTAAAAAAGGGTCAGAGCAACAACAGCAACAACAACAACGGTACTTTCATTTAACCGTAAATGAAACAGTTGATGTTTATGGAGTAAACAGACAGTAATTATTTTGCTCAAAGCAAAAATGAGCTGCTGCAACAATAACTGACATCTGTAAAATAACATCTGGCCAGTTTTATGACAAACTGTTTTATTATGTATCAGTTTTATTCTTAAAAGAAATCAAATACTAGAAGAAACACAACTATGACGGCCCATATTGGCTATTTGTTGAATCTATTTGTTGTCCTCCACTCTAGTGAGTTTAAGTTTTGTCAAGTTATGCTGAACAGTCTAGTTTCAATAGACGGATGAATAGCAGATTGGGTGTTAACTGTCAGTAGGCGTGGGCTGTTTGTGGCCGCTGTTGTTTACCTTGGTCTTGTTGCGTGTGCTGGACATCCTGCTCTTCAGGAAACTAAAAGTACGAATGACTTTGTATTTCTCCGACTCCGTCTTGGTTGGGATGTTGTATTTATCCAGCTCCTCCTCTTCAATCCTGAGGAAAAGTTGAAAAAAAAACATCAGTGAAATTCATTAATTTGGACTTCTGCTCCGTGATTAAAACCATTAACTATGTCACTTTGTTGTGTTAGTTTAAGTGCACGAGGCAACAAAACAAAAGCAAGTGAGACAAGCTTATTCTTATAATGCACATGCATACGACTGGTTCATGAGCTGTGGTTAGTTCAAAACTGCAGCTGTTCATCAAAGCGTTATTTCATTGTGCCGCCTGTGGAAAAATAAATGTTGGGCGAAGCAGCAAACTGTGTTTCCATCCTCTGCAATGCTCAGCTGTGAAAGTAAGTTGTTAGAAACATGCAGAATGACAATAGTGCACACGTATTGTCATTGTATTGGCGAGTGCGACAGACTGTGAGTTGAGTTTTGGGGGGGGTTTTTTTGGAGGTTAGTTAGTTGTTTTTATATCGCGGCAGTTTAAAGGAGGTTTAAACAGGCGGAAAGGAGGGTCGACCCCTCCCTCACATACTCTTTGAGGAACTCGGACAATGTGAGGTGTTGGAGGGACTCGGCCAGCTCCATGCTGCCCTCGTCGTCGGCAGACTGGGCTCGTTTACGGAACCTAATCTCCCTGTGAAGAACATCGCACACACACACACACACACAGAGGAAAACTCAGGAACGATTCAATGAAGACGAAGGACGGCCACTGATACACACTGCTAACGAGTATAAAGGACGCAAGCCTGGTTGTTTTCATTCGTACTGTATTTTCATCAATGATCACTAGGGGTGTGCCAAAAAATCGATTCACATAAGAATCGATATAAAATGTCCCAAAATCAATAAAAAAAAATAAAAAAAATGAAACAAATCTGCTGGCTGTCGGCCTTTATTTCCTTAGAATTTAAAAGGCAGCATGTTTAACTGCACTATTTTTTTTTAAATAAAGAGGCACTTTTAATTTTGTTACTTAAGTAGGCTAATATGTGATATTGCTTTTATGCAACAGTTTCAACAATTCCATCTAAGCATGGATAAATGTTTAAAACTCAATAAATGTGAAAAAGACACTTTAGTCATTCTGTCTTGCAAAGCAGACTGGAGTAGATCATGAGGATCCTTTGCACACTGATGAATCAAATCGTTTTGAATCGAAAATCGATTTTGAATCGAATCGTAGCCTCAAAAATCAGAATCGAATCAAATTGTGAGATAGTAAAAGATTCCCACCCCTAATGATCAAATATTTTATGAATAATCAATTAATTGGTTGTAATATTAAGTTTATTTTATCTGCAAATATTCAAGTTATCATGATGTTAGTGCAATAAAAGCACAGATATTTTGTCACATTTAAGAATATGGAACCATGATGTGTTCAAAATGTGACTTAAATGATTTAATGATTAAGTAAATAGTTACCAAATAATTTTATATTTGATTGATTAAGTGAGTAAATGTTCAAATACAACAAATTTAGCACAAAATCATCTTTTATAAATCTCATTGGTACTTTTCTTTAATGCCTGAGTCTTTTCTGTGTCTTCCACTAGGGGGAGCTACTCAGGTGTTGCAGTTTTATCCTTATCACAGTATTTGTACATGAAGTGGTGGAGGAAATATCCATTGGCATTAATCCTAATGGAACAGCAGTGAAATGAAAATACGGAAAGAAGTGGAAGAGGATGTTCTTTATTTAACTCAGTGACGCTCCTCTGGGAACCGACAGAGGCCATTAAAAAAAGATTTAACACCTTCTGGAATCATTACTTTCCACTAGATTAGTGCAGTGTTTTCCATTCATAAAGCACAGTTTGCATGTGCATACACACTACATTTATTATCAGGGCAAGATGACACAGTCTGTATAAGAGCCCACGGATGAAAAACAGAAGCGAAGGCATTGTGCTTTCTAAAAACACACCGAGCCGAGAGCGGCGGCGGCGGCTCAGGGTCAGGTCTGATATCTCTACGTCACTGCCTCTATTCAGAAGATCAAAAACACCAGTAACACACATAATACCAGCTCTGCTCTCAAAGGAAACAAAAGAGCCTCATGGAAAAGACGTCAGCAAACTTCACAGTCACCACCGATCAAACCCAGCGGTCGTTATGGTTACACACATATGTTGCTGCTCTCGGGACTGCAGGATTACATACAGTATCTGGGTCTTTTCTAATTAAGCGCCAAACCCCGGTGAGTGAAGCCGATGTGAAAGAAAAGCCGAGTCATTTTAAGTGTCAGAGAGCTGCATCTCAACAACACGCAGTGATTCAAATAAGTGAATTAAAAAGGTTTAGAAGCATAAATACCTTTTCTCATGCGACTGCTCTGAAATACTGGAGGCTCGTTGCTCTGTGAACACGGAGAGTGGGAAGGAGTTATTAGTACAGCATGATCCAAGGCTCTGAAAACAACAAACTTTACAACAACAGTGTGCTTAGAAAACAACTTATTTGCTTATGTAAAGACAGAATAAAGAGGAATCGTGGCGTCCTGAGCAAAGCGAGAGAGAGAGAAAGTCACACCCCCGTATGTCTGTGTGAGGTGTGATCTCAGTTACTCTTCTTTGTTTTTTTGGAGCTGGTCTGATTTTGCACGTGCAGGTTAGTGCATGTGAGTCTCACCTGTTGTTCAACGGTCTTCCCCCGTGTTTATTTACACATGCAACACCCACAGGCAACATGGCACAGTGAACTAGTTTTTATCAACTTCATCATTGTTTTTCACGTGCGATAACAGTAGCTATTAAGGTCATAAATAAAGTCATAATATTGAAAATAAATAAATAAAAAGAACAAAGATATCCATAAAAATCACAAGATAACAAAATAGCATTCAGTAAGAACAAAAAACAGATAAGGAATCTTAATTTATCTTATCTTTAAAGTTAATTTAGATGCCAGAGAAGCCATTCATTACCAGAACGGGTTTAGATGAGAGCATTTGAATGCAACACAACACAACTCATATGAAATGACAGACGACAGTGAAGCTTGTAACCAGGACAGAAGAGGAGCGCTACATTTATAAAAAAAAAAAAGTTGCAGCACAAGCGGATGCAGATGTGCTGCTGACCAGTCAAGAGTCTCCACACACACACACACACACACACACAAAAACACACACACTCCGTCTCACCAGGCTGCAAAGCAATCGGTTATCTTTTCATTTCATCACAGCCAGCCAAGTCACATTTGTTCCAGCGCTCCCGTTCTGATTAAAGTCGGGGTGTGTCGTCGTGATTAGGCAAAGCCAGACACCAACCAACACAGATCTTGCTCAGACAGACACACGTGCAAAACGCAGGCCGAGGTTATTACAGTTTTCATGATCTCACTTTAGTTCTCACTGAGATTGTAGTTTCAGTTCCCCTCAAATCATTTTCACTTGTTTTCTGTGGGTTTTCACTTCAGTATGAGCTAAATATTCACAGAATTCGTATTTAAAAGTTGATATCACAGCTTCACTGCATGCTCAAGGGAGTTACCATTTTTGTGGTTTCTAGTATTGTTGGCGAAATTCCCATAAATCCAATCAGCAGTTGGGAGCAAGGATGGAAATCATTGTTTCCTCTCTTTCAACACATTGGATCAAAACAAAACTTCATGATCAAGTTTCTTCTACTTTAGGTTTACTTAACACGTACTGTATTATGCAATTTTAGAGTTTCTGGTTGTGGATGTCCAATATTCATTTCCTTTTTTAGCTTTTTAGTTTTGGAGGTAAAATCTGCAGCAGCTGTTTGGTGTTGTTCAGGTTCAGGCGCGCTGTCAATTTATCTGAGCGTTTTCAGTGAAAACAGCTGCCTGCATCTGGATGTGAACCGAACAATAAAGCTCGCAGGCCACAAATCCCCCAAAACTGATGAACTGAAATGTGCTGCAAGGCTTTTTGTGTAGATCTGACAGGAAATGCAGCGTTGAGTGATATTTCTCTGGGAGGGTTCATATATCTTAAAGCTTTCATTTTCAGCAGTGAATCAGTTTACAGTAATAACCTCGGCTTCCCCCCTCTCCACACAAACACACGCGCACATACAGTACACACACGTAGACATAAGCACTGACACTGACAGCGACATGCCGGCTACACGGGGCCTTGGCGCAGTGTGACGGCTGCAGGTGTCCAGTACTTACTACCAGGGTGGAGCAGAGACAGAGATTTAGACAGAGAGAGGGCCTGAAGGAGAGATCGGCTGTGGCTGACACTGTGGAGCGCGGCATCTACGGGCACAGTGGACAGATGGGGCTCACACATCGACTACAGAGGGTTGCAAACTATCACCACGGACAGTAAACTCCGCCCTGAGGGCTTTTACAGCGCCGCATCATGCAGCGGTGTGTTGTGAATAATTACATTTTTGGCAAATTAGCCCATTGCCATAATCCGTATAGTTTTAGGAGTAGGTTTGTTACCTTTAATTGTCGGTGCAAGCTGTTTTTAGAACGGCGGAGCAGAGCCGCAAGCTGCCCAGAGCTATGAGGCTAATGGGATTTCTTGGTTTCCCTCATCAAACTCATCAAATACACAATCCAACAACTCCAAAACGCTCTCGTGGACAAGTTGTGACCTGCACATTCACCACGCTATGAGATAATAACAAAACGTCATGAGACAGAGGTAAATGCAGAGACTGCTTGCTGAAAAACTGCCCCCGACAGGAACACGCATCAGCAGTCATGAATTTACCTCTAAAACAAATCTGTCTCATATCGTTTCGTTATTATCTCATAGCGTGGTGAAAGTGCAGGTCACAACTTGTCCAGGAGAGTGTTTTGGAGTTGTTGGATTGTGTATTTGATGAGTTTGACGAGGAGAACCAAGAAATCCTACTGCATTAGCCTCCGTAGCGTAGCTCTGAGCAGCTATGATTATGGCAATGGGCCAATTTGCCAAAATGTTGAACTATCCCTTTAAGGAATAGTGTGACATTTTTGGAAAGGATTTAGTCTTTGTTTTCTTACTGAGAGTGGGATGTAAAGGTTGATAGGAGTCTTTTATAATCTGTGCTTTCTTTAGGAAATTGGCGCTAGTTAGCTTAGTTTAGCATTAAGACAGGAAGCAGCTAGTCTGGCTCTGTTTGAAGGTAATGAAATCTGCCTATTGTCACTTCTAAAAGCACAGAGATTAACGCACTATATCTCATTTGTTTAACCCGCACAAAACAACAGATAAGTTGTGGCTTTCTGGTGGAGTAGCCTACGTGCCAGACTCTTTCTTGGCCAAAATCCTGCAAACTGACAAGAGGCCTGTGCTCCTGGCCAAGGACTGATCTGACAGTTAAACCCCCCCACAGAGCTTCAGCCACAACATGTTATTTCTACTCCTCAGCTTTTGTGCGGATTAAAAAAAGCAAGATAAAATGTGTTAATCGAGGTTTAGAGATGCTTTTGTTATCTCTAGACGGAGCCAGACTTGCCGTTTCCAGTCTTAATCCTGAGCTAAGCTAGCTTGTCTTTTCACGGTTAGCTTCACGTTTAAGTGGATTGAACACTTCTTCTCCAAAACTCTGCAAGAAAACAAATAAGCTCTTTTCCAAAAATGCAAAACTATTGCTTCATTCACAAGGAGTTTACTGTACTTTAATATTAGTAGAGGGTATTTATTTACAGTTTTAAAAGAGAAACCATGTTAGTTCATGGAAACACTGTTAGTTGTGAGCATTTTGTTAGATTGTGTTTATGACTTTGTGAGGCAGGTAACAGTCGTCCATTCGTCACTGACCAGGAGAGACGTCTGGAGTGTGATTTTCCCGGGAGAATCGAACAGGTCGCAGAGTGATTTTGGGGGAGGAGTAGGAGTAGGAGCGCAGTCGAATCCCCTGGTCGACCGAGTCCTAACACAAGGATAAAGAATAAATCACAGCAAAAACATTAGGACAACATGAGGAGGAGTGGAAAAGTTGTTTGACAAGCGATGAGGTGGCGTTTTTATTTACCTTTGTGGTGGGTTCAAATGCCGAGGAGGCCGACTGGCTGCGGGTGCAGGTGAGGTCAGGCGAGGGACGAAAGGACGCCTCTGTTTTGTCTTCGCTCTTCTCAACGTCCGACGAGAGCGGGGAAAGCGGAGACTTTGGCTCGGTGCTGTCCTCCTCGCTGTCCACCTCCAGGGCCACGAGACTGGGGCTGATAAAGAGATAAATGTTAAAGTTACACACCAGAGAGGCAGCAGCGATTAACTGGTTTTCAATAATAACCACCACGCTTTAAAACATCACGGTCGGTTACATAACGATAAAGGGCTCAGTTACACCCAGTGGGTTTCTGCTTTCACTTGAAAAAAAAAAGAAAAAAGGGGGACATTGTGCCGTTGCGTTATTTTTGGCACACCTGCATGAAGCGAAGAAAAACAAAGTTAGATCAGTGGTGCGCCACCTTAAAGTGCCACGCTTTATCAAAAGAAGCACCATGCAGCAGCGAGGGAGCATTTCAGGTTCAGCAAGAAAGAGAGTTATCTCTGATCTTATCTCTAAAGAATGATCATTTACATTCATTTATTATTTAATTGACTAATTTATTTATTTATTTTATCCATTTAGTTCTACTCTTACCACCACTGGTGTGAATGTGTATGAATGAATAATGGTTTCTATAACACACTTTGGGTATCGGGGGTCAATAAAAAAGTGCTATATAAATGTAAGCCATTAGTAGTAGTAGAAGTAGTTTAAAGCAGAAGTAAGCGATCCGGTCGTTTTGGCTAACTTCTTGTCAGCCGATGGAGTTAGCAGTCCCCGCCCTCGTCCCTACGTCACCACATTCACGCGCATCCCTTGGCTGCACACACAGAGAGGACCGCCCCTTTATGCCGTTCTCTCTCCTCATTGGATAAAGGCTGTAGGATACAAGGAAAGTTTTCTCCTCGGCTTACAGCAGAGCAGAGTGACTGACAGACCCGTGTTTCAGACCAAACACTCTATATAAGTGATTGCTGTCGGAAGATATAACTATTTAAGACTTATATTAACACAAACATTCCGCTTACTTCTGCTTTAATCGTGGTATTACAGTTTTTCTCAGTCGCTTTGGTGCTATTCTCAGATCAGAATGAAAGTTCTCATAACTATTAGTTCAACCTCCACAACATGTAGTCATTTGTCCACATCATAGTAGCAGTTTCTCCTTCCTCTGAACAAATTGCAAATGCTTTTGGACATGTATCAGTTGCTCTCATACAATTCTCTGCTGTTTTACAACATTATCATTTGTTTATGTCATGTCAGTCAAAATGAACTATACTTCTGAACGCTGAATAGTCTTTCCCTATAAAACTAATAGTCCTCATTTCATTGCTTGAGTCATTACATACAAAATTGTTGAACTAGTTTTCAAAATCTGTCAAACTAATTTTAAATGTTGGGAGAAGCACTGTGAATTCAATTATTCAAACATTTAGAGTAAGGAACAACAGGTCTGTATGGTATTGGACAGTAATTCAGCACTAAACAATCTGCACTGCTGTCATTGTGTCAGGCATTACTGTAAGATACAGTGGGACAAGAACTTTTTACATTTACATTTAGACTTACAGCTTCACTAGAGAACAGATTTACTGTATTGTAATGTATTACAGCAACCACAGTAAAGATGTCCCATCTCTACAGTACTGTACTACAGCATTTTACAAGTAGGAAGCACTTTTACAGCATTGTACACTACAGTAATAATGGTTGGTAAAAACATGCAGTACATGTACTGTACATTACTGCAATTTTACTCTGCATCACATAGGATTACAAGACAACCTCACAGAGGTGGAAGAGACTGAGCCCTTTTTACTCTGCTACAAGAACAAGACATTTGTGCAATGGTGATTACAAACAATGGCATAAGGTTGAAAGAGATACAATGTAAGGATGACATTACTGTATCTTTGGGAATATTGAATCTGTTTCAGAGTGATGTAGATGAACATGTGACTGGAACGTCTGGATGTGCAGGAATGATTTACAGTACTCTGTAGGTTCAGTTACTATATGTACTGCAACATTGTTTACGTAAAGTTGTATCCAAAGAGTGTTTCTTATGTTTGTTGTAGATGACTGTAGTGTATTTTTCCTTTGCACAATGCTGTGAACAAATCAGAATTGCAAAGAGTGTAGTAGAAATGTGAAACATACATATTCAGTATCTCCACTAAATACAGTAATGTGTAACTTTACTGTAGTTTTCACATGGCTGTACAATAGTGTATAGTGCTGTCTTGAGCATTTTCAGGTAGTATCATCACTTTTTGTATTGGAAAACACTTAGAGAATAAAGTGTCCTAATGAAAACATGACAAAGCCATTTGACTATCTTGTTCATAAACGATGGTGTCAGGACTTCTCATTTTGACGACATTGACAGTTTCATTGACATGAGTACTTGCTTTTGGGGGATGGACAATCCATTTTGAGCAAGTGACACGCTTTTGCAGGTCATCCACTAGGTTTTGCAGTTTGAAATAATTGTTCTGAGAAATGCACTAACTGTTGTGCAAATGTTAAGAGTGATGTGAGAAAAGCACCAAAGCGATTGAGAAAAACTGTAAACGCCACAGATATGCGTAAAAATAAAGGTAAATGCACAGATACTGGTCCATTTATCTACATTGAATTGGTAGGAATTTAAATGTTAGCGTGTCATTTTTCTAACTATTTAAGACTTATATTAACACAAACATTCCGCTTACTTCTGCTTTAAGTAGTTTTAATTCCTATTTTCATTTTCCCCCATTTTTTTACTAAAAAAAAACAGACCGATAGATAGATAGATAGATAGATAGATAGATAGATAGATAGATAGATAGATAGATAGATAGATAGATAGATAGATAGATAGATAGATAGATAGATAGATAGATAGATAGATAGGTTGCAATTAATGCATAAGAATTGTAAAACTGTAAAACTTATTCCTGAGACTATAATCTTTGCATACCTATCACAAACACAGAGAGAGAAGCACACACAAATCAACAGGGAAACCTCTGACTGGACCGCACAAAAAACTCATTTTTAAAACAATATTGACGTTACCTGAGGTCGCAGGTGTCCATGGGCGGACTGTCTCTTTCATTGGTCGGCTCGAAGCAGATGGGACGGTTCAGCCTGGCCAGGGCCTGGTCAGGAGGCGACAGAGGGAGAGAGCGCGGTGCGGAGTCGGGGTAGCAGTTTTCTGAATAGGCCGGAGGAGGAGGAGGAAGAGGAGTGTCGGTGGCGAGCAGGAGATCGTCCACAGTGTCCCATAACCCGCTGTCTGTCCCCGTGCTGTCCCTCGTCACTCCGCTGATGCTGCACTTGCACTTGAGGTCAACATCATCATCATCATCCTGGGGGAGAAAAAAGGAAGGAGGAGGAGGTAGGAGGGGGAAAAAAATGCATGAGAAAGATGCAATAAATTAACGAAAGGAGGAAAACATTGAAGTCTGTCTGTGAGAGCGGATGATGTACAACCTGTGTCTGGTGCACGACGGTCTGATGGTTGCTGTCGATGATGGAGAGCAGACTGTCTGGAGCGCGCTGGCTCTGGACCCCGCCGGTCTTCATGGGATGGCCATTCACTGTGATAAACATACAGAACATCCTCAGCAATAATAATAATAATATTATAGATAATAATAACTCAAGACAGGCTACGTCTCCTCTCCTCGTCTCAGTTGAGACCGGGCCACTCGTCTACACGTCTAGCAGATGTCTCCGAGACATTTGTTTTCATCTTGCTGAGCGATTAACTGACACAGAAGAGGGTGAAAAGCCACTCTGGATCGCTGCCGTTCATCATCCCCACTGTCAGCCAGATGTCTAAATGTCTGCTTGAATAAAGAGAGAAGCTCGCAGAGTAATAAAAACTCCCAAATATTTTTAACCTTACAACAGGTTACATTGTCTGACACCAGACAAAAAACACATCAAAGAGGAAAAGAAAACAGATCACCGAACACATGATATCAGACTTTTGGGTCATATTTTCTCCAGTTCTAATAAACCCTTCTTTGGTTTATTCTGGTTATTTGGGATTGTTTTTTTTTTTTTACCATGATTCATTGATCTTTCATTACTTAAAATGTCAGGGCTTAGAGTGAAGAAAGGAAAATATGATGAGATAGTGCATACCGACTCCCTGTTTGACCTTTAAAGGTTTGTTTTCATAGAAACCTCCACGTGTCATCCTCACCCACTGCACTGCCTGGATGATTGTCTTGCATTGAGTCACACTGTCTTTTAACCCTCAGTGGTGTTTAGCTCCATTACAGTATGTGCCATTGTTTACCATTTACGTCTATCACTGTCACTGACATAAGAAAAATATTTTTAGCCACATTAGCCGTGCATTTTTAAAATATTTTAACTTGTCCAATAACTTTACTGACGACAAAACATGTCACAAAACTAATAACACTCCCTTGACTCAGAGTTATACTTCCTGTTTATCTTTAATAAAATGTATATTAATTTGGAGGGAGAAGTATTTATTCATTCAATGACATTTTAATAATACTGTAAGATATTCAGGCTACTGTTGTGTGTAGACAAATCAATCAAGTAACTGAAGAAATTGTTGTCAGATTAGTAAATAATGAAAATAATTCTACTAACTTTATGCTGTTGAGTTTTACATCCTTAAGAATGCATAGTAAAGATTATTCCGATTTTATTTAAAATCTTTATGTCCAAGTTATCGTAGCTGCCAAATAAATATAGTAGAGCTGCAACAATTAATCGATTAATCGAACAATAATCGATTATTGAAATAATCGTCAACTATTTTGATAATTGAATAATCGGTTTGAGTAGTTTTTTAAGAAAAGAAGCCCAAATTCTCTGATTTCAGCTTCTTAAATGTGAATACTTCTGGTTTATTTGATCCTTTCTGACAATAAACTGAGTCTCTCTTTGGTTTGTGGACAAAACAAGACATTTGAGGACGTCATCTTGTGGTTTGGGAAACACTTGACATTTTTCAACATTTTTCAACATTTTTTTTATATTTTACTGACCAAACAACTAATCGATTTATCGTTCAAATAATCAACAGAATAATCGATAGTGAAAATAATCGTTAGTTGCAGCCCTAAAATATAGAGTTAAAAAGTAGAAATACAAGTAGTGTAAAGTAGAGCTCCTCAAAATGTACTTTTGAAAGTACTGTACATTCCCTCAGTGAATGGGAGAGGGTGCATGTGTGTGTGTGCATGTGTGTACTTTGTAGCTCTGCTGACATGAGTGCAGGCCTGCAGAGCTGTGGACCGTATTCCCACTATAACAATGTGGAAAATTACCTCTTGATGAGATGCCATTTTCATCGCACTCTGTGCACTTTCCAGCCAGACTTTGATGTCTGGATCAGCCGAGCCTGCACTAATGTAAGGGAAATCCTGGGCATCACAGAGGCATTTCCTCTCTCGCTGCTCCCACACAGTGCAGACACTGGCATGGGGCTCCAACATACTGTAAAAAAATAAAACCCCACTGACTTCTGACTTATATCCAATCCATGCATTGCATTGATCCTACCCTGTGCCTGTTTGTTCTAGTTGCTTAAATCAAAACCGAAGGAACTCTCCTCTGTGTTTTAATTTAAAGGACGGTGACAGATTGAAGCAGCGCTGGTCTCAGCTGGTAGACTAATTGTCCAACTGGCCCGCTCCAACAATAACTGACACTGCTGAGTTATGTCAGTGAAACTAGAGAAGCCCTTTACGATGGTTTCGACAGATTCGGAAAAAAGCAATAACTCCAGGATGACAACTTTGTACCATAGCAGCCCCCGTCACCACAACAAAACACTCCACGTCGAGTTCGATGACTCGAGAAACACACAAGAAATCGGCTCAAGTGGAGGAAACGTCGAGATCACTGCCCTCGTGTTGTCAATCCCGTTGCCAGCGCTTCGCAAACACAAATCATCACACACACATGTATGCAACATGTTTCAGGGTTCCCACTCTTTTCTTGAAATCATTTTCCAGGACTTTTCCAGGTTATTTTCAGCTGCTACAGTCTGACAGACATGTTATATCACACTAATACATCCCACAGTTGTTCCTTATTTTGTACATTTAACCAGTTTGTTTCTATGTTTATTCCTCTCTCTCTCCCAAAAGTCTGATTTAAAGATGTGCAACCAATGGCTCTAACTAATGAAATAATATCTTACATGCTTAGAAACTTAGAAATGAAGACAAATGTATCATAGAACAACGCAAAAACATGTTGTTTTTGTTTTTAAACCATGCAAACTACAGCTCTGTGTCACTATCTATCTGTCACTCAGCAGAGGAGACAATAGACCTGTAACAAAGCACACACTTTATTGCTCTGCTGCTATCTGCTGCCTCTCTTGCACTGACCTTTTGCCATTTTTGTGAATGTATTGTTTTGAAGTGTCTGTCCATAGAAACGTCTGTTTTTAGATTGTGCTTGTTCTTAGTTTTTATATTTGTTTACTTTATTATCTGGGACCTGAGTAGAAATTTTGTTCTGTCATGTCTAACATGAAGTGGAATGACAATAAATGACTTTGAACTTTGAATATAGGTTCAACACTGGAAACACTCATCAACCCAGCGGAAAATAAATCCTTGGTGGGCTCTGAAACAGTCACATAGAGCTCTGGTAGCTGATGTCACAATGCGATTAATAATTTTCCAGGAAAACTCAAAGTTTTCCAGGACATTCAATTCAATTTCCATGTGTTTTCCATGACTGGAAAACTGGTCAACCATTTTCCAGGTTTTTCCAGGATGCACGGGGAACCCTGTTAATGGTCAAAATTTACAGGCTGCTCTTTGGTGTTTACAGCAAACTCTTTATATTCCTCCACAACAACAACAGCAGCAACAACACACAGGAAATTGAGATTCAAAGTAACCGTGGCAACACCTGAAACCTCCGAGCATCCTCCTCCGCCTGAGTGAGTGAGTGAGTGTTTGTGCTGGCGAAGCTTTTTTGTGTGTTTAAAGAGAGAACTCAAGGTTAATATGCGTGGTTCACCTAAAATGTCAGCTTTTGTGAGCCAAGCTTGTTAACATTCCCCCCTCTCTCGCTCCAAGCACACAGCTCCAGTGTCTGACCGAGTAAAGGGGAGGAAGGGGGGGGGGGCAAGTAGAGGGAGTAGGGTAGGGGGCATCTCCCAGCTCACAGACAGAGCTGGAGTGGGACAAGCCTGACCCCATTCCTGTCTTTGTCCCGGTGACAGGGCAGATTCCTGGGCTCTCAGACTCAGATCAGAGTCAGCGTGGAGGGAAAAAAGGACCAAACCTCCATAATACTGCACCGTCTAAGGCCGAAACCAGGAGGATAATGCATCTATTTAATCTATTTAAGAGTTAAACATTGTAATCTCAGAGGACATGTGGTTAAACGCTTGGAAAACACAGTCATCCTCTACCAACTCCTGGACTTGGAGAGACTTCTGTTGGAAAAGTTTAATTCGTTTCTTTATAACTCCCAAGCAGAAGTCCAAACAGACTGGTACACAACTGGCCTGCTGGAGAGAATTTGGAGAGGTCCTTGCTGATCATGCCCATATTTTTTGGTCTTGCCCCTCCATTCAGTTTTTTTTGGAGAGAATTAAGTGACAAAAATGATTTCAAAGGTTCTATGTTTTAATATCAATGTATTATTCACAACTCTCTATCTTGGGAATATGCCAGATGGGTTGAGTAAAGCTGATCGGTAGTCTACCTACTTAGGGTCTTGCTGGCTGCAAGTAAAAAGGCCATCACAAAATGTTGGCTCCAGAAAAATGCCCCCACTACAGATTATTTTGTTAATATTGTAAAACAACTACATGTACTAGAGCAAATGACATACTCAGTCAGACTCCAAAAAGATCTAGGTGAAAACCGGTGGCAGAAATGGCAAGCCTACCTGGTCAATGAATGAGACTGTACAGTATGCACGTACTGGATATGATACTTTGTCTTTTGGATTTATTGATCACCCCCGGACCTTGAATATGGGTAATTGTTCAATGTTTTGTATTTGTCTTTTGTTTTGTACTAAAAGATAAAAATGATCTATAAATAAATAAAGAGTTTAAAAAAACAAAACAACTAACTGCTCCTCAAGCCCCAGATTAAAAACAAAACACAACAAAACAAAAAGTCCATACCTGTCTGTGCCTGTAAAGCAGCAAAGTGTATTGATTTCCTATGATGTGATTCAAAACAGAGCTCTCTGCATCCTGTGCCAGCTCCACGAGAGAAATAAAAGGATTCCAGTCAGGGCTTCTCAACCAGCTTATTATGCATTGTTCCCACAGCCTGCAGTTCAGTGCAGCCACAAATATGTTGTTGTGTTTTTTATGGATTGCTCTTTCATCATTTAAGCCAGATACCACAGTGTTGTTGCCATAATATTAAAATGAAAAGAGGTTTTTTTTTTTTTTTTTGTCAGGAGAAAGTAAAACTTTCATCTATCGTAAATTCACCAGGTGGATAAATAGATCGGTGTCGATGGATTGATGGATTGAGAGAAATGAAATGAAATGAAATGAAAAGACGATTACCAGATACAGAGGATGGGTATTCTCCTTCTCCTTCTCCGTCTTCTTCTTCATCATCGTCGTCGTCATCCAAAGACAGAACAAGCTGTTCTTCAAAAACCTTTAAAACAAACAAAAGAGAGGAAGCACAACTTTTAGGAAAAATTCAAGAACTTGCACTTGACAACAAAAAAAACAGTTGCATGAAACCAACTTGAGAGAAAAAAAATCTGTAAACACTGACAGCACACGATGCAACTCTGCACACACTATATACAACGATATATTTTTGTAACCACACTCACATTGTCCACCAGCACGTGCTCGTCCACTCGGAGCTGCTCGCTGACGCCTGTGCAAAATAAAAATATTTAAGTAGAAGTTGATGCATGGTGCACTTAACTCCTCCTCCTCCCTCCTTCTCCTCCTCCCCCCTCCTTCTCCAAAGAGAAGGCGTGTGGACGGACGGCTCCTCTGGATATGACTGTACTATCCAGGAATGGGGGGAAAACTGGCCAATGAGATGTTGTGCTCATCCAAAGCAGCGGGTCCAGAGGAAGAGCACATACTCCCGACTGCGCGGCCGTTATTTCGAGAGGATTAATGGACGGCTGCTGAAGTCGGGGGCAGGGTGAAGGTCAATACTGAGGCACACTTCCTGCTTCTCTTTTCTTTTCTTTTCTTTTTTTTAACGAGTCGATACTGCCATCTGCCATCTCTATGGTTACCAAAAGCAGCGGCAGGCAGGCAGGCAGGCAGCCACACAGCCACACAGGTTAAAGGGATAGTTAAACATTTTGGCAAATTGGCCCATTGCCATAATCCCTATAGTCATAGCAGTAGGTTTGTTACCTTTATTTGTTGGTGTAAGATGTTTTTAGAACGGCGGAGCAGAGCCGCGAGCTGCTCAGAGCTACGCTACGCTAGGCTAATGGGATTTCTTGGTTTCCCTCATCAAACTCATCAAACACACAATCCAACAACTCCAAAATGCTCTGGTGGACAAGTTGTGACCTGCACAGTCACCACGCTATGAGATAATAACAGAACGTTACGAGACAAAGTTGTTTTAGAGGGAAATACAGAGTCTGCTTGCTGAAAAACTGCCCCAGATGGGAACGCGCATCGGCGGTTTTGCATGAATTTACCTCTAAAACAACTCTGTCTCATAACGTTCTGTTATTATCTCATAGCGTGGTGAATGTGCAGGTCACAACTTGTCCACCAGAGCGTTTTGGAGTTGTTGGATTGTGTATTTGATGAGTTTGATGAGAGAAACCAAGAAATCCCATTAGCCTCCGTAGCGCAGCTCTGAGCAGCTCACGACTCTGCTCCACCGTTCTAAAAACAGCTTGCACCGACAATTAAAGGTAACGAACCTACTGCTATGACTATAGGGATTATGGCAATGGGCCAATTTGCCAAAATGTTGAACTATCCCTTCAAGTTAAGTGAGAGCTACAGTATCAAACACGAGCGTGGGGGAAAAGCCGGAAAAATAAGAGTTAGTGGCAGCAGGCGTTTGTTTGGAAATCAGAAAGGATCTTCTTCTATGTGTGTGGTTGCATGCCAGCCTGAGAATGTCACCCCAGGGCGAAAAAAAACGGGGAAAAAAAGAAAAACAATCTGCCGCCCCCCCTCTGTGAGTTTTCTCTGTAATCTCAGAGGAAGAACAAACACATGTGCAGAGAGGAGAGTGTGCCTTTTATGGCGTCTCTTGGAAGTGTTTTCTTAGTCTCTTCAAGTTGTAAGTGATGGATGTCTGAACGTACAAATGTTTGCTCATGTCAGTCTGCGGCGGTTCGTTTTTCCATCGCTCTCCCAGTAAACGTCTCTGCACTCACATACCAACACACACACACACACACAGAGCAAATATACAAGCTGCTGGTGCAAGTAGAGACAGTTATAGTGATGGCGTTGCTAGAGCTGAGACTTATAATTACTTATTATGACTCTTTAATCTCTTGATTATCAGCTTTGATGCCTCAAATATAATCATTCATTCTCTGAAATGATAGAAAATACTAAGATAAATAAATTTCCCGCAAATTCGGAAACGCCTTTAAATCATAAACTAATCCTCTCAGTGCTGCTTTTACAGTCGTGAAGTCTTTATGCTTTTACAGGCAGGTTACTGTGTAGGTGTGTACGTGTGTATGTGGCTTTGTGTACACAGCTCTTATTTTTTTTCCACAGCTCAGGTTACACAGCTGTGACAGGTAACGTGTGGCACATGAGGGAGAACACAGGTAACACACATGTCTGGATAAAGCTCATGTATCATTAGTAACTTAGACACACGTGGCTCTCAAACTTTTTCACATCAAGGACCCAAACCCTTACCCTAAAAATGACACAAATTAGACCATGGACCGCCCAAATTTTGAAGCAAACACCAGAAATACACAAAGATTGGTTCTGAGACTGAAGGACGTTACTTTTTTAGGTAATGTACGTTCAAATAAAGACCAATGGCATGAATTTTTTGAAAAAAAACGTTAAACATTTCTCGAAAAAAGTGGTAAAAATTCTCCAAAAAAAAGTTTAAAAATTCTCCAAAAAAAAGTGGTAAAAATGTCTTTAAAAAATTCTCAAAAAATAAATTTTTCTAGAAAAAAGTGGTGAAAATTCTCAAAAAAAAGTTAAAAAATTCTCCAAAAAAAAGTGGTAAAAATGTCTTTAAAAAATTCTCAAAAAATAAAAAAATAAATTAAATTTAAAAATTCTCGAAAAAAGTGGTAAAATGTCTTCAAAAAATTCTCGAAAAAATAAATTAAATTTAAAAATTCTCGAAAAAAGTGGTAAAATGTCTTTAAAAAATTATCAAAAAAAAAATTACGTTTAAAAATTCTAGAAAAAAAGTGGCAAATTTTCAAGAAAAAGTTGGGGACCCCCTTGAACCCTTACAAGGACCCTTGGGGGTCCCCAGACCCCACTTTGAGAACCACTGGACTAGACACCTGATTACATGTATATACTTAATGTGTATGACATGTATGCTTATTCAAAAATCACTATCTCTAACCACAAAGTCTTAACGCAGTGTTTCACTTCATAGTAATTACTTTCTCATGCAGGGATCATGATGGTAAAAAGCATCTTGTGATTTGTCGCTGGGAACCAAACCTTGTTATCAGATGACTAATAAATGGCCTTTATACACAGAAATGCAATACTTTGTATCAGAGTTTTGTTTAATAAGTCACCGTACCTTCATCATTAGAAAGGCCTTCGTCTTTGTTCCTCTTGTCTACTTCAGTTTCAGCTCTGAGCGCATTTATCTGGAACAAAAGCAGACACTATATCAACACAGGTTCATTAAGAATTACACAAAGAGACCAAAACATGAGGTAATGATACACCATAAATCTGTTATTTAAATCGAGCGACTAAATATGAGCTAGTCTCAACAGTGTAAATCCTTCAGCAGATGCTAATGCTAATATCACCACCACCTGACCTGTTATGTGTGTCCTTTTAGAGTCAGTACTTGCCCTCTGATTTATAAGCTGCAATAGATGCAGTGTTTTGTTTACTGTTACTTACTCAACTCTTATCAAAATGTCAGATTGTATGTTTCAGGGTGTGAGAGTCAAGGGCTTTGCTGTTTACACAAGTCCAAACAAAACCCACGCAACAACCGGCCCTTATCTTGGCATCAGCGGCACATTACATTACATCATGTGCAGGGGCCGAGATCCATGGGAATTTGTTTTTTTTTTTTATTAGACGCGACTATGCACCAGATTTGAAACAAAATGAAATGAAAGGTGTTCCCAGCGGTCCGATCTGATCCGTACCAGTTTGAGGATGCCGCGGTCCGCCAGTCTGTCTCGCAGGAACATGATGCCGTCCTGGGGGGGGCAGCGGCCGCCGCCGGGAGCCTGTCGTCGCACCGTCAGGGTCAGAGAGTTTGTCCCGGGACAAAACCTCAGCGTGCTCGAGCCGTCGGACCACACGCTGCACACCCCCGGGGCAGGGCCCACCGCGGGACCCGGAGGACTGATGAGGAGAGAGAGAGAGAGAGAGAAAGAAGCAAAAACACACACTCACCATCAGTTAGAGCGGAGATTATCAGGAGTGAAGTTAATGAGGTAACACTTTACTTGAATAGGTATTCATAAGATTGACATAACACTGTCATAAACATCAATGAATACTTATGACAGCTGTTGTTAAAGCAGAAGTAAGCGATATTTTTGTGTTAATATAAGTCTTAAATAGTTATATCTTCCGACAGCAATCACTTACATAGAGTGTTTGGTCTGAAACACGGGTCTGTCAGTCACTCTGCTCTGCTCTGAGCCGAGGAGAAAACTTTTCTTGTATCCTACAATTTTTATCCAATGAGGAGAGAGAACGGCATGCAGGGCTGTGTGTGCAGCCAAGGGATGCGCCTGAATGTGGTGACGTAGGGACGAGGACTGTTATGGTGCATTCAAGACAACCCGTAACTCGTGTTTTTCCGACCTGTGAAGTCGTACCAGTTCGATCTGGTACGACTTCACGGGTCGGAAGTTACGAGTGGCCGTTATAGTGACTTTCACAGGTAAAACAGGTCGGAAAAACACGAGTGGGTTGCCTGGAACGCTACAAAGTCGTAAGTCGTGACTTGAAGCTGTAATTTACGGTTTCAAAAGCCTGCCTGGAACGCAGCATTAGCCAAAACGACCGGATCGCTTACTTCTGCTTTAAGTGTCATTCGGTAAGTTATGTCACTTTTGATGCAAAGTTGACATTGTTTGAGATGTCCTTGTTATGAGAACTTAAAGTTTGGCCATTAGGTCTGCTATGACAGTTTAAATTGTCTTTATGTCAAGTTGTCAGAACAAAAACATCTCAAACAATGTCAACTTTGCATTAAAAGTGGCATAACTTACCGAATGACACTTAACGGCAGCTGTCATAAGTATTCATTGATGTTTATGACAGCTTGTTATGTCATGGTTATGACAGTGTTATGTCAATCTTATGAATACCTATTCAAGTAAAGTGTTACCGTGAAGTTAATGAGAAGAGAAAGGTGCCTCCCCTCCTATGAATAAACCTCCATCAGTCATCATGGGCTCTCATTGCTGTATCGTTTCCACTGACAAGCTCTGAGGTTGTTATCTGTTCAACACTATCTCTGCAGGTGGAAATGTTGAGTTAATATAACCTCTTATCAGACCTGAAGCAGCTCCACTGTGCTGTCTGTAAACAGCACCATTTTCATTTCACTCCTAGAGTAGATTTCAGTTCCTTTAAACTCTGAGTTTCATGTTTTTCTTCTTTTTTTTCCAGTTTATATACAGGTGCATCTCAATAAACTAGAATATCATGGAAAAGTCCATTTCCAGTAGTTCAAGTTAAATAACCCCAACCAAGTATTGAGTGCATATAGATGGACATACTTTTCACTTTACCATATTAAAAACACCCTTTTTTTTTTTTTAATTGGTCTTTTGTAATATTCAAATATTTTGAGATACTGAATTTTAGGTCTTCATTAAATGTGAAGCCATAATCATTACAATTAAAAGAAATTAAAGAGACCCTGAGGAGTTTGCTTTAATGTGGATGAATCTACGTTACCCACACTTGTTAATGGGTCCATTTTCGATAAATATATCGCTTTGTCTTTATAGTTATTTTGATATTATTATTTAGAGGTCAGCTCGCCCAGCATTTCCTACTTTCGGTTTCCTTGGAATAATGAATTGCCGTTTATGGTCAGAACTACGACGTTATCTGATCGTCTTCTAACCTCCGACTTTCATTCTTGATTTACGAAAGCATTCTTGGCAAATGTTTTCGCTTTTGTCTGTCTTGCGCCGTAATAAATTTTATTCATTTCAAAACAATACAACATTTACACATAATAAAAAAAGGAAACAACACAAAAGGCAACAATAACAATAAAAAACACATTGAGAGACACAAATTATAATATACATACATGTAATTTACAAAGTGACTGTGGATAACGAAGTAGTCCACAGGTAGTAGGGGACCATAAGAGTTTAGTTTTGGGTAATAAAGTGCATAAGTTTAAGTGCAAAAATAAAGGACGGATCATCGGACATAAATAAACTTTTCCATGATATTGTAATTTATTGAGATGCACTTGTAATTTACTTAGATGTTGCTCTGATCAGCTCATGAGGAGGAAGTTTATGTTTGATGTTGACAGCTGTGGCGTGTATCCCAGAGCTGATAATAATAATAATGTCTGAGTAACGACTCAACAATGGTCTTAGATCATGTGCTGTTTCTATCTGCTTTCTAATATAATAACAAAGTAACAGCATGACATTTACTTTTGATAAAACAAAGGGATCCAGACAGCCTTTAAACTCCTCAAGTAGTTCCTTTAGAAAAAAAGAAAAGGCTCCTGGAAGCAATTAAAGGTGTTTATCTGAGAGGCTGAGAGAGAGCATACCATCTCATGTACTTGTGTGTTGAAGTCTTAACTAAATAAAAATTGTTTTGTCTCAGGATTGGACAAAATACAATGACTAACACAGACTTACGCTGCCAGCGCCCTGAACATGGCGTGTTGTCCGTCCCTCTGAGCCAGCTGGAGGGGCGTGTCTCCGTCCTGATTGGGCGAGGTCAGCGCCCTTTGGCCTCTCGGCTGGTGGATCAAGAAACGCGAGAGATGGACCAAACCCAAACGCACGGCCAGGTGAAGCAGGGTTTCTTTGGGCTGCAGCTCTGCAGCTAGACAGATAAACATAAAGAAACGGAGGATATGAGCAGAGAAAAAGTGTAAAGTAACTGACATTAAACACAAAACAGGTTAAAATGAAGACATGTAGAGTAGTTCATACTGAACATACCGTTCTGTGGTCCCCTATAGACCCCTACTTCACTCAATGTACGTAGAGAAAACCTTCACTCTACGCACATGATGCACAGGTCATGTCCTATCTATGTGAGGAATGTGTGACAGTAGCAGTAGCAGAAGAAGGAGAATTGAAAGGCTCACAGTTCACAGTTTAACAGTAATATTACGACCTGGACAAACTGGATGTTTCACTCGGCCGACACCTGCAGTGAGAGTAAGGGAGGCTAAACAGAAAGCGTGGGGGGTTATACTGCACTTAACACACTCTCTGCACACTCGGCAACTGATTGGTATCTTCATGCTGGTTGGTTGGTTGCAAAATATACAACACATCCCAAGAGTATAGGATGAAGGGATAGTTCAACATTTTGGCAAATTCACCTATTGCCATAATCCCTATAGTCATAGCAGTATAGATTCATTACCTTTAAGTATCAGTGCATGTTGTTTTGAGATCGGCGGGGCAGAGACGTGAGCTGCTCCTCATCAAACTCATCAAATACACAATCCAACAACTCCAAAACGCTTTTGTGGAGAAGTTGTGACCTGCACATTCACCACGCTATGAGATAATAATGTAACTTTACGAGACAGAGTTGTTTTAGAGGCAAATGCGTAGCCGGAACTACATTACAGACACGGCTGCTGGGCGGAGTGATTTCAAAAGCGCACGTAGTTCTGGGTATTTTCTTCAAGTGTCCTAATGTTACATAATGATTATTTCATAGTGTGGTGAATGTGCAGGTCACAACTTCTCCACAAGAGCGTTTTGGAGTTGTTGGATTGTGTATTTGATGAGTTTGATGAGGGACCAGTACCGTTCACCTCAACTGTGTTTGCTGAGCAGCTCACGTCTCTGCCCCGCTGATCTCAAAACAACATGCACCGATAATTAAAGGTAATGGACCTACTGCTATGACTATAGGGATTATGGCAATAGGCGAATTTGCCAAAATGTTGAACTATCCCTTGAAAAGATTTGTTGAGTGGGTGAAAGTTCAAGGTCGCGATGTGCTGAAGAATTAAACTCTTGTCCCTCTATTGTCTCTCTACTCTCCCTCCGATTCACGGCCGTGGCCCCGAGATGAACTGAAATGCCCCCGGCCGTCACCTCCAGAGCGGCGCTGCTTAATTGTGACCCAGTTTTCCATCCAGTGGCTAAGAGAGGAGCGACCGAATACTGAACATGCTCATGCTTCATGCAATAACGCCGTTCAGCAAACAAGAACGTCATTGTCAAGTTGACCAGTAAACAAACAAACACTGAAGCAGTGAAGGGACCAGGCAGTTTGCTGCTTTGCATTTTGCACCACACCCATGATGTTTTGCATGCACACACTGCCATGTTCATCCTGTTTGTCTAATGAGAGGACACTCACTTATTAGACTCTAAATGGGATTCAGCAGAGGACAGAACAGGACATGTCAATTGTCGTGGGCTCCGGTCTGTCTATACACTCTGCTTGGGCATGCCATCTCTTTAAATCCCATTTAAAACACAAAGATTTATGTTCAACACACATTTTTGAATAAAGCTTTGATATAATGAGGCATCACGAATAACAAAAACTGAGGCCAGATGCCAGAGACAACTCTGGCACAGTGGTGGTGTAAAGGAGTGAGGGAGTGCTGTGCAGAGGAGGATTGTGGGAGTTGATTTAATAGACACAGAGGTCTGCAAGACAACCCTAATCTGACTGAGGAGGAATAATGGCAGTAATTGCTCCGTCTTTGGAGCACACTGGCCTCTGCCTGGCTTGGCTTGGCTTGGCTGGCTGGTTCCTGCACATCATGTGATAGAGGAGTCGGGCTGCACAGTCGGATCTCATGTTGGGTCTCAAAACCCAGTGGAGAGCGGATCACTACAGCGAGCGACCATACCGACCTGAAGGGCTAACGGTGTTTATGTTGAAGGGTTGGTTCCTCGAAAATGATTAAACAAAGTAGTGGCTGTCCTCTAGTGATATTAAAGAAGATCATTTTGGTTTTAAGATATCTACAGTAAGGTTGTTAGATTTCCTATTATCACTTGTTGTACTTGACCACATCAGACCTGTTATTTGTATCTCCCACCACCGTTTTAAGCTATAGGCTGCAGCAGTGGTTCTCAAAGTGGGGTCCGGGGACCCTCAGGGGTCCTTAAGAGGGTACAAGGGGGTCCCCAACTTTTTTTTTTAATGAATTTTACTTTTTTTACGGAAATATTACCATTTTTTTACAGAAATGTATCAAATTTTTTTTTCTTACATTAACTAAAAAAAAAGGAACGATATTCACTCTCAGAACAAATATTTGTGTATTTTTGGTGTTTGTTTCAAAATTTTGTCCAATGGGGTTTCTGTGGTCTAATTTGTGTCAGTTTAGGGGTCCTTGATCTAAAAAAGTTTGAGAACCACTACAGTCTATGATTACCACTCACTAAGAAAGCAAAACAATTCTGTATTTAACGCAGGTGTAGCTACCGGTACAGTTATTTTACCTCAGAAAACGTAATATCATCCATTAAATATTTAATTATGTGCAATTAATATGTAGGTAAATACAAAGTTGCTAGCTACCATTGGCTTGCAAGCTGCTGGGTGAACCATTGCCATAGCTAAAGATGTTAGCTTAGTGATATAATTTAGAGAGACAGGCTGTTAATATGATTATGAAAATGTGAAATAATTCTAGTGTGAGTATTATTAATTTGAACAAAATATTAAACAATAGTATAATGCGACTGTAGTTAGTTACTCCCTTTGAAAGCAGGAAAAGAGGATGAAATAACTTAGAAGACTGTAGCTATGGCTGGACTCCACTTGAGCTAAACAATGTTTAGCAGCATCAAAATAGCAACCACAACAAAATAAACATGTATCGCCTAGTTATGTAAGAACTGCAGATGTTTTGCAACTCATTTTAAGAGCTTCCCCATTTTCTGCTGAGCGGAGGGGGATCCTTGAACTTTGACCTCCGAGGGTGGTCCAGGATGCAGCGGAGCAAAAACCAGGACGTGAGGATAACGGCTGCTCGGATTTGAGGCTTGCACTGTTGAAAGTGCATACAAGTGGATGTGTCTCTTACTTCATCTAAGTTAAACAACACAATAAGTGCATTTACATGGACTTGAGTTCATGGACCTTAAGCTACGCTTCTTCTCACTCCTTTTCAAATGTCTTTTTTCTGTGTTTTATTATTTTGCTTCCTCAACTTTCATTTCTATATTATGTTGTGCAAAGAATTTGTTTAGTAGCAATTGGGAAGCCTTGTACTATTTTCATATTCAGAATAAATAGTACAGTACAAGTATCCTGGAGTATCCTGTTTTTGTGTTTGTGCATGTAAACATCATATCCTGATTTCAGAAACCCGCCAGTATCCCGGCTTTGAGAAAACCGGTTTTGCTACCAGGAGAACTTTGAAAGAAAATGGGATAATGTGGCATGACGTATCAGCAAAACAAACAAATGCTTTTGGAGCTTTGTCTTTCAATAATGAAAGAATTAAACATCATTCAATGTTTAGATGGAAAAAGCATTGAAACATTTAACTGTTTAAAGGGATAGTTCAACATTTTGGCAAACTGGCCAATTGCCATAATCCTTACAGTTTTAGCAGTAGGTTCGTTACCTTTAATTGTCGGTGCAAGCTGTTTTTAGAACGGCGGAGCAGAGCCACGAGCTGCTCAGCGCTACACCACGGAGGCTAATGGGATTTCTTGGTTTCCCTCATCAAACTCATCAAATAGCTACACAATCCAACAACTCCAAAACGCTCTGGTGGACAAGTTGTGACCTGCACATTCACCACACTATGAGATAATAACAGAACGTTACGAGACTGAGTTGTTTTAGAGGGAAATACAAAGACTGCTTGCTGAAAAACTGCACCCAATGGGAACGTGCATCAGTGGTTTTGCATGAATTTACCTCTAAAACAACTCTGTCTGGTAACGTTCTGTTATTATCTCATAGTGTGGTGAATGTGCAGGTCACAACTTGTCCACCACAGCGTTTTGGAGTTGTTGGATTGTGTATTTGATGAGTTTGATGAGGGAAACCAAGAAATCCCATGAGCCTCCGTAGCGTAGCTCTGAGCAGCTCGCAGCTCTGCTCCGCCGTTCTAAAAACATCTTGCACCGACAATTAAAGGTAACAAATCTACTCCTGGGATACTCAAGTAAACGCACTGAATAAAGGTGCATCTGTGCTTTCAGAGGTGAGGGGTTTAACACTTTCAGTATCTAGTTCATTACCTTCCCTGGGCTGACTGTCTGTATTTTTCCACTGCTGAGGGTAATCCATGTTGGCCAGAGCCTGCGTGATCTTCTCATCCAGCTGCCTCAGTCCACCTCTGTCGCCTCCATTTTCTCTTAATCGCTCATCCTCATCCTCATCATCATCATCACCTCCTAGACGCTCCGACCCTCCATCAGGGAGCTCCTCGTCAGCTGCCTCCGCCCACGTGGGAAACCTCTTCAGGACCTCTAGGTAGCTCTGGGGGCCGAGCAGCTCCCTGTGTGCACTCAGATACTCCGCTGCTTCCTGGGCAACGTCCCTGAGATATTCAAGAGATGCTTCTTGGCCTTCGCATGGCGTGAGTTGATCCCCCGCGTAGAAGTAGGATGTGACGGAGGCGACTTCCACAAGGTCATGGCCTGAAGGAGGAGAGGAAGAGAAAACCATAATAGATAGATCTTTGGAGGTTACAACATGGTCTTCATATTGAAACAGGCAGATATGTTGGCACAGCAAGAAGACGATAAAATTTGTAATTTATGTGACATCCGAGAGGTGGAGAATGAAATTCATTTTGTGTTCTACTGTCCTTTTTATGACTCTATAAGACAAACATTTTTTAGTAAGGTAGATCCAAATAACGAATTTGTGTGGTTAGACGATGCTGAGAAGCTAAAACATCTTTTTCAGTTGAATATATTTGCATTTTCTTTATTTCTTGAAAAGGCTTGGGCAATGAGACAAAGTATGAAGAATGTATAGTTGAATACTGAAAGTAATCTTAAATTGTTTATTTCTGTCACACCTGTGTGGCAGGTAACACTGTCTAGTCTTTTTTTTCTTGTATTTGTCATTAAATGTGTCTTGTAATCCCATATGGGATGAGCCACAGTGGTGGAATGACACGAAAATAAAAAACATTCATTCATTCATTCATTCATACGACAATCAGTGAGGGAAATGTAAGCGGTCGTGATTGAGGGACCTACCGGGAACTGTGAAGCAAAGGGTCAGCCCGTCATCTCTTCTTTTGGCTGCGGTCACATGCACAAGTCTTGAACCTTGTACGACGACGAAAAACTCAGCATCTTCAGGAACGCCGGCCTGTAACCTGACATTGGCCTCCACCTGTCCCTGAGATGAAATGAGAAAAAAAAAGAAAATCCCTCCATTTAACTTCTGTTACAAGACAACAAAAGCAAATGATTGTTTGGTTTTCAATTCGTCAAAGCCCCGATTTAAGGCAGAAACCAGTTACGAGACTTGACTAATCTGTCTTTCAGGTGGAAATTATCTTTTTTGATCAATCTGCTGACACCTTAAATCTCCTTCAGTCAGTTGTACAAAGTTCACAGTACACTTTGTGCAGGATGGATGGATGGAAGGAGGAAAAATGGGGCGGCAGGGAAAAAAAGACGAAAGAAAAGACACCAGTTATTCTCTCACAATGGGAGAGAGCTGCACCCTACTGAGCGTCTACTTCATGATCCACCTTCATAATGAGATTCATTATTTCTGTTACATGATTGACCTTGTTTTTTTATTGCCCTCATATAAACTCTGTTTTTCCCTACCTCCAAGATCCCCCTCAGCTATCTTGAGTAAGAATTTGAGTTTTAGACAGAGGATAACTGGGATTGTAATACTTAATATTTTTCACACATTTTGTTTATTCTGGGTTTTTTTATATATATATAATAACAAACACAAAACAACACGTATTCAACATAAAAGTACAACAAAACATAACACATTCAAAATACATCCACAACAAAACATACATTTAATGGCATAGAAATAGATCAAAACATATAAACAGTATGTGCATACTACATATTATCTCTCACTTTTAATACACGCACCATTTCATATCATAACTCAAATAAATAAATGATAAAGTAATTCACTCTACAGCATCCCAAGTTTTTGTTATTGCCAAAACTTCCCATCTTTTTGTCTCTGCACTATTTTTCTTATTTTTTGGCAGCATCTTAAAGCAGATAACAGCGGCACGGCCGTTTCGGCTAATGCTGTGTTCAAGGCAGGCTTTTGAAACCGTAAGTTACAGCTTCAAGTCACAACTACGACTTGGTAGCGTTCCAGGTAACCCGTAGCTCGTGTTTTTACCGTCCTGTTGTCTGTGAAAGTTCCCTATAACGGCCACTCGTAACTTCCGACCCGTGAACTCGTACCAGATCGAACTGGTATGACTTCACAGGAAGGAAAAACACAAAGTACGAGTTTCCTTGAACGCACCATGAGTTAGCAGCCCCCGCCCTTGTCAGGCATCAATTGGTCCTCGTGCTACGTCACCACATTCACGCGCATCCCTTGGCTGCACACACAGCCCTTCATGCCGTTCTCTCCCCTCATTGGATAACACTTGTATCCCACAAGGAAAATTTTCTCCTCGGGTTACAGCAGAGCAGAGTGACGGAGAGACTCGTGTTTAGGCTGAAATACTTCATGTAAGTGATTGCTGACGGAAAATAGGACTATTTAGGACTTATATTAACAAAAACATTCCACTGATATCTGCTTTAAATACTGTTCATCAAACATCATTATTTGCTATCTCAGATTAAGCTGTCCTTGACTTTAAAATATGAAGGTTGTTTATTCTGTTTATAGGGTTTGTGTTTTTGCTGTTGTGCGAGTTGTGTCAGTTTTGTTGGGTTTTTACCATTAATTACTGCTGTTTTTAGACTTTGTGTTCCCTCTGGGATCAACTGTTATCTGTAGATAAGGGCTACAAACTGCACATAGCGTATAAACTGGTTTATTTCTAACAATAAAAAACACAAAAAACTTAAAAGAAGCAGAAAGATTTGATTTGAAAGATTGTGTAGAAGAAGGCAGCTCATGATCTGTGTACACAAACCGACAGACAAAAATCAACAGGATGTCTCTCTATCACTCACATTAGCCAGTCTGTCTGTCTGATAAGCATTTTGAAGAAGTCAGTTACCAGTGTGACATGCTGGAGGAGCGACTGGTGTGCCTCTTCATTCATTAACAAAACAAAGTAGGCTAAACGTTATTTGTCCTCATTATTAATTAATTACAGATAACCAAACAATAGAAACCGCAGCGTTTAGCTCCGCTCCTCGGTGCTGTTTTCCCTCCAGCTCTGACCTTTACGAGAGGTTTAGCTCAGGGTGCATCGTTCAAGTTCAAGAGGGATCGCATACTTGAAGTTCCTCGCTTGTGCAATATCTTATCTTCTGTTTTCTTGAGCTCAGCTTTGGGTTTTATCTTGTGATTTATGGGCCACCCCTAATCGGTCCTTATTGTTAATACTCCAAGTTAAGGCATCCATCATTTTTAAATGTATTTTTAGTATCTACATCATCTTAACATTTGTGGCCTCTCCACGCATCATCATCATCATCATTCAGAGTCTTATTTCCTGTAACATCGTAGCAGGGGCTCACTAAATACAAATGACAAAGGCTTACACAGTTGACAGTTTCAACTATATAATGTATATTGTCATGTATAAGAGGACAAAGAGTAGCCTATATCCAGAGACTGTATATGATGTGTTGTGTATGGTGTTTTGTCTTTTGGATATACGCATGACCCCTGAACCTTGAATTTGTGTAATTGTTCAGTGCTTTGTATTTGTTTCTGTTTTTACCTTTTCAATCTCTGTACTAAAATGTGAAAATTATCTATAAATAATGTAGGCTATGTATCCATCCCAGCAGCTCAGTGAGGCATAAAGCAAAGCACTTCTTTGGGCTAAATGCTAATGTCAACAAACAAAATGCATGTTTAGCATCTCATATCTTTGTTTTAGCTGCTAGCCTGGATGAAAAGCTTATTTTTTAGCTGCTAGCCTGGATGAAAAGCTTATTTTTTAGCTTCTAGCCTGGCTAAAAGGCTACTTTTTAGCTGCTAGTCTGGCTAAGAGGCTACTTTTTAGCTTCTAGCCTGGCTAAGAGGCTACTTTTTAGCTGCTAGTCTGGCTAAGAGGCTACTTTTTAGCTTCTAGCCTGGCTAAGAGGCTACTTTTTAGCTTCTAGCCTGGCTAAGAGGCTACTTTTTAAACTGCTAGCCTGGCTAAGAGGCTACTTTTTAGCTGCTAGCCTGGCTAAGAGGCTACTTAGCTGCTAGTCTTGCAGTTTGACTGGCAAATATGGAAATAAGTTTAGTTAGGTTAAGTATATTCACACTTAGGTATGTGGGACTTTCATTGCCTTTCCTGGCACTTCATTTCTGACATGGCTAGAAAAGAAAATCGCCTAGGCTATTACATTTCCTGGTATGGATTACCTGTCAGAACATATCTTGTCAATGAAATCACAGGGGAAACTTTTTTCGTTCCTGGCCGGCCAGTCAATCATAGCGCTAATGTTGAGTCACCAACTCTGACTCAACATTCAAAGTGATATAATCAGTCACGTCTTAGTCGCTTATTTGTCCCCGAAACTCCTGGGAGCTTTTTTCCAACAGCTGCTACTTGATCTCAGTGCACAGTGGTTATTGGTCCAGAGGTAGAAATGAGACTGACTGACTGACTGACTGACCTCATGAGTAAGCAGGGTATTTTGCTTTGACTGATAATAGTGGTCTGACTCAAACTGCACTCTCCGAGCTCGTTGTGCACACTAAGTGCTTAGCTGTAGCACCACTTAGTGCACACTTACCACTGTTCATGTTATCGCTGATTGTTTTTCCACATAAGATTAGATGCCGACCGGCGGTTTGTGCAGCCATCTAGACACAAGACATCACTTATCATTCAGAAAAGTGGAATAATGATTTGAAAATCTGTCTTTTCTGCTATTTTTTTGCATTAATTTAGACTTAGATGCATCAGTTATCCAAATTATTGTCACTGGAATAGTTGAAGCTGCATCTGTTCTCTCTCCTTGGTATTTTATTCTTCCCACATTGCCTCTCTGAGCCCATTATATTTAAATGGAACATATGTGAGCATTTCTTTGTAATATCTTCCGATTGTGTTTGCAGTCCTCCGAGGAGGCTGCAGTTCTCGCTTAATTGCCTCAAAACAATCTGCACCGGCCTCAGATGATATTGCTTTTACACCAGCACAATCTGATCAGAGGGAATTTGCTTGATCCTAACTGCATCTCCTGCGCCTCAGGGAAGAGGAAGGAGGACGGTTGGCTGGTGATAAGACGTCAGACGTATGTGATCTATGGCCGGGGCGTTATCATGACACAGGCCGATCCAGTAGGCTAACAATGAAATATTCAACACCTTGTCGGTTTTTCACCTCATGCCATTGCCTCCCATACGGGCAGTTTTCAGGTCAGGCATGATGTTTTAATTATGGAACATAAACATGAGGAGGTTTTTTCCACATATAGGGAATAGAAAAAGTAAAAAAAAATAAATAAAAAAAAGCAACTGTAGCATCACTTTAACCCTCCTGTTGTCCTCCTGGGTCAAGGAAGGAAGGAAGGAAGGAAGAAAAGAAAGAAGGAAGGAAGGACGTAGGGAAGGAAGGAAGAAAAGAAAGAAGGAAGGAAGGATGAAGGGAAAGAAGGAATGACAAAGGGAAAGAAGGAAGGACAAAGGGAAAGATGGGAGGAAAGAGGAAGGGAGGGCGAAGGGAAGGAAGGAAGGAAAGAAAGAGGGAAGGAAGGAAGGAAGGAAGGAAGGAAGGAAGGAAGGAAGGAAGGAAGGAAGGAAGGATGAAGGGACAGAAGGAAGGACAAAGGGAAAGATGGGAGGAAAGAGGAAGGGAGGAGGAAGGAAGGATGAAGGGAAAGAAGGAAGGACAAAGGGAAAGATGGGAGGAAAGAGGAAGGGAGGACGAAGGGAAGGAAGGAAAGAAAGAGAGAAGGAAGGAAGGATGAAGGGAAAGAAGGAAGGAAGGAAGGAAGGAAGGAAGGAAGGAAGGAAGGAAGGAAGGAAGGAAGGATGAAGGGAAAGAAGGAAGGACAAAGGGAAAGATGGGAGGAAAGAGGAAGGGAGGATGAAGGAAAGGAAGGAAGGAAAGAAAGAGGGAAGGAAGGATGAAGGGAAAGAAGGAAGGACAAAGGGAAACATGGGAGGAAAGAGGAAGGGAGGATGAAGGGAAGGAAGGAAGGGAAGAAAGAGGGAGGGAAGGAAGGAAGGAAGGAAGGAAGGAAGGAAGGAAGGAAGGAAGGAAGGAAGGAAGGAAGGAAGGAAGGATGAAGGGAAAGAAGGAAGGACAAAGGGAAAGATGGGAGGAAAGGAGATACGATAGAAGGAGGGAGGGAACAGATTGGGTCAATTGGGTCAAAAAGGAGGGAAGAAGTAAGGACAAAGGGAAAAAAGGGAGGGAAACGGGAAGGGGAAAAGGATGGAAAGAAAGATGGAAGGAGGGAACAGATCGGGTCAATTGGATCAAACAAGGAAGGAAGAAGAAATGAGGACAAAGGGAAGGAAGGAAGGACAGAAGGAAAGGAAAAAGGATTGTGGAAAGAAGGAAGGATGGAGGAAGGGACCAGATTGGGTCAATTTGACCCAGAAGGACAACAGGAGGGTTTTAATATAACGTTTTAATTGTTAGATATTTGTAAACACCACACATCCAGTGTTACTGACTTCTGTTGTGATATTTACCCTAAAATCATATATTGCTATAATGTCTAAGGCAAATGTCAATAGCCCAAACATTATAGCAATATATGATTTCTAAATCCCCTCGTGTTGTTGTCTACTCTCACTCTGAGTAGTGGCGGGGGGAAAAACAACACCAGATCTGCTGCTGCTGCCTGTGGTCTCCAGGAAACCAGCAAGTCATCGGCTCCGCGGCCTCTTTGCCATGATCTCCTGAGTGCAACACGTAGGTGACGTCAGCCTGGGGAGCGAGATCACTGCCACCGCAACAACAAAAACAGCTCCAATAACAGTCAGTTCTGAGAGTGAGAGGACAGCCTGACGTCAGCACGGGGGAGTGGAGTATTTTCTGCTTTTAAATATTAACCATTTATCACGGTGGGTGTAGTATTTCAGATCAGAAGTCGACTAAACACAGTGATGGTGATGAAATGCACAAAGTGTATGAAATTAAAAAGAAAAAGAGACTCCTTTTAGAGTTAGCTACTGTAGCTTTGATCACAAACACAGAAACGATTGGTTAGAATGGTTACATACTCTGAGCCACTTGCAAGTAGTTCAGGTCCTCTGTTTCAAAAACTTAATTTCTTGAATATTTATGATATCAATGTGTATCAGATGAGATCTGTTTATTTGTGTTTCAGCATAGAATGAATATTTTACCTCGTAGTTTCTCTCATATATTGATGTCCAACAAGAACAACCAAGTCCATAGCTACCAGACACGAAACTCTTCCAACCTCCACACTAGGGGTGGGCGATATGGCAAAAATATCATATCACGATTTTTTAAAAATGAAGTCACGATTTCGATTTCATCACGATCTTAAATCGAAAAAAGAAAAACAGACAATTTAGGCCAAAGAACCTTTCTGAATAGATTGTAATCTAAATAGTTGCAGTTTTGCCAACATGTGCAAATGACGTAAACATAGTAAAAGGTAAACGACAACACTTTGATAAAGTGCACTCTTGCAACATAAAAGGTAGCTTTCAATAAACATGAAAGTAAAATATCAATGAAGACATTACACAGTCATTTTAACAGGATTTTAAGTGTATCAAAACACTAAATAGCTGATTGAAAAGGGTCAAATAAAAATACAAACTAAAGTAACTGTTATCTCTTTTAGCAAACTTTGTAAATGTCCTTTGTTTGCGCTTTGCAGCATAGAACTGCAGTTTATAGAATGTGCCCCAGACGATCCTACGATCTCTGCACTTTGGCAGATCGTCTACACACTCTAATCCTTCACGATCTAATATCGCCATATCGCCCACCCCTACTCCACACTGCCTTCTTTAGAACTGCTCTCAGGCAATTTTCAATTCGTTATCAAGGTCCCCGTCTCTGGAATCAGCTACCTGACTATCTGAAAACAATTATTCATTTAACATCATTTAAGAAAGGCTCTCAAAAAGTACCTCATCAGTCAAACCATGTACCATCAAACATAAGACAATTATTGTCATGTTTTTCTTTTGTCTCTCTCTCTCTCTCACTTCTTATTCTTTCCTCATCATCTCATTCATTATTATTATTGTTTTGTATTATTCATTCATGTATGTATTTTCCCTTACTTCCTTATATTTACTGTTTAATCACTTACTTTTCTACTTATTTTTCATTATTGTTTAATTCTTTTCCTATGTTATTGTTTTTAAACTGTAACAAATTTGGTCTTTGAATATGTGGGTGAGGTTTTTATATAAGCCCTTTTGGGTTTCATACCTCCCCTTTGCACATCCCAGTCATGTTGATTGTCCATGTTGTTTTTATATGATATTGTTTGTGCTAAATACATAAATTAAACATTTTTTAAAAACTTAATTAAAAAAACCAACAGAGGGCTGAGAAAAGGCACATGTTTGGATTATTCTGCCAACGTCTACATGCTCCGCAGTCAATTTCACATGTAGAAAACAAGCTAATACAACAAGCAAAGCCTTTTTACTAACTAAAATGTCTATTACACATGTCCTCAAAGTGGCACAATACCACAGTGACACATCTGAGCTATGGGAGAGTCAGTGGACCAGAATCTCATCGGAGTCTTGAGGGTGACAGCCGGCTCGGCACTGTAGAGCCTGTTCTCATACCCAGCTGAAACACATACCTCTGATTTAATCTGCTGTGCAAATGAGATACTAATAACTGGTCTGCATGTCAGAAACGGCTGTCAGTGAAAGCAGCGCGGTGTTATAAACATTTCACTTCAAAAGAACAGGGCAGCCAAGTACAGACTCATAGTGACATAATAATAATACCAGGCAAGAGTGAGTACCGAGGCCTGAAATACCTGGAGGACGGGGCACATACCGTAATTTTGTTTCAGCTCGGTTTTCCTTCTTTTTACGATCAATCTATCAGTCGGTCAATAAACAGCAGGAGGAGGTTTTCATGTGAAAAAAGCATCGCAAATCATAAACCACAGAGATTTAGCTCAAAGACAGAGTGATAACTGCAACTGAGCAAACACCGGTACAGCAGGGATGTGGCTATAATCTACCTCTATTTATGATCATGTGCTGAGATAACAGCTGCGATAAAGGAATAAGACCAGGAGTGTACAGACTAGCAGCTCTGGGAGACTGTACTCAGGTATATCGCTGCTCCAAGTGAATGCTAACATGATGCTAACATGACAACATGTTCATTAGGGCTGCAACTAACGATTATTTTCATTATCGATTAATCTGTCGATTATTTAAATGATTAATCGATTAGTTGTTTGGTCAATAAAATGATTAAAAAAATATCAATCTCAAACCACAAGATGTCCTCAAATGTCTTGTTTTGTCCACAAACCAAAGAGAGACTCAGTTTATTGTCATAAAGGAATAAAGAAACCAAAAATGTTCACATTTAAGAAGCTGAAATCAGAGAATTTTGACTTTTTTTCTTTAAAAAAACTACTGTGACCGAAAAATAGTTGACGATTAATTTAATAATCAATTATTGTTCGATTAATCGATTGATTGTTGCGGCTCTAATGTTCATGTTGAGCAGCTAGGTGTAACGCTCTCTTTCTTACTGAGCCACGTTGGTAAATGGTAAATGGACTTGCACTTATAATATAAAGCGCGTTTCTAGTCACTTGGACCACTTAAAACTCTTTACACTGTTTCGTCACATTCACCCTTTCATACAGCTCTGCTTGCAGGCAGGCTTTTGGAGGCTAATCATTCACACACATTCATACATCCGGTGATACATCGGTTCAGTGTTTTGCCCAAGGACACTTCGACAAAATTAAAATTCAGAAGATTACCAAAGTTATTGTCCTCCTCATGCAATCCATGCAGTAGTTGTTTAAATATGTAATCAAACATATCAACCCCGTCCCTGACCAAGCAATAACAGTCAGTTCTGACAGTGAGAGGACAGCCTGACGTCAGCGGGGGGAGGATGGAGTATTTTCTGCTTTTAATATTAACCATTTATCACGGTGTAGTATTTCAGATCAGAAGTCTACTAAACAGTGATGCATGCACAAAGTGTACGAAATTAAAAAGAAAAAGAGACTCCTAATGAGTTTAGCTTTGATCACAAACCAACAGGCACGTGTTTGGATTATTCTACCAACATCAAAATGCTCCTGAGTCCATTTTATAAGTATAAAACAAGCAAATACAACAAGCAAAGCCTTTTTCCTAACTAAAATGTCTATTACTAATGTCCCAAAGTTATATCAATCCTGTCCCCCTTGTTCCCTCTCTGAAAAAATATCAACACCAAAACAAATTTCTTATATGTGAAAATCTTCCAAAAAAAGAAAGAAAAAGTAGACAGAAAACTTTAACCCACTGGTGGCGGTGGTGCTAGAGGGGCGAGTCAGTGGATCAACAGAGCCATTAGAGTTCAATCCGCTGGGAACCATGAAAGTCTGTTAAAAAGTTAAAAAATGTTGTTCCCATCTATCAGCTTGTTGTTTGTTGAGACATTTCTTCATTGCTGGAGGAAAACACAACAAAATCAGTTTTCCTCTCTTGACGTCTCACAATTCAGCTAAAAAACCAACACAGTCCTCTTGTTGGGAGGCGGTAGGGGGGCCGGGGGGTCGGGGAGATGGGGAGGGGGATTGGTTTCCCTCACACTTACTGTTACACACCTGGACAACAAAATCGCTTCGACATGAACCCTGCACCCGACCTCAATAAAATAAAAACCTCCCTGCTCCAACACAGGAACTCCCACACTTCTCTGTCTGCAATTGAATGCAGCCATTTATACCATTGATCTGGCCAAACTGTATTTACTGTGTGGCTCTGGCACTGTGTTGCATGTGTGTGGAGGTGCACCATAAAACTTTACTGGGCGTGTTACAATAACAGCCTTTATATCACAGCAGTGTGCCGTGGCTTGCCCACACAAAGCCCCGCATTGAAATCTGGACCTCATTCAGCAGCAGTGAGAGTTTAGTCGCTCCTGTTGAGCTGTGACCTTAGAGGGTGGAGACGCCACTTCCTCCTAATGGAGAGAGGTGTATGTGTTAAAAAAAAGAAAAAAAAAAAAGAAAGAAAAAGAGGTAGAGAGCCCGTAATGATTCACATGCCAGGAGTTTTTCGAAGCAGCTCCTCAATCGGCCTCTATATGAAGCTACAGTGGAAGCGTCGAAGGTTTTTTGGGAGCGAGAACTCCCGCCCCCATGTCTGAAACTGGTGACACAGCAAAACAAGCAGACACTCTGCTTACCAGAAATCTGGCAACGCTTCACTGACTGGCCCACCCAGGCTTCCACACAGCCCGGAGAATAGTGGGGGGTGGGGGGAGAGTAGGGAGAGAGATGGGGGCTATGTGTGTGGAGGACTGAAGGGGAAAAAGAAGACAGATGGAAGAAATAAAGTAACAGCAAAAAAGGGAAAAAAAAGGTTTAAAACAATAATTCAAACACACCTGCACCCGAACATGTGTCCTAAAAGAAAAATGTGTATTTATGTAATTCATAAAATTGGGTGTGTATTGTAATATACTCCTTAAGGAAAAAAAAGAAGAAACAAATGGGCATATTCTCTTCTCCTGGCTCCAATGTTATGTTCACTGTAGAAACCAGGTTTTTCAGAGGGAGAGAGGTGGTGTAGTAGCTTGTCAGTTGGTGAACAGGCTGTGTAAAGCCTGGCTTCCCCGGGGACTGGCTTGGGTTTCACCTGCGACACAAGGCTTGCCAGTCAACCACAGCACAGACAGAGAGTCAGGACCGAGAGAGAGAGAGAGAAAGAGAGAAAGAGAGAGTGGAGGGGAAAGACTAGAGTGCTCTAATTCTGGTGAGAACAAAAACAGGATTGGGTCTAAATGTGGGAGACTAATCCAGAGGAACAGTCAGAGTTCATGCATGTGTTCGCACAACCACTCCCAAAAATACCGAAACACAGACCCCCCCTCCTCCCTCTTTTTCTGCCACCACACCGACGGCGGCGCATCAACATCAGACAGACACAAATCATGATGTCGGCACTTACATACAGAGGCACCTCTCTTCTGTTCACCTCCATCTTCTCCCCATCCATCCACCACGGCCTGGAGAAGAAACAAGAAACAATGTTACTGTGATGAACAACACAATATTTTTGTTTTTTTTAAACCCTAAGCCGTATTATTTTGCAGTATGGTGCACGGCCGTAATTACCGTATACATTGGGGGGGGGCACGTCCCTCCCCAATATGCTCAAAAGGCCCCCCCCTCAAATATATACCTAGCTGATTAAAAAATAAAAAGTATCCCATGTGTTAGTGAATTTACCGTACTTTCCGGACTATAGAGCGCACCTGAGTATAAGCCACACCAGCTAAATTTGAAAAGAAAATACATATATAGGCCGCACTTGAATATAAGCCTCAGGTTTTCATGCTGTAACATGAGATATTTACACAGAAAGACGGTAGGGAACTATGCAAATCCGCTCGCTTTTCCGCTGTTCTGGTTACACTCCTCTCGCCTATGTGCATTTGTTTACAATGAAGCCGTCGAAAAACCAATAAATGGAGCGGTGGATAATGTTACATAACATATACGATGTTACGGCGTGAGTTTGTGTAGTCTTAACCGTCATAAACAAAAGATTACAGGTTACGGAGCGCGTTTGTGTTGCGGTGTGCAGAGAAGAGAGCTGGGACACCGGGGCGGGGAAAAAAGTAGCGGCTTATAGTCCGAAAAGTACGGTATATATACACTATATATATTATATATATAGAAAGAGAGAGATTTGGTCCGCCCCAATGTTGACTCCATGGTTACGGCCTTGGTATAATGTAATGTAACCTTTAGGAAAAGATGATGCACACACGATGTTGTGTTTATAGAGCCCTGAGGTCACCAGAGGTCAGCAGCCACCGGTGTGGATGAAGCTACAGACGCTACAGCACTGACACGGTCGTTAAGCAGGAAACTGTAACTGTATCATCACCTGCACACACACACACACACACACACACACACACACACACACCTGATCCTCTGTGTGACTTCACTCTCAGCTGTGTGAATAGTGCATCACTTCAAAGCTGCACGGTGGTGTCGGCTCTGCAGGCTGCACTTAGTCCAGAGACGCTCAGACGACAAACCAAAACAAGTCATCATGAGTGTGTTGTTTGCACATCATATACACTGTACACACTCTATACGCTGTGTGTGCGCACAACAAACACACTCTCTGTGTCTCATTAGAGCTGCAGCTATAGCGTCTGTTTGATTTCTTCATGAAATGATTGATAATCTGCTCTATTGCATTTCAGGAGAAAAAAAAAACGCAAATCACATGTTTGCAGAACAAATAACTTGTTTTGTTTGATCTCAAATGTAAAAAAAAAAAAAAACTCAAAGACTCTCCCTTTACAAAAGCAAAACAAGATAATCCTCTCACCCAGTGGTTTTAACTAGATAATTACCTCCATTATAACAGCAGTTTCAGATCATTTTCCAGTCAGTCTCCTTTCAATTAATCAACTACTCATCATCTCAATTACACGTTTAAAGCAAAAACAAAGTTAAACAATTAATTCCTTTTGTTCCAAAGTTGAAACTTAGCTACTTTACTTATCTATTAATAAACATTATAAAGCAGATTAACATGAAATCATAACAGTGATGGTTTGAGGTGCCAGGCTCTGAATCTAGGTCAAACCCAAGGTTATATTATGTTATGAAAATAAACCCATGAAGTGACACAGCAGAACAACAACAACAACAGGATCTAGTGTCTTAACAACAGCAGTGCGGTTACATTATACTGTAATATACTAACTGACTATACTGACTGACCTCAGGCTTTATCTAACAATAATATCACTCTTACATTTGCATAGTGCAATGATGTGCCCAGTCTTATCAAAAGAGAAGCCAATGCCACAGGCCTGGGAGGAGGAAGCTCTCTCCCTTTTATGTTAAATCCTGCTCATGTCAATGGGAGCTACTCTTACAGTAAAGTGGAAGTGGAGAAGGTTTATGTGTCATACTGTAGGATAAACTTAATCCCTTCCTGGTTTTTTCTTTTTTTTTTTTACAGGTTGCACCCTATTAGATCAACAAAAGGGATGAATCCTAGGTTGCACGGGCTTAAGAGTCCAGTTTTTCGAGTTTGCACAGAAATTTGTGTCAGTCTTTCATTGTCCTCAGTCTGACTTCAGCCTCTGACATGTTCAGTGTGAATAAGAAACCTGACCTGGCTCGTGGCCACGCACGCACCCCCGGCCAGAGCCGAGCGTGAGAAAGGACGAGTGCAAACGTACGCTGTCATTCATTTCAGAAATGAAATCACTTGTGTGTGTGATTGTGTGGTGAAAATATTTTTCATACATGAACAAGTCGATCCTGCTGTCCTTAGATTTCTTTTCTTTTCAGCTGATGCATGATTGAATAATCTAATTCCTCTCACATGACAAACTGCTATCATTTATCAGGCTGTGTGTGTGTGTGAAGAAGGGAAAAAAAGTGCGTTGTTCTGCTTTCAGCTTCTGGTAATTGCACATTCATTGCCTACACCCTCTCATCTTTTGGTACATGGAGGTAAATGTTATTTATCATTTCTCATAATGAAGTGCTGCTCAGTGTAATAATAACACAACTACAATTATCATCACAGTGCAGTTGTGACTTCATGTGATGCCACTTCACTTCTCAATGGTCATACAGTTGCCTAAACACAAAGATGACTCATTATTATGGGTTGGCTATTACCAACAGAGTGTAAACAGACTCCAAACACCTGGTTTAATACTTTTTCAATGGTGTAAAAAAAGAAAGAAAGAAAGAAAATAAGGGAAGTTAAGCCACTGGATGGACTGGTCGATGAACTCTGGCACAAAGAAGTGAAAACAGTCTTTGTATAATTATTACACACACCATCAGCACTCAAACACATCCTCCAGGAACAATTAATGACCTATTGCTTTCACTTGGGAACTGAAACTCCTGCTTACAACAATGGGGGGAAAAACGGTCAGTAAATGCATCGTTGCAAAAAAAAAAAAATAAGGGGAAAAAAATGAATAGAAGTTATTAGGGAACTGGTCCCACTGAAGCCAAACCAGCCACGCCACGCTTTTTTACGCTTTACCTGTGAACGCACCAGCAGTCTGATCACCTACAGTACAAATCAATGAGCCCACAGATAAGATACCCAACAGCGTTAACACACATTAACACCACAGACTCACTGCACAACGGCTTCATGCACTGACTCTGTGTTAAGCTGAAGTTTTCTAATGACTGTGTGTTGTCTTTACCTGGTGTCGCCTCTCTCTCTCTCTCTCTGTGTCTGTCTCAGCTCTCCACGGTCCGGTCCGCCGTGGACGCAGACGGTCGGCTGTGCTGTGGCACGACTTTCTGCCCTGGAAAAAAACTTTCTCTCCTGCTCGATTCTCTTCTTGGTTAAAGACCAGAGGTGGAAAGAAAAAAAACAAAACACTTTTCTCTCTCTCCTTTTAGTTTCCACCTCGCCGTTCAGCCCCTCTGCTGCTCGTTGCAGGAGGGAGTCGGTTGGGAGTTTGTTTGCAGGTGTCGCGGACTTGTTTCTCCCCCCACGGCAGCCTGCTGCTCCTCTGGTCCAGCCCACTCACACACACACACACACACACACACACACACACACACACACACACACACACACACACACACACACACACACACACACACACTCGCCATGAATTTGATAATAAATAATACATTGAGAATTTACATTATTAGTGAATGGATAATGCATTTTAATTGGCTACAACAGAGAATAAACTTCTTTTTTTTGCATTTGCAGGTTCCAGGTTGATTTCAATTTCCTCCAATCAGAAACTAGCTGGAGTGACGTCACCGTCATTAAGGATGCAACTCTTCACGGTGGAAAATTAGTGATTAAAAGTCTACATTTAAATTTGCACTGATGATACTAATAGGAAGTAAGCCACTCCACAACTTTTATTTTAATTATGAACTTAACATTCTTCTTTTTTTAATATAGGCTATTTGTTAATGTTTTAATATTTCCTGTCTTTTTACACATTACAAGAGTGTGTATTGATGTTGGTGTCAGATTGTTTTTTTTAGGAGTGTGTGTATAGGCTAACATAGCTGAATATGTGTTTTGTCAGTCTTAATGTCCTCTGAAGAAGTTGCAGAATAAATGTTGATGTATTTTCACATACAGTAATAATGATAATGTTATTCTAGCAATAAAATTGCATTTTAAAAGAATAATCCAGTCTAAAATCTGAATAAATATAATGAAATTGTATGGACTACGCTCTGCATAACAAATATAAAATGAGTCCCAGCTTAAACAGCTGGGAGATAAAAACATGTCCCAGCTCTCAGTTGGTTGTGACCATAATCATAGACAGAAGACAGTGACATATACACGTGACATGAACAGGAAGTGAGAGGACAGCTTTCCCACCCTTCCTGCTCCCACACTTATCCCACTGACTGATAATGAGCAACAGATTAAAATGTCTTAAGTGGTTTTAGAAGTGACAGGCTGTAATGGTGCTGTCTAGCTTTCAACACTGTCAGCAGTTTGACTTAATTTAACTCAACTCTTTCCATCAGGACAGTGTTGACTTGCGTAATTGGGGGGGATGAGAGGATTATGGGTGGTTTGGGAGAAGAGGAAAACCCACAAACTCCATCATCGGGACTGTATTTTATAACCTGTGAAGCTGTGGTGCCATCTGGTGGCAGAAGAATAAAAGTGAGTAAAAAGTCAGAAACCTCACAGTCCTGCCGTCTTGTGGTAGATTTCTAAACAACTTTCCCCCAAAACTCATTTTTAATCTCTTCTAAACTTGTCAAAATGCACCACCACTAAGTGACATCCACACAATGTAAGGTGTAAGAAATATGGTCATCTTGTTTTCTGATGTTGTGACCAGGTGTACTGCACATGTTGAGGGCAGCACATAGTGTATAAATAAGGCAGCAGGACAGACATCCTATCCTTGTCTCTTTCCACAGTGCAGCATCACGTTCAGAGGAAACAAAACCACTAATGTGCAATATATATAGGCCTACAATACAATCCGAATGATCTTTTGTATTTTTCTTTCTTTGGGTAGCCTCTACCTATATAAAGGTGTCTATTTGTATAAGTTAGGACATTTTAGCAATAAAAATATTTCTTACATTTAAGATTTATGTTGATTAATTAGTCATTTAGCCATTTAGGCCTACAAGATGCAGAAGGCTACGTTTACAGTAGGCTACACATCTTATGTGAAGACATTAATTGACAGACTAATTTTGTGTAATTTTCTTGATGTGTTCCAGGATTGTGGCTTCGTCAAAATTGTGTAACATTTGTTTTCCAGCATCACATTTTTCAGTTTGTGCAAGCCATGTGACAAGGTTTTAATAACATTATAAATACAATGTATTAAGTGTTGTGTTACTACATAGATAGATAGATAGATAGATAGATAGATAGATAGATAGATAGATAGATAGATAGATAGATAGATAGATAGATAGATAGATAGATAGATAGATAGATAGATAGATAGATAGATAGATACTAGATAGATAGATAGATAGATAGATAGATAGATAGATAGATAGATAGATAGATAGATAGATAGATAGATAGTGTCTCTCGCTCATCCAGAACGCACAGTGATATAATTTTGTTTTTGTTTGTTTTTTTAAAGATGTTTTGATAAAAGTATCTGTCTAATATCAAAGTGATGGGAAGTAGCCGGAACCAAAGAAAGAAGAAACGGGGGGACGTTAATAGTGGATGCACGCCTTTGTGGACGCGAGGAGTTGCGCATGCGCAGATTCATCAAAACACCGACAGGAGAGAGGGAGAGATGTGTGCATGAGGATATCTGATATAAACAATGACCTATCGAGTGAGATATTTCTTCTTTCTTTCGGAAAAAAATGCATTTGTTGACGATTATGCCTAACGTGTTTCCATGGTAACGTGGGCGAGCTAATGGAAGGTTACGATAGCAACAGCTAGCATGCTAACTGGTAGCTAACAGGAGATGGGTTTTTTTTTAACCGGATGAGTAAAATATGACGGGAAATAAGACCAATGTTTGTTTGTTTTTATATTTTTAACATTAAAATAAGTTGTCTCTGTGTTTCAGGCGGGCTGTGGTCTCAGTTGAATCTCAGTGTGACGGCTCGGTGAGTGACCAGGGGGATGGACGGCGGCGCCGCCGGCGTGTCAGCCTCGGACGGGACAGCGGAGTGTCCCCTGGGGTCCGAGGAGATGGAGGGGATCTGCGTGATGCCGGACCTGGGCGCCATCAAGACCGAGCAGTCGGTGGGTGCGAGTCCAGACGACACCGGCACCGGCACCCAAAACGTGGCCATGGGCATCAAGTTCATCCTGCCCAACCGCTTCGACATGAACGTCTGCTCGAGATTTGTCAAGTCGCTCAACGAGGAGGACAGCAAGAACATCCAGGACCAGGTCAACTCCGACCTGGAGGTGGCTTCCGTTTTATTCAAAGGTAAGGAGGAAGTGGAGCCTTTAAAAAAAAAAATCTGTACTCAAAGGGATCAATCCTGTGATCATGTGATGCAGACATGTCCAAACTATCCCAGGAAGAGCTGGTGGGGCTGCAGGTTTTTGTCCCAACCAGGCTTCCCTCCTGTTGTCCTTCTGGGTCAAATTGACCAAATCTGTTCCCTTCCTTCTCCCTTCTTTCTTTCTTTCATTTCTCCCTTCCTTCTTTCCACAATCCTCCTTTCCTTCCCTTCGTCCTACTTCTTCATCCTTCCTCTTTTGATCCAATTAACCTGATCTGTCCTCCATCTTTCTTCCCCTCCTTTTCCCCTTCCTTCTTTCCTCCCTTCTTTCTTCCTTCCTTGAAAAAATCTGTTCCCTCCCTCTCTCCATCTTTCTTACCTTCCATTTTACTTCCTTCTTTCCACAATCCTTTTCCCTCCCTTCATTCCTTCTTTCCCTTCTTCCTTCCTTGCATGAATCGGTTACCTCCCCCCATCTTTCTTTCCTCCCCCTTTTCCCTTTCTTCTTTCCACAATCCTTTTTCCCTCCCTTCATTCCTTCCTTCATTCCTTCCTTCTTCCCCTTTGTCCTTACTTCTTCCTTCCTTTTTGAGCCAGTTGACCCAATCTGTTCCCTCCCTCCTTCTGTCTTTCCTCCCATCTTTTCCTTTGTCCTCCCTTCCTTCTTCCTTCATCCTTCCTTCCTTGACCCAAGAAGACAACAGCAGGGTTAAGAGAGTTTAGTTTTTATTGGTCAAATTGTGTCATTTTGGTTGGTTGGAACAAAAACTTGCAGCCATACGGCCCGATAGATAGATAGATAGATAGATAGATAGATAGATAGATAGATAGATAGATAGATAGATAGATAGATAGTGGAGTTGTCTGATGTAATGAAACCAAACGTCTCCCTTTTTGTTTCAGCCGAGTGTAACATCCAGACGTCCCCCTCCCCGGGCATACAGGTGCGCCATGTTTACACGCCATCCACCACCAAACATTTCTCCCCCATCAAACAGTCCACCACACTCACCAATAAACACCGTGGCAACGAGGTTTCTTCCACGCCTCTTCTGGTGCATTGTAAGTAACGCAGCTGTGTTTAACTTCATTTATTAACATGTTTCCACTTCCAGTCTAAAATGCTAATCAGCACCTGCATGTTATTATTTTTTATTTTATTTTTCTTTTCAGCTCTGTCCATTCACCAGCTGGCAGCCCAGGGAGAAATGGTGTTTCTGGCCAGCAGGATCGAACAAGGTAGGCGTGGACATTTTCCATCACCATGCAGTGGTGAAATAATCTGAAATCTTTCTGACAATAAATTGCCAGATAATTGTGAAAAGCTATCTTCAAGTATCTTGTATTTGTTGCAATCCAAAAACCAAAGACGTCTTATCTCTGACGTTTAAGAAGCTGGAACTGAAGCCTATTATGTACAAGGAGGAACAAGTATTTTTCCATGGCTCCAGTGCTACGTAAATTAAAATACTATATCTATTGTATTTGAAATGGTTGCTCCCAGTGTCAGATAGGATAGGCTCTGCCCCCCTCAATGTACAAAAAATAAGTGGTTATAGATAATGGATGAATATGTGTAATGCAGTGTATGTTGTGACCATGTGTTGTGTGTCTTATTAATAGAGACGGTGATCAACCTCCAGGACGAGGAAGGCTTCACTCCCCTGATGTGGGCTGCTGCACATGGACAGATCGCTGTTGTAGAGTTTCTTCTCCAAAATGTACGTAAAAATGAACAATTATATGAATCAGATTTTCATGATTAGAGCATGTCCTTTTATATATATTAACTGCATTACCTTCTTCGCTGTAGGGTGCCGACCCAAACCTCCTGGCCAAAGGCAGAGAAAGTGCTTTGTCCTTAGCCTGCAGTAAGGGATACACTGACATTGTGAAGATGCTCATCGACTGTGGTGTTGATGTCAACGAATATGATTGGGTAAGAATTAAAGAATTGAGGTTTTGGTTAAATAAAATATGACAATAAAGGTGTTAAACATTATATCAGATGCACAAGCTTCACTCTGTGTGTCTCGTTGTGATGTTTCCTCTGCGGGTTTCAGAATGGAGGAGCCCCTCTGCTGTACGCTGTCCACGGGAACCACGTGCGCTGTGTCGAAATCTTGTTAGGTGAGATGACAAATCTTCTACTGAGCCTCAAAAACACCTGTCTGTTCTAAGCCTGTGAATATTCTCATTTGTCCAGGTCATAGTTATCTCAAGGAAATTTAAATCGAATGCAACTGGACTTGGTTATTTGTCTAGGAAAACAGAGAGGTGAAACGTCTTTCTCGACAAATAACCAAGTCCAGTTGCATTCGATTTAAATTTCCTTGAGATCTGTCTGCTCTGCGTTTAGGAAATATTGTGGAAGAAAATTAACATGCATAGTCATCTTTATGTTGTATTTGTGTGTCTCCCAGAGAGTGGAGCTGATCCTACCATAGAGTCAGACTCTGGGTTCAATGCAATGGACATGGCCGTGGCAATGGGACACCGGAATGGTATGTCAAAAATACGTACATACAATCAGATAGATGGATAATAGATAATATTGATTGGATTTGAACTCACTGCAAAAAAAAAAGGCGAAAATTCTTACACTTGACATTTGAAGTATAATTGTTTTACTGATATTTACATTAAAAGCACAATAAACGAAACAAGAAAGCAAAAATACACCGCATAGTTTTCTGCTAAATAAATAAAATGATCTTTTAGAGGAGGTAAACATGATTAAAGCTCTGGTTTGTCTTTACTTTGATCTTAGCAGGAAATAACCTGTTGATGCTGCTTAAAAAGAGAGTGGATGATGCTACTGAGATAAACAAAGACACTAGTCACATGAATAGTGAAACTAAATATACTGTATGCTATGTATTGACTTTTAAATGCCACTCAGCTCTGTTGAATAAAATCCTCTGTGTTTTCTCGGTGCAGTTCAACAGGTGATGGAGGCTCACTTACTGAAGTTACTGATGGGAATCAGAGAATGAACTGTGACACTTAAGGAAAAAGAAATACTTGAGTTGCAGCACTGGGCTCTGGACAATCACATAACAACACGCCCAGGCTGTCGGCCAACAGGAAGATTTAGTACCATTAACTAATGTTTCAACAGCCTCGCCATCATGTCAACATTACTTTGTGGGTGTGATGCACATGAAGGTTTGTGTGCTTGCGCGCATGAGTGTGTGTGTGTGAATTTTCAATTTAATGCTTCTTTCAAACTATTTTACTCTGCACATTTTCACATCCAACCTGGAGTAGCAGATTTTTATCAGGACACACTGACAGGTTTCATAACGTCGCTCTCTTCACTACAACCCAGCATGCACTGCACACCTGTCGTCCACTACCACATGAGTGGTGCAGGCGCAGGCTTTTATTTAGCTTTTTAAGCATTGATGCTCCATTTCCACTTCCTCCTTATACCAGATAATGCATTACAAACTGTAATTACAATTAATTGCAACTGTTTTTTTTATAAACTAAGTTATTAACTGTAAACAAGTTTTTAACAGAAGAGAATTTAATTGTAGTCCGTTCATTGGTTTCTGTTCGTACTGTCTGGTTTTCATATTAGGCACATTTTAAGCTCGTGTCTTCCCTGAAGACGACTGTGGGTGGATTTAAAAAGTGAATGCACGAGGTACAGAGTGCGTGTGCTATAGTGACGCTGCCAAGCCGTGTGTTGACTGAAGGTCTTTGTGTCAATTGTACTCTGTTTATTTATTTGAATAGTTTAGACATTGTGTTGTTGTAATGTGATAAAACAAAAAATCCCCATATTGATGTAACTGGTTTTGTTTTTCTGTATAGTGATGCTAATGTCCAGATGTGTTGTTGATTTTATAATGACCTCACACCTCATGGAAAAGGTTACAGAGGCGCTGTTTGCCGCTGTGTGACGGAGCTTGTGTTTTACACCAGTCGTAACAAGTGGTGTAAACAAGACATAACATGTATTGACCTCAGTATCAGCCATCGTTCTGTACAGATATTTATCTCATTTCAAGTCATAACGGTCAAACCACTGTTTATAACCAACGAAAATGAAGCTGTTATTTAATTAAAAGATCTTTTTAAACTGCAAACAGACTCACAGTCATGGGCAGAACAAAAACACTTGGGAGCTGTTGAACTGTAGGAGTCCAATTACGTACTACACTACTAAAGCAGCAGTGATTAAGAGTGTGTGTTAATGAAAAATGTATTATGGATAGTGAAATCTAAAGATGTTATTTCTTTTCGCTTCTTTTTACAATACTTCATTGCAAAAATGGGTTTACTTTTCATTCAGGCTGAGCTTTAAAAGGCCATTTTTAAAGAAAAGCTGCTGAAAAACAACAGCATGAGACTGTTCACGTGAAGAAATGAATGATGAAATAATGTTTTATAATGCAGAGCTACCATTAACATTAACTGTATGGCTGGCATTGCTTGTGACGTCACGCCATAGACCAACTGATGGAAAAACACTGAGTTTTCAATAAAATGATGGAAAAATGGTGTTATATACTGTATCTAGTTTTAAATAGTGTTCATTTAGCCTCTGTGATTATATGTCCTGTCTTGCAGCAGAGTTATATGAGAAGTCTCAGTTTAGTTTGAATTTGCAGAGCAGCCTTGACGATAGTGGAGGTATGCAGACGGCTCTGAGAGGCAAAGTTTTGAAAACATCTTCCTTGCAACATAAGAGATAACGTTGCCGTTGCTAGGCAATATGGCGTGTCGTGTCCCATGAGTACTCTGTATTGTGCTTAAATACTGGTGAATTGCGCTCCTCTCCCCACTGTCCGAGTTGAGTTTTTTTTTTTTAAATCAGGACTTTTACTTTTATTCTATTACATTTAAAAGTTAAAAAATATACTTTTACTCACAGGAGGCACTTTAGTTCTTAGGCAGACAGATGCTTTATTTATAGTTATGTTCTCAGGCAGACACGAGACATTTGATTCCCTCACTCTACATGTTTACTCAGGTGTTTTTTTTTTGTTTATCATACCACATCTATTTCATTCACCTGAAAGTGACATAAAGAGAACAAGGGGAGAACCGTTTTTGGTTGCTTTGCTTCTTTTTATGCGTACTATAAAAATACTTTGTACTTTACTTGTACTTTTGATACTTAAGTTATGGGTGACTTTAACTTAACTTTTACCAAAGTCATTTTCAGTTATGGTATTTGTACTTTTATTTAGTTATTTTTTCAAGTATTTTATACACCTCTGGTTTCGTGTATTTTTTTTTTGTGAAATGCTCCTTTAATGAAACTGCACAATCTACAAAGAAGACCATAAAAAACAGCACTTTTTGACAGTAGCAAAGGTTTATTCCAGAATTGGTGGGGTTTTGTTTAGCGAGGCCACAAAGAATTAAGGTTCAGTAACATGGAGGAAACAGATTTACAGCAGGAGCCTGAAACACCACATTTTTTAAAACACAATCTCTCACTCTAACGGGAACAGAGAGCACAACAAGCATTTGGAAGAGTCTGGTGGCAAAGAAGAGGTGGAATGAGTACTAGAATACCTTTACGCTTAAATACTGCTACCCCGGTTTTTGTTTTTTTTTAATACTTTCGAGTACTATTCTAGAAAATTACTCAAAAAATAATTCACTTAAAGAGTATGCAAGTATTTTTTTGATCAGGTGTTGCACATACCACAGAATGCTCACAGCCAAAAGTTGACAGATTATCCATCTTTTTCTTGTACTTAAACAAATAAATTTCCACCTCTCAGACTAGACAATTAAAACACATTGTGCCCCACATGGTCCTGTCAAGTTTTGACACTCCGGGAGTCCAATTTCCTCTAGTTAGCCTCATCCTTGGATGCTTCATCAAAATTCTCCACCAGATCTGAAAGGACAAAAAAAAAAAAAAAGATTCAGCTGTGAATTGGGCTGAAGAAGAAAAAAGAAAAAAAAAGGCACAAGGAGGCATTGGCGCAAATTACTCTCAGAAGGTGCCGGAAAAGTGTGTTTATCTGAAACGTGATACTAGATGTAACGCAGCCTCCTTTTTGCTCATCTTTCCCGCTCCTATACGGACTGCAATGTGCTCGGCATATGAGGCCCTCCCTCGCGGTCGCAACTACTGAGAGCAGCTGTAAAAATTATGGCGTAACGCACCCAAAACGTTGGCTTCAATTACCCCATGAAATGCGAGAAATCTGCAGGTTTTTGGCTCAAAAGGGGGTTGAGGAGGTGGGGGGGTTAAAATGGAAACAATTCGAAAGGTCTGAGTAAACATGTTCCTTCAGTGGGAGAACAAAAAGGGAAACTTAACTCCAATAACAGCGTGATGGCGATGGCTGTTAACCCTGTGCCATTAGGGCTTCAACCGCCTCCTATTGCAGTGAAGAATACATGTGTAATCGTTTGTTACATTAGTGAGAACTCTGGTTACAGAGCAAAGGGGGGAGGTGGGGGGAGAAGTCCTGGGAAAAGCGAGAGATTACTGTAATGGCAACCTCATGTGTTTGGTCAATTTCCCTGACAAAGAAAAGCAAACCGAATCTTAAGATCTTATAAACAATGAACATGAGATTCAAACACAAGACGCTGCATTGCACCATGGTCTAAAAGTAACTGATGAATCCCCTTGGCGTGACCCCTTTCATGAGCCAGAAGAAAAGCAAACCTGCCACGGTTATTTAACACAGAGGGAGGAGAGAGGAGAGAGGGAGAGAGAAGAAACCTGCTGCAGTAACGGACAAGTGTGAAGGAGCATTTCAAAATAAGACCACCAAACAGTTTGATGTCTGACACGAAGAGCAGATTTGACTCAAGAAATGTTGTTTCACGACGTTAAACGGCGGAACAGATCCTGCACACGACGAGCCGCTGAATGGAAAACAATGAACAACAAATGTTCCTTTTCCTCCGGCACTCACCTGGAACGTCGTCGTCTTCTTCTTCTACTGCTGCAATCGGCGCTTTTCCATCTGCAGCTGTAAGAACAGAAAATTACGAGTCAAGAGGCTGGATTTTTTTTTTTTTTGTTTTAAATGGTCCAACACCTGAAAGCAAAACTCTTTTCTCTAATCAAGTCTGACCAAACAGCAAATACAGACATGAACCGAGTGTAAAAACAGAGAGGCCAGTGTGTCTATGTCTGGGAAATCTTGAAATCTTTACCACAGTGATGTGTGCTACAACTTAAAGGGATAGTTCAACATATGGCCATAATCCTTATAGTCATAGGAGAAGGTTCATTACATGTTGTTTTGAGATCTGCGGGGCAGAGCCGTGAGCTGTTCAGTGAACACAACGGAGGTGAACGGTACTTTCACTTCTCCCTCATCAAACTCATCAAATACACAATCCATCAACTCCAAAACGCTTTCGTGGAGAAGTTGTGTCCTGCACATTCACCACGCTATGAAATAATCATGTAAAATTATGTAACATTAAAAGGACAATTCCGGGCAAATTCAACTCGGGGTGTATTTTCCTAACATTTTAGGTCTAAAAGAAGGAATCTGAAGATTTTCAGTTTAATCGCTCCTGTTTTGCGGTAGTTGTGTCTGTCCCCGCATCGCCACGGCAGCAATGAATGGGAGCGGATGCAAGTTCCGCTGTTTAGGCTGTTTACATCCCTCAAAGCCGCAATTTTTTTCCACAGACAGCGTCAGATGGAGACTCAAACATGCACCGAGAAGTTTATTTACTTCAAGCAAGCCGACATGTTTGTAAAACTAGATCTAATTCAAAGTCTCCCGGAGTCTCACACGAGACCCAAGTTGCCGTGCTCGGTGTGTTCAGGCGCAGTAGGAGCTACCGCTTGTGTCATAAACACAGAAATATCAACTCTTGACTTGCTTCAAGTGTACATTTTTTTCCACAGACAGCGTCAGATGGCTACTCAAATATGCACCGAGAAGTTTTTTTTACTTGAAGCAAGTCAAGAGTTGATATTCCTGTGTTTATGACACAAACGGTAGCTTTCCCACTGCTCCTGAACACACCGCGCACGGCAACTGGGTCTCGCGCGAGACTCCGGGAGACTTTGAATTAGATCTAGTTTTACAAACATGTCGGCTTGCTTGAAGTAAATAAACTTCTCGGTGCATGTTTGAGTAGCCATCTGACGCTGTCTGTGGAAAAAAAATGCGGCTTTGAGGGATGTAAACAGCCTAAGCAGCAGAACTTGCATCCGCTCCCATTCATTGCTGCCGTGGCGATCACAACTTCTCCACGATAGTGTTTTGGAGTTGTTGGATTGTGTATTTTATGAATTTAATGAGGGACAGGGGACCTGTACCATTCACCTCCATTGTGTTCACTAAGCAGCTCACGTCTCTGCCCCTGCCGATCCCAAAACAACATGCACCGATAATTAAAGGTAATGAACCTACTGCTATGACTGTGGGGATTATGGCATTAGGTGAATTTGCCAAAAATGTTGAACTATCCCTTTAATTTAACATGTTGTGTGACGAGTTTTAGCATGGTAGAGCACTGACCCTGTTTGGGCAGGGCCTCGGCGAGTCTCCTGAGGCTCGTCAGGCTGTCGGCTCCCAGCTGGTTCAGGATGCCCGGCAGCATCTCGGTCAGCTGCTTGGTCTCAGCGTGGCCGGTGATGGTGAAGGTGTTGGCGGCGAGGGAGGCCTGCACTTTGGGATTGTTGAAGTGGATGACTGTTCCTTGATTTGTAAACATGTTGACCTGCGACAGAACAAAACAAAACATTGTTTCAACAGATTCAGCTCGGACCACGGTGGGACAGATCTCAGAGGGAACGGGTTTGTTCAGCGTACCTCTTCAATACCAGAGATGTTGTTGACGCCAAGTTTCTTTAAGGAGAACTGGAGCTTCTTGTCATCTGCGGTTGCTGTTCTGTGTACGACCTTCTTCTTTCTGCGGGCACTTCCCTACGGGCACAGTCGAACAAACATGACTCTTAATGCTCTGTTAATACATCATCTATTCAATTTAACATAACATGACATGTGTGGTTCATTTCTGGCCTAAAGTTGCCAGCTGCTTGTAGTCTATTTATTGCAGTTTGCTGCTGTGTGGCCCACAATACACTGTTTGCCAAAAAAAATAAAAATATTGCTGCAATGAAGCAAAACTATATATATAAAAATGCTGGTTGTCATAGAAACAGGGCAGAAACTTCTCCAAAGTTTAACTTGCACAAAGCAGCTTTGCCTGAGCTTAACGTCTTATGTCACCAGATTAATATTTAAGTTTTCTCTTGTCAGTTTTCTGCAGCTTTTTATTTCACTCTACTAATCTCTGGCAGGGTTTTAAAGTAGTAGGAAATGTCATTACTGCTCAATAAAATAAAGGTCCTGCAACCTGTGATAATCCTTATAACTCTTATTGGTTTTACCTTTCCGCCGATGCGGACTTGTGCCTGCAGTTTAGCAAGTTTTTCTTGATTCATTATAGCTTCTTTCATCTGCAAAAAAGAACACACATCACACATAATTAGGTTAATTGTGGTTGTTCAAATTATGGCACAAGGCAGGCTTAGATTCCCAGACACACAGCACACCATGCAGGAGGGAGGATAAGGCGATCAGACTGTGACATCAAAACTGAAAACACAAACTGAAACCAAGCAATAGAGAGTTTTTGAATTAGTTCCTGAAACCAGTATAGTTTTCTCTTTATTTTGTCTTAATGCTGGAACTACAAGTGAGTCGTCATGTATATTTGAAATACAGTCAATGTGATAATATCTATGAAGACTGTGCATAACTGTAGTGTTACACCCTGGCATTAACCTGCTATTACAGACAGGGATAGTTCACTGAAACCTTTGCAGCTCTTCAGCACACCTGCCATTTACTTAATTAACACATACCTCACTGGAGGCGTGTGTATTTGGTACGACCTGTTTCATTCATGTGCTGATTTCCAGCTCTGATCTCAGCAACTCAAACCAACTAGCTTATTAGTAGAAGGACAATAAAAAAGAGAAATAGGATGATCGTGCAGTGTGACAGGTATTCTGGTCAAACTGTTCTGACATGACACTGAAAGCAACACAACCAACCACACCTGGGTGCGAAAAAAATGTGACACGCTGAGTCTGACACCTGTGAGCAAACTGTTTTTACAGTGGCTGGAGCAAAAAAAGAGAAAGAAACAAACTCAATTGAACACTTCAATTGAGATTGATGACATATATTTTGAAATGAACACAACTGCGATTATCTCTGTGCAATATATTGTATATTTTACAAAGCAGCTTTTATAAGTGTATGTGATACTGTTTTGATGTTGCTTTGTTTTGTCTTTAAATTTGCACTTTTTTAATTGTTTGCACTATTATTGCATTGTATTATGGTTGTTTAACTATTGTGAAGCGCATTGAGTTTGCCCTGTGCATGAAATGCGCTTTATAAATAAAATTGAATTGAATTGAATTAGTTAACTAAACAACATTTCTCCCTGGGGAAATTTTGCTGCAGTAGTGAAAAGCTATTTTCTGCTTCTCTATCTTTATATACACATGTATTGAGTGTAATAATGACAGAATATTGTTCTTTTTGGGGGCTTTTGACAAACTTGTACTTGCATGGATCATTTTAGTACATTGTCTTTGTATTAGGGTTATTATGTGTGTATATCCTGGCTTAAACCTTGCCAAATCTTACTGCTACCCAAAGAAACCGACGGCAGCGCATAATACTAGTAGTTTTGCAAGGTGTAAACAGATGAAGAGAAATTTGTAAAAGAAAAAAAATTCTTCTTGAACGACTCACACATGTCAACACACACTCACACACACACACACGAGGGGAGCGGAGGCTTTAGTGTGGGTGTGGTAGTCGGAGCTGGTGCAGATAAAGGAGAGGCAACTGGACTTTTTTTTTTTTTTTTTGAAGAGAGTAAGGAGCTGTCAGATTCACATGAGTCACGTGCGCTTGTTAGTTTAATTAATGGTTTCTCTCATCTGTCTGTTATGAACTGAACAAGCGAGCAGCACTAAACAACAAAAGGCTGTGGTTAGTTAAGGCCAGACTAAATAAACCCCAAAAGAAAACACTACAGGTAACGTCAGGGTTGGTTTTAAGCTAACGTTTGCTGACAATTTCGATTAGTCACTGCACCGAAACAAGGTGTGGTTTTTTAGCTTTTTTTGTGTGTGTGAAAACTTGCATGCTAACTCCAGCTAGCATCGTTAGCTAAGTTAGCTAACTGGTGGACTGACTGTGGTGGTCGGCCCTGTCACTTCACACAACAACCGTCAGTAACATTAGCTTCAAACCTCGGCGGATTTCAGCCATCTAGTGAGAAAAGGCTTTCGTTTACCTCTTGCCGTCGGATCGGGGGGAAACAGTGCAGGGAAGAAGGTATTTAAAGCTCCTCACTGACCTGTAAACTAACAGCAGACACATGCGGGGAGCAAGATGGAAGCGAGAGAGGAGGGAGGAAGTGACGTAGGCGGAGAAAGTAAAGCGCAATGTACCTTGGGGGTTTGCTGCCCTGAGTTTAGCCTTCAGGCAACAGCCTTTTTTTTTCTTTAAACTCTTTATTGCAGAAACATTAACTTTATACCAACTTTCTAATTTGTCAGAAAGGATGCTAAAATGTCCACAAAACACTGTAGATACAGTAAGGTCACATAAAATGACGGAAACATTTGATTATTTTAAATCTTTATCACATTTGTATTTCATTAATTTCAGGGAACTTTGTATAACAACAGATAAGATAAGATAAGATAAGATAAGATAAGATAAGATAAGATGATCCTTTATTAGTCCCACACTGGGGAAATTTACAATGTTGCAGCAGCAGATAACAGCAAAGAAATGTATAGCACAGATAATAAATAGCTAATGGCATTGGCAACATTGTAATCGAAAATGACTAATCAATAATAATAAGAAGAAAGAAAATATATAGATTCCAGTCCAATCATGTTCTGTGCTGAGAACAGCTCTGGTTTTGGGGAGGAAAGTAGGCTACCAACCGGCAAAACCATTCATCTGTTGTTTTTTGCTATATATTTTATTGTAATAAAATTATTATTAATTATTAATCTAATTATTGTGAAATGATATATTAGTGCTGTTGTTTTCTTTGTTTTCTTTCATGGTGAAATATTCACTGCAAATAACTTTGAAGACCATGAGAAATCTGTGAATGTTGAGTTTTACTTGTTGAACCTGGAAGTATGAAACTCTGAAACTTATAAACCTTATAAAACATCATTTTTTTGGGGGTGAGTGAGTGAACTTCTGACAAAAAAAAAGGCCATGACACTGTATCACAGCCTGTAGAGGATGAGGCACCTCTAGCCTGTAGAGGGAGCTGTGCCCCACATGTTGTACCACACTGAACAAGCGAGGGGGGGTCAGCCTCAACCTGTGGAGCCCAGACTCAGCAGAGCACCCTTTGATTGATATCAGAGTAATCAATGTCCATGAATGTGCCCAACTGCCCATACATAGATATCTGCTCACTAAATGGCAAGTAATATGTTGACAGTGACGCAATTAAGTATAAATAAAATGATTTAAAGTATTTGAATAGCAGCCCCATGCATGTCATTGAACGCTACAGACAAGTATATTTTCCACATCCCAAATCACTGTGCGTGCATGCCTGTTTTTCCCATGTTTTTTTTTCCTCAAACAGCTTTTTTATTACATTTTTCAATCAATAACAGTAGTACAGTCTATCTATCCTGCATCCAGCTCACCATGCAACACCAACAGACTGAAATGAAATACAAAAAGTGAAAAGGTAGCAAGGGTGCAGAGCTGTATGGAAAGAGAAAAGGGAATCCATCTCAGTTCAATTGTATTTTCACTTATGTCCACACACATTTTTTGTTCATCATCACAGATGATTGTATAAGATAGGCCAAGGGTTCCCAAACTTTTCCCAAACAGCATTAGCTTCTGGCCAGGGGCCCATTTTGCAAACCCACGGAGATTGAGGCTTGATGTCAGGCACAAACTACCAGGTCAACACAGTTTATTATGTCATGAATGATATACAGGCAAGCAAGATGAGCATTATGGTAAATAAGGTTTCATATTACTATAAATTATATTTCAAAATAATTCTCAAAATATAATCATTTGATTTGATTTAGTTATTTGCATTGTTTCTCATCTTCACTCCCCTAGTACTCCCACTTTGAAAACCACTGGGATATGGCCATGGATGTATTATGGATATGGCACGTTCACGCGCCCTAAAAAACGTAAATACGTACGTAATACGGAAGTGCGAACACATGCAGTTCCTCGACAGGCCACTCAAGGCCGCCGTTCGGTTAATTCGGTTAATTCTCATAAAAACTCGGTGTAAATGTTAGAGAAATACAGAAATACACCAGTTTACGGTCTCTACAGTCAAAATCAATCAAACAAACCTTAAAGTTGTGCATTTGAACGTAGCATCTTGGATAACAGCAGGTTGTTGCCAGTGGTTACAGTTCGTTATAGATTCTGCTAACAGCCGCCTGAGCTAACTTCAGCAACTGAACGTGACCTTCCGTTTATTATTTATTTGTGCCTTTCGGAGGATTTTATCAAGCAAATATTGGACAGTTGTGGCATTCCGTGTGGGGGGAATCGACGACCAGAACATGAGGACGCCTGTGCTGCCCTATTTTAAGGTGAGTGGAAAAAAGTAGCACTTCGTTAGCCACCCTATCAAGAAAACTAGCCAAACTCCCAGCTGTGGTAATGAATCTGATGCCAACGGGAGTGTATGTGTGTGTGTTTGCCATAATTATTTTTAGGCCGACTTGCAAACTTCACATATTATGTACCACTTTTTTTCTATTTCGGATTATCCGGGAATTAACTGTTGCCAGGCAACACCACTGTAACCTACGGCCCATTCATGGCTCCTCAGAAACGTATGGGTGACGTGACGGAGGATGCGACGATGTTTATTTAGGCCTATTTATTTATTTGTTTGTTTGTTAAATTTATTTTACCTCAAAGTGGTCTGTGGACACATTCGAGTAGGATGATCAAATGAAAAACTATTTGTGTCCTGTTCGTTTGGAATAACGCCTCCATCTGGTTCGTTTAGAAAATATGAGAATCAGAAAAACTTTATTGATCCCCTGCGGGAAATAGCCAAATGACTCCCAACCGACTTGGGGTGCATATCTGTAATTGGGCATGTGAGTTTTTTTATCAAAACATAGATTTTATATTTATATATTATTTGTATGTAAACTTTTAATTAATAGGCTATAGCCTAATTTTGCGGGTGATGTTGAATTTTGACATAAAACTCTGCAACTTGCTTTGAGGAAGTTCCCTGTTGGCTCCAGAAGAAATCTCAACTTTGCCTGATATGGCTAATGTTTTTTTTTATCATGTCTCCTCCAGCCTATAGGCCTATGCATGCAGGTCACCTTGTTTGTGTGGGTTGTTTGGTCAGTGGTGGTGGTGGAGGCTCAGGCTACAGCTCAGTGCTTCCTTTGGATGGTTTGTTTTGTTATGGACACTAGTCACACTTTCACCAGTGTGTGTGATCTGTTCACCTGCTGTCATTCAGTCTGAACGTCTGGATGAAAGGACCATTGGTGTGCCTATCTGTGTTTGTTAGGACAAGTTTGACATTTTTGGTCCAGACTGCACAACTTGAAAAAGCTGTTTGCAGGTTAAGACTCTTAGCTCACTGTAAAGGTTGGGGGTTATGGATTAGTTGTGATGGATGAAATGAGGGCAAAGGGGGCGAGGAAATGTCAACAAGTTATAGGAAAGTGAGGAAAAGGTAAAACTTGGGTCCCTTATTCAACCTGTGTCTCTTTCAATGAGTGTGTCTGTGTCTGTGTGCTGCTCAACTGTCACTGTCACTGATGTAGCTACAAATATCTTGTCATGAGGTTAAAACAAAAGACAAAATATATTTTCATCTTGAAATGACACACGTGCAGGCAGCTATCCGCTCTGAATTATTTTCTCCAAATATTTCCTGCAGCCTAAACGCCAGGTAAACATGAACACAGATAATGAATAAATTAGCACTGCGCTCGAGCTCCATTGCGAGATTATAGCAGTAACAATGGTGATGGTGTTTTGTATGGCATTTTTATATACGAACATGGATGGATATGAAGCAAATATTGACAACACCTATATCAATAGGCTACACCTGAACAGTTGCTAATAGCGAATTGATTTACGTAACGACATTCATATTCAATAATATTATTGATCGCATTATAGTGATCACAAATATGTGTCACTTTCTGCCACGCCTTCTCCACCTGCACAAATCGTGTACCTGAGGATGCGTTTAGGGGTCGTCGGACATGGGTTAAGTTTATTTTTTTTCTTTTAACTTTAAAGGAAAGTTCGTGTATTTGAGGCTAAATTATGCAGCAAAGCTCAGAAACTATGATCGATTGATTCGAGTGAAGATCTGAAAATAGGAGTTTAGGTTGAAAAAAAAGGTCATTAATAAGAGTAGAATAAAGCTGGTTCCTCGCGGTTATCAGGATTTGGAGATGGCATGTAAATGCAAGAATATAAACAATAACATATTTATGTTGCACGTGTTTCTAAATGTATTTAAAAGCCCGTGTATTCATTTATCCTAGTGAGTTTGAATGTTGTCCTCTCTTTACGCCTTACAGTAGGTATATTTGTTGGTATCTTCTCTCCTTTTCTGCACATGATTCACACTAATCTCTCGCCTCAAACGCCCCCTCTGAGACGAACTGGTTTTGTGGCACTTTTTTTTCCCCTTTTGATGCCAGACCCAGAGGTAGACAGGCAGCTAGGCAGACAACCAGCAGCCGGGCGGGCAGGCAGGCGGGCGGGGATTGCCTCTACAGCAGCGAGGTGCTCTACCCAGTGGCACGGAAACGCCCTCGGATCACAGAGGGGGAATTTAGAAACACTTTAGAAGTGGTTATAACTAGTGCTGCTGTTGTAAAAAAAGAGAGTCCAGTCGTGATTCATGATGACCTAATGCTTTTTTTTTTTTACCCCCTTGATGATCAGAGCAATCACATACATTTGTAGGTCTCCATGTACGGCTGCAGTTATCTGTACTTTATGAAACTGTGAAACTGTTTTTTTAAGCCCATAACTCGTGCTATAGGCTATTTTTTATGTAAAAATGTTAGTAATTTTCCATTCATAGTTTTAAATGCTAACTTTACATTTTTTTTTTTTACAGAGAGATGACTAATGTATATCTGTATATAACTATTTAATGTAGGCTACACTAAGATGATGTGGAAATACCCATATATTTCTTGAGGAGCGATTCCAACAACATCACTGTTGAAAATCAAAACTTAACAAATAGCTTCATCAATAAGAAATGTTTTTTTTTTTCCATTAAAAGTTAATTACAGCATCCATAATGATCAATGGCAAACGTGACCGTAACTATTCGTTCATAAATGTCTGATATGATCAACGATCAAGTTTTTATAGTTTCCTTCTCCTCACCATTTATGAACATAACCAAAACTGAAATAACACACAAACTATACAGCGTGGGTGTGGAGTGCCCCTATGACTTGCTCTCCTCTTTCTGTATTTTTGTTGTTGTTCTTGTTTTCAAATTAAAAGTCAGCAATAAGTATCACGAGTTTATTACAGTCCCACGTGTGAAGTCTGCCGTGAAGTGACAGAAGAACTATACCAAATAACATCCAAGAGGTTGTTATCAATAAATTGCCAACAGTGCAGACTAACAAAAAAAGAGAAAACCTTAAGCCTGTTAGTGTTACTGTATTTTACTGTAGCAACCTGACGCTTTTATCTATATATAAATTATTTATATGCGCTGTTGTAAAGTTTCACATCAGGATAATAATACGGTTTTTTCTGTAGTAAACTCTATAATACAAAAACTGTGAGTGTGAAGGTGAGTTATGTGTAAACTTCTGGTTGTTAAATCTTCCAGCTGTGAGTGCTTTCAACAAAAAAAAAAATCTTTTATGAGCCTGAAGTGTTTTATTAATTGTGAGAGATGTTCACCACTAGATGGCGCCGGTCAGATGGGAACCCTCTGAAAAGTTACACAGCACCTGAATGTAACATCTGACAGTTTGAGTTTTTACACTGGTGACAGTCATAGCTATGGATTCAAAAAAAAAAAAAAAGTATTATTATTATCTGTTATTTAGGTCTAAATGCGCTTGTGAGTCAGTTGCATTTCGGGAAAAAAAATGCCCCATAACTTCTAATTGTCTTACAGAAAGGATGAGAAGTAAAAATCTATGCGAAAGAAGTTGTTTTCCTTTTAATAATGTGATCAAATTAAGCAGAGCGTATATTCAGATGAATGTACTCCCGTTTGTTTTTATTTATTTAGCAAAAATTGCAGTGTTTCTGGGGTTTCCTCAGAAATGGAGTAAACTTATTTTTCAGTCTCCCGTCTAAACAGTCACATTTATAGAGAAGGGTGAACAGCAGCAGGATGACTGAGAAAACATCTGTACTCACACTTTACTATAGTTAACCTACTCATAATTAAGTTCATAAAGACTATAAAACATTGAATGATGACATACTTCATATATATGAGTAGTAGTGTAAAATCAACAAATATTAATGTATGCAAGCATCAAATTTTAATATACAATCCAGACACATATAAATGAATATTGTGTATAATCATGTTCTTAATAGGCTCACACATTACAGTGCACACCTGCAGTGGCCAGACTTTCTTAACACTTTTCCCCCTATAGCCTAACGTTATCATAATATTGCTTCGTTAGACACAAAGAAACATGAAAAAAAGAAAAAAATGAAATAAAAATAAAATTAGATGGAGATCCCCACACACATGCAGCAGCAGCAGCAGCACTATGCTCCTGCAGACGCACGGCACACACAGGCCTTATATCTGGGGCTTGCATGCTCTGCGTGACCCGTGACTGATTCGAGTTAACAGCTGACTCTTTTCCATTACAAATGGCTCGCGGATAATCTAGATAACTACCGGATCACGCAAACTGAGCTCGCCTGTATGTGGTGCACCATGACTCTCCGCCACTATATCATAAGGTATTCATATCACACATAGTATACAGTGTTCAGCTATTAGCCTATTGGGGCCATATAGGCTATATTACAAAAGGTGCTATTTGTTAAAATTAATAAAAGCTAAATGTCTCTTATGTAGCCTATCATAGGCCCACTGATCATTAAACAATTCAGTAATTAGATAAATAAAAAATGTCAATATTTATCTCGATCTCAACAAAGACAACACCAGTAATCAGACTTTCCACATCTGTTTTGTGTTTTTATATATATTTTTGCGTAAAACACTGTAGAGCTCCATGAGTCATATAGGCCACCAGGAATAACCACTAAGGCCACACCAAACTTTTTTTTGTATTTTTAAAATTTTTTATAATAAATAAAAATAAAAAAAACACTAAGTTAATTTTCAGAGACCCTTTTTTGTTATTTAATTTCTCTCTCTCTCTCTCTCTTTGGTGACGTTTCCCCACCATGTGACCAGGGCAGCGGTATAAATAACAAGCCAAGATCCACCCCCTCTGTGATTCAGGTTTGGCCCTTTTGCAGGTTTCCCGGAACATTTCTGTGCCTGGCATCGACGGGGATCGTTCGTTATAGTCGGCGGCGACAAAATAATAATAATAAAAAAGAACCCCGCAAACATATGGAAATAGCGAGAAAACAGGGGGGCATCTCTCACACCGGCGGCGACACGTGCTCCTCTCCTCTCTCCCCTCTCCTCATATGAGTTTTTGAAGAGGGAGGGCAAGCAGGGGCGGCTTGTGCATCTCATCGTCTTCCTCATCTGGCGTCCGAGCGAGGAGGGCACGGGCGGTGTGTGCGCGCGTCGTTGAGCCATGACTCTGAGCTCAGAGATGTCGGATGCCTCCATCCTTTCGGAAGAGACCGACATAGACGTGGTCGGCGAGGGGGAGGACGGGGACAACAACCAGACGCGCTCCTTCGTGGACGAGGTGGCGCAGATGCACGACGCCGCCGGGATCCTCCTGGCCGGCTCTCCTCCTCCGTGCCTGGACAGCTCCAGCTCCTCCTCCAGGGATGCCTACAAGCCGGCGGGCAAGAACAGCCTGGTGAAGCCTCCTTACTCCTACATCGCCTTAATCACCATGGCCATCCTGCAGAGCCCCAAGAAGAGGCTCACCCTCAGCGAGATCTGCGACTTCATCAGCAACCGCTTCCCGTACTACAGGGAGAAGTTCCCGGCCTGGCAGAACTCCATCAGACACAACTTGTCCCTCAATGACTGCTTCGTCAAGATACCGAGGGAGCCCGGGAACCCCGGGAAGGGCAACTACTGGACCTTGGACCCGGAGTCGGCTGATATGTTTGACAACGGGAGCTTTCTGCGGCGGAGGAAACGCTTCAAGCGGCAGCAGACGCAGGACTTGCTGCGGGAACACAACACTTTTATCCCCGCGGCTGCTGCGTATGGCTACGGACCGTACGGCTGCGGGGGATACGGCATCCAGCTCCAGTCCTACCACACACACTCTGCGCTCTTTGCTTTCCAGCAGCAGCAGCAACAGCAGCAGCAACAACAACAACAGCAGCACTCCAGGCATTCACATTCACATTCACACACGGGAACCATTATCCCTGCACCGTCTTTGATGCCCACCACCACGGACTTAGCCAGGAGTAGGTTTTATCCCCAGCTCAGCGCCAGCCTGGGTTCAGCCAGCGTGCAGGCTGCTGCCCCGGTGCAGAAGTCCAGCTCCCCGGTGCAGCGGTCTCCCTTCTCCATAGAGAGTATCATAGGAGGGTCGCTGAGCCCCTCCAGGACTTCTCCGGTCCTTGTCCCGGTCTTACCCTCCTCTCTGGGGCCTCCGGCGGCCACACAGCCCCAGACCGTCCATCCCGGAACCGTTTTACACGCGGCTGAAAACTTTCCCAGCAGAGTGGTCAGCGGCACGAGCGGCTGCTAAAAAAATGTCTTAAAAACTACAAACTTTTTCCAAGAAACTCTTTAAAAAAAACAGAAACTGCAACAAAAACAAAAAAACGCCCCCCTCTTTGAAGGTAGGATTATTTTTGTATGTTTATTTGATAGCACGCAGCTGAATGACGGACATGATAACACTGTTTGTGCCTAATATTCATGCTGTTTTTTTTTGTTTTTAAAAAAAAAGATATATTTATGTTCATGTCTTTTTTTCTCAGACTGTTGACCACGAACTCTCCTTGTATTTTCCATGAAGTGATTCGTTTCAGTCACTGTTTATAGGGCGTCTCAGGATAATGACTTAATGAACAGGTTATGAATGATCACATGTTTAAAAAAGAATAGGCTAATAATGTATTTGTGTCAAACACGTCCATGTTTTTTTTTCCCATTAGTTTCTCAAATCAAAACGTTTTTTTCTAAAGTTTTGATTTGAACTTTGTATTAAAAAAGACACAGAGAGCAAAGTCATACATTTATAATAATAATAATAATATGCAGTGTGTTGTTTATTTCAGTAATAAAACATTGTACATTTTTTTGGCAAGTATTGTGTAATTGAAGTGTGATATTTTTACACAGTTTGTTTTAAACAAGAATAAATTTCGTTTTGCAAAAAAAAAAAAAAAAAAAAAAAGTTAATTTGTTTGGAAGTAAGTTTATTAAATAATCTAAAACTTCATGGGGCCATAGTGGTATCCAGGTGGTATACTAAAGAAATAACGTCGCTATCGCATTAAGTAGGAGGTGTGAAGGGAATGAGTGTTTACATGTGATTGTGTGTATTAATCAACTAATAACAACTGATTGGCTTTGGCTCAGGGGTAAAAAAAAAGAAAAAAAAAAGTGTTTCCTCCATTTCACAAAGTGTGCGTGCGAGTCAGGGGACATTAAAAATGTAGTATAACCTTTGGATTATTAAGTTTACACTAAAGTAGTTTGTTGTAGATGTTGGCACACTTCTGTGATGCCAGGGCTGCACACTTTTGTTTTGGATCATGCGCACTCCGGGCCTGCGTGTCCATCTGACCTCTCTCACACTCATCCTCCGTAATTACGGTGAGCGGACAGGAAGGTGTCAGCGGGGTGAGACGGCCTGTATTTTTTGCCTGCTCCAGGCCGGTGATTATACCGGTGCTGATGTCGACAGCTGGCCACGCTCTTGAGAAAACACTCCTCGTTCAGTATTTCATTATCTGCTCTTATTTGACACAGTTTTTTTTTTCCTTCAGAGAAAATGAAATGTTGCACCCGAAGTCTCGCTATGCTGTGGCACCGGGGTCCAACGGAGGAGGACGGGAGGGGGTGGGGGGTGTTTTTGGAGGTTAAAGCCACCTTAATCCACTCATTTTTACTCACTTCTATTTTGGCCTTTTGTTTGCCCCGCACAGAAAATAGCATGTCAAGCAGCCGCTGACACAACAAGCCAAACAAAGTGCAAAACGCGCAGAGAAATGTGCAGATAATTAACAAAACAAAACAAAAAAAACCTGCAAAGTGGACTCACCTCCAATTCCAAAAGTGCATTTGGCTGCAGGAGCAGGTGCTGAAGCTGGAGGCTGCAGCAGAAGCAGCAGCAGCAGCAGCAGCAGCACCTGTGCTACCGTGATGCTGCATGATGTGTCTGACCTCTTACATTGAATTTTTCATGACTTCTGTATGTAGCCTTTACTGTACATGCAGCCTTCTGCTTCTGCTGCTGCTGCTGCTGCTGCTGCTGCTGCTGCTTCCGTGACTGGATGTGTGCGCCCGGCGACTGCGCGTGTGTGTCTGCCTGATTCAAAGCAACGTGTGTGTAGTAGATGGCTAAATTGGTGCAGCGCTTCGAGCCAGTTCACTAGGCCACGGGAGGACAGCTATTGCGTGATGATGTAACACGCAACGAGAGACAGACACACTCACACACACACGCACACACACATATACACACATTCACATACACACACTCACAGTGAGAGCAGCAGGGAAGGAGGTCAGTTGTACTGTATGGATTTGTTTACAAATAGAGAGGAGCTTTCCAGGGGGATAATTAATGCAATAAGACGTTATAATAATGTAATAACTTGTACAGTCGCGTGAGCTTTGTCCAATCTGCCACAATAAGAGTCCTTCAGAGGTTTACCGTGTGTGTGTGTGTGTGTGTGTGTGTGTGTGTGTGTGTGTGTGTGTGTGTGTGTGTAGTCGATGGTGACGTGTAAATTATGGTATCTATTATAATCAAGCAATTTGCTACGCTAATGCTGTGTATTACATAGCGTGTTGTTTTATGTAATAGCTTCGTGATCATTACCGTGACCCTCGCATAGGCCTCTATCTTTTTTTATCTTATCAGGCCCATGTGGAGCATTGTCTCCGTAACACACGGCCGATAGTGTGATAGTACAAGTGATATTGATTTTTCCACTCAATTTATAGTCAATTTCGCCTCTTTTCCAATTGTGTCTGTATAATTGCTTTGCTAATAGCTTATTTGATAAATATTTGTGTTGCTAATGGTTGAGGGTCGAGCATCCTAAGATGCACACGTATCCAGAATACACACCACGAGTTTTGCACCATGCACACACACACCCACCCACCTACACACACACACACACACACACACACACACACACACACTTGGACCCACGCGGCCTCCAGCAAACGCCTCAACGCCATATTCAAAGCAAATAAACGCCCAAACGTTCACGTCCCAGTGATGTAGTCTGTGAAATTGTGCTAAATGCTACGTGCAAATATAGTGATTTATTATGGGCCATTATATGACTCCGCGTTACTGTAGCTCCCTCATGACGCCATTTTTGACCAGGACTGGGCTGTAAAAGAAAGCTCGTGCCTAACTTAAGGTTTAAAAAGACACAAGGGGAAAAGACGATGCATGTAGAATTAAATCTATCAATCTATCTATCTATCTATCTATCTATCTATCTATCTATCTATCTATCTATCTATCTATCTATCTATCTATCTATCTATCTATCTATCTATCTATCTATCTATCTATCTATCTATCTATCTATCTATCTATCTATACGTGCTCTGGTTTCGTCTTCTTGATTGAAGAGGATAATTGATTGAACAAACACAAATCCTTTACTTTTATGGTCAAATTGTCCCTGAAACTAAAACTTTTCACCTAAATGGTTTTCAGATTTTTCCTTCATTAGGGTTCAGTATTAGAGCTACTAATAGTATTAATTATAGTTAATATTGCATATCCTTAATATTTTCTTCATAATGCTTTATACAAACCACTCTGAAGAGGAAAATATTACATAGACAGACAACCACAAAACAAATTACCTTATATTTAAAATATCATTTATAAGTCATTAAAACAAAGAGTATTGGGATTTGATTTAGTTGAATTCACCTGGTAGAAAAAAACACACACACACACACACGTGGTATTTCTAAACCGCATTTTAAAATGACTGTAATGACCAGGTACTAAATCCAAATTAGGTTCATTAAGTGTTTTGTTGTGAGCTGTGTATATAGCAACAGCAGCAGAACATACATGGGTATAGTCCTGCAGTTAAAAAAAAAGGAGGGGGGCTTTTCATGAAATGTCACGGATCATGTGGGCAGCAGCCCTCCTCGAGCATGACTGAAGCTCAGTTAGCAGTTTATCCTGCTGGGTCACAGGTCATGAGGAGAGGGGATAAAGCACAACACTCAGCCCCATAAAAGACACCGGCCTCTGGGTAAATGTGTTGGGGCATTCGAGGCGGAGAGAATAATGTATATTTCGAGGAAAAGTCATAAAGACCTGGCAACCGAGATTTAAGAGGCACAGCAGTAGGCAGGTTATTTTTTTTAATTTTTTTTTTATCCTTGACAAGATCTCACACTGACCTCATCATCTTTAACATAACAAATGAACTGCTTTTTAAGCTATACAACAGTAACTTTGAATGAATTTAATGATTACATTAAAATGTAATAAAAACATAATGTTGGAAAATGCGATATATAACACTTTTGTATCTTAAAATATGTTCAGCTACAAAATAAAACATAAAAACAAATAAACAGAGATGTTTGTAAAGAGGAAAAAACATATTTTATTACATCTGATACACAGCAGTGTTCATTTTTAGGCTTCTGTTTTGATGAGCTATTAATTTTTCAGCCTCCACACAATCGTATGTTATGACGCTGGTATGTAACCAGATTTGTACTGAAACTCTTTTTCTTCTAATAAGAATGTAAGAATATTTTAAGATATATAAAATGACACACACACTGTTCCACATTCACATACTGATAAATAATGAATGGAGATTGTGGGATTATCAAAACCTATTTATTTGATTTTTTTTCCTCAATAAAAATGTATTATGTAACTTTTTATCAAACATGCTATATATTTGGTCTGATAATTTATAATTTATAATAATGTAAGAACCCAGGTGCACTCCATTAAATCCTCAGTGAGGTAAACCAAATTGTTTATAGCTCTAAGTTTTTATGGCTCCATATAGAATAACATCAATTTCCAATATCATAATCATAAATCAACCTTTTATAGCACAAATCAAACAAAGTAATGTGGTAAAACGTACCTCAATTTAGCTGAAAAGTGAATATTTACATGTTTGGTACACGTAAAAACTTTTTAAAAATCATTGATAATGCCGAAGAACAAATGAACTAGCACATATGTTTTTAAAGAACATGTATTAATGTGAATCTGCATTAATTATATTTCAAATTCAGGTAGATTTATTAGTTTTTGTTAGTTACTTCACCTAAAAAGTTTTGGCAAAACCTATAAGTTGAGAAAAAAAATAAAATAAAAATAAGATGTTTGAGTTTTGAGATATTTTTATGTATATTGAGTATATCTTTTAGTTTTTACAGGACAATGCACATTCATCTACTCAACTGTGAACATCAATATATATAAGTTGAATCACCTTATCTAAGTTTTAGGCAGGAAAAAAAGAAAAAGAAAATCAGCGTTTCCACCTTAAAAGATGAGATAGAGGTGAAATGTGTGGAAAACAGAGGAAAAAGAGAGCAATTGGCGACGTGGAGAGTAGAAGGAATGAAATTAAAAAGAAGAATAAAAAACAGAGTGAATACCTCCCAGGGAGGTGCAGAATCTCTCCATCTGCTATTCAGTGTATGGAACAGTCACTACACTTATCCCCTCTCTCTAAAAGGAGCTCCGCTTTCCACCCCATTAAAAAGTTTGGGAACTAATGCCACCCCTGAATACTACCCTAATTAGAGGCTGCTCAGAACTGCAAGGACCTGCTACACAAGAGTGGCTTTGGGATAGATTCTGCTTTTCCCCTTTTGTAATGCCATCGTTTTGCTCTTTCTTTTTCTCTCCCATTACCTCTTCTTTCTTTCTTTCTTTCTTTCTTTCTTTCTTTCTTTCTTTCTTTCTTTCTTTCTTTCTGTTTCTCACTGCAGCTTTCTAACAAAAAAAAGAAGCAGAACAAAGCTTTTTAGCACTTTTGATCCAGCGGCAGCAGCAGCAGCAGCAGCAGCAGCAGCAGCAGCAGCAGCAGCAGCAGAGAGAGAGAGACAGGGTGTTGGGTGAAAGTACAGTGCCTGAGTGTACATGATGTGATGAGTACACATGATGAGACTTACAGTTACTGTAACAGCTGTAGAGATGCATGAAGTGCTGTTTGACAGAGGAATTAAAGACGCTGGCTCGGGGCCACCTCGTCCCAGACCCAGGGCCAGGGAGAAACACTGAGCTTTCACCACTTCATGAAGTGCAAGCGTACGCATCCTTGCACATAATTTATTTAGCTGAAGACTTTCAGGGGTGTTTTTATTTGTTCTACATCTTGCCTGTCTCACCTCGGTGTGAACCCACAGATCTGGGATCTGCTGCAGAATTATGTTGCTGCCTCTCACTGCATTTTTCACTTTTTTAGCCTCGCACGTGTTTGCTTTGGCATGCTATCCGCTCATACAAACAACTGGGGCCCATAGCTTATCCATCACGCTTGTGCAGAATGTGATGATAAAATAACAGGCGGCTTGAAACAAACCATTTGTTACAGCAGAATTTATTATTCTGTCCACTTGAAACAAAGTACAGAGGTTACCTAGACATCTCCTACTTAGGTTACAACAATAAATAGAACAGAAATTGGCTGCACGTAGCCAGGTCGTCTAAGCCCGGTTTGGAAAGTCCCGCTAAGTCCAGCAGCTGTGTGATGTCACCGCAACATCCGCTGACCGCTTGCATCCTACACATCATTAAGCATCATTGTGTTATACCTTTCAGAAGGGGGTCCCTGCCAAGGAAGCACTGCTCGCTCGCTCGCGACTACTACTACCACAGCTTCGGGGGCCTGATTAGTTACATGCAACAACGCCTTTCGGTCATAAACACTTCATTGAGCCCCAGCAGCCCGTTCATCATCGTGACACCCGCAGGTAATCCACACCAACGGCTGCAGCTGACACAAGGCAGGACCCAAACATTTCCTCCTGAGTGGGGGACCCCGCTTCTAAACACAGACCGCCAGCAATCTGCACAGCAAACACAACGCCTGTAAAATGTAGTTGGATATATGCAAACCTGTAAACGTGTGGCACATTTCTCTCTCTATATGTGTGTGTGTGTGTGTGTGTTAATGGGTGATGGAGGTGGGGGGTCAAACTCTGACTTCCTCGCACAGCTTCCAAGTTTAACATTTCAGTCTGCATCCTCTGCGTTATGTCATTGATTTCTCAGTGACGACGGCCTTGTCACTCAAAAGGGGCTAAAAGAAAAAAGTAAAAAAAAAAAAAAAAATACAAAGAAAACATCAACACTGGAAGCCACCCATGTAGGCTCATTCACTCCTCACTTTTCCTTCCCTAAATATCCTTCCCCTCTCCTCCCCCGAACATTCCCTTCTGTTTGTATATTTCTTTCCTTCCATCCTCCTCTCCCTCTCTCTCTCTCTCTCTCTCTCTCTCTCTCCAGCTCTCCGCCTCATTGACTCAACCACAAAGTGTCTATGGCAGATGACTCGGGTCTCTGAAAAGGAACGGAGAGAGAGAGAGAAAGAGAGAGAGACGCTGGAGCCGAGCGTTTAAGTGGTGGGATCGAGCCACCCCACCTCTCTCCCTCTCTCCCTCTCTGTGTCGCTGTGCCTTCTCAGGCTTTTGGACGTTTGCCCAAGTCTGTCTCCCCCCCCCCCCCTCGTTTGACAGACGTGCTCCTCTCACACACATACACACACAGCAACAGATTGACCCACAATTAGATCCAGAGATTTTTTAAGGCCGCCAAACTCTCGGATAAAGCCTTTTGCCAAAATGTAGAGCCACATAAAAGACAAAAACCATGACCCTCTGCAACATATTAAGGATGTGAGCTTTGATTTCCTGATCACACGCTGCATGGTTATGTATGACATTGTCGAGGTGAGGAAATTCCCTTCGAAAGACACGTTCTTAAATTGTCAGCTTCCCTCTGAGTCATGGCTCGGTGATGCCTGGAAAAAGGATACATGACTGGGTTTGTGAGAGCAAAAAGAGTGAGAGGAAATACAGTAAATGTGACTATTAGAGTTCATTTCCCAACATCTACTGTAGCATGTCTACATGCTCAGAGGAGTTTGACAGAAGTTAAGGATGTCTTTTTTTTTACCAAACCCCACTCTGTTCCCGTCTTCTTCCTCCACAGGTATTGAAGGAAAACATACACCAAAGTGTGCAACAACAATGTTGACTCTCTCAAAGGGAGGAAAGAAACTGTAAAAACACTGTATATCCTTGCACAGTCTTTCTGAAAGCCTCCTTTTGTCTGGAGTGTGCGAAAAATCACTAGTATTGAAAACATCTAACTGGCAAGATCTCACGGAAGTAGGGGGGAAAAAAGATGCTGTTTTATTTGATACTTCCTCCCAAGGCAGTAGGCACTTCCTGTTCCCCGTCAAAACATCTTCAGTGGCCTCAATCAAAGTATAACTTCGTCGTAGGGGGCGTCCAGCGGCCCCCGTGCTTCAGGGTGGCCAAGCCCGCCATTTCTGAGCCGACTTCTGTCGGATACGTGCAGTCGCTCCGCTGGCAGGTAACTGGATACATATCCAGGGACACAGCAGGGTGCTGAAACGCAGCCCAACTCTTGTGTTAGCACAGGCTAGATTTACCGGCTGAATTTTAATATAATTCCTCTGCTAACATAAGTGTATATACCTGATCAGGACCAAAAAGCTCAATTTGCACAAAGTGCATCAGTTCACAAAGCGCTAAAGAGGTCCATCTTGTGTGTTTACTGAATTATCATCATCTGAACCTCGCTTCATGTGTTGCAGTTGAATCCTCTCCGGTTAGGGAGGGAGGGGTTCACATGTTTTATCTCCAATGCTTAGAGTGCCTCACTTATGCTTCCATTTTGCCCTCTTGTACACGGCAAAGCTGGAAAAGAGGCTTTTACACACCCACATACCCTCAGTACACACATACTGTTAAATGCGAACACCAAGACTAATTACCACCATCCAATAGTGGTAATTCAGTGCGATCATTATGCAGGCTGACTTCTCCAAACAGCAAAATATCTGTTTTAGCACGAATCAGAGCTGTTAACTCGGACGAGGAACTGAAAAACCAGAATGTTTAATTTCATTTCATACTTACACTGTAGACCCTACAGGATTATTATCAACTCTTTGAACAACGTAGGAGTTTCACCATAGGGTACTTCAACTTAAATTACACACAGTAAGTTTAGAAAGATGACATTTTTGAGTAAATATCTTAACATTTCACACTACACTAATTAAACCTAATTACTTTTATAATAGTATGCATACTGTTTAAATTCTATATATTTTCCAAGAAAATGTTTAATGCCTGTTTTCATTTGTGCTCTATGTCTATGTCACTTATTTCTGTTATATGAATATCAGAAAGTCACTTTGGCTTTGCAGGAATTCAGTGTTACATGACATGGAATGGATGAAGGCAAAGTGAAATAAATAAGTATTTCGTATTTCTCCTCTCAGAATTGCAGCCTAGACAGTGAGGAGGCGGTTTAGGAACGACAGCATTTATGGAGATTAAATTAAGTGAATTATTGTAAAAACGGGTGAGGGTTTTGGTAGTCAGACAAAAAAATTTCCTTTGTGAGTGGGTTGGCACTGGGAGAATTTGACTAAATGACCTGAGTATTTCTAGAAAACTAGGCTACAGCCCTAGTCTGTTGAAACAGGCCTGTTCAGAGACTAAGCACCTGGTGTGTATATATACGTAGAATGAAAGATAATGCAATAAGTCCAGAGGTCAACTTCCGGCCTTTTTATGTGCAGTGTTTGGTCAGGTGTTCCCTGTGGGCTCTTGCGCATGCGGCTCTACTGTATTTTCCCTCGTTCCTTCTCAATTAAGCAACTAAACCAAACAAAATGTTTAAAAAAAAATCTTAAGGAAAAACATCTTGAACCCTATATAGGGCATCTAAAACATTGTGACATGTTCTCATCCTCCTCTAATGATATTTTGGGTGGGTTGTGTTGAACATAAGCAGTGCTTGTGGTCTGCTGCATGTGAAGCCTAAGACAACAACATCTAAATTTGCCTAAAGTCAGCGTTTGTGTATTTAGCAATGGAAGTTTCTTAAACAATGCCCCGGACGGTCTTCAGTGGCTGTTTATTCTTTACTGATTCATGTACAGCTCTGCAGCCCAACGCCAACTCAAACATGGTGGAATAATACATTTGGAAACCTTCAACAAAACTGGATTACAGAGTGAGGTCTTGTTATGAAAGCAAAGATATTAGGGGGCCAGATCAACATAGTTGAGAATTTTGACTATAAGTAAGACAGCTTATAGGGAAAATGCTGAGTTAAACCCTCTTGTTTTATTTCCTGAAGGTCATAAAAGAAGCCGCCATGTGTTCATTAAGAACGAGAATGAGACCTTTTAACTGCTAAAACTCACAAAACAATCGTAACAACAAACCCTAAAATCCCGAGGAGTTGTGTGAAACAGTGTGCAGGCAGGATGCAGACAGCTGTTACCCCTCTTCCCCCTCGCCGCCCGCCCGTCCGCCCGCCTGCCTGCCTGTGCAGCTCGTTGTTTTTACAGTAGCTTAATTGATTCACTGGCCACGCTGGTCTCCTCCTCTTGATCTCTCCATCCTCTCCCGTCACTCTGCACTCAGGTGGAACGAGGTGGTGGGGGGTCCAGGACGTGGTCTCCTCTCTCCCCAGCTCCAGCCACGAGAAACATATGCTACACAGATCAGCGTGTTTCCATTTCTCTGCCCCGTCACCAGAGGGGATAGGATTACTCTGCGCCGTTGAGGGAAGAGGGATGAAATGCACTGCTGGTTGGATGGTGCTAGGATGTCACAGAGCAAATACATAAATCTGTGCATTTTGAACGCTGGTCATTTGTTAGTTGTGGAACATTTCCTCCCCCGTATTCCTCAAACTTCTTTCCCATCCTCCTTACTTTTTTTGAAACTGTTGAATAGGCTTGGTCGTAGTGTAGGTTGTAGGCGGGAGTTTGACAACTTCCCAGAGCTAGACAAATGAACCGATGCCCTGCCGTTTGAAAGTACAGTGTAATAAAAGATGAGATGAGCTTCGTTAGTGGAGTCTATAACATGAGCAGGCAGGAAATGCACCAATAAATGTGGTGACCCATGTAACAAATCTTTATGTGGAGTAGAAGTAGAAATAAAAACAATCCCATTAGCATCCAAAGCATTTGAAGGGAAATATTACTATGGAAATTCAGACAGAATCAGTGTTTTATTAGTTGCCACATTGTCACGCAGCGAACTATTACATCTCTATTTTAAGTACCTTTGGGGAATATGGTCAGAGTTTATGGTAAATATGTAGAGGGCAGTTAGATTAGCTTACCGGTAGTTTATTGTTTTTTCTTGTGGCTGTACCACCACTGTTTTAAGCGTTGGACAGTATATAGGCTACTGATCTGAACTTATTTGCACAATAAGCAGAAATCTCACGTTTCTATTTATTTTGCACAATCGTAAAGGTTACAATGCATGTTTCCAAATGTACTGTGTAGAAAAACTATAGTTTTCTTATCATGCAGTTTTCTCAAAACCCATTTGGTTTATCACGGTGACTCAGATGTAATGGGAACACACTAGCCACAAACTGGGGCTAATATTAGCTTAGCATAAAGACTGGAAGCAGGTGGGTTTGGCAATGGAGAATAGATAAAAAATAATAAAGAAATAAAAAACTTGGTAACCACAGGCCGCTAATTATGTGATAATGTCAAGAAATAGCCTAGAAATACCGGTCAGTTTCATAGTAATATCATCAATGTCGTCAAAAGATTACACATGCTTTTCGTGCTTTGAATATTTTGGAAAAGGACAGAATTTTTCTCCACCAAGTCCTTGCAATTGATCAATTAGCAATGGATTATTTCTGGGCTATTTCTACGCAATCAATCGTTATTTCTTGGCTATATTTCTCAACATCACTATGAAATTGATCCTTATAGGCTATTTCTAGACATTATGATGCAATTACTTGTTATTTCTTGACATTATCACGTAATTAGCGGGTTGTAACATCAACACCTCAGCAACTTTCACATCTGTATGGACATGAGGCAAGTATCTTCTCAACCAGGTCTTGGCAAGTAAAATTTTTCAGTGTTTGTATTACTAACCCTCCTCCTGGCCATGTGCATTTGTTTACAACAAAGCCGGCAAGAAATCAACCAATAGAGCGGTACTTAACATTGTATATCATATACAATGTTACAACGTGTATATTTGTATAGTTTAATATGTCATGAACAAGAGATTACAGGCGAGTTTGTATCGCAGTGCGCAGATGAGAGCTGGGATAACGAGAGACACAAGGTGTCAGAAGAGGAAGGCAGAAGAGCCTCCATTCTCCCTGCAAGTTATTTAACCATCACAATTACTCCAAAGCTGTTTAATTAAGGTAAAAATGTAGCATAGTTAAGCTAAAAATCCTGCATAGTTCCTCTTTAAAATAGGAAGTGAGAGAGCATCGTCGTCTTTAAACATAGACAAGTTCAGCCTGAAATACAAATACATTAGTCCTCCACCACATTTTTGGTCACGTAGGTGGCTTTACTGGGAGTTTCAGTTTACTCTTGTATTTGACTTCACACACTTTATTTAGCTCAGGATATACGTATATACCCATTAAAAAAAGCACCTTCCGTTGTTGTTACCTGATTTCCAGTTTGTAGTAGCTCAAGCTGGCAGTTAAACAGCCGGGACAGATTGATACTCTCTCGTCGATGCTTAATGACTTTCCCAGTCTAAACAAATAATCAGTCTCTCGGTAGCAGAGCAGGGGGGGATTTTCGTGGGGGCTATCAATTCACTCTTCAGGGATGCAGAGCGCGGGGAGGGATGGAGCAAGGAACGCGGCGGGCGAATGGCAACAGAGGAGAAGAGAGGAGAAGAGTTTACCACAGAATTTATCCTCCTTGTCTTTTTTGGCTTTTCTGCGTGGCGCTGCGACGAGGGCGGTCAGTGTGGTGACCTCTCTCCCCGGTAGGAGGGGTCTGCTGGTGACCCCTGTATTCCCCCGCATCCCCTTCCAGGCCCGGCTCAATGCAGGCCATTCATGAGTGTGTGTTTATCCTAGTGATGCTCCGCAGGGACGGCCCGCTATCCACTGCCATTTTATGGAGCCTGAGGGGAGAGAGAAAGAGAGAGCAATGGAAGCGTTTAACTACTCCACTCACACTCACACACAATAACATTTCTATTCACCCCTTTACCACTCTGTTTGTTTTTCTTCTCCCTGCACCAAAATGGTGTTATAATGCACCTGATTCCCGATATTCTTTATTTTCAACTGGACACCTTTTGGCTGCATAAATGTAGAAGGATTGATATGCGCCGAAGAATAACACAAACTTTCGCTCTCTCACACTGCCTTAGACAAACATACAGTGGAGGCACACCCACCCAGAGCGAGAGGCAGAGAGCGAAGGAAGTGTTGAAGTATGTCTTACGGCGCTTAACCAAGTGAACCTTGAAGTTATTTAGCTTCCCCTCGAACCAAGCATCTGGATCCCCCTAAAACCCAACTCCTACAAACTCCCCCTCCCCTCCCCTCCCTCCCCTCGCCAACACGGGCCTCCAGGGGCCGGCCTGCAGGACAGGGCACGGAGGAGGAGGAGGAGATGTGTACGCTCTGTTTTCACAGCTGAGGTCATTAAAGTTGTACGTGCAGGATTAGACAAAGAGCGGAGTGAGGTGGGTGATGTCTTCAGACACATTCGTATTGGAAAGAATTTGCAAACTCATGACACCTCCTGAAAGAGAGCAGCAACCGCTCTGCATCATGTTGTGTGTGATCTTTTTCATCCCATCTCTATTCACAGGAGAGGCATGCTAAGGTGTGACCACCCGTGCTTTTAACACTTTCCATCAAAATGGATGAATGTGTCTTATATCATTTATGAAACACACAGTTGCTGGTGATTTACAGCGGCCTGGAGCGCCACCGCTACATCACTTCACCTGTGTGTTTTCCAGTTCATCAAAGACGGGTCGAAGCTCTGGAGAAAGTACATCTTCTTTAGTTCCTCTTTTGGTTTGCAAAATGTTTTGCTCACTTTTTCAGACTTTCCTTATTTAGCCTCCATGTCTGTGTGTGTGAGCCTGAGCTATTAACCTGTAGTACTAGTGAGGATCATACTACAAGTTATAGGTGAAAGAAATTTAGAGCAGGATTTTAAAGAACTTTAAATAAAGAGATGAGAGGAGATCACTCGTTCCCACAAGTTGGACTTGTCACCACTTGGCTTTAACTCAGCTAATAGGTCAGAGCCTCCCATTGGATAATTACTGCATGGATGATGATGTTTCAGCTGGCAATGACTCATTTAACCCTAACTGATGCAGTCTCATTTCTTAAACAACCATGTTAGATGCATCTTGTGGTCGTGGAGAAAATTTCAGAAGGGTCAAATTATTGGCATCAAGCAAATAAAACATCTAAAGAGATTGTGGAGACTAAAATTGAATTAAAAACGGTCCAACGCATTATCAAAGACTGAAAGGAGAGTAGGGAACCATCATCTTCAAGGAAAGAATGTGGTCTAATGTGACCACAGAGTCCAGACCTTAACCCCCACTGAGAATATTTGAAAAATTAATCCAACTTTGGATGGAAATAAATGTTGTGACATTGCAGAAGCCGAAACGATGCCACAGCAAATCAAAGCTAAAGGCGGTGCAGCAAAATATTAGAGTGTGTGACTTAATTGACCTTTATTACTCCAGTTGCATTGTGGGTTATGTATTGTACCAGACTTTGATAAGAAAGGCAAATGCATGCAATAAAAAAATTTAATACAGTATATCTGGTTCTTAGGCAGTTGAATAGACGGAAGTGCTGTAAGAAAACACTCTCACACTCCAACATTTTTAACATTATAATAATTTCAACATTAATTTAGAGCAAAAAAACCCAACAAAAAACAAACATACAATGCAAACTGTATGGAAAAAAGACAAATATCAAAATGGTCAGTGAGTGGAAAACCCATTTAGCCATTGTTCAAACCTCCCTGCCCTGCACTGAATGACTGCAGCTTCACTTTGACAGGAACCCTGCTGCCCACACAGAGTAAACACAAACTAATTAAACCATATCTACTTCAGCCTGAAACACTGTAAAAAGCTTTAATAGAACAAGTGGTGTTTTGTTATTTCCAGTCAAGCTGGTGCCAGATATTGGCTGTATACAGGCAGGTCCGGTGCAGTCAGTCAGTCAGTGTGAGTGTTATTGTGCTTGAGAGGACATGTTGTAATTTTCCTGGACTCATCTCTGTTGGAGGTTGTTTGTCCTGCAACAGTCATTACAACACTGGCTCCTCCTTTGCGTTTAAAATCTCATTTTTTAATTGTTTTAATCAGCGTTACTCAGCAGAGCCCAAGGCTACAGTTAGTCTGTGGTCACCTGACTCACCAACGTCGCTTCTGTGGACGCATCTCATCTAAAAAAGTCACTGATATAATCGGGACATTTGGTCTAAAGCTGTATTTATTCCTCTTCTACCTCCTATGTTGCATTTATATAATTTCCCAAATACTTTCAGCTTGTGCGCCCCATGCATCCATAATCATTTTAAGCTGGTTCAACTGCAAAACAAAAGTTCCCCTGCTGCCTTAAAAATGTGAGCTAATTGAACTTGGGTTGAATAATTAGTTCAGAGTCGTTCTATGATTTTTTCTTCTTTTTTTTTTTGAAGACATAAAACTGAGCTGAGATCTGCCTCGGCTCTCTCCTTTCAGCATCAGTATAAAGTTGAATTATTAGGGACAGTAGCTTGGCTCGCATTGTTTTCATTATTGTGAGAAGAAACAGTCATGAATCAATCTAACGTGTTGCAGACACTCAGCACGTTTCTATCATTAAAATGACTAAAACAAAAGAGAGGTCTCTGGTGAGTTTGGGAAATCAGCTAATACACTAATGACGTTTCATCACACACTGAATCTAATGAGTCCATTCATTAAACTAATCACCGTGTCAAATCAAAAGACCTCAAGTCAGAAAAGATCATGTTTATAAGCCCTGCAGGTCTGAAAGTAAAAAGAAGACATGTTCATTTGAGTTAATACAACTAATCAAACATGTATTTAGATTAATTTCATAAGAAAAACAGTGGTTGATTCCACTAAATTGCTGCAGGATGTTTCCACACTTCATCAAATACTGTTAAAGTTAAGTTATATCTGTGTGCTAACTGCTAACAGTGTGTGTAGGATGTTGTTGCTGGGCATGTTGCCTTGCTGTTACCACCCAGCAGTGGGTCGACTCCCGACAGTCACACACATGACACACGACTGATGAGTCACAAGCCGAGGACGAGCTTGTGTTTCTGCTGCCGAGAGGCGACGTGAGATGACTTAGCAGCGCTGCACTGTTTCCCCACGTCACATCCAACACAACACCGGCTCTTTAACACCATGAAATGAAAAAGATCAGTGCAGCAGCAGCAGCAGCAGCAGCAGCAGCAGACGGAGGTGCGGTGGTTAAAATGATGCCCCAGGACGTTTGTTTTAAAAAGTCCCACAAGTGAAGCTGTTGGACAAAGACTAAACCACAAGCAAAGCAAAGGAAACCTGCACTTTGAGGAAGTTTTAAAAACCAGACGCAGCGCCGACGAACAAACACAACCTCCCACCATCGCATAGCCTACGCTGCCGTCCTCCCAACCAGCCAAGTCTGGTCTGAGCTTTTGGGATTTTCTCTTGTAGCCGATTTGAGAACGGTGATGATTTCTTGAAATTTCCTTTGGTGTTTTCCCACTTTTCGCTGCCGTTCCTCGCAATATACAATTTATGCAACACCACAGTCATCCTGCAGGACGCCGTAATTAGAAGGCGAGCGGCCGTGATTGTAAAAACAATGCAACACATCTTATATTTTCGGCACGTATCTTGAACAAACTTCAACTTGTGAGGCTCTTAAGTGTGTTATGTCTTTGTTGCACACGAGCACTTATGTGTACTTTACGGCCCTGCTATCTTTAGGTCCTTGGGAATATCACAAGAATGCCGAAAGCGGCCACTTCCATAAAAACTCCTGCTGTAGTCCTCCCACTCTGAGGTTTCTGGCTCTAACGTGCTCTGACATACTTCAGAAAATATAATTTGCTTTATTTTTTTATGATTATTTCTATACCAAGCTATGTTCTTCAAAGGTTTGAGATCTTTTATGCGAACTCCTGTTTTTTTCTTCTTCTCCGTTGTTGAGTCCATTGCCAGAGAGCCATGACCTCATGCTGTAATTTTAGTCTAATTCCATTTGGAGGGGGAAACTCGACTGAGCAGGCCCTTGATTCAAGACCAGAAAGGTTAAGAAACTACCACTGGCTAATAGCAGAGGTAGAGATGCTTAAGAAAATAAAGATCACTTCTTGACCTTCTTTACTTCCTCTTTCAATTGCGGCTCTCAATCATTTTTCCCTCTAAAGGGCCTGCAGCACGTGTTTTCATTTATGAGAGATTATTTTGAGGTGGATTCTGCTGCAGTTCTGCTCCTGCAAAGTGGATTGCGCACATTTTTTTTTTTTTTTTTTTTAAATGGGCCTATCCATCCCATATGATGTACATCTGTCTTTGCCGCTGGTGGGTTGTTGCATGTCTGTACAGTAAATATGAAGCTGTACCACCACCAGCAGAGAGATTTTTTTTAAAAAATGGAAAAAGGCGGAAGCAGCTGGCCTGGTTGTGTCCAAATGTAACAAAAATCCGACTACCAGCACCTCCAAAAGTTCATTCACTTTTAAAGGATTGGCACAAAAGCGTAAAAGTGTTAAAAAACGACAGGTTGACATTTTATGGAGGGCTATTTCTTGACTCTGAGCAGTCGCAAGCCAAACAGTGAGTGAGTGAGACTCCAGGAAGTTACTACTCCCAGCCAAGAAATAGTCAGTTACATAACCAACCAACCCCCCCACCCCCACCCCAACTGCCCCACCCGCCCGCCCCCGCCCTTTAAAACGGTAACTTGTCGTTTTTACACCTCACTTGTTCCAGGTACAGACATGAGAGTGGTATCAATCTTTTCATCTCACCGCCAGCAAGAAAGGAAAACAGCGCGACCCAAAATGTGGAACTATTAGTTTACAAGCAGGGGCACACACACACACACACACACACACACACAAACACACACACAAAGTTGTTCTCTGAGCCACGACTTCTGGCAGCCGATGAAACGGCGGTGGTTCTTTTGGAAACTGAGTGAACTGTAATGCACAACAAATTGATTCATAATCTGTTTCAGAGAAGCCTTCATTTCCAGAAAGGCCTAATTTTCAGGGTGCAGCTCCAACTTTTTTTCTCCCCTGCAGAAAAACACATATTTCCATTCAACTGCTCTCTGGCTGTTTACCATGACTGTGTGTGGTAATTGGACCTCCTTTTTTTTATTTTCATTATTATTATTATGATTTCTACAGTACATGAAGCTTAGTTAGACCAGCCATTACATTTCTGAGAAATCTAGCGGTGGGTTTTAATAGTTATTAACAGGAATTTCCACAAAATAAGCAAATCTCAGCTTTAATTATAAACTGTGTAGGAAAAGGAAGAATAAAAAGACTATGTGGAACACAGCGGAGAAGGAAATGGTGAATATTTTTGCAAAATGAGCAGATCATTGACACGGGCCTGCAAAAATAATGCAATCCAGGGGAAATTAAAAAAAAGTTCCCCCTGAGTGAATAGAGCAAAAACAATCAAGGTTTTCTTTAGGTGTGTGTTTCTTTTTCTGCTTCACAGGTCACAGAGAGAGAGATGGAGAGAGAGAGAGAGAGAGAGAGGGAGGAGGGGGCTCTAACTATCTTGGCACAGAGGAGGAGGAGGGCGGTCTCATCAGAGCTGTGAGGTGTGTGAGTTGAAGTCTGGGTGTCAGTCTGCTGTAACTGATTCAGTGGTAATGAAGCCGCTCTTTGGGCAGAGTGCCAGAGAACACAGAGCCGTCGGCTCCGAAGCTCCTCAATGGACCCAGAATACACACAAACCCTTATTTCAAATTCACATTTTCTATCAAATGTATTTGTCCATGTTGTTGGACGTCCTCCGCTCCTGTTATGTTACTCACAACTCAGTGTTTCCTTTCTCTCTTTACCTCCTCCTCATCCCCCCAGAATCACGTCCGTCATCACCCTAATGTGTCTCCTTGTCTATTTCCACCCTCCTCCCTCTGTCCTCCTCCTCCTCCCCCCTTTTTCAAATCAATACGTCTCGGCCCCCTTTGTCATGGCGGTTTCTCATGATGTCATCCAACACGTCAGGTGATAGTTCAAAGCCTTTTATTGCGATATGAATGGAGCAAGGTCCCCAATCGACAACAGCACATGAGCAAGATAAGGAAAAAACGTCTCCATTGTGCTGGATCTGGTGAAAGATGCACAGCAGAGCACATGCAGCTATAACGTTGAGCCGCCAAGTAAGTGTGTGGAGAGGGCGTATGAGCGCTGCAGTGATGCTCATGTATGTGTGTGTGTGTGTGTGTGTGTGTTTGTGGCTGTGGTGGTACGGTGAAGTCCTCTGTGAGGCATCTCGTGCGTGGAGCACTCGGGGACAACCGAAGCCACACGCAGCGTTTGTGAGAGATTATTGGAGCGAGAGATATCGAGTCTGTCGCTGTGGGAGGAGGTTCCTCGAAAGATTGAACCAATGGACGGAGATGGAGCCAAGTGCGTGTATGTGCACCATAGGGTCGAAGTGTGTGTGTGTGTGTGTGTGTGTGTGTGTGTACGCATGAGTGTGTTTATACAGAGGGGGGAGGGGGGCAGCAGTAATAATATTACTGGCATTCAGATATATAACAGTAACAGCACACATGTTTCCACTGTGACAATAGTATGGCATTGATAGATTCAGTGCCATTATACTACATAAACATGCAGATGATGCTCTAATAAATCACTGAAGAGCAGAGCGGCGCCTGCTCAGCCTCATCCCCGAAAACCATCAGAGCTCAGAGCTGGAGCTGCTCAATCAAACTTTTTTTTGTTTTTTTTAACAGTTAGGATAAAAAAAATCAAACAATAATAACAATATGAAAAGGATGAAATGAAATAACACAGGCCTGTAGAGCCAGTCTGTCTCTAACAGTCTGAACAAACGTCCTGCAGGTCATTAGGTTTACACTTATAGCTCAGGGTTTGTTCTTTAAGTGCTCGCTAACCCGAAACCTACATGCAAGCATCATAAATATTAGAAGTGGAGAAAACTGTGACACATATATAATATTATTACATGTTATATTATGTAAATTGCAGATACAAATTTAAGTTTTTAGCACTTGAACACTACAGTAGCAACTTTTGGTGAGTCTGTCTGCTGGACAGTCTCATGTAGCAAGAATAAAAATGATTAGAGTGAGATAAACAGACTGATAAACTTTATCTAAATGTATATATATACATAAAACAGATGTAGACAAAGTTTAACTTACAGGACATTAATAAATCACAGTGTATCACTACATGTTATTGCAATACTCAGGATCTCAATAATGTCATATCATGACTTAGGCCTATATATCATGATGATATCATACCTTACTGATTCTCACCTCTAAGAAATGTATGTGAAATTACATATTTATTTATTTATTTATTCAAGCACTGTACATTTTAATTTATGTCAACACTAAAGTCTACATTTTATGATATATATACTTTTTTGTGGTTGTAGTCAATTTAAAAAAAAAGAAAAGAAAAAGTGTTACTTGTTACTATATAGACCAAAGGGTTCACACCTTAAATTTGAGTTAATGGAGAGATGGATTCAGTTACGTTGTTATATCTCTATTATTATCACATTATCACGTTATATCTATATTATTATCTATATCATCTACTATGTGATTGATGATATAGGCCACAGGCCAAAAAGGCTGGAAACCATTGTTTTAATGCAGGTTTCATGTGTAAATTGAAAAGTTTACTAGTAAGTACAGATGTCAAATAAATGTAGTTGGGTATTTGTACTAATGTGGAAGTAGAAAGTCAGTGAAAGTACCTCCAGATGTATTTAAGTGAATGTAAGTCAGTCACAAAGAGTCGGAGTTTTAATGAAAAAAGCGTCTCAGCAGTCAGTTGTTACTCCAGCTGGGAGAGTCTGGAAAAGCAACACTGGCAAGACCGAGGGAAAAGCACATCAATAACACAGCTAAACACACAAAAAACAGCCTTTTGTGTCTCACACACACATACACGCACAAACACACACTCTGACTAAGCCACTGCACATGCATGTGGTACAGTTCAGTTTTGCTCATGTAAACCTGCAAAAATGTTTGTTCCTCTTCTTGCGCGTATAAAATCAAGAAGAGAAACTGCAACTTAGATACATGTCAAACAAAAAAACAAAACAAAACAAAGCAAAAAGATAGAACTCAGAGACCAGGGCAGGATAAACTTGGGGGTGGAGGGGGATGACGGAGGAAGATGGGCGGGGTTATACGAGTGAAGGTAAATGACATTGGAAAGCCCAGTCTGATTCCTAGTAGCCCCCGCTTTGAAAGTTTGCGTGAGGCAGCTTAACGGAACGTCGGGTTGTTTTTCCGCTCCACTGCTTTCTGGACTGAACTATAAACTAAAGACGACATCCTCTCATTAGTCTGCCCTCTGTAGCAAAGCCAGGCCATTTAGTGTACCCAAAATCCCATTGTTTAATTGTGCGGGTCAAGTCAAAGGTCAACCAAAATATTGATGAACTTTTTTAAGGAAGGAGGAGGGGGAGGAGGAGGGACGGGGAGGAGAGGAGGGGAGGAGGGGAGGGGGAGCTGGGGCAGTGAGGCTTGAAGCGGCAGGGGGAGGCAGGCGGGGGCAGAGGTGCAAGGGCCACAAACACAGCTGTACTGGAGCTGTGCACTGGGAGAAGAAGATGAAGGAGGGGGAAAGAAAGAAAAAAAAACACAACAACAACAACACATGATGATATCCACCATCACATTTTCACATTCACGCTGTAAACCGGTGTTTTTCAACCTTGGGGTCGGGACCCCACTTGGGGTCGCCTGGAATTCAAATGGGGTCGCCTGAAAAAAAAAGACTGAAAATGTTTTTTTTAATACTAATTATATATTTTTATGATTAGAAACACCGCACACATGGCCAACTTGCAGAATTTATTGCGACGTTTCGGTACTAGACATTTTTCAATTTTGCTTGAAAAAAGGTCTAGTACCGAAACATCAACAACACTTTTCCTACGTTTCCCAGAATACAGTTCAACAAGCTGAGGAGACCGTTGTCACTAGGTGCTGCTTTCAAAAGTAGGTATTTGAATGAAAAACAGAAAGCTGCTGTGTTTTATAGACTCTACAGTGAATGTGTGCGTGTTTTATTATTTTTTTTCCGTTTTTTTTCTGGATCCGTACCGCACACACGGCCAACTTTAACTTGCAGGATTTATTTTTAAAGTATATCTTTTTGGCTTTCCATGCCTTTATTAGACAGGACAGTTCAGAGTGTGACAGGAAATGGGAGGCAGAGAGGGGGGGGATGACATGCAGGACAGGGCCGTCCGACGCGGGACTCGAACCGGGGCCGCCCGCAGCGAGGACCACCGCCTCCACACACGGGGCGGGCGCTCCACCAACCGAGCCAAACACCGCCCCAACTTGCAGGATTTATTGCAACGTTTCGGTACTAGACCTTTTTCAATTTTGCTTGAAAAAGGTCTAGTACCGAAACGTCGCAATAAATTCTGCAAGTTGGCCATGTGTGCGGGAACTCTTCTTTGTTTAATTTGGACTTAATTGTCATCCTCCGGCACACCTGCCAAGGAAATAAATGTGCAAAGATTTTTGCTTTTTATGATTAGAAACACCACAAATAATCTTAAACAACTGTATTCTTTACTTTCGCTTTCTCAAATATAAATCGACGTCAAATAAAATGCAGCATATAAAAATATCTGAGCTGGCGCATCTTGATTTTATGTGCAGTCACGTGATCGCGGGGTCGCCAGAAATTTGTGATGTCAAAATGGGGTCATGAGCCAAAAAAAGGTTGGGAACCACTGCTGTAAACGCAGGTGTGTGTGTGTGTGTGTGTGTGTGTGTGTGTGAAGAGCAACAACACCCTCTCAGATACAGATCGCTCGCCAGCCGCTCTCGGGTTCAATTGGACGTTTCAGCAGGAAGCTGCACATGAAATTACAGTGAGAACTTGCTCCTGCTGCCAAAGGGACAATAATAATAAAGTCCCGTGAGACAGAATCGCCCCCACTCGAAAGCAAAACGCAGTCATAATAACAGCAGCAGACGCAGCAGCAGCAGCAGCAGTAGGGCTCATAACCTGAATGAGATGGTGTGCAACGGCTGAGTGTTATGGATTACACTGTTTGTTTAAATCCATGTTAGGTGGATTATGCTCTTTCACTAAAGAGGGCTGGCTGGGGTCAAAGGCCAGTGAGGCAAAGGCTGCTAAGAAGGTCCTCAAAACACAGCTTTCTCTCTGACCTGAGGGAATTCCTGCAGACACCGCTCTTTGTACTCGTGACTTGAGTTTGTTACAACTCAAACTGGCATGAAAGAGGGAGGGGAGGGTGTGTGTGTGTGTGTAAGAGAGAGAGAGAGAGAGACTGTGCGTGTGTGTGAAAGAAGCTAAAAAACATCACGTTCACATATCAGGGTATATATGGTGGATCCAAATCTTGCTGGGAGTTTTGAAGTAACATCAAAACTTACAAATGTTTCTGCTCCAAATCAACATCTGAAAAGATAAAAAAAATGGAAAGAAAAAAAAAAGTTCAACCTCTGGCTCTGAAGCAGCAGCAACATCTAAAAATACATGTGAGTATTTATGCAGGTGGTTGTGTCTCCTCCCAGTCCCACCAGGGGACAAACCATTGATTTACATTATATTTGACTTTACTTATACTTTATTACTTTATTATTATTATTAATTATCCTGAAGCTCTCCGGCCTGTTTCAGCTCCCAACCTGTTGCATCATCGCAGTATGACAGTACATTGTTGTATGTTTATTTATTTATTTATTTATTTATTATAGGCTTTTAGAATGTATTTAAATATTTCATACAAAGATAATCTGTGTAGGTCAAAGTTTAAATTGTGTGATTTTATTGTGCAAAGTTAAAAAAAAAACTGATATTTAACTGAAATATCGACGGGGGGGAAAGACATCAAAGGTAAAAACTAAATAAATAAATGAATATTGATTGGTTAGGTTGTATTCTAGAGGTCAGCCTTGTGTTTGACCTGTGTTTGCTATCACAGTGTCTGTGTGTAACTGAGAGGGATTTAAGCGCACAAAACAAAAACAAAGTGGTCACTTTCTGCCCCAGGCGCGTTTCTGGTGACATTTAACAGCAAGGAAAGCTATTTCCTTTACCATTCAAAGCCAAACGCTCTTAATTGCTCAAGAAGTCTGCTGCAGTTTGGGAAACACTTTGTGATATTCCTTCAGCTTGATCTCTGCGGTTCACTTGAGTCTGTGTTTATTCCCGTGTGGAGAAAATTGGTTTACTCGAGTTGTAATTTTGATATGACACTAAAATATTCCCTTGAACGCGCACCATTTGGAAGCCTTTGTAGTCCTAATGGCCATTCATTATGGTTTTCAAGATAAGTTTATGTTGTCATTAAATCTGACTAAACACAGAAACAAACATTTCCCAAACGCACCTTATCTTTGCAGCCGAGTGGCCGCCGGGAACGACGCTGTTTGGGGCAGCAGAGAGAGACGCGGGCTATCAGATGGCCTGCAGCAGCGGTCTGTTCACCGGGACTCGATCATTTCACCGATAAACATCTTGGGAACGTTTTCTTTGTTGCGAGCTTTGCAGCAGCAGCAGCAGCAGCAGATCGCTCCTGTGAGCCGGGGGCACCCGTGGGCTCCCACAGGGGAAAAGAGGAATTTCCTTCGTGCTTTGTCACCATGAACACCAACTCCAACAAAAAAAAAAAAAAAAAGGAAAAACTCTCCCTTCTGATTTTCTCTGAACGCGCACGCTCGCTTTACAAGTTGTTTTAACCTCTTTAACTCACTTCTCCGACTTTTTTTTAAGACAAGTGAACGTCGCTGATGGTGATGTCGTTTTTATGTGTTTCAGAAATTAGAAACAAGTGTCTTGACAAATCACTGGAAAACAGACACATCTGTCCAGAGACACCTGGTGACACTTGATGGAAACACTTACGACTGGCACACTGCGTTTCCCCCTCAAATTACCCGGCATGCAATTAAAGAAAAACTTTTAGGACTTCCATCTAAATTAAACTTAATTAATGAGGATTTTTTCAAAGAAATACACATATTTTTGCAGATTGTGCTACATCTTAATGTGACTAGTTTTGCTTTGAGACATTTAATGAATAAAAGTTGGATAGAATAACAGGTGATTCACGTCTGCAGGCATAGTTCTCTCTCTATAATAAAACTCCACAGCACAGCACCAGAAATGTGCAGTTCTGTTGGAGTTACGTATTGAACGGGTCTCCAGAGGCGTAACAGTCACAGTAACTGGAGCCATGCATGCACATGCACAAGCTCTTTTAGTTCAACTGAGGTAAACCTGCTGACTGGAGCCTTTCCAGTTCAAACTCTGCAAACCGGTCTGATTAGAAGGAGTTTAGCAGCTCTTTAAATGAGCGGAGCCAAGCAAAGTTGTGATGCCTTTTCCTGGACTCACTCCTGAATGGAGGATGTTGTAAAGATGTTGACAATTCCTTGTTTTTTATATACAAAAAGAAAAAAAAAGCTTTATTTTTACAAGGGCCCCCTTTAAGTATTAGTCTAAGTGTGATTTTAGCAGGGGTTTTTCCCCTTGTGAAAGCCCATATATAGGCCATATGCACTGTGAGTTAAAGTCAAGCTGTTGGGAATTAAGGTGAGGGCTGTGGTGTGTGATCATGTGATGCTGTGAACAAATATACTGCAGGTCATTTTCAACACAAACCAGTTCTTTTTAATGACTTTATTGATTTATTTACTTTAATATAATTAACTTTATTTTTTTTACTTGTTATCACACATTTTCATTACACAGTAGACACATGCAGATGCAGCACAAGTAATGGAAAGTAACTGCAAGTTTTTACATTTAGCCAATTATATATAAGCATACAGTAAAGTACATATATTAGTGAGAAATATTATGCAATATATATACAATATGATGCACTGCTCATCTATTAATGCATTAGTAATACCATTATGTTACAATATAGATAGAGTAATTACTACAACTTTCACTTTTAAGTTTGTTGATGCTTTTACTTTGTTAAAATTCTCAACCTGTAATGGGCTGTTTTACAGTGTGTTGTTACTTCTACCAGTCAGACTACTTCCTTCATTACTTCTTATAGGGGTCTTTTTTTTTTTAGTAATTATAACTTTGATTTCTTACTTTTCAGTTTGTTGCTCATGCTTTTACAATTGGTAAAATTCACAATACACACATTATACCTGTACCTCCAGTGTTTTTATTTATTTTCTTATCAAACAATGAGTTTACTTCCTTCATAATTTCTTATAATATTCAGTATAGAGGTCATTATCATTATATAGGCTAATTATAACTTTGACTTTTTATTTTCAGTTTGTTGATCATGCTTTTATTTTGGCAAAATACTCAGTTTACTCACACTCATTTGACTGTAATTGAATATGTATACAGTGTGGTGTTGCTACTTGCTACTTTTTCTTATCAGACCTCTTCTTATAGAGGTCAATTATGTTGATCGTGCTTTTACTTTGGTAATTTTTTATTTATTTATTTGTATTTTTTACAATGTGCTGTTGCCACTTTCTCTTATGAAACAATCAGATTTCTTCCTCCATCACGTCTTATGTGCTAAAATGGGCCTACAGCCGGGGCTTTGCGGGGCAGCCCCTCAGCCAGGACCTCCATCCTCATCCAGGCAGCGTTGCTCATGCGCGGCCGGTGTATATTAATTATTGATCGCTCACAGCTGCTTATGGTTTCTGGTTTGGCAGCATTATTATGGCACAAGCGCCTCAGAGCAGAGCAGAGCAAAGCGCAGCAGAGCAGGTCTTTTTTTTTTTTCCTGGTGTCCCTTAAGCAGGATTGTGTGTGTTTGGCCTCTAATTATTCATAATGCCCCTGTGGGGGAAAAAAAAAAAAATCAGAAACAATGCTTTCCGTGCAAGAGGATTGGCAAAAAAAAAAAATGTTGCAATTTAATAAATTGACGAAACTCGCCACCTAGAGTGACTGACCAGATTTGTTTTCACTCAGGCTCACGCGCGCTCAGCAGCAAACAGATCTGACTCATTGGTCTAAACTGTGTTGCTTGGCTCCACCATCACAAGTAAAATATTAATGCCGAACAGTCAAGTTGATGAAAAATCTGTTTAAAAATGGATGTTTTGTTTTCCCATGAACTTAACTAAATATGTTTCAGGGAAAGAAAAGAAAGAAGTGAAGGGAGAGAAAAAAGAAAAAGAAAAAGAAAGAAAGAAAGAAAGACTCCATGTGAGGCTGCTGGGTCGTGGTGGGAGGTATTGGAGGCTAATTGATGAAAGAGACGAGTGTGTTTTGCCCCAAAGCGGAGGAAGCTGCTCCCCTTCCAAACACACTGCAGCGACACTCACAGACTGTGCGTCACATCAAAAGGCCCGAAAACAGAAGAATATATGACTTTTATATCACATTTATATCTTCTTCTTTTTTTTTTTTGACACAGGAAAATATTATTTTATGTCCTAATGGACGTTACGCAACCATATCCGTGCAGTCTGTTTTACGCATTTATGTTTTTGTTTGTTTTCTATATAGGCTTGGAGGGAATTATTGTTATTTTTTTATTTTCTGGGAGGGTAAAAAGAGAAAAAAAAAGAAAGAAAAAGTCCTGACAACAGTTTCTAATCCATGCATCAGGCCTGTCCTCACAGTATCTCCACTCATACTGACACACACACACACAGGCCATGTGGATGTGGAGCCACTAAGTGAAACATGCACAAGTAAAATAAGTTGTAAAGTTGCAGAGATTTGCGTCATGGCTGCAGGTGTAAATGCAAAATCCATTAAAAAAAAGAAGAGAGAAGGAGGAGGGTTGATGCTTTTTACAGCTTTGACTGTCTTCTTTATAGAAAGTTAATGACGTGGAATTCAACAGTTATTTAGTGTATTTATCTGTTTGGCGAGGGAGGGAAACATAATCTGTCAAATTATTGCATTGAATGATAATTAACAACAACAAAAAACACAAGTTTATGAAATATCTTTTCAACATAACCTTAGAGGTTTCCTTCAGTAACCGCCTGAACGTGCGTGTGTTTTGTCTGTTTGACCTTCAGTGTGCAGAGTCGGAGCTGTTGTCACGCTCCTTCACCCAGTTTAGTAAAAACCTGCACTTATACACAGTTGGAGTGTGATGATCTGGTTTTGGAGCTCGTTGTGGTTCCAATGTGCAACTTTCATTAAGTGTGAGGAGGAGGAAACTTTAACAGCCTTATAGTGACTTTTCTGCATATGTGCGAGACGAAGCAGCCTTTATATATTTAAATTCTCACTTTTTTTATATTGTTATAATTAAGATTCGTATGTGCGTTACTTCTTTTCGTGGTTAGAGTGAGTCAGTGTCAGTGACTGATGCCTTCTTCTTGTGTCAGTGATCGTTTTATTTTGATGTACGGCTGTTGTTAAGAGCTCGTGCGTACAGTGACAGTCACACAGACGTAGTACATCAGTGTCGCGGTGTAAATAAGACACGGTAAGAAAAAAAAACGGCCGTAAATAATGCGAGCTGTGAGTCAGGAGGAGCCATAAACCAGTCGTGACAAACGTAAATCTCGAGATTGTGTGAGTGTGAGTGTGCGTGTGCAGGGAAGGAGGGGAGGGGAGGGAGGGGGGAGTTGTTGTATGTGTGTTTGTGTGTTTACCGGCTCAAGGCTGCGGGACTGCACGCCATCGCTTTGTGTCTGGTTTTGTTTGCTTATTTGTTTGTTTGTGTTTTCTTTCTCTCCTTCTCATAATGGACCGGTCGGTCAGGTTCACAGTCTTCCTGCTCAGTGTCCGCGGGCGGAGAGGCCGTGGATGTGGATGTGGATGTGGGCCACGACTCCCCCCCCCACCCGAGGGCCGGAGGAGGAGGAGGAGAGGAGGCGGCGCTGAGAAAAGTTAGAGCTGCTCAATAATCAAAGAAAGACAAGACGCGTTCAAATGCAGTAGTCAAATATAATATTCATCTCTATTGTTGCTCTATATTCACTTTCTTAAACTCTTAATTCAACTTTAAATGCAGGACTTAGACAAAGAAAGCCGTGTGTTGTTCTATTATATATTAATTAATTCTCCTCTTTAGTTAAATCCCGTGACATCCCGCGATAAAAAACGTTTTTTTAAGTCTTCTTTTAGACTAATAAGTTTTCACCCGATGACTATATATTTACAGTTTCCCTTTGTGTCATTACAGTAATGTGGGAACCAGTGTGTTTAATGGATTTAATAACAGATGGACGTGTACTTATCTGAAGTGAAATCGCATTTACAATAATCCACATTCATTTCTTATTGCTTATACCATTATTAATAGAGCTCTGTTAATCCTCTGCGGTTCCCTTTACTGCAGCTGTATAGCTTGAATATGAAGGCTTTTCACACCTTTCACTCAAGTGCTATTACTTTAAAATGTTAGCAGGTGGATTACATCACGGATGGAAATGAAGTTTATATGAGTAATTTGCTTCAGAATAATAAGATTTCTTTTCTCTGCACAATGAAGTTTGTTTGCACACGACCGTCCCACATCAAAAGCTGCTACGTTATACACAGGGATTTTCATAATTATACAGTCAAATGCATCGCTGCAGTAAAAAAAAAAAAGAAGATCAGATTAAAATGTTTTAATCAAATTCTCCATGGGCACAAAACAAAAAAAAAAGGAAAGAAAAAGAAAAAAGGAGCGAAGGGAAAATGGTGCTTTAACCTTGTGAATGAGGTTGGAAACATGATGTCAGACTTCTCCACATCCAAATTAACCTCCAGGCAGCGGGCATTGATTTGCAAATCGCTGCCGTATAAACCTCCAGTGACTCCTCATGCTATTCAGTGCATCTAAGTTCAACAAGCACTGGTGCTCACCTGCTACATGCTTTGACTGCTGCCAGCTGCCAATTAACACCTATGGCATGTTAATTAGGCTGCAGAGTCTACCACTTGAGGAGACTTTTCAGACCCTTCACCACAAGTGCCTTTATTTTCACAAGAGCTCATGTGCAAATCTGCATATGCATCTTCTTGCTATGTGGGGGGAATCAGGAGGAAGCCAAAGTGGGATTGAAAGCTCAGATTAAGTCTTCTAAGTCTGCAAGTGTAGCTGCAACGTGGACTTAAAGCATTTGGAGATCATGTGTAGGTGAACTAATTTAACCCAATTAGACTGTTTTGGGGCGATATTCAAGTGGTGGACGGACGTTGGGTGATGAGTTCAACTTGACATGTCTTGAAATTGTGAAACTAATAGCTTCATAATGAAATAGAAAAATCAAAGGGAAGTGTTTACCCCCCTGCTATTAACAAGGGGAGGGGGTTTATACAATATACACATACTGTTTGGATTCTGCTGCTGCCTCACACACACGGATGAGTAAGACAAACAAACCTCGAAGCAAATTAACAAACGCCCGGCTCTTCTCACGCACAACAACCTCATCCTGATCCTCATCCTGATCCTCATCTCCCCCTTCCCCCTGGAAATCTGGAGCCAGTCAGTGTTTAACGTATACATATGAGGAGGAGGAGGAGGAGGAGGAGAAGAACCTGTCGGAGCGGAGCACCTCCTCGAGTCCACAGAATGAGACAAATGCACAACATGGCATCATTAGTGGCAAAAAGGGGATACTGGAGGTGAAGTGGGGTGTTTGAGGGGAGATGAGGAGGAGGTGGTGTGTGTCTGTAGGGTGTTGGAGGAGGAGGAGGAGGAGGAGGAGGAGGAGGAAGGGGGGGTATGTTCATGAAATGTTACTCAGAAAAGAAGAAAACCACCTAAAAGGCTGGAGAAACACAATGACACATCAAAAGGGAAAACCTGAAAACCTTGGGATAATAAGACTCATGAATGAGCTCAGAGCCCAAAGGAACAATGTGTGTTTAAGTGTGTGTGTGTGTGAGAGAGAAGAGAGGCAGAGTGTGTGTGTGTGTGTGTGTGTGTGTGTCGCTCACACACAATCCCAGAATTACTCTAAAATCATTGTCACAGCGGGAGAACGTTCATTCGCCACATTAATGACTTCATTGCTTCACATAATCATTTCAGCTCTTGTCTCTTGGTCGCAGTTCAAAGATGAGAAACGTTTCATCTCTTTGATGCACAAAAAAAAAGAAAAAGACTTAGTGGGTACACACTGATAATAACAAAGGGGGGAAAAAATGTGCTTTGATTTCTAAAAAAGAGGCCAAATGTTTGCAGTGGGTGCGCTGTAAAAATGCTGACTTGGTGAATTTAATAAATCAAACCCAATAAAAAAAAACACTGTCAGCAGTGCAGTCAGGATTTAGTGTGAAATAATGTTTAAACAAGTATTAAGTCTCCTTTTTAACTACAGACTGAGCTGATCACTTCACACTGTGTTTTCATTAAGCTCCATTTACTTTTTACTTTTGACTGGAGCTCCATGAATCTGCAGCAGAATGAAACACCATCTTAACACACATTCATGTTCACCAGAGGATCAATCCTACTGAGTTTAGTGAGTCTCCGACACCTATAACTGCAGAATGAGCTTTGGTGTCCTGCTTAATCGCTGAATCAAAACCTTTAATTACCCTGCTGCTTTGATTTATGATCGCACACCTTAAAATAAATATGTCCAAGAAAATTCCCGTCGGTAGAATTTAATGATATATAGTATTTAACATAGAAGAACACATTGAATGGCTCCATCACTAAACTTATCGTATCGTATCTTGTCATGGGTAGGCTGTACAGTGTTGAAATAAAGGTTGAATTTAACTTATACAAACTGTCACAACATTACTATTTGTTACTATTTTTCATACTGACAGAAATTTGCTTGGAAACACTTTTAAACTAACATCATTCATTCATTCATTCATTACCTGCCGATAACATCAATGTAATGGATTTAACAAAATGTATCAATGTTATTAGATTGTGTCACCTTAATGACACCACCATTATTGACATCACAATTAAAGGAGACATTTTATGCCTCTTTTCCACAAATTAAAATAGTTCCCAGGTGTCTTAAAGACATGTCTGTGACAAGCTTTGGTCAAAATACCCCAAGGATCAAACATCACAGCTCTTTTCATCTGCTCAAAACAGCCCTGTTCAGAACGGCTGGTTTCAGTGTCTGTCCCTTTAAATGCAAATGAGCCACTGCTTGCCCCGCCCCTTCTACCGGTACCAGTACTCACAGGTAGGGGTGGTATTATGCAAATTAGAAAACTAGTGACATCTTTGTATGTCAATTGAGGGAACAGCTCGTAAAACCACATGGATTTTAACCTCTGGAGCCTGAAAATTACCGATTTTCTTTGTGAATTCTCTCACATTTTCAGGGCCGGAAAGCAAAACTAACACCCGAATGTTAAAGAGCCTTCAAAAAGTGACATCTCCATAATATGTCCCCTTTAATGCATGGAAGTCTCTCTCTGTCTCTTCCTCTCCAAACAAACCTGTCAAAGCAGGTGGCCCCTGCTGAGTCTGGTGCTTCCTTTTCCTCTGTGACAGGGACGTTTTTCCTTGTCACTGCAGTTCGCTCAAGGTGGAAATCGCTGGGTTTCTGTGAAGACCACAGGAGAAGGTGCTCTGTCTGAAAAGTAGAAGTAGAAGATAACTTCTGTTGTGAATTGGCATTATATAAACATAAAACTGACTTAATATCAGGTTAAAGTGTGGAGGTACACCTACCTAGCCTTCACTGTATTTTGTGTTGAGTCCTAATTAGTAGCTATTTCCAATCTAACAAACTAATCTAAGAATGATTCATGTAATGTCTCTGTCTCTGGATATTAGCATTGTCCTTTTGTGGACGTAGTTTTATCAATCAGTAGCTCTTATAGTCAAAACTCTCCATAAATACATGAATACATCCTTTTTCCATTTGTATGTATACATAAGTGTTTATAGGAGAATTAAAGAGTAGGGTAACAAACCTCTGTTAAACTCCATGACGGTGTTTAAAGCGCTGTTAAAGTGAAATATTATCATCTCTACAGGACGATGTTGGTCTAAGTGTCTGTACCTTGAATAAACACTTTTGCTTAAACTTTGTTGAGCCAGAGAAATCAAAAAACCCCAAAGTCATCTGGGTTTTGTATGCTCACACAGTGCTGTGACTCATCAGCTGTGTGCTTCATTGTTTTCTGGTTATGTGTGTGTGTGTGTGTCTGCGTGTGAGTAACAAACACACAGACACACACACATACACACTTCTGCTTTTTTTCTTCCGTTTTATGGTTTGTCAACAAATAGCTTTTTCAGAGTGGCCCCTTGCTTTCGAGTTGACCTCCCGTCTCTGTTGTACCATGACATCATTTCCCTATTGTGAGAAGATTTCTGCTTTGAATCCAGAGTAAAAGCGACGCTGTGCCAGAAGTTAAGGGATACAGCTTCGCTCCCTCCTGTAAACAGTGAGAGGCCGAGCCGACGCTGCGGACGATGTTTAGGTGGGAGAAAAAGCTCCTTTTTTGCTGTGCAGGAAGAAAGTCAAAACAAATTGTTCTGAGTGACAAAGTCTTGAATGTGTTTACCGCATGTGTGAGCGCTGTGTGTTTTTGTTGAAATGCATTAAGTTATGAAATAGAAGACGGAAGAAAAGGCAGAGACAGCCAGAGCTGATTATGATTTATTGGTTTTAGACTAAAGCACTTAACCAGTTAAAATCATTTTTTGCTGTGCCATATTGTGCAGATGTCGAGTCGGTGCAGAAACATTTTTAAAATTCAGAACGCAGCTTGAACTTATCACGGCGGGTTTGTTTGATTTGTTTTACAGTGGAGCAGGAGAGTGATGCAGAATAGATCGCTACAGTAAGAGCATGATCACTGATTTACTACCAGTACATGAGCTTGTATGTAGAGAACATTTCAGTATTTCATAGTTGGCAACAGAGAGAAACTGTATGATCATTGAAAAGGAGATCAAAGATAAAGGAGAGGAGACAGGATCCCCGTGTAAAGGCAGCAAGTGTCTGATCCTGATGGGTTTGCACAATAGAAAGTCTGGACAGGATCACAATAATATTTAAAAAGTGATGACTGGTTGAAGAGATTCAGGCGCAAAGATCTTTGTCCAAATATTGTGATATCTGAATTGTGAATGTGGAGACTCTGACAGTGTGGGAAAGTGGGAGTGACGAAGAGAAACAGCAGAAATTCGCATTTAGTAAGACTGAAGGCCGAGTATGAGCGAGGTTTTCCTATTGAAATAGTTTCAGAGTCTTCTTAATGCATAAATTCAAAGCAGTGATTATTACTTAAGATGCATTGATTCACCATTTTTCAGTTCCTGTCCTATTCCATGTGCTAATACAACACTACTCTAACTATAGTCGACCTACCTGGCACCACACTTCTTATCTATGTAAAAATGCATCAAAACTAAATGTATATCGGGGCGGAGTTTAGCTCAGTTGGTAGAGCACCCGCCCCATGTGTTGAGGCTATAGTCCTCGTTGCAGGCGGCCCCGGTTCGAGTCCCGCGTCGGACGGCCCTATCCTGCATGTCTTTCCCCCCATCTCTGCCTCCCATTTCCTGTCACACTCTCAACTGTCCTATCGAATAAAGGCATGAAAAGCCAAAAAAAAATATACTTTAAAAAAAAAAAAAAAAAAAAAAACTAAATGTATATCAAAGAAATGTGTCGGTTGAGCTACTACAGCTGCAACAACTTCAGGTTTTCAAATTGCATAGTTGAAATAAAAGCACAAGAACTGAAAAAAAAAAAAATCAAATAATCCAATCTCTGTTTAAGGCAACAATTGAAAAACAACAAATGTTTCAAGAATCAAATCCCTCAGATATTTCATTTATATATTCTGACCTTGCCCCTTCCAGAGGGAGGAGAGACAATGAGGGCGAGAGGAGTATGGTATTAGTTAACTGCATTAGAGTACAGTAGAGTAGAGTAGAGTAGAGTAGAGTATAGAGTAAAGATGAGTGGGCAAAAAATCCAAATATGACTTTTAGTAATCCTATAACTCATCCACCAGGTAAGTGGTTGTAATTCCCTAAAATGAAAACCAGCGAGAGCAAAGAGGAGTCGAGCAGAGTAGATCTGGATGAAATACAAAAAAACAGAGTAGAGTGCGTTAAAAGTACGAGAGCACGGTAAGGTGGAGTGGTGTAGAGTAGAAAACAGCGAGTAAATAGAATTAGTGTAAAGCAGAATGAAGGAAAAAGTGTCACAAAATCAATAAAAACGCAGCTGCAGCCGATTATCCCAGCGCTCCGAGGCCTCCGTCAGAACTGATAGAGATAACACTACAAGTGCATTTGAATCAAACATGCAGCTGAAGTGAAACAGTTCTTGTAAAAGTCTCTTAGAAATAAAGATGATATGATGCTGTATGATGTGTTTTGTTGCCCTGTGACTCTGTGTGTCTTCAGCGCCCACAGGCCCAGACGGTGGAGACAGTGGAGGACACTTCACCTCTGGACCCGGTGTTGATGCTGACGTCAGGGGAGACAGACGAGACCCCCGAGGCCGTAACGATGACGCAGTCCAACTTGACCAACCTGAACAAGGTAAAGGCCAGATTCACAAATCCTTCTTAAGAAAAAAAATCTTCTTAAGTGTCATTTTTTTCCTTAACTTTAGTCTTAAGAAGAAAAAAGAGAAGTCATATTCTCCAAAAAAGTATTTTCTCAAATTTCTTCTTATGTTTCTTCTTAAGAAAAAACTTAAGAAGAGTTCTCAAATTTGTTCTTTATTTTTTTCCTTAACTTTAACACAACCTTGACCTGTCTTAAAATTCCTACGGTGAATAGGTAAGCCTCTAAAATCACCTTTTTTACCAAATTTAGACTAGTAGGTCATAGTAAGTAAATATATATTTTTAATGAATTACACAAAGAGCCTGTTGAGTCTGCAGTTTTGTGCGGTCCAACCACTGTGATATATTTTAAGAAGTTCTTAAGTAGGAAAAATAAGAAATTCGTAAGAAATGACTGTTCTTAAGAAAATAATGAGGAATTGCACTAATTTTCTTCTTAAGACATTTCTTAAGATCTTTCTTAAGAACATATGGGTGAATCCGGCCCCCCTGAGCTGCTGCTGGAGCTGGAAACCAAACCAGAATGACGCTTTGAGAGGCGTCATCTGAAAATCAATCATAAAGCAAGAACAAACCATTTCAATAATTGTCAGTGCAATAAAATCCAAATAGGATTTTTTAGTAAATCCACACCTCATAAATGCGTTGCAAAGTGGTATACAGCCATTTTTTTTGGGTAATTTCATCATTAAAATAAATGTCGACCAGCTGGATTTGACCTCATTTGGTCCTGAGATTGTAAAATACCATTTTTTTTTCTTCTTAAATTGTTGTTATTGTTACTTCACATGATTAAAGGACAAACACTGTTAGAAATTGGTTTATGTTACGGACGGAGATCTGACAGCATGCATGGTGTGGAGTTTCCATGTCCACACATACATACACACACATCTCAAAAGCACAGCACTGGGGGGACTTAAGTGGCAAACACTCTGCAGGCCTGCCCAATTTTCAAGGCGATTTCCTAACTTGAGAAAGAGCGGGCTGTGAATAATTGTGGTGCTCTTCATGCTTGTGATAATAATGTTATTCTAAAGGGGTGAGAGTGGTACCAATGGTGGAAAAAAAAACACTTAAGAAAGAGGAAGAAGAAAAAATGGAGCGAGAACTAGGTAGAAGGACATGTAAGAAACCACACATTCTTACTTGCTACCAAATTACTCATTTATCGTGAGGTTTCATTTACTCTGACAATTAAAGCAACGTCAGGGATTTGCCAACACCAGCTCTCAACAGCAGATCAACAACAGTGAGTTTAAAGGGGAGGGGGGCTTAGTTTAAATGTTTTTAGAGCAAAGAAAGAAAGACAAATCCCACTTTATACATAAATGGTCAATCCCAGGCCACTGTAACGAGTAATTGTCATACCCAGACTGTGACACACTGAACAGTTTATTCTCTTTAGGGTTAGAAAGTCGTGTTTCACAAATGCTTTTTAAATCTCTCACATAAATACACATTCATTTAAATAGGTGATAATGTTTATTTTCCCACTCTTGTTTCTATGTTTTTACTTGTATGTGTTAAATCGCTGTGGTTTTTCATGCATGAGAAAGATGATGTTGACTTTCCAACCTCATTTTTTTTTTTTTAGCTTGACCATCATGTATGTAGATCCAACATCAAGGGGTGTGACAAGTAACCAAGCAACCAGAGTGCAACGCTAATGTTTGTATTTCAACCCTCGATTTTAAAGGATTTTAAAATTATGACAGCTGTGTTACGTTAAATTCAACATTATGTTCATATATTACGCCTCACTCTTCATAGAAAAGTTTTCAAAGTGTCGGCAGTAGCTTGTGTAGTTGCTGATTTGCGCAACAGTCTTGCTTTTTTTTTCTCCATTTTTTATATCTGTTGCTGCATACGATGTGCAATTAACACTGAACTTAAATCCAGCCGCAGCAAAGTAGTCAAACTTTTTTTACGGCTCAATGTCTGACATGACATTATGTTACAGAGTCATAGTGGTCTCATTCTGTGGGATAATATTTCTAAGTTGTAGGTGAATGGGTTTGGTATCTACTCTAGATCTAAGACCATAGTCCATGAGTTGACCTGCTTGCCAACTAAATGGAGCAAATCGATTGCTGCCAGCTGAGAATTAGAAACCTGCTTCTGTCTTAATGTCTGTGTCGAGCTAGAACATCTGTAAATCTGCAGACAGCACTGTATGTGCCATGCAGGAACTAAAGGAGTGTGGGGGGAGGGGAGGATTCACCTGTAGGTTTGAGGCGCGTGTGCTTTTGTATCAGCAGCGACTGTAGAGGTCATCGGGAGACATGTTCCCTGTCACCTGCTTCTCTGCATTGAATAGAAAATGTGACGTAGTCTGAACTATTTGAGAGTCAGATTGATCTATTAATGTTTTAACATGTCATCGGCTTCATAAATCTCCCATGATGCCGTCGGGAAATGTCTTGTAATGTCTGCTTGTTCCATGAACTGTCCCAAAAAAGCTGCATGTATGCACATATCAGACCCTCTCTGCACGAGCACATGTTTCACATAACAAGACAGACTGCATTCAATCACGATAAATTTACCAGCTGTCTCACCGAATGAATTCTGTATTTGTCTGCAAAAATTTTATAAAATTGGAAACATGAAACCAGGAAATCACGATACACTCGGTCGGCTCGATCTTCCCTTTGAATCCAACGAGTAAATAACTGTGTGTTAGAGTTTGTGTGGGTGGCAGGCGGGTGACTGTACCTTTGTGTGAGAAGAGCAGAGAGGAAGCATGTGTGTGTGTGTGTGTGCTCTCAGTGTTGTGTCTGTGGTTTGAGTACCAGACTATTCTCTCATTCTGTGTGTGTGTGTGTGTGGTGTGTGTAATACGTCGGAGAGTGCTCGACCGACTGTCTGTGTATGAACTGAATAATGCATCAGGAGTTTCCCTTCCGCTCTCCCTCTTATCTCATTCCTTATCCCCGTCTCCTTTGCTCATCTTAACCTCCAGCCCTTCAATCATACCATTGTTTGTCTAATATTCACCTAGTTACGTGACCTTTTTTTTTTTTTTTTTTCCCTCTGTCTCATCCTCCACCATCAGTCTCTCTACTACAGCATCACCCCCTCCCCCCTCCCCCCTCCCTCCTCCACTCTCCTCCCCTCCTCCTTCTATCACTCAGCCCCTCCCAAGCCTACTCATGCGTAAGGTAGCGGGGTGAAAATGCTGTGCTCTCAGTGCAGCCTCTCTGCACGCAATAGTGCCGGGATTGTGTGAGAAGGCCGGCAGACATGATGCAGCCCCACATGGCTGCGGCGTGGAGCCACGGAAGAGAGGAACGGCGCAGAGGGGAGGGGTGTAAAAAAAAAAAAAAAAAAAAAAATCCCCACAGTCCCCCCACACAGTTACCCGCAACCAGGGGTCTCGGCTCAGCTCAGCCGAAACCATGGCAACGTTTCACACTGATGAGGGATTTTTTCACTGCCATCGCCAGGGTCAATCAGGCGGGTCTCACGCAATGCCACTCTTAAAGGAATAGTTCACTCAAAATTGAAATTTCACTCGTTATCTACTCACTCACCCTCATCATGTCGACTAAAGGGCTGGGAGAAGTTTCAGAGTCCTCCGTGGCTTCTCTGAGTTACAGGGGGTCTCGACGTATAGCAGTGCATGTCCATATAACGGTTGCAAATGGATACCAACTGTCTTCGTAACAAAAAGACACACCAAAAAACATCCAAATACCTCCATGCTGCTCGTATGTAATGTCCGTCTTGTGTTGAAGCCCTGAAATGCGAAATTGTTCCAAAAAAAATTAAATAAGTCTATGGCTGTGTCCGAAATCACCCCCTACTCACTATATAGTGCACTATATAGTGACCACGCCATTTTGTAGTGGTGTCCGAATGTTAAGTGATTATTAATGTTCACTATATAGTGCACTGAATCTATCCCACAATTCACCGCGAAATGTAGTGGGCATCCGATGGTCACTAACCGGAGCAAGATATCCCATCATGCATTGCGGTCACGGATCGACGCCGTTTACACACCGGTCCAGAACGACCGGTGTAGCTACCAAATAAAAGAAGTAGTGCAGCAGCCTCTCAATAAATGTGTCCAGCTGCCAGAGTTGTCCGGTCGCGGCTTCCACAGACTCCCACAACAAACGTCAGAGCAAATTTCCTAACAAGTGTTATAAACTGACCACAGACCCTGGATAGCGAGGCTAATTTCTGTTAGCCCGTCTATGGTGTTTTACATTAACGTTAGCATTAAGCTAGCGGACGTTATGCTTAGTTGTGACACTGGCTGTGTGTGTTTTGAATGTTGTTTCAAACTATGTGGGTTTGATTGAACATATTTGATGCTTATATATATATATATTACCGCTTAATATTTTACTCCTCTACACCGGCCGTTACCATGGTTGTATCCATGGTACCTGCACCGGCCGTGATCATGGTCGGAACGTTTTAATTACGCGACGTAATACGTCATTAACTGTGCGGCGGAGTAGTGTCCGAAAGTGTTTTTTTATTTGATCAGTGAGTCCACTATATAGTCCACTATATTGAATTCACTATATAGTGAGTAGGGAGGAGGGAATAGTGAGTGATTTCGGACACAACCTATATTTCAAGCTTGTTTGTAACGGCAGCTCCTCTTCCTGGCCCGTCCAAATCCCGCGAGATTTGCGCCAGCGTCAGTAATCGTCGTATTTGGATGTTTTTTTGTTACGAAGACAGTTGGTATCCATTTGCAACCGTTATATTGACATGCACTGCTACGCCGAGACCCCCTGTAACTCTCAGAGAAGCCATGGAGGACTCTGAAACTTCTCCCAGCCCTTAGTCGACATGAGGGTGAGTAGATAATGAGTGAAATTTGATTTTTGGGTGAACTATTCTTTTAAAGGGGGGTGGGGGGAGGTGGAAGGAAAGCGGAGTGACAGAACACGCCGAGAAAAACAAACAATGCTGAGCGACTTTCCGTTCATTTAGTCGAGCGCCTAATGAAATCTGTGTAGCCTCGACGAAATCCCTCGGCATATTTCTTTTAAACACATTGATTTAAAGTGGTGATTACCGCGAAGGCTGAGGGCTGAGGGAGGAGGAGGAGGAGGAGTGGGTTCAAATCACACCCATCACTCATTCTCTTTTGATTTTTCAGGGCTCAATCCTCAAAGGCCGGCCATGCAGCCTGCTCCTTTGACTCCCTCCCCTCTTTTCCCCTTTCCCCCTTTCCCCCTTTCCCCTCGGGTCCCCCCACACCCGCTCTCCACACCTCTGCTGGTGCTGGTCTCATTTCAGGGGCGGGTTGTAATGAAGTCCTCGCCCTCTGATGTATGTTCCTCCGAGGCGGCGGGCCGTGTGGGCCAAGCCGCTGAGCAAGCGAAGGCCTCTCCATTACAGGCGGGTTAACGTCTTGTGTCAAGCTTTGGCCGGCGTGGGCTGCAGTTGTGATAACAACGTAATGACTTTCTACCTCTGATTACCAAAGAGTCAGAAACATACAGGATCAAAGTAAATAAAACAGAGTAGCACCTTCGGCTAGAATAATAAACCCCCTCAGAAGTGGTGCATGCTGGGAGGATTACTCATATTTTTTCGTCTAATTAGGACAATACATCATTTACATTTCACATGGTGGAACGGGGCCAAATGGAGAGGCCCAGGTTACCTAACATGGGGTATAAGTTGAAGCTCATGAGGAACCGCGGAAAATGAATGAAACGCATTAAATATACAGAGTATGTTCAATTATTTTAACAAAAACAAGAGCGTTTTTTTGTTAATGGCTGCAATTGTAAGTCGCAGCTCACATCTTAAGTAACATAAGACAAGAAATCGGTCAAGATCTGTTGCAATTTCTTCTTTAAATAGACAACTCAAAGAGGGAGAGTGTGTGTCACTCTTCTGTTTCCTAGATCTGAGAGTGTGTTGGTGTGTGTGTGTGTGTGAGTACGTCTCAGATGGTGCAGGTGTCTGTGTGTGTGTGGTCCCATATAGCGGTATATGAGGCTGGGGTGGGGGTGTGGTGGGTGGGCTTTGAGTGAGGAGGCCTCTTGGAGAACCATCACTCGCAGGGTTAATATCTGTTTCCCATCTTTTCCAAGTGGCTCTTGAGGAACTGTGGGTTTCCCCCATTTCATTTTCAAAAAGAGGAAAAAAAGCCCTCTCTTATGAAATTACAAGTACTTGAAAAGATCTAATGTGGTCTTAATTGTCTCGTTGCATTTGACAATGGGTGTGGAGGGAAACCATGGGGCTGGAGGAGAAGGAGGAGAAGGAGGAGGAGGAGGGGAGGGGGGTGTCCTCAAGTATGTTTCAAATTACAATAGGGACTTCTACAGAAAATGTGCTTGTCTCTGTTGTGTGGCTTTGTTTTCTTGAACAGAATAAAGAGGTGCAAGACTTGGGTGAAGCACTTCCACTAAAAAAAAAAAGAAAAAAAATGATGTGGAGTTCAGTTCATCCTGATTACACAGTGCCGCTCTGCAGCAAATATAGGCTACTTCAAAGTGTGATGATGAATGAGTGAGTGAATGAATGAATGAATATTGTTTTGCAACCCAATCTGAAAAAAACCCTCATGAAGTAAAAAAAAAAGAAAAAAAAAAGTTGCGTTCAGCTGACAAGGACCTCTAGTGGCCGTCTGAACTGTGGCTGAACTGATGTTTGTCAGGGGCAAAGGTGAAAGTAGCGCCACACTGATGTAAGCCCTCATAAAAGACAGCGTGTGTGTCCTAAACTTAACCTTAACCAAGTGGTTGTGTGTGTGTGTGTGTGTGTGTGTGTCTGAATGTTTAACCACAGAGGACACAGATCTATGAAAGTGGAAAATTGCAATAAAGCAGCTTCAGTAGGACGGTGCTGACAAACTCTGCTGTGTCAGCGGGGACAGAAGATCGACTAATGTTTTGAGGAGCGTCATTAAGTTTTTAGCTATAAAATCCTCCCATTTAGTCGTTTACCATATTATTTTGATACTGAAAAGACTGTAACATTATCCACAGGTGAGAAAAAAACTTTTGTAATATTGTAATTGATTACAATATCCAAATCACAGAAGCTTTTAAAGTGAAAAAGAAAAGCAATCACAGTCACAGTCACTATATCTGGCCATATAAACACAATATGATGTTTTTTGCATCTGTTTGTCCCTGCTTGTAGTGCCCAGATTCTGGTCTTTAGGGTCTTTTTCTATTTGTGGTTCATGGTTGTCTGTGCTCGTTGTGAAGACTAAATGGACAAAACTGTTGAACTACTGCTTGTATGCTGTGCACTTTGAATTTTATGTCTGTAAAAGGTGCCATACCAAATGATTATTATTATTATTACTATTTATTATTATCTCACAACACCTGCTCTGAACCCTCAGGAGGTCTATTAGGTTGGGAACCATGATTGTCAGCATTAAAGGCGCCACTCCTTTAAAACCAGTTGTAGACTAGAGCTGCAACAATTAAGCGATTAATCGAACAATAATCGCTTATTGAAATAATCGTCAACTATTTTGATAATTGAATAATCGGTTTGAATAGTTTTTTAAGAAAAAAAAGTCAAAATTCTCTGATTTCAGCTTCTTAGATGTGAATATTTCTGGTTTCTTTGTTCCCTTCTGACAATAAACTGAGTATCTCTTTGGTTTGAGGACAGAACAAGACATTTGAGGACGTCATCTTGTGGTTTGGGAAACACTGACTGACACACTCTTCAACATTTTTTAAACATTTTATTGACCAAACAACTTATCATTTAATCGTTTAAATAATCGACAGTGAAAATAATCGTTAGTTGCAGCCCTATTGTAGACCTCCCAAAACAAACCTGCTTTTATGTGTGATATGGGTTTGGTTGATTGATTGGGACACCAGGTCTTAAAATACTATATGCTCGCCCCCCAGGAACAGTAGAAACTCTTTTTATTTTTAGTATACGCGTAGCTTTAAATGCTGATTCCCTTTCCCTCCCTGCACCTCGGGCACCAACAAGTGATTTCTCTCTGCTCTGCACAAGCCATGTGGTACCCGCAGAAACCAGAAAACCGAGGCGATCCCTGAAAACTGACTGAACTGCTCGACTATGTGCGGCCACCCCCGCTGCCAGTTTTCTCCTTTGCCAGCTGCCTGTAGCCTAATTAGCCATTTCAAGCATCACCCTGCCTGAGGAGATGTGTTTCCATGTATGTGAATTTCCCTCCTCGCCAGTCATTTCACTGCAGCATGTTTCCCACCCTCCACGACTACAAATCTGCATGTGGCGCACATCTGGGCCTTCATTCATGAACGTTCAGGGCACTGAGGTGGTTATCTGATGAGAGGAACACACAAGGAAATCTGGCAGGCCCCCCCCCCCCTTCCCTTTTCTTTTTTTTTTTTGCTTACTGTGTGACAGACTTGATGTTGACACAGAGAGAGAGAGAGAGGGTTTGAGAAGTAAATGTGTCTCAGGTCCCACAGAGCTCAGTTAGTCGGGTTCGTGTACACGAGTGCTGTTTGACTGTGCCTCCATTGCATCTTAGCTACTCATACAACCAGTTTATTGCCTTTGATACATTTTAAAAAGGAATCAAAGAGCAGCCTTTGGTCTGTAAGGGATTTACAGCGTACAAAAATAAAGAGACAGATGCACACACACACACACACACATAGAGAGAAAGAGAGAGAGAGAGAGACATGCACACACACATCCAAATAAAATCATCTCTAATTGGATCAGGGCAGCTCTTTGGGCTGAATCACTGACCACGGAGGCCTTGTCCTCCGATAAGTAGGGATCTAACCAGCGCTGGTTGTCTTGTGTACTGACCTCCACAGTCCACAGAGTGTCCGCTGACACCTGACACAGCCGGCTTATTCTCCCCCTCGACTCCCCCACCTCCCCCCTCCCCAACTGGAGCCTAATGTCTGCTGATGGCGGAGACCACCATCCCCTCTTTAGTTTAGGTGCAGTGGGCCGCGCACGCTAGTCTGTCACCCTCCGACCCACCCACCCACCTCTCATTAGGACGAGACAACCTGTTTCTGTGCAAATGACTCTGTTGCTGTATTCAATGCGGGTGGTGTGTGGCACAGGGGTTTCCCACTGACTGCGTCTCCCCGGCCGACAGACAATAATTAGGCCCAGGGCTGTGCTAAAATACCCTCAGAGTCTGGTTCTTGTTGGATTTATACAAGCATTTAACATTATGTGGCTTTTAGAACAATTTAGAAAAATTATACCCCACTGATAGTCGTCTTAAGTTGTGGTTTTTCCCATTACATAGAGCATATGCATGGCAAGAGCTTTTAGCAGCATGAGACCTGCATGATATTCATAGTACGCACGGCAGCAAATTTGGCTGAGGTGGCCCCACCAACAGAGCTGCAGTTCTCCCTTTATATATGACCTACACCCACTGTGATTTGTTTTCAATAGACTTTTATATAAGCTCCAGCATATATGATAAATTAAAGACGCCCGGGGAGAAAAGTGGTGCATAATTTAAATAATAGAAACAACCCTGAGTGATAACTATGTAAAAGACTAAACAACATGTTTCATTCATGAACTGGCTGGATATGAGGAGTGGGAATTAATTTATTATGACAGCTCAATCAACAGATATTAATTATGTCAGGTGACGCCACATTATAGGACTCAATGGTCCCCCATAACTTGATAAAGAACAATCTTTATCACTGTGTATTTTTTATTATGATATAGGAGCAATTCCAGCAGGTTAAAGGGATAGTTAGACATTTTGGCAAATTGGGCCATTGCCATAATCCGTATAGTTTTAGGAGTAGGTTCGTTACCTTTAATTGTCGGTACAAGCTATTTTTAGAACGGCGGAGCAGAGCGGCGAGCTGCTCAGAGCAATGCTATGGAGACTCATGGGATTTCTTGGTTTCCCTCATCAAACTCATCAAATACACAATCCAACAACTCCAAAACGCTCTCGAGGACAAGTTGTGACCTGCACATTCACCACGCTATGAGATAATAATGGATCGTTACGAGACAGAGTTGTTTTCAAGGCAAATGCAGAGACTGCTTGCTGAAAAACTGCCCCCGACGGGAACGTGCAGCAGCGGTTTTGCACGAATTTGCCTCTAAAACAACTCCTTCTTGTAACGTTCCGTTATTATCTCATAGCGTGGTGAATGTGCAGGTCACAACTTGTCCACGAGAGTGTTTTGGAGTTGTTGGATTGTGTATTTGATGAGGGAAACCAAGAAATCCCAATAGCCTCTGTAGCGTATCTCTGAGCAGCTTGCGGCTCTGCTCCGCCGCTCTAAAAACAGCTTACACTGACGAATAAAGGTAATAAACCTACTCCTAAAACTATAGGGATTAAGGCAATGAGCCAATTTGCCAAATTGTTGAACTATGCCTTTAACTGTTTTGACTCTGACTGAAAAAGCACTTTGAATGCAAAGTTCTGGTCCCGGTCTACCATATTTTTGGTTATTCTGACGTGGTGCGTCTCTAAACAGTTTGAAGTCGGAACTCAGAGTTTTCAACTGGGAAAGATCCGAGTTCCCACTTGTCTCGAACGCAGCATAAGATGTTCTCACGTTGCCTCTGTTGTTGTTGTTGCTAATTAGGAGATATTAGCACGCTAATACAGCTAACTTAAAATGTTTATCCTACTAACACACTGAAATAAGGCTCATGGTCCTCCAATGTAGCCTAAACTACTTTGTGGCTAAAAAGAAATACACTTAAATAAGCTAACATTAGACCTTTTTAACTTCATCTAGTCAAATAATGACCTATAGTAAATTGGTCACAAATGAGCACATCGACTGTAAATCTGGTTAATTTTGTTTAACTTCACTAAAGATGAGCCTGGAACAACATGTTTCACAAGTCTGGCCTGAACCAGTGTGTCGTGTGTAGATGTGTGTTTTTATGATGCTTCATGGTTCATTGCCATGACTCAAAATGTGACAACAAATAGGAAATGAATGTTGTGGAAGACAAAGTTAACCAGCAGTAATGTTTGTCAGCTGCCTTGTGTTTGCCTCACAAGTTGGTATGAATGAAAAAAAATAAAAAATCCAAATGTAATGGAGCACAACAACATGATAGCACAAAACACTGGAGGCTCGCTACACCACAATTAAAGCCGAGAACAGGACACTGTCAACCGGATCAGTGGGAACAAACAGTTAATGAATCAAAACTTCACAGGGCGGCTGCTCGGTCCGACAACATGTAAACAAATCGGCGCCAAATGTTAAGAGCCTATGTGTTGTTGTGAAAGGATATTAATCATTATTGGCCTTTATTTCTTAAACATAGTTCACCAGTGAGATGTGATAGATCTCTCTTCTGCAAGATGCTCGTCTGACATTATCGTTCCATCCAATTATGGTTAGAAAAAAATGGGGGACGATGCTAATTAGGATGGGTGGAGAAGTTTTCTCTGTTCCCCTCCTTCGCTTTTTGACAGATGCTATAATTCACGATGTGAGAGGAAGATTGCTGCATGTTAAATACCGAGCGTAGCCTACACTCTCATTCGACTTAGCTGGTGGTCCGTCTGAATTATGGTTAGGGAAATGTTTTGTGCGTGTGTGTGTTTTTAACTTTTAAAGGGACAGAAAGAACCACTCTCGACGAAGCCATCCTAAAGAGCATCTATTATGTCCTCCCTCATGTGCTGTCTATGAACACCACATGTTGCTGGTCAACGGCAAGAAAAATACGACTTCCTAAATCACTTGTGGCAAGTTTACAGTACACTTCCCCTCACTGTGTGTCTGTCCTAGCTCTCTCTGTGTCAGCTGTTGGGCAAACACACACATAAACACACATATAAAACCCACACATATGAGATGAGCCGAGTGTAGAGGGTGTGGGACGACAGACATTGTCATTTATTTTTTCTCTATGTGTGAGGAGAATCATAAAAGTGAACACAATTGTCTCTACATTTGTCAACAGTGAAATGAATGAACACATGAATTCAAAATATGCACAGTCTGTATTATCTTTACACTCCTTTTAAAAGCCTGTAAACAAACTGAAGGGCTGAGATTTTAGCTGCATGCATGTATGTGGAAGGATGAGGGTGTTTTGTTAAAGGATTTAAGTTCGGTGACATTTCTGTATTTTTTCTTCCTGTCAGCAAAACCGAGGAGAAGAACTAAAGCTGAACTAAAACTGAAGACAAGCGTTTCTGCGTAGCCAAACGCATGTCGTTGCTTATTCCTCAGTGCCAGAGTCAACTAAGGATGAGCTCTCACATTTTTGGTTTAGATCTTTTCATGTGATTTTTCTTTTTTCTTTTTTTTGACAGTAAGAAAAATATACACAATATCCCTCTCTTTAAAATAGCAGTAGACCAATATAAAAATAATCAGTAATTACAGATTTTTCCAGTCCAATAGACACAGAGTCTTTTTTTGTTTTGTTTTTTGGGTCGCCTGCTGAATAGAAGTCCATTGTTTTTTTCAATATATTGCAGCTTTACATCTTGTAAATATTATTCAACAGCTGAAATAAAACATTTTTTAAGGGGAGAGGGCTGCTTTTTCGCTGTTTTGCTAAACCCTCCACTCCGACCACCAACCCGGCCATGTGCATTTGTTTTCAATGAAGCTGCATGGGGAGAAAGCAATCCATGGAGCAGTGGATAACGTTATACAGTATATCATAGAAGTTTTACAATGTGTATATTTGTGTAGTCTCATCTGTCTTTAACAAGAGATTATGGATTATGGGGTGCGTATGTGTCGTGGTGCTGCTGAGACGAGATCTGGGATGGAGGCGCTGATCTTGCAAAGTTGGTTTTTGGCCATGAGACGCTATAGGTGGAAGGGAGAGAACCTCCATTCTCCTCATAACAAGTCATTTAACCATCACAATTACTCCGAAGCTGTTTAATTAAGGTAGAAATCTTGCGTAGTTTCTCTTCAACATGTGAGTCCAGGCTATAATGTCACATTAAATCATCTCCCAACCATCATGATCCAGTTGTTTTTCTCTAATCGTATTATTTTTTTCCCCTTGACAATAGATTGTACAATGAACTTTAACATCGTGGATGGCTTCTTCCATGGCTCAGCCCTCCAATATCTCCCAGTAGTTATTTCAGCCCACATCTTCGTGTTAAAAATAAAAAGCCAAAATATTTTTTACGTCGCTCGCCAATATCTTGTTCTTTCCACATGCTCAATGTGGTCTGTTAAAATGAAGGAAATCTACCCATCAGTGTCTGTGTCGCTGTGTGCTATTCTCTGGATTTGCCAAAACACAATTTTAAATCAGTCTCCATCTCACTGTAGAGAAGACATACACTGAGTTATAACAGAGTTGAAGTTTTCATGAATCCTTCAGCCAAGAGCTTAAACAGACTTCACTGTTCTTCCCAGAGAAAAAAAACATCCCCCCTCCCCGCAGAATAATTCAAGATTTTTATGTTAAGTGTGTGTGCGACCTCAAAATGGGAGCCAGCCCTGCTCATTAAACCAAAGAATAAAAGTTCAGTAAAACTGATAATTGTTTTGTTCACTTTTCCAGCTAAATAATGTTTTGAATTACTCATATCAAACAGAATATGTCTTCAAGAATCTGTGTGATTGGGCCATGTTGAAAGAGTCAAGAGTCCCCCGTTGCCACAGACCAACATGGGATTTAAATCTCATGTCACCATGTGTTGAAACACTCCATCAAAACTACTGACCCAGAAAAAAACAGTCATCTTTGAATTCAGGACGACGTTTGGTCGCATTACTAAGACCCGAGCATCTCCCACCAGAGGCAGTTTCGTCTGTTGCCAATCATTCTGGGCTCTGTTGGTGTTTCTGCCATGGTGCCTCGCTAAACTACATGCCCACTGACCGAAGACATGTCACTCATAATGTAAAGAAGAAACAACCTCAGAGCGCCCAGAGCCCTGAGGTTACAGTCACAAACTAAAACCTACAGTAGATTTAATACAGTACATTGTCTTTGTCCGCAAACTGAACTTGAGATGGAGGAATTTAGCCGAAACCACTGCAGCAGTGGCAGCAGCAGCAGCAGCTCACGATCAAGTAATAAAACGGTTGTTTTAGTTGATCCGTCTCTGAATTAGGATGAAGACTCCACTTTTTATTTATTTAAGTGCATGAGGATAAAGATGCTAATATGTGTATGCAAAAACCGGTGTGAAAATAGAAGTGTAGGTTGAATTAAAACAGTGATGAATCAAGTCATATATCAACACATTTGTGACAGCTTGCTTTAGACTTGACAGGTAAGACGTTTAGATGGCTTATTCACACACTGAGCAGACAGAGTGAAGCATTAACACTCATTTAAAGTCACATTTGTGTCCACATGATTAATGCAAGTCCAATATTTACTCTCCTCTTAGTTTTGATTCACTCTCCATCAACTGCTGATTTTAATCCATTACACTTTTGGCCGCTAAATAGTAGGTAACACTGTCTGGCTGCTGTTTGATGGTGAGCTGGGATAGTGAGCACAGAGTGGGTTTTGAAAACTTTCTCACCGGAAATCTGCCGCTGGCTGCTGCTTAAAGCTAACACCAAGAAACAGTGAAGAAGTAGCTGTGAAACCAGAATTTAAAAGACGCTAAGATGGCCCATGGAGCCATAAGACAGTGTGGAGAAGGCTGATTCACCTCTCACTTTACACATAGTAGTCCAAACCAGTGTTAGTATATTTAACCAGTGCATAATTTCATTTTGCACTCACAAATTCAATTTTTTTTTATCACTGATGGACTGATGTTCTATTGATCTTAATATGTTCATTCCCTTTTAAACAAATCTCACTTATATACTAAAGAGAATATGTTTAGTATGAAGCTCTGACAGACATTGAAATGTCCATATATACAGTAGTCGGTAACACTTTATAATAAATATTACACACTATTAAGCATTAGTTAAGTAACAAATACTGAATTCTTCATGAATACTCATTAGTTAGTTAGTGCTGATCAATTATGTGTTTATAAACTACATGCTAATGAGTATTCATGTGTTATAAATGAAGAATTCAGTATTTAATGCTTAACTAATGCTAAATAGTGTGTACTTATTATAAAGCATCACAGTGTCTTGCTCGGTGGCAGCGAGGTAACCACAGCTGGAAAACACCAGTCTGTAGGGTTTGGTGGCTCTTCTATAGGGGCCGTGCAACATGTTAATGTATAATAATAACACGTCTATTTTCTAGTTTAGTAACTGCAAAACAGGAAGTCAGGTGACATAATAATAGAGCGGCTGAGTCAATTTGTTCCCAGCATCCTTGGTGTTCTTGTTTGTTTGTTTTTTTTAGCATGGTTGTTCCTTAACCTTAACCTTAACCTTAACCCTATGATTATGTAACCATGACAACAAAGCTGTCTATACCCTTAACTTAGCAGTCACTTTATCAAAACCTAACCAAGTTGTTGTTTTTGTGCCTAAAGCCTAACCACGCTTTTTAATGAAAGCACTGTCACGTCGTAAAAAAAAGTGTGATTTATTCTCCTGCTGTGATTTGCAGAAAGGCAAAAGACGAGACGAGCGACGTCCTGTCAACAGTGGCATCGGATCAGAAACTACTCGTAATGTGTCAGCCTCTTTTGTCTTGTTAATGCTAAGGGACTTGCTCTTTTTGGCAGCGATCTAGAAAACAAAATCCCCGACACGGAGATCATGTCATCGGCGTAATAATGATATTTTCACTGAGCTCCTTCAGCAGACTGAGTGACAAGACAGGCCAGGAAATGGGAACTGGAACCGCTTCTCAGAAAATATAAACATGTTATGAAGTATTGAAAACCTATGAAAAAGAATGTAGACTATAACAACAAACTGATCCGATTATGACAGAGAGACTAAGTAGATTTCATTATAATTATGGACGAGGACTACATGTGCTCATACCAGGAACAATACATATTTCTACAGAACATGAACTGGAAAATAAAACTGTGATTGAGAACAAATGAGGAAAAGAGGGGCTGATATTAGAAGACAAAAAAAAAAAAAGACAATGTATCCCAGCTGAGAAGTGCAAGTGGCAGATGAATTGAAAACAATATCCCATCCACTGGGCTTGCCAAATTCAGTTACAGATTTCAGCTTTAACCTATTGGATCCCCGGAGCTGTTTTGAAGGGAGTGAGCAGGAAAGCAAACAGTATTAATCCTCAAAAAGTTCAAAATATCTTCCTGTCATAACAAAGGATCGAGCCCTTGTTCTCCGTAAAGTCTGCAAAATAATATTAAGTGCAGATGTGAAGGAAGATGGAGGCATAAACACTGGGCCCTGTCTTTTCTAAATGTTTAAAAATGAGCCCTAATGCAGAAGGGCTGTGGGTATTTGCCCAGCTGTTGGATAAATAAGCAGAGAGATTCAAAGGCTGGATAACCTCCGCCAATGCCCATCAAACCAAACAGATGAGAGAGCTGTAGTAATCTGCTCCATTCTCCAATGGGACAACACTGACTCCAATTAGCCTTCAGCCCCGGATCCATAGGGGGACGTGGTGGGAGACGACGTACGTGAGAGACAAGAGAGGACTGTAGTGATCTCCTCTAGTGAATTCATTCAAAAGTGGAACTTTTTTTTTTTTTTTTCCTTCCTCTATTGTTTATAAAAGCACTAACACTCCTTGTCTTTTCACCCATGTTATGCAGGAACCTCCTAATGCTCACTGACAATGTTTGGCCATGCGATGCCAGGTTTTCTAACTCTCCATGTAATTAAATCACAACAGTTAATCAAAGTGGATCAGCTGTTTTCTTTGCAAACACTGATGTCACATTCGTGCTATTCGTGCTTTCGCCCCTGCATGCGTTGTAGCTATATGGAGGAGAGCGACCCCGGTACAGCGCTGTGATAATAACACCCGGCTTCCTCGCATTGGTTTGTTGTTTAGCAGATGAACGATTGCACCCTCGCTCCAGAGTGTAATTGGCAGCAGGAATCGTCCTGGAAGAATACAGTATACATATATATCGGACATCTTTCAAGAGAGTGGAGAAATGTTTTCACTACTGTTGAGCTCACTGGCGCTCGCTCCGTGCTGGACTGGAGGGGGACGGAGTGCACGGAGCGGTAATTAAAGCGAGGTGGAAGAAGTGAGCTGACATTCATCAGGAGTGAGGAGGAGGAGGAGGAGGAGGAGGAGGAGGAGGAGGAGGAGGTGATGCTGAGCGCCAAACCAACAGTCTAATTCTTCATCTCTAGTTATTTTCTTGGCCTTCCCTCCCTCTGAAGTTTGTTTTGTCATGGTACGGCCAATTTTTTAGCCCCAATCTCATACTTCCACATTTAATCCTCACTATTGATTGTACAAATACAATTTTCAGAGTTATTATGTAATTAAATGTATGTTTTGCTGCTGAAAACTTCAAAGCGGCCGGCTGTTTCTGGAGACATTGCTCACCGCTGATGTAATAATTTCCCTGGGATATTTAAAACAAACACATTAAGCCTGAAAGAATTCAAAACTTGTCTTTGACTATAATTCCGGGCCCTTTTGATTGGCATGAGGCGTGGCACGCCACTTCTCGGCGAAAACCAATGGTCGTCTCTAACGGCCTGGCGTTTCCAAGCTCCCATGCAGTGTAAATTATAGGATAATAGGGTGCAGGCGATTGCAGACTCTGTTTATTCAATCCATTTCTTCACATAAGTTCCCATTGCCTTTTTCCGTCTCTCTCTGGCGTGTGTGTGGTGGTCCTCTGATCCTGCTGACCCTCGACATGTGTTTTCACTTTCGGGCTCTGATCTCAGCGCTGCGACCAGTGGGGAACCAAATACAAATTGAACAGTAACCATTCACAGGCCACTCTTTTTCATACCACTGTTAAACCTCGCTTTGTCTTGCTGCGGGAGGAGCTGGTTGGGGACAGCGGTCACCCCGGTTTGGTCACAGAGTGGGCCCCGAAGTCTGCAACCCCCCCCCCTCCATCGCTGCCATTGGGTTTTGTTATAGAGATCCAACAACAATGCGGTTTGCTGCAGTTCATGGCACATTGTCTATCTTTTAAATCTAAGTCCCATTACTCCCCTAAAAGAATCGTCAGGCCACAAAACACAGACCCCGGGCTTGAAAACCTTTCAAACGTGCACCGACTTCTGTGGAGCGACGAGCCGAGGCCCCGAGAAAACACCACCCTGGAGGAACAAATCGCCAGTGTTTGGGTGGTGTGCTTTTTATTATTTCAGTTAAGGTGAAGTTTTCATTAGGCCCATAAGCCCCCCCTTTTGAAAGCGAGCCCTTTTTCTGTGAAACTCGCTGGACAGCAGCCGCTCACAAGTGGCAGGGTATGTTTGTTCAGCTTTTATTGGGAGATGTGGTTTGAAGAAGTTAAAAAGAACCCTTTTGTTGTTCTTGGGGTTCATATTTTCTCTGGAGTTGCTCCACGCGCTGTGTTTGTTCCCCCGACCGAAAATGAAAAGGGTAAAACCTGAACGCAATAACTCACCTAAAGTGAAGACAAACTCTCACAAGACTCCACGGACAATCTCTCAGATAAGATATAAATCAAGCCATGAGCTCCGGGCTTTGGTTTAGCTTCATGCTTTTAATGGCCGGCTGAGACTTAGCGAACAATTTAGTGACCTAACATAATGTAATCCACAAAGACTCCTACCAAAGCCATGATATCTGATCGAATGATACGGCGACGATAACATCTACAGGCTATTGCTGTGATATCACTCACAACAGGACACGCTGATGTGCTGCAACCGAGTGCATTACACTTCCCTACACATGGGTTTGTAATGTGATTTTTCAATAATCTTCTCTTCACCAGGATTCTCCCTCGGAGCCTCTTTATTAGAGTAAAAACACATTCATCACCTGTTTCACATTAAAGTTTCACGCATGCAGCCCCAACCTCCTTGTATCTTGTAAACTCTGCTTCATTTACTTAGCCTGGCTTTCATTGTGGCCATTTTGCATGGTTTACCTTTGTTTGGTTTATTAACCCAGGGGGTTACTTAACCTAAACATCCCAGCTGAACGCTTCGGCTTTGGGTTTCAACGTTTTTAACAAAAAACTTTTTTTTTTTCTTTTTTTTTAACACTGTTGAAAGTGTCAGAGGGTGTAGGAGGCTGTGATCAAACGGTTATGGTTGTCAAGCAGGAATGTGATCGGTGGATGAGTTATTATAGATGAAACATTTCTTTAATGTGAAATCAACTATTCAATCATGCTGATTGCTGAGTCAGCTCTGCCGAAACTGACCTTCAAAACGCACCTTTCATCTTTTATTCGATTCGACCGTCAATGAATAAAATTTGCTTAAAAAAAAGAAAGTGTTTTGTTTAAATTGGACACTGAAACTGTTTCATTTCTATCTCCTATCTCGGTTCCAGGCTGCATCGGTTTCAACAGCTCATGTCTGAAACTCTCTCCGAGGACCCTTCCTTAAACAAATAAAGACTCAGAGCAGCATCAGACAGAAGGGAGGAGAGAGGAAAAAAAAGAAAAAAAAACCTAAAAAACCTGTGCATGCACCAGTGAAAGCCGAGTGAGACCTTTCTCATTTGCTGAACCCAAAAATATCCCCAGTTTAAGGAGCAGCTCCACGGCCGATGATGGCTGCCGCTCGGTTCCCATGCTCCAGCATTGTGTATCTTCCAGCTGCAGCCAGGGGGAAAGAAGAAAAAAAAAAACTGAACTGGGGGGAGAGGCAAGCACACTCATGGGTGGTCTGCCCCCACATGGTCCCACACTCTGCGGTTTTGCGCCCTACATCTGATAGCAGTGGCTCTCAGCTGGGGCGCGCACTGCTTCACATTCTCTGTGCCATTTTAATGCAGCAATCTCCAGCTCCAGGAGGAGGAGGAGGAGGAGGAGGAGGAGGAGGAGGCTGGAACTGTTTACTGTGCAATATCTTCATCAGAGCAGCGCACTGCACAGCTGGCCTGCAATATACACCAACACTAACTTCTCTCTATACCAATAGAGGATGTAGTAAAATTCTTCCGAGTTCGCCGAGCACTTTCATCATGAATCATACAGATAATGGTTCTTGGTGATTATAAACTTTTATCTTTTTATCCACTTTACGCCTGCAGGCTACTTTTTCAAATAATACTTCTAGTAATCGACACTTTTATCTACTTTTGCTGCCTGGCTCAGTTAAGTGAGCATTAACTACTTGTGCTGCACCATAACCATTTACTCTGCGCACATTTTTGGCTTAAAGAGACTCTCACACGCCCTTGCTATGGGGGTAAAATCGATCATTTTCTCAGCCAGGAGGTTTCGCAATGCTCGACACAAATCACGTTGAAAAATTTCAAATCGCACAAAAAAAAAAGGCCACACAGTCTAGTTAATAAGTGAGAGGGGCTGTTAGATCACTCACGTCGTAGTGGATTTATCCTCAAGCCCGCAAATACCACATTTTATTGACTTTCATACGCTGGCAATCTGATCTGAAGTACAGGAGCACAATTAGCTCCATAATAACATTTTATGGAAATAATCAATATGGGAGCAGAGCAGAGATTTGGAGTCGTGTGTGTGTGTGTGGGGGTCTTCAAGTGTGGTGGTGGTCCTCAGCTCAACGCAGACACCCAGGATATGGTTCTTAACAAAGTTTCTCATGAGCAGAGAGAAGCCAACATGTTGCAATCATCTGAGTCCAACCACACACATGTAAAGATGAATGCAGCTACAATTTCGTTTTTTCTTTTTTTTAATTTTCTGGTTGAGAAAATGAGGCTCATGATGGCGGAGAACCGCCTCACATGATGCCTGGGAGTTGGGTTCAAACCTTTATATGTTAATGGTGCTTTTATAAGCTTGTATGCACAGTTTGGATGCAATAATATATTTTAAAATGATATGTTGAGTTGGACACTTTTTAATTTAATGCTGCTTTTACATAGCACATACGCTGAGTTCAGTTCAGTAGGTCAAATCCAGGGCAAGCGTCCAATCACAGTAGGTAGCTGAAAAACCCAAATGCATGGGGTAAAAAAAAAAGTGAGAAAACCCAGATGCAACTGAAGTTTTGGCCTGCGAGTTTTCTCCCCTCGATCCAGTGTGTGGTTTTAAAATTCTTCTACTTCAGAAGCTGTTTTTCCTGAAATGTTTTTGCGAACATACTGTATTTGTGAGAGACGCGCTCAAACAATGAGCTCCAGAGGATTCGGAGAGGAAAATCATTCATTCTGTGTGTTGTTGTGACAGTGATGAAGAGGACGATGTTTCCCAGCCAGAGGGGTGAAGCTGTTCGCCATCAGAGCTGAGCTGCAGCGAGTTCTTCGTGACGTGAAGGCATCAACAAAGTCTGCATGCAGCACGGTACCGGTGGAAAGTGGAAAGCAGGTCAGTATCAGCACAGCAGAACTTCTAATCAAATGTAATCAGATCCAGTTCTGTATGGCAAGCGGATTTAACATTTAAAAGATAAGTTTGACTATCCAGGATTAACATTGTAGATCTCAACAACGTCTTTCTGACTTGTCGTAATTACATTTTGAATAGTTGGGTTTTTCATTCAAGATATCTGTAATTCAGTTGTGCCTATAGTCAAAAAGAACATTTCAGATATCCACAATTACATTCTTCCAAGGACAAATGATGTCACTTTTGCCATTCATGTGTATGGGGTTTGTCATTACAGATATCTACAACTCAGTTGCAGATATCCGCTATGTGAATTACGGATATCTGCTGAATTACGACTATCCCTAATTCCATTTTGAGATATCTACTAGTGAAAACTTGATTGGTTGGTTGGTTTACTTTATTAATCCCTGTGAAGGGAAATTGATTGTCACTCTGTAAACACACAATCCTACAACATGACAAGCATTGGCAACTCAGGCAGTACAATAAGTGCAGTGCAATGCATTACTTAGCATAGCACACAACAGAAAACAATCAACAACAATGTTCATTAAAAAACTTCACTGCACCAGGTACAAAAGACCTCCTGAATCTTTCTGAACTTAATTTAAGATATCTGAAAAGGGACATGTAGATATCTTTAATTGAGGTGAATTAAAGATATCTCAAACTGGAATTAGTACTAGTCGTAATTCAGTTACAGATATCCGTAATTCACATAGCGGATATCTGCAACTGAATTGTAGATATCTGTAATGACAAACCCCATACACATGAATGGCAAAAGTGATGTCGTTTGTCTTTGGAAGAATGTAATTGTGGATATCTGAAATGTTCTTCTTGACTATAGGCACAACTGAATTACAGATATTTGCAACACATTTCCAGTCTGGCTTTTAAATGTTAAAATGGCTTGCCATCGTTCTGTTCATACAAACCTCCATTGATAAAATCCTACTAGTCTAAGAAGGTGCAACAACATGTCGCCAGGTTATAAAAGTGTCAGGTACAGCAGATCCAGAGGCCCAGCGGTAAAAAAACCTAAAAAATCTTGAATCCTACAGAAGCATCATCTGTTACCGGGGAGAAAAAAATAAAAAATCCCAACCTGAATCCACTCACCCAGCGGAAACAGGAGACATATGTTGTCAAGCAACACAATAGAGCCACATAACCTCCAATGAGGACAGTGAAAGCATCACCATGTGTGTTAAATCTGCAGACGCTTCACACACACACGATCAGAGGCGCACAAAACAATGAGAAATCAATCAGACGGGATGTTATGAATCAATGTGTTTGGTGCTGAAAGGCTGATGTTTTTTAATATGGTGGAACAAGACAATACAACACTGTCAATATGGTCTCTGAGAAATCACCTTGTAGCCCATGAGGGGGATTCACATAGTGTGGAAAACATGTGTCCCTACACGCAGTGAATCAAACACCATCACGTCTAAATAAATCAACGGCTTCCATTAACGATTATCATGTAATGTCCTCGTCCTCCTGCAGCTCCATCTCCGCTCCAACTTTGAACACGTTGCTACAAAGGAAACCATAATTAAAGGGACATGCTTTAAAAAAAAAAAGGGCTTCTGAGCCGATTGAATGATAAAGCAGCAGCAGCAGCAGCAGCAGCGAGAGTGAGAGAAGGCCTCGCACTCGCTCGCTGACAGCCTAATAAATATCTGCAGCCATGAAAGATGAAATGTTGCCATTGTTAGTGGCAGATTTACATGCAAACCGTCCCGCTCAGATTAGATTTCACTGCCTCCACTTCAGCTCGACTCAATGACAGAGTGCAACGATGGAGCGCAGAGTGGTAAAAAAAATACGGCCTTCTTTGTAACATTTGTAGATATTTGTCAGACGCTTTGAGAAATGTCACATTTCTTCGACCGAGTGAGTTAGAGCATAAAAGAAGGACATGATTTTGGAGTGAAGTGTGAAGTGAACTTATTAGAGCAGCTCTACATCTGATAATGATTAGCGTTTCTTTCTTTTTTCTTTTTTACTAAATTGGTTTTCAACATTTGAGAATAAAAGCCGGTGCAGTCTGGACTCTGAGGAGTATCGGTTTCCTTTGTGTTTTTCATGTCTTATCATAGTTGAACTCTCGGCAGTGATCGCTCCCGACAGGATGAAAGGTGACTTTTTAAGATGTTGCAGCTGATGCAGTTCTTTTGGGAGGAAAAGTGGCAACGAGCTCCTCTTTCATCCCTGAAAGATCTCTGCACTTATCACTTCAAGTCTTTAATTCGCTGGCAGGAGCACAAAAAAAAAGAAAGAGAGAGAGAGAGAGAGAGAGAGAGGGAGAGAGGGAGAGACCTTCACATGTGGGTTCAGAGTGTGTGTGGCTTTATAACATGATCAGTCTATCTCGCTGCATGTTCCCCTCATGAACTCTTGAGTTTCCAGACACATTTCTTCTTGAGTTTCTACACGTTTTTTTTTTTTTCTCCAAAAGAAAGACACTTTAAGATGAGCAGCGTGTTCTGCACCTGCAGGGTCACTGCACACAATCCTTACTGTACACTGTGCAAAAAGAAAAAATCAATTTCTAGATTAGTACTGTGAAGTCTGTTGGGCTACACATGATCAAATCTTAAAGGGATACGCCAACATTTTTTTTTTCGTGTCTTGCCTCACTCCCGAGTCCATGACCAGCAGATAGACACCATCCGTTCGACTGTGCGTGCAGTAACAAGGGAGATATGGGCAGAGCTGGCGCACCGCTAATTAGCTTAGCTCAAACGCTGGAAGTGCATAGGTAGTGTTAGCCTGCCTCCTACCCAAGCCGAAATCATTCATTTTAGCTCTAAACTCTGTAAATATATCACTTTATCAACATTTCAAACATTTTAGGCAAGAAAATAGCCGTTTAGATCAGCAGTTTTTCATTAATTTGTCTAAATACGAAATGGACACATTAACAAGTGTGGGTAATGTAGATTCATCCACATAAATGTGAGATTTTTCTATAACTAAATACAAACTCCTCGTTGTCCCTTTAACCGATTTTAAAACCATTGGAAACCTAAGGACATGAGGACAGTTTCATCTGATTTTTAACATTATAATCCTCCAAACACACACACACACACACACACACACACACACACACACACACACACACACACACACACACACACACACACTCGGACCGTGAGACCACACACCTGCTGTCTGTAGTAATGGTTTCACAGTGGAGACTCCCCAGACACGAGATCTCACAGAAACTCACGTGATCAAATCTGATTACAACAAGAAAAACAAATACGCTGCCACACCTTCACCTTGAACCTCTATTATTATGGTATGTGTTGCTTTAGATACCTTAACTTAAACACACTTGTGTTGTTGCCATGGTTCCAGTAGGATCCGGTCATAGCTGCCATATAATTGTGATTTGTAAAAGTAGCAACACAAAGTTAGTGACTCTCATCGGTTGTTGCAGGTTTTCTTTGTCAGAGGCGGCCCGATCTGGAATTTGAGACTATGGAGGCTCCAACTCAATCGAGAGGAGTAAAATAATAACACACTTGGGGATTGTTTTGGATAAATAATCATTCACGACAAACCTTGAATCGAGCCAAATCTCAAAAAAGCCGTTGTACGGATTGCCGTGAAATTTGGTAAAGCTAAAAATCGTCTCATGTGAAGCCAGCCTAAACAGACCCTCAAGAAATCCAAATCCGTCAGGAAATTGTGTCAAAAAAAGCAATTTCACGGTCTTTTAGCTGCTTATTTGGAAAGACAAAGTCAGACAATGCAGAAGTTTACTAAATTTCATGACAATCTGCATGTGCAGTGGTTTCAGAACCTGGAACGACCGTAGGTACTTTATAATGACAATCCATGTGGGTGATGTTGAGATATTTCAGTCTGGGCGGATCGAACATCTGACAAACCGACAGAGAGACGGACGGACGGCGTCTGAAAATATCTTCGTCTGTGTGTATGAAAGCACGCATGCATCGTGTGCGTCTGCATGTATATTTGTGTACAGATGCATGTACTGTATGTGTGTGAGGTGGTTGGGCCAGACTTCATGGCACACACACATGTATTTAGTTCATGTGTGTTTGTCAGGGAAAGCTTTGTTTCTCTGTGTGTGTGTGTGTGTGTGTGGGACGGACGGGCGTGTTTGATTTCAAAGCACAGCGAAAATGAAACCTAAAACTTGGGAAAAGCTGACAAAACATACCGATCCCAGGTGGTTAATGGGGCTGGGAGAAATGACCAGTTGACCAGCAGCAGCAGCAGCAGCATCATGGACGACCCCACTCTGGCCCCCATCTGCTAGATATTACACCTAAGAACGAAGCTCCTCTGTGAAACTCTTCTGTTTGTCCAACACATGTAACCGATGGGTGGTCCAGTGATAACACATAGGAGGGCCTGTCGTGACACCGAATGACACCTCTCCTTGCATTTTCTTCTAAAGATGGAGCAACGGGCGAGCAGCGTGACGACAGGGCCGCTCATTACGACTACTACGATGCCACTTTGATGCCCGCGGATCTTTTTTATCATCTTCTTTCAACACTACAACCACCACAACGCTGTAATCACTCCCCCGGTCTCATTCATTCATTCATTCATTCATTCAGACGCCTGCAGGAAGAAGACACAAATAGAAAGAAGTTCGTCGGACTCTGTGCTCAGGGAAAGTCCCAGGTGTCAGGGGTGAGAGGTTGAAGGTCCCGGTAGTGTGGGTGGTTCTGATGAAGCCCTGTTAGCAGTTAATGAGGGCTGAACAGACACATTGATCACCCCTTGTAATTTGTGGGGGGCTAATCGCTGAATATTCCCTTTGACAAGAGAGATTACACGCAGGGCCCGAGGCTGGACAATGGAGATTTGCCATGTAATGTCTCCACTATAGACTCGGGACACAAAACCAGGGTGGATCAGACCGTAGGAGGGAGGAATTAGAGGAGGGGGAGGCAGGGGGGTGGATGTGACACCAGCCAAGAGGTGCCACCTTTGGGACAATGTGATGGGATGGGGATGGGGAGGAGGGGTAAGAAAAGGAGCACAACACTGAGCATCACATGGGCGATGACCTGAGAGAATGTGTGTGGGGTATTAAGACTGACAAAACAAGAGAAGAATGCTCTGTTTATCTTTGTTTCGCGCATCAAAGCGGCCTTAATCAATATTTTGTATCACTAATGGATCACATGACCGCTTGTTTAGGTTGCCAGTTGAGTAGCAACAAAGCTAGAGACTTATAGCAGTCTAACTTTGCGGTTTCCCACAGCTCTGCAAAACTTAAGTGTTAAAGGGATACGCCAACATTTTTGTGTGTGTCTTGCCTCACTCCCGAGTCCATGACAAGCAGATAGACAACATCCTTTTGACTGTGCGTGCAGTACGGGCAGAGCTGGCGCACCGCTAATTAGCTTAGCTCAAACGCTGGAAGTGCGTAGTGTTAGCCTGCCTCCACCTAAAGTCATCAGAGAAACTCTTCAGCAACTCTAAACGGAAACCGACAGGCACTGTTGATCTAAACGGCTACTTTCTCGCCTGAAAATGTTTGAAATGTCGATCAAGTGATATATTTACAGAGTTTAGAGCTAAAATGAAATCAGCTTCTGACTGATGATTTTGGATCGGGTAGGAGGCAGGCTAACACTACCTATGCACTTCCAGTGTTTGAGCTAAGCTAATTAGCGGTGCACCAGCTCTGCCCATATCTCCCTTGTTACTGCACGCACAGTCGAAAGGATGGTGTCTATATGCTGGTCATGGACTCTGGAGTGAGGCAAGACATGGAAAAAAAAAAGTTGGCGTATCCCTTTAAGTTTTGGATTTACGTACGGCCTGCTCGTTCTTAATATTTTCAAAATAAAAGCTCAGATAAATTCACTGCACCATTCCGGACCGGTAGCATCTATGCTAAGATTGCCCTGCATCTGTTTGCTAACTTGTTTTACTATAGTAGGTTATGTGCAACCCAAAATATATCCAATAAAGCTGTTATGGTGGCCCTGAGTTCAACACGTTGTAACGTAAGGAAACGCAAATAGATAAATATGTTGCAAATTCAAAAAATGTCTTCATCAATCTGACGATACACGTGCTGCAAAGAGAAGCACAACCCAACATAAGTGTTTCCATGGGACACAAAAAACCGATGAGCCGGTATTTTAGTTGTTTTTAATGCACAATTTTGATGTTTTAAGTGAAAGCATTGAATAAAAAGTGTTTCTCTGTAGTTTTATTTTCCTTTTCAAGTCATTCTTGCTTTAATTTCAACAGTTATAAATAGATAGAGACATCAGGGAGAGAGAGAGAGGATGATATGGCACAAAGGGCAATAGGTTGAACTCAAACCCAGGCTGATGTAGTCAGGATTACGTCTTCATGGCATGTTTTTGTTGTTGTAGGATTAAATAAATTTGTATATATTTTACACATGAAGTGATTATATTTATTTATTGCCCCATTCGTTGTCAAATTGATGAAGACGTTTCTTGAATTTGCAGCTTATTTTCTTACTGTAAAGTTGCAGCGTGTTGAGCCCTCTGGGCCACCGTAGAATCTAAAGATGAATAAACAGCAGCTTATTGGGATTCAAATAAAGTTTTTTTTTTTCACATTTTCACCAAATAATCAGTTGCCCTATATAAGTGTCCATCAAGCACTTGCTCCTTGAATGCCATTTTGGCTCCATAGGGAAAAAGAAAAGACCCAGCAGGGAGGATTAAGGTCTCAGTCCATCAAGCACATGGAAAGCTCATAACTCAATGAGGTAGAGCTCGTTTTAGTGGTTTTCAGTGACACAGATGACTTTTACAGAGGCAAAATTATTCCACACTAAAAGCAGCGTACACCCTTACATGTGTGAACGTAGCATATATACTTACCTCGGTGGTCTGCGTCTGCGTGATGTGCATTACATTCAAACACTCACTGTATATGAGCAAAATGCCGCATGAGGTTTGGGTCGGTCGTGGTGATCGCCTTCAAGATTTTGGCCATGAAACCGCACATCAATGAGCTAACGGGCCGCTCTGCCTTTCTCATACTAGCTGGATTTCTGAAAAGCACAATGCATCATGGGTAGGCAGGCAGCAGGACGGTGCATTAGTTAGCATAGCATAGAGCTAGTTCTGTTGTGAACTGGACGGTAAGATTTCAGATTTTGTGCAGAATTTGTACCATTGACTTGTTTTTTTAATGGAGAAGTTAAATAATAAAAGTGGACGTGCAACAGAAGCATGAAGCTGTGAGAGCTGCCCGGTCCCTGAAATGTCAGCGGTGTCAAGACAGTTTACATTTTTTACGGCGTGAAGTTGATCTTTTACACGTAATATTCGCATGGATTTTTTTTTTTACTTTCTTTTTCCCCTCCAGAGTTTCCACTGAAATGAACTCACAGTGAGAGTTTCCAAGACTGGGAACGTGTGATAGAGGTGAAGTGACTGAGCCAGACACCGAAACACAAACCTGCAACTGCCTGTTTTCCAATGTGTGTGTGTGTGTGTGTGTGTGTGTCTGTGTTGCGGCTACTTTAACTCTTTTGTTCTGCATCTCTCTCTCTCTTTGACATCATTCCTGTCACTCATATTCGAGTACAGTACGTGCGGCTTTTTTGTTTTGCCAAAACATCCGTCGGGTTTCGCGTGCCTGCTGGAAACCAAAGGATGCGTGCAACATGTTGTACAAGTCTGCGAAGGCGGACAGGATTTTTCTTTTTGTTCCTTTTTTTTTTTTTGCGAGGACCACCAAGGATGCCAGCTTCAAACTCAAATTAATTACAATCTCGAGGATGATCCAGTCTCGTCTGACGTCATCTGCAATGCTGCTGTTCAGACGCTCATGTTTATGTGTGTGTGTGTGTGTGTGTGTGTGTGTGTGTGTGTGCACATGCACCGGAGAGAGTTTGAATCCCAGAGGCTCAGGGACGGTCATGGGAATCTGAAGCTGCACATCGAACATAAACTCCCAGTGGCAGCCTGATGAGAGTCCTTCGGCTCTGAACATGTACGGTGTAATTTGTGAAGTTGTGGGCCGTGTCATTTGGCACTTCAGAGGAAATGTGACTCTGTCTCATCTCACGCACAGTTTCAGGGCTGCAAAGAAAAAAACGCGAGGTGCCAGGAGGGAGAAGAGAAGAGAAGAGAAGAGAAGAGGGGGTACGCACAGTCGCACACACTAAAGACGTAAAGGTGAAGATCCCGACAGCGGTGCCTTGATTTAACAGCTGAGGTTTTGAAAGCCCAGTGCATATAAAAGCCTGCCATCAACACATATAATCTCTTAGCTGAGCCCATTGAAAGCTGGGTCCCAGGGGTTAATTCTCCCATCACTCCATGTTTGAATCAACTCCTGACTCACATTGAGATGAAAGCCACAGAGTCCCAGGACCGAGCCTGGACTCCCGAGGCCCGCTGATCCTGGACGACTGGAGCGGATTATTGCATGTTCGTCTCGTCGGACCTCCATCGGGACAGGAAAACTGAAAAGAAAAACAATAATTAGAGATAATTGCTTGTGTCCAAACACGAGCGTTAAAGCCCTCCTCCCTCCCATCTCCTTTCGTAGTATGTGAGGTGGAATGAAAGGGACACCCCCCTGTTTTGACAGCTGGGCAGGCGAACATAATTTGTGACAGCTGAACTGAAACGTCTTTAACCGCAGGGAGAGACACAGAGAGAGAGAGAGAGAGAGAGAGAGAGAGTAAGAGGGAGAGGAGGATTTGGGCTGAGACAGAAATGGTGAGAGAGACAGAGAGAAGAGAGAGAGAAGATCAGACAACAGAGCTCCTGCCCAAAAAGAAAAGGAAGAAGATGTCAGAGGAGAGAAAGAGACACAGGAGAACTGGGGAGAAGTGATTGGTGTGTAGAGGGGTGGGATTTCAACAGAAAAGGATGAGGGGAGGTTAAAAGGGGGAAAATTAGTCACACACCATAAACTTTGAAGAGAGGTAGAATTTAAAATAACCCACAAAAAGAAGAACAAGAAGAAGAAGGAGAAAAAGAAAAAGAAAAAAAGACAGGACAAGAGACGGCTTAACATCAAATGCATGCAAGTGGAAAAGAGGAGAAGAATATTTAAACAGCAGAGCTCGGCTGAACATGGTGTCATGCCAGCTTTGACACATTGGGTTAATTTGCTGCTCCCTGGAGGTGACCCTTGAACTTCGGGGGACACGGGGGTCGAACTGAACTCGGAGCGAGACAGCCAAAATCATGTCAGTCTGAGGAGCCGGGGGTCACGGGTCACCTCTGAGATTCTTGGTATATAGGCCAAAACAAGGACCATATGTGGTCGGAAACACATTTGAAACAAAAATAAGTCCCGATTTTCCGTCCTCGCTCCAAACTGGCCCTTTTTCTTTTTCTTTTTCCCTGTCTCTCTTTCTCTCTCCTCCTCCTCCTTCTCCTTCTTCGCTTCCCCCCAAGAAAACCTCGACCCACCGCAGACTTTCTGCCCTAATTCAATAAAGTCATAAATACCCCCGTAACAGCAAATTGACATAATGTTGGCTGCACGCCCTTTAAATTGTCAGTGACAGAAGTTTTCCCAGAGGTGAAATATTAATACAAACACAGGATTTCTCTTTCCAAAATACCCAGCTCCCAAACTCTCCCATGTTTACTTTTCTCCTTGCTCCTAATTTCTGTTAGTGTGAAATGTTATACTTACTGTTGTATTTACTGACAGGGCAGGAATGGAAACCTGGGAGCTGCGGAGACCGATCCTTACGGGCCCGAGCTCGGCCAAAATAAGTGAGTCTCTGTCCTTTCAGTTTCAGTTTCACCTGAGCAGGAAAGCTCCTTTCACCATCTGCGGAGTGTAAGAGCACATCACTGATTAATCACCGTTCAAACAGTAAATAAACTTGCCATTAATAATTTCTCACTATTTGCTTTGCGTTGCAGTTTCTCTCATTGCCTTATATTAAATAGTAACGAGACACCGTAATTCCCATAAGTACCACATTATTATAATAAAACAGGTCCTGCAGAGAAAGCAGTGCAGTGTGTTCGGTGTCAGTGTGTGTAGTGAAAAAGAAAGAAAAAAAAGGCCAAAACATGAGCACGAGCTTCCCGTCAGAGCGAGGGGGCTGTGAGGATTAGTGGTGTTATTTTTTCAAATCGACAATGGGTTTGAAATTTGAAGTCACATTACATTTAAAACAACAAGATTATTATTCTATAAAGGGACCTATTATGAAATTACTATGAAACACAGAGACGAGCTAAAGGATAATAAAACAAAGACCTGTCAGAGTGAAATGAAAATATTACATTGTATGAAAATGTACAAATGTCAAAGCCTCAGTGTGTCAACTGTAATAATACTAGCAACAGATATAGGCATGATATTATATGTAACATAAATATAATCAACAAAAATTTTATATAATATAAAGTAAATACACAATTACAATAATATGGCGTAAAAATAAATAGTACGTGTAACTAAATATAATACTAACCCTAAGTGCAGGTTGCATCTAATAGGTGGATCTTCATTTACAGTCATTAATGTCATTTTAATCTCATTATCTAATCTAATCTGATTAATCAAAACCTTCTCTGTCCTTAGGCTTCTTATGTTGTCAGCTGGTTTTAAGTCGTCTTCTTGTGCAGGTGTCGTCCTGACCAGTTAAACAGGTTTCTAACCTGAAAGGAGAATTATCCAGGTTAAATAAAAGTAATAAAAGTAAATGATCAAATCTCACTTAACTTCTGATCCTCTCAGATCCTGATCTGTCTGAAAGTGTAAACTACAACGCACTCAAACGCACTTCACGACATCAGCATGAAGCTTTTACTCAATCTAAACTGTTTATATCAGATATTGTAGTATATTAACACATAAAATAAAGAAAATAAAATACAATATTTGCATAATAATATAAAAATCAAAGCTCCAGAAGCTGCTCCAACTGTTCCCAAGGTCACCTGTTATAACTCTGAGTATTAACTGTAAAACTGAGGTGAAGTGAATAAAATTTTAATTAAAAAAAACAAAAAAAAAACCTTCCTGACACTTATTGAGTTTCATTTTAACCCTCATTCAACTGTATGATACAAACATATGTTGGACACAGGAACTCTCCATTGACTTCCACTATATAATATCCCACATTTAAAAACCTCCGACTTGTTAAAGTCATATAAAAGTCTCATAAGAGCCACTAAAGCCGTCCGCTTATCAAACGCAAAATGAAATATACTCTCCATAAATCTAATCATCACACTGACTCCTTTTCCACATGACGTGTCCTCGAAGCCGTGTGACCGTCACACACAGACAGGAAGACACATGTAATATACATATATAATATATTATATATATGGTTATTTCCAATAACGCCGACCTCGCCGTGCTCTCTGTCAATGAGCTGAACACCTGCTTCAGTCGTAAAGGGAAGAGAGAAAAAAAATGTGATGGGAAAGTTATTAGACGCAGGGTGAGAGAGGGTGAGAGAAGGGAGGGGGAGAGAGGGGGAGAGGGGGTGAGAGGGGGGGAGATGACTTTATCAGGGCCGCCGCGTACAGTCGCTGGCTTACAGTCAATAAAAGAGAGAAATGACTCGATTGGAGCTGATAGTTTTGCCACATTAGCTCTGAAAGACAAGGACAGTCGTCTTAGCCGCTGTCTCACAGAGGTGTGTGTGTGTGTGTGTGTGTGTGTGTGTGTGTGAGAGAGAGAGAGAGAGAGAGAGAGAGAGAGAGAGACAGTGTGTGTATGAGTGTGTGTTTTCCAGGCAGCCACTTTAGCAGCTGTTTAGAGTGAGTCCAAGTAACTGCACGTACCTGTAAGACTGTCTGTGCATGTGGTGTGTGTTACAGAGATGTGGCATTGGGTTTGTGTGTGTGTGTGTGTGTGTGTGTGTGTGTGTGTGTGTGTGTGTGTGTGTGTGTGTGTGTGTAGCAGCCCGGCACAAGGATGAGTATGTAAATGGGTTATTATGCTGAGAAGGTCTGCAAATCATTTCCTGTGGGCTGACAATTTATCAGATCCCCTTGAGGTTTAGACGCTGCTCTCACAAACATGTCTGCATGTGTGTGTGTGTGTGTTTGTGTTTTTGTTTGCATATGTGTGTGTGTGTGTGTGTGTTGTTGTGTGTGTGTCTGACTCAGGAAAATTAACAAAGAGAGACAAAAAAACAACCAACCATCTTGAAAATGTTTGTTTTCTCTGCATCGTGAGAGTAAAAGAAGCCGATAATTTGCATTTTTCAGCACCTTCACCACCAGACGAGGAGCAATAAAACAAAAAAAACAAAAAAAAGAAGAAAAAAAAACAGAAAAAGGAGTGACGGCTTTAATCCAAAAAGTGACAAGAAACCCCAGTGGTCTGCTCTTGGTGGGTGCATGCGAGTTCACTACATGTAAACTCTCCTCTACCTTGTGCACACAGACACACAGACACACACACAGACACACACACAGACCTGCTCGCTGGGTGGTGACACTGCTGGCGAGCGAACTGAAAGCTGCAAAAGACAAAAGCTGGAACAACAGGAAGATAATTCAGATTTGATTGGTTTCACGTGTTCTTCATAAACAACAAAGTTTTCCTGTGCCTCCAGCGTGTTTTCCTGCAAACATGGAATCCATTTGTCCCCATGTCTTCATGCCCTGTAGTTGCACATGCTCTTACGTAGCAACGCATGCACACACACACACACACAGACACACACACACACATGCAGTGAAATGAAAGCAGGCACACAGAGAGAGAGAGAGAGAGAGAGCAGAGAGCAGAGAGAGAGCCCACCACTGTGGCACTATGGGATCTTTTGATATATTCGGTCAGGAACTTATTTTGAAAACAGCCACTTTCAGCTGCTAAAAATAATCACCCATAGCGACTCGCCGAGACGGAAATGTGAATGACGCTGGCCAGATGATCTGAACTCCGCCGTCAAAATAAGAAACGTCCCCGACAGAAGCTCGTGTCCTTTAATGTCGCCGGGGAGAAAACTTTTCCAGCTCCTCACACACACACACAAACACACACAAACACATACTGAGGGAATTTAAAGGGTCAATCCACTCAAAATTTCACATTTACATGTACATCTGTTGGTGTTGGAGTTGTCCTCAGAGTTTGGGATTTATTTATTTGTCACACAAAGCTTGTTTGTTAGTTTTGGTTTCCTCAGAGGTCAGGACGTCCACAAGGGGTCACCACATTAATCTGAGGGGTCGTGGTTATTGGATGGGAGCGGATTCGATCCAATATTGGTATCAGATCTGATATTGATATTGTTAATTTATCAATTCTTGAATGAACTGACATCATTGATCCAGATCCTGCTCTGGAGTTTATGTGTTGTAGAAGAAGAAGAAGAAGAAGAGTGAGCTGAGAGCGCAACAGTAGCTTAGCAGTTAGCTCGAAGTGTTAGCCGTTAGCATTCTCACACTTTTATTTTAAATGTTCAATCTGAAAACTTTCAAGTTATTCAAATGTAGTAGTTTGTTTTTTGCCTACTTGAAGTTTTTTTTTAAAACTATTGTTATTGTTGAGTTGTATTATTGTTGAATTTTTTTAAATAGTCAGTTTGAAAACTTGAAGTCATTGCTGCTGCAGTGGCCCCGACCTGTTTGTAGTTCAAGTGCATCTATTTGAACTACATTTAATTTTAATGCGCTGGTTGCTTGTTGGATAAGTGCAGTTCCATGTTTACTAAAGCTTTGTGTAACTTAACACATAATATCAAAACAAAAGCAAAAAAAACAAACAAACAAAAGGAATTATGGCAACACATTTATATAAATCAGTATTGTATTGATATTAGCTCATGTGAACAGAAGTTGCAGTGAAGCTCATTTACATACAAAATAATGAAACAATAACTAATGCTTCACAAAAAAACAAAACTGATTTTTTTCTTCTTCTCCATCACTAGATATACTGTAACTCTACATTTACTTTTTAGTCAGTTTGGGTGAACCAACCAACCATTTAAAATACACTTTTACGTAATAAAAATAAAGAATACATACGTGCATAGTGATAAAAACAATAAAATGCATTTTAATCTGATAAATCAGTTATTATTATTACACATCAACCTTGAAAAAAACAAATGTTGTGAAGCCGAACATTGTGTAAAAGTTATAGATGGAACAAATCCTGCTGCATTTTGCTGTAAAAAATCAAATCATGTAGATTTTATGATTTCTCACATATCATGGTAAAGAATAAATAACATGAGAGGCTGTCAGAGTGAAATAAGAGGATTGCAGCCAGGAGAGGTGGAACATGTGAACAGTGAGAGGTTAAATCAATACGTCTGTGTGTGTGTGTGTGTGTGTGTTATGAACTTTTGCTGTTTCTCCATCTCAGACATAATGTGTTGTAACTTTTTTTTTTTTTTTTTTTGTCGCTTCAAACAAAAAGCTGCCGTCACAGACTAAACACCAACTTCCAACCTCAGCTGTTTGTGAGTTGTTGCACACACAGACCCGGGCCCCCTTCTTCTCCTTCCCTATTATGCACGATGCACCATATGGGGAGTGTACGGTGCTGGAACAATGCAAACACAAAGAGGGCCCCGGTCCGCTCACTTTGCCAGCATGCGGAGCCGAGGTCAGTGCTAATTACTCATGATTTCCAGGGATTATCTGACCCCTGTGGTATTTTTTTTTTTTTTTTTTTTTTGATTTCAAAAGGAAAATGCTCTCAATCTCAGATGTATATAGTTTCCAAATCCGTCCACAAATGTTTAGCTGCAAGGGGGGGGGGAGGAAGCAAGGGGCCTCCTTCTGCACAATCAGACCACTTTGTAGTGTGGCCCCTTTGCTCATCCTGGAAAACATGTGACAAAAAAACACAGATTGTGTGTGAAAGAGAGGGAGTGAAGAGACAAATAAAGACTGTGAAAAAACACCTGTTGCCTCCAGAAAGAGAGAGAAGGAGAAAGAGAGAGCTTTCATATCTCCAGCCTCAGCTCATTAACTCAATAGTTTTAATATGCAGGGACTTTATCCTCTCTGTATCAGGACGCCAAATAATTTTTATACATAACTGCAAATAATTGATTGTTGTTGCAGTTTTTTTTCTCCCCTTTAAAATACCTCCAGCTGGAACTGATAAAGCGGTTTCCCTTATTATTATTATGAACCATAAAATGACTGATAATGACCCACTCTCAACCTCCAGAGCTCATATCATATTAAGGACTCATTCTCCCGGGGATCTGTGCGCCATGCAGTCTTTCCCTCCCTCTCCCTCTCCCTCTCTCCTTCTTTCTTTCTTTTATTCTCTCTCTCTGTTTTATTCCGGAGTTGTTATCGTTCAGCTTGTTCCTTAATACTTTTCATAACTCGTGTCTCAATGCTCCAGGATGGTGAAATAATGGCTCTTGTCGGCCACCCGCGTTTTACAGTGCTGTAAAAATAATGAAAGTCATATTGCGCTGCGGTTTCTAATCTGCACGAGGCGAAGCGGTGCAGGTCTGAAGGAGGTCCTCGCTCCTCTCACTCCTCACTCCGCTCACTCCTGACATGATTGCAGTTTTTTTTTTTTTTTTTTTTCATTCTGTAAATTTGCTGCTGTGAATTTTTCCCTTTTTTTTTGACGCATGTAAAGAAAGTTGTTCCGGTGTGAGCGCACTAGTGTTTTAAACGTTGAGGGAAAAAGATGAGATGAAGATGTTTAGATGTCAGGAAGAAGCACAGACACATGTCACCTCCTGCTGCTGCTAATAATAACCATCTCCAGACCTTCACATGTTCATATACTACAGCTGCAAGTATAGTTTATAATATTGTATGTGTTTAAACGAACTGGCGCGAGGTGATAAAGTTTTAATTTAGGCCAAAGTTTTGTTTTGTTTTAGCCAAAACTCGAACTAAATGAATGAATGACGGTTAATTTAATAGATAATAACGCTAATGTAATCATTAAAGTCACATATATTGTTGTGTGTTTTTTTTAAGTGTGTGTGTGTGTGTGTGTGTGTCTATGAAGCTTAATCAATTATAGATTTCGCCTTATTTTTTAATGATTTAATTTACGTTACTCGAGAACAAAGGGGGAAAAAAACGCAGACCGCAATTAGTTCATAAATTATTGACAAATATGTTTTAATAATTTGTTTCCCGTGTACGTGTGTGTGCGTGTGTGTGTGTGTGTGTGTGTGTGTGTGTGTGTGTGTGTGTGTGTGTGTGTGTGTGAGTGAGGGAGCTGCACGTAGCCTACTGTACCTGTGTGTGTATTAGTACAAAAAAAAGAAAAAAGAAGTAGAGTTGTGTGTTTAGACAGGGAGTTTTTTTTTTATTTAGACACTTCTCGACGGGACAGTTCAACAGTGCTGATACCGCGAGACAACACGGGATAAATAAACACGTGGAGAAAACCAGAGCGAAGTGAAACAGAGGATGAAGATCAAGTTGGAGAAAAGAGGCGAAGGAAAGTTTGTGCGGAGCTGCAGCTCGTCGCAAGATATGATTTAAAAAAAAAAAAAAAAAAGAAGAAGTCCCTCATTTAATGTAATAAGGTAGAGACTGGTCTTCATTCATTATTATTAGCGGTAGTAGTTGTAGTAGTAGTAGTAGTAGTAGTAGTATCCCGGTAAAAGCACCTGACTTGACCCGGGGATGGAAGGTGAACCGATTTCCTCAGTGTGTCTGCCCCCGTGTGGTGCGTTCACACTCACTCACACTCACTTGTGTTGATCCCGCAAACACAACACAACACAACACAACAGGAAACTCCTCAGTAAACTGCCACATTTTGTTTAGAGCTCCATCTAAATCCAAGTGGATCCTCAAAATATTATTATTATTATTACCATTATCATTGTCATTATTATCACTATGATAATGCTGATGGTGATTATAGCTGTTGTTGTCTCCCTCACAAATATGAGTGATGGTGGAGATATGTGAACAATTAAATAACCATAATTACATTTAAATTCTTCTTCTTTTGATGTTAATTGTCTTCGGCAGAGAATATTTTTTAGAAAACTTTTTCAAATTGTCTCCACGTTTGTTCCCGGGACAAGAGTGGCCGGCCTCGTCTGTCTGTGTTTCCTCTGCCAACAGTTAATGGGCATGTACAGTGGTTTGTGCAGCTATTGAGAGACAACAAGCACTGGATAAATACGTGCGTGTGTGTGTGTTTATGCTGAATGTAAATTTAGTATCTCAGAGTTTCCAAAAACCTTGGAGGCCTCAGATCGAGCTGAGTTTGTCCATAAATCTCCATTTTAATGAGGTTTTCTTCCAGGGAGTCTCATCTTGGTGGATTTTATGACTTCATACATAATTATTATGGTAACTCTACATGATAACAGCTGTGAGAGGAAAGAGAAACCTAAACTCTCCTCCTCTTGTGTTGTGCTGGTGAAGTTCAGGGCCTCGTATCAGATCATTTCGACCGTCGCCGTCCTTTAGCCTGCAAGAAGAAGACGTTTCACTGTGGAGAGAGTTTGTTAAAGGACGGGTAGATGTCTTCGTACGCAGGTGGACGTGAGCAGCAGGTCTCCTCCTCCTCTCCACCTCGTCGTCTCCCATCCTCAGTCCTGTAGGAGGGGAATTTAAAGGCAAATGAGAAATCTCAGATCTGGCTAATATCCAGATGTTTACAGGCCCAATTGGTTCTGCTTAAAGCACATTTTAGGAAGCAGATTGCCCTTTAAAAGAAAACACTGAGGTTGAGCAATTCCTCCCTTGATCGTTCCTCTATTTGGCATTAACCACTGGAAACATACTGAAACAGGTCAGAAGTTGTGACAACATAAGTGAGAGCTGGTGAGCTAAGCATGCGTTCATATGATCGGGGCAGCAGTTTATAGTTATCCTAGGTTAACTGTATTATTCCTGCTGTCTGTTTTTATTAAAGTGAATTACTTTCCTGGAAACCTGCTGGGAGTAATCGTCTAAAAACAATAAAAGAAAGTGAAAACTTGTAACTTTCCACTAATGGAACGCAGCCTTTTTGTTTAGTGGGGACGTGTGTCAGAGGGTGTTTGATTGGATTTCACATCCACGGCCTCCTTGCAATTAGTGGAAAGAAGCTTTTTCGCAGCTTTGTGTGAGAAGAACAGGTGGAAAAATATGATGAAGTCAAAATACCACAGTTTGCTTTTCCTTGAAACATCTTTAATATGACGTTATACCTCTGCAGGGGGATTTAATGAGAAGATGATGACTATTTTGGTCTTAATTGTCCTCATTTCATTGACTTGAGGCTTATTTTATTTTACGAGATGTCAAACTGATTATCTCCTCTCAACATTTTCTTCTCCTCTTAACTAAATAATTCAGTTTGAGTTTGTTAGATCGTGACAACCCAACGCTGCGCGACACTGCGTGCTCCCAGTACAGTAATTTAGCAAATCAATACGAGTGTGTTGACTATTATACAGAGATTAATTGCACTATAATTAGCTGAGAGAGGCTCCGACGGCCAAAAAAACCCCTGTGGGCCAAGTGGAGAGAGAGATCTTGTGGTTTAATAAGAAATGAACTCTGGCGCGCTGTGTCTGTTTTTATGGGAAGCTGTGAGTTTTTAAACACACTCACATTTGACATAATAGATTAACTCCCCACGCCGGTTACAGCTGCTCTGGTGTCAAACGCGTTGCATGCTGGGTAAAAAGCCAAACTCAGCACTTATCCATTGCATGAATTTGCATATTTGAGCAAAACTTAACATGTATCTGTTCTATAAAAGCACAGGTTCATCCTAACAGCATGGTCAGGTAATGGAGGAACCTTGCAGGATTCAGACATGGTTGGTATAACCCTTTAATTTACAGGCTGCTAATTTTGTGATAATGTCAAGAAATAGCCAAGAAATAACAGTTAAAGGGACAACGAGGAGTTTCGGAATGCAAAGTGTTTTCACCCTACATTTCCCATGAGCCTCCGCGCGCACGGTGAAATTCTCGGACCGGTGCAAGACGGACGAAAGCGAAAGCATTTGCCAAGAATGTTTTCATTAATCAAGAACGAAAGTCTGAGGATCGAAGACGACCAGATACCGTCGTAGATAAATTTAAACGAAAATGGACCCGTTAACAAGTGTGGGTAACGTAGATTCATCCACATTAATATGAGACTCTTTTATAACCAAAGGCAAACTCCTCTTTAATTGCATCATAATGTTTAGAAATAGCCTAGAAATAACGGTCAATTTCATAGTGATGTTGAGAAACATAGCCAAGAAATAACGATTGATTGCGTACTGTAGAAATAGCCCAGAAATAACGGTCAATTGCAAGGACTTGGTGGAGAAAAAGTCTGGCCTTTCCCAAGAAATCCAAAGCATGAAAAACATGTGTTATCTTTTGAGGCTTTATTTATGAAAAACATGACATTACTATGAAACTAACTGTTATTTCTAGGCTATTTCTTGACATTACTACGCAATTAATTGTTATTTCTTGGCTATTTCTTGACATTTTCACATACTATAATTAGCGGCCTGTAAATCAAAGGGTTACCACATTGTTTCTCAGAGGCTTGTTCTTTATAGTTTGTCTTTATCACCTGTTTCCGTCTGTGTGTGTGCAGCAGCCGCCGCCTTCTTCTCCTTCTCCTTCTCCTGCTGTGAAAGCTGCGTTCTCCACAGACCGAGCAGCAGCAGGACGAGCTGCTGCTGTGTGGACGGCGCCGAACTGGTGCACAGCTCGCTGGGCCATGAAGTCAAATCCACCTGGAATACACACCGTCATCATCGTCGTCGTGTGTCTGTGCAACATGATCGGCGGCGGCGGATTCACACAACACGAGCTGCGTCCCTGTGAGCCTTGCTCCGTCTCCATCTCCTCCTCCTCGTCGTCCCACCGCCGCCTGCAGCAGCAGCAGCACGGCCGACAGGTGACGATGCCGAACTTGCAGACGCTGGTGAGCATGAAGGTTCCCCCGGCCGAGATCAGCACGGGGCCGAGCAGCTGCGTCCACTCCAGGTCGGCGTTGTCGTGGTAATGCTGCCAGCCCGTGACGGTGAAGGTGACGCCGACCAGGGCCAGCAGGGCGCCGGAGAACAGCAGGGCCGCTCCCGTCTTTTCACCGTCCAGCAGGCTGTCTGAGGTCAACACTACCGGGTCAACGTGCCGCGGCCCACCGAGGACCGCCGGAGGGTTTCTAGCAGCGTTACCGGCCTCCACCACCACGTCAGGCCAGAAAACTCTGGGTCCTTGTCGCTCCATGAGCTTCCACAGCGACTCTCTCTCTCTCACAAGTGAAACATGAAGTCAAACTGAATCAACAACTGAGAAAACAATAGAAGAAATGTGAGTGCTGCCCTGGGTGAGGGTGGATGAAGCGCTCAGCTGCTCTTTAAGGACACAGGATTGAGAAAAAACTGAAGATAAAAACACAGCAAGCAGACCATCCTGGTGCAAATAGTGGTAAAGAGTAAAAGGCAGTCCAAAACTGATGGGTCCGAGCCACTCTGAGGTGTTGTTAAAAATCCTTTATTTTAACAACTGAGTAACTTTGGAGACGTCAACCAGTCAAGAGCAGAAGTTATAGGTTAACCCTCCTGTTGTCCTCCTGGGTCAAGGAAGGACAAAGGGAAAGATGGGAGGAAAGAAGGAAGGAAAGAAGGAAGGAGGGAGGGAACAGATTGGGTCAATTGGGTCAAAAAGGAAGGAAGAAGTAAGGACGAAGGAAGGAAGGAAAAAGGATTGTGGAAAGAAGGAAGGAAGAAGGGAAAGAAGGGAGGAAAGAAGTAAGGGAAAAGAGAAGGAAAGAAAGATGGAGGGATAGGGAACAGATCAGGTGACGAGACGAAGGGAAGGAAAGAAGGAAGGCAGAGAGGGAAAATGGATTGTGGAAGGAAGGAAGGGAAAAGGGAAGGAAAGAGGATGGAGGGGATAGATTTGTTCTAGGAAGGAAGAAGGGAGGAAAGAAGGAAGGGAAAAGAGAAGGAAAGAAAGATGGAGGGATAGGGAACAGATCAGGTCAGTTGGATCAAAACAGGAAGGAAGAAGAAGTAAGGACAAAGGGAAAGAAGGAAGGAAAGAAAGAAGGAAGGAAAAAAGGACTGTGGAAGGAAGGAAGGAAGGAAGGAAGGAAGGAAGGAAGGAAGGAAGGAAGGAAGGAAGGAAGGAAGGAAGGAAGGAAGGAAGGAGGAAGGGAACAGACAGGGCCAATAACAGGAGAGTTAACCTGCTGCCTGTGAGAAAACATGGTGCGTTCAAATGTCGGCCTCTGTATTTCAGATGTGAACAATGTGTTCTTCAAACTAGTGAATTAGGGCATCTTAAAAAGAAAAAAGAAAAGAAAAAAAACTCAATTTGGCTAATATTTTAGTCTCGTCTCCATGCAACCAAACCCCAGGGTGCATAACGTGAGGTGCTGAGACCATGAGAGAAGATTTGGTGCGTTTAAGGCCCGTCTGAGAGAGAGAGAGAGAGAGAGAGAGTCTGAGAAACAGGAAGAAAGGGAGATTCCTGCACGCATGGACCGTGATCCGAAATCCACCTTGTCACATGTCATTTCACACAGACACGTCTCCCGACTGCGCTGTTATGCATAACTTATCAGCGACAGCTCGTGCTGCAATATAGTCGAACAATCGGCGTAGCATGTTAAATGGAAAAGGGGCTTAAAAACACATCACGCTATACGTGTTACAGTCAGGGGCTAAATGAGCTGCACACAAAGTGAAACCCACACGTAACACGCAGGAAAAGAGGCCCGACACCCACAGCCAGGGAGTGAAGCTCACTCTTCTCTCTTCTCTCAATGAAATCCTGCTTTTCCTGCAAGTCTGCTGATTGTGAAACTGTGCAAAAGCATCAAACTTACAACGTTGAGGCTTTAGGAAGTCAATTGTGAGTTCAATTTTCACATAAAATGTGTTTTTTATTTCTTCTTATTCATTTGTGTGACAGAGCTTACTTACTTATGGTGGATGCGTCCTCTCGCCACAGACAAACCAGACGTGATTGTGTGTGCTACAGTAAAAAAAACACCTACGCTCATGAATCTTTGATTCCGAATGCAAACACGGTGACATGCAAACATGTTTTTCAGCTGAATTTCATAGCAGTCTGCTCCTCTCCCAGCGGACAGCTTGCGTTCGCCTACATAAAAGCAGATCCGCGCTTTTTTTGCGTTTGCGTGTAACACAAGCACTGCCAGTCGGAGAGAAAAAAGAAAGGAGGGATCATGATCGTGCAGCACTGCTTATGGCAAAGCAAAACAAAACAAAAACGGTCTTCAGAAGGGAAACGACACAAAAGGCCAGTGTGGCTGTTTAAACCTATCCTTTGTGTGTATCTGTGTCCTTGAATGTGTGTGTGTGTGTGTCTTCGTGTTTACCACAGCCTCAGCTCATTTCACTTGGCACTAATGAACAAAGGGACAGATAACTATACAAAGAATCCATATGACTGCAGTGTTTAAAGAAACCCCCCCACCCACCACCACCAGAATCGAAGCTGCACAGATTCTTTCAATTAGCAAACTCCAAATATTTATGGACTGAACATTTCCTCTCTGGGAGGAAGGAGAGCTCTGTATATGTGTGTGTATATGTGTGTGTGTGTATGTGTGTGTGTGTGTGTGTGTGTCTCCTGTTGACTCACACTGGGGCGTATTGATCCCCTGGGCTTATGCTTCATTTCACTTCAGCTCTGCCATCATCCTCCGGAAAGCACATCTGTCCAGGATCTATACAGTACACTGTCTTTCCACTGTCATGAGGCGGCAACATGTTGATATCCAGGGGAAAGAGGTTATGGAATTACCCTTTAAAAAATATATAACGCAGCATTAATTCAAACTAGGATAAGATATGGAGTTTTTTTAATTTTTTTTTATTTTCTCCCTCTGTGTGAATGGTGTCCTTATTTTTTCTTCCAATGTGTGAATGGCGTCTTCATCTCTGTGTCCTTGCTCTGACTCCTTGTGTGAATGTGTCCTCGTCCTTTCTCCCTCTGTGTCAGTGATGTCCTCTACTTTCTACTGTATGTGTGACTGGAGTCTTACTATTTTCTCCCTACAGTATGTGTGAATGTTGTCCTCGTCTCTCCTCTCATCTCTTCCTCTGTGATGAACAGTATCCATGTCTGTCCGTCTGTGTGTGAACACTGCCCTCATCTCTCACTCGGTTTGAACTGTGTCCTTGTCGCCTCTTCTTCTTTTACACCTATGCTGTGCGTGTGTGTGTGTTTCTCTTCTCCTTCCCCCCATCTTCACCTCTCCATATTAACATTTTTACTGTTGCATTTCCTTTTTTTTTTGTCCTGGAAAAAGAAAGACAGACAGAAATGCAGTCGTAGTAACCGTAATGGCAGATTTCTTTTTTTTTTTTTTTTTGCCGGGTCAATAAAGAAGGACCAAAGAAAGGACAACCATAGGAATTAAGATGTGACCATTTCTCAGTCATCCCAGCCCCACCCCCTCCAAACACACACACACACACACACACACACATGCTTACCATGACAAATAGCCTGTGACGTGCCTCTGTGAACATGGCACGGAAGGGTCCACTCCCTCTCCCCAGGGCTGATGATGAGGCAGCGAGGAGATGGGACTCCGAGCGCCTCATCATCAGTGGATCCTCGGCTCCACTTCCTGTGACTCATTTCACCTTTCTAGCACTGACTGCACTGAAATTACAGCAGCAGCAGCAGTAGTAGTATTTCTGTTACTGTTCTGTTTACAGTTTGCCAGATACATGATAAGAAACAGCAGCTGCACATATTGCATCACCTGACTCAGCGTTTTGAATGTGCAGAGACACAAAGCATTAAAGGAGACATTATTCCCCTTTTCCACAAATTAAAATAGTTCCCAGGTGACTTAAAGACATATTTGTTACATGCTTTGGTCAAAATACCCCAAGGATCAAACACCACAGCTCTTTTCATCCTCTCAAAACAGCCCTGCTCAGAACGGCTGGTTTCAGTGCCTGTCCCTTTAAATGCAAATGAGCCACTACTTGCCCCGCCCCTTCTACCGGTCCCAGGTAGGGGTGGTATTATGCAAATTCAAAACCTAGTTACATCACTGGAAGACAAATGAGGGAACAGCTCGTAAAACGACGTGGATTTCAACCTAGGGAGCTTCCACATTACAGATTTTTTTTTGTCAATTCTCACATTTTGGGGGCCAGAGGGCAAGACAAACACCCAAATATATGTTAAAGGGCCTTCAAAAAGTAATATTTCTATAATATGTCCCATTTAAAACAGGTAATGTTGTATGATTAAATGTCTTTTAAATTCTTAAATTAAAATTTGGATTGTCAGGTTGTGAGATACTTAAAAAAAAGCAAGAGAGAGGTAACTTTATCTTCCTCTCGTTCTCCGGTATGTTGGCTGAATTAGACCGACTGACGCATACTTTTAATTTTAAAATTAATTCTTTTATTGGATGTTTTAAATCACATTATATTGCTCTTGGGACTGGATGATTAAAGGTAAAGCCGTTGATCTGCTGGTGTCAGTCCGATACAGGCTTTTCCTCTTGAGTCCCTTCTTAGCAATAAATTTCCTGTCGGTTTTGTTAACGCTGAATTGTGTTCATATTTTTATTGCCAAGGGGGGAAACATTTGACAGAAGTCTGCTTGTTGGATGGAAAAAGTGACAGATGCCATTTGGATACGAGTCTGACGTGTTCGGGGTGTTTGAGTTATTCTAAAGAGGTCCTCTGGGTTTTGGGGCGAGCAGGAGAAGCAGAGGACAGGAATCCATATTAACGCAATAAACTTACACCATCCTTGTTTGTTCAGATGGTTTTTCTTGTGGTGAAGAGGGAGATCAAATGGGCACATCGATTATAAATTGTCCGTGAATGTTACTGATGTGGGGCTCGCTCTCTGGATTGTAGAATAACTCAGCTCTATGGCTCCAGTGGGCCTCTGGACAAACATAACTGTGATGGCGGACAACAAAGGCTAGACGCTCCCTCTGCTCCGACTGTTTCACGGAGCTGGTTCTGACGCTCAGGCTCTCTCAATCGATACCAGACACGAGCCCAGAACCCAGAATTCCCCCGTTTTTAAAGTTTGACCTTCCAGAAATCTCCTTTTCTTTTGGTTTTCCTAAATGACTGAATATGGCGCTTGATGCTTCTTAGGTTAGATCATACACCCCGTTTACACCTGCGTTTTCAGTGATCACATAGTGCTTGACCACATGAAAGTACAGGTGTAAACGCACCCAAGACACATCTGCCCATTTTCTGTGTGTGTGCTATGCTAAATTAACTAGCTTCAATCCAAGTGAATTCACAAATCAAATTTTTCCATTTATAGCCTGCTATCCCTTCACAGCTACGCTAGCCATTTCCTGCCTGTGTGCTAAGCTAAATTAATTAGCCACATCAGCTTCTTTGCATGTGTCCATTAGTCCGACCTCCCATTTCTCCAACTTAACCCAAAATTAATAATTCACCAATTTTTCTACTCACCGTCATGCCAAGGAAGGGTTTGGAGAACTTTCAGAGTTATCAAAACGCTCTTGGAGTTCCAGGGGGGGTCCGGCTGGTAACGTATAATGGCGGCGGATAGAGTTCACTTTTGAATCGTCCAAAACACACACTATGAAACATCGAAATACCTCCATACTGCTCGTCTGTACTGACCCAAGTGTCCCGAAGCCGCCACATGAAAAAGTTGTTAGGAAAAAATGTATTTGATCTCTGTTGTTGGCCTTGTTGTAGCAGTAGCTCCCAGTGGCTCTGTTGATGTTTGTGCACATGGGCTAGATTTGCTGTGAGATGTCCGTAAACGCGCATCTCGCGCAGCCACTGGGAGCTACTGCTACAACAAGGCTAAAAACAGAGATCAAATGAACTTTTTCATGTTGCAGCTTCAGGACACTTGGGTCAGTACGGACGAGCAGTATGGAGGTATTTGGATGTTTCATAGTGTGTGTTATGGATGATTCAAAAGTGAACTCAATCCGCCAGCCGCTATTATATGAAAATCCGTTGCCAGTCGGACCCCCCCTGGAACTTCAAAAGCGTTTTGATGACTCTGAAAGTTCTCTAACCTTTCCTTGGCATGACAGTGAGTATAAAATTGGTGAATAATTGATTTTGGGTGAATTATCCCTTTAAGTAACCCTAACCCTAACCCTCTAGAATAAGTTGGATTAAGGGGTAGTCGGAGAAATGGGTGGTCGGACTTTTGGGCGGTCGGACTGACGTATTCTCCCCAAGCTAGGCTATCTGGCTACTGGTTAGCGTGTATATTTCCCAAAATATTATTGTATAAATGAAACAAAATTAATATCAAATACTAATTAGTGAGCTTTATAAGTGGCGATATGTCCATTTTTAAAACCTTTGTTCTGAGCTTTTTCCTGACTGTACGCTTTAAGCTAATTCTACTAGCCTATAGCCTCCATATTGAGCAAATAGCTGAGAGAATAGTGTTTATGTTCACATCAAACTATTGGCAAGAAAGCGGATAAACGTACTTAAACTCAGACAATCACATTTTTCTTCACCTGTATTTTAGGCCTGGCCGGCCCACACACGGAGCCTCTTGAGTTGCATGGCAACATGTACTGTAAGCCCTACACACAGTTTCTGTATATGACTTCAGCTCACACCGGAGACCTTAAGATCTCTTCGTCTTAGTCTGAGCGAGGCGGACAGGGGAAAGGCAGAGTCAACACTGATGGCTCACACATGTGGCCGTGGAGAGGAGAGGAGAGAGGCAGCGGCTCAGACGGCGTATTTCAAACAGCGTGGAGGAGGTCTTCAGACCGAGGGACACAAGGCATGACTGAGTGTGTAAATACGCACAAGGTGTTGATGTAGTGCTGAGCGTGTACGCACAGTCATGCATACATCCTCCTAAGCAAAGCACTGCATGAGGTTCTTGCAGTGCAAACAGTTCATCAGTAACACATGTGGTAGTGGTGGTGGTGGTTGGTGTCTTCAGACTTTGTTTTCCTGCTCTATCATCCTGCGTGTCTGTCCAGGCTTTAGTACAAACCTTTTGACATGGATTATGGCTGTAAAAAAACAACAAAAAAACATGACAATAGATTTGTTGTGTTTATCTTGTAGTATTGCAACTTCTGTCTTTTCAGTCTACAACATTTCATCAGTGAAATCTGTATATTTGAGGGGGATTAAGAAGCTTTAAAGGGCTAGTTCACCCCTGGACAATTTATTTTCTTCATCTATCAACTCAACTCAGGTCATTTCAGTTTATTTCTGAAGTGTTTCAACCTTTTCACCAAACACAAATTTCTCTCAAAAAACACTCACCAAATGCCCATCTCCAAATTAAAATAATAAAGTGCACACAATAAGATTTGTAGATTAGAGTATGTGTTTTTATAGGTCCTCTTGTTTGAGTCTAAGTGGAGAAGTACTACAGATTGAGTTTATTGTAGCTATTAGTTTCTAGGTCAAGCATTTAAACATTTTATTTAACAGCTTTCCCTTTTAATGTTAGAATAAAGACTGCATATAGTATAGTAGTAATGTCAATTTAAACATTATTCAGTTTACTTAACTGCGACATTGACTTTGGAGGAATTTAATTCCTAAATGCTAACATGACGCGGTCAAAACGATATGATAAATATGCTTACATTTGTATCATAACGCTTTAAGAAATCACACAGAACACACTTAAAGTAGTCATTTTCATATATTTGTATATATTCATATATTACACATTTAATACAGGCACAATGAGAAATCAAAGTAATGACAAAAAAGTGGCTGAGATATTGGTAAAAATGTACAATTTATGAGAATCATTTACACAATTTTGCTCTTTTTAAACTCTGTTTAATAGAACATATAAAGACAGAAAGCGAAAGTGACCGAAAAAAGGAGCCTTGAGAATTTTATTTTGAAAGTTTTGCGGGGACAGCAAGAACCAGCTTGCTAATACTGAATATAATTACAGAATCCGTGTTGTCTATTTTTTAATTCTTTTTTTTTCATTTATTTTAAACGCATTTGGTTCATTCAACAACCATTGATATTAGTTAAGAGATGACACGGAGTAACATGTTGATTTCTTGCTGTATAAAACAATTTTATTTTAATTTTTTTATGTAAACTCATTTGTTTCAACTAGAATCCTACATTTGGCTGATTAAAGTTCAGCTTCAAATGCAAAAAATTTAAGTTAAACAGACAGACGGACAGACGGACGGCGTCTGGCTCTGAATTATTATTAAAGGCTTGAGTCTTAAACCAGGTACTAGAAGAATCATACAAAAGGTTAAAAACATTATAAATTTGAAGATTATATGTAATTACCCTGGTCTGATATGATGACTGAAATCAAATGAATGTTTCCAAGTGAGGCGTTCAATGAATCAAATGTGGATATGTGTTTAAATCACCGGTAGCTAGTAGAGCCCTGTTTTTACAGCACTGAGGTTAAAACAAAAGCCTGACGTCAAAGGTTGTTTCCTAAAATCTTTTTTTTTTGTTTGTTTGCGAGGTCAGTTGGCCACATGATGCACAGTGTAAGAAACTCCCGCATTTTTCAATCACAGCTTCCGGGGAACTTATTACTGCGTCTCCACTAGACGTCGTCACATACCAACACAGCCATTGGTCATCGCGAGGACGCGGTCGACGCAAAACGCAAATAAGAACAAAGCACCAAGAGTGAAACCATCCGTTAGCTACATCTGCTTGAAAAGTTTGCAAGAGGCTGAAGCGTATCCCAGCATGCACTGGGGTTGAAAGGCAGGACAGGTCGCTAAATCTATCACAGGGCAATGGCAAATACTGTTAACACAATATGTAACCACAGTCAACAACACTGGATTACTCAGTGTGGGGGGCAGTTGTGCTGACCGAGGCGTTTTCAATCATTCATTTGGCCTTGTTGTCGTTGTGCTACCATTGGCTAACGTCATCTACTGCACAGTGAGCGTACGAGCGGTCGAGGCGTACTGTATCGACGAGAATCGGATAGAAAAAGACGACAGAATTAGAAAAAAAAAAAACGAAAGAGTTCAATGATCAAACTCAACGCAGAAGGCAAACGTGACTAATTGGTTTGTGGAAGACAGTTGGCTTTAAAAAGAGGAGACACTTTCCCTTCGGTATCCAAATAAAGGAGAAAAAAAAAAGAAAAACTGGCACATTGTTGGTGCTATTCTCATTAACTGTGCTGTCGTATACAAAAGAGTCGAGAAAAGTTAGATTCAGGCACATTTCTCCATTTGTAGGGCACAAACGCAGGATTTAAAAACAACTGCCAGTTTAAAAAAAAAAAAAGTTGGGTAACTTCCCTTGATTTTTTTTTTTTTTTTTTTTTTAAAGCATCTAACATTTGACACAATGTTTTACAGTCAAGATTTTTTTTTTTTTTTATGAAGAATAAAAATTAGGTGCTTAAACAAGCCATGACTGAAAGGAGAATTTACAAAAGGGGGAGAGAAAAAGTTGAGTTTTAAAAAGACCACACTGATCACAGATTGTTGGAAAAAAAAAAAAACTCCATGCATTTTACCACAGAGACAAGTAGCTTAAATCTGGAAAAAAAACCCCACAATCTGGGTCAAACATTGATGCACTTTTTGTTGCCTATTGATCCACAGTATAAGATGAGGAGGCACTGAGGTCAGATTTTTGCATTCGTCTGAAAGCACTTCAATGTTGTTTTGTAAAAAGATCAAGCTTTGTGCCGTTAAGAGTGTGAGCGAGGATTCACACGGTTTTAAGACAGATTCTACCTTCATGGCTTCATTGCACATGATCAAATAATTAAAAAAAGCGGTCGAGAAGAAGATTCAGTGTTATTGTTATTTACAGTTCAGAGGGAGAGAGAGGGAAGAACCTCTTCTTCTCTTCCGGGTTTGTTTGATATTCGTTATAGGCTCTTGAGAAATTAATATAATAGAGGAAAAAGAGCGTCTGAAAGATTGTTAGTGCACTTTTTTTTCTTTTTCTTTTTTCATGATTTCAAATACAATATAGATTTATATCTAATCCATAAATTGTTTCTGACTATACAAAAGTGAATTGATCAGAAATCATTATTAGACTTCATATCTACACAGTTCCTGAAAGCTCGTCTTAGTTCTCTTTTCTTTTCTTTCTTTTTTTTTTTAACAGTGTTCAATACTCAGTGCTGTTTTCATTGTAGTGAGTTTCTCGCCTCCCGGGCCAGAGCACAGCTGATGGATCCAGAGGTTCAGGAGGTGTCGCAGAGTTGACAAGTTTTTTTTTTTTTTAATTTCTCTTGAGAACCAGAGTGGTGGTGGCTCACCTCAGAAATCTGCCATGTAACGTCCTGAGGAGAAGAAACAAAAAAAAAAGGAGGCAGGTTGTGTTTTAGGTGTGATAAATAAACTAAAAAATCTGGAGCACACTGCAAAAACTCAAATATCTTACCAAGAATATTGGTCTTATTTCTAGTCAAAATGTCATTTCTAGTCAAAACAGATCTAATTATACTTAAAATAAGAAACATCGCATTAAAAAGTATCTTGTTTTCAGCCAGTTTTTACTTCTTTCAAGCTAATTTTCACTTGAAATAAGTAGAAAAATCTGATAGTAGAGCAATTTTTCCTTAACTTGCTTTCACTGGCAGATTATTCTACTTATTTCAAGTGAATATTGGTTTGAAACAAGTGAAAATGATCTAAAAACAGGTTAATTTTTAGGTGATGAGTCTTATTTTAAGTGGAAAGAGATTAGTTTTGACTAGAAATGAGACATTTTGACAAGAAATAAGACAGATATTCTTGGAAAGATTTTGAGTTTTTGCAGTGCATGTGATCGGTCGAGCCAGATACTGTACAAACCTGTGGCAAATCTCTTCTTGCTGAGGGACAGTCTGTATCCCGTCCCCTGCAGCTCCATGTCCACTCCGGACAGGGTGCTCCCCTCGTTCATGAACTGCACGGCCAGAGTGGACGGGTTCGAGGGGCCGTTCGACAGCTCGAACTTGGCCCTCAGAGATCCAGCACCTGGAGGTAAAGAACGTAAAGAAATAAACATAAAGACTTCAAACCTGCAGCTCTTTGTGTAGGAATTAGGACGATGAACAAACTTCCCTTACCTTCATTTTCAGTCTTTTCGGAGATGTCGCTCAGCTTCCACAGACACTTGTTCTGCTCTGAATTCCTACAACAAGAGAAAGAATCAACACCTTGAGCTGCTTCTGTTCAGACGACACAAATTCAGGCCGATTTTCACACAGTTTTGTTGTGGCCGACAAATTTTCAGTGTCGGGCCCAATTATGAGCGTAATTCGGGGACGACGAACGGACGTGTAGTGTAGCGCTGTCCGAATTTCGCTATTCGAACATTCGAACGTGTGCCTTCCGCAACGACGCAAATTAACGTTGTGCATCACGACTTTCGGGGTAGTAAAGATGTTGATAAAACAAACTATTTTGTTATTGATGTGCGCGATGTAGAGCTGCAGCTTCAAATTTACGAGCGGAGTTCTTTTAATTGCCCGTTTATTCGGCTGAGGTGCACCTACGTGTTCCCACACTACACGCACACTGACGTCATTTAGCACATTTTTCCAGCCTAAACAGTCCTGTATTGAATTTCTTGTAAAAATGTCCTAAATGACGTTGTTTCGAGTAAACTCTGGACTATATCCCTTCAGGACACTTGGATTGCAGCGGACGAGCAGTGTGGAGGAAGATTACAAGGTTTTTGTGTAGTTTTACGGATGTTTTTGTGTCGGGCGCTATTGACTCTCATATAAAGTTTTCGTTGGACTATGAACCGGCCTCCCGGGTCTCCAGATGCACTTTGAGGAATAAAAAAACTAGTCTGTAGTATTCATCAGCATGAGGGTGAGTCAACAATGACTTAAAGCAGAAGTAAGCGATCCGGTCGTTTTGGGTAATGCTGCGTTCCAGGCAGGCTTTTGAAACCGTAAATTACAGCTTCAAGTCACGACTTACGACTTTGTAGCGTTCCAGGCAACCCACTCATGTTTTTCCGACCTGTTTTACCGCTGAAAGTCACTATAACGGCCACTCGTAACTTCTGACCCGTGAACTCGTACCAGATCGAACTGGTACGACTTCACAGGTCGGAAATACACGAGTTACGGGCTGCCTTGAACGCACCATAACACTCCTCGTCCCTACGTCACCACATTCACGCGCATCCCTTGGCTGCACACACAGCCCTGCATGCCGTTCTCTCTCCTCATTGGATAAAAACTGTAGGATACGAGAAAAGTTTTCTCTTCGGCTTACAGCAGAGCAGAGTGACTGACAGACCCGTGTTTCGGTCCAAACACTCTATGTAAGTGATTGCTGTGGGAAGATATAACTATTTAAGACTTATATTAACACAAATATATCACTTACTTCTGCTTTAATTTAATTTTTTGGATAAAAATCATCATCAGGGCTTCACATGAGCGCCATTGTCTCTCTCACCATATGGAGTTGGGCAGAGACTGCATGTTGGTGACTCCTCCGTCGACGGGCACTAAGATCTGCACGTTGGTGAGCGCCCCCGGAGCGGCCATGGAGTCGGGGTTGTAGCGGTAGTCGACCCTCAGGTCCGTCGTGCTCGGCGTGCACTTCCAGTACACGGCCAGGTTCAGCGGCGTGGAGTGGATCCCGTCCGACTGCACCTGAACGCAGCAGCAGCAGCAGAGGAGGAGGAGGCACAGAGTCCAGATTTAAACACCAGCAGCAATTAAGAGTGATTTTGTGAATATGAGAGAGCCTGTGTGTGTTTGTGTGCGTGACCCTGCCTGAGGTGCAGAGCAGCAGTCTGTGCTCAGGTTTTAGCTGGTTTACTGAAATGTGAGCGAAAACAAAACTCATGTTTCCCCCCCCAAAGCTTCCTGGAAATCTGCTCTGACCGCAGCTGTTGTCTCACATGAACGAACACACAACACGACAAACATAAAAAAAAATCCTTCTCCTGTCATCAAAAAAGACAGACAGACTCTACTTTTCATTTTTTTTTATTTGTTCTACATTTCTCGATTCGTCACGTAAAATAAAACTCATGATTTATTTATAAGGAGGAAATAAAATTTTAGAAAAAAAAAAAGAAAAAGGCCTGATTATGGGGTGGCATGACGGCCTTTAGTGGTTTGTGAGGTCTGAAACCGGACGACCGCAGCTTGATGCTTGATGACAGTTTGGCCAAACCAGGCGAAGAATCCCTGGCAACATGTTTAACCCTCACCTTCTCTTCCTCCTCCTCCTCCTCCTCCTCCTCCTCCTCCTCCTCCTCCTCCTCCTCCAGGGCTCCACACACAAAAAAAACCTTCTGAATTCCTCAAATCTCAAAGATTTTGTTGATTTGTTTCAGATGTATGTTAAATACTGACTAAATAACGAAAAACAACTGCTCATTTTTGGGGTAATGAGATTCACAAAAAACTTCCTTGATGCAATTTTGTTCTTAAAGGGATAGTTCAACATTTTTGGCAAATTGGCCCATTGTCATAATCCCTATAGTCGTAGAAGTAGGTTTGTTACCTTTAATTGTCGGTGCAAGCTATTTTTAGAACGGCGGAGCAGAGCCGTGAGCTGCTCAGAGCTACGCTACGGAGGCTAATGGGATTTCTTGGTTTCCCTCATCAAATACACAATCCAACAACTCCAAAACGCTCTGGTGGACAAGTTGTGACCTGCACATTCACCACGCTATGAGATAATAACAGAAAGTTACGAGACAGAGTTGTTTTCGAGGTAAATTCATGCAAAACCGCTGATGCGCGTTTCCGTCGCGGCAGTTTTTTGGCAAGCAGTCTCTGCATTTGCCTCGAAAACAACTCTGTCCGTTATTATCTCATAGCGTGGTGAATGTGCAGGTCACAACTTGTCCACCAGAGCGTTTTGGAGTTGTTGGATTGTGTATTTGATGAGTTTTAATGAGGGAAACCAAGAAATCCCATGAGCCTCCGTAGCGTAGCTCTGAGCAGCTCGCGGCTCTGTTCCGCTGTTCTAAAAATAGCTTGCACCTACTCCTAAGACTATTATGGCAATGGGCCAATATGCACAAAATGTTGAACTATCCCTTTAAAACTCCAGCGATTTGTGCTCTGACCTGGTATTTCAGGATGTCCACGTTGTAGTAGGAAGCTGAAGGGTTCTGATCGGAGGCTTTTCTGAGGTAGGACGTCAGTGCTTGCATGTTGAACCAGAAGTCCTTGGAATTTGAGTCACTCTGGGAAGGATCACTAGACAAAAAGACAAATAGTTAGAAACACACATACCCTCACGCACACACAGACATACATAACACAATGAATAATCAAAGGCTCAATTATTCATCGCACTTCTTGGCTTTGTGTGTAAAGCTCCAACAGCTTGGAAAAAATGACCCTGTTATATCCAACCAGCTACTAAATCATGAATTCCACTTGATTCAATTAGCCCAGCCATGTGTTCTCGAGACAACCGGGAGGAACCAGAGAGGGAAATATTGACAAAAAAAAAAGAAACAGATGTCATCTTTCTTTACTTTTTTGTTAAAAGATATGAATTTGTCTCCATAAAGTTTGCTTGAAAAAGTCAGAAGCTTCTCACTTGCGTTCGAGGTTAAATATTCACTGAAACACGTCGGACTGAGACAGAGGAGGTGAGAGATACAACGAAGAAGTGTGTTAAATGAAGCAGCTGTTATATAAAAGTTTTTGCTGTTCTTTGCTATTTTAGGGGGCGAAGTATTTCAGAAGAGACATGGGCTGTTGAGAACCTGGCTGTTAAAGTCTGGTGGAAAATACTTCCCTGACAACTTAATGACGGGTTTATGTCAGATTACTAATTGAATTTCCTCTCACTGACGCAGACTACATTTCCTCCATCCTCGCTGCTATCACCCCGGCGGCGGCATCCACATCCCTCTCTGACTCAACCACGACTTTATCAACCCAGCGTACTGTAGGTCTTCTTCGTTTTTGCTGTTTTGTTGTCTAGCGCCGCCGCCGCCGCCTACTTTGAATCGATCTAATGGGGCGAAACCCTCACCTGTTGAGAAGCTGCTGGTTGGGGAGGATCTGCTCCAACCTGCCGATGTTCTTCAGCTTGAAGGTGAGGACGGCCGGCGAGGGGTTGGTGGTGAACACCTTGATGATGCCCATGGGGAACGACAGAGTCACGTCACCGGTGATCTTCACGATGCACCTGTGGAGGAGAGCGGCGGTCGGACACATGAGTCAGTGGGAATTACTGTAAGGCTCCCAGCCGATAATCTGTTTGTCCTATTACAACGTTTTAATCGCTTGTCCTGTCTGAGTAACAGCCTCGTGAACTCAAAGATGTTTTTTTTAAATTAAATTAGTAATGATATTAAACCGAGAAAAGCATGAACTCCGCCCATCGGAGAAACTGAAACCAGAGAACGTTTGACATTTTCTCTGCAGAAATGACTTAAGCAATTAATCTATTATCAAAGTTTCCTCTGCTCCACTTTTCTTTTAATTATTATGACTAAGTACAAAGCCACATTTCACATATTAGTCTTGTTATGTACTGTACTTTGACCCACTTGTCCACTGTGGGCCGATTTGAAGTAGATATCCAACCTGTTATAGATTTCTGCTTTGATCTACCACACTGGGTTTTGGTCCTAGGTCCAACACATCTACACTGTATAGATCTACAGTATATACAACTACCAGTCGAAAGTTTGGACACACCTTCTCATTCATGTTTTTCCTTTAATTTTTGTGACTTTCTACATTGTAGATTAAAACTGAAGACATCAAAACTATGAAGGAACACATAAGGAATTATGTAGTAAACAAAAAAAGCAGTATAGGTTTTATATTTTCTGAAGTAGCCACCTTCTGCTTTGATTGGCAGCTTTCTGCACACTCTTGATTCTGTCATCACCTGGAAAAGTTTTCCAAAAGTCTTGAAGGAGTTCCCAGAGGTGCTGAGCACTCGTCCAACTCATCCCAAACCATCTGGGTTGGGTTTAGGTGAGGTGACAGATAACACTTTTTTGTTTACTACATAACTCGATATGTGTTTGGTCCTAGTTTTGATATCTTAAAGGGATAGTTCAAAATTTTGGCAAATTGGCCCATTGCCATAATCCCTATAGTCATAGCAGTAGGTTCGTTACCTTTAATTGTTGGTGCAAGCTATTTTTAGAACGGCGGAGCAGAACCGCGAGCTGCTCAGAGCTACGCTACGGAGGCTGATGGGATTTCTTGGTTTCCCTCATCAAACTCATCAAATACACAACCCAACAACTCCAAAACGCTCTGGTGGACAAGTTGTGACCTGGCAATGTGAGAAGGTGTGTCCAAACTTTTGACTGGTACTGTATGTGAGTTTCTACAGTTTGATATCGATCCAGTTTCTAAACGAGAAGAGTCTTCCTCCCTTCGCGGTGCAGTCGGGCGCTGCGGTGGTTAACGGCCCACAGTGGGTCTCCACCTCTCTGCTGCATTGCTTATGAAATGTTCCATTTGCTAATCCCTGCAAAAATAAGCTCTTTTTTTTTTGCACGCCGGCAATTTAACAGCAGTTAACTAATAAAAGGCTGTATGTTTTCTCTGCCCCAGACCATAATCTGCTCCATGTAGGTTATCCACTCTGAAAGAATGGTGTCAGACTAACGCAAAACATTCCACACATGCAAAGCGAGCGGGAGATACACTCGGCAAAAAAAAAAAAAAAGCACAACCTGAGTCTAGTGTGCATTGGCCGGGGACCATGAAGCGCAAGCAGCGTGTAATGTAGAACTTATAGCGTCATATATGTGTTATTGTTTGAGTTCAAATATGGACAAAAATGTGTATGCGTGCAGGTCCATGTCGGGGCCTTTTTTTTGAGCGGCGGGAGGTCATGTGAGACTCACTTAGTGGGATCAGCTCCTTTGAAGTAAGCATTAACCGACTCTGTGAAGGCCACGGCTATGGGCAAAGCATCTTGGGATGCCAGGGTCACAGGGCTGGGACCGCGAGACGTCCCTGAGAAGGAGGAGGAGGAGAGAAAAAGGCACAGAGATTCAGGTCTGTTGACTCAGCTGCGGATCAGACTCTCATAACAGCGGGGCTCCAAAGCTCACATCGGGAACGAGGCAGGTCTGATCATGCAAAAAGATGCATTATATAATTACGAATATTTGTGTTATTATTACATTTCATGAGGTCAGTCATTCATACATCGCAAATCAGTACATTCTGTTACTCTTCAAATAAACAGAAATAAGATACGGTTTTAGAGCGGTTCATGCTACAGCTGCTTTAGTTATAATTAAGTACAATTAGACAGTCAGAATGACCTCAGACAGCATTAAACTAAAGTTAACAAAAGACGTAGCAGTCACTTCATTCATTACTTCAGTAATTTAACAAATAAACTCTTTACGACGTTAGAAATTGAAGCTTTTGATAGGAAGAAACATGTGATGAGGTGACAATGAGAAGCACATAAAGACAGAGGAAATGCAATCACTGCAGAGCAAAAGAAGGAAAAATAAAATAAAACAATCCGTTTGTCCATCCAGATCATTCAACTCGCTGCTGTTAGTTTTTCGTTAAATACGGAGGAGGAGAGTCCTCCTGTGTGAACTTCAACCGTACCTGCTGGTGTCTCACACCGCTTCTCAAAGGTAGGCAGCTTCGCTATGAACACATCGTCCTCTTTATTACGCCACATTAAAAAGAAGGCGTAACAGAGGGAGAGGAAAGGAGATAAACAAAACCCAGAGAGCACAAACGTGAGGATGAAGATGATGCTGAGCACAGTTGTAATGTTGCGACTGTGGCAGGTGAGTCCCTAAAAGTGACGTGACTGCACAGAGATGAACAAAGAGCTACAGTAACAGGTCCTAATGACGACTTTAACTTTCTTAGCATCAGTTGAAATGTGCTGTATGCAGAGCAGAGATGAGCAAAAAGATGAGCAAAAACACAAGAGAGAGGAGAGGAGCGTCTCTGAAGTGGGACGAAGAGTTGGGAGAGAGGCAGACTCACTTTGGCTTAGTGGAAAGAAAGAGGAGAGGGAGAGCAGCTCTGGCTCTGGGGAGGAGAGGAGGAGGGGGTGAGCAAAGGTGAGGCCAGCTCCTGTAAGGAGAGGAGGAGTGAAGCAAGGAGGGGGAGAGAGGAGAGAGAAGGAGGAGGAAGAGTGAGTGAGGGGACGAAGAGGAGAAAACAGCACATTTGTTGTGCAGAGACAGCGACATGTGGCACATCGGTGAGCAGGTGAAGAAAAGGAGAATCAAGGGGGGAAGAGGAGGAGGAGGCTTACCGACGGTGGGGGTATTGCCGGCGCTGAGCGAGGCGTTCGAGGACAAAGAGGAGGAACTCTCCGCCCGGGCCAGAGGTGCAGTCGTCGTCGTTGGAGGAGGAGGACTGGCGTTGGATGTTGTTTTAGGCGGGCTGAACGGCCGCACCTGAGCGAAAGGGAGTGGATTTTTTTTTAAAAAGGTTACAACAGTGTCACAGTTTCATGTTGTACACATACGATACGGTACGGTGGATGTTTCTGTTACTCACAATCTCATTGATTCCTGTGAGCTTTCCAGTGGGGAGTTTGGGCCGGGAGGAGGGTCGCGGCGGGGGCACCAGGGCTCCAGCTGTTAATGGGGTCGTAGGTCGGTTCGGTACTGGCACTACACGCACAAACACAAACACAAACACACATGCACGTTTTACAGGTTAGTAACAGTGTGGAGATGCGACCAGAATCAGTGCAACACCCGGTTTCACTGCAAAAACCATCATGCAGCAAGACTTCAAATATGCAAAACCATAATAAGAAAAAACATAAACAATTCAAATCATCAGAGGAAATTAAAAAAAAGAAAGAAAATCACATTCCAAAATAAATTTCACAAAAAGAAACTCAAAGGCAAACCAGGCATGGAGTTAGAAAAACAAATCTTTAACATAAAATAATGAACAATCAACAAAAAAAACATACAAAAACAACATTTTGTCCACTTCAAATGAAACTTAATGCACAAAAATGAACTGAAAAAAAACAAAACACAAAGCAAACTCCAAACCTCAGGCATGAAACAAGTCTCTGACATCACTGATCATGTTACCATTGAAGACTTTGCTTGACGGAGCTGCAGCTGCAGCCAGCGTCCAATCTGTGGCTCCTTCAGGGAAGCTGGAGCTGCCGTCCTCTCTGCCGCCCGGCGCTTTGCAGTATGCGTCGGCGGAGTCGTCAGAGAGGAAGCGACTCGACCTCCCGCAGCCGCCGGACTGAGGCCTCTGCAGCTCCTTCACCCCAGACCCAGACCCCGACCCAGACCCCGAGCCCGGACGTCGAGGTGGAGCAAAGTTATCACTGAAAGCGATCCACTGGCTCTGGGACCAGGACACGGAGGAGAAGGCGTCGACGCTCTTTGGAGGGCTGCTGCTGCTTTTGATGGGGTCGACCGGCTCGGCGGGCAGGGTGATGGGGGCGCTCTGGGCCCGCGCCGGTGCCGGCTTGAGTGCCTGGAAAGCGTTTTCTGGCGAGTCCCAGGGGGAGGAAGTGGACGAGGAGAAAGAGGAGACTTCTTTGGACTGCTGGCTCTCGGCCAGCGGAGGAGTGCGCTCCCGTGGCGGCACCGGCGGCTCGGCTGGAGGAGGCGATGTGACTGACGGAGGCCATGAGCATCACAAATACAAAGCAGAGCACAGACTGTAACCCCTGAGGCAATAAGTCACACATCTAAAGTGTTTAGTTTAATTAGAGAAGCAACTTATGATCTAAAACTGTCTCAAAATGATGCATACATGTCAAGAAGTGTTTACAAAATAAAAACAAACATGTTGTTGGACTGAGGAAATAATCGTTTCAAAGATGCATCGAGATTCTTAATGGGACGATTCTGAATCGATGCTGTAATGTCACAATCGATTTTTAAATTCAAACAATTCATTCAAGTTTGATGTTATTTTAAAGCACAATGCCGTGATTTACATTTTGTGTTTGAGAAATAAACAAGTGCACCTTTAAGTTGGCTTTTCTTTTTCTTTGTGTGTTCAGACAGATTAATAGTTATCATATTTATCTGACGATTGGTGTTAATCAATGGAAAAGCCATGTGTGGCAGTATAGACAATTGAGGATGTGATGAATCGAGATGCATCATATAATCTAATCGAACCGGATCGTAGACTGGTGAATCGTAATCTAATTGACTCGTGAGGCCAGTGAAGATGCACACCACTATTTGTAATATCTCTGCTTTGACTGATGATGAGCTACAGACCAAAATATAGAGACATAAATCTGTCTGTAAACAAACAGGGAAAACGGCGTCAGCACCGGCTCAGTGTTTGAAACCCAGACGGATGAACCAGCGTGACATTATTGGGTGTGAGATCACTGGGTAATGTTCACATCTGATCTGTATTGGGTGACACATAAATAGCAGTACCTACTTTTTTTTACACACTCATCTCTGTATCATATGAGGCTCTTTAGATTTATAACAACTTAACCTGAGGTCATGTGAAGACACCGTTTTCTGGGTTAGTGGAGCGGCTAAAATGACAAAATAACTTATCTTACTTAGTGTTTTAATCCACGGATACAAACAGTGGAACAAAGGCAGGGCACACGAGGTTTCCTGCCTCCTGTGAAATCCATTATCTCTTCAACATTATGCAACATTTTCTGGTTAGAGGCAGCAAAAACAAGCCTCTTAGGACGACATTAAAAAATCAAGCAATTCAAGTTTTAGACAGCAAATTAAAATATGTTAAGTTTCGATCACGCTGCTGTTGAATGCATTCATAAATCTCTCGAGGTGCTCAGTTATTTTTACTGCAGCCATGAATGATCTACTGCTTGTCACTGCATTTTTATGATCGTTTCATTGTGTCACTGTTGAACTGCTGCAGTTTGAAATGAACTTTTCTTGCTGAGTTTTCAGTATTTTTAGGTCCATTTAGAAAAGAACATTGCACTATAAATGCTGTGGTGTGTGGCATTAGTTCATGCTAGATCAAGCAAATAAATGCCATCTCTGCTATTATATACAGCCTACTGTATATAATGAACTTCATGATCTGTCCGATTGGGTCTCTTTTATTTATTTTTTATTTTCTATTAGCTTTTTATAGCCGACAAAATCTGCTCAACCAAATAGCAAACACTACTGCACTGCTGTTTGTAATTATATTGAGTTATAATGGTGTTTTTGTCCTTGTTACCAGAATGTGACCTCTTATCAAGAAACAACAAACAAATGTGCTGAAAATTAAATACTGAATATGTTTCTCATGCATTGGAAATAAAGAACATAAAAAGAAACAAACATGAACATGATGAATGCACAGAGTTCTTTTGGTTTAAGTCGCTGACTGTGTGATGAAGGGAGCACACACTCGTTTTACCTGATGCCTCTGGCAGAAAGACGTCTGAGTCATTCATCAGAAAAGATGGAGATGGAGGGATTGAAAGGAAAACAGAGGCAAGGTCTAACGAGAGAAGTTCAAAATAAATAAATCCATCAAACCAAGGAAACAGCACGTGATTTTCAATTCAGACAGATGACACAGTAAAGTAAAAACAAATGTACACAATGTAAACTGATAAAAATGCACCAAAAAAAGAGGAAAATCTCAGAACAAAAACACAATAAATGCAAAACTCCATCCATGTTTTCCCGTCTCTGCTTCCTTCACTGAGAGTTTAATCTCTCTAATACCTCACAGACTGGACTTGTTTCATGTGTCATGTGTGCAACACAGCCACACTGTACACAGAGAGATTTAACAGGCTGTACGCGGGGACTTAATTCCCATCACCGCATCTTAATCGGGGCACTTTTTCGATGCTCTTTTGACTTTTAAGTCGCGACCTTTGACAGTAACAAGACACTGTTTGACAACATACGTGCCAGTGGGCTTTATAGCCGACCCCCTGACCTCCACTAGGTGCCAATTAACTGTGGATTACGCTTAGCCTAGGCAATGGGTCACTGCTAATGTCACTCTGTTTAAACACTGGTGTCAAGCACGTAAAGCCATGAGAATCACACTTGTTGTGCAACAAAAACCCTCAAAAGTCCAATGTGTGTCTTAGAAAAGTGTGAGTGTAGGAAGAAACAAAGAGCTAAGCTACACGCTACAAACTGAGAGGAAAAAAAAAAGAAAAAGAAAAACTCCTGCAGGCTGGGATAGAAATGCTGCCGTTTTAATTCCCTGATGCCTAATATTGTGCTGCCTTCAGGGGTCAGCTCCTCCATCTGGGAGGAAAGGCTTCCTACTGGGTAGCTCGGAAAAAGAAAGACACGAGAGGGGAAACTCTGCAGTCGCATAGAGAGATGGTGAGATCAAAGTGAAATTGAAAAGGGTGAGAGTTTAAGTCATCAGGCATCATTGATCTTTAAAGTTAAAAATCCTTCAGATCTCAATCATTCAATGCATAAAAATGTGTAGTTTTTTATTGGTGCACTCACTGTTCAGATTCAGCCTACCTAAGCACAAAGGATGAGTGATGTAATCCAACGTAATTTTATCTCATTGGTAGCAGCCTCACTGTTCACTCTTCACTCTGCCGACACCACGTCAGAGCTGTTTTCACTTAGTGCCAATGCAAAAACCAACATTTCCTGCTGCTGCTGCTGCTGCTGCTTCACATTAAAAAGTGTTCAACTGGCGTAAAAAGTTGAAACACACCAACCTCCTCCTCAGCAAGGTAACTCTATTTTATTGTCGCCTGTTGCTGTGAGGAATCTACTTTAGGTTCGTTTGACATTGAAGGGATAGTTCAACATTTTGGGAAATTGGCCCATTGCCATAATCCCTATAGTTTTTAGCAGTAGGTTCGTTAGCTTTAATTGTCAGTGCAAGCTATTTTTAGAACGGCGGAGCAGAGCCGTGAACTGCTCAGAGCTACGCTACGGAGGCTCATGGGATTTCTTGGCATCAAATACACAATCCAACAACTCCAAAACGCTCTGGTGGACAAGTTGTGACCTGCACATTCACCACGCTGTGAGATAATAACAGAACGTTACGAGACTGAGTTGTTTTAGAGGTAAATTCATGCAAAACCGCTGAAGGGGCAGTTTTTCGTCAAGCAGTCTCTAATTTTTTAGAGGTAAAGACTCTGTCTGGTAACGTTCTGTTATTATCTCATAGCGTGGTGAATGTGCAGGTCACAACTTGTCCACCAGAGCATTTTTGGAGTTGTTGGATTGTGTATTTGATGAGTTTGATGAGGGAAACCAAGAAATCCCATTAGCCTCCGTAGCGTAGCTCTGAGCAGCTCGCGGCTCTGCTCTGCCGTTCTAAAAAAAAACTTGCACCAACAATTAAAGGTAACGAACCTACTGCTAAGACTACAGGGATTATGGCAATGGGCCAATTTGCCAAAAATGTTGAACTATCCCTTTGAATCTGAGCTAAAATCTTATGGTTTCTCAATGATGCAAGGGAAAAGGTAAAGATAAAATCAGAGATTGTGAAGTGAGTCCAGGTGAAGTGCAGTTTTGTTACCTGCTGATGAGGACACGGAGGAGGTGGAGCCTGCAGCCAGAGTCGGGCTGAACGGGTCCAGAGACAGAAGGTCGTTGTTAAGTCTTGATAAAAGGAGAGAGTGAGAAACTGTTAAAGACTATTTAGATGCTGTAAACATGAAAAAAAAAAAAAACTTCAAACACTCAACAGAGACGAGTTATAAAGTTTCACTCTCATACTCACTCGTACGATGTTGGCACTCTGGGTTTTGCCAGTTCATCACCTGCAGCGAGAGAGGGGAAAAAAACAAAAAACAAACAAACTGAGACCCACAGACGTCTTCGTTGCACAGGGCGATGACAGCAAATACGCTTTCGCAGCAAGTTAAAAAATAAAATAAAAACCCACACAAGAGATTTTCACCGTCTAGTATTCACAGATCTTTGCCAACAGTACATCACACCTTCAACCAGAAATATAAACTGAGGTTTTTTGACGGAAAAAAAGTGAAAACCACCGTCTGCCACGGAAGATTGCAGAGATGTATTTTGCAGTAAGATTCAAGGTTTAGATGCATTATATCTCTCATTTCTGCCTCATAAAGTAAAACCTTACTGCAAAAAAAAGGGGGTTAACTCCAGCCAGCTACCGTGTTGTGGATGTGGTGGTAACACTTTACAACAGGGGCGGCGGGGCGGGGGGGGAAGGAGTGATTTAGCAGCTGAAAAATAAAATCAGGCATCGTTTTGTTATTTTTGTGCCCCTGTCTAAAGTGTTACAATAAATCGCAGAGATTCACGTGAGCACACAGCTTAAGCACCGTCAGAGGTCAGAGGATGCAACCGAGAGGCCCGCCATAAATTATATATATTTTAATCTTTACAACCAAAACGTGTAAGTACAGTAGATCCTTTCGAAATAAGATGCCGATCGGTTTTGCAGTGAGAGAGAAGAACAACAGTGTCAGTAGTGGTGTTAGCTGGTGTCAGCTGGCTGCAGCAGCAGCTGTGTGAAAGGCTCCTAGGAGGGGAGAGGGGGGGCACAGATGAGAGCTGAGGAGGGGGAGGAGGAAAAGAGGAGGGGTGGGGGGTTGAAGGGTAACTACTGTAGTGAAAACATACTCACCAGGACCCTTAGGCTTAGAGCTTAATGTGGATACTCCTGTGATTCCTGAGCGTACGTAGAGTAAGTATACATCTATCAATGGCATCTCAGCTCATTAATGTGAATTTACACATATTATCACTTAGCGTCATTGTAAATATTGAAGCTGTAATTTTTGAAAAGAACTCCTTTCTGGATTTAAAGTCCAAAGGATTTGATGTTTTTTTGTGTTTTTTTTTTGTTCATTGAGCATTAAGACCTCCAGCAGCATGATAGATGACCGTCAGCCCGGTCAACACACAAGATAATTCCTGACATGTCAAAATATAAACAAGCTAATTAAGTAATTAATCGTATTTGTACCACAGGAGGGAAATATCCCTCATGCTCACATTGACAGAAAAGAACAGTTATTTACTTTTTTTTTTCCTGGGATATATTGGTTTTGGCTCGGTGTCTGCTGGATTTTTCCTTTTTTAAAAAAGACAACCTCTTTACAAACATCCCGGGCCAAGAAAAACGTAGCTGAGAAGCTGTACAGTCGACCCGCCGACCCCCCCTTCGCCCACCCACACCTCCCCTTCTTCTCAGTCATCCAGCAACACACAGATACAGAGAGGTCAGACAGAGAAAATACTCACTGGACTGGTTCCTCCGCATCTGTCCCTGAAAACAAAAACAGACATCAATTAATCAAAGAGGCGTGCGGCCAAAACTTTGCTGAATTTGTTCAATTTCCAACAAAAAAAAAAAAAACAGGAATAAAAAAGACTGACAAGACAGAAATGTTCGTTCCCAAACACAGGACACATAAAACTGACCGACACGCTTTTTAAAGAGAGAAACCAAAGTATTTTAAGGGTCATTATGTGCAACTCTTGGAAGCACAATCCTTTTTATATGTCCAACAAGTTGAAACTTTACGCCTTTACAAGTGTTTGTGTTACAATATGTAAGATTTTAAACATATAAAACATGATGAAAATAGGGTGAAAAAAAAAAAAAAAAAACGCTTAAAGGGGTTTGAAAACTATATTATTAATTATTCCCAGTGGCAGAGGGAATTTTCCACTTCAGAGTTAAAGACAGTAAATCACAGGACTACTCTGGACTTACACATACCAGACGTTAAATGTAGGGTGAAGAATTCAGCAGCGCCAAAACCGTGCATCTAAGCTCGTACAACGATCAGTCAGGGACAACAGAGCACGTGCCCCCAACACTTCACCAACTTCCTTTTTCTTTTTTTTCTTGTGGGACATAAATCTGCAATGTCACGCTGCGTAACACAAGATATGCAACATATACATACGCTCTTGAGGGCCACCAACCCCTATGGAAACTCAGAGCATCAATTTCAATAAAGAACGTATTCGTACGAGGAGCACGGTTAGAGTAGAGGTGGTGGTGGGGGGTGGGGGGATTGGAGGGGGGGGCTGTTGAGGGAGGAGGAGGGGAGAAAAAGAAACAAAATGGGTTTAAGGAACATAGCAAAAGCGTTTAACCACCGTAGAGCTGTGAGGCCAGGGTTTAGTCCCACAGGCGCTAAGCGGCAAATGGGTTCAATTACGGCTCTTGCTGGCCACACACACACACACACACACGACTTCCATTGCTATTTCAATAAAGGGAACACCGTGGAGGGCGAACCAAACAGGAGAAGAAATGAAAAAGACAGAAAAATGAGCACTGTGAAGAAAAAAAAGAGAAAAAAAAAAGAAAATCTCTCGGTAATTCACACCAGATGATGCAACGTTCGTCATCACCTTTAACTCGAATCCAGAACTTTCCTGTGAATATGGAGCAGTAGAAAATCTATCTGAACACACAGAGAGGATGGTAAATGTAATGTAATGACTGCGCTGGTATTTAAATGCAAATCAGTCCAACACACAAACACAAACGTGTGTTTTTTTTTGTTGGTACTTTTAGGATGTTAAAGTAATTGTGGGTTTGAGTCTCAACAACAACTAAACCCAAACTGAGTCTAAGGTTTAAAGGAGAACATCTCTCCTCCTGAATCTTCCTATATTTAATAGAAAAAAATCATCAGAGAACTTGTAATTCCTATCATTAATTCCTAAGGTGGAAAAAAAGACAAACATCTTTAAAAAAAAAAAAAAAAAAAGAGGAAAAAAAAGGCAACTAACCTATAAAGTATTCATAAATAACCACAACTGAGTTCTGTCAGGAACAAGTGGGCTCCAATAAAATCCAAAGGGTGAAAGCAAACAAAGGAACCAGGAAAAAGTATTTTAAAAAAAGAAAAAAGAGTGAGGTACAATGCAAACAGAGAGGAGGAAGAGTGATGAAAGCAGAGGGAGGGAGAGAGAGAGAGGAGAGGAGAAGATGCCGTGACATTTGTTTAATGTGCAGCGGGTGAAACCCACTAGACCCCCATCCGCGACAGTGAGCGTGCCCTCTCAGCTGCTCCACAACACCATTAACAACAACAACAGCTCAGTGCACACACACATACACACACACACTCTCTCACACACACACACTTACACACACACACACACACGGTGCATGTTTGCACACAAGCAGTAGTGGTTTTAAATTTTAATGGCGGTGGCTATTTTCATAGAGCAGCGGAGAGTGATTCAGAGATTGAGTGATGGTGAGGGACAAGGAGCTGAATGACGGGCTCCATGACTGAGGTCACGGATCAGACCGGACACTCTGTGTGTGCGTGCATGTGTGTGTGTGTGTGTGTGTGTGTGTGTGCTACTGCAAAACATTCCCTGTGAGTGCCTGCAAGGAGAGATGTGTGTGCATTGTGACTCTGCAGTAAAAGGCCAAAAACATCAGATGCTTCACCCAAAAATTATTGTTTCTGAGTTCTTGATTTTTTTTTTTTTCCTTTTTTCTTTAAGGAAAAGGAAAAAAAAAAAGAATAAAGTGATCTGATTGTTGCTCAACATGTAACTGAGCTGTGTGCAAACAGGAAACTCACAGACTCAGAAGCCAATCGGGCATGTGAAATAAATTAGACATAACACATAGGACGGTCCAATGTAAATAAAATAATCTCGAGGAAAGAAAGAAAGAAAGAGTGACTAATGACAAACATCTACAGGAGGGATTGGTGCGGTTAAACGGCGTTTTCCCATCGTCTCCTCCTAAAACAGAGGTAAAGATATTCTCCTGTTGCCCTCTAGTGTTGCTGCGGCAGAGCAGACGTCTGCAGCAGCAGCAGCAGCAGCAACAGCAGCAGCAGCAACAGGTTTGTGTTTCAGTGTGGTTTCAGTAATAAAGCCGTACCGAGGTGGAGGGTGACAGGATGATGTTTCCGATGGAGGCTTTGAGCTCGTCGATGGTGGCTTTCTGCTGGTGCGTGCCGTTGTTTGGCTGAACAGGTTTGATTTCTACGTGGAACTTCCTGGGTTCATCTTCATCCTCAGAGTCGCTGGATGAGTAGAAGGAATTCTCTTTGGCATGTGAGCAAAGAAAAATAAGTTAAGGAGACAACAACGAGAGGAGAGAAAGAGACACAGAGAGAGAGAGAGAGAGATCATCTACAAGTCCGGTTTTGTTTAGTCTTGGCCTCAGACTGCAGACGGGTGTGAGCAGAAAAACAAATGGCAATAAAATCCTTGAAGTCTTCCAACTTGGAACGAGGCTGAGAGTGAAAACAGCGTCAAGACAAATGGAAAAGGATATCGTTTTCATTTACTTCTGGTCTGATACAGAAACCCTCGGCATCCACCTGGGGGACGTTCTGCAGAAACACAGAGAAGAAAGTTTGGCTTAAAATCTAAAAGTAGCTGCAGCGTTTTTAACTATTTAACACAGAGTTACAATAGACACATTTTAAATCATACATAAATTGTACTTATCAATGCTTACAATTCAGAAGAATTTATTGTGATACAGTATTATATAATTTAAAAAAACAATTTAAAACGTTTTATATTAGATAATTAGTGTGATTCCTTTCAAAGTGTTTAATGGTTTCAGCTCTTTTTTGTCTCTTAATGCCTAATTTGAATTACGTCATGCTTCAAAACTTTGTTTGAATTTAGTTTACTTTTCTTTTTTAATCAAAATCTGCCAAATTGTCATGATAGCTAATCAATTCATAAAGTGCAGATCATGCAATTTAATCAATATAGTAATTAAACGTAAATGGTTCACAATGGAAACAACTTTGATCACTTAATTCCAGCATTTTTACTTGATTTTCCTCATTAAATAATTTATTTACTCATTACTTATTTAAATCCAGTGTTAATTAAGATAATTAAAAATGTATGTGTTTATGACATCTATATATTTATTAAAGACAAGAAAGGTGTGAATATGAGGTGATATTTTCAGTATTACTTAGTGTGTGTGTGTGTGTTTCGGTGTGTATTAGCTTGCTTACAGCGTTCTGGATGTCGATGGCCCCATAGTATCCGGGGGGAGCGCCATTGGCAGTGTTCTACAAACACAGAGAGAAGAATGAACGAATGAGCAAATCTGCTAAACAAACAAGAGAGAGAGAGAAAGCTGAAGAGAGAGAGAGAGAGTCACATGTTCACAGTGAAATACAGAGCAGAAAGAAAATGAACAAAGATCTTTTCTACCTCCTGCTGTTAAAGATCAAAATCGCATACAAAGCTGAATTAATATAAATATTAATATAAAAGGATCAATTAAATCGTTGCATTCTTGAGCTGTTTTGGTGTAAATTATTATACTTACAGCAGCTTCAACTTCTGTCGACTCCCTAGAAGACAAAAATGGACAAATAAAAATTGAAATGTGTCTTTTTTTTTTTTCTTCACAGGAGGGAAATAAGGTGCATAAAGTGGACAGAAGATGAAAAAGTCTTCACTCACGTCGAGTCTGTGTCCTTGTCTTTCCTGCGACCGGGGATCCCGAATGGTTTTCGCTTTCTGGGTTTAGCACCTTGACACAAAAACAAAGTGTTTATAATGAATTAGATGAAAAAAATAGTGATTAAATCTGATATTAAATGATCGAAATGTGTTTGTTTTACACATTTGAGGGCTTAATTTCAGGGAAAATAACTTAACTTGTGTAACTTTAATTTCATAACAAGACTCACCTTCAGTAGCAATAGCTGTATTGCACTCCTCAAACTCAATGGGTCCTAATGAGACAAAAAAAAAAAACTCATTTAGGTTCATTTGGCACGGAGAGGGTCAATGACCTCCTGCTGTGAATGCTGTGAATGTACATCACGCAATAATCACACACACACATACACACGGCACTAGCACACACACACACACTTTGGCAAACACACAACATGCAGTCTGGCGTGCCATACAGTGAGTGTGTGATTGTGTATGTGTGATTGTGTGTGTATATGAACAGGGGGCAGGGCCGGTCCCAGAGGGCAGACGGGGTCAATAGCGGAGTCAACTGTGTGTCTGGTGGCACTCGCAGTGATGTGACACTCCCTCCCGGGGACACAGAGCGCTACTCTGGCAACACAAGAGTCCTCCTCCTCGCACACAAAAACACACACACATAACACAAAAACTCCACCTGGGACGTATGAATCACCGCCGTCGTGAACCAATTGTACAGTAAATCAGCGCTCACAACAAACAGCAGGTATTGAACCGAGCTGAAACTAAACCTGCCCGCACGGGACACGCGAAGTCACTAACCCTATTACAATAAGACAAACAAGTCCAAGATTACATGCAGCGAAGTGTTTAAAGCCACATGGACAAATCTGCTCTCAGGCTTAAGAGATGCCCTTTCCTTTCCTCCCTCTATGTGACATGCAAAGAAGAAATGAGCCACGCACACACACATACAGACAGTACACATACACGTTTAAATCCTCCCCTGAAACAACCTTTATTATCAACACACTGAGGCGACAAATCATCGTATCTGTTCCAGTTAATGAGCCCGATATCAAAAAATAACATTGCTTTTGGTTGTTTGGACGCGTCGTCGAGAACGGAGAAGAACAACAAAGTTCACACTTAATTTGCTGCTCATCAATTATATACACATTCACCTCCGAGGCCTCCTCTGCACTTGGACTGTCTGTCACGCTTCGACATGTACATTTATGGGGGGTGGGGGGGCTTTTGCAATGCAATGCTCATACACACGCACACATGCACACATAGTGAAAACCAGTGGCAGGACATGCAATGTGTGTACGTGTCAATCAGCGTCTGTATGTGTGTGTACGGTGTCTCCAGAGCTTCATAATGAGACAAACTGAATTTAATTACATATGTAAACACACACATACACACATTACACTGTATCTGATTTCTCCGCGCCAGTGTTTATGTGTTGCAGTCATTATAAAGCTGTGTGACTCATCAGGAAACAACACATTTTGCTGAATGTGTCATGTAAAAAATGATTTTTCTTCCCTCGCCTCCACTTTTAATGTAAACATTACACACTGCTTCCAGCAAATGTGTGTTAATCAGCTCCACGGTGCTCTGTCTCTCATATATCTGTATATTTTCTTTACCTTTGTGTATTTATGCATACAAGAATGTATGAATCTGCTGTATGTATGGTCTCAGTATATGGGGAATAAGGGGCTTGACAGGGCAGAAGAGTTCATATTGTGCTTCCACTGTAAATATTGTATACAAATGAACAGATGTATTATGTTTAAAGGGATATGCCAACATTTTTTTTCATGTCTTGCCTCACTCCTGAGTCCATGACAAGCAGATAGACACCATCATTTCGACTGTGCGTGCAGTAACAAGGGAGATAGAGCCCGTATCGCCCGTAATTAGCTTAGCTCAAACGCTGGAAGTGCATAGGTAGTGTTAGCCTGCCGAACAAAATTGTAAACAGCTGGTATTTAGACAAATTAACAACACACTGCTGATCTAAACGGCTACTTTCTTGCCTAAAAATGTTTGAAATGTCGATAAAGTGATATATTTACAGAGTTTAGAGCTAAAAATCAGCTTCTGACTGCTGATTTCGGCTCGGGTAGGAGGCAGGCTAACACTACCTATACACTTCCAGCGTTTGAGCTAAGCTAATTAGCGGTGCGCCAGCTCTGCCCGTATCTCCCTTGTTACTGCACGCACAGTCGAAAGGATGGTGTCTATCTGCTTGTCATGGACTCGGGAGTGAGGCAAGACACAGAAAAAAAAATGTTGGTGTATCCCTTTAAATAAATAAAAAAAGAAGAGGAAGAAACAGAACAGATTTTTCTTAACACGTATGGCCTGAGAGATGAGAAGTGTGAGTTTGCAGTATCCTATTACTGTATGGAGCTGGAAGGCTTCACAGATGAGCAGGAGGGAGAGAGAGAGAGACAGAGAGGGAGAGAGAGATAGGGCAGGACCCTCTGGCAATATTTCTGATACACACTAACATGCCTTGACCTGAAAACAACAAAGCTAATGATATTTTAACTCAAAATGTATACAGTAGCGGCGGCGGCGGCGGTCCAATGAAGTCTCTCCCCAGAGGATGCCAGTCGCGAGCAGAATTGACGCATTGTTTGGCGTGTGCAATGCTGAGTGAAGCGCAGGGAAGCGGCGAGTCACGAGAGGCATGCATCACGCCAAGTGAAGTGGATAAAGTACACCAATGACCGATCTACTCTACTGTGCAATATCGGGCCTCTTCACCGCCGGCGAGCACACACACACACACACACACACACACACACACACACACACACACACACACTCACACACACACACATACATATACACAACGCAGAGCACGAACCACTGTTTGTGTGCGTGCGCGTTGAGAGAGTTTCATGCCAATCATAACAAAATTGGCATGCTCGCTCAAGAACTTTCTCCCATGGGAGGAAGTGAGAGAGACTCACACACACACACGTATATAAACACACACACACACACACACAGACACACACACACACACACACACACACACACACACACACACACACACAGACACGGTAATTTCATCATCCTCCATTCGCTCATCGTCCTGACATAAAACAGGTAAGAATGTCTGAACTCATGAGGTGTATCTTTTTCCTGGAGAGGAAGCTCATAATCATTATCTCATCCTTCATTAGGTCCGTCAGCTGTACATACTGTCAAACAAAAGTAATAAAAATTAAAAAAAAAAAAAAAAAAGGACCCAGAAAGGAGGGAAATTACTGGAAAATTACACATTGCATTCTTTGTTCAAGCTCTGGGATGTTTAACAAAACGCTGTGGATCTACGTAAGGGCCAAGGCAGAGCAGGAACTCTTTGCCTCTAGCATCCTGCGATTGCATCTGACAATATTTATGCACACCAACTGCAAAAAAAGTCTAAACACCAGACACATGAATATTACCTAAATCTGGGCAGACATTAGGAACTGTTTAAACATCTCCCAAACAGACAGACGACTTTGTTTATACAGGGGAAGATGTTTCTTTTCTTTCTACTCTCTGTGAGGGAAGCATGCAGTCACGCATGAGCGGAGAATGGTTTTTTAAATTGCATATGCTTCACATGGCACTGGGAGTGGGAGAGGGGGTGGGAGGAGGAGGAGGAGGAGAGAGAGGGGTGGGGTGGGGTGGTGGGGGGTTGGTTTGCGTGTCTGGCCCACCGCCAGTTGACAGCTCAGCTGGATATCGTTGAACACTCCGAACCCCCCTGCCTCGCAGTGTGTCACTTTGGGATTGTTTCCGCAATAGAAAGTTTATTCAACCTCTCTCTCTCTAAAGGCACTGGACCGGCCATCCGTTCAGCTATTTAATCAGGGGACAGACAGGTTATTTTTCTGACAGGCCCGGGGCTGCTGTGCAATCCCTAATGAACAGCTTGATACAAGGAGGAATTTTTTGACCGTTTTTTAGCCTCAATTAATTCTGCTGTCCAAACAAATGAGGGCCACCACTCCTCGGACGCAGCGTCTGGACACAGGGGTCACCGTTTGTGTACACACAAACACAGCAGAGGTGAAGTCTTTATGCCTGTGTGTGTGTGTGTGTGTGTGTGTGCGTGCCTGACGTAATGTAGAAAAAGAGTGAAGTTGGATCGGATATTTTTACGACAGAGGAGGGGGGGGGGGGGGCTTTAAACTGTTCGCATGCAGATTTCACACACTAATTAACAGCTGATTGCATTGAGACACAGAGAGAGGGAATCAAAGCTTTAGAGCTACTACACAAACTGCAAGAGTAACTCACTAACTATGCGTGAATGAGCTGTGTGTGAGAGCGAAAGTGTGCGTGTGAAAAAAAAAAAAAGAGAGAGGGAGGTGAGGGTGGTAGAGCCGAGCCGAGCCGAGCCGAGCCGAGCCAAAAGGAGTCTGAGGAGTATTCCCTTGATTATTGTGGCATGGCAAAGTTTACACAAGAGTCATTGTTGAGCTCTGACCTCCTCAAGTAGGTTGGTTCTGCCTGCTTAGTCTGCAAAGCACAGCACAGCACAGCAAAGCAAAGCAAAGCAAAGCCTCCCCGTGTGTCACATGCTTACTGGAATGCCAAGCCTGCCTACCTTTACAGCAGATTACTATGATTGACTCTGATGGCCCCTCTCCTACTTCTTAATTGCCCCTCTCTCTCTCTCTCTCTCTCTCTCTCTATACGAACCCCCTCCCCGTCCCCGTCCCCACCAGGCAGGAACAGGCAAAGAGGAGGAGGAGGACCCCGTTTATTTACACACAAACGCAGGCGCTGATCAACACTGATTATTAGAATGAATGAAGCGTGCACGGTGCAGACACACACACACACACACACATAACAGAAACACACACACACACATAACAGAAACACACACACACACACACACACACAGACAGAGACAGTGTTAGTGGTTCACCTGGTCTCTCCTTGCCCGTTCCTTTGCTCTCCGCCAGCTTCTGTATTAAACCCTCCACTGAGGTGTTTTCGATGTTCCTCACAAATTCGGTATGGAGCTGTGAAATCAAAAAGAAAAAATAAATAAAAATCATATTAACAGACACGTTTAACTGCAAATATCAGATCCAATACACAAAAAAAGAAAATTATACAACGTATAATGGTACAAATTGTGTTTTTGTTTTTTTTAACACGTTCATGTAAATAAACAGCCTAATCATCATCTTCCTCCAAGCATGCTGTGTGCTTATTGGCTTAGTGACACTGATAAGATTTACTCATTGACTCATGACAGGGCTTTTTTTTTGTTTTCGATGCCCCAAAGCATCAATCCATAAAAGTATTGAAGTGTGACACCCAGCTCTCAGAGTGACACAGTGAATCACTGATCAATATGACAGAAGAAAAGTCATTTTGAGTGAATGATCTCCAATTTTCATTAAAGGGATACTTCACCCAAAATCAATAATTCACCAATTTTCTACTCACCGTCATCATACCAAGGAAGAGTTTGGAGAACTTTCGGAGTCATCAAAACGCTTTTGGAGTTCCAGGGGGGGTCCGGCTGGAAACGCTTTTTCATATAATGGCGGTGGCTAGAGTTCACTTTTGAATCGTCCAAAACACACACTATGAAACATCCAGATACCTCCATACTGCTCGTCCGTACTGACCCAAGTGTCCTGAAGCCGCCACATGGAAAAGTTGATCTCTGTTTTTAGCCTTGTTGTAGTAGTAGCTCCCAGTGGCTGTGCGAGATTTGCTGCGAGATGTTCTTCCGTGTTTACATCATACATCCAATGGTTTACAACGACGAACGAACAAATCTCACGCATGTGCACAAACATCAACAGAGCCACTGGGAGCTACTGCTACAACAAGGATAAAAACAGAGATCAAATTATTTTTTTCAGAACAACTTCTTCATGTTGCAGCTTCAGGACACTTGGGTCAGTACGGACGAGCAGTATGGAGGTATCTGGATGTTTCATAGTGTGAGTTTTGGACGATTCAAAAGTGAACTCTATCCGCCGCTATTATATGAAAATGCGTTGCCAGCCGGACCCCCCCTGGAACTCCTAAAGCGTTTTGATGACTCAGAAAGTTCTCCAAACCCTTCCTTGACATGACGGTGAGTAGAAAATTTGTGAATTATTGATTTTGGGTGAAGTATCCCTTTAATTAGACGACGGTCGGATTAACTACATGTCTACAGTAAATACTGTAAAGCACAGTCGCATCCAATTTGACCTGCAGATGTGAAACAACACTGGATTAGTATTGCTGTGTGGATTTCCGCCGCTCTGGACCTGACTGAAGGATGAGACACTTTCACTTTGTTTACTTCAAAATTGGCTTCTCTCCCCGCTGAGATATTGACTTTTCCTCACTGCTCACTGCGCACAGCTTGTCGTCAAGTTTTTCGGTTTTTCTATCTCCAAATCTATTAATCACAAGCACAAACTGGAACTTGTCAGCTACAAACAGTATAGAGACTGTGTTTATGGACGATTTAAAGCTGCATTATGTGAAATTGTTTCAGCTGGAGGAGACTTTTATTGATTGATCATGTTGCTTTTTGTAAAAGTTTTTCCCTCCATTATTCGGATTAATTCTTTTCTAATTGGTGATTAATGAAACTAAACATGTTCAGTGTTTATTCCTGGTTGGAGGGGATACAGTCAGATGAGTCAGCGTCCTCCATGCAGCGAAACAACATTAAATTCATCGTTCGACGCCGGGTGAAGTCATCACATACGAGAATTTCCAGGAATGAAGAAAAACAAAGGATTACAGCGTCACACACACCGAGTGTTTGGTGCGATTTGCTGCGTTGATGATGCACAGAAGGAGACAAACACAGCCTGCTGCAGCCTCCTCGCACTGCTTTTTCCTTTTGAGTTGATATTTATAATGTTTATTCTGCGTTGGGCCTGTGGAGACATACTGTACTTTACTGTCACTCTATTGTGTCAGGTTGAATCATTGTTGTTGGCGCTGCGGTCTGCCCTTTGGGCTGTATCGGGGAGGAAGGATAGTGTTTGTTTGCTTGTTTGTTTTGGATGTGCATGTGTGCTTGTGTGTTTACCGAGGGGGAAGTAAAAAGCGATGTATAGGCATGGGGATGGAGGGGATGGAGGGGATGGGGGGGAGCGAGTGAGCGGTGGTTGTGTGCGCTGCCTCAACCAAAACCATTTAGATGTGCGTGATACTGTGAGCGCAGAGCGGCCCCTTCCTTCGCTATCAAACAAACACACACACGCATCCGCACACACATATGTGTGTCTGCAACCCCCCCTCGGCCCCTGTAGCGAGGTGGAGTGCATTAGCCTTCTGTGCCCTGGCAGGAGAGGATGTTGTGTGTGTGTGTGTGTGTGTGTAGGGGGGGGTGGGGGTGAGGTGGGGGGGGGGGCAGCAGGGAGGTTGCGGCGGTGAGGAAGTATGCTCACTGCAGCACACGCGATCTGTCAGGTGCTGCTGCCATGATGGGGGGGCACTAATGTCATCAACCTGCGTGCCCTGCCTGCCTCTCTCTCTCTCTCTCACACACACACACACACACACACACATATATATACACACACGCACACACCGACCTCGTACTGTGGAGACCTCTTTTTCCCACATGCTCGAAACATGCATCTGCCTTCAAGGGATCCTCACTCACACACAAATGCTTACTTAAAAAAACAAACACAGCACGCACACCGACAGACACACCTGCCCTTCTGTGAGTTTCAGGCTCTCGCTGCAGCCGAACAGCATTCTGCACTTCTCTCACTTCAAATAGCACCTTAATATAACTATATATGGTCTTTTTTTTCTTTCATTTTTTCACTCTTTTATCCTTCATGCCCACTGAGCCGCACGCTTCACATTGATACTTCTTGATTTTAGTGACTCTTTCTGTTACAGGTTCCCTTTTTACTTTTATTAGTTTCAATAGCTGAATGCCGCTGCAAATCTCTCATCTCGGGTTGGTTTTACAGTAATGTCCCTCGACTGACTGTCGTAGAGACACTACGGAGCAAAATGAGACAAAAAACAGCATCTTTTGTTGATGCTGTTTTGTCGTTTGCCCAGATTTCCCCCCTTTTGCACAACTGTGAAAGTCCCTGCGAACCCTGCAGTCGGCCTGACGTGGGTGTAAACACATGTCTCATCTGATAAACTGACACACATGGACCCAGCAGCCATTCCTGTTTACCTGCTGCCAGCAAGGAACATAACTAAGGGGGGGTTGAATGCATGCAGAGACTCATGCTATCTCACCCCAGATGTGAAAAAAATCTGGTTGCAGGCATCTCTAAGCATCCAGCAGAAGTCAGCCGGGGCAGCGACAAGGACATGGTTCCCCGCCAACTTCCCAAAACATGAATTTCATAATGATTTGTGGTTATATAAGAAAGTAATATTTACATTCTGAGTATTTTTATATTGGTAAAAGTTTGATTTTTTAATGTAATTGTATCAGTTTAGTGAAAAATAAAGAACTCAACCTTCTCAATGAAGTGGATTTTAGGCTTTTGAGCTATTGCACTTTGTAAATGTAGAATGAATTTGAGTTAATCAGTTCTATGACCTCCTTCAATAATCAATCTACTTGTTTACCTTCAGTTTAACTGCACTCCCTTCACACACACATCACATTTCACCACTGAAACACTAAGAGAGGTAGGTCTTGTTTGCTTTAGCTGGCTGCTACTCTGCTGTGGTGTTCATGTTGTTATTCTTCACTCTTCTGTTCTTGTGTGCAGCACCAGACTGAAACAGGTCTGGACAGTTTTACAACAAGTTTCCTATGTCAGTTGAACTTTAAATTACAAAATTGAAATTCTAACTTTGACTTTATCATAGTATCTTAACCTGTAATTTTAAAAATAGATTTTACTTTTAATTGTAATTGGTGGAGAACCGTGCCTCCACATTTAAATGCATATGACTATGTGACAAATTAACCTTTAGTCTTGAATCAATAACTACGTATATATATAAAAGTCCTTGTAACAATATGGCCACTTTTTACATTATATATGATATTATAATATTAGAACACAGACCAAGTAACATTAATATCATAATTTAAGTGTCATCAGTATTACTCAGGAACAGATCAGTAGGACAGAAGATAAGAGCAATAACTTAAAGTGAATATTGATGCAGGTTCCCTCCTCTCTCCTCCCTGGTATTTCCAAACTCCTTTGCAACTTGGTTTTGAGGACTAGTTTATCACCACTTGATTTATCACTTGGTTTGGAGGACCTCAGTATTTTTGCTTTGGCGCTCAGCAACAGGCAGCAGCACTGGCCATCTCCTGCTCAGCAGCAGGAACTGGGAGACTGAATAACCTGCGGTAGCCTGTCGCTCCACATTGTTTCCAACTTGCCGCACGAGCTGCTGCAGACTGGACCGGCCGCGCTCTCACGGTGGAGCTGCGTCGCCCTCTGTGAACAATGAGGGAACTGCAGCAGCAGCAGCAGCAGCAGCAGCAGCAGCAGCAGCAGCAGCAGCAGCAGCAGCATCCACACAGAGCAGCCACAGATTAATGAGAGCGGAGCGGCAGACTGTTGTAAGTCTGGAGTTATTCTGTGTGGCACTGGTAAGTATGATTGTTGAATAAATAAATGAGGAAGAAATATCTGTTTCACGTTGAATGCTGATTAATTCAGCTCTGGACGATGTTTGAAAGCCTTCGCTATTGGAGTTGATCAGACCTGCTGCTGCCATTCTCTAAAACCTAAACAACGCTCTCCCAGAAACAAAACGGGGGCCCGTGCAGCACTTCTAGCGTTCAGACGCAGCATTTGGCAAATGTTTGGACTTGTGGAGGTGTTTTAGATACGCTGAGAGGGAGTTTTGATCAGTTTTTAATTGCTTGGCATAAAAGGCTGAATGGACCATTTCCTGCTTCTCAGTTAAATGATTAGTGAGATCAAAGGCGACACTAATTGATATGACACACAGTGAACCCAATGAGCACAGCCTCAGGTCAACAAGACATCTACTCCACCCACAGGAATGTCAGAGACGACGTATGTGCGCATGTGTATGCAATGCATGCATGCGTGTGTGCATGTGTGCGTGCATGTGTGTGCATGTGTACACTCACCTCTCCTATTTGAATGTGTGTTTCGTCGACGGACTGCGAGTACGACCGAATGATCTCCTTCATGTGGACGATGTGGCTTTCTTCAATGTCTTGGAATTTCTGCAACACAAATTAGAAAATGCGCAACAAAACAAATCTGAATCAGCCTCGTTATAAACAAGCATAAAAACAAAATATATAGTAGAAATGAAAATGCAGCAGGCGGCGCAGGAAACTTCACTTCCTGCTGCTCTCTGTGCGTCTGTTTGGGTGGTCTCACACAATTATTCTGTTCATGAGACCCGCTGAGGGAGTTCATTTCTGGTTTTTAAGCAGTAATATGGTGTAGATCACAACCATAAATGTTAGTAGTTACTTCCTGGGCTTTTTTTTTTTGGTTGAGGGGGGGTTAAGCTAAGGAGAAAGAGCATAAATAATCAGAGACTGGAAAATCACAGTGTGGAGGGAGACGAGGCTTTTCTTACCACAAAGAGCCACTCAGTGCTGCATCTACACTACAGAGACGTGCTTCTGTCATTCACCACAATACGCTCACACACACACAGACACACAGGCACACCCACTCAGACAAAAGAGTACACACATGTAGGAGCCCCAGTGATGTCAGAGAGCACATGTGTTCAGTGTTTATAACGCATGTCCACATGTGCCGAGTTTGAGATGAGCCGTAGACTTGTGTGATCCCGGGGAAGCAGAAAAAAAAAAAAGTAAAGCTGCTGCAAACGCCGCTTTGCTTTCTCTCGGGGGGGAAAAACAAAAAAAAAGAAAATGCCGCGGCCTAACTGGAACCATTTCTGGTGGCGGAGCTGTGCTGCGGTGCAGGAGGAGATGGAGGCCAAATTCTGCTGATCTGATTTTAATTTGGAGTTTATCTAATCACTCCTTCAGATGGATCCAATCAAAGGTTTCCACAATGATTCCATTGCGGAGGAAAAAACACAATCTGGAGATGATACAGGGCATGAAGCGTGGAACACACACACACACACACACACACACACAGAGACACACGCATGCACGAGACTGACATATTACACAATAAAAAAGTGTTGCATACCAACGGCAACCGACAACAGACGTAGTTTGTGAGCACATATTTCATTAAAAAGCGCACGCACACAGAGATCCGGCCCGCCCGCCCGCCCGCCCGCCGTCGACGTTACCTGTGCAGTTTCTGCCATCTTCTGTTCGAACTCCGACTTGGCCGTGGCGTACTTCTCCACATACGACTTGTAGGTCTCTGTGGCTTTTTTGGCTTTCACTCCAGCCTGCAAAGTACAACCAGATAAACCGATAAATGGCTATCATCAGTGTATATATATATATATATATTTAAACTGTAGACAATGGGCCTCTGTTTTCCCAGATCAACTGACAAATCAGCGAAGGAAAACCAAACTCCTCTTCACATTTGAAAAGCAAAAGAGGCTCTTTGAGGTTAAGGTTTCTGTGAAGATTGGAGTGTTAAGGCACTTCATCATGACTTAATAGCATAGCATGATTATGTCGGCGTGTGTGCGTGTGTGTTTGTGTGTGTGTGTGTGTGTACGTGCGAGTGTGACCTCCCACCTTGTCCACATCTCTCTGGGTGGCCCCCTCTTTGCGGAGGCGCTCCTGCTCCACGGTTTTGGCATTGTAGTTCTCCTTGGACTTCTGCAGGGCCTGAGATATGGTCTGGATGTTCTGGACGGCCTCCAGGGTGGACGCCACCTCTTCTTTTGTCTGACAAACACGCACAAACACGCAAACACAAATGTCACATACAGTTAACTCTACAACAGGCCGTGGAATAATAACAATAACAGGCTTCCCACTCTTCTCTTCTTTTCCAGGACATTTTCAGCTGCTACAGTTTGACAGACATTAGTTTTTACGGCATACACTGATTCATCAAGTGTTCTTTTTGCCAATGATACCTTATTTTGTAAATTTAATCAGTTTGTTTCTATGTTTATTCCTCTCTCTCATTCTCTCTCCCAGAAGTCGGATTTAAAGATGTGCAGTCTATGGCTCTAATTTATGAAATAATCTCTTAAATGCTAAGAAATTATGAAAAATGTATCATAGAACAGCACAAACATGTGTTTTTTTTTCCTTAGCAGGATCTGAAAAAGTCAAATAGAGCTCTGGTAGCTGATGTCATGGTGTGATAAATCATTTTTCAGGACAGCTTCAGCTTTTCCAGGACATTTGACTTGTTTTTCTCATTTCCCGTGTGTTTTTCATGACTGGAGCATTGGTCAACGTTTTCCAGGTTTTCCAGATTTTCCAGGACGTGTGGACTGGGAACCCTGAATAAGTGCAAGTGGCACCCACTGCACTATTGCTTCAACTTTGCATAATACAGAGTCAGTGCCTGTCCCTTGTTTATTATGTGAGTTTGGAGAAAGAAAACACACAGACTGGCCTTTAGTAAGTGCACCAGTAAAACACTATTTCACTTCCTCAGTTTCACTCTCCAACATGTGACACACAACTTGCACACTGACTGCAGCAGAAAGTGATTAAAGAGATGCAGCAGCTATTAAAAATGGATCCAATTCTGCACTTGATCTGATCTGAACAGACTGCGTTCGTCCTCTTCTAGTAGTAGTAAAGACTTTTAACACAGAGTCGTTTCACTAATGTAAAGGTCACCTAAGTAAGCAGAAGAGGATTCATCTGGCAAAACTGTAAGTTATGTACACAAATTGAGTTCTTGCTCCAAGATGGGTGTTTATTCCTTGTTATCTGCTCTGCTTAACTACAGTTTACACTGTAGCAGCGAGTTAGAGGAGCAGGGCGAGCCGAGAGGTGACGGAGAGAAAGAAACTCTAACAGCCACTATGTCATGCTGAAAGCACAAACACAACTCTGCCGCCTGCCAACTCCCAGCTCTTGTCTCACTGTTGTGTGTTCTGCAGCTTCATGCATGAGATATGAGCTGATGGTGTGTGTCTCAGCGGGGGAGGAGACATGGAGGAGTGATGTGTAGAAGAAAAAAAGCTCCATAGATAATAACTAACACTACTACACGCAATGTTTCTTCAGGACGGGACTAAAACTGCTAAAAATTGAGCTTGCCTTCATTTGTTTTCTGTGTTAACTTCTAAAAAAAAAGATAATTTTAATCTCCGTACCTTTTTGTGTGCTTTGGCCTGCTCCTCTACGTATCTTTGAACATCTTTTATGAGATCCTGTAGTTTCCTCACTAGATCCATGTGACAGCTGGCCAGCTTCTCCGTCGAGCTCTTAAACACATCCCACACTGGAGCGAACGTCCTGGGTTGAAAGATGACAAGACACCGCAGAGGTTAGAACATGGGAAGACCTCCCTCCATTTCATCACATTGGGGTTTTCGTTTTCTTTTTATTATTATTATCATTATTTCCAAGAGCTAGAACGTGGTTTAAACTCACCCAAGCTGAGAAAAGTTGCCTGCTGACTTGGCAAGTTTGGTCATGGACCTGGCATAGGCTTCTTCAATGGTACTCCTAAGGAAACAGCACAGAGACATCACTCATTAAATCATTATATGACATATGACACCTTGATTAAACTCAAATTATTAACGCCAACTATACAAACTAAAAGTAAAAAATGTATTATATAGTATGATAAAGTTTTTCTAAAGTATTTTCAACTAGGTTATGGCTCAGATGGGCCACACCGCTGAACAACTGCAGGTCCCGGCCAGAAACACCCACTTAGAGCTTGCAACATAAATGTTTGACCACATGCACAGTGTGTGGCCAAAATAAGTGTGGTTTGGCTTGTGATTTGTTCATAAAACCCCATGTTGAAGCTGACAGCGTATGAAAGTTAATGTTTAAAACTCTGTTTCTCCCAATTTTCCTTTTTATTCTCTCACTCTGCAGCAAAGTGACAGGAATGAAAAAAAATAAATAAAAAAAGCTGCAGCAGTGTTATACTGCAAGCCTGAATTATGCATGTCTCATTTTGCCAGCCTCTCTCTGCAGTCACATCACAGCAACAAGGTCAGCCAGGGGGAAACGGGACAAATACACACACACACACAAACATTAACAGCCCATGGAAGAGCACACACACACACACACACACGGAGGATGGCACAAGCTGGTGTTGTTGCATTAGTGGCTGATTTCCCGCTCCCACATCTTTGTGAGCCCAGAACGGCAGTTAGATGTTTTTATACTTTATACTCGTCGTGCTGTAAATACTTCAAGGACTCGGACCGGAGAGCACAGACATCCGCCAAGACGAGTGTCAGACGACACACACCAGGCTTCAGAGGAAAAACATTCGCATTCCTAATAAATGATCCGGATCTGGCCTAAAATTTAATGGGTCCGTCTCTGGTCCGCGGCCCCGCCCCTCAGCACCACAGATCTGTTCAGCTCTTTCCGTGTAACGCTGCCGACAAACAAACAGCACAGTAAATATAACCAGTGTGCCTTAAAATTGTTTAATTGTTTACATATGGCTTACTGTTACAACAGCCGTCTGCTGCTTGTGTGCTTTTTCTTTTTTTTATTGCATATTGCGCTTTATTGCCACTTATTGATTACTGTAATGTTCCTTTGATTCCTTAAATTGCTTTATAATTGTCTTTTATTATGTTTTTATGTTCCAGGCAGTGCAATTTAAAATTTCATTATATTGATGTCTGTCCATCCATTTACTAATAACAATAACATTACTAATGCAATAACCACTAGTGCTACTTTAAAAACACAGTATCAAGATGTTAAAGTTTACATTTTATGGTGTGATAAAAATATATTTTACAATTAAATTATAATTCTTCAGAACTTTATTTGTCACAGTTATCTTTTGACTTCGCATTCGGACACACACTTACAACTACACTAGACTTTTTGAAGTCGTATTTGAGTTGTTTCTAAATGTTGTTTTCCTGTTAATGATCAGTATGCTGGACATAAATAGTACTTTATTCAGGCATAGAAAGTTATATTAGACTGATTTCACATCTATACACTCAGATATTCTTAGTTTCTCCGTCGCTCTTGTTTTGACCACAGATGGTTTTCAGATGAAGTGACCTGAAGAAGACCATCTGTGGTCAAAGTGCTGTCAATCAAAACGCTGATTAAAGAAGGTCTGGGGGGTAAATTCTCGACGAAGCAGTTTTAAAACAAAAATATGAATAAAATAAATAAATATCTTGACTGTCCCTTTAGGAACTTTAATAGGCAGTGAGTGACACATGAATCATCTTATTTTCTGTTACTGCAACTGCAACAATGAATCATAACAATTAGTGTGGGATGTAGTTGAAAGATTCAAAACAAAGAGTCTTAAATAATTAGTCTTTATATTTAGTATCTGTTCCCTTTTTTGGGCTGTTGAATGGTTGAAATGTCCACTCATATCCACTCATACTAAAATATGAAGTAGCAACGTGCAGTTTTTTTTTTTTTCTCATCTCTCAGTGTAGGAACAAAGCAGCTGCAAAACATTTTATAAATGTGCGTTTGACTCCTGGAGAATGCAAACATATAGAGTCTCAGCCTTACAATACCGGCCCGAGGGCATTCATTGACATTACAGCAAACATCCTGTGAATGTGCGAACACACAGTGAGTGAACAGCGGTGTTTTCCCCAGCAGAGGGAGCCACAGTGTCGTTTTTCAAAGGGGGGATATGACCTGGCAACATCTCTCAACTCAGTCTGACCTTCAGCCTCCTGGTCACTGTGGCATTGGTCCAATTTGAATAGTTAAAACAACCACATCCCTGCAGGTGCTGCGAGCAGGAGAGTTAATGTTTCAGCTAAGTTTAAAGCTGAATGATGATTTATTACAACCAAATGAATGGGTGAACAAAGAATAGCTGTGAGCATTCAGCACAGAAAGGCACGTTTTATGAAAAGCTATGAACTAAGAAATAATAAAAAAGTTAAATGGATAGTTCACCCAAAATTCAAATTGCACTCATTATCTACTCACCCTCATGTGGACTAAGGGCTGGGAGAAGTTTCAGAGTTATCCGTGGCTTCTCTGAGTTACAGGGGGTCTCAGCGTAGCAGTGCATGTCCATATAACGATTGCAAATGGATACCACTTTTCTTCGTAACAAAAAGACACACCAAAAAACATCAACTTCCGCTACAAACAAGCTTGAAATATAGACTTATTTAATTTTTTTTCGGAACAATTACGCATTTTGGGGCTTCAATACAAGACGGACATTACATACAAGCACTATGGAGGTATTTGGATGTTTTTTGGTGTGTCTTTTTGTTACAAAGAAAAGTGGTATCCATTTGCAACCGTTATATGGACATGCACTGCTACGCCGAGACCCCCTGTAACTCAAGAGAAGCCACGGAGGACTCTGAAACTTCTCCCAGCCCTTAGTCGACATGAGGGTGAGTAGATAATGAGTGCAATTTGAATTTTGGGTGAACTATCCCTTTAATAGAAATATAAATGTAAACCAAATTAAATTGACTTTATTAATCTAGTTTTTCTTTCATAAGTAAAACTCGATTAACATTATGGAAAGAGGTGGATTTTCCCGATGCAAATCCTCAATCATCACCACCATCATTCTTTATTAATGAGTCTTTCCCAGCATCTGTCAGTAAACACAGCTGAACGAGGGCGACTGAGTGCATCCCTCTCAGTCGGCGGCTCGACACTGGAATCCACTGTTGAATTCCTGTGGCAGACCCATCTATCACGCTGCAGGTTATGAACACACACACACCTCTCACCCCACCGGCGAGGCCAATCATTGCAGAGGTGGAAAGTATTTGAAAAGGAAGCTATCATTACAGGTATTACCAAGCTGTAGACACTGAAGGTGTGTAATATAATGCCATGGTTACAGGTTGTTTGCTCAAGTATAAGCTCCCTAAACAAAGAGGTTAAGTTTGCATAACATGCAGGCTGATGTGTCCACCTATAGTCACAATGCTGCCTTTGATTTGCTGCTTTTCTTTGACATATATAGGAAGCTGAATGTCTATGGGCGTTGGGCTTGTGACACAACATAGCATGCAAATGTAGCTGGCATTTCATAACCTTAACCATTAATGAGCTGATAACGAAAGAGATTAATCGGACTTATTAAACTGATAATGTTTGTTTTTAAAGCTATCCACGGTCTTGCGGTCTTGGGCTCCAGTGTATCTGTCTGATTGTATAAAGCTTAGACGACACTGTAGAGCCCTCCGGTCCTCAGAACAGCCCCTGTTGGAGGTTCCTTTTTCTAATTTTAAACAGTGGGGGAATCGTGCCTTTTCGATAGCGGCCCCCGAAATTGTGGAACTCCCTACCCCCTGAATTACATTTTATTAATGACTTGGCACTTTTTAAATCACATCTTAAAACTCATTTATTTAGACAGGCTTTTAATATTGAGTAACTTTTGCCTTTTGATATGCATTTTATCGTTTGTGTTCTCTTGCTTTTGTATCTGCTATGTTACCCAATGACATTTGTCACTTACAATGTAATTTCTTTCTGTAAAACACTTTGATCATCTTTCTGATGTTGTAAGGTGCTATATAAATACACTTATATAAATAAACTATTATTATTATTATCAATAATAATAATAAAAAACCATTAGTTGCAGGCCTGGTTTGAGCAAACTCTTGCATCACAAGGCGATCATCGGTCGTAGTTTCAAAAGCACAAAGCATTTGGTTGTTGTCACAAGCACAACACAAAGGAACAGGAGCTGCAGGTGTTGAGGTGGAAAAGCCAAGACAGGAAAGACATGTACTGGAGAACCGGACGCATTACTCAAAGGTTAACGAGTGAGGTGTTTTATAAACTAGATGAACTTGTTGTTAACCTCCTCAACCTGATGCGTATCGTATATATGGAGTCGCTGGGTCTTCTTACCTTTCCCTGATGAAGTCTGTCAGCTCCTTGGAGGAAATTTGACCATGCTTCATGTTGTGGTAGAGCACATCGAAGCCATTGTTTTTTTCCCCCTGTATAGAAGAGACATAAAAAAAAAGATCAGTATAACAACAAAGTCAATACATCCAGTCGTTATTGATCGCAGGTTACCGTTAAGGCTTTTTCTATAAGCAGCGCTCTCATCGTCTGCACGGCCTCCAGCTGCACCTGCAAGAGCCGCTGGTCGACCATACACATCCTGGCCATGGCCCAGAGGCAGTGAGGGTTCAATATGTTTAATAACGAAGAAGGAGAAGACAGCTCTATGGTCGGAGTATATGAAGTAAAAGAGCTGGTCTGTCTGTGTTGCCGTAACCATGCCACTGAGATACAGTGTCCTGTTTCACTGAGACTTTAAAAATGCAAACAAGCCTCTGAATAATTAATATGAAAGAGAATTTACAGGTTTCATTTGAAGGAAAAGTTTGATCATGAGATGCTTATACACTTCATACTGTATTTTATATTTTATGGATACACAGAAAAATAAATAGAGAGAATGAATGAGGAATAAACTGAATAAAAAGTAAAAACAAAACACCCTGAACAAATTCAAGGAACAATTTCAAAGTAAATAGGAACTTGTTCTGAGGAACTTTCTCCATGACTGAACTGAACTATCATCTGGTTTACAGCTATACCAATAAATCGGCTAAACTTATATTTGTTTATTGCAGACATACTGATGTCAGTGTATATATCTGCCTGTAAGTGCAGAACAGAAAGGCCAAACGAGGTTTCATTTAATTTAGAAACACCGTCACCCTTTAGTTAGTCCAACAGAAAGCGCTGACAAGTGGATTTTTGCAGCTGTGACATGCCACGCTCATATGAACGCAAACTCCCTAATATAGATACAAGTATCGTCCTCAGATATCCAGTCTATGTCTGTGATATAAGAATAGACTCAATTGGTCAATCAATCAATCAATCAGATTATAAACTTCATTTATGACCTTTTCCATTAGTATTTGTGTTGAGTCTGAAAATGCTTAAGTTCCTAAAAACCTGTTGTTGTTTTTTACATTGTTACAGTGGACAGATCTGGTTTGTTGGTCATCAGAGAAACACTGTCCTGCAGCACTACACAGGACTCCAGACTAACTTTTTTTTTTTTTTACTAAGAGCACAGTGGCCCCCCAGCTTCAAATTTTAGGAGCGCAAGCAGAAAATCTAGGGGCGCTCACTGTAAATTGACTTTCAAAGCAAATATTCACATTTCCTTTTCATTTACGACCCTCATACACATTGGCCTGACACCTGTAATGACAGATACCAGATTCTTTGAGTCGCCCCCTTCCATGTTTCACCAATAGGGCTGCCAAAAAATAATCATTTCAAAGATGCATCGAGATTCTTAATGAGACGATTCTGAATCGATGCAGTTATGTCACAACTGTTTTTGAGAAATTAACAGGTGCACATTTAAGTGGCTAGGCCTTTTCTCTTTCTTTGTGTGTCAGACTCCAAGGAAGCTGCTGTATTGTGGAAATGCATTTAGATTATATTTTCTATTTTATTTTATGTAACTAAAAAGTTATCATATTTATCTGACTATTTATGTTAAATAATGAAAAAGCCATGTGTGGCAACATAGAAAATTGAGGATGTGATGCATTGAGCTGTATCGTATATTCGAATCGAACTGAAATCGTAGACTGATGAATCGTAATCGAATTGAATCGTGAGGCCAGTGAAGATGCACACCACTATTCACCAAACAAACAAACAGCAAATATACTGGTTGCACATAGATGAAAATGTTAGGGGCAGTCTCCATTTCTAGCCCTGCTATACGCTCTACTATACTTGTCACTTTTGAGAAGAGGAGAAGAATCACTTCACTTCCTCCATTAGGCCGTTGTGTCAGCGGAGAGGAAACACACAAATCATGACTCCTTAAAAAAAAGACAAGATTATTTGAGAGAACAGATTTACACAGCCTCCGTCCTTCAGAATATAATGACAGCCAGAGAATTAATGTTTTTTTTGATTGATTGCCATATCATAATTGTTGCTAATAATTATCTAGAGGAATGAAGCGTCAGTGCTTATTAAAGTCTCAAATAGGGACGACAAGGAAACTCAAACTTCACTTGAAAGTAGATAGTTTAACGCCTCCGCTGCACGACTGGTGTTCATCCTCATTCTTGTGACAGATATTTCCTGATTCCTGGAGCAAGTCACTGTCAGCAGTTTGGCACAACAGGCTACTACATGGGTTTTTAAGCCTTGTTTTTTTCCACACTGACAAACATGAAAGGTCACGACGTTTGTGTCACAATGAAAAACTCAGAGCCAGCTCCAAATAGGACTGTATTTACAGAGCAAATAGACTTTAAAAGAAAAAAGCATCTTTCTTTGCCCCCAGGGAGGGAGCAGACCACTCAGATGTGTTTCCTGCCAAAACAACTGTTAAACACCTACTGTATGCATGAGACGTCAACAACAGGACGGTGACTTTAAACAAGACGTGTAAACCTGCATTATCATGCAACTACGAATAACAAAAAGTGAGGGGAAACATTGACAATTGGCCAATCAATCCACAAAACAGGGAAGTGACGAAAGTGAGCACACACACACACACACACACACACGGCTCCAAACAGAGCAGAACAGCAACAGGAAGAAAGTCCATTCTGCGCAACGTCCATGTTCATGAGGAATGTGTTATCAATGAATACAAAGAAAAATAAAAACAAACACGGGAAACAGCTCAGGGCGTTTTGGACTTTTCACCATGGTTACAATACTGGAATTGATTCTTTCAACCAAAAACACAAGAAAAGAAATCCCACAAAGCAGAAGCCAAGATTGTAAAGACGTCATTTTAACCAGACCTGATGAAAAATGATGTACGAGTTGACTGCAAAATCTTTAATTCTTCTACTTATTAGCTAAACTGGGGCTGTATAACCAAAACCAAACACATGTAGATGAACTGCAGCAGCAGGAGAAGAAGCGATACCAGAGTTTCTCAACATCCTCGTCTGGAGACTCATTGATAAAAAGTGTTTAATATTCCAACCACACGTTGTGAAATTCAGAAGTCCTCATTATGCTTGGATTTTTTTTTTTTTAAGATGGAGAGGTTTCGAACCGTCTGCCCCACCCCAGAGGGGGACGACAACAACATCCTGAGAGGTTAGCGCACGTGTCAATCAAACGGTTTCGAGCAATAGCACAGTGTGCGGCTGAGACGGCTGGAGTTCATCACAAAACAAGGAGGAGAGAGCGAAGAGCGCGTCCAGACGGTGCCAATATCATCACTCATAGAGACGCTACAAAACATAAAACTTACATAATGGCTGCGACACATTTCAGAGGACTCAGCATGTGTGTGTGTGTGTGTGTTTGAGTGTGTGATTTGGGCTGAAAAGAAGCAGAAAGAAATGTAGGTAACAGCTCAGCAACCAGACATCTGACGTCATGGTTGAACGTGCACCAAAGCTCATGCTGTGAAGAAGAAGAAGAGTGGTCTCACTCATAAGTAACTAGACGGAAAAAAAAAGAAAGCAGGAACCTCGGTTACTATTAAAACGGAGAGTTTTAATCCACATCAATAAACCACAGCTTCAGGTTATACAGTAATTATTCAGACTCAAACTAAACCGGCCGGTGCTTTTCCTAGAAGAAAAAAAACACAATTCACAGAGAACTGAAGGTTCAAGGACCTCTTCACTGAAGTTATACAACAGCTACACAACAAGTGACAAAGCTTTGACTCTTGACTCTGCCACCTGTTTCCTGAGGACAAGTTTTACCCTCTTACTTTTAATAATTCCTGTTCTCCTTCTTGAGCAGCATTAACATACACGTCACAGTTTGGTAAATGAGTCTATCTCTTGTTGTCTGATACAAAAATAACATTTAGAAAATCACATAACTACTCCAAGTTAATATATGCCATGTATGTCAAATGTCTGTCCGATTTTTTCTGTGGTTTGTTCATTATTAGGGAGCCTAAATGTATGTTTATATGTGAATGTATGTGTATATGTGAATGTTTATGTGTATGTTATGGGTATGTCGGACCCCAGGAAGAATAGCCGATGCTGCTGCAGGTGCTAATGGGGATCCTAATAAAGAAAAGAAAAGAAACTTTTGAGTAATCAGTCAATACTTTTCATTCATTTTTCAAGCCTTATTTTTTTTAAAACGAGTAGGAATTGAAGCTTCTTAGATGATGATAAACCGGATCAACTTTAGGTTTACACAAGAAAATGATCAACAGCTTCATGTCATCGTATAAAAAGCACATAGCTCCTTCATGAGGCCACAGTTTCCTATGTCAATAAGACACTTCAATAACCTGAGAACGATACACAGGCTGTGGGATAATTAAACAGCTCAGAGCCGTCACAGCAAAACATACCACACACACGCTGCTTCCAAAATATATGTTTTGTTTTCACACACACACAACAAGAGCAATAACGACATCAATGTAATTACACAGTGAAATAAACGCTAAAAAGAAAACTGTTACATTGACACGCATAATCGCAGATACCACCTTAAAGGACAGATAAACAAAAACCACAGCGCTGCAGTTTATCATGTAACATCTGCCATGCAGAGGAGGACAGGAATTTACTCTCTTTCTGTTCGAGCACAATACCAGTTTCAATATCCTGTGTGTGGGGAATCGAGTGTTTATGGCCTGACAGGCAGTAATGCAACCCATGACATGGAAAGGAAAGTCCTGGTTAACGGCTTCTAGCAACAAAAGGATAAATAAGATGAAGCCTGAGAGTCATTTAAAACTTCTACATGAGCCAAAACTACTTTGTAAAAAAACCTTATCTCATCTCACGAAGGTTATAATGTTCTGTTTTTGTTGAAACTGTTTCAAAAAGGTGTTGATTCACCTTTAAAGGGATAGTTCAACATTTTGACAAAAATTTGCCCATTGCTATAATCCCTATTGTTTTAGGAGTAGGTTCATTACCTTTAATTGTCGGTGCAAGCTATTTTCATAACGACGGAGCAGAGCCACGAGCTGCTCAGAGCTATGTTACGGAGGCTAATGGGATTTCTTGGTTTCCCTCATCAAACTCATCAAATACACAATCCAACAACTCCAAAACGCTCTGGTGGACAAGTTGTGACCTGCACATTCACCACGCTATGAGATAATAACAGAACTTTACGAGACAGAGTTGTTTTAGAGGCAGCTCTGAGTAGCTTGCAGCTCTGCTCTGCCGTTCTAAAAATAGCTTGCACTGACAATTAAAGGTAATGAACCTACTCCTAACACTATAGGGATTATAGCAATGGGCCAATTTGCCAAAATGTTGAACTATCCCTTTAAGAGTCATTTTCAAAGATGTAGTTTGTGACTGTGTGAAACTGTATTACATTATACGGAAAGGTGCTTCTGTTATTTAGACTGCGAAGTGTTCAGCATCTATGTGAGGTTAAAACATACCAGTAAACAACCCTGATTTCCATGTAGGAGTGTCACAATACACTGCTTTTAATGATAACTGTGATTATAATACACATAATACACGGTATTGTGCTCACGATACACATGTGATAATACTGTGATGGCAGATGTGTTGTGTAATTGTTCCTTTTGTACAGTTATGTTTACAGACTCTCTTTGAGGCTAATTCATTCATCCAAAAGAGACGAAAGACATATGACAGACAACTAAACCCAATTTTGAGTGACACACCAATATGTTTTCCTTTTCCTTACTGCAAATATAAGAAATAGGAAATTAAGTCAAATAGCATTCACTTAATACGACCTGTGAGTGTTCAGAAAAACTTAAATAATTACAGATGTTTCATACCACAGTATACATTATGTTAAACTCATCGGTATTCAGGCAGATGCAACAAAACCTACACTGTCCTGGCCTCTTTTTAAGTCCCTTCTGTCGACTACATAGTATGAATTCCTCATATCATGGTGCAAAATGTATCATGTGGTTGTTATAAGTGTGTGTCAGTAAGTTAAAAGTTTTGGATCCACCGGTAACAAAGTGAACCAAGAAAAGATATTAAACAGGATCAAGAGTGTGCCAGCCCAGCTAACGCGACTCTTCCACTTCTGACCAAATGTTCAGGTGAGAGCAGTGGAGAGACGTACGAGTGAGTGAACACTTCCTCTGAGGAATTTGGGTAAAGTTAAACAAGAGTGTCTCTCTTGTAAACGGTGGCCTGGTGCAGCCTGCAGACCCCCTGAGCTCTGGGAGCCGGTAGACAGCGGGATGACATCAGAGTGTCTGCCCTGGGTCATGTGACCAACCGAGGTCTGGGAGCGGTGCACTGAGCTGTCGCAACTCATCAGTCCAACAGCAAGCAGCACACACACATACACACACACACACACAGGCTGGGCTTTGTTTGTGCTATCAACACAAATGCACCAGAGCTTCACCATTACTACGTTACAGTGATATGATAATCCTACAACAGGTTAGTGTATCACAGCTATCCACCTCTATATTATATAGTATATTATAGGGTAGATACATTGTAGTTTCTCTATGTGTATGTAAGATAGGACTAAATAAGTGTTACACTTCCTCCTACTCTTTTTTTTTTAGGATTCTTTGTTATTAGGAATGATGTTGTCTGTGAGCTTGTCTGTTCATTTATTTGGTTTTCAAATCATGTTGTCTTTTGTCATCATGTCACATTTTTTAAAGAGACCACGAGGAGTTAGTATTTGGTTATAAAAGAGTCTCATATTAATGTGGACGAATCTACGTTATCCACTTGTTAATGGGTCCATATTCGATAAGTATATTGTCTTGTCTTTATAGTTGTTTTGGTATTATTATTTAGTGGTCGACTCGCCCAGCATTTCCTAGTTTCGGTTTCTCGGACGCTGCCTGGCGGGTGATTGGAATAACGCAGCTGGATCATTAGTTGGCATCGTTTATGGTCGGTACTACGACGGTATCTGACCGTCTTCGAACCTTTGAGCATTTGACATTGTTGGCAAATGCTTTCGCTTTCGTCCATCTTGCACTGGTCCAAGATTTTCACTGTGCACGCGGAGGCTCATGGGAAATGTAGTGTGAAAACACTTCCGCTTTCTGAAAGTCCTCATAGTCCCTTTAATTTTTTTTTTTTTCATACAAGCTCAAAATAAATTATGAAATGAAAAATTAAATGAACATGGAGGAGCTGGTGGAAAAAGCAAAATGACAACAAGCCCAACGACGTGAGACAGGATTTTTGTTTCAAGCAAAAACCTTAAGTCAATGTTGACCAAAATCTTTTCACCCCTCTGGGAACGACTACACTGGTTCTCAAGGCTCAAGCTCAGCAAGACCTTCTTCCTCTGAGGACAAAGATGGTAGCTGCTCTGTTTGTGTATCTGAGGCTCAGTTGATGAAAGGGGGGCGACCGACTGAGAGGAAGTGCGTCATCATCATAGAAAACTGACCATCTCTTGATATAACCTAAGTCTTTGCTATGTTATTTTATTGCAACACTCGACCATAAGGTTTGCACAATGAGAACCTATTAGACCACACACACACACGCATACAAGATACAGACACCAGGGAGAAGACGGCTATCCTGGGGCTGTTGGCTCTATCAACACTGTTTGCTTATCACACTACCATCTTATTTTCCCATGACAGGCTGGAGGCGAGCAGACTCCCACATTAAACATAAGCTTATCACAGATATAGGCCTGAAACTAGAGCATTATTAGTGTCTGGCTCTACTACCTGCTGCCATGGAAATCCACCGACTGAGGCATTTCAGTCCAAGTGAGGACACTGACACATGGTGCACTTGTGCTACGAAAGCTTTTCATCCATAGCGAGCTAAAGCTACTCATGCACATTTAACACACAGAGAAAAAGGGAAATGAGACGTGCAAGTAAAAAACTAGCGAGCGGAAATGTTGCAGCCAGTGGCCGATCAAGTGCTGCAAGTTAGACAGAAAAACAACATGCTTGTTGTACCCTGTGTCTGGCTGCTAAATCCAAAATAACTTGTTTATTCAGCTGAGGGGAGAAATTGTCTACATGTGAGATTCGAGCCAAGATTGCATACACGGAAAAGAAATGTCTGTTAAATGATTACACAGCAAAAAGAGGACAGGGTGAAGAGGTGTGTCCTCCTTTCTGTGTGCTGTGTAAAAGTAAAACTGAAAACTGACGGCCTAATGTGTGCGTGTCTTTGTTTATGTATGTGTGTGTCTACTTGTGGTGATGATTTGTAGTCAAGTCAAAGGGAAATGGATGCATCTCTTAATGCCAAGTGTGTCGTCTGTGTGTGTGTGCGTGCGCCCTGCATGTTAAACACACAGCTGATCTTTGCCATCACTGGTTTCTCTTGTGGGCCACTGCAGGGCACAAAGGGCAGATTGAAGAACCAACCCCGTCTCAGCTCTCCTCTTTTCCATTTAGCTAATGATGAAGTCTCCCTTAGAAAAAAAAAAGACTTAAGAAATTGACAGCACTGTAACTTTATAATTACTTCAAATGCATCGCTTAATGTAGTTTCCATTCAGTAACTAAGTTATTTATCAGCTTTGAAAGCAGGAAAGCTGTGGCTAAAAAAAAACAAACTCAAGCTCTATTTTCCCACGTTGGTTGAAGACAGAGATACTTTATGAATGGAGGTTATTTCAAGCTGAGGAACTACATAAAATGCTCTATGTAAAAGATAATATGTGTTTTTGACATCATGAAATATAATCTAAACACCACATACGTGCACATAACTTTTACAGAACAACCAAGCAAAGCAATAACACATTTATAAGCATACATGGCATATTCAGTCACCTATAGTTTACCTCTTGCTGTCATCCAAACCCCTTTGATGTCAAGGTGTAAAACCTCAAACAAAGAGACTGCAGCTCACACGTTAGTTCAGGTATGACTCAGTAGGACTAAAAATATACAAAACATAACCCACACTTTCTGCAGTGGTTACAGTGCATGCAGGACGTGACCTTAGGTTAGCTCTCATGAAGTTATGGGCAGAGTCGTTCTCACCATTGATAACACTGTTTTTATAGCTTTAGTGTTTTGGAAATGACAATAAAAACGGCAGGTGAAAGGCAGAGGAGGCTGTAAAGGAAATACTGCGGTTGTTAATATTTCGTTTTTTACTTCCCAACCTGCCATAACAGAGCCACGTCAAATAATTACCGGGACAGAAATGACCTTTAGGGGCGTAAAATAGACAACAACTGCACACATAAGTAATAGTAAAACAACCGCATTCACTATATTAACATAATGAGCTACGTGTCCGACACAGTGCGAGTGGTGAAACCGTGTTTTTCTTTTTAAAGCTGAGGTCTCTCCAACTCACTAAACATCTGGCCTCTCACTGAAACTTTGTTACGGAAGAAAAATGACGCGTGCGGCCCAACGGGGCTGTGAGTGACAGGCGAGGCGTCCAATGAGATTCAGGCAACTGACCATCAACATTCCAAGCCAGCCCGAGCTGGCCAATGAGCGACAGCCGGGGGTGGAATCTTGGAGGTTACACGTTCGGTGGGTTCACACAGACAAGAGGCCCAAAATCCCGGGGTGGGCAAAATAATAATCGCCGAAGAAAATGAACGATGGCCCGGGGGCCGGAGAGCGGCTGACCGCCCGGTGCCCAGAGTCTAGCAGCACCGGGACCGGACAGCGGCCACTTTCACAAGAGCCGGCACCGAAAACATTAGGCGACTTCCTCATGCAACTATTCCTAGCATGACATGGACATGATAGGGAGGGAACAACACCGTAAGAGAATAATAATAATAATAATAATAAGGAATAGCACCGGTGTAAACACGGCGAATAGAGAGAAGACACACCACCTACCCAGAAATTCTCTAGGAAGTAGGGCGTTATCATCTTGTTTTTATTCCTCTTCGCCGCAACTCGCAAATCCGTTGTAATGCAACTTTCAAAGCGTAAATCATCCGCCGTCCTCCCCCCCCTTGTTTCTGTTGTATCTGCCTTTCCTCCCCGTTTTCCTCCCCTTTCTTCTTCCCTCCCCACCTTTAAACTCCACCTCCAGTCTATGGCTTTTACTGGCTTGCTGCTGCGTCTCTCTCTCTCCCCCCTACGGTTGGTTTCTTCCCGTGGTAGAGAGGGAGGCAGACTGGACGAAACAGCGCTACCAATGGCGGTTAAAAGACATCGGTCAAAACAACGGTTGTATTGGGGGGAGAAAAAAAATGGTGCTTTCAGGTGCTCCACGTTAACTCCAGCACTCATTCAGACTGAAGGTGTGGTAACAGGAATATCGATCAGGATAAACTGAATTAACCTTTTGAAAACAAAACAAAACAATTGTGAAAAGTTAATGTTTAAAAATATTGTTAAAAAAAAAACACAAATACAACAATGTACATAATATCCTCGATATATATGACATACTAATGTGGATTTACGATGAATTCCAGCCGGGTTGTTGATTAATTTTGTGCAAACTGCTTCCTAATCTTTATTTATTTATTCATTCATTCATAAATGCAGGCCCATACGCGATTTTGTATGTTTTTTTTGGTCCTTGTTGATCATAATAATTTCGTGATCCCAATGAGTTGTAAATTTCCGACAGAGCTTGTGTATTTAAAGGCAACGCAGATTCCACAAATAGTGTTAAAAGAAGGAAGTCAAACATGAATGCATAGTAATCATGCAGGTGTAAATATTATTGCATGTCTGGCTGCCCCCTCCCATGCAGCGTTTTGTGTTATATTTGGACACAGGCTCCATGTAAGAAAGAGAAATCACTAAGTGTGGGTGTAAAAGTTAATTTTATTAGGTCTGCAAATTGTCCTGTTGCTACTACAAGCATTAAGACATATTAAAATCATAATCACACATTGCACCCACAAACGCAACACTAAAATCTAAGTTTTGAAGAATATAGACTCTTCGAGAGTCCTGGGCCTTGCTGATAAAAGATAGCATCAGCTACTGAGATAGCACTAACTTTCCTCCTCCAACATACGTGTTAAGCTGCAGATGGAAAAATGTTCTGCAATGTGTGAAAAAAAAAAAAAGACAAACTCCATAGTAATGTAAACAATTTATTGGAACAATGTACAGATTCAAGCAATGGTAACCAGTCACACTCACTATATCATCTTACAAATATTACAAAATTACTACAGTACAATATAGATTCTTTGCATGATCCAAAATATTTGGTGGCCCCAAAAGTATTACTTTTTTAAAATTCAGCAGCTTATTAAAAAAAAGATAACTCAAACCATGTCTATCAAAATGATGTTTTTGCTTTTAATAGCAAAAAAGATGAAGGCAGATAGTCTAATCAAGTTTGAAGGCTAAATGAGAATACAGGAGTTCTTTGACTAGACATTCCTCAATATTGGTGGGTGCTTTATAAAATACAAATTTTCAATAAAGCTTCATAGAAAGTCAAACCTATCGCAAACATTATGTTCATAACATTATGTCCGCAAATTGTCAACCTATTTCTTTGCTTTTAAAGTAGGTATTACATGTTTCTTTAGATACAGTATGCTGTATATCTATTGCAAAACACCAACAAAACTTGCTCTCAAGGCATTGTGTACACATTACACTATATATTTATCGTAGTTTGATAACAATCACTTTTGACAAAAGGTACATAAAGTATGTGCAAGTTACCATTTCCAGATGATTCTTCCTCCTGCTTTGCAATTGTAATCACATTTGACAGCTAGATGTGTTGCACACATATTACACTGATGTCAATTAACACCCACGGTTACCCATTTTTTTTAAATATGAAGGGCTACAGTTTGACTAATCTTTAGTTGTCGAGAGGAGATGGATAAAGGCGTACACATTGGGAAAAACAAAAAAAAACAAAAACAAATAACACTGAACACAGACGACCTGAGGTTAACACATAGAAAACACATATTCAAGTAGTGAAACACAACTACAATGTATAGCAGCAGTCGAGTCAGAAATACAGCACAGCAATGGTGGGGGGGGGGATTGTTTCGTGTGTTTCATAGACCTACACTCTTTCAATGAAAGAATAACAGGACTGTGTACACACACCAAGCTGTGATTACTCCATTTTTTTGCATGCCAAACAGCTGGAATGTGACAGACAAAAATCACTTCAAAACACAAAATGATGTGGCACATACAAGTTTTTGCCTCTGTATTCCATGATGCATTATATCCTACATTTACCACTGTTTGCCTCAATATTAAATCTAAGATACCACCTACTATACTGTATGTTTCACATTGTTTAAAGGTTTCTGAGACACTAAACTACTTTTTACGATCTATTAACCCAATTGCATCAAGTTACTTATTGCATTAGGTAAATATATATATTTTTAGCAGCAATACTTTATTAATAATCTGTGTTAACACTAAAGTCATATTCTTAAGGGTTTGGCTAAATCTTTAATTTTAAGCACTTGAAATTGAAATCTTAAGTGCATGTAATGTGCACTGCAAAAGGTTAAAATACTGCAGTTATTACTCTGGCCAGCAGAGGAAAAATGACTGGCTGGGCATTAAAAAAAAACAATAATAATAATATTAATAATAACAATAAAAATAACCTCCTATCTCTCCAACCCATCATGGAATACATTCAGCCTATCTGTAACTTAAACACTTACACGCTTTATAAAATATAACGTCGCAAAAAACAACCAGAGACAATAACATTGTAGTTTCACAGTATTTAAAAACTATACATCCAGCTATGGGGTAAAAGGTTAAGGAGAACACTCCAGCAAGATTTATTAATTAAGTTCTAACTGTCCCAGTGTTGCAATACCTAAGTGGTTACTATGTACTTTTTAAACCTTTTAATTGAAGCTCCCCTCCCTCCCGTTAACTCCTTCCCACTATATGTTGGGGTGTGAGGGGCCACCAACATGCAAGAGATGAAAGCATCCAAGTACCCCACGAAACACAACCACCCAAAACATTATAACACAGTCATCCTCAAGATCATGCTTTTAGCACAAGAAGCCAAACAACCAATAACGAAAAACTTCAGTACATTGAGAAATGAACATATTCAACACTGATTTTTGAAGGACTGCATGGTTCACTAAAAGTCACTAAAGACAGGATTTTGTGTTGTTGTGAATGTGGTTTAAGTCCAAGAAACAGAGATAATAATGGCCGACTCCGCAGGACGTTCACCTGCGCGCTTCTCCTTCGCTTTTCTCCCACGAGGCTCAGACAATGTAGAGGATTTTTTTTTCTTTTTTAAATCATCTAAAGCTTTGATATGCCTGCTGACTGATGAATGTCCATGTCACATTCACGCCACAAGACCAAACTGAGATATTCACTCCAACGTCACGTCACAGCCAAGATTTTTACACGTTGCCTAAAGTCGGTGTGTAAACCCAGTCATGCTACATTACAGCTGATGGCCGTAATTCTCTGGTAAAGGAAACGAAACAAAATAACAGAAAAATACTGTAAATAGATAAATTACAAGGTCAAAGAAGAACCTCATTACAGGGCAATGACATCACTAATATTCTACAGCTTTTCACAATGATACAAGCATGCTACCTATTCCCAGAAAAGCTGCTCTTAAAAAGAAAGTCTTGTGCTCTCCAGTGACGTTAATTAACAGCATTTGCCCTGTTAAAACAATAGGAAACACTCAAATTAGCTGATAACTATATACGTGATAACTTATTTCATGTCATGATACGCAGTGTTGCAAAATGATCTTCGCCAGAGATGGATCCAATACCATGCGTTCTTATCGTAATTCCTATTCCTTAGCTTTATGCTATCTTTGTATTTAGAGAAAATATCTCTTAACTTCACTTCATTAATTGAGAACTGAGAGTCTTCAGTTCCACATGTATTCTTCTGGTTCATTAAACTACCACAGGCCATTTACTGTACCTGGCTGACATGTTAATAGAAGTGCACTGGCACTGAAGACCATTTTCTGCATGTGAAAACTCATCTAAATAAAAAAATTTTAAAAAGCAAATGCTTCATTAGAGGTTTGCAAAGTTTCCTCCATATTTGCTTTTGCATGTCTTTTCAGTAGTTTGGTTGACAGAAATTAAAACGTTTTGGGGAATAAATAGAGAAAAAGAAACAGAATGTGATGAATTTCATTATTTTTGGGTTGAGATGCGATAATATGAATTTTCCTCCCACGATAAGGTTTTTGTACTGCCAGTCCCTTTCCCCCTGTGTCTGTGCATAGGGGCTCCGAGCACTGCAGCTCCCACCTCCCTCCCACCCCGTCCACCAGGTCGGGGAGGGGTCCGCACCCCTTTCCCTCCCCTCAGCAGGCAGACCCTTCCCCCCAGTAAAGGGTAACATGTTCCCTGGGTAAAAGAGGTTCCCTATTTTGTCTCCCATAGTCAATGACCTGCGCAGAGAGAGAGAGAGAGAGAAAAAAAAGAGGCAACATTAGAGCTCGAGCACAATCTGTTTACATCAAATATTGAAAATCGGCGATAAAACTGACCCCAGTGATGAGGCACCCTGCTGTGGGAACAGTTACACCCCGTAGAAGGTTGCCAGCCGTTCCTTCAGTGGCATGGGGAACTGATCTGAGAATCGCCTCCAGTTGTCCTCTCCCACTTGGTTCTTAAACCCGTGAAGGATCTGAAATCAAACACCGGCACCAAGTTCATACCAAGTTATATCCGAGGCCCTGCGCAATTCAAAATAGATCTTGTGCGTGACAGGGTTATTGATATTGAGAGTGTGCTGCCAGTTCCACCACTGGGGGGCAGATTAGTGACTGAAATGAAGGAAAGAAATGAATCATAAAATGAGCGAATACTCTCCTCTCCCACTTCTCCTAAATGAGGTTTCACTTATTTTCCTTTAAAAAAAAGAAAAGATTAAATGCATTTCCAGCAGTCATTTGAAGTGTAATTTATTCAGCTTTTACCTTGTAGAACATGTCTCTGAGATCGTCTTTTGGATTTACCCAGGAGGCCACCGCGTCGCAGAAGAATATAAAGTCCTGTTCCAGAAGAAGACAGGTGAGGCAACATTGTCATCTGTCATCAACAACACAACAGTGACCATCATCTTTGCTGCCGCGTCTCTCACCTGCACGACACCTCCGGGATTTACACTGATCATAGTGCAAATTCCTCTGAACGCAGAGTCTTTCTCCTCATTGTCTCTTATGTTTCGTAGAGAGGTGCACCTGACGACACGGACAGCCAGATTTAACATGAGACACAGGACCTGAGTCCTCAGGCAACAAGTTCAGAAACGTGGACAAATCCGCTAACAACTGCCACTATGAATAAACGCCTACACCTCTATACGAATCAATAAACTAACATTATATTGGTGAGAAATACACAAATCTAACAGATTTCCGCCCTTGTAAAAATGTAATGTTAATGTGTTATCTTATCATGATCAATACTTGTCTCCCTGTTCAATAAATACATATTATAGTCTATGTATACAAAGATGTGAGGAGGTAATAGTGTCTATCACGGCCTGAGGTAACAACAACTACTCAAGCATGCACACAAAACAGATTAAAATAAAAACAAAACAGTTTTTCTTTCACTTTTAACAACTAATTTGAGTTCTTATAGCTTCACTTTTGTCTGAGCAGTGTGTTCAGCAAAACCTCATCTTATAGCACCTTGACAATAACATTACGTTTTTATTTTTTTTTACTCTAAAAGGTCACTGGGGTCATTTTTGGGACAGGCACATGCAGCTGGGTGACTACTAAATGAGAAAGGGATCGAGGAATGCTCTTTTGCAGCAAAGACTGCATCCTTTCTCTGTTGTTGAACCAGCAGGCATGTGACAAAAATCTGTTCCCATGCATCTTTTAGGTTGTTAGCGACAGTTAACAATGACAAAAAACTAGAAATTAAACAAATTAATGTATAATACATGAAGGTGCTACTGAGGCAAAAAAACAAATCACAAGTAGGACCTAAAAGAGGACAGGGTTAGTCACATGGTTGGCAATGATTACAAACTGATAAGAAATAAATAAAAAAAAAGAAAAAAGGAAAAGAAAACAGAAAAGGCTTCCTTTTGAGAAAGAGAGCGAGAAGTGGAGGAGAGGAGGAGAGCAACAGGGGAGAAGAAAGGGAGCAACAGGAGACAGACGAGAAGAGAGAAAGAAAGCAGAGAGAAGATGAATTAAATAAAAGATTGAATAATACACACCAGGGTCTTATAAACTGCTGTAGCATGGGTGCCACCTCTTGAGGACAAACGTAACCAAGACGACCAATTGTTATTGCTAAGGTAACGCAATCACGGTTACACACCACCAAACGCCAACCAAGACATGAGCAATGAGGAGGGGAGGAGAAAAATAAAGAAAAAACAAACAACTCAGAGACATAAATCAACAGAATCTGTGTATGATAATAAACAGAAGATTTCACTAGTGTTGATTATTACTGCCCCGTCAGTCATGGGGGAGGAATGTAAAATATGACACTCTAAAAAAAACATACAACACGTTTAAGGGAGAACACATTGACAACTTTGACAAGACATTCATAGAAAAAGGCAAACAATGGCATCTGCTTTCAGAAATCATACGGCTCAAACAGCTGCTCAATTCTACTACAGTACGAGACTGATTGAAGTCTGTTAGCTTTAATTAAAATGTTAAGAAGAAGACACAGGCTAGCTAAGGTGCAGCATGTGTACTGTATGTGACTGGCCTAAACAGGAGCAGTTCACTTGGTTTTTTGTCTTTTTTTTTCTCAGAGATTTCTCCCTTAAACTCACAAATGTTAATTTTTTTTCCATAAGAAAAACAGAAATGTGTGTGGGTTTTTTTCGTTCTTTTGAAAAGAAATGACAGATTACTCCAAGCCAACTACATGGAGGGAGACTAGTATCCAGCACAGCAGGTTCTTATGAGGCAGAGAAGGAGGGAGGACCTAAGTTTAAGAGACACAAAACTATGCAACATTCTCATTAACAAACAGGCATTTATGAACAGTCCAATGACACATGCAGAAAGCAGATGGTATGCTCATTAGAGTAAAGTTCAATGCAGGATCAGCTGATCAGAGGCAATATGAAAAGTGCTGACGCGCACTCGCCAAAGAATTTACTGCCATTCCCACGTTTAACTGCGGGCGTTACATGGCAGTCTATTTTAAATCAAGTTCCACCGATAAAGTGGTCGTCTTAGAAAGCTCTAAGACAGACGTCGGGTTCACACACGGTCGAAAAATCTAAAATTTTGTTCATCAATTTGGTCCATTGTCGTGTTTTCAATTATTCTTTTTTTTACATTGAAAACATGCAACAACGGGTGAAAACATTCACAGGTCAGATGCAAACTGTAGACTAGACTGGAATCACACAGTCGTTTGGATTATCATGTATCCTGCATCAAACATTGGCCATTCTTAACAACATTTAACATCTATTGGCAGATATGCATCCACATTTAAAGAACAGTAAATAAAAGCAACAAATAAACTGACAGCAAACAAACAGGAACACATCTACAGAGTCCCTAGTTTTTTCCTTTTTTTAATTTTGGCAGGTTACACTTCACCCTCGCATGCATCTTTTTTTTTGTGTGATATACAGTAGTGTCTCCGGGTCGTCACATTATCATTTTCCAATTCAGCTGGTAAAAACAAGAGCAGAGTGTAACCTCTTTTAAAGAATGCTCTAGGCTAGGTGCCCTAAATTAAGTCAGTTTAAATGTTCTCTCAATCATTGATGGGTAGTTTTCGTTCAAGTGTTCAGTAATTATGTCTGGAGTCTTGTGGTAACATACAGTAACTATGTGAGGCTGTGAACTCACCTATCCGTCTCACACACCGGCTGTTGCTTTGCATTTTTGTTGGTTTGTTCAATAATATTCTGCCTTCAAGTGTTGGTGTGGTCAGTCAACATTAGTTAATTCCAAGACTGGGCGCTTACATGTTTCGCTTGATTCAAGATTGTAAAGAATTTCACACCAGGGCCCTGCCCAGGGTTGCATTGTCTTAAATCCCCATTTGCAAGCTGCGCTGCCAGGCTGCAAATCAGTGGATGAAATGTTTTACATACTTTGGTGAGACCAGCGAAACCTGTAAGGGCTCAAGGCTTGGGAAGGGTTGTTGGACAAAGATTAAAGGGCAGGGCAGGCACCCTAGTGTGTGTGTGTGTGTGTGTGTGTGTGTGTGTGTGTGTGTGTGTGTGTGTGTGTGTGTTGAATCCTGGCTGAATGGACCTGAGTGTGTGAGCACCTTCCTGTTTTTATGTGTGTGTGTGTGTGTATGTGTGTGTGTGTGGCCACCTGGCTGGCTGGCTCAGCACTGCCACCGAGTGGTACCTGTGTTCTCCAGTAGAGTCTTTGGGGTATTGGGCCTGTTTATGATCTCCACCAGCTGGTGCAGCACCATGGCAATGTACGGCTGCATTTCAGGCCCTGTAGGTGTGAACAGGAACAAGAGATGTTGGGACGCTCTAACACAATATATAGTGTAAAATACATATTGTGAAAAAACAGTGTTCAAAGAGAAGAACTCACCCATTTGTATGGATATCTCTCCAATTGCCCATGTTGCATTGTTGCACACTGATATTAACTCTGGATTTAAATTAGTACCCAGTATGGGCATAAAATCAGCTGGAAGAAGCAAAGCGAGTCAACTTAGCAACTTGGCTGACAACTTATTGCCAAAACAAAGTTTGAGAGTGAACTGCGCAGAACATACCGATGCATGGTTTGACGTGCTGGAAGCAAGCCTTGGTCAGATCCCCCAGCAGAGCGAACGAACTCTGACGCACTTCTGGCATTTTGTCCTGTGAACAGATGGGCGAGAACAACAGAAGGTGAACAATGCAAGTGACTTTATCACTTCACTTTATCAGATAAGTGACATGTGATACACTTGGCTGGCTTTCGCAGCAAAATGAGATTCTATTTGTGGCGGCCTCTAAGGGAGGGGGGAGCGGAGGTGGCAAATAAATGACTTAACAATATATACAGCTCCAAAGCTTATTATTACAGACTGTGACTGGCTTCTGAGCCTAGTCCTGACACATGGATGCAGCCCCACCCGAATGAAGAGACCAGCGAGGAGGACGGTAAAAACTTTATGGATCTGTTGTCAATCAGTACGTTTACATGACACTTGAAAAAAAAAAACGAATTATTGCCTTAATCCGACTATAACTGGACAACTGAAGTGCATGTAAACATGTTAGTCCGACTAATATCGGAGTTCTCCAACTCCAACTTTTCATCAGCATGTATACGCCTTAATCGTAGTTAAATTGGACAATGCGTGTGCGCATGCTCCACAACAGTAGAGACGGCACAAAGTGGAGCAGAGAGAGCGAGAGGTTGTGTTTTATTTTTAAAAAATAGAAAAGAGAAAGAGCGAGAGTGAAAGGAAGCCCGTGGGCCGTCATTTGTATGGTTGGGGACTGTAGTTGAGAATTTATTAAGCTTATTAAGTTCTTTATAATCAGTTTTTTACTCGGTGACAGAAAAGTCAACAGGACAGGGGGCCACATTAACCCACTGAAACACCGTCAGTTATTCGAATTTTCTCAGTTGCATGTAAACTGCGACAGGGACAGAAGTCCAATTAGATAATTCTGAGCATAGCTCGATGAAGCTGTGCATGTAAACATACTGAATGTGTTTGTGTGTGTGAGAGAGAGAGGAACGGTGTTGCAGTCAGTGTCTCAGTTTCTCTACCTGCATGCACTGGTACATGAGGGTGAGGATGTTGCTACGAGCAACCAGCTGTTCAATGGTGCCTCCCAAACCCTCAGCCAGCCCACTGAGAAGATCCAGAGCTACGATCATGAAATCTTTGTCAGGGGCCTCGTACTGGTCCGGCTGTGACTGGTGAAGCTAGAAGACGCATGAGAAAAAAGACAAAAGCGAGATATAATAACATTAAACATGATTAACTACTGGATAATCCAAATATTATGAAAATTTTTGATTCACTTCTATCCTGAAACTGTGGTGATTTACTGTAACGTGTTGTTTAGTTGCACATTAAACATGCATTAGTTCACCTTTTCTCCACTTGGGGGCAGTGCAACAATCTATAAATAGAGCACAACCTATTCTTACCTTATAAAGTTGATATGCTGAACATGTACACAAACAAACATCCTACACACAATCAGCAGACACAGAGCAACATCAGCACTCATTTGTAGTCATGCTTGTGTCCACCTGATCAGTGCCACTGATTCCTGTTATGTGATCCATTGTTAAAGCTGCTCTGATGTTATATTACTGTAACGTTAACCTTGTAGTGGAGTGAAAAACACAATAATAAACTCTAGAGTGTGTGTGTGTATGTGTGTGTGTGTGAACACATTTGAGGGTCCTTCACTCTCACCATGGCCTGAGCGAGGGTCTTCTGGACCAGGTTGACACAGCGCTGGTACACAGGCTCACAGTAAGGCAGGAAGCCACTCTGCAGGGCGGTGGCTACTGACGACAGACACTGAGGGAAGCAGCAGGGGATGGGTGGGGTGTGGGGGTGGGTGTGGTGGGGGGGATACGGTCAGTGATCTGGTGTTTTCGTGTTAGAATTTGGACAAACAACACCGACACAGCTGCATGTTGAGAACACACTCACTTCTAATAAAGGGAACAGATCTTTGTCTTCATCTTTCAGCTGGTTCCATTTCTGGATTAGCGGAGGCATCAACATCTGGATGTACTCCTAATAAATAACACACACAGTATGCAAATAATGAGCGAGGAATGAATGATAATTACTACATCATGACTTCTACGCATTCATCTAAACATGTTAACAAATAAACAAAGGAAGCAAGAGAGGATGTGCTGGTTTTTTTTTTTTTTAACACGTCTAGTCTATCACCACCACAAAAGTAAAATGAGGAAGATGAAATAGAAATGTGAAGTGAAACAGCGTACCGGTTTATTCAGATGGTGTCCAACAGAGTCTGCTAGCGTTCCTATGGCGTCGTACAGGATTAGAAGATTCTTGTGCTGGTACTTGCTGAAAGCAAACACCAGCGTGTCCAGGATGAACGCCAGGTAGGGCACCAGCTCTGTGCAAGCCTCCTCCTCCAGAGTGGCAAAGGCACTGGTCAGGAGAGATTCAAAGTAAATATTTTTCCCTTCAGCTCCAAATGTAGATAGATAGATAGATAGATAGATAGATAGATAGATAGATAGATAGATAGATAGATAGATAGATAGATAGATAGATAGATAGATAGATAGATAGATAGATAGATAGATAGATAGATAGATAGATAGATAGATTTGTCCTTTACAGGAAAATTATTTTCACCATTCCATACATACAGCCTCGAGAAGTGCAAACAGTTACAGTAGGAAAAGGACCACCGGAGTGTATCCTTGACCATATTACATACATTTACATGCTTTCCCACATTTCATACCCCCACAAATACATAAAACATAAAACCCCACAGCCTACCTAGTTTCCCACATTTACATATGCATTCCCCGTGATTTATATTCTTTTCATTTTCTTATTCAGTTCTGTTACGGCATATGGGATGAAGCTTTTATTGAATTTTATTTTCTTCCAAGCCAGCGTTCTGTACCGTTGGCCAGAGGGAAGGAAGTGTGAAGTGTGGGTTGAGTGGGTGACTGGGATGTACTGTAGCGCAGAGTTCCTAATGTGCTGTAAATGACATGAGTTTACCTGCAAGCGGCCTCCTGCACACGCTTGTTGCTGTCCAGAATGCGTTTCAGCAGCTCCGTCATCAGGGGCTTCAGGTAAGTATCTGGCGGCTGGCTGACAACCCAATGGGCGTAGCGGCTCAGCGTCCAGCAGGTGATTGAACGCACCAGGGCTTTCTTGTCAGACAGACACTGGATCAGATGGGGAATGAGCTCAGGCAGGTATGGGATCATGCCCTGCATACAGCCTGGAGACAGGGATTAAAAAAAAAAAGTGTCAACTCCAGCAACCATTTCCTCTGATTCGAAATACTGTCTCTGTCTCTTCTTACCTTCAGCGATCGCCCCCAGCACGAGGATGCCAGACTCTTTAACTACCCACTCTGGATGGAAGAGCAGCTCTTTGAGCAGGGGCAGGATGTGCAGCAGCAGATCATCCCTGAACACGTTGGCCAGCACGTCCAACGCTGCCGCTGAACACTTACCTAACGTTTGGAGGAAAGAAAGGAGAGACATGCAGACAGACACAGAAGTGTGCAGACAAACATACAGACATCACAGAGTACACACAAACACACAACAAGGCATCAATATACTTGGTGTTTCCTTATTGGCTCTCAATAAGATTAAAAAAAAAGGGAGTTGTGGAGATTAGATCGAGACGTTTATCCATGTGCACAGGCACTGAACTCACGCAGGTTCCAATCAGAGATAGTATCGTCATCGTCCAGCTCGTCGTCGTCGTCTTCCTCTTCCTCGATCCCGTCGCCCTCGTGCTGCTGGGCGACTGTGCGCGATCGGTGGAAGCGCGGCCTGATGTCTTGCTCGTTGTCGGGAATGGCCTCGTCTTCCTCGATGTCGCCCTGATGACGAATGCACAGGTGGACGACAACTAAGTGTTATTAGTGAATCAAAAACATCAGAAAGAAGGTTGAATCTGAATTAAGTCAGTGTCTATGTTTGTAATTACATCAACTACTCATTTTTGTTGTAAAAAATTATAAAAACCACATGTATTTGTACATCTACAGTAACATAAACCACTTAATTGATCTGTGCGTCATCCTGAGTTATGGTACAAGTCATCGTTTTATCTACAGGTACAAACATCAAGCTACACAAACTAACCTTGAGCAGGATAATGTCAATCTCAGAGTACTTCATCCCGTTGACAAGCACCGGAGTGAGCCTGGAACGGGAACCGGGGGGGAAAAAAAATGATGTGAACAAAGGGCAAGGGTAGGTCGGAGCGCACGAGAAATCACTCACACCTGCTCCTGCTGTGGGCACGGTTTAATGTGACAGTGTGGTGACAGATGTTACAGCTGAGGTCAACAGCCAGGGTTCTTAATCAGCCGTCCCGAGGTGAGAGAGCAGAATACCAACGTACGACAAGGTCCTCGGTGATTAACTGCCAAGGTTGCTATGAATCAACAGCTCTCAATATTAGCACTGGACTGTCTGTCTGTGTCCAGCGTGTGTGTGTGTGTGTGTGTGTGTATATACGTATGTGTGTGTATATACGTATGTGTGTAGATGTGTTCTTACTGAGAGAGGTGTCCACACAGCACTTCCTTACACACCGGCTGCTCAGCCAGAGTAAGCCAGAACTCACAGGCCTCCAAGGCAACGTTTTCATCTTGGTCTTGAGTCCTCTGGAGCATGTACTAAGATGACATTAAGAGAGATTCCATATTAAATACACTATTTTGTGTTTTTATTTACAAAAATGAATATTTTAAGTCTAAAAATACAAATGCAACCACATGTGTGGTCTAACGTGTGTCCACAGGGAATCATCAGGGTCGACCGATTTAGTCAACAAATGCCATAAAATGGGTTAATTTCATTTTTAAAATGCTCAATAATTTACAACAACGACTGGGTATCATAGTTTTTAGAAACAACATCTGATCCAGTGCAACTGTGTGGCCCAGTTAAGTGTTTAAGGGTGAATGATACAGAGGGACAAGCTGTCAGGAAACACATACATAAACATGTGTAACCCTAACCCCTAAATATCAAAATAAATAATATAAATAAATACAGAAATTCAGACTTATCCTTTAAATGCATGCAACTACAGTACACCAGTCTTAAACGTGCCTGACACTCGTGCCCTCGTTTCCTCTCCGGCCTCGCTCACCTCTATGATGTTATGCATGTGTGGCAGCAGACGGTCCAGGCGGACTTCCAGCAGCATGACCAGAGCTCTGCACACATTCTTCCTCACTTCTGGTTCGTCATCTGTCGCCAGAGCAAACAGGTTCTACAGGAGGACGGAAAGACACCGCGGTCAAATGTTTGGAGTGTATATGAAACAACAACAACAACCACAGCCACTACTGAAAATAATAAATGTACAATATGTGAGCTGAGCTGGGTGGGGCAAAGCCAGTACAGTAATAGATCCCATTATATTCTCTTACTCTGGTATCAATGTCATGTCATGATTTGTTGTTGTTTTATGAGTGTTGTGTTGTGTTTTATGAATGCTGAGTTTCGTCATAATATTATGTTGCAATAGCCTACTATGAAATTAGGAAATCATGTTAAGTTGAACTCAAGCATGTTAATACATCTCCGTTGAACTTAATACATTCACATTCACATATTTTATATACATTTCTATAATCATGTTGATATATTTAGGATGATGATCTTATGTATTTCTTTGTATAAATGCTGTAATGATGTAATTTTTGTCATAATTGTTTGATTTAATGTGGACCAGTGGACCTCAGGAAGAATAGTCTTATAATAGTCTCTATGAAGACTAATGGGGATCCAAAGGATACAATAAACAATAAACAATGTTCGCTGTATGTTTTATAGCAGTTTGTCCTGTTTAACATAGATTAAAGTCTCAATTTGTCATCACAGCAGACCTCTTATCTCTGTATTATTCCACACTCGGCACTTCATTACTGGTTGACATTTTAAGAATGGAACATTTTTACATGTTGCTTTAAAAAGCACAAAACCTTGAGATGTTTTGTTTCACATTTCTTGACAAAATTTCGACACAGGTTCATGCGGCAAAGAATATAATCTAATCATGCTTCCTGCTTTTAAAAATAGATTTATTTTTGCTGTTTTGAAGGCATGTTTACGCTCTCCAATTTATTACAGAGATCAGTCAGACAAGCCTCTTATTCTTTGTCATCTCTCCTTCCAGTCGTTAAATATAAAAGCCACATTCAGCAGTAGAAACAATTAAAAAGTAGCAAGATTGATGGAACTTAAAATAGCCAGAAAAAGTTGAGGGTTTCATAAAATCTGCAGTAAAACCAAATCACGACTTGAACCTTTCCATGATGGGGAGTTAAAAATTTAACAAGGGATTAAAAAAGAAGCTTCACAATGTGCTGCCATAATTTTTGCACAAGGCCTCTAACAGACACTGAGCGGCTTTATAAAGCAACAGGCTGAGAGGCAGACCTCAGACAAACTGTCTCTGCAGGGGCTATTATTTACTGAAGCTGGAGGAGGAGCGCTTTGTTTTACATGTGAAATTGTGTACAGACGGTAATGCATAACAGTCACACTTGCCTCGATGAAAGGGTCAATGTGCAGCATGAGAGCCTGAGTCCTGCTGATGATGAACTGATTCACGCAGGCGATGGCATGAGACCTGCAACACAATATCCACCACATAAGAGTCACACCAGCGTGTTTACCTCACATGTTGCACTCTATGAATGTAGCCTCTGTTTTACTTTTTTTCTTTTGCCTCATCGCCTCAAATTTAACCTCCAAATACGAGGAAGTCTTTTATGCAGTAAAAAGATATGCTGCATTAACACAGACTGAGACTTCCACTGTACATTTAAACAGACCTTTAGTCTGTCTTCTGCATACACTGTATGTGCCTGTGAATGTATTTTGCTGCATAAAAACATACTGAGCAGTAGAAGATTATTAATTCATAGGATAAAAGATAAGATATGGCTTAGATTATTTTTGTACAATGAACAGATTTTCATGCATCATCAATCGTGGACATTTTAAGGGCAAAGCCATAAATGTATTCAGTGGAAAACAGTTAAACTCCATAAAATGGCATTTAGGTTAAAAGGCACAATTAGCAGTTAACTGTATAGTTCATAAAAATGGAAGGTAGGAGGAGAAACTTTATACCTAATCTTCGGACTGCTGTGCTTGAAAAACTGTAAGAACTTGGGGATCATGATGTTAAGAGGTCGATCCAACATGTCACTGTCCAGGATCTCAGCAGAGTCTTCACAGATCTTCTGCAGGGCTCCAAAGGCTCCCTGAGGGGGGAGGAAAGAGACATAAAAAGACAAAATGATGAGAATTATAGTGCCTTTATTTGGATGCAGCAAAGGGCCCCGGGTCAGACTTGAACCCAGGCCGCTGCAGGCAAGTGGGTGGATTGAACTACGTGCAGACGTAACTAACAGACGGCGGCCATATTGGGTCAGTCGACTTGCTCTGACTCTGGCTGCAGTAGATAAATCCAGTAAAAAAAGCTACTCACAACTTGGTTAAATTTTGTCCATAGCTATTACTTAAAGGGATAGTTCAACATTGTGGCAAATTGGCCCATTGCCATAATCCCTATAGTTTTAGGAGTAGGTTCGTTACCTTAATTGATGGTGTAAGATGTTCCTAGAACGGTGTGCTCAGAGCTACACTACGGAGCCTAACGGGATTTCTTGGTTTCCCTCATCAAACTAATCAAATACACAATCCAACAACTCCAAAACGCTCTCGTGGACAAGTTGTGACCTGCACATTCACCACGCTATGAGATAATAACAGAACGTCAAGAGACAGAGTTGTTTTCAAGGTAAATTCATGCAAAACCGCTGATGCGGGTTCCCGTCGGGGGCAGTTTTTCGGCGAGCAGTCTCTGCATTTGCCTCGAAAACAACTCTGCGTTTTGGAGTTGTTGAATTGTGTATTTGATGAGTTTGATGAGGGAAACCAAGAAATCCCATTAGCCTCCATAGCGTAGCTCTGAGCAGCTCGCAGCTCTGCTCCACCATTCTAAGAATAGCTTGCACCGACGATTACTGTAAAGGTTACAAACCTACTTAAGACTATAGGGATTATGGCAATGGGCCAATTTGCCAAAATGTTTAACTATCCCTTTAAAGTATGCAGTAAAGAAAATGAGCAAGTTCTGGTTATTTTTTCATTTATGCACCACAGGCTTAGCGCTCTGAGGGTGCGAGTTGACTGACGCAAAGGTGGCGGCTGTGTGGCGACGCCGTGTCACTGGGCAGCAGCTTCAGGTGAGTCATCTAGTCTTCTTATATAATGTACGTATATCTATGGCTGGCTGCAGGTACTTCCACCAGGTGAGCCACTGCAGCTACAACCCTGCTGCTATAACAACACTACGGCCACATTACATCACATCTGCTCCTTTTTCTCCAACGCAACGTATAAGTGGGTAACATCACTGAAGCGTCAGTGCAGTGGGAGACCTTGGTAACAATAGTAACTGTATATTGAATTGATCTGGCGCTGCTGTGACCACACATGTGATATAAGCATCTACATTAAAAAATGCAAAGGTCATACAAAGGATTTTATTACAATTTCTGTCAGAAAGTGTGTTCAATCGGCTCTAATAACCTTCAAAGAGGCAGACTTACACACACACACACACACACACACACCTCCTCTTAATACTAGCTGCTTGACGGATGGTTAGTATGCATGCTCACGATATGCTGCAGACTCCAGTGTGTCTCACAAAAATGCAGTGTGAAGAGCAGATACAAGAAGCGGCGCAGCAACTGACACACTGACGCCGTCTCAAATGTGTTTCCATGGAAACTGTTCCCATGTCGGCATTGCTTTTCAGATGACAGATACAGAATGGTCTCGAGGAAAAAAAATGTGGAGGAGGAGGAGGTGTAAAAAGGGATGAAATAAGACGAGGGAGGTTAAGGCTGAGAATGTGTCAAGGTCACTCACAAACAGGAGAAGGCAACGTGTAATTAACTTGATTATCACCAGTTTTTGCTCAGCGGCACTTTGCAAGCGCATGTTTGGGACGACAAGAATGTGTTTTGAGACTTTGCTCACCAGATTTAGGTGTGATAAAGCTTACTAGCACAAGATTTAAAATATTCACAAGGACAAAATAATGCATCACTGGGCTGACTGAACAATTGTTGAAAAATGTGTTTAATTTATTTTCCAAGCAAAACTGGAAAATAAAATATTGTGGCTGCTTTTCTCTGTTTATATCAATGCATCCTAAATCGTGTGGATTATAGCAGGAAGAGAACAATACAACACCTGATATTTTATGGATCAAAAAGATTAGTCAGGATAAATAGTCATTAAGATTAATGGATAATCCATAAATATGGGAGTAAATAGTAATGTAGCAGCTTCACTGTTATTTCCTTTTGTCAAACTAATGAATGAATAATGAGCCTAAGGTTTGGGCAGCCTGCGCAGACACTGAAATGCACATTCAGTTCATAGAAATCCTTTTCTAACTGAGGCTGTGTGGAAACGTGAGGCAGCCTGCCACCGACGTCAAAAAATGTAATATAGGTGTTTGTGCGAGCGAATGTCATCAACAGAGAAAGGGCAAAGACACGGGAGTGGCCTTCAGACATTCCTGTGACGCTGAAGCATCTCAAAGTGTAATCCCCCCCCCCCCCTCAAGTCCTGCTATGGGCGGTCATTAAACTGGAGAATGTAAGTCTCGCCGATGACAGTGAGCCAGAGCAGAGAGAGGTATGCATTTAGTCGACTAAACAGCCCCCCAGGCTTCATGCTGCTGCTGCTGCTGCTGGAGCTTGAATTACATTGCTGTTCACATGAGCCACCGAGGTGGCAAAGCAGTATTATACATGATCATTTACCCTTTGGAGTGGCATCAAACTTGACCCTCACCACCACCACAGCATCGCAAACCGCTTTCCAACTGCCATTAATCAAAACAGTAAAACCGCGCCCCCCTCCCCAGGCTAAAAACCTATATAAAGCCATCCACCAAACACTGCACTTGGCATCCAACACACCTGCTCATGTCTTTTTATAGCGTGCAGAGCAGAGGGGTACAGTATGGTGCTGGTGGTGGCTCTGGGGGGGCTCTTCCTCTTCCTGCAAACGGCTGATCTCTGACCACAAACCAGACAGGACTTGAGGCGCGGGATGTGTGATGCAGCTGCAGCCTCTCGATGAAACAAGTTGTATACTGATTTTAAGGTCGTTTTCTAGGGGTGTGCCAAAAAAATCGATTCACAAAAGAATCACAATACGATTCAGAATTGATATAAAATGTCCCAAAATCGATTTAAAAAAATAAAAAAAGGCACTTTAAATTTTGTTACTTTAGCAATATGTGATATTGCTTTTATGCAACAGTTTCAACAATTCCATCTAAGCATGGATAAATGTTTAAAACTCAATGTGAAAAAGACACTTTAGTCATTCTGTCTTGCAAAGCAGACTGGATAGATCATGAGGATCCTTTGCACACCAATAGACTGAAGCAGAAATCATTACAAATCAAATCGTTTTGAATCGAAAATCGATTTTGAATCAAATCGTAGACCCAAAAATCTGAATCGAATCTAATCGTGAGATAGTAAAAGATTCCCACCCCTATCGTTTTCACACCTGACCAAGAGGACTCGGTTCGATTGGGGAGATGAAAGTTGCACTATTGTTGCATTTATCACTTGGTTCGGTTCTGCTTTCACGCTGCCATTTCTGAAACACCCTAAACTTTCTAAAAACCTCACACACCTCCCCCTCCTGACCCGCAAAAACAAACAGCAAACACGGAGCAGCATGTTAAAATAGCTGTTTTATTTTATATATACGCCACCATATGTGGCTAGTTGGCCGTCATCCATAATTGTTCTTTTTTTTTTCTCTCTCTCTTCTCAAATAATCGTGGCTCAGCAGCAAGCCGTTTAATATGACCATCAGGTTATGCAGTGAGGCAGCTACATTTCACTCTCACAATGAGAAAATGAAAGGAAAACGGCACCGGATTCCAACAGAAAGTGTATGCAACATTTTCCGTGCTGTTAAATGTGAGCAATATTTTTTCTATTTATTAATTTTTTTCGGCAACATTCTGAATCTTCTCTCTACCAATTCAAACGCGGCATTGTAGCTATGTAATCAGATGATACAGAGCTTCTCTCATCTAACCAATGCAGTCCTTCCATAACAGACACATTTGCATTGTTTGTCTTTCCTGATTCTTGTTAAGGGAAAGAGCCAGTTATAACATTAAAAATTAGTCTACAGGGTTAGGTTTAGGATAAATAAGTACTTTATTTGTTTGAAAATGTTAATTTTCATTGTGCTGCTAAAAAAACGTTGTGTGCTACTACATTTTTCAGCATGGTAGCACAGTGCTATTTGGAAAAAAGCTTAGCATCAATGTTCATACTGCATATGAACCGCACCACGGTTCACTGGCACGCGAACTGAGACCCATGATGACCAGGGTTCGCTTGTTTGGTTCGCTCCAGAGTTCGGCTGAGCTTTCACGCCTGCTCAAACGAAGCAGACTATCCCAGGAAACGAACCCTGGTCCGTCTAAAGCAGACTAAATAGCTCTGGAGTGAAAGCAACCTAAAAAAACCCCCCACAATTTTCCACCCAACATCAGGAGACACCATGGCTCCGTGTGGCGCCCATATCAGAATCAGTGGGAGGATCATCTTGCATAGATATAGATACAGTGTAGTCTCCGAATCCATAACACAGAGGACATTTCGACTGTTCAAAAGGCCCTCGGCCAATGTGTTGTAACACGTTTCTCATTGCTTGGGTTACAAAATGCACACGGCTCCACATCCGTTCACTTGGCAGCCTCTAAAAAATACTCCCAAAATAGATATCAAAAGACCTGCTGGCAGTAATGGTGTGGATTATGTAGGGGGTTCGATGGCAATAGTCAACACCTTCAGAAATGTGTTTGGCACGCCGAGGGTATTTGCTGCGTGTGCTACTTTAACAAGGTCTGCTGGAGAGCTGGAGGTGTTCATCCTGGTTTATACACATCAGTGAATTCTAACACTCACATTGGCTTTTCTCAATAAAATACATTTAAGCAGGAATCATTAACTGCGAGGTAATTACTTCACAAACATGTAGAGAGAGGGTTATTTTCCCCCCAACAACGGGCAAACAGGAAATATATTCTAATTAACGTCATTCGAGAGCAAACAGATTTGTTGGTTTTGGGTTACTATGGAAATTCACATTATTTACAGAAGCAGGACTAAACTGTTTTAGAAATTCAGTGGACACACAAATCAGGGTTCCCACTCTTTTCTTGAAATCATTTTCCAGGACTTTTTCAGTGGCTACAGTCTGACAGACATGTTATTAAACCACATATTAATACATCCCCGCCCCATTCATGCTTTGGAGAAATTTTCTTTTCCACAGTTGTACTCTATTTTGTACATTTAACCAGTTTTTTTCAATGTTTATTCCTCTCTCACCCCCACTATTTTGACTATTTTTGCAGTCTATGGCTCTAATTTATGAAATAAATCTCTACATGCTTAGAAATGATGACAAATGATGACAAATTTCTCATAGAACAGCGCAAACATGCAGTCCAATACTGGAAACACTCATCAACCCAAAGGGCCCTAGTTTCGTCGACCAGGTGAAGTCTAGCATCAGCGCAGCTTCGCCACGTCAACGGGGTGTGGCCCAGGTCCATTTCGCAAGTTTGCTGGGCCGCGCAGTCAGACTTAGACTAGCGCAACCCCTCCCCTCGTCCCTCCCACCGGCGCAAACGGTGAAGAGGGAGGAGAGAGGGCGGGAGGGAGACAGGAGGAGGAGAGAAAGGCGTGGAGTGGGTTTGACACAGCCGAGTCAGATCTTCACCAATCAAAGGAGCTCCTCTCCTCACCTTTAACTGCGCGGCGGGTGATGCGCGCTGCAAGTTTGTCATTTTATACTTGGACATGGACGGAGGAAACAGCGACGCCAGAGGCCGAACCTCTCCCAGGAGGAAACAGCTGTTTTGGTCCGGAGGTCCGAGCTCAGAGTGACCAATAATGAGTTTACTAATATACTTAACCAGGTTTGATCTGATATACTGAGAACCCCTACCCAATCTAAGAAACAACTAATACACTAATAAAGAAACTCACATTTATTCAAACCCTATGTAAGCAAGATGACAGGTGTACACTAATCACAACATAAACACAGACCATGTGGATTAAATCAGCGTAAAGGACTCGCGCTCTCTCTCTCCCTCCCTCTCTCTCTCTCTCTCTCTCTCTCTCTGTCCTCCTCTCTCTCTCTCTCTCTGTCCGTCTCTTTTTTTCTCTTTTTTTTCTGTGATAGAGATGCTGAGTATACTGTAGTAGGCTATATACTGACTATCTGATACCGAGGCTGTTGTGGTGGGCTAAGAGAGATGATGATTTGTGTTTTGTTTTTCATTACGGCTGCGTGATGCGGTCGCTCTCCGCTAATGAATTAATAAGTAAATAAATAAATAAAGCAGATCATCACAACGGCAGAGTGGTATCTCAACACGGCAGCGACATGCAGTCATCCACCCTCAGTCCTGCTTTTGGGACATCCACAGCTGCTTTTCAGTGCCAGTTCGTCCCTGCTGTGTTAATTCAGGTGGAGTTTCCATTACGCGTGCCACAGCCTTTGATCTCTGCTTTGATCTGACGTCAGATGTGACGGGACAATCTATATAGATATAAATTCACGTGTTGATTCCGTTAGTTGCATTAAATAGTGGTTATTGTGGATATTTATTGCATTGAAATGTGTCTGGAACTGTGGAGATCTGCCTGTGAGGTCTTGGTGACGTGTGTGCACTGCAGGTCAGTCAGCCAAACTTCCACTGCACCTGCTGCGCTCCGCCCTGCGCTGAGATTAGACCTGGTTGGAGGTGGCGAGCTTTCAGCGCAACCTCGGCGGGACATTTTCGGACAAAACTTCCACTGCACCAAGCTGAATCTGTGACGCCTCCCCCTGCTGCGCGGCCACGCCTATCTCAGCGCAGCGCGATCTGCCAATCTTCCAATCTGACTTTGCGCTAGGCTGCGCTGGTCGAAACTTGCATTAGACCGGCTGCGCTACCTTGCGCCACCTGCGCTGCGCCAGCAAACTAGGGCCCAACACGTCTTTAGTATTCTCACTAGTCACTCCTTTGAAAATAAAAGTTGGTGGGGTCTGGAAAGGTCAAATAGAGTTCTGGTAGCTGATGTCACAGTGTGATAAATAATTTTCCAGGACAACTCAAGCTTTTCCAGGACATTTACCTCTTTTTTTTCTCATTTTCCATTTGTTTTCCATGACTAGAAAATTGGTCAATCATTTTCCAGGTTTTCCATACCAAACCAGCCGCCCTACAGCTTTATATCCAAGTATCCCCTCCTATACAAAATTACAATCTATGTTTATGTATCAATAATATCACTGGAATTTTTTTTTTGCCACATTTTGCCACATTCACATAAACAACACTGGTCACTGTCGGGCCATTTAAGTATTAAAACACCCAATAAACAGCTACAAAAAGCCTTTACTGCTTTATCTCCATGAAACAGAACATAAACATGCTACAAACAACAAACCGTTTTAAATACAGTTTTGCACCTTTAACGACAAGACACGTTTTTTTCCACCCGGCACCAACTGAACCATCCTCAACATCAGATGCTAAGAAGCTTTCCAGCCTCCAAGCTGCTTTTCAAAAACATAGTGAGTCTTATGAGGAGTTGCTACGTTTGGTCACTGTCCAGTGTTAAGCCTTGCGCACGCACACACACACACACACACACACACACACACTTGACGATCCTCCGCAGTAAATAGCTGACCTAAATCTCAGCTTCTGAATGAGATTTATAAGAGGGCTGGGGCTGTGGTGCTACAAGGAGAGCCATTTTTATTTCTGTCACACTATTTCTTTAAATTTCAGATAATCATATTCCCGCTCTGTGCAGCGACGGGTAATCCTGCGAGGAGACGATACATTTCCAAAGCCCCTCAACGCGGCTGAATTTAGCATGACAGTTTAACACGCAGCTACTTCGTTTGTGCATCCTCTCCTATATAAGGTATCCATCCACCTTCCCCTGCGGTGGTGGCTGATGTCACGGGCACATGCATCTGGCAGCATATTAACGAGGAGGGCGTTTATGTGAGTCTAAGTATGGGTGCGGCACCATTACACAGATCAACTGATCCCGCGTCGTCTACCAGGCTACTGAATTGTAATTTTAGTGGTCACTGCAATGGAGCATTTTAATGTCGTAACTGTAGAAGAGCTGATATCATCAAGCACTAATGACATTAAGCACTTCTACTGGATGCCCTCAAGGACTGATGACATTATACTATAAAGCAATCAGGGGAGGTAAAGACATTCATCAAAACAGAGAGAACTGGATAATGACGAAGTATAGAGAAAAACAGAACACTATGTTGTTGTTTTTTTTTGCTAATGTTCACATCACACAGGCTTTTCTGGTTTTCTGGGTGACCTGTGCCATGATGTTGGAAAATGGGGTCATATGGTTTCATGCTCAAAAGGATAAAAAGAGAATAAATAATTCCATGTTGAATAATCTGTGGTTGTGGCTGCAGCTCCAGCTGTGAGAAAGCCTTTCGTTCATCTGGCCAGCAGGATGCTATCCAGATGCTGCTTTATAGCTGACCCAGCTCTCTTCCCCTTCCCCATTTCCCAACAGCAATTAAATAAATAATGATCGAAAACAAACAAAAGAATCAACAGACGTGCGGTGCTGGGTGCCGAGCTGCTACAACATATGATCACAAATGTGTGTGCGTTTAAGCTCTGCCTCTCTTTCTCACACACACTGTGAAAAAGAGCTGAGACGACACACTTTTTAAAATTTCTTATAAGCTGTTTGTGCACAAAAAGTCAAGTTCTTCTATAATGTTGAAGAAAAACTCCCGACCCAGTGATAAACAAAGACACAGCTTTATAGATACTGGCAATACCAGATCCACTGTTTTTCATTTTTGGCACTAAAGATTTCTGATTTAGCTGTTTTAGGGAGGGATCCTAGTATTAAAGGCATCATGTTGATCTCATTTGTATATAAACATTGCAAATACGCTTCGTTAAATACATTTTTTTCAGTGCAAAAGGATTTCTACAATGGACAAGCACTAGTACTGTCTGTATAAGTTTGTTAATGTTGAAAATAAAAATACTGTTGTTCATTGTAGGCTCCCTCTGACACATCCCACAATCACAAGATCCGATCCACAGTCTGTGCTTATCCTCACCTCGCATGTGTTGTAGTCCTCAGAATCCAGCAGCTGGCAGAGTTTAGGCAGAAGGTCCGGCCAGTTTTGTAGCTCTCCTTTGGAGGCGATCGTGGTGATCAGGATACCTGTAGTGGAGAGGGTTCAGTGTTACAAATATGTATAGAATACACTTAGATTGCTGTGTTATGCTGTCTTAATCAGCTGGCTTGGGCACAACAATACACACAATTTGTTAGTTGGTAACTAAGACAAATAAAATACTTACCAGTAATGCAGGATTTAAATATCTTTATGTTACATTATTTTTAAATTATTAGCTTTAACTTCTTACATTAATATCCTCACTTTTTACTAGTTCATAGACTGAAATCCATGGACCAAATTTATGGATCGAATTTTCAAAGTTCTTGTATTCAGCTGCGGGTTCAACGTATCAGAGTGTGCTTTATTAAATCTACACCGCCGGGGAAGTGAACAGGAAAAATAATAAAATGTAGATCTGAAAAAATGCTTTTAACAGACTTTCACTGCAGCACAAGGGTGGATATTTTTCTTTATTGGTCGTAAAAAAAGAAAAGAAAAGGGAAGCTATAGCAGCTCGCAATCTAATTATGAGCATTCGCCTCCTCCAGCATCTTAAAGAAAGACTTCACTTTCAGTGGACCCAAAGGATGCAACTCACCCACAGTAGCTCGGATGAGGGGAGACGAGTCTCCGATGTTTTGGAGGCACTCGCTCTTGATGAAATCAGACACGCCATTAGGGAAGTTCTGATAGTGAGCTTTCACATTGTTCTTCAGTATCAGCCCACTCAGGGAGCGCGTTGGTTCGTCTTGGGGAAGGTGGGGAAAGGACAAAAGAATGTTTACTGATAAAATAACATCATAGCTGAGCACAGTAACACAGGTGGAGTCAGGTTACAGTGTTGTGAAGCTTGGTGATTTTACTGCCTTTACATTCCTTATGAATAAATCCAGCACATTTCATACAAGCAGCAGAATATACACTTAAACCTGCAACAACTATGACACGAAGCTCCTGATTAGCAGATAATGAACAGGAGTAAGTGCTACTTGTATGGATTTCTGCCAATATATATTCCATTATGAATTCATTTGGCTACTCTTTTGCAGTTATTCATCACCTAGGCTCCGAATATTTGCAGCTTGTTGCTACTGAAGAATGAGCAACAACCCAACAGCATCTAAAATGTCTTAACACCACTTAACATTTGGGTCATCTACTGTGCAGACAGTCAAGCCAAGAGTTGAGTGGTGCCAGGAATTAGGTTTAAAATTAGAGTGACCCATATTCTGAGTGCCACATCATCTGTGGCAAAGATGCCACCAGGTCACCCGAGTCATGGTTAGACAGACCTGTCACTGAGCAGTTACATAAAAATGACATGTCTGACGTTCACACACCACCGGGATGATCTAGGAACACTGTACAGATACAACAAAACAACACAGACACACACACAGAGAGCTTACCTTCTGATTTTAATTTTGTCAACACAAATATTAAATAGTTGTTAAAGTCTGGATACTGGTTCAGCTGCTCGAGTCTCTGGAGGAAGTGGTTGAGGAAGACAAGGTGCTAACTGTACAGAGACAGTATGTAAAAAGATTGTGAGCATATTATCACTGTAAGCTGTAACATGGTAATAATGCCCCAAAACAGCTTTTTTTTTTTTTTCAGCTGGAGAAATGTAGAAAGAGCAGGTGTTTATCTGACCAAGTGGTGGTGCAATGTAACAGGATAATATAATGTGTGTAAGGGGGAATGGGTGGATGTTTATAGGGGGTCATAAATATGTCATTTGACATGACCGAATACTGAATCTACGAAGCCAGATGGCATATGTAGGGCTATAACAGTGGCTTGTCTGAGTTAACGATGCTGTGCATATGAAGTGTTACATAAGCAAATCATTTAGGATCAGCATGCAACCACATAAAAAAGCATAAGGGGCAGCAGCATGGAGCGTAATTGTTCTCTAATGCAAAAGTATGTGGTGACTCCTCCTAGGAGACACCGCAGCACATTTGCATTTGATACAGGCAACATGACAGATTTATAATGCAATTTCCATGTTACACAGCTATAACAACAAAACCACATATTTTTCAACCAGCTTTTATTCCCGCATTTGCCAGCCCCACTGTATTTTGTTTCACTGCCTCGGTCTAATGCTTGCCAAGTAATCTGGTCTGGGAGTCATCGTAGTTATATGTCAAACATGTTTGATTTTTTAGGGATTTCATCGTGGTGCAAATCCTGACGACTCTCTGTAAAGTCAGACGGAGTCAATGTGATGGTTTGACATGAACCAAGTTAATTTTATCAGAGGCTCAGAGAACATTTTATTCAGGTTTCAGCTGCAGTCTGTTCTTTGTTCATTGTGCAGATCTTTTGTCTTAATTTTGTTGTCCTGACATGGGATAATTGTAAATTTTAGATACTTTAGATGCATGTTTGCATAAAATTACACTTGTATATCATGGCCCCTGCAGATAAGCTTTGTGTTGTGTAACATCATGGCAGTTCTTTAACCAATTAAAGATGATTAATGCAAACAGGGAGTCACTAATTGGATAAGTGAGCTTACATTTTCAATCCTCATTAATACAATTAATATTACATTGCTATTACAATAAACAGCTTGTGATACTATTTCAGCAATTCCCTCAGTCTCCTCTGTAATAATGAAACTATATGCTTAACTGAACACTTTGCAGGAATTGGCTATGGATTTCAGATGGTGTCATCAAGGACCACTAAACTGACACAAATTATACCACAGACCCCCGCCCCACGATTGGACAAAATTTTGAAACAAACAAATATTTGTTCTGAGACTGAATAACATTACTTTTAGTCGATGTACGTTCAAATTACCACGAATGGCGTGAATTTTTTGGGGGAATATTTGGTAAAATTTCTACATTTTTGTTTTTTATTCTAGAAAAAATGTGGTAAAGCCTCAAAAAATATTGGGGACCCCCTATCAACCCTCTCAAGGACCCATGGGGGTCCCCGGACCCCACATTGACAACCACTCTGCTAGACAATAACAAGAGGTGAGGGCAAACAGGGAGGCGACTGCCTGACTGACTGACTGCTGGGTCAAACCTACTACATGCGACGTTCACTTGTAGTAGTAGTTAACAGTTATAGCCATATTATTAACACAGCGATCTCCTATGTTATAAATGCCCAGACACTGAGCATGACTCGGCCTGCTTTCCTGCGTTGCTTTGTTAATAGCACGCTGAGCTTATTAGGAAAAAGAAAAGGCAGCAGCAGCAGCAGCAGCAGCACCACCACCTGCGTAGCCTAGTTACCTACCGTACCTGCTTATAACGGTAACCACCCGGCTACTAGTGTTAGCTATGTGGCTAACTTAGCCTGTTGAGTCTGACTGACACAGTTATTAAATATAAATATAAAAATAAAATAAAAACACTTAACAGGTAACAACAACATAGCTCCTGAAAAAAAAAAGGATACTTGCTGGACGGATCTCTGTGTGGACGTATCTGGCGACTGCGACTCCTTGAGCAGCTGTAAAATTTGTTGAAGTCCTTGTTCGTCTGGCTTCCACTCACACTCCATCTTGCTCTGCTGCTGCTGCTGTTGCGGATAAAAGGAATAACATTAGAGAGGATTTGTCATCATCATCATCATCAGCAGCAGCAATACGTGACGTCTCTTCTGTGTAGCCGTTGAAAAAAAAAACCGTTGACGTTTTAAACGTTTAGCTGAGCGAGTGAGCTAAGCTAAACCGTTGTTGTTGTTGTTGTTTTTTCTTACCTGTTTGGTCTGGACCGACGTGTCGTGTTCGAGTGCTGCCGACTTTCTCTGGAAATGTGACCGTCTGTCTGTCTGGGGTTTTCAGACATGGGCCTGTTTCAGGAGGAGGAGGTGGTGGAGGAGGAGGAGGAGGAACATCCGTTTTCGCAACAAGCTGAAAAAAAAAAAAAGCTGCGGGCGATTCAGCGTCGAGTCGCATTTAAGTGGCTGGCCGCCTCGTCAGTCGTCAGCTGACGCAAGGGCCGAGGGGTCCTAGCGCTAAAAGTCTAACATGGCAAACAAATTGAGCTTACTGTTTTAAATATCCACACTGTATGCATAAAAAACACTCAATGATTTTAATGTAGACTCGTTTTTGAAAGCTGAGACGTTGCTTTGGTTGTGTGAGAGACGAGGAAAGGCGAAGCATTTGAAAGGTTTGCAGGACAGTCACAAATGTTTCCTATTTCCGACAGCGTTTGAAAGCAACATGCCGTCCGTGAAGGTCTCATGACGTCGCTGTTGTGTTCAACACTGTAGGTAGGATAATTCAGTAATTTGGGCGAGATCAAGTGGTTCGTTATGCTTTTGTTTTTGTCTGCAGAGACAAAGACATCAGATAAAACCTACTTCCTGTGTAAAAAAATAAAAAAAATACAAAGAGTAAACATTATAGATGCGAATTTATCTGACTTTACAACAATGTCATACAGCATTGTTGCAGAAATGTGTTCAATATAATTGATCTATAATTAATGTTGGTCTTTTCCCATGTCAGCCTCAATTTTATTACCTACAGGAATTATGAAAATGTTGGACTGGTTAAAATTATTATTTCATTTAGCCTAATCATATTTTAAAAATATTTTCGGTAGGGTACATGGTTGGAAAAACTGTGTAAACCCAACAAAGCCCCAAGACCATTAAAAAAAATCTCTCACTATGTCAGTAAAATAGAAATGTGGACCTACATACAGGTCTGGTTCAGATTTGAGTGAAATTTCCAAACGCCTAAAGATGCCATCTTCATCGAGACAAACAAAGGAAGCTATACAGTCAAGCATAAACACCAAGGGACCTTACTATACAGGAGTCATATCAGTTAGGAAGGAGACGTGCTCTCCTTGTGCGTCTGCCCTTCTCAAAACACTGGTTTGGGGGAAACACCAGTGGTCCGGATGCGACCCCTTGTGGCCATTGAGTAAACTTGTTAAAATATCATCAGTCTGCAGTGACCACACACAGTCTACTAGCAAGTATGAGAGTTGTTAGTATTCATCAAAAAAAGAAAAAGAAAAGCCTATGCTATTGTTATTGTGACTCAGACATGGTTTGAATTGCCTGGTTTGTGGTACAATTAACTAATCATTCTGTGGCAAAAGTGATGAATGAGATATTTTTGAAGTATTCACCATACTCCCAGATGGCATCTTTCTGTGCAATGTCAGTACAATTAAACTGAAATTGTAGGTCCTTTTGATTTGGGAATGATTGGGTATAGTGTTCTGCGAGTTTTATTTTGAAGTGGTCCTGGGTCTGAAAGAGGATTAGAAACACTGTCCTATTAGTGGTGAGTGTGGTTCGGTATGAAACGTGTGAATCAATAGCGAAAGACCTTGTGAAGCAGCTGGAAGAATCAGGTATAAAATGTGTCTATAGTCAGAGTAAAAAAGCTGCAATGAAGAAACTGCTGTTTCATGATCACATTTAAAAAAAGAAAAATCAGATATCTGTTTGCAACTGCATGCACAACAAAGCTCTTACTTTCTGGAGAAATGTCTTGTGGTCTGTGTGGAGACTGGAATTGAACACTTGGACCATTATGACCATTGTAAAGGCTGAGGTTTGCATGCCAAAGAACACCATCCAAAGCATGGGGGTGGCAGCATCATGTTGTGGGGGTGCTCTGCAACAGGAAACTGCTGCTCTTTGTGAATATATTGAAGCAAAATCTCATGTGTGCTTCCTTCGTTGTAGACCTCAAAAAGCCCAAATTGTATTTAGCATTGATACCTATGCAATGTTTATTCTGTTACACCGGTTAAATTGAACAAAAGCCATACCACCAGCTGTACTACCATATACTTATATGAGCATTTATACACTTCTGACACAATGGGAATGTGCAACACACAAAACGTGCAATTCATAAAAATAAATGCTGTTGAACTGGTTTAAATTTCAAGACAGAGAAAGCTCATGTGAGTTATTTGGGGGGAGGTGGAGGCATTTCATTCATGTGCAACTGATAGAGTGAATTGGAATTTACAATGTAGGCTAATAATACAACCATAAGTGCCATAATCAATATGTAGGCCTAGGCTATGCATATAGGCTATTACTGTAAAAGGTCTGAATGGGTCAATAATGAAAAGAAAAGTTGACATTGAGGTTGATTATCTAATTATTATGCATGCTCTTATATAAAGTAGGCCTAAATAAATAAAATAAAAAGAACTGTGACCTGTTTTTTCCTTACTTTTTTTTTTTTTTTTTGCCTTATCTTGTAACAGTAGCTAAGTGAAACAGGGTCATGGTTTATAGCCTGCATTGATGGACAGGAAGTGCCGTTGACCCGTTTTCTCCTCTCAGGGAGAAGCACAGGAAACACAGAGAGGATTTGTGTCGGCGGTGTAAAAAAAAGAAAAAGAAAAAACGGTCTCCCTCCCTCCCAGCCGAGCCGAGCTCCCTCACCTTTCCCTTTAAACAAGCGCAGCAGCGATGAGGCGCTGGGAAACAGAGGTTGTGCGCTCGCCAGGAGGAACACCGCTTATGTCGGTATCACTGTTATGTCCACTTTCATCATCTGATGAGGATGAGGAGGAGATGATAATGAAGAAGAGGCTGCATTCACACCACCGCTGGTGATCGCAGCCGGCCGAGGAGCAGCTCTCTGTTCCGATCTGTGTGGAGCAGCTCAAATCTGAATTTGCCTAATTTCAAGGACGCACACTTCATCTGTTTTTTTTTTGTTTTTGTTTTTTTCCCCGTCTTGATTTGGGTTTGAAAAGCGGGATTACATTACCTCTGTGCTGACCCGGTCGGTGCAGCAGCAGCAAAAAAAGGCAAACTGAGCATGTCATATGCTGCGCCTCATTATTAGACGCGGGGCTTTTGTTTTTTTTATGCGATGCTTTGCTGAGGCTTTGCCATGAGGATGTGATCGGACAGGGATAGGAACTGGTTTCTCGCTCCGGTGCCACCCAAACAGAGAGTCGCTCACGATGGCCAGGGCTTTACGGAGGCTGGTCCATTTGGTGCTGTTCTGCCCTCTGTCTAAAGGCCTGCAGGTAGGCTATGTGTGTGTGTGTGTGTGTGTGTGTGTGTGTGTGTGTGCACAGACAGCATGATGCATGATGTCAGGCTGTTTTTTCTTTCTTTTTGTGTGTTGCTGTTGTCGCTGTTGCGCTCACGTCAAACTACCAGGACAATCTCTGCGTCAGTGGCATCTTCTGAGCCCCACATCCACATGCATCTCAAAATATCGCTTGTCTTAAAAAAAAAAAAAGAGTAGTGACATCAACACATAAGCTATTTTTGGTTTTATCCTAAGGTCAAGTGAGCAGCTGGACTTTTTTTTATTTCTATGGTGCAGGCCCTAGAGGAAAGGGAATCAGAGCAAGACTTAAGGCAGGCCTGCTCCTCCACAGTTTCCTATTAGGGATGCTCTGGTTTTTAAAAAAAGTGAAAGTGTTGAGATCAGCTGTCATGTCCTCTAAACTCCTCTCCTCTTCTCCCTCTCCAAAGAGCCGCCTTCCAGCCATTAAGGTGAAGTACCTTCTCCTGGCATGGCTGGGCATCCTCATCGCCAGCTGGGTCATCTACATGCAGTATGCCTCTTACTCTGAACTCTGCCGTGGGCATGTTTGCCATATGGTCATTGTGAGTATACATGCAGTCTCCCATCATCACTCTGAAACTCATCAACTCATCAACACAGACAGTGACGAGACAGGAAACTCATCAGGATGCTGCAGAAGGAGTCAGACGTTTAGATAATCGTCGTGTTTCCATGTTTTGTGTGTGTCGGCCTATTTGCACAGCCACCGCTGACAGCCCCTGTGCTCCAGTGTGGTCGTGTTTTAACCACCACCATTGATCAAATATTATGTTACTGAGTTAAATGGCTCATTAGTGGCAACTAAACTCACATTAGGATCAGATTTCTGCCTCATGACATTTCTGATGTGCTTTACGCAGTTTATGATGTTTATAAAAATGAATTAGAGGGACAATTTGGGAGGAGGAGGGGGGGATCTATTCTCATGTTGCTCTCTTTCATCATGCATGGACTGGAGATGGAGATGTTGGGTAAACATGCAGCCTATAGCTACGGCTGCTCTCCTGCTGTGTCCAGCTGTTTTCAGGGTTTTTTTTTTTCCCACTGAACAAAACAGACTCTGACATCTAATGAGGCACAGAGGAATGTGGTGACAATTAACAGCAGCAGCAGCAGCAGCAACAACAACTCAGAGACTAATTAATGAACAATGAAAGATCAATGATGTGACCTCATTACATCAAATAATCAAACTTGATCTGCCTGCATGTGCAATGTGCATGGATACAAAGTTGAATATTTGAGAGTGCCTCAGGTTTAGGAGTTTGTGAAATAGTCTTGAGGAAGCTATAAACAGAGCCCATTATGATACAGCTTAGATTAGTCTATAATGCTAATGTGGTTTGGCTCAGAGGTGATTGATTTGCCTCTTGCTGCTTTTTGTTATGGTGACTTGTCGTAGACCAGAGAGGGGGGGAGGTGCATGCATTGTCAGAACGTCTCATTTGCACTTTTAATCTGATGGAGCTTGTGAGAGATTTGGGTAGCAGCTGGGCAAGGCAGGTGATGGTGTCACATGGTGGTGGGCCATATTAGAGGGCAACTTGAAAGTGACAGCTAGCGGGCAGGCAGTAGAACGACAGATCTGGAGGCAGACGTGTTGTTTGAAATGCATACACCATCCAGACTAACAGAAGAAGTGGAGGAGGCTAAAAAAAAAACAGGAGAGAGCACAATGTCTTCATCTCAGGAGCGTTCTGCAGGCAGTCCCTCCCTGCAAAGGTGCGTGTGGATTGTTTATACTGTAGACCCCGAGGGTGGAAACAAACAGAAATCTTGAAATACTTGAAGTAAATATCGGATTCACCTCTGCGTGAGGATGAAACACTCGAGGGATCCTTTCCGACTGTTTCCTTTCTATAATTCTGAGCCTTTTCCTGTTTTGTTGTTGCAGTGCGATCACTACAGAAGGGGCATAATATCAGGCTCGTCCTGCAAGGCATTGTGTGATCAGAGAACTCTGACCCTGCAGCGCTGCATGTCCACTTCCTCTACACATCAGGTAAAATGAACAACAATGTACACAAAACCACATGATAACCTACAGCTAAAGAAAATATTCGCATGGTTTTCCGTCTCATGGAGCCAAAGACACACATATTTTGTCTATTGAAAATGTTCAACAAAGTGTGGTACCGGATTTAAGTATCCTTTAAAACATAACCATGTTCTCTCATCGGCATACACAGATTTCAGAGAATAATAGTGTCTGTGAAATTATATTCTCATTGATTTAGTGAACATTTAATTCGTCATCAATGTACAATTTAGTCTGTAATATAGATTTACTTTTTATTGGCTAATATTTCTGGGGTAAAGTAAGATTTGAGTGTAGGATCTTTCCGATTCAGATTCAAATTCAGACTCATGATTTATTGTCCCCCAGGGGAAATTCATGTTTGCAGTTTTGTTCCAGACAAACAGCAACATACATACACCACCAGAACTTTCCATGAAGAATATCTTACTATTACAATACATGGTTATTGTCATGTATTTATATTTGCAGGTGTACAGTGGACTGTGGAAGGAGAGGCCTGTTGTGATCAAGTGTGGTCTTGAGGATCCAGTCAAGACCGACGGGGCTCCAGACTCTGTACTGAGACAAGAAATGAGCTTATTTGATAAACCCACTCGTGGAACCTCCATGGATGAATTTAAAGAGATGCTGCACAGTTTCCTTAAGGTTGTTTTCTTCTCTGCAATTACAATATGACAAAAAATGCAAACATTTTTTTGTATCATTATATAATCATACCACATTTACCTTTACTTGCAGGCTAACCTTGGCGAGCAACCCTCTTTGAACACCTTAGTGGACAGGGTCATTACTCTGGCTGATGTCAACCAGGATGGGAAAGTGTCTCTAGCAGAGGCCAAGTCCATCTGGGCTCTCCTTCAGATCAACGAGTTCCTCCTGATGGTGGCGCTGCAGGAGAAGGAGCACACGCCGAAGCTGCTGGGCTTCTGCGGAGACCTGTATGTGACAGAACGTGTGGCACACAGCTCCCTCTACAGGCTAGAGGTGCCTCATTACCTGCAGGCTCTGGTCCCCGAGGCCTTGACCTCCAGCCTGAACCACTGGCTCGCTCCGGCCTGGCCCCGCAGAGCTCGCATCACCATCGGCCTGCTGGAGTTTGTGGAAGAAGTCTTCCACGGGTCCTACGGGAGTTTCTTAATATGCGATGCCAGTCCTCACCACGTGGGCTACAATTCAAAGTATGACTGCAAGATGGCCAACCTGCGCAGTGTGGCGTCTGAGGCAGTAGTCCGGGGATTTCTGAGGGGGCGGCGATGTGAGACTAACGCAGACTGCACTTACGGTCGAGACTGCACGGCCACCTGTGATCGACTAGTGAAGCAGTGTAATACTGAGGTTGTGCAGCCCAATCTTGCAAAAGTGTGTGTGTTGTTGCAGGATTTTCTGCTTTTCGGAGCTCCTTCGGACCTTCGTGGAGATCTAGAGAAACAGCTACGCACCTGTGTGACACTCAGTGGCCTGGCGAGCCAGATGGAGGTGCATCACTCACTCGTCCTCAACAACCTGAAGACGTTACTGTGGAAGAAAATTTCCAACACTCAGTACTCTTGAAAACTGTCCGTCTGTCTACATGTTGAGTGAATTATTACATGAAACAACAGTATTTTTTTTCCTCTTATGAGACTTTGCCAAATATTTTAGAAGGTGGTGATTATTAATGTATCTTCACCCTCCATTGACTGTGAATAACAGGAAGCTGTGAACTAATGACTATACAATACGATGCAGCAGATTAAGCTGGTTTATTCTCTAAAGACCATAGAAGCTCCATTATGTTTTTGTTCTCCAGTGCATTTTGAGAAGCACAGTCATCTGTTCAGACATCTCAGGGCACTGCCTATAGTTTTTATTTGGAAAACTCTGTACATAAAATAATTTGTTTTTAAAAATAAAGCAACCAATATACTGGTTAATTCTGTCTTTGATAGATTACTCTTCTATTTGTTCCTACTATAGCAAATTGTGACAGGGTGTAACTTTTGCATAGCTGTAAATATTAGTGGAACATTATTGTTTCCTGTGTATATTTTAATCTGTACCTGGAGCAGAGGTAAGACACACTAAAGCACTGAAATGATCTGAAACTGATGTTGTATTCAAATCAAACTGAGCAGCTGGAGATGTAAAGTTCAGTCAGACGCAATTAAACTTGAATGAACTTTAAATAAAGTTTAGTTGGTTTAATTAATCTTTTCAGAAGACTGTGAATAGGAAAGAGTGTCAGCTCTGCCCTCTTCACTGACATGTCCTCTGAGGTGCCTTCACAATTTTATGTCACTCCACCTCTTCCTCCACTCCACACATTTAGGCCAAAATGAAAATGTGCAACATCCAAGTACAGGAAACCAGACCATCTCTATACAGACAATAATAAGCAAGGAGGTGAGGGCACTCACAGCACCAATCTGAATCTTCTCTGTAGATTCAAATTATTATTGAAGTCATAGCAATCAAGAGACCAAAAGTCTTTTCTGTAAAGCACTTCATTTTGAAAAGTTCTTCAAACCCCAAATAAAGTTTACCCACTTTAACTCACCTTACCTACTTTTTTAAACCCAAGCTTCTGATGAACCTTTGCGAAATAGTATGAAAATCAAAATAGATTTTCATTTTAGGAGGAGAAATCACGGCCAGAGATTGAATCATTGTTTTCATCAACAGGCAACACACAGTGAAACATGGCATCCCCCGTATTGCCTTCACGGACTGTCGGGAATAAATGTATATGTGAGAACAGGTGCCGCTTGAGAAGGTAAATAATGTAATGTATAGTATTTCATTGCCAGAAATGAACTCATAAAACAAAGAGACGAACACATTCAAGCCTAAAACTAATTTATAATCACGTCAGATAAACCACCACCGGAGCTTTGGTTGTATTTTTTTCTTTTTAGTATGCGGCCGATAAGTCACGAAGCAGAGAGTAGCACGAATTACGAGGAGCTCAAAAGGCAGCAGCTGGTCGATGGGCCGGTCTCCCCCGCCTCCTGCTGTTGCTGCCCGGCTGCTCCATAAACACAGAGCCGCTGCCGCTGCCGCTGCCGCCGCGGTGGTGGACGACTGTAACGGTACAGTAGACTGGGACTGTGGGCATCTTAGCAACGCCGACCGCGGCTTGGCTCGGCTCGGCTCGGCTCGGCTCGGCTTGACTTGAAACCTGCTCGTAAGTTGCGGTACCAGTGAGGTAAAGTCTGTCATGAGTTTAAAGGGTGAGTGAGTGTACCGACGGCTCATCATCTGAACTATATGTTGCTAAATGCTAAATGAAGTCTGACAGGCCAACGCCAGGTTTAGATGCTAGCTGCTTCAGTCTTTAACCGGTTTTGTCGCTAGGTAACGCCGCAGACTGTTGGTTTGGGCTCTGTGGTCCTTAACACGCTGTGTTGTTGTTTTTTTTGGAGGGGAATGACAACACTATTAAGAAAGCAAATGGGTTTTACTCTTTAATTAGCTCTTTAAGGTAGCAATGCGTGCTATACTATTTGACAATAACGTTAGCCCGCCGGCGTCGGATTATTGTACAGTGGTACAGCAACCGTGCCCTGCCCAGCAGTGCCACTCGTAGCGTTTCGCTATAATGAGTGATCATTATGCAAAAGTCAAGGTTCAACTCGAGCAGATGAAATCGTGCGGCGAGGATGCAGAGAAACAGGGTGTGGAGGCTGAGGAGGAGCAGCAGCTGCCACTGCCAGTGTCTTGTTCTTCTCCCCCGGCTGCTATTGTCTCACCAGACCCCTCCAGCAGCATCACCATACCTGGAGGAGATGCATCAACAACCAACAGCTATGGTAACGTTACACAAAAAGGTAAAAGTCGGAATAAGCAGGGGAAAGATGACAAGAACTCATGTGGCAAGCCCATCTCAGATCTGTCATTGCAGGGCTCTGTAGTTTCTGCTCATGTTAGGAAGAACTTGAATGGACTTGGGCATGAGAGGACACTTCACATCAGAGGGACTGGAAAGATCCTGCAGGGCAAGTCGGAGCCTAATGGGAACTATGTGACCATCCATGCATCCAAAATCATTCAAGACACACGCCGTGAGGATGGATTCAGACTTGCAAAGAAGAGAAGACCAGTGACCGTGGACACATCCAAAGCCAAGACCTCGTTGGAGGCGCTGAAGCTGAGCATCAAGCAACTTAAGTGGAAAGAGGTGTGTTTTAATGAGAGTTTTGGTTTTCATTTTCCTCAGCTGTTTATTTTTTTCCCCAACCATGTGCTGTGCAGATTTCATTTCATACCAGGGCCCTGGTTTCAACCAAGCAGATCTCTGACACCAGCTGTTCAGTGAATCAGTGTTTTATGGGGATGACAACCAGCCTGGGTGTGGGTTAGAACTATGCCAGCATGACAACTTTTGTTTTTTACTTCTCCCCAACTATGCCCCATTTAAAAAACCATATGTCTGCAGTTGTTTACTAGTGTAGATAAACTCAACAACATGCTCCTACACCAACACCAATGTAGCTCATCCTTTTTGATTCAGCTTTTAAATGGTGATTAATGCTGTTAATATGCCAAAAGTCAAGACAGTTCTTGCCCTTGCCCTTTAATGCCTTCTTCAACAGAAAAATATTCTTTCATCTTTTGTCCTCTTGATGTTGAGAAACACCAGGGACTGATATCAAGATCTGCACAGCACAGCTACAACTTAAGACGACTTTTATTGGGCATTAAACAAGCAATAAATGACACTTAAAACTTAATCTCCAATTTGTTACTGTAACTGATGATTAAAACAGTTAAAATCAATCTTATACTAATTACACAACCTGTTCTGTTCTGAATAGGACTTTAGATTATGAAGTAGTTCTCCTGTGTGCTTCTTTTAGCTGAGACAGAAGGTGGAGACAGTATCTCTGACAAATTGTCATGAATCACTAAGTTTAAAGTATCGGTAGTTTGAATTGTGTGTGAGTATTTTTGGATGAAGGCTTTACACACTCAACTTTAGTCATTGTTTCACTGTCTTTGATATCCTGTCCAGTCCACTATATTATATTTTCTGCGTGGCTTGGACCAAGGAATTTAGGCTGATTATAAACATGCTGAAGCTGAAATTAGAAAAAAATGTTAGTAGTCATGTGTCTGATTTGATGCGGATTCAATACATAGGGATTTTCTTTCAAGAATGCAAAACTTGCAGAATTTCATGCACCGGTTTTGCAAATTAAGTTGTGAATGGAGTCATTTATGTTCTCCTTATGACTACATATTTAGGGTATACTGATTTAGTTTCCCTTTTTACCTTTGGGCATTTATTTCTAGTGTCTCTACAAAGTTTGTATTGATGAAGTTGTTTAAATAAAACTAAACACATTAATATTTTAGGTTACATTATGACCTTTAACCCAACCACTTGATAATGCCAGTTTGTTAAATGTATACAATTACACAGGATGGATGTGGATGAAACTCCTTCCAAGTGAAAAGCAACAACTTTTTAAAGATTTATGCGAGGGCTAATTGATCCAGTTCTTTTTCTACGAGCCACAAACACCATCTGGTCAGTTTGAATGCGATGCAATTAATACCATCTATCAGCCATTATTAACACGGTGTCCATTATGCATGAGAAGTAAAGACGGGGCCAATGCGGTGAGACAGGTGAGGTAACGACTCTACTTATCACCGGTGACCACGCAGTGACACTTAAACCTTTCCAGCTCTGCCATCGGAAACGGCGGACAGAGGGACTATACATTACCACGCTCCGGTCACATGATCCACCCCCAACAAAGTCAAGGGCGCTATAGATCCCGTGTCGTTCTGAAAGTGCCTGTCAACATCTTCGAAGGAGCTGAAACTCCAGAGGCAGCGCTCTGTTTGTTTATATCACTTATTAAAATGAACATAGACGAGTTGTAGGCCACAACACCGACCGGTTGACAGTTTATGAGGACATTCTTGTGAATGAATGATGATATGAAACATTTGGCTTCAAGGCCAGTTTGCATCCAAATGTCTACTTCGCCCTGTACATCTGCAGCGTTCTCAGGCCAGAGAGACAGCTGTCAACTGACTTTAAGCATATGGCATTCTCAAACAGTGGGAAATGATTAGCCTTAAGCTCCGCTAATCCAATAGACTTCTAGTCCTCTTTGAGGCAGAGGGAGAATGGCAAGCCCTGGGATCTGAGTTCAAAAACGAGACTAATTACTGTGCGTTTAATCACGGTGCTGGTATTTTCATTAGAATCGAACATTTTGAGGTAAAGCGCGTTCATTTTTTAAAGCCCCACCCCCCGCTCCCCCACCCTGTCTTCCTTCATTGTAGAGCACTTAGAAACCAATAACCTGAATAACTTAGATTATACGTTCTGTAAATTTGAGGGATGATGATGATGATGATGCAACTTAACGTATCCCCCTGATTGCTTTTTGCTCTAATAGCGCTACCTCAGCAAGTTCAGTGTTTGTTTTCATTCACAAAGTGGCTTGGAAAATTACCCACATGTGACTAAGTCCACTTTAAGTGCATGGACATTGACCTATCTTTCCATACACACACACATACACACACACAAGATGGCTATTTTTGATCCTGATCCTTTACAAACTACTCTGTTTAATTTGACCTCCTTCCCTGATGCGATTTAGCAGTCATACGAAGGCATTCTCCCTGGCAGTAATTATATCAGGTCTTGGCTGTCGAGTAGGGTTTCCCTCTTTTCACACACTCTCATACTAACTCATTAATGAGATGTAACTCTGTCACTGGTCTGTCTTGTAGCTGGGCAGTCGGTTGGGTCATATCGGGATTGAATTTAACAATGGTGATAGACGATATGCCGCTGATCTCTCAGTACAACTTGACATGGAGTCATCAGGATATTATAAAGTTAAAGATGAGAGCTGTGTCAGGTTTTAATATGTGAACAACGAGCTGCGTGGAAAACACTGCATCTTTGAAATAAATTATTCAGATCTGTTTTTGCGGTTATCAGGAAGAAGAGCCCACGCAGACTATAAAAATAAAAGAGAAAGACAAAAAGGAGAAACAATTGCTAAGCAGTAAATGGTTACTTACTAAATGCTTGTGCATTTTCAAGAGCACATGGATAACACAATATATATATCAGTATTTGTGATGCAGCCTGCCACATACTGAAGATGTTTTTCTCTTATCTTGAGACCAAAGTTATGACCTCGGTCATGTGGCGTGTAAACGAAGCTTTAACTCCATTTGCTGAGCTGAAACTTCATGCATGGAGATTTGACGGAGCACAGGAAACATCCAGTAATACATAATGCATTGATAGAGAGAAGTGAGACACAGCAGTGAGTAGGAAGTGGAAGCTGTCTTCATAGTTTACTATCCAGAGTATGAACACTGTTGGAGCTCTTTTTGCTTTGTTAAAAAAAAAGAAACATTTTTTCATGATGGGATACTTGTGTTTGAGTTTGGAAATGAATACCGATACATGGTTATCACAATAGGAGGGAAAATCCCGTCCATTTAGCTTCACTGCAGCAGCACATTGGATGAATTATATGTGGTTTGGAGTGTGCAAGTGTGGGCAGAGAAGAGGTTTAGTGGACAAAAGCTGTACTTTGTGCCAGTAGGTTTTCCTAACTCTCTCTAAATCCTTTTATAGTATCGCTTCCTCTTCTCTCTCCCAGCTCATCACAACAGCACACGCACGGCCTACCATCTTTAGGCAAGATTATCCTTCCACTCTGGGATCACCAGAAGGGCAAGCACTTCACTAGTGTCCTGAGTCATACTAACAGATTAAGCCCTCTTTGTCATTTACAGATGCAGAAGCAGTGTGACTTTCTGAATTAATTGTTGTTATTCTGTTGTTTTAGATTGTCTTTTAATTCTTGTTTTCTCTTTTCTTTGTGCGATTCTTCAGTTTCCTCTGGGAAGACGAGCAGCCTGTGACATCTACTGGCATGGCGTCTCCTTCCATGATAATGAAAATATTGTCTCAGGGCAGGTGAACAAGTTCCCAGGTATTTCAGAGCTTCTGTCTCAATCAACCTGCGACACCCACTCTGTTCACATCAAGCACCTCGCACTAATGTTTGTTGAACTGTAGGTGCAGAGAGGCCTTGAATTCAGCTCCCAGTGCTTCATGTGTGCTCAGTATTCTGTAATCACAACAGGGGGGATTTAGTCGAAGCCCTACTGATCCTCCAATACCAACCCGTTCATGCCACAACAGTAATCATTCAGAGATTATTGTATTTGTAACAAATGTACAACCAAATTTACATCACTTTCTGGGTTACACTTATCTTCTGCTGTGTTGCCCTTGTGTTAGATCTTTTTACAAGTTAGTGTTTGTCTGTTTTTCTCTATAGGATCCGTCTTCTTGCATTAAAACTAGCTGTAGTTGAAGAAAAGACTTTAATCACAGTGTTTTTCAAGCACAGTGTCTTTCAAATGGTGCATTGCAGGAATGATTGAAATGCTGAGGAAGATCAACCTGAGTCGTGCAGTGCGGACTATGCAGGAGCTGTTCCCAGAAGAATACAACTTCTATCCCCGTTCCTGGATCCTGCCAGAGGAGTACCAGCAGTTCTCCACACAGGTGCAGTTGCACAACATGAAAATGTTGTAATTTCTGTGCGACGTGCAGCAGTCTAAACACGGATACTAACACATGCATAAGACCAGCCACAACACTGAAGTCAGTTACTAGTTTTAATGGTTTAATGTCTGGACTGAGATGCAAGATAGCAAGATGAACTCCCAGATGGCTTTATAAATAATAATATAGCAGTGACTCAGACTCAGTTGCTGGCAAGAGCAGCAATTTGTTAGCTGTGCTCTGTGTGAGACAAAATAAAGATTTTCTATCACTTCTAGCTTTCTCTCCAAGCGATCAATTTACAAGTAAGTAGAGCTGAAATCACAGCATAGCTTTTGCCTTGTAAATGATGTGTTTTGCCAGACAACGTCACAGTTATAAAAATAAAAAAAAACAGGATTTTGTCACTGCAGAGCAGCAGCAGCACTTTGGAAATCAACACGTTGTCTTAAGGAGCTGCGCCTCAGTCACAATTTCAAACTTGTTCCATTTTCTGACAACACAAACAGAGAAACCTGCAAACGAGAACAGCTTTAGTCAGAATCAGGCTGTATAAAAAAATACTGCATATGTGAGCACAGAGAGCAGGAGAGAAGCAAATAGATCAAGGGCTGAAATCGGCTGACACTATGCAGAATGGAAATATGACAAGATGGCGCCATGAATATGCTAATAGCTTCTTACATCATGGAGCAAAATTTTGCAACTTTTCCCGGCAACCTTTTGTTACTTTCTATTGAGTTGTTTACATCGCTCTCCCATAACAGTTTCGTACATGCTCAACTTTGCATATATGCCACACACACAGTCCAACCATATATAAGTTTCTGACTACTGCTGGGTTTTAAAAAAAAACGTTTTTTCCGATCATATCGATCTTCATTAAGATCCAATATTGATTCATAAAACCCTTAGATTGATCTTTTAATGTACGCCATTGCAGTGTTGCACTGTTTACTTCTGGAGTGGGTCATGTTAAATAAATGTGCATTAATGCAACTGCTTTTCGGTCCAATTAGTGTAAACATTTATATTTTTTAATAATACACCAGGTTAGAGAGTCCCATCTTTGTACGATTTGCAACATTATTTTTGTGAAAATCTCTTTCATAACCAAGCAAATTGGTATTAAAACTGAAATATCGAATTGGGACCTTTTGAATTGGAATCAAATCAATTCAGCCCTCGTCCTACTCCCATCTTGTTTCCTCTCAAGTTTTCAGGTCGGTTCTAGCCAAGCAGTATCAACACATGCAAAAGTTGTAGACTAAATGTGGTGTTTTCCAATTCCTCTGCTGTGGACGGACGCTCACCACGCTACATTGCAACAGTGGCGTCCTAAATAGTATGACCTGTTTAATCCTTGTTTCATGGGCTTGCTTCATTGCTCACTTCCCCTCGAGGGGTGGAAAGCCAGACTGTAACGCATTTATGCGCAATAGCCCCTTAACACATGGTTGAGTCGAGCAGAATTGTCCCGAGAAGGAAAAGCAGAATTGAGTGAGTGTCGACACAGGGAAGGAAGGAAGGGAAGAAGAGAACGAGCTTCTCCCGTCTCCTTTTCTCCTGGGTGACCACAGTGAACAAGGAAATTACAGTTACCATGTGCGCCACTCGGCACATGTCACAGATAGGCCGACAATGGAGGCATTGATCCAGATTTGTGTGTTATTTTCATCAACTTGGTTGGAATGTGGTTCAGACAAGGACATTTGAAATAATATGTTCTTTTTTAAATCAAATCTCCATGTCCATTTTGGCAAGTAGGTAAATATTTCTGGCATCACACATTAAGGTCACATGTAACAATCAGATTAGTAGTCAGATCTAATTAGAGGAGCTAACAGATTTTGGCAGGTGGCAGTTGAATCTCAGCCTCTGCTATCAATACTGATAGCAGTGAGCAGGTTCTCATTTTTCACTGAATGAATCTTAATTGGTGATGTAATTGCATTGGCAGATTGTCAATAGCCTCTGTTGTTGGTTGAAGGGAAATATTTATATTGCAGCTGTGTATATTGTCCAGCAGGGGGCACCAGAATATCACTGACAAAACTGTTTCCTATTGAACAGAAGCTTTCCTTTGTTACGTCTGTGTGACATAATGACAATTAGTCATTCAGCCAAACAGGATTATTACATAATCAGAAATATAAGGCTTGACTTTCACTGCTGCTTTCTAATCTGTCAGTTTGTTACACCCAACTCAATTGAAAAATTTATATTTTTAACTTGTATGTAGAAGTTAAATGCATTAAGAGAGCTTTATGAAAATTATTTAAACATTCATTTTTTGTTTGACACCTTTACAAATATTTCATCAACAATCCATGTTATTGACGTTGGCAAACATCTGTTTTAAAGGGATACTTCACCCAAAATCGACAATTCACCAATTTTCTACTCGCTGTCATGCCAAAGAAGGGTTCGGAGAACTTTCTGAGTCATCAAAACGCTTTTGGAGTTCCAGGGGGGGTCCGGCTGGCAATGGGTTTTCATATAATGGCGGTGGATAGTGCTCACTTTTGAGTCGTCCAAAACACACACTATGAAACATCCAGATACCTCCATACTGCTCGTCCGTACTGACCCAAGTGTCCTGAAGCCACGACATAAAAAAGTTGTTCAGAAAAAGTTAATTTGATTTGTTTTTAGCCTTGTTGTAGCAGTAGCTCCCAGTGGCTGCGTGAGATGCACGAGATTTCCTGCGAGATGTTCTTCCGTGTTTACATCATACATCCTATAGTGGTTTACAACGACGAACGAACATCTCGCACATGCGCAGAAACATCAACAGAGCCACTCTGGGAGCTACTGCTACAACAACGCTAAAAACAGAGATAAAATTATTTTTTTCATGTGGCAGCTTCAGGACACTTGGGTCAGTACGGACGAGCAGTATGGAGGTATTTGGATGTTTCATAGTGTGTGTTTTGGACGATTCAAACGTGAGCTCTATCCGCCGTCATTATATGAAAATCCGTTGCCAGCCGGACCCCCCCTGGAACTCCAAAAGCGTTTTGATAAAGCGTTCCCCAAACCCTTTCTTGGTATGACGGTGAGTAGACAATTGGTGAATTACTGATTTTGGGCGAAGTATCCCTTTAAGTGACCATAAAACAGAGCCACTCAGGGACTGTGGTGTTTGTTTTTTGACTCCTAGATCCGCATGGTGAAGGAGAACGACGCCACGGTGAATCCAACCTTCATCGTCAAGCCAGATGGCGGCTCTCAGGGGGACGGCATCTACCTCATCCGTGACCCCAGTGACCTAAAGCTCATGGGGGGTCCACAGGCCAAACAGGCTGTAGTCCAGGAGTACATCCAGAAGCCGTTACTCATCGACAAGCTCAAGTTTGACATTCGCCTCTACGTGCTCATAAAGTCTCTGGAGCCATTGGAGATCTACATTGCCAAGGAGGGCCTGACGCGGTTCTGCACCGAGCCCTACCAGGTATCCTAGACACACTTGGGGGTTTTTATAGCAAACACAAAACTAAGTATTAATCACTCTCACTCTGATTCTGCAGGAGCCAAGCCAGAAGAACCTCAGCCACGTCTTCATGCACCTGACCAACTACTCCCTCAACGTCCACAGTGGCAACTTTGTGCACTCCGACAGCCAGAGCACGGGCAGCAAGCGCACACTCTCCAGCGTGCTCTACAGGCTGGCAGCTAAAGGTGTCGACATCAAAAAGGTGTGGTCGGACATCATCGCTCTTGTCATCAAGACTTCCATCGCTGTGGTGCCTGAGCTCAAAGTCTATTATCAAGCCGATATACCACCAGGCAAACCGGGACCCACATGCTTCCAGGTGAGAGACTGTGTTGGCATCAGAATATGTACAGCAGGAATGTGATGAACGCACTATTTTGATGCGCACAGGTGAAAAACACATGTATTTTAAAGGGATAGTTCAACTCTGTCTCGTAACGTTCCTTTATTATCTCATAGCGTGGTGAATGTGCAGGTCACAACTTGTCCACCAGAGTGTTTTGGAGTTGTTGGATTGTGTATTTGATGAGTTTGATGAGAGAAACCAAGTAATCCCATTAGCCTCCGTAGCGTAGCTTTGAGCAGCTCGCGGCTCTGCTCCGCCATTCTAAAAATAGCTTGCACCGACAATTAAAGGTAACAAACTTACTCCTAAGACTATAGGGATTATGACAATGGGCCAATTTGCCAAAATGTTGAACTACCCCTTTAACAATATATTTATTGTTATGTACAGTCACAGGGACAATAACATTATAAACACCCCTCTTCCCCCACCCTCAACAGTATATATGCATTTACATAGGGAAAGAAAGAAAAAAAAAAAAGGGCCAAAATGAGAATGAAATAAAACACAAAATCAATACTGGTCATGTTTATTGATCATAGGCATGCCAGTTTCCATAAGTGCTGTCAATCAAATTTAGTCATTACATTCAGTCAGAGTCTCCCTATTTCTCTGTAGTTATTTAGTTTCCCTTTGGCAACATCAGTTCATTTCTCCAGTCAGTGCCAAGCATGATGCCATTTCCTGTAACCACATTCTCACCAATTTCACTTTTCCACCTTGAAAAACACCTGTATTTTAGCAGTAATTTTCATCCTCCCCCTTGCACACACCTCCAATTCTCTCGTACATGTGAACAAATCATACAAAAGGAGCCTTATAACTCTGGATCGTGTCTCATAATATTAACACCCTTACCTCTATATCATGAGTCATCCAGGTGACTGTGGTAGGGAGGCGACTTGTCTTGAAACGGAGAGGTTTTCCTTAGGTTGATCGTCTTTATTCTGACATTTTCTTTAAAGTTTGTTGTTCAATGCAGGAACAATCTTGGATGTCAGTGTCTTTCTCTCTCTTTCCTTTCCCTTTTTGCTTTCTAAAGACTCTTCAAACGCTTTAGTTTTTTCAGGAAAGCTTCTTACTGCATGTACAGCCCAATGAGCTATGATGACCTGTCTTATCTGTAATAAGTTTTTAAAGAAGTTATACAGAAGTCATCCTGTTCCATTCTGTTCAGTTTATTAGTGAGAGAGTTAGGGTTGAGTTTGGGTATATTGTGTTTTTCTGTTGGCAGTTACAATAGTAGCTTTGTATTAGTAAAATTTATATGTACAGTCTGTAATAAAGTGTGTGATTGTGTCTTAGGTATTAGGTTTTGACATCCTGCTGATGAAGAACCTGAGGCCAGTTTTACTAGAGGTCAACTCCAACCCCAGCATGAGGATAGAGCACGAAAAGGAGGTAAACATGATCGTCAATATCAGTCGTGTCATACGCTGTAATATTGTCGATGCTATTTTTTCAGTGTTATAATAAATGTTTGTGTGTGTTGTTCAGGTTGCACCAGGAGTTTTTGAATACGTCCCCAGTCCTGTGGATGAAGAGGTCAAAGTGGGCGTTATAAGGGACACTCTTCGCCTAATGGACCCTGGCCACAAGAAACCTTCAATGTAAATACACTGGCTTGCACAAATGTACACTCACTCACTCACACACACGCGTCACGCGCAGTAAACACACACTTCAAGTTTCTTATATCCTCCAGTCTTTGTCTGCTGGCCTTTAGAGTCCACTTTTAAAGACATGATATCTTCCTCCGCCTGTCTTTCCTCTGAGCCCGGCTCTGCACCACTCAACAGCTCTCCATAAGCCTGTTAAATGGAAAAATTAAATTCAGCTGAGCCGTGGTGGAAATTCTCACATTACTGTACAAGTCTGGTGGCTCAATCTCTCTGGCTGACTGGCCCTGTGTGGTGCCTGGCAATAAATCTCCTCTACCATTAGGCCTTCTGTTTTTTCTTCCTCTTCTTCGTCTTCTCAATCTGTTTTTCTTCTGTGACAAGAGGATTTACTCTCTGTTCTTCCACCATCTCCATTTCTTGCCTATTTCTCCCCCTCACAGTCTCTCTCTCTCTCTCTTTGGCTCCTTCCCTCACTTCTGCCTCGCCTCCTCTTCAGATTAACTTCGATATCAGATATTTGATCTGCTTTGTTCTGCGAGCGAGGAGGGGGATATCTTCTCGGGGATAATACCCACTTAACTATTATATTCATGACCAGTAACATATTGAAATAATCCGCCTATAATATGTTTAATCCTCACTCCTCCTGCATTGCTGTATTTTTGTCGAGCTCGAATCAGCAGAACCACATTGTGTTCTTGTTCATGAATCACACCAGTGTCACACAGCATACACATCCCTCTCAACTAATTCCTCTATACATACTTCTAGAGCCCAATAAGCCTTTAATCTAATGTCCCTCATGCTGGGGGCCGCTCAAAACCTTTGTGTCTGAACAACATACAGTTTTGGAGCTAATATGATGGATTGATTAGTTGGTTGCCAGTAAATTCAGCTATTTAAACCCAACCTACTCTGATTTCACAATCAATACAATCAATAGTGATTTTAAATAAGTCATTTGTCAGGCAAAAATGTCTTTCACTTTCTCAAATCTGAATATTTGTTGATCTTTTTCATTATGTAACAGCAAATGTATTATTGTTAAGACTATATGAGTATTTCTTTACATTTTATAGACCAAAAACTCAAAGTTATTACAGTCAGCTATTTAAAGAAAGAATTGGCAGATAAACCTTGAATGAAAACAGCTGTTAGTTGCAGCCCTGAACTGTGGAGATTATGGACTATTATATTTTACACAATCACAATGTTTCACCAGTATAATATTGATTTAATGAAGTAATAGTTGTTGCATTGTCAGTCAGTAGCTTGTAGTTGTCAGACATTAGTCCTGATATTACACAATCTGAGTTTCCCCTGGTGCTTGGTGAATTATTTGCCTCATTTCATTGTGAGCACACACCTCCATTTATTTCACCACTGCACTGTAGACGCTGACAGTTTATCTGCAGGTTTAAGCCTCTTCGAGCCAATTAAATAGTGGAGGAATATCTTCATAAAATATCTCAGCGTGAGAGTATCTATAATCTGCAGTCATGTGGTGAGAAGAGGCTTAAGCCCAGACTGAGGCGAGGTGCGTCACAGAGGAAACAAGTTCAGTGATCTTTAATATGATATAATTCAGTGCGTCCATAAAAATGGAGCGTTGCTTAAAGTGACACCGACAAGGACGGGGTTTATGATGTGAAGAAAGTTATAAGGCCTAGCAGTAATGTTTAAAATTCTCATGTATCTATTATGTTAGTAGAAAGATACCATGTCACTAAAGAGGGTGGAAAGTCTTTGAATAAGTTATGAGCTTTCTGGAGCTGGGAAAAGGATCCACCTTTTTTGGAGGTCTCAAGGCTCTGTCCTAGGACCTGTTCTTTTCTCCATTTATATCAATAAGCTCTGTTAAAATGCAAGTAACACTACGCTGTTTATTATCTCTCTCACAAGCTGTTGAGTTTATATAAATGACGAATTAATTACCTGTTTAAAATAAAAGGTAGGTAAGAAAAAATCCAGGGTAGAAACTAGTAGTGGAAAAAGTGCTAAGCAGTGATGGGAATAACAACGTTATAAAATAACGGCATTTCTAATGGCGCTACTTTTTTCAGTAACAAGTAATCCAAAAAGTTACTTTTTCCCCGGTAAGAACACTGTTACCGTTTCTCACAATAAAATGTGCCATCACTTGCCTCAAGAGGTCCCATCACAAAATAATACACCCGTTAAAGTGTACTTTTTTTCAGTCCATCAACAATTAATTCATGCATTTTATTAAAAAAGTAACGTAATAGTTACTTTTCCTGGTTATTAGTTACTTATCTATTTATTTTATATTATTGAAAGTGTTTTTATATTGTATTTTTATGGTATTGCTTGTTTGCACTGAAGGGGGGCGCTAATTTCGTTATACAGAGAGTATAATGACTAATTTCGTTATACAGAGAGTATAATGACAAATAAAGGCATTCTATTCTATTGTATAATGTAGGAACTCAGTTACTTTTTGGGGAAAGTAACTAGAAACTATAAGTAATTGCCTTTTAAAAGTAATGTGCCCAACACTGGTGCTAAGAGTTAGGATAACAAGTAACATATTTATCGTATATGTAATGTTGCACGTGTGTAGGGAGTGTGGTTAGAAACCCGAGAGATCACATGATTAGACAGCCAGTTCTCAGGTATTGAATAGTAATTTTATTGATTAGCAATACGTCTCATAATGGCAGCAGGAGTTATAATTCAAACTCTGTCATAGCGTACAGACCTCGACCACAACGAGTTAGTATTCATGTCAGGGTGTGATTGCAGGAAAGTGTGCTGTCAGCTATGCAGATAGTGACTGAGTCGCGTTGAAGGAGCTCTGTGTGTGTGTCTGTGTGTGTGTGTGTGTGTGTGTGTGGGAGGGGGTGTATGCTAATTATGTCCCAACTAGCTAGGGCTAATGTTTATTAAATTAGCCATAAGATTGGATATGCTCCAAAAAAATGTAATCATTACTGCATCCAGCGACATGGGCGCTAAATAGGAACTCATTAATCATTCACTCCCACGGTTTGTTCTCTGTGTTTGTGCACGGTCGGTCACAAAGGCACCTGCAACCTGCAGCATGACAGTAATGCACGATTTGATTTGTTTGATGGCAAAACAATGATTCTCATCACACTGAATTATATCTATTCTTTCTTTTTTTTTCTTAATCAAGCCATTTGTGCAGAAAGATGTGTGAAATCTAAAGAAAAAAATCTCCAGGATCTAATACTCACAGGTGATGCAAGCATGTGATGCTGCAGACTTAAGGACAGATTCAAGGGAAACAAGTGGGAGAGACGAGCGCCGAGTGAAAGCGTTTTAGAAGACGACAGTGTTTTGATTGGCATTGTGAGCGTTTTGATGAGTCACTGTCTCGGGGATGGTTTAGATTCAGCTCCAATGTATTTTAATGGGGAAGGTCTGATTTTATTTGTTTTGCTGTTTTTCATTCAGCCAGCTCGTATCATCACACATAGATGGGAGGTTAGGAGTTTGTTTACTGCACAGATGGTCTGCTGCTAAGTAAACATACCTGTGCTGTGGAGTTTAGACTGATTTCACCCCCCCTGTGTGACAAAATGAAGCGAGAACGAAATGAGAACTGACCCGGCACACGGTAAAAAAAAAAAAAAGGTGTTTCTATTTAAAGGAGATGGAGTGAGAGCTTATGTAAGAACGATAAGTCAGTATAAAACGGCAGAACAAAAGGGGCGAAATGTGGCGTTTTTGGGAGAAAACGGGGCGACGAGATAAATGAGGGCTTGTGAGAAAGAGGATGTGATGGTATCAGTGACTCTTAGACATGTACTTCTTGCACCCAGCTCATTAATCCTGTATACGGTGTTTCTCTGCAGGTGATTTATGAGCCATTATGAGGTGTGTGTGTGTGTGTGTGTGTGTGTGTGTGTGTGTGTGTGTGTCAGAGAAAATGTGGGTGAGAAGAACAAAAGAGCTGATATTCATACCTGTTTTCAAAAAGCACGATACAAATGCATCACCTGTATAAACGGATATAAAGGCGGACTGGGTGCAGTCTGAGGGTAACTAAGGTTGAGTCATGGGTTTTCCTGTTCTGCTCTTTCACTGAGAACAGCTTTGAATTGAATTTTCGTGAGCACCGTTTCCTGAATGTCGTGGGTGTATGTTTTTGTGCGACTCTGAGAAAAAGTTTAGCTCGACTTCTGAAAAGTGCGCAGACACTTAGATTTATTATTATTATCATCATCATCATCATCATCCCCGACACCTGTTTGAGCCCTTTTGACTCCTGTGTTGCCGTGGCTTTTTGAAGATTTACTCACCGGAGGAGGAGCAGGGGGGATAGCAGCACTCAGGCAGGTTAATGACAGCTGAATTAGCCACAGTCCTCCTCATCCACTCTCAACTAACATTTGACACCGGGCCTGTGGATGTTCTTTTCTAATAACCTGTCATTCTTCACCTTTTTACCCTCTCGCTTTGCCTCCATCATCCCTTTCTCTCTCTCTCTCTCCGTCTGCTGGGAATGTTTGTCGACATTCCCCTCACTGTCCGTCTTGGCTGTCATCTTGTCCGTTTTTAGCCGAGCCTGTCCTGTCTAAATAGAGGTGGGTGGTGTCCTTCTAGCTGCCGAGGGATGATTGATTCTATTAAACATTCAGCAGTGCTCTCTCGGTGCCATTCACACTGCTTACTAATTCATAGAGAAAAGAAACGGCCTCAGAAGAGTCAGCGCTGCTCCATCCCCTCGACGTTTGTTTATTTCCCTTCGCTGCTTATGTGTCTTCATGCTCATGACCATAGGAGTTATCCTTAAAGGCCCTCTCTCTCTACGCCCACACAGGTGTTTTTACTTTTTACACTAACTCTGCCTGATGAGACCCTCGGCTCAGGGGGGGCAACGTGAGGGGGAATTATTCGAGGTCACTGGACTCAATAACTGTGCAATAAGAATGATAAAAGTGTAATGTGTTGTTGTGCAGGTGCAGCAAAGTAAACATCAGAGCGAGGGAGGTGTCACAGAGAGCACAGTGTGCACACAAACACATAGACACACACACACACACACACACACACACACACACACACACACACACACACACACACACACACACACACACACACACACACACACACACACAGCCCACGGCTCCCATTCATTTTCTATGAGAAGAGTCGAGTCCCTCCGGAGAAGCTTGGTGGCCTCAGGAAAGTTCACATCAATGAGTTGTTGCTGCAAAATTGAAGTTTGGGAACCAATCACAACAACCCAGGAATGATTTATTAGGAAATTATTAATCATTTTAGTTGTTTGCTGGAAAAAAAAAAGTCCTGACCAACAGTCTTTTTTTCTAACTATGTAAATCCAGTCGCTTTTCCTCTGTTTTGCTAACCCTCCTCTGGGCCATGTGCATTTGTTCACAGCGAAGCCGGCGAGAAATCAGTCGATAGAGGGGAACAAAACGCTACAAACAATAAATGTTATGATGTATTGTGTATATTTGTGTAGTTTGATCTGTCATAAGCAAGAGATTACGGGTTACAGGGCGCGTTTGTTTCATGGTGCCGCGGAGACTGTAGAGCTGTAACAAGTAAAGCCATTTATTAAACCATCACAATTACTCCAAAGCTGTTTAATTAAGGTAAAAATGTAGCATAGTTAAGCTACAAATCCTGCATAGTTCCTCTTTAAATTGACTTTGCAGATATTTGAATGGAGGGAAATGTAGTCAACATGTTTCCCTGTCCTTGAAGATGCATTATTACCATTATGTGTAAGTGTACATATTAAAACCTTCATGTGCCTTGTTTTGCCCTACTGATCCTCCTCGAATCTTACATCCTTATATTTATATAATTGTACATGTTGAATAGTTTTCATACTTTTTGAAGAAGAAAAAAACAAACTTTTTTCCTCTGTTGGTTGTTTGTTGCTTGCAGAGAAGTAAAAAGTCATTTTGGGTCAGCGAGGGTTCTCATTCTCACTCATTGTAGCTGTTTTGCTACTGCCGAGCTTTAAAAGCTAAAGTCAAATTCATCCTGCGGAGAATCAATCAGAAGAACAAACAACAGTCAACATAAAATTGTTTACTTTCAATTTCCTCACCAGAGCTTATTGTGTGTAGCTCACTGAGCATGCTGTATGCATTTCCATCTACGTTTCCTGTGCCGCAGGTGACTGATGGATTAAATCCACGCTTTGACTTCGTTTAGTCATTTTAAGTAACTCAACGTAAGTGCTCTTATACGTTGTTGTTTTTTTCTGCCTTGCGCCGAGCGTCAGTGTGATGTCTTTAAAAGCACAATTTGTCCAACGTCGTTCTTTGCAGGGGAATTGGTAATACGGGTCTTAATGCAAGCGCAGGCTTTCATTGACTAATGCCTATAAGAACAGCAGAGAGCCACTGTGCTTTTCAGCAGCATCACCTGGGTCTGCAGCACTTAATGAGTCACAGTGTCGCCTTAAACAAAATTAACCTTCCTTCCTCTCTGGGCTTTGTTTTACTTCTACATCCTCCGTCATTGTGGCTGATGTAGGTGGAAGTTGTGGATGTAAGACGCTGAAAAGACTCAGTGAAGGCTGTGAAATGTTGAGGAGTGAAGAGAGAGTTATTCGTCCGTCATACAATATTATTCTTCCCCTTTTCCCCTGCCAGGCCAGGCTGTGAGTGCAGACGCCAGTGAAAAGCTCGGTGCATTTATCTAGCACAGGTCTTTGCTGTCTGTATCTCAGCTGACAAAAGGCCTTATGGGTCCTGTGCTTTCTCCTGCAGGGCCTGGAAGCCATTAGTCAGGCCTGGACAGCACATAAAGCTGCAGTCGCTTATTTGTGATGTTCAAATCCTCTGGTTAAAAGCTTCCTCGACTGCCGACCATAAAAAACAAGCCCAGAATTAAAACATAACACAATAAAAATGTTGAATAATCTGTGCTTCTCTTTCCCCGACAGAAGTTCCCAACCAAAGGCGGCCGGGTCCGAGGAGATTCCCATGGAGGCGGAGTCGCAGGAGAAGAGCCCGGACGACGGCGCGCTGCCCTCGCTGTGTCTGAAGCAGGTTTACCCCAAGTACACCAAACAGTTCAACTACCTGCGGCTGGTGGAGCGCATCGCGGCGCTCTTCATTCGCTTCCTCGGGGTCAAGGGCAACATGCGTCTGGGCCCCACGGCCTTCAGGACCTTCATCAGGTACAGATGTGATTGGATCCCCCCTCCGTTAGCGTCATCCACGTAGAACTTTAATACAATCAAGTAAACATGGTGCATTTGATTTTGAAGCATTTTTTGGATTATTGTATATAGTGCATTGTTTTCTCTAATAGAAAAAGATTAAAGGAGACATATTATGCCCCTATGCCACAAATTAAAACAGTTCCCAGGTGTCTTAACCTTTTCCATACAAGGCCTGTTTTTGCTCCTCCTGTCCAAAATGACAAACTAAATAGAGTAGAGCTTCACAACTACAAGGGCTGTATAAATAATGTTGGTCTCAAAAGAAAGCTAAGACCTGTGAGATTCCTACACAAGTGAACGAGACGTTATGAGACAGAGTTGTTTTTGAGGTAAATGCAGAGACTGCTTGCCGAAAAACTGCCCCCCACTGTGAACGCGCATCAGCGGTTTTGCACGAATTTACCTCAAAAACAACTCTGTCTGGTAACGTTCTGTTATTATCTCATAGCGTGGTGAATGTGCAGGTCACAACTTGTCCACCAGAGCGTTTTGGAGTTGTTGGATTGTGTATTTGATGAGTTTGATGAGGGAAACCAAGAAATCCCATTAGCCTCCGTAGCTCTGAGCAGCTCACGACTCCACCGTTCTAAAAATAGCTTGCACCGACAATTAAAGGTAACAAACCTACTGCTAAAACTATAGGAATTATGGTTATGGGCCAATTTGCCAAAAATGTTGAACTATCCCTTTAACATATTTGAAACAACACAGGTTGATTAAACACTAAAGTTTTCCTGCTGACTGTTTTCAGAACCTGTAAACTGAGCAACACCAACTTCTCCATGGCGTCAGTGGACATCCTCTACATCGACATCACACGTCGCTGGTCAGGGGCCGTGCCTGATTCTAGAGAAGCAGGTAAACACACACACACACAAACACACACACACACACACACACACACACACACACACATGGAGAAACAAAAAAAAGTCTCACATTGAAACTACATGTAGAGGACAGCGAGCCGTGTATCCTTGAGACCCGGAGCAAACAATGTGCTCGGGAGATAATTGCTTGTCATTCTCCGTCAGTTTCCCTCTGACATTGCGCCGTCGTAATTGAAATGAGCCGAGATCAAAAACGTGACAGCGTCGGAGTCGGAGAGAAAGAGAGAGAGAGAGAGAGACACCGGCGTCGGACATGAATAATTCAGACGTTGCACCTTGCGAGGAATGTTTGTGAGGCGGAGCGGATGGATGGAGATCACATGGACGGGATGGAAGGGCCTGTACGGACGAGGTCGTGGGCTGAATTGGAAATGAGCTCATATGTATTCAGGGAGACAGAAGTCAGAGTCTGTTATTTCTGTGGATGTGCATCGGGAGGATTTGGTGGGAATCGGATGGAGGACGAAACTGGAGAACTGTATTTATGCATTATTACATGTTTTTGTTTGGGGGTATGGGACAGACAAAAGTTTTTCTTTTCTCAAAGGACACCAGGAGGGATTGATGTAACTGTCCTTGTAATCTCTGCACTTTTAATAACGACCTACAAACTTTCCAGTGTGAAGCTGCTTCTCATTAGTTTTTCTCCACTCCACAGGCTCCTCAGGTTTTTTTTTTCTGCACACTCAGAACAACTGAGGCTGCAGTCGAGATATTAAAGAAACCTTTGGGTTTTTAAAAATGCAGCTGCAGCTCCGGCTCTCGCTTCCTTCACAATTTATTGTTTTCTAATTCATCCCTTAGTCGCTGCGTAGATTATAAAACTGAAATGTAAAAATAATCAAGTGTTTTTTTTTTTTTTTTTACTCTTTAACACAGCAACAGTTCAGAGGTTTAATGAGCTGCTGCCTGGAGAAGAGTAATCTTCTTTTGAAAGGAAGGAAAACACGTACAGTTAATATTTATCAGGATCAATACGAAGCAGTTGTTATTATGCATCAAGTTTTCATGTACAATATAAAAAAGTATAGAGCGAGACTCTGCAAGTTTCAAGCGGTTGATTCAAAAGGTTGAGCTCAGGTAATGATGTGTATAAGAGAAAATCAATGCAGCCTCTTAGATAAAGTGAGAACTCCTCCCTGTGTAAATCCTGCTGATTGACATGAGAGTCATATTGATGTTTCCATCAGATCCACCGGAAAAACAACAGTTTATTTCATTTATTTCATCTCAACAGGAACTTCCTGCAGTCGTTTCTTGCGCAGCGGAAAAAATAGTCCCTGAGTGCAGAGTTATCATAGTTAACTAAGACTAAAACTAGCAGTAAAAAAAATAATTTAGTAAACTGAAATGAAAATAAAATTTTTTACCCCAAAACTATAACTAAATAAAAACTACAATGATCAATGCAAAACTAACTAAAACTAAACTGAATATCAGATAACATCAGCTTCGTTTTAGTTTTCTTTAGAGATGCTAAAGTTGCAGGAAGAAAACGCCACAGCTCAATATGGGACGACTTGGAGTGCGTTTTATCTGTCCTGTTATTGTGTTGTATTTTTAATGTGACCTGCCAAGGGACTACAGATGCAAATGAGTTTAAAGCTATAATCTGGTACAGTACATCAAATGGCAACATTTATGTTTGAACTGTACACTGTCCCTTTTTGTAAATAAATTAAAATTGAATTGAATTGACCCACAGGTAGATAAGAGTGAATGTAACGTGACTATAAGACTGATGGGAACATTTATGGGAACTAAGCAACTAAAAGAGAATAATCTCACAAATTTGGAAGTTCATTCATTCATTCATTTTCTAAACCGCTTATCCTGCACTAAGGTTATGGGTGAGCTGGAGTTGGAAGTTCATCTTAACCTGAAAAACTAAAACTAAGACTAAATAAAAACTAGTCAATTCCTCAAAAAAAAAAAAAATTAAACTGAATCTGCTTAATCACGTGTTGAACTAACTAAAACTGAAAAACTAAATAAAAATAAAAAATAATAATGAAAATGTTAAAACTTTAATAACCTTGACTGAGTGAAGTGAAGTGTTCCTCCTAGGGCTGCAACTATCGATTATTTTCATTATCGATTAATCTGTTGATTATTTAAACGATTAATCGATTAGTTGTTTGGTCAATAAAATGTTAAAAAATGTTGAAATATGTCAGTCAGTGTTTCCCAAACCACAAGATGACGTCGTCAAAAGTCTTGTTTTGTCCACAAACCAAAGAGAGACTCAGTTTAAAGGAACAAAGACACCAGAAATATTCACATTTAAGAAGCTGAAATCAGAAAAAACTACTCAAACCGATTATTCGATTATCAAAATAGTTGACGATTAATTCAATAATCGATTATTGTGCGATTAATCGGTAATCGGTTAATTGTTGCAGCTCTAGTTCCTCCCCATCTGAGCCTCTCTCTCTCTCTCTCTCTCTCTGTCTCTGTGTTTTTCCAGGGATGGGCCTGCAGGCGTTCGTGGAAGCCTTTTTCTTCCTGGCGGGCCGCAGGTTCAAGTCCCTTGTCCTGAGGGAGCAGGTGGTGTCGCTGCTGGAGCTGTGCGAGGCTCAGCTCGAGGCCCAGCTGACGGGCGGCGGCGGCGGCGGCGGCGGCAACGTGATGGAGGACCGGCGCTCTGTGAGCTGCAGCCGGGCGCTGCTGCCGAGCCGAGCCGCCGCCATCAAGACTCAGACCCTCGGCCTCGCCGGCGCCGCCAACCCCCAGCTGGGCTCGCCGGCCCCGCTGAGGAGGGCGGCCAGCCAGGACTACCGGCTGCACCCGCGGCTCAAACCTCGCTCACTCAGGGCCAACGTGGAGAACTAATAGGACGGCGGCGATGGCGGCGTTGGCGTTGGCGACGACCAACAGCAGCTCTGCCTTCACCTTTTCTCCACGGGAGCAGAGCGGGAAATTAGGCGTCCGTCCGTCCACCGGAGAAGGACAACGCGCCGGACCCCCTGCTCGCTCGGCTGACCGACCGTCCCCCCTCGTGATTGCTTTTTCTCTTCAGAGGAGGAAAGATGTCCACAGGGGTTTTTTTTTTTTGGTTTTTTTTTCTCTTACAGTGCAAGTGGAAAACGAGGGACACGAGGAAGGGGAGGAGGAAGACAGTGCACTCCTCTCTCTCCTTCCTTCCCTCTCTCTCTCCTGGTGCGATCGTGTATGAACGGTGGTGTCGGTCCAGCGGCTGCTTCTGATTCTCACTGATTCGACAGGGCAGCTATTTGCTTCCCTTCACCTTTTTTAGTCTGGCAACACAAACAAAACAAAACAAAACAAAACATTAGACGCCCCTTCTTCTTCTTGTTCTTCTTCAGTAGACTCACATCACACAAGGATAAAAATAAAAACATAAAATAGGTGTAAGGGAGTGAACTTAGTATGTATATTATATATTATATTCCTGAATTTGCACAAAAAATAAATCTTTGAACTGTTACATTTGCACAGAAATGGATGTGAGGGTGACTGAGCATCTGTGTGGGCATATTGTGTATGTTTGTGTACTGTATGTGAGTGTGTGTGTGTGTGTGTGTGTGTGTGTATACATGTACTGTACCATGGTTATTTTGTGTCTGTTTTACAGCCGGCGGCTCAGCTCAGCTCAACTCAGCTGTGTGTGTCCATTAGTGATGATGATGAGGAGTTAGTGAATAAGTATTCAAAGGGAAGAGGCCGCGCTGCCTTTTTTTATTTATTTACTGTATCTTCTTTCAGTTCTGCAGCTATTTCCAGTCGGGCAGCCTCAGACCTTCCACAGCGCAGCGCCACGTCGTTTCTTTGTAGCCACACAACTGCCACAACAAGGACTTCAATTATTTAATTGCAAAAGCACAAAATATTTCACAAATCTCCTCCGATGTTATCTTACAGTAATCATTGAAGAAACAAGGCTTTTGTAATTATAACAGTGTGTGTGTTTGTTTGTTTGTGTGTGTATGTGTTTGTTTGTGAGGTTGTGAGCTGAAGACGTGACGTTACACTGACACACCTGCTGCAGATGTGGGCAGCTGTTGTCAAGTCAACACAGTAAAACTTACACAGCTAACGTACAGTACTGTGTTGTGGGACACATGACACATGTACTGCAGTATGATGACCTGAAGTAGATTTATAAGAGTATTAAATACTTATCGATTCTATGGATGAAATGTACTGAATGCAAAAAAAGATTAAATTACATTTTTCTCTTGAAGCTGAAGATGTTATGTAATATATTTTTTAAACAGATTAAATCTTCCTCCATGTTATTATCCATATGTAGCATATATGTTGCTGAAAATACACTCACATACTGTATACAGCAGCACGTCACTGCCGTCATACCACATACCACATTTTTCTTCCCCTATGGGCTCATTAATGGGCAGCGTTTGTCACATCATTAGGGGATGATATGTAATATAATGGCAGCACTGTTGGCAGTTTGTGCTATTCTACAGTAGATGAGCCTGAAATAGCATCATCTCTTCTGCGTTTTAAGACCTTTAGATATGTTTCACCGAAGCAACAACCATCTGCCAATGTTTGCTCGACCTTCTGTCACCGAGGACAGCAGTGCCAGTCAAAGCTGCAGCTCCACTCTCCTCACACCGAGGCATCAGAAATCTCTCACCAGCCCCCAAAAATATAGCTTATACCTATTAGCGCCATATTTTGTAATAATGTTATACATTTTCATGGGACATCAATATGTTGTAACGCCACATTTTGTACTAAAATTCTTGAACACAATATGTAATAAACCTTGGTGCATTTTGTAATAAGTTGTTACATAATGCACCAAATTATTACATTTTCTTCATAAAAAAAAAGAAAGTGCAACACCCACATATTGTAATAGCAACAGTAACAACTTATTACAAAATGCGGCAATAATTTATTATACTATATTTTTATTATAATGTTTCTTTTTTGGTATAAAACGTAGTGCAACATTATGTAATAAAGTAATACATTTCCACCTCCTGCTGTAATAACAACGCATTTTGTAATAAAATTCTTCAACGCAGTATGTAATAAACTTTGGCACATTTTGTAATAAGTTACATAATGCATCAGTTATTACAATATGTGGGTGTTGCACTTTTTTCTATGAAGAAAATGTAATAATTTGGTGCGTTATGTAACAACTTATTACATACTGCGTTCAAGAATTTTATTACAAAATGCGTTATTACACCATTAAGTAAAATTTTACAGTATGTGGTCAAATTCTGTGGCGCTACATACCTTTTAGCTGCCATCCAAGTTTTTACCAAAAAAGAAACCCTATAATAAAATATAGAGTACAATAAATTATAACAAAGTTATATTAAGGGTATATGACTTCATAACTATTATTATTAGAGATGCATTTGTGTGTTAGCAGCATTTTGAGGCAAATTATGCAACCACATTTCCCATTATCCTATGATGAAGGCAGCTTGTGTAAAGAAGGATTTATAGTCACAACTGTATCTGTCTGCAGCTTCAGCCAACAGAAGCTGCTGTTAGTTATGCATGAGATGAGATGAAGATGAGATGGATTTCCAAAGCACCAGCACCACCAGCACCAGCACCACACTCATTTCATCTCCTCAGCCTCTCCATTTTGAAGATGTTTTGGAGTGGAATTAAAGTATTGGCTGTTGCTCTTTGCAACTTGGCAGGAAATCGGCCTCGACCATCAACAAGTGGCCTAGTAATACACGGCTGTGTTTTTGTTTTTTTTGTTTTTTTTTTCTCTTTTTTCTTGCCTCTGATAGTTTTTGAGCCACGGGTGGTGGGAGACTGTTGGAGAGTGGTGAGACTAGTAGCTTGTTTTATTAGCCTAATGTCCTAAATGCATGTCTTTGTCCCCCCCAGGGAGCCTGTTCCACTTGGCCAAAGGAATAAGTGAGCCTCGTGGGGAGCAATTAACAGCACAGGAGCTTTTCTGTTTAAAAAAAAAAAAAAAATATATATATATATATATGCTGCTACAGGACCTGCTGTTAATGAGGTCCACTTTCCTCCCTTTCCCTCCCATTTGATCACATCCTATAAGACTTTCAAACCGTATCCGTCTTCATTTACAGCTCCAGCCTATTTAAAAGGGAGACGTCTCACTACAAAATCTCCATTTTTTTGTTGTTGTTAAGGCCATTTTTAAGTCTTTTCTCCAACCCACTGTGCAGAATAACAATCAGGCAGTATGTAGGTCAGGCTCGCTGAGAAGTAGGCAGCGCTCAGACTGATCTCTCACATCCCTCCATCATCCCCTCCACTCTGCCTTTGGACCCCGACTCTGAGCATATGTTCTCTCTAGCTGCTTGTCATCTATCTAGGCCTGCTTGGCTATTTAATGAACATGTGATTCATCTCGCATGCGCTCAAATTAAGCCTCATTTACATTTCATAATAACAAAGCGTCACAGAAGGAAAAATGCCAGCGAGAGAGACAGTCAGACACAATGGGACATTTTTTTTTAAAATAGCTAAATAAAACTTTAATAGGTCTAGTTGCGAATGTACATAAATTGCACAGCCACATTTTGTCAACACAAATTTCCTCTGTACATTATTGTTTTGTCACTGTCGTCAAAGGAAGCAGAATCCAGCAAATACTTTATACTTTCAACATACTTACAAAAGTATTTTCTACAAGATAATAGAAAACATACAACATCTTTTACTTTATTTATAGCTTTATATTTTATTTTTGATTGATCTTTTGTCGGACTGGGTGAACTCATGGGTGTCTTGACTTGTTAAATCATAATAAACGTGGATGGGATAGTTGAAATGAAAGCTGAGAAGTCAAATTAGAAACCCAAGGATGCATCTTCTACTGTGTCCAGATGTGTTGATGTGTAGCACACGTGACTTTAATTATTGTAAACCGCAGATTAAAGCAAGACCAAGTCACTTTTTTTTTCTGAATTACCACGTCTGCTGCTGCTTAATGCTAAACTCCTGCCATAAAAAACCATGCTACTGTTTTAACTAAATGCTAAACCACTGTTTATTGTTTAGCTGAACAGCACTTTGCATTTAGACAAAACACAATTGTAACAGTAACAGAGTCTTAAATAGATAAAATCTGCTAATATTTGCTCACAAACAAAAAATACTTGTCATAACTGAGCAAGTAAGGCAGTAACTTCCAACTCTTTAGCTGAAAAGCTAAACTATTGTTAAACACTTGTGCTCGCTGAACAACAGCATTTAGCCACAGTGCTAAGCTACTGTAACAGAATCACAGAGTCAGAAACAGAATAAAAATGTGCCCTATAATATATAAATAAAAACTTTGCTAACATTATCCAATGTCTGACACTAAAAGCTACTTATCAAAACAAAGTAAAAAGCTGAAATGTTAGCACCAAAAACTTGTTGATTGTTTGTTTCTGAAACAGTAGTTTAGCATTGAGCAGTGCTAAATGTGTAAGTTTAGGTGAAATTTGTTCTCTTCAATCAACTTTAGCCAGCAAAAGCTACTGCACACAGTCCAAAATTGTAATGTTAACGTCAAAATGTACAACTGTTTAGCCAATGGAAACGCTAAACTTCTGTTCAGCACTTAATTACATCAGGAAACATTATAAAACTGAATCAATGAGCTTTATACTTTAGCTACAGCATTAATTTTCCAAAATTTGCAAACATTAAGACACCAAAACGGTTGCTGGTCATAGCAGACCAACTGTGAACAGCAGTTTAGCTGAAGCGCTAAGTGATTTTAACAGCACATATGGAGAAGTCGTGAAGTCAGTGAACTGAAGTTTGATCACGTTAGCTCCAAAAACAACTGGTACAAGTTGAGGCTTCAGCAGCAAAACCTCAGTCGTTCAGTTCAATAACTTCACGTTCATGTCTGAGAGGGAAAAATATTTACTTCTTCTGTCAAAGTGAAGTGTTCTTGCTTTAATCTCTGCAGCTCTACAATACAGTTTGAGGACTGTAAGATATGAAGAGGAGAAAAGTCCAGTATGATTATTTTGATTTCTGCTACCAAAGGATTCTTTAGTCTGAGGCTATTGTTTCTATTCAAACAGGAAAAAAGCTGTAAATAGTTGTCTTTTTTTTTATATCAGATATAACAACTTGAGATTGAGCTAGACCCAAAAAAAAAAAAAAAAAAATCCCTTTCTTCGGTTTTTGAACTTTGCCACATTTTTTTTCTTTTTTAAACGCCTGAAACAGGTGCTGTGCTAGAAAAAAAAAGCTAATTATAAACACCAACCACTGAACGTAAAAGTGCATAGAACTAGACTGATGAGAAATACAGGATTGTGCTTGTGAATCTCATCGAGACTGGACTCGGCTTGGCCTGAAACCAACTAGGCATCCTCCCTCCACAACTTCCCGAGAGTCGAACTCCTACTTAATCAGTTTTTCTTCTTTTTTTTTTTTTTTTTTTTTGGCTAGCGATATAATCACACTCTAAATACAAAAACAATAGCTTCAACAGGGAGAACACTGAAAGGTTAATTTAATTGTATAGTTCTACCCAATGAGGACAGATGACCGACTATGCTATTTTTTGTATTTACAATATCCATAATGATACAGCAGAGTTTGAGCACAAGATACATTTACAAAAAGCTCTGTTAACATTAGGTAAAAATAATGTAAGCATTTTATTTACACTTTCCCAGGCTGTCCAGCCTCTTGATACACTCAGTTATCATATGTTCACTATATATGTCTGCAGCAAGCCGATCATCATCATCATCATTATCATCATCATCATCACCACCTTCCAAAAAAATTGGCAACTAAAAGAAAACAAATGGTGATACCGACGCTACCATTGGCTCTCGAGCGAGGATGAAGCATGCAGAGCCGCACACTCGATGGATATATTCTGTTACAGGTAAGAAAAATGGATACAAAAATATACAAAATACAGATGCTGCGATGGGATGGCGCGATGACAAAGAGAGATTAAGAAGGACTAAAACCCCACGTTAAGACCAACTGTGAGTCAGCGTCTTCACATTCAGAAGAATAGGGAGAGGATGAGGAGGTGAAGAGAGAGAAAGAAAAGAGAGAAGAGGGGGAAGAGAGATGATAGCACTAGGATTAATAGAGTCACAGTTTGGATGCAGCATACTTCATTACCACTGACAAACAAAGCAGTTTTTAAGAGAGAAAACGTCGTAACTAAGGAGGCCATCAGGACAACGGCTCACCAGTCCAGTGTATAGTTATTATGATTGAGTGTGTTTGAACACGTCTCTCAATAGCTCTTGTGCTACTAGAGAAAGAAGACCACCGGCCCAGAGAGAAAGAGGGAGGGAGAGAGAGAGAGAGAGTGAACAAACAAACGTCTGGGCTTGACCGATCTGTGATGAGCGCCGCGGGGAGAACCGATCACGTGACTGACTGTGCAAGCTGCTCCGAAACAAACCAAAACAAACTACTGTAACTGTACAGACATTCCTCTCAGCTGTAGTAGTGCATACTGTATGTAAAGGGATGTTTTGACGGTGACGGATGACTGGTGGCGGCGGCGGCGCTCATCACTGGCTCGCCGTGGCGTGGTCTCCTCCTCCAGGGCTCTAAAAGCAAGCTACACACTTACAGTCTTTCATCGTCAAGAGAGAAGAAAAATAAAACTACTGCAGATCTCACTCCTAAATAAAGGGCTGCTCTTATATTTGACGTTATCAAATATAGCTTTATGTGTGTATACTCTATAGAAGAAAAAACAAAAAGAAATGCATACATCTATATTAAATTTCATTAATATAGTTATCACATAGAATTCATTTACTTTAGTATTCATAATACATTTAAGTGTGTACAATTTATTTTTGTATCCTTTACAAATCCACAGTATAAGTTGTGCCTTCTCTTTTCTTTTTTTTTTTCTTTTTTTTTGCAGAAATAGGGGATAAAGTGGAGGTGTGTTCCTTACTTAAGGCGTTTCATGTACCAATAGCTTTTCACAAAGTGCACTACATAGGGATGGTGGGGGTCGGGGTGGGGGCGGGGGGGTCAGCGGGACGTTCAGGAACACACCCAAGGAGTGAGAAGGGGAAATAAAGAAGATAGTTTTTTTTTTAGACTAAAAATAACTATTTTTAGCTCCTATTTGGTTCTTTATAAACAGTGACTTTGAAATAAAGCACTAAAATAATCCTCTCAAGAAAACTGAAGTGATAATCCTCGATGCGTGTTATTGTTTTTTAAGTGCGTCCACTTGGTCATCAAGAGGGAGTGGATTAAAAGAGAGAAGAAAAAGAAGAAGAAGAGGAAGAGGAAGAGGACAGGAGGAGGGTTGCTAGGGGCGACCGCGTCCTGGCGGTCATCACTGTGTGTGGTTATATAGTGGTTTGTCCCAGCGACTGCACGCAACATCCACTGGCAGCAAAAGTGTCGGACTGATGGACAGCTTCTGAGTTTATATATATGTACAAGCTCCGCCCCCTTCCTCCCTCCCCCCCCCCCTCCTCCTCCTCCTCCGGCCGTCACCCTGATCATGAAGGCCGTCTGGTGATCTTGTTTCCTTGGTGATCTGTCCATCACGCTGCTGCCTGCTTGCTGCAGCCCCGCCCTTCGCCCTCACAGCGATGTCCTTTCTCCCAAAAAAAAAAAAAAAAAAAAGTGGAAGTGTCCTCTAAAAGTCTGCTTTTAAAAACAACACGCACGCCCCCTCGCCGCCCTCGCAGTCTGTGGAACAGGCAGACAGGCGTCGCTGCATGCACCGAGACGTCCTCTCGTTGAATTAACTGTACACTGGCAGGCACTCGACTCGACTCGACTCGACTCGACTCGACTCGACTCTTCGCTCGGGGCCGTCTAGCAGTTGCTGCTGTTCCTGAACTCTCCGTTCTCAGTGATCTGCAGCTTGGTGGGGTTGGTGGGCGAGATCCCGTTGCGGGTCTGCATGCTGTAGCGCTCCTTCAGCTGCGTCAGGGCGCTCATCAGACGGGCGTTGGCTGCGTCCAGCGATGCGATGCGCTTCTCCTGCACAAAGCAACACACAGAAACACAGTCAGACAAACACAGAGTTGAGTCTGCAGCTACATTTGGAGACGTGCCGCCATGATCTGCTCCATCTGCTCCTCCTCAGACTCCTCTGCAGCAGCCACATGCAACAGCAGTTTTTTATTTCTCATCCTGAACCCTCTCTCAGTTTTATTGTGAGTCTTCCTCATACGAGTTGGATTCACTAGGGCCTGAACAGTTTATTGAATTTTTAAAAATACAGAGCAGTCAACAGGAAACGAAAAAATAGTAAAGTACTGTATGTAGTATAGTATAAAGTTTGGGCACCCCTGGTCAACATTTCTGTTAATGTGAACAGTTAAGCATGTATAAGATTAAATTATCTCCAAAAGGCAAAAAGTTTGACATTTGCAATATTTTAAGCAATATCAGTGGATTATTTTTTGTTTTCTACAATTTTAGAGTGAAAAAGCGAAACAAAGCAGCAGCCTGCAAAAGAATGACAAACCCAGGAGAGTTGAGCTCTCAGATAACTTTGACCAAGGTATCAGACAAGATATTTACACACTGAGATAGTTTCCAGGGGGAGGGGGGCGTGGCCGAAACCTTTGCTGCGGGCTCTTTTCCTTTTCTGTCATTTTGAAAATGTAAAAGATGGAGAGAATTTTTTTTTTACATTGTTTAAAACATAAAGGGAATGTGTCATCTGTAACTTCATGCCTTTTGGAGATCATTTCATCTTCCACTTGCTGAACTGTTCACAATTACAGAAATTTTGACCAGCGGTGGCCAAACATTTGCAAACTCGCCACTGTAGGTTTAAAAAACTTTAAAGTAGAAAGGCTATTACAAAGTTACAGACACATATTGTGCATTTTTGTCCATTTAGCTACTAAAAACCGACTTGTAGTTCCATGTCTAGTTATAAAATCTAAAAAACAAAACAAAACAGAGTGAAGATAATTAGGGCTGACCTCCAAAAGTCGACTATTCGACGATTTGATTCGGAGGGGTCTGATTCGACTATAAACCTCGTAGTCGAATCTAACTAAGACCGTACCATTCTGACTATATGGGGGTGCCCACGGCTGCTGAGCATAAATTGTTACATAGAATGTCTTTTTTCGTTATAAAAAGACTATTTTGATACAAAATCTGCCTACTTTCTGTTAATAAAGACTTCAAAATTATGTGTGTGTTTAAACGGTAGTCTTAGCTTCTTACTACGTATTAATAAATCACCCACTGCAGTTGCACAATCAAATGAGCGGAGGGTTTTTTTTTTCTTTCAAATGAGTGGAGGTGAGCAGTAGGACCGTCAAAGTCACGGTACTCAGAAGTCACTGCAGAACACTCACGGAGTGGCAAAAAGACGAAGAGGCAGAGCCGCCAAAGTTTAAAATCAAGGAAGTCTGACAGTCTAACTTTGTCAGCATTTATCATGCATGACCTGACAGAACAGCAAAACATTGTGAGGATACATCTGACTTTGACCGAGTTACATTCAAGAACCTGCTTTCAATCACGGAAAATAAATTAACTCCAGCAGTGATTTTTTTTTCGATGGATCAGCTGTTTACCGTTTCAAGTGTCAATAGTTCTGATGGTTAGACAGATGAATTAGTCCCTAACACATCCTAAAGTTTGACATGTCAGAGTTTTTCAGAAGAGGAACTTGTTTTTTTTTCCGACTTCCGAGTTGTCATGAACGCACCATCAGTGTCGGGAGTCACAGCTGTGATCTCGTCCCTCTGCAGCCTGTCTGTCTCTCTGCCGGTGCCGCGGTCACACTGTGTGTGTTACAGGATTGATTAACGTAATGTACGGATTGTCGAGTCCTTCTGACCTCCGTTTGTTTTGATACTACATGTTTTACCCGGTTTCTCTGTGTCCACGACCACCGCTATCCTTCATCACGTTGAGGGATGAGGGATGACTCACAGTCCGAGCAAAAGGAGCGTTGTCCAGGGCAACGTGACATAAACGCATACCCTGGCTCACAATGGCTACTAAAAATCATCCAAAGTGTGGAAAATAAATAAAGGTATTTGTTTTACACCTACCATATTTTTTTGGGGTGTTTTAGCTCTTTTGTTTGAAAGGGAAAAAGTCGCGAATTTGCTGCTATCTAAAAAAAAAAAAAAAAAAAAGGTTCGACGATCAGTCGACTACGGCAAAATCTGACGAATCAGATTCGACTATGAGAATCCTTAGTCGAAAACAGCCCTAAAGATAATATATTTCTTTGGTTTAATTAACATTTTAAGTCCAAATTTATTTAGATTAATGCGTAAAATCAATCAAACAATGCGTGACTCATAAATAAATCCCCCAAAATCTGTTTGAGTGAATACTTGCATGTGTCCGGTGGTGTTATCTGTATGACAGAGGCTGAACCACACACACACACACACACACACACACACACACACACAACACACACACAGCAGGCCTCCCTCCCGGTCTTTATAATGAGCTTTTTATTTTCCTCCTCTCTGCCTGTTTACTGAGCGAGACAATGTGTTGTCTTACTGCGCCCGTGTTTGTTTGCGGATGCAAAGTCTCATTACTTTAGGCGTGAAGGAGATTAATCATCTATACATGTTTGTGTCTAGGTTTTTTTTTTGTTTTTTTGTAAACGTCTCGTTGCTGCAGAAGTTGCGTTGTGTTGTGTTGTGTTTCTCCTCTGGTTCTGTAGTTGAATCACGACGAGTTTGTGCTTCAGTCTCGGTGTTTGCATGGATGTGATGTGCTCTCCATCCAGAGCACAGAGGAAACGGTATCCAGAGACGACTGTGACAACCACTGCAGCTGTGTTTAATCCTTGGTGCCCACACAATCACTCTGCTTAACTTATAATTATATTCCCAACAGTCAACATTCAGACTGTGCAGAGGGATTTCAGAAACAGTTTTCTCTGAATAAGAACCACCACGGATTATAGACGAGCTGCGTGTTGACAGAGAACGAGGTAAGGAATTTGTAAATGTATGTTTTATAAGAAGGAGTGGGAGGGAGCTGAGAAACGCTGCTCAGCCATTCAGGCTTGTCGCTGCCACAGCTGAGACGTCCATGAATTAAACATCGCTTTGTATCTCAGTGACCCTTTGTGTCCTCGAGCAGAACACACACAACCGACACGAAAGACAGTTAAAGTATCAACAAAAACCAAAACGCAACCTGCACAGAGGTCGACGTGGCGACTGACCTGAGCGTCGATGATCTTCTGTTTGGAGTCGACGACCGCCTGCATGTCTGAGTGATCCTTCTTTAGCTCCTCCTCCACCGACATTAACCTGGACATGGACAGTGACACATTTAAACAGAAGCCACGTTTACATGTGCATTTTTTCTACTATCAGATTATAATCATTCTGTTCGGAAATTGGCTGTTTACATGGATGCGTAATAAAGGGATCTGATTAAAACGTGTGTGTACATGCATCAAGCAATAAATCTGAATAAATTCACTGTGACATGCGCAGTCAAGTTTTGCCGGTCGAATTTGTTGAAAACAGTAAACCGTAAACAAACGCCCCTTCTCCCCGTGCTGACCTTCTCTCTCTTGTACGTTGCCCGTTGCCTCCTCTGATCACAATGGAACTACAGTATATCATGTGTTGTGAACGTTACTTTTGTTTCTGGTTTTCTCTTTAATTAAGATGCAGCCACAGCAGTTTATACAGTACTTCTCCTGCAATCTATGTATCTATCCTCTCATAATAGCAACGGTTAATTGAAAAAAAACAAACAAAAAACACCAGTAGCCAGTGGATGAAGGTCAGAAGCAGAGACTACTTTGATCAGATTAACCGTTTACATGGATCTTGATCAGAACATCGACCGGCATAAACCACCTATCTTGATCGGAAAGAAATTTTGTTTACACTTTACTTGAATACCTGTTCATAAAACTGATCAATGAATACTTATGACAGCTGTTGTTAAGTGTCATTCGGTAAGTTATGTCACTTTTGATGCAAAGTTGACATTGTTTGAGATGTCCTTGTTATGAGAACTTGGCATAAAGACAACATAACCATAACATAAGTCATAGCAGACCTAATTGCCAACATTTTCATTTAAAATCTTTTTAAATTACAAACAAGAGAAGAAATAGCCCGCACAACCTCGTTTTGCTTCAGTAAAATATTCTGGAGCAAAACGAGGTTGTGCGGGCTCCTGCAAATTTCTTCTCTTTTCTATTGTCCCTTTGGCCCAGCACCCCAAGCAAGGGATGTGCGTATATTTTCACAATTTTTAAATTACAAACAAGGACATCTCAAACAATGGAGATCTCAATCAATGTCAACTTTGCATTAAAAGTGACATAATTTACCGAATGACACTTAACGACAGCTGTCATAAGTATTCATTGATGTTTATGACAGTGTTATGTCAGTTTTATGAACACGTATTCAAGTGAAGTGTTAACGAAATTTCTTTCCGAATGAGCCCGTTCGGATTTTCAATTCGACAAGTTTACATGACGCAGTTTTATTCTGATCAGCATTTATTCCGACTATTTGTGTCCATGCAAACACGGCTAAAGTCTCAGTGCTGCGTCTCCTCCTCCTCCTCCTCACCTGCTGATGATGCCCTTCATCTGCAGGTCCTTGTCGTCCTGCTGTCTGCGCAGCCGCTCCTCCGACTCCTCCAGCCGGGCCTGGTACTCCATCAGCACCTTCTGCGCCTGCTCGTCCTGGCCCTTCAGCCGAGCCTCGTACTCCTCCAGCTTCTGCACCGACGCCCGCAGCTTCTCCTGCAGCAGCGCGATCTCCTGCTGGTACTGAACGGGAGAGAGGAGGCCAGATGAGGAGGAGGAGAAGAACATCATCATCATCATCATCGCCGTTGTCATTATCATCACTGTAATAATCATCATCATTGTCGTCGTCATCATCATCATCGGCCCTATCAGCGGGCGCCTCTCCTTCATTACCATAACTGACATGAACAGAGAAGAACTCTCTCTCCGTCAGGTCTGAGACTGTTTCCTGTTGTTTGTCATCGTCTCTGTCTGGAGCAGAGAGACTCGTTCATCTTCGTTCATCACACAGTGAACCCTCTCATCACACTCTGTTATCAAGGCATCAAAGGCACGCACCAGTCGCCTCAAGGATTTGTTTATTGAATGTTGTCTAACTATTTTATGGTTATTTATTTATTTATTTATTTATTAACTGTTTTTATTGCGTTGAGGGTTGTGAAGAGGCGTCTGGTACGCTGCTTTTCATTGCATTGAACTGCACACAGTACCTTGAATGTATATGACAATAAACTAACTAACTAACTAACTAACTAACTAACTAACTAACTAACTAACTAACTAACTAACTAACTTATTTCTATTACTCACTATGTCTATCAATATCACTTTTTTTCTTGTTTTGTGGTGGTGTGGTGGTGGTATAGTCTTTAACCCTCCTGTTCCCTTCCTCCATCCTTCCTTTCTCTCTTCCTTCTTTCCACAATCCTTTTTCCCTTCCTTCCTTCCTTCCCTACGTCCTTACTTCTTCTTCCCTCCTCTTTTTGAGCCAATTGACCCTCCATCTTTCTTGCCTTCCTATTTCCCTTCCTTCTTTCCTCCCTTCTTCCTTCCTTGAACGAATCTGTTCCCTCCCTCCATCTTTCTTTCCTTCCTTTTTCCCTTCCGTCTTTCCACAATCCCTCTCCCCTCCCTTCCTTCCTTCCTTTTCCCTCCCTCTTTCCCTTCGTCCTTTCTTCCTTCCTTCCTTCCTTGACCCAGGTGGACAACAGGAGGGTTAAGTCCCATCCTATATGTTCATCACACCTGTTACTCTGTACTGTCCTGTTTTGTTTTGTTTGTCTTTTATTCTTGTCATCACCACACAAAAGAAAAAAAAGGAAACTGAGCTTTTAAGAAATAACTAAATAAAAAAAACCCACTTCTACATCAGACCTGTAGCTGGCTGCACTACAGCTTTCTTTCCTCACAAATCTGTTTGCCTTTTTAATTAAATGATCATTTTTCTTCCTCAATCAATTCCCCCCACTGACATCCAGAAGCTTTTTTCAATACTGGCAAAGCTTTCGCTGCAAAAAAATTTAAAACCGGTGTCAAATGAAATGCAGCCGTTCGCTCTGTCAGACCTCGGCTTTGGCTCAGAAAGCAACGACCTGATGCTGAGGTTAGACTAACAACAACAAAAAAAGGGAGAGAAAGAAAGAAGATGGAGTATAGAATGAATGAATAAAGATTAAGGCAAAGAGAGGGAGGGATGGAGCCACTGAAGTAGGAGTCGAGTTTGTGAAATAAGCTCTGAAAATCTCTCTCCCTGACCTCTGACTGGACCACAGAGACCGAGAAGGGAAACAAACACAAGGAATCAAACTCTCCAGGATAGAAAAACACATTTCTTATATAAATCTAAAGACTTGTCGGTGGAGAAACAGTGAAAGTGACGATGCTTCACACAGCAACAATATGTCAAGCATCCACACAGCCACACGACGACAGCAACAATGCTAACATGCTGATGTGGCAGTTAATGTTTACCATGTTCACTGTTGGCATAAAATATTTGCTAATTAGCGCTAAACACAAACAACTGAGTCTGAGGGGGAATAAATTACAGATTTACATGAATAAATTTCTTTCTTCTCATTATTATTATTAGTTAAACTGAGGATGTGCGTATTGTCATTGTGATCCGTCCAATAGTTGTCCCTCAGAACCTCATGGTGGCACTAGAGCAGGGGTGTCAAATGTACGACCAAGTGTGAAAACCACAACACAGAAGAGGTATGTTTGTTGTAAATACATGTGTTTTTCTCGAGAACTGTCGGGTTGTTCATAATGTTTTGTAAAAGGTCAGTTAATTTACTGTAAACATCTTAATAATATACTTCTTTTGCACTAAAACAAAGGGAAACAATTAGAGTTCTCGTTATTTAGAGGTTATTATGCTATTATTTTACTGGTCCAGCTCATTTGAGATCAAACTGCGCTGTATGTAAAATGAGTTTGACATCCCTGCACTAGAGGAAAGGTCAGAGGTCACTGTACCTGAGTCATAAGACTTCACTCTCTGGGGACAATAAATGTTACATCTCATGACAATCCAGCCAATAATTGATATCAGATCAATATACCTTACTTTCTGCTTTCATAACATAGTTTGACCTCTGTGTTTATGTTGTTATATTGTTAAATCTCTTAAAACCTCACACCAATTGATGTCTAATGACTTCATATAACATAGTATGAACAATTTCTATATTCAATCTTATAGCGTTTATCAATATTAATAATAATATATGAACAAAAACCAAAATGCGCGGTTTATTTGTGTATTGTGTGTGAGCAGGCTCCAGTTTGTCGTTCAGCTCTAAGTGTTGGGAAACGTTATGAAACAGTCGCTATCAGAGCCCTGAATGATCTGATTCAATTACAGTGAGGATGCTGCTCTGATCGTTTATCTTCCCTTGTCACCTTCTGCTTATTTTCTCACGTCACTCTTCCCTCTGCCTACCGCTGGGACATTTTTACCCATCAACCTCCCCCCCCCACTTCCCGGGAGGAATACTGACCTCAAATAGATTTATCTTATCGTCTGCTCTACCCTTTCTCTCCATCTCCAATATCCCACGGCTCTTGTCACCAGATCCCCCCGAGAATGAATGACATCTACTGTATCTGTGGCAGCTTTTGTCCTGCTCCTCTTCGTCTGCACTGCTCTCACTCTGACACACAATACGATGAGTGTGCACAGCATCAAGGTCTTTCCCTGTGTCCTTTCTCCTCTCAAACACCAAATATAAACCGCTGGTGTAAAATAGAGTAAAGTGTATTGTTTATATGTGAATTCAAATTGCTGCATTGTGACATGAGACAACAAAACATGAGAGTGAATCTTATCTTAATAATCTCTCATGGCTGTAATTATCACCATCAACATATTAACTGGGCCTGTTTCTTGCAGATGTGAATTTGTAATCTATCAAACTAAACAGTTTAATTAACACATCTGAATGTTGATGTGAACACACAACAGGACAACAAAGGTGGTATAAACAGATGCGTCTGTGCACCTGATGTTCCTCCAGGTATCTTAACATTTCCAAACATCTAATCCACATGTTTCGCACCTACAGAAAATTAATTCAGAGAATGGATGGAAATCTATTACATAACTGAAAAAAGATTATACAACAGATAATAAGATAAAATAAAAAATATTTTCTGCTCAATAACAAAAATGTTTGCAGAAAAATGTCAAATTAAACAGGAAGTTTGATCAAAATGTTTTATTTTAGGTAAAACCACTTGACCAATAACTACAGTATATAAAATATTAAATCAAACAACGAATCAGAACTGGTTTGAAATAAAGAAACACTGATGGATGTAAAAATGAACCACGGCCGAGTTAATGCTTTGATGATTAGGTCCTAAATTAAATGATACAGCAGGTTATGTCATTAGACGTCAGAAAATACGGAGACATAACAGAATGATTTCATGGATGGTCAATGAAATCAGCAAGTTAATCATTCAATTAATCGTATTAACTGTGATACAGCTGATGCATCTAATTAATAATCCCACGCCAAATAACTATAGATACATTTTCATTTGCTTTACTGTATACTCTACTTTTCTATTGAAGCAAAAGTAGAGATAAATACTCAATAATACAATGTCACCAAGAGTAAATTTTGCATTATTTCATAATTAAGTCTCACATCTTTTCTGACAATCATCATCTATTTGAGGTGTAAACACGCGTCCTTTCAGCTGAGAGTGGAAATCTACATTTCCAACGTTAGTTTTTAAATTAGAAAACGCTGACAGTGTCTGATTATTGTATTTTAAAATGTGTTGAGCAAAGCAGGATTAAATTAAATTATGAGAGTGAATTAATGTGATTTATGTAGATTTCTCTTTTCCCCGACTAACGAGACAAACACACGCCTTAATTTGTGATAGATGTGAGTGTGTTTGTGTGTGTGTGTTTGGAGTGTGTGAGGAACTAGTGCAGGAGCTGCATTGTTCAGACTGCGAGGACCATTAGCTGCAGCTTGTGTCTAAGCTGCTGTGGAAGATACTGTTTTCCAATTCCTCTTCTCTTGCTATTTTAAGGTGGCTGCTGCTGTGGCTTCTTTGTTAAGACTGAAGTTATTGCCTTCTTTGGTTGCTCTCTCCCCGCCTGGGCTGCTGGCTTCCATAAAGTATGAGCTATGTTAGGATGACAGGTTTGTATTCATTATGGATAGAGGAGAGGGGGGGGGGAGAAAAAATAAATAAATAAAAGGGGGAGCATGTGGCAGCCAATCAAAGCACAGAAGCGAAGCTGAGGGTGAATATTTGTAAAAAAGGTTGCTGAGAAGAGAAGCAGGAACGTAGGCAGAGAGGAAGCAGCAAAACGCCTCTTTCTGCCTCTGTTCCTCACAGTAACGGCGGCGGATGCATGCTCGCACACACAAGCTCAAACGTCTGTGTGGATGTACTGCATGTGCACGCACACACACACATACACACACACCTGCTTTGGGCTATTAATTTCATTCCAAAGATGGTGAGAAAAGAGGAGGGGAGGAGGGGGAGAAGTTGTGAGGTTGTGAGGAGACTTTTGAGGTAGAGAGAGATTTTTATTTATTTATTTATTTATTTTTAATGAAGCAAGAAAGTTAAGGAAACAACATGCGAACAGTTTCAAACTATATTTCTACAAGTTATTAAAAGTATAGCAGGATAATAATTATCGAGGTCTGCCAAATTTAGCATTTAGTCGATTAATTGATGGGAAAAATGGGATATTCCACCTTAAAAACATGGCGCCTTTCCTTGTTATTATTATACTAAATGGAATATTTTCAGGATTAAAAGTGACCGATAAAGAAAAACAATCAGCAGATTAATGAAGTTGCTGCTGATCCTCAACCTCCCCTGCTATATTTAGCATCACAATTATATGTTATAACTGCTTTTCTGCTGTGATGTCCCTGCGGCTGATGCATCAGTGGTAAACAGCCCGAGCATCTCTAACAAGCCAATATCTGGGAATTGAGAGACTAAATGTATGATGGGGGTCACTTGCGGAGCGCTACAACCTGAATTTCATATAATAAATGCGCATAATATACCTTTAAGAGACAATATAGGTTTGTCTTACGGGGGCCTCGGGCTTAGAGGGAAACTCAAGGGCGATGTGGGAAGAGATGCAGCCGATAACGCGAGTGTGTCTGGAGGAAAGAGGTATATGAGGGAGCTAATGAGAGGTAAAGAAAGGAAGGACAGTTCAAGTTGAAGTTGAAGTATCAGGGCTGAGGTGGTTTGTGAAAGGTGGAGGAGGAGGAGGAGGAGGAGGAAGAGGAGGAGTGGGTGGGGTGTGGGGGTTGATAAAAGGTCAGAAGTTGGATGAGGAGCAGGTTACCTTCTCCACCTGAGTCAGATCCTCTCTGTTTCTCAGTGACTCGGGCTCCATCCCCTCATGGTCTAAATACTGCACATTCATATTCAATAGCCAGGCTGCTGTGCGGTCCAGCGCACTGGGGTTCACTGGGGAGGGGGCCTAGTGAAACCAACACAACACAACACACACACACACACGTACATGAGCTGAGTGCAAGTGACGGGGGAGAAGGGGAGGGGAGGGGAGGGAGGAGGAGGAGGAGGGCAGGTTGCAACAACAGCACAGAAACAACAGAAATAAGCTTGAAATGCACCAACTCATTTGGATCGAAAGCAGCAGGTGGAATGGATTCACACTTCCTGTCTTCAAACTCACGCCATACACTGCAGCACACACTCCGCAGCACTGATTTACATGTGTGAGTGTGTGTGTGTGTGTACACCTACAGTGCCTTACTAGTAAAAAAAAAAAAGGTAAATACAGTGATGCTGAATGAGAACTGAACCAGCTTAGGTGTGTGTGTGTGTGTGACAGATGAGTGGACAGCGAGGCCGTGGTGAGTGGAAACGTGGGATGTTTTTATAGCCCAACATGCTAATTTTGCATTGAATGCTTTTGAAAAGGCTGAAATGTCTGAATGTTAATAGGTGCAAATGGATTAAACAGAATAAAAGAGGAAGAAAAAAAAAATAAAAAGGAAACTTTTATGTGGGCCTACACATGAAAAGTGAGTGAAACTTTTGCCGAGGTTGTTGGCTTTAGTGCCCTCGTTATTGGCTGATGCCAAAACCTGTTAATTTAATTCCAGATAGATTGAATTAAGAGATAAATCCGCTGTCATTTACTATCAAGATTCAGCTATTTTAATAGAAAATAAATGATTTTATCTTCTGTCTTGTGTCATAAACTATTAACTACACTGGAAAGGAAACTCAACTTAAAGCCACCATGTGGAATATAATCATTTCTGACTTTGGTGTCTTTCACTATTTGGATCAAAAAAGGACACCTTTGGGATCTGATGGTCACTGAGAGAGAAATTGGCTGCAGCAAATTTTAACTTCTACCAACAGGTCGCATAAAAACCACAGCACTGGACAAATTACAGTTTTGATGATAGCGCTACATCACCAAAGTTTTTACAGTTTCATCCTGAGGGAGAAATGAATGAAATGATAAATTAATGAAACTAAGATTTAAAAAGAAATTGCAGGATCACAAAAAGATGGGAGTATTCATCCTCTGGGCACCATGAATATATGAGAATCCATCTATAAGAGATATTTCAGTCAGGACCAATAGCGGTGGACTGAGCAGTCACGGTGCTGTGGTGGCGGAAAAACAATAATCTAAACAAACAAACAAACTAAAAGATCTACACACAGTGGCTTTAAAATCCTGGACCTGGTGCTGAGTTTCTTCAACATCCTAATAATTAAATTAGGGTGTGGTGCTCTCCTGTGGACGACTCCACAGGGAGGAGATCAGGACATAATGATTAATATGCAGTTGCTCTCCCCATCAGCCTGTCACCAAGGGCAACCAAAGACCACTGTTTTTAATTGCAACCTAGAGCCCCTGACCTGCCGATAACGAACATAGACTCACCGGCGAATGCATTGAGGGGAGTGATGATTTTTAAATGGAAACCTCCCATTGTGACACACACACACACACACTGTCTAAATAAACACACTGACTCAGTAATACACTGTGTGTGTGTGTTTATATCAGTGACGTCTTGTGTGTGCACAATACAGTATATCGCTTGTTAATAAAATGCTAATTGTGGCTCCACCGCCCTCACTGTCAGCCCATTAGACTTGACCAGTAAAACAGTGGTGAAGTGATGAGCTGCCCGTATGCAAATTACTGTCATTACACGCACGACGGCCGTAGTTCATTAGGGCACAACGTAGCTGTGGCTGTCTGAGCCGAGACCGCCCACGTACGCAGCCGCTTCCTTTAACAGGCTCTGAGACAAATGAGTGTTTTGTAATAGCTGCGTTTTCCTATCACTGTAATTTCAGACGGACTGCACACTGAGGCGGTCGGTCGATCCGACGGTTCCAGTTCGAGTCCTCGTACCTGTTTGTGCTGAGCCCTCTGCTTGGTCTCGGGGCTGTCGCCTTTGGAGGAGGAGGACTGCTGCCGTAGCCGCGCCCCGCTGCCGGGCCAGTCGGGGGACGACGTCATCATGCTGCCGGAGGAGGGCCGGGGGTAGGGGCCGCTGTTGAGCAGGTTGGGAGGCGTGCGGCCGCGGGTGATGCTCTGAGGCGGCGGCTGGTCTATCCTCCGCTGGGGGCCGGCGCTGTTCTGTCTGGGGACGGCGGGCTGGTGGGGCGTTTCCGTCAGGGAGAGCTGTCGCCGGTTGAACTCGCCCGAACGCCTGGTGTACTCGTCTCCGCTGCTCCCCCCTCCTCCTCCTCCTCCTCCTCCTCCACCTCCTCCACCGTGATTCAAGAAGGTGTGCTTCCCTCCCGCTGGTCCTCCGTCCTCGTTGTTGCTATGGGAACTGACAGAACTGTGGCACTCGGAGCCCGAGTCGGTCATGCCGCGCGGGGACACGGGCAGGCAGGCCGCCATCTGGTAAACCGGGTTCTGGAAGGAGAGCGGGGCGAGGAGCTGCGCGGGCCGACCCGGGGTGCTGCCGTCGCCGGCGGCGGCGCCCGGCGTGGTCGGGGTCTGGCCCGGCCGCCTCAGGGTCGGACCCCCGAGGATGTTGTTGCCCTGCGGGACTCGGGCCGACCAGGCGCCGCCGCCAGAGGCCGGGCCGTCGCCCAGGGAGTCTGAGGTACCGGGGCCGGGGCAGGGGCCGCCACCCTCCAGGCTGCGGGGGTCCTGCAGGTCGACCATGGACAGACTCTTGCTGCCGTTGGCCATGCCCAGGTCCGGCTCGTTGGTCTCGGAGTAGCTCGAGCTGCGCGCCGGGGACGGCTGGATCCCTGAGCTCCTGGTCACAAAGAATAGATCCTTGTTCTCTGGGGTGGGGGAGGGTAGCCTGGTGAAGTCGACCAATCTGAAAGAGAGACAGCCCGAGAAGTATCCATGTTACAATCACTCATTGATCACAGATTAAAGAGGAACTATGCAGGATTTTCACCTTAACTCTGCTACATTTTTACCTTAATTAAAACAGCTTAGGAGTAATTGGTTAAATCAATAACTTGTAACTTGTTACAGGGAGAACGGAGGCTCTCTGCCTTCCTCTTAGTGTTTCTTGGCTGAAAACCAACTTTGCCAGCTCTCGTCTCTGTGCACCACGACACACTACAGATTAAAGAGGAACTATGCAGGATTTTCACCTTAAAGGGACAATGAGGAGTTTCTATTTGGTTATAAAAAAGTCTCATATTAATGTGGATGAATCTACGTTACCACACTTGTTAATGGGCCCATTTTCGATAAATATATCGTTTTGTCTCTATCGTTATTTTGTTATTATTAGTGGTGGCGGAAATGCTGGTCGAGCCGACCAGCGTTTCTTTACTTTTGGTTTCGTGGTGAGTCATGAGAATAACGCAGCCGAATCGCCGTTTATGGTCGGAACTACGACGGTATGTGATCGTCTTCGAACCTCTGACTTTAATTCTTGATGAATGAAAACATGAGTCTGTCTTGCGCCGGTCAAAGAATTTCACGGTGCGCGCGGAGGCTCATAAATGTAGTGTGAAAACGCTTCACTTTTCCAAAACTCCTCGTTGTCCCTTTAACTCTGTTACATTTTTACCTTAATTAAACAGCTTAGGAGTAATTGGTTAAATAAATAACTTGTAACTTGTTATAGGGAGAATGGAGGCTCTCTGCCTTCCTCTTAGTGTTTCTTGGCTGAAAACCAACTTTGCCAGCTCTCATCTCTGTGCACCACGACACAAATACGCCCCGTAACTGGTAATATCTTGTTTATGACAGATTAAACTACACAAAAATACACGTTGAAGCATATTAGATGATATATAACGTTATGTACCGCTCTATTGATTGATTTCTCGTTGGCTTCGTTGTAAACAAATGCACATGGTCGAGAGGAAGGTTAGCAAAACAGAAGAAAAGAGAAGAGACTGGTCTTGCATAGTTCCCCTTCAATTGAAACTCTTAATCTATGGAAGCCTATAGGGGACTATAAATTAAATTAATTCCACATTAGCCTTATTATCACTTTCAACACTTTTACACATATGTGTCATGTGAGTAAAAAAAAGATTAAATAATGAAAAGCAATGATGTAATTTGCATTTTAATTTTCACATACTGGTAACTGCGTGTTGTTGAGATATTAAAATGAAACGGGGAAAAGCTGTTTGACATTTAATTTTCAAACTTGTTTCCTGCTGTACAGTTTGCATTCGTGCGTGCGAGCAAAAGTCGCAATTAAAATGTACATGCAATTTGAAAAGGGAAAATGAAGACAGCATTTGACATTTCATTTTCAAAGACTTAACCTGCTCTACGGAGGACAGTATTCAAATGCAATAAAGTGAAACAGAGCCACCAGTCTATTACGTTTACATTAATGTGATACCACGATCTTTGGGTGTCAAAATTGAAATGAAAAAACTTGCTAGGTAAAGACATCAATCATTCGCCAGACACTGACATAACCGGCGCGACTCCCTCTACTACTTCCACTGCTAACACTACTAGTCCAATTTCACTTCAACTTGTGATCGTCACTGCAGCACAAGAGGTAAGTAAGAGCGGCGTTTGCTGATCTTCCAATAACGTTTTTGTCTCCCAATCATCTCAATCATTCACGTCACGCTCATCTCCTCCCTCCTTCAGTGTCCTTCTCCCTCTGTTCCATTACCCTTCCCTCCTCCTTTAACTTCTTTCTCCTCTTCATTCTGCTCAATTTATTCCCCTTTTTTCCAATCTTGGCACCGTCTCCTTTTTTTTTTTCTCTCTCTCTCTCTCTCTTTCGCCGGCTTTTCGTGTCACTGGTTAGTGGATGAGAAGCAATTAGGTGAGAATGGCGAGCTCATTCGAATGCCATTTCAGTCTTACGGCTTGCTGATGTGGACACTACACACACCGCACGCACACACACCTTGGCCAATATGTGCGCAGTTATTGTGATGAAGTGAAGAGGCTCTGACATCAGGTCATACAGCGACATCACCTAATTAGTTCTATTGATCCTGAGCCCCTGATGAGTTTAATGATGCCAGCTGTCTGACTCTCTTCCTGTTTCTCCTTTTGTCTCATCTTCCTGTTATATTCTGTCGGCTCTCATCCACCTGCCTGCATGTGGGTGGGGAGGTCGTGGTGCGTTCGCTGGCGTTGCTTTTTTTTGTCTGGCTGTTATTCATATCTATCTCTCTTGCTTCTTTTTCGGTCCACCGGGGCCTTCATGTTAATCTTTTCTGAGTTTCACCTTGCCATTGTGCTGCCAGGCGGCGAGAGGACAGGAGATAAGTGAGATAAGGGGCTGTCTGAGTGCGTATTCATCCGCAGGAGAGCACATGAGGTTTCATCCGGCTTCATGTAAACAAACAGGGGGTGACACTGTGATTGTGTCATGGCCTCACCTGACAAACATTAACACTGATGGTGAAAGAAAACACACCGGCTGCCTTTGAAGGACAGCGGGTGTAACTGTATATTATCAGTGTTGGCTTTACAGTTGGGAGGCCCAGTGCGATACTGTATGTCTGTGTTGAAATCTGTTTCCTCATACCAACCCGTTCTGTGATTAGCCCCTATCTCTACATCACTTTCAAACCTCGGCCAGTCTTTACATACGCTGCGATCTGTGGCTGCAACGGCAAAAACACCCTGCATGGTAACACAATGACTTTGGAATAAGTAAATGACAAAATACAGTAAACGAGCACAGCTATGTGTGCAGACTGCAGAGGCAAAGGTGTCCTCCATGTTTGGAATAGGCAACTAGGATTTAATGATGATGGATGAGCCAAGATTTCGGAGTTTATATCGTTTAGAGAATAATAGTCGGATATTAAATCTTTGCATGCCAGTTTTATTTGTTTTAAGCGATTAAAGGATATTTTAGAGACTTATTAGAGGCGAAGATATTTTGCAGATGGATTTAAACCATTATTTGTCTGAACTTTAAAAACTTAAATTAGGCTTGTTGGGAGAAGATCTGCAGAGTTTTACTGTATTAAAAACGATATATTTAGAGTTTCCACCTGTATAATAGCCGACATCATTATCCATGTCAGCAGCTCCCATTTATTTGCTTCTCGTTTTAGAATTTCCCACACACAGATAAATAGAAAATAATAAGTTTAATCTTTGAGACTCCCAGAAAATCTGAAGTTTTCACGGTGTCCTTGGTGATGATTAAATGATCTGAAACCAAACGGCTCATATTTCACACACTCCATCTAATTGTCGTCCAACTCTATATTCATGATTCAGGAAGAACACAGAAAACAGGGCCATCTGCATGAATGAATAATCCCCGATTCTGCTCCAGCTGAGATCTGAAATCTCTCTTACCCTGAAAGCTCGTTGTCTATGACCATCTTCTGCAGGCCGGTGGAGATGCTGCAGCTCGCCTCGGCGGGAGACGAGACCATGTGCTCTGAGGACTGTCCAGGTGTCATCTGGACGCTCGACGGGTTGGCCAGAGCGGTGTTCACCTCCCGCAGGATCCTGGGCAGAGGACCCAGCTTAGAGGCGGCACTCTGTGAAGCCAGAGACACAATTAAGTTTAAGCCAAATTAAATATTACTCTGGACCACTTCAGTTGGGGCATTAATTGGATTTCATTTAAGTGCAATTTGATTGAATTTGATATTTGCATATTTTTTAGACCGAGATATTTTCCCTATGCCATGCAATCAACTCTCTTATTCAGAAAACACTAAATAATGAAATAGGCTGCCTGGTCTGATGGACTGAAGTATCAGGCAGACTCACTGTGATTTCTGAATTATTGAAAGATAAGGGTTCAGAGAACTAGATGCTCCACTGAAAAAAAACCTGCCCTTTATCTAATTATTACAAGCTTCCCATCTGCTACCAGAGCTAATGTGCACGTCCTTGTAAATCCATTAATATGCTTCATCCAGCCTGTGAGGCCTCAGTGTTCTCCTCTTGTGTGCTGTTTATGTAATGCAATGATGAATTATAGATTTCATGTATGATAAACATCCTGATGTGGTCTATGCACGAGTCAAATCATGTTCATTCAGCTCAACCTGAACATGCGACACTACTAACAGAGATCTCTGTTATTAGTTGGACTCTCTCCTTTATCAAATCAAAACATACAGTATATGTAGCTGCAGAATATATATGAATATAAATGAAGTTTTTAATATAATTGTTCCAAAGCAGCTACATACTGTCTGTACAATGTCAGGGTCACACAAAACTCCACATGTAAGAAACAATTACTATAACAAAAAGGTATAAAAGCATAATTATAATGCAGTATGTCCAGTACCTGGTCCATCTGGGAAACCACCTCAGAGAGGAGGGAGTGCAGCGTGGAGAGTTCCCTGCCGAGGTCGATGTACCCTTCGAAGCCCGCCGTGTTGGAGATTGTCTCTGGATTCGAGATTTCGAGCAAGAAGCGCTGCATGTTGGTCCACTCGTGCTCCAAGAACTGGTTCATGAAAGACATGTACTCCTCCTTGTTACCAAATCTGATGGCACAGGGACAAACAGGGGAACAGGTGAGAGGAGTTCAAGTTTTTTGAAATTCCTATATTCTTCACAAAAAACACACACTCACTTGGTGAAGTTGGCCAGGTTTTGGGTGACTTTAGCGATGAGGGTGAGTGTGCGTGCCGTGCGGTCGTCGGGATACTCCTGCATCAGGTTGAAGAGCGACGGGGACATGATGGCTGGACAGAGGAACCGCAGGAACAGGGACGCGCTGATTAAACGCTCGCTGATGTCCGGTCGGCCTCGGTTGCTGCATTCCTGCCGCCACGACGCAAAGACCTCTTTCAGTTCTCGTGGAAAAACACTGTGGAGAATAAAAAAAAAAAAGAGGTTTAGTTTATTTTTGTGGGAGAACCAAGGCTTATCTTTGACTGTGATGGTGTAGAGGAGGAAAAACAACTCAACAAATATTCCTCAACTTTGTCTGCAGAGTACACAAAGTTACATTCAGGACTTTTAAAAACATTTTTAATACCAAATAAAGTGCAATATAAGATACATTTCAATGTCAACTATGGATGATACAAATAAAAACCCAGTAGGGATGCTAAGGCCTAGAATTGCTTCTATGGACTGGTGAAGGGATGGTTGGATTAACCACTCAAAAAATAATGAACATATAAATTCTATATGAAGGTTTCTGCCTTTAACACAAAAATGGGTCAAATATTGGTTTTTATGGGTCACAAGTCAAAATAGTTTTGATACAGTCACTTTGGAGCACTGGGCTTTAAAGAAATAGTTTTTACACAAACCAAAGAATAAAAGTTATCTACTGTAGCAATTCATGCTATGCTATGTGAATCAGATAAAATGGTTAAAATGATTAAAAGTTAAATGCATTTGGACTGTACAACGATAACATGATAATGATATGTAATTTCCATGTTTTATATGTGATCGACAACACAGGAAATAAGATTTTGATGCTATAAATTATTTTTTGTGCTGTCCAGCAGAACGAAAACCAACTGTGTTGATGTCTGTTTACTATTAAGAGCTACACTGAGCTACCTGACACTACTGTACCTGGCCTTGACGAGTACACAAACTGTTTACGGCCCTGTGAGCACACAGAGTGCATTTTAACAAAGCTCAAAGTTGTATTCCAGTATTATTCACCAGTACGAGTTGATGATTTTGCAGAAGGCCAGCTCGCAGCACATCTTCAGGTTACTCTGGTGTTCTGGCAGGTCGCCTGACGAACACTTGGACGGATCCACCTCACAGTTCTCATCTGATTCATACAGAGCTTTGATGAACTCACCTGAGGGGAAAAAGAAAAAACAGAACGAGAAGTCAGAAATTAAGGAACAGCTTTTTGTAGATCTATTTCCTGATGTGTGTGTGTGTGTGAGACACTAGAAAAACACACAAAGGGAACTGTGATAGTTCCTTTTTCTTGTTTGTATTAATGGTTTGATATGGTTGTAAAGTCATGCTGATGTGATGTCAAAACCGCTGGGAACAGTGTGATACTGTCAGAGACTGTAGTTAGGGCCAAACTATAAACTAAAAAAAGGAAGTTATTTTTTAAAACTCTTGAGTTTGACCTTTGATAACAAACACTGGGACAAAAATATGGAAACCAAATAAAGTTACACTCAGAAAAACTGTGGTAAAAATAACTACGTCCCCCTTTTGTTACCTTCATTTGGATGAAAGAGTTTTCTATGATCTCAGTGAGTCAACAGCCGGTAAAAGGAGCCCGTGTTTAGCTTGGCAGTGATCTGAGATTATTGTTCCACTCTAATCAATATCTTTGGAAAGGGGGAACAGGAGTGCAGGGGGACTACAGAGAGGCTTGGCTGTCCTTGTGTCGCCCCAGTCGTGAAAACAACAATGCATAATTCACCAGCCCTCAATATTTTTTTCTGCATCAACCCTGAGAGGGACAGAGGAGGAATCAGGCAGTATTTCTATTTGCAAACACAGCCAGAACGAGAAAGAGCAAGAAAGAGCAAGAGAGAGAGAGAGACACACACACACACACACACACACACACACACGGAAAAACATAAACACACGCAGAGCATTAATATTAGCAGCATACAGGTGGTGAGTGCCAAGAAGGATGTGTGTCATTTGGAGATTAAACTACTGCTGTGTACTTTTCTGATTCAGGCAAGGAGAACAGAACAGTGCGTATTGTTAGGACTGCAGTCAGACAAACACACTGCTCTGTCTGTCACAACCAGATAAAGATGTATTTCAACTATTTGCTTTGCTTTAAATATAAATATTAAGAGTATATATAAATTAGACGTCCTGCATGTTAGCATTCACATCTTAATTAACCCAGCTTCAATTTATCCAATTTAGCTACGAGGTTCAACCGCAGGTGAAGCCGTTGGGTCAGAGTATGAGTTGTGTTCATTATCAGCCTCCAGAGCAACAAAAAAAGAAAAAAGAAAAAGCCCAGAGATGACAGAAGAGTTGCTGTTGTTGTCTTGTCTTGTCAGAATGATTCTTGGAGAGAAAGGTTGACTATATCCACTACATTTAATTAACTGATGCCCGAGGTAAGTTAACTACCTCCAGAGTGAGCGAGCCGCTGAGCTCAGAGGTGAGTGAGAGTGAAGAGGAGAGGGAGCAATGAAAAGATACGTTGGGAGCAAAAGGTGGACAAATAAATAATAATAAATGTCGTTCTTGTTTTTGTTCCCCAGCGGCCCGCAGACGATGTAGGAGTGACTGACACATAGAACGAGAATAAGCCAAAGACTAAAATGAATAATATAGACATGGACAAATACAAAATGACGGACATGAATATGAAAAGAGTTAGGTGGGAGGGACGGAGCTGGACTCACCCAGGGCGTCCTGCAGGTACTTCTGTCCCACCAGTTTGAGGTATTCCTCTATGGCCTTTGTGGCTAACGTGTTCTCTCTGAAGATGAGGTGCTCGTTCTCCCCACAGCGGTCCACCTCTGACATCATCAGGTCTGTGAGAAAGTCCTGCGGAAAACACAGAAACAGGACGAAGACCGGGGTCAGACTTTAAGACTCCACAGTAGACAGTTAAAGAATACGTTGATAAAAGACGTGAAATAAAACAGTACGATGTAGGAATTCATTTTAACGACCATAAAATATGATGCATCCTTGGGAGAGAGTTGGTGGTGAAAGAAAAAAAAATCAATGCAAGATAATACAAGTCTGGATTTGTTTTGACTATTTGGGAGCAGTAAAAACAAGATGTAAACAAAACAGAAATAATAAAATCATATTCAAATTCTTGAATGCTTATTCAGACAGAAGATACCGCACTCAGATCATCACCCACTTGGAGAAAAGTTCATGACAAGTTGGCTGCTGAATTTAAGTATAATAAATATAAATATAAATACAATATAAGTATAAATACATTTACTGCAGAAAAGGCAAAGATATTTAGATTGAGTTATAGTAGCAGCTAATTTACTATATTAATTCTCCTTCTATCTTCAGTTTTTGCTCAATCAACTCCTCAGAAAAATAGGTAGCTCTTTAGCCGCTAACTGCTCCATTACATTCACTGGCGGCTAGTTGCTATTGCTAACTGTCTAAAAATCCTACCATCATTGTTATAATTACCTGTGTGTTTGTCACTGGTCTAATTTGATCAATTCTATATGAATATGACAATTATAGCAGCTTTAACATCAATATTAATAAAACAATCATACTGACTACTCTGTCTGTTTTCTGCTAGCAGTGCAGCTCATTAGCGTCACCGTCATCATCAAGTCAAGAGACAGGTGGACGACGTGACTTAGACTGAGTATCGCTACTCGGCTGCACCTGTGCTGTGTGTCAAACAGGAAAAACAGGAGTGTCTCTCAATGCACTGCGCTTCCACAACGTGACAGGTTTTCAAAACACATTTTTAAAGACCAATGAACAAGCACAAAGATATAATTGTGTCAAAGCAATGAAAATGAAGGGAAACAAAACAGCTCTATTCACGTCAGGCTTTCAAGTTTGACAAATCCACGAGCTGAGACGGCTGAGACCCGGCGACGGAGGAGAGAAACATCATGTTCACGACTGAGCAGTCGAAAAAACAGTGACAGGACTCGTGTTTTTCCACAAGACAGCAGCAGCTAACATTTTCTTTAGCTTTCATTCAAAGGCCCAAAGACTGATTTCAGTTTCATCATACAATGAGTGAATGAAAACAGGAAAATGCTCGACTGTTTCCCCTCTGAAACCAAAGGAGAAGAGCAAACAATGAAGGGCAACTGATGAAATGTGGATGTAGATTATCACCATAACCACAACTTATCACCACTTTAAAACAGCACATGATCCATTTTTAATGTGCTTTTTCCCCCCTAAATTAGCAGCATGAATTACTTTGACTAAATGTTTATACAGTACTTGTTTGTCTTTGAGCTGATAGCCATAAGGCTATATGTAGCTACTATTAATCAGGTGGAGAAAAATAACAGGTGGAGAGAGGTATAAAAGTTTCCAAAATTCAAAGTCTGAAAAGAAGAGATGGCGCCGTAGCCATCTGGGGATGAATCATCCCTCGTTTATATCCCTTCAACAAATTTGTAGGTGTACTCTCATGTAAGTCCCCTGGCAGCTTGTTAAACTAGGGGAACCGGCGCGGCAGCGAGGGAGAAGAGAGGCAAGTGACAGATGTATGGAGAGAAACAGACAGGGGGAAGGAAAAAGGAGACCGAGTGGAGCGCTTTAAAGAACAAGAGGTGGAGGCAAAAGCAAAAAAGAAAAAAGAAAAAGCAAAGCAACACAGACACTCTGCTGGTTTCTATAGCTACGGCAGAAACCTGTTAACTGGCTAATCAAAGACAGACCACAGGGAGCCAATCATAATGCAGAGGTGCATTCAAAGAAACCTTTTTGGTTATAATATAATATTATATTATATATACAGAGGTGACCAAGTCTGAGACGCTTTTCCCTTTGGCAGATATATAAATAGACATTCACATTCACATTAAATCCCCTGTAACGCGCTGCTGCTACTGCTGCCGCCGCATCCTGCATCACACAACATATGAGAAAGACAGTCATGGTTGAATGAAAACCTGACATGACCTCTCGGCTACAGTTTGCAGGAAGGCAGGTGGGATTACTGTGAAGTCAGCTGATGTGACGAGGCCAAGTGTGACACATGGCGGTGGCGGCGGCGGCGGCAGCAGGGGTGACAACGCGCTATGGGTGATGCTTCTCTGCATCTGACCTGAGCTGACTTCTCTCTGAGGGTAGAGGGTGATACAGTATGGATGCAGGTATAATGTATACAGAGAGGGAAAGGGAAAACCTACCCCAGCAGAAAAAACTGCACACAATATTAAAGTCCTGAAGTGGCTGAGTCAGAGTCCAGAGGGGGCGGACGGCACGGGCGGGCGCTGTGGATCTATACTCCTGAGTCCAGTTTAGCTTATTGCTTTAGCTATTTGATACTAATCTATAACATAATCTGTAAAGTAATCTTATTAACATTATATTAATCATCGTCAAGTTAATTGTGAGTGATTGTAAAGAACTCACTTGACAGGAGAAGAGAGTTCATGCGTCATTATAAATAAAACAGGCAGCAGAGAGCAGCACACCCAACAACACACAGACGCCCGGAGAAACCTGACCTTTTTTGGTGTATGGACACCCATCCCATCATTAGACGAGGGGTGCTGTGTATGTAAGTGTGTGTGTGTGTTTTCTTTTTGGAGGGAGGGAGAGAGAAAATGTCATCCCAATTATGATCTTTCCTTTAACCTCTACCCCTCTGTGGCTCCCCTCCCCTCCCTCCTCTCCTTATGCGGCCACTGAGGCGAGGCAAATCCAGGCCTGATTAGAGAGGACAGTCAGATGAAATGGAGGAGGAGAGGAGAGGGACTGAGAGCGTGGAGGGAAACTAGGAGCGAGAGAGAGACATCAAAAGAGGAGAGAGACAGAATAACAACAGAATATTTCCTGCTGGTAGCCTAAAGAAAAATTCGATCCAGCCACCTCCAACGGTTCAAGTCTCACAGCAGCGACGACGGGGCTGGAACATGAGACGACCGACTTCTAGGAGATGATTTCAGTCCATGTGTGTCCGTGTGTTCACTGACTGGTGGATTTATGGTTCGAGTGTTTTGAACTTAACTACTGCACACGGATATAAAGAAATAACATGGACTATATTGGTCAATTTGCATATTTCATCTTTGTGCAAATACGTTTTATGTCGACTATTTTTCACCACACACACCATATGCTCTTAAAATTGAATTCTTTTTCTCCAAGTGGCAGCCGGTTTCACTGCTTCTCATTTCCGTACGCTATTAAAATAAACTGCAACCTGACCATTTCTTTAATTATTTTCTTTTTCAATTTGTGTTTCAACAGCAAGTTAATTCAGTTGTAGGTAGGACCATTGGGAAAATTCTTCGGGTTCACAGGCAAACACCCCTAATTTGCTTTGTGGTTAGGAATTCAAAACGAGGAAGACCTGAATATGTTTCTTTTGTTAACAAGACTAAGACTCAGACACCACACTGCTGCCTCTGTGAAGCTATACACCGGCACAACGGTGCTTCGAGCTAAATGCCAATTTCGGCATACTCACAATTTATTGTCCTTTGCTAACACCAGGGACAAAAAATGGGAAATAAGTTCCTCACTCTGTATTTTTTCTATCCCTGACAAATTCCCACATGTGGTATTTTACAAATTCAACATATTGTTATTAATAAACCAAATGAAACAGAACAAACAGAATCAATTATAACTGAACACAAAGTGGAGCAGAGGTAGATGGGAATGTCAATCGTTAAACCAAATTATTCTACTAAATGCTGATGCTGAAGAAAAAAAAACTAATGGGATCACTGAAGTCATGAGGATTCGTCCCCTTTGGGAGCAGGAGATGATGTAATTACAGCCGTGTTGCTAAGGTGACTGAAAAGCTTGGTAGGTGGCTCATCATCCCAAAACTAAAGCCAAAAACTCTGTTCCCTGTAATAAACGACCTCCTTCAAACAACTTTCAAGTCTCTTCAACTGATATTTATCTCATGCTGAAGTATGTCAAAACAAGTGGCTGTCTGAAAGGTGGGAAATCAATGTAAACGTATGAACCGAGCCTCGGAAAATGATCAGTCATGACGAACCGCCGGCATCATGAACGTCGTCTGCGCAATCATGTCCTAAAAAAGGAGACTGCAGCTCCTTCCGTCCTTTTCCCTCCTGTCATCCATCAGCCTTTTACTCCCCGACTCCCCTCCACCCTGCAGCCCCCCCACCGCCACCGCCGGCCCTCCCTCTCTCTGCTACAGTGCTAATAAGGAGAAGTAGAACACTCTCTGTATCGCTGCCACATCTCATCAGCCAAACCATGCCTCAAAAAAAAAAAGAAAGAAAAAAGCCCAACACCCCCACCACCACAGGGAAAGGAGGGTAATACTGTATGAAGATAGGGTCGGGGTGGAGGGTGGACGGTGCAGCATGGCTGATCAGATCTAATAAATAGAAGACAGCCCTGTTGAAAATGATGAAGTTCCCTGTAGATGGGGTTACTTGCCAGTAAAAACTCATAAAGTCATGTCAGTTTTGCGCTGCTGTACACACAACAATCTCATCAACACCAGACACAGTCATGTGTGTGTGTGTGTGTGTGCAGCACTCACATCTACTGTATGGTTTGCATTATTCTGCTGCACAATGTGCGGCCAGTTTAACGTTTTATTATCTGAAAACCCACTGAAGTTTGAAGAGACAACAACATCATCTGCGAGATTATCACTGCGAGTGTCTCTCACGCTGACGCGCTGTCAGACAAACCTGAACAAAGACCAGGACGCAGTGAGAGGGTTTGAAATGACAAGTTCTCCAACTGCTTGAAAAGCCTGAACATAAAGTCTGAGAGAGAAAAGGGAGGAAACTGAAGAAAAAAGGGTCAAGTTTATACACAGATGTTTTTTCAGAGTGTTTCTATGGTAATATAAAGAAGACAAACACAAGACTGAAAGCAATGAAAACACCTTAAAAGGATAATACTGGAGCAAGAAAAAGCATGAGAATATTTTCTTCCCCATTCAACCTCTTCAGAAACAGACTGTACCTGAGAGTTCAGTTATCAAATGAAATCCATTCAACTCTGCCTGAATGTTCTGCAATGGACTTTGTGTTGTGTTACATCTAAAAAAAAAAGGATGGCGCTGAAGTGATGGATAAATGATGATGTTCTCATATGACCTAAAACAAGATGTTGAAATGTATTCACACAAGCGCTGGCTTTGTTTTCAGGGTGTCCTGCTGATGACCTGATATTTTAATGTAAGAAAATGTTTCATCTGCCAGTATTACTGTATATTCCCGCTGTATCCATCAGAGCATGAATAAAGATTTTCATACTGCCGTAAATGCTTATACTTTGTTTGTAGATTGTTTTTTATGCTGCGAACAACAAAGACAAAACCCATTACTGGAGAATTGATGGACGATGGAAGTAATGGGATCCATTAGGAAAAAAATAAAATGGAAATCACCTGTTGATGTTTTGAAGTGTGTATACATACAGTGTACACTTTTTGGGCCATTTGAAATTACAAAGTCTGGGCTCAGTAATTGGAGAACTGTCATAGATAGGTGAGAGAAGAGAAGTGAAAGTGAGGGGAAAATAGAAATCCGTTTAACATTAACAATTCTACTGATTGATGAGCCTGGTTTTTTTCCAGCCCGAGGCGAAAAGGCTGAAGAAAGATTCAGGGGGAGAAAACAGGAACCACTCCAGCCACTCCATTCTTCACTCTCCTCATCTTTCCATCTCTCTCTTTGCCTCCCCTGGACTCCTCCTCTAGAGACTGGTAGCTAGTATTACAGCGCTGTAGCCTGCAGCTCTTCCTGTGAGGGTCACATTGGGTTGATGGAGGACTGGAGGCCAAATGGAAATGGAAGCAGCAGCTCCTCCCATAGGCACTCGCGCTTGTCATTCAAAACACAAAAAAACAGGAAAGGCTGCAGAGCTCCTGATTTAGCTGCGAGTGCACGTGATCACTATGACGACAGGTTTGACTGGAGGGGGTCTTACGGCAAGTGTCATCAGCTTCCAAACACCATGTTTGCTGCCTTGCTGTGTGCATTTCCCGCGTTGGTCCGTGTGTATTTCTGTGCAGCTGCAAGTCGTGTATGTATTGAATGTTAATACCATCAGCGTGCAAGGCCGTGTAATCCATATTTGATCATCAAATGGGACATTTTGGCTGCTTTAACATGACATTAAGATCCATTAAGTGAAAAATATTTTTGGGAAAATCGCTTCCAGATGGTTAACACTTTTTCAAGGCCTTTCCAGGCAAGGTGGCATAAGGTATAAGTGATATTCTCTCATCTAAAATGCTGATTATGCCTCAGAGATATGTTTAAAATGAGTCCTCACTCACACTAGCAGCTCTTTGAGGCTGCACAGCTGCACAAACTCAGATTGATTGTTTATGATGTCATTTTAGCATGCCAACATGAACTAAACACAAAGTCAAACTCAGGTTAATGTGGTTAGTTCTGCAGCAATTTAGTCATAAATTGTTTTGGACAATTCAGAATTAAGACTTACTGTAATGATGAGACTAGATATTACGTTAAAGAATCACAGAAGTTATTAATAATTCATCCTAAGGGCTGCATGAATGTCTGCACAAAATTTCATGGCAATAGCTCAAAACCATTAATGTCAACATGTTGGTAGCGTAGAGAAAAAGTCAAGGGATCACTCAGATTGGTAAGATTCATCACTGCCATCCACTGAGTCACGCAGCAAGAGTTGGCTAAATGGAGAGGTAAGACTTTCTAGATTTCTGCGAGGAGACGGCAGAAGAGTATTGCATCTATTTTTTAAACTCTCCTGATGAACAACTGTCTGCCAGTGGCTGCGAATGCTGCACAACGTATGAGCCAAATGTTTGTGCTGACTGACTGACTCCTCCAGGCAAAGGAAAACATGGACAATCCAATCAGTGACCCATTTGGACACGCTAGTAAAATTGAACTTAACTGGGGGTGAAGCTCAGCATGTTGCCAAAGGACAGGAAACGATGAAGGGAAGTCACGGTTTTCAATGTTTTGATTTTATATTTGATTTCCAAACAGTTTAAGCAGTTGATTTCTATATATTATGTCAGGCATTTACCTACTATAAGTAAATAAATGTATATTAACAATTGAAAGTGAATATATATATATGAGGCAGACATAGAGAGAGGAGAGGCGCGGAGAGACAGTGGAGTGAATATAATCTTAGCGCCAACAGAGACATCAAGAGGTTTTTGGATCGATGTGTTGAGCATCACTGTAGAGCTGGATGTTTCCCTGTGCAGCCTGCTGCTGCTGCTGCTTGGCTCCGCATCCAGACAATGTGTTGCTGCAAGGTGAAACTACATTTTTCTAAGTGCTGTCCACCCCCCTGTCCTCCTTCAGCTCTCCTCCTCTTTGTTGGTGTCTTCACCTTTTTTCTCTCTTTTGGCTGCTTTTCACCTTCTTCACCCTGCGCTGCCAAATCAAGCTGGAATTATTAAACAGTCTGTGGACGCGTTGCAGCACCGTTTTTTTGTAGTGTAAATTGTACGGGAGAGACTACTGTATGAGGAGGGCAAGTGAAGCGAAGTGCTTTGGTCTCATTTCCTGTTTTGCTGTATAGTCCAGTAGATCTATGGCTTCATGACGAGCTGACATCTACTGAACTCTACGTGCCCCTCTCCCTCCAACACCGCTCATCTTTTTTAATCAAAAGCGGGTTTACCTCTTATGTTGTCAATACAGATCACAGTTATTAAACAGTCTGGTGGCCGCTATAAAGAAACCTACAGGTTATTGTCAGAATCAAATATGCTGTAATAGTGAGGGTATTGACAAGCAGCATGTGATGAATACTCTCAGCCTCTCAGGGGACAACTGATTTATTCAAAGCTAAAAAAAAGAGAAAAGAAATCCCAGCACCGCCAGAGCCCCCCGCGATGTCACGTTAGTAAATCATCTGTCACACCGTATTACATACGTACGACAAACTGTGGCTGCGTGCAACAGCTGCGGTGATGAGCATCACTGCCCACTGATGACAGCGCTGTATGCATTAATAAGATTGCTTGTGCTGCTTAACATAACTGGAGCTGTGCTGCGGGCTGACAACAACTTACCACGGAGGATGGAGGATAGAGAGGAGAGGCTCACATATTTTCGCTCCTCTTAAGCAGGGCTGTTAGTTTACCTCCAGGAGCAGTAACATAAAAACGCAACGGCATAATAACCGGAGCACCACCCTCCTCTGGCCAGTTATCATGAGGATAAATCCTCCTTATCGTCGCTTCCAACGGGTCGGGGCGGCGGCTGAGAGGAGCAGCGGCGAAAATTAGAACATAATCTTCCCTAGGGTTGAGGCGTCGAGAAGACTAAGATCAATAACGCGAGAGGATTCATGCCAAGAGTGGATATTTTCAGATGAAAGAAAGGTGAACTTTCTCCAGGCATTTCCAACCCAGCAGAGAGCCTGTTATTGTTACAGTGGAGCTTCTAATAGTTCTGTTTGGGTGTGTGCAGACATAACAGCGTGTCTCACCGGGGGAGGAGATGACCCGGTGCGGCGACCTTCCCTGCACAGGAAATCAGCAGAAGTATTACGATCGGATTTTTCAATTTCATTTCAGCTGCTTCTTAAGGCTTTAAAAATCAAATAAAATCAGCTAAAAACAAAAGTAGAGGGTTTATTAGGGCCATAGTGTGCACCTCTGACCTAATCCTGCACTCTCTTACACCACATTCATCTTAATACAACTGCCTCCCGACTTGTTCATGCATAAAATTGAATAAATGACCTGCAATCACCTGCTAATGTCTTGTGATCAGATATAGGTGTGTGTGCGTGTAGAGTTAGCATCTGAGCAGCGATGCAGGGCGTGCCCGTCGTGCTCACCAATGCATCCAGACATCAATACAACATCAGCAATGACATCTCTCCAGAGAGCTTTGGCCTCCAGATGCAACCAAGCGTGAAAGAGAGATGAGGGGAAGACAAAGACGGAAAGTGGGGGAGAGAACAAGGGAGAAGGAGTGGGTGTGCAACGGAGCAGAATAGTCGGGGTGTAATTATTTGGTGAGAAAGAAAGTGAAGAAAGCGGGAGTGTTGGAAGTGTTGCATACTAATGGTCGTTACAACCTGCAAATCTGCATCTCTTAACAATCGCCAGCTGCATTCGGAAGCTGTTTCCCACCTGTGCACAGCTGATTAAACACGATGCACATCTGCACAACTCTGGCAACAAAGAGTTTACTGCTGCATCTTCACCTCCCGTTCACCCTCTCTCTGGGTGTAGAAGAGGCTTTTTGTGACTTATCTAATGCAGCTGTAATGCATAGTCTGCTTTTCTGCTGCAAACGACTGAAAGCCACTCCGGTGATGACTGATTTAGATTCACAGGTTGGATGTGAGACGAGATACTTAGAAGACAACACAACAATAGCAAGGAGGAGGGTAAATAACCAAAGGCTCTTTGCAGGCAAACAATGAAACCAGGCTTATAGGATTTTTCTTTATCTTTGTTCAAGTTGCCTGATTTCTAACTATAGCTCACCGACATTCAGAAACAGCACCTCATGTTGCCAAGACGTGGAAGAAAAAAAAAAGAACAATCATTGGATATAAGACGAGCAAACCATCCAAAAAGCGGCAGAGACATGTGTATTTAAAACATCTATGCAGCAGAGGAGGATATCCTAATTAGGCCTCGGGAATATTTTAAGGAGAAGTGGTTTGTTGGTGGGACTGCGCGCTGTGCCTGGCATGACGTGAGTGCTTTATCCATCAAGGCTCAAGGAAAAAAAAAATAACGTGCACTCAAGTGTGTGCGTGTGCTACCTAAATATGTCAGACCACTTCACAGCGCCTTGAATGATGAAAGTCTTTTCAAAAAAAGAAATCTAGCAGTAACTAACAGCACTGACGCTCCAACGTTTCGACAGCTGCTTTCATTAATTCTTCCTGTTTACGTCAGTCCAAAGGTCGCCGCTCGACTATTCGTCTGAAGCCAAATGCAGCTTTTCTCTGTTTTTACAGATATGCACACACACACACACACACACACAAATAAAACACTTGTACTGAAAGGATTTTTCATGTTTTCCTTCTTTTTAGTACACAGATGAAGTGAGGACATTGTTTGAAGGTCTCCCTCATGATTAGCAAATCTTTACACAACATCTCTGGCACCAGAGCAGTTTTACCAGCAGCGTGTCCCCAGCCAGCAAGAAATCCTACTGGGAGGGGAAAATATAGCGAGGTAAGAGAGAAAGTTGAAGTTTTAGTGCTTTGCTCAGAGGGTGGGGATTAATTGAAAGTAATTAAGGATGTGACTGTCTCTTCAGGGACCAGTAGGGGCCCTCTCCCCCCATCAATCAGCAGCTATCAGCGCTGCTGCGCCTAAACCGGCAGACTGGTGGTACAGTGTGGATAGACATCACTTCTTAAGCACTAATCATACATCATTTCACTGATCCGTGATAAAGTCACGGAAAGTTTCAAAGTTCTGCTGATGAGACGCTGTCGAGGAAGCTAAACTGAGGTACGAGTTGTCACCGGGAACTGACGAGGCAGAGAGGGCACGGAGGTTCATGCTGCAGCCTGATGCGACACTGAGGACGGCAGCAAATCTGTGCCTGAAGTGAATTCATGTTCTTTTTCTGCATAAAAAGATCTTATGTGACTCTTTGCTTGATTGATTAATAGAAATAGTTTTTCATCCATATATATCTATATATAGTAAGTTGTTTCTCCCTCATATCTACAGGTGCAGCTCTATAAATTAGAATATCATGGGAAAGTTTGTTCATGTCAGTAACTCAGTTCAAGAAGTGAAACTGATACATTATATAGATCCATTACACACAGAATGAAACATTTAATGTCTTCATTTATTTAATTTATTTTAATTGTAATGATTATGGCTTACATTTAATGAAGACCTATAAAAAATGATGCTTACAAAAGACCAATTGAAAAAAGCATTTTTTTATATGGAAATGCACTCAATACTTGGTTGGGGTTGTTTGAATTGAACTACTGGAAATGGACTTGGACTTTCCCATGATATTCCAATTCATTGAGATGCACCTGCTATATTTTACTGCTGTGGAGACAAAACGCTGCGCTATCAAAGCAAAGTAAAACGTGGCTATTTTGGATGGATGGAAGATTACTTGAGTCCAAACAGCCCGCTGTCATGGGAGACTTAACTCCTGCCGCGGTAGACTAATCTCCTCGTGCTCGCAGTGCTGCAGACAGCGGTGGATATATTGTGCTTCTGTCCTGAATCAGTATGCCGTGAAGCACTGCAGGGGATACATGTAAAGGATTAGCTTGAGTTAAAAATGTAATACAGGCTGGTGCAGCAGGAGGAAATCACCTCTCTGTCTGGTCTTTGTCTGCTCTGTATTACAGCTGCGAAGGGTCAATAGTTCATAAGATGAGCAGGAGGCGGAGGACTGGTTAACCTCTGAGTGCTTCTACACTGTTTTGTCAGTATACCTGATGGAAAGATAATGGTATGATTTGCTGGTTTTCTTTTTTTTTTTTTATCTGGTATTTCTCCATCGAGAGGGCAAAAGTGGGGGAGGGGATGGAAATAAATCATTTTATTGGTACTAACCTTGGCCTTGCCGGTGCTCTGCAGAATGTGGACCAGCGCGCACGCCATCTCCTCCTTGTTCTTGACGCTAATCCCGGGCTCGAGCACGGAGCACAGCAGCATGTAGTTATTGGTGGTGTACTCTGCAAACTCCTTGTACATCTCCATGGGGAGGATGTTCATACTCTGATAGCGAGCCTTGATCCTAATCATGGGCCCAGATGTCTTGCCCTTGGGGGGGTTGGGCGTGCTGACTGGATACCACTTCTCCATGAACTGCCGCCCGGTGACGGCCGCCACGGGGATGTTGACGAGTCCGATGTAATTGTTTTTATCTTTCTTTTTCTTCTTGTCCGTGTCTTTGTAGAGGTGCGCCGTGATGCTCTTGATGGCGGGCAGGTTGTTGAACTCAAAGTGCTCTCCCCAAAAGACATTGTCAGTCTTGAGCTTACAGGTGGTGCGAGCGTACAGCGAGTCATCCAGACAGAGCTCGCAGAAGTATTTCTTTTTGGCAGGCAGGTCCTTGGCCTCTATGATCCACAGCCGCAGCAAGTTCTCCACCCGACGACTGTTGTCCTGTAGAAAGGGGGAGATGACAGGTGGGGGTTTAGTGAGGTCTTTTAAAAACAAATTTGCCAACAACACCACTGAAATCTTCAAGAAAAAGAAGAGATGACAGTTTCACTCAGAGGAGGATGCACTGGGTAAAAAAAAAATAGATCCAACCTCGAGATCTAGTATAAATCTACAAATAAATAAAGTATAAAAATAAAATGTGTAAAGTGTGTAAAGTAACAGCAGAAAAACTGATAACCTGCCTCAAAAAAAAAAAAAAAAGGAAAAAAAAAACACGTCAGTGGTCGTTGGATTTAAAAAGCCTTTATGTCTTCCGTTTCCAGTCTTTAAAGAGCTACGAAATCTCGCTCCTACATTATTTCACAGAGTGCTAACCCATTCTTATGTCATCAATTGATTTTACCAAAAGTGGGGCCCATTATTCAGAGTGCCTTGAAACCTACCGCTGGAAATGAAGAGGGGAGGAGAGAAGCTAATAATGAAATTTATTAGAGAGAAATAGCAGAGCCTTTCATAATCGCGAAAAGGGCCTTTGAATGCTGAAATATCCTTGTGACAACTCAAGAGTATCTGGATGCGTGTCACAAACACATTTCTATTTCCCATTCATATGTGGTGTTTCTGAACTGAAAAACATGTAATCTTTTCTTTTGTTAAGTGTTACATGTGTGGGGCAGGAGGATTGTCTTTTACAGTACAATCACCTTCTAACAGAAAGTAGTTGGGTTTTCCTACTCTGCTGGTTCAAATCTCTGGTAAATGCCAGGGCTACTTTACTGACCCCGCCAAGAAACAGCAAAGCAGTGGCAATTTTCACAGCCCTCAGAATAACAGGTCAGGGCCGATTCCATCTGCCACTTTAAAAAAACAAAAAAGGCACATTTATTCCCCCTCTACTGTCCTCCAAAAAAACATCAAACCTTGAGAAATGCCACATCGCTCCACTTCCCCTCACTCTGAATTCCCACATTTTTCACCCATGCATCCACAGATGTCAAGTTCCTCCTCTTAATCCGTGTCTGGTTATGTCACATCCCTGCACCAAAAGATCTCAAGACGAGCTCTTGCTCTTGCTCTCGTTCCAGTTTCCAGGTCCAGCCTCCACAAATCCAGAGAACAAACCTCCTACAGACGCCGACAGTGATTAGCAATCGCTTCCCTTTCTTTATTTATATCCTCAAAAGATGCCAGATAACTTGACTTGTATGATTCATGTGCTGAGTCAGCCGGCAGCCAAATGGGACAGGACAGCTCCACCGCTTGAACCAACAAAATAGGAAATCAACAATGTTTCATAAACATTGTGTTCTCTGTCCCTGGATCCTCTCTGACTCTGTATCTTCATATTCTTTTTTCAGCTTTGACACCTTAACTCTTTGCAGCGCTCATCTCCCTGAAGTCAGAGGGCTGGATTCAAATTTCCCCCATGTTTACTTCCGACTCAAAATGAAGACGCTCTATACTTACAATTAGAAAGTTAACTTTTCTATGCGTGTCTTTTCATCCACGCAACAATAGAACTTCCTCACCTCAATTGCCTATTATCATAATTACCCACAATTATATCATCCAGGAGCTCAGCTAAAAAGGTGCTGCATTGATTCAGTTGCATTGATTACATAAGGTATGATTTAAACTATTTTTTCCTTTGTTGTTTTAAGATATTCGTATCTAACTCCTTCTACCAAACACCAGAAACAGAAACAGTGACTTTATTGTGAAGTCATGATGACAAGGACTGACCAAAAGTACAAAGTCCAACAGGTTGTAACGTCTTTTTTTTGTCCCTTTGTTGATCCATGTGTAGGAAGTAATCAAGATTTATGTCTTTTTGGAGCAGTATATATATATATATAAAAAAAGACTTGATTGATCTTGATGCCTTTGCTGCGTGGATATAGCTCTTGGTATAAACATACTGCATTTTGTTCACTTTCATGTTTTGCTTTTATCTTGGATCCAGCCTTTGAGGAGGAGTAGTAGTAGTAGTAGTAGTAGTGGGGGTAGGACTGGCAGTCTAGGTGGTGATAGGAGCTGAAGGAGCAGTTGTAGTTGTAATATGCGAGTGACATTCTGTGTGTTTTATTCAATAAAACTTCTATTTTCAGTATTTCCGTATGTGTCTCCAGTTCCTGTGTTTGCCAGAAAACTCTGTGTAGCATCTAATCTCTCAAAATCATAAAATAATTAAAGATGCACAAGCAAAAATAGAGAAGAGACAGATATCACGCATTCTTGCCAAGAGAGAAGAGGAGAAAGACTCCAGTGCTATTAGGGATCTTTTTTTTTTTTTTTTCTTTCAAGAAACTTCTAATTAGTGACTAATTTGCTAAATAATGACAGATGAAGGAGCACAGACATTGTAAGATTAGGACTATTTTCTTGGCTTGAAATTGCCACACTCCCTCTGCCACAGCTGTGTTTGTCAAGATTACAGATGGCATCCATTCACAAGAAGAGGAAAACACTTTGGGAGTCTCTGCCACGTTCGGCGATGCAACCTCTGCATCCTCTGCTCCCGAGGCGTACGGTTCAGGAAGTGCAGGATGAGCACAGCTGGATGTAAACTACATCAGCCTGTGTTTCTGCACGACTTACGACACAGTGTCAATATCATATATATATCTCGGTGTTGCAAGGTTGGGAGTTTGGAATTGGGACACATGTGTATATGAACTTATTAATGCTGATTACTTCACACAGTCTCATCCCTCCCGCCGTGTATTTACATACTCACCTTGTTGGGCTGCACCGCTCTCCTCAGATTCTCCATCCATTTGTCTCTCTCGGCTGATGAACGGCAGGAAAAGCATTTGCTTCCCGTGGAGGTGGTGACCTACCGGCGGGACACAGAGAGAAAGAAAATGAAGGCTTTAATGCATAACAATGGCAGCGAGATGAAGTGGAACAAAAATGGCTTTACCGAACTTCATAAACACCACTTCTGTGACGGCAAAGGAGCTTATCAAAAATACACACACACACACACACACACATGCACACAATGGTGGAGACTGAGGAGACTGAGGATGACTTGGCAGTGCCGAGGAGTGACTGAGCGGTGTGAATGGACAAAGGGAGAGAGATGACAGCTTGGTAGGCTGGGTGATGATGGAGTGATTAAAAAGTGCTCAGAGGGACGGAGAGAGAGAGAGAGAGAGAGAGCAGGAAACTGCAGGAAAAGAGAAAATGGTGTAATGAGCGGGATAATAAAGATTAGTGGAGATTTCTAGTCTCTGCAGTGTAGGATACAAAAGTAGTCAGTCATTATTTCCCTCTGAGGCTCCTGAAGGATCACTAGCTATGACTAACGTGCTTGTACACACACAAACCATACATGTGAATTCTTAATTTCTAGTCTGATGATGATAATGAGGACACATCAGAGTTCACACAGCCTGCAACTCGACAAATTACTTTCTCTACTTCCATATATTTCCTCCAACCAGGGAAATGTAACTGCTTGCTTGTCACTTGCTTCCGTGTTTTTTTTTCAAAAAGCTGAACTTTCGGCTACAATTGGCCATCAGCAGCCAATCAAGTCAAAGAAGTGCAGTTGCAATATTGATGTGAGGTGAGAAAAGTGTTTTTTCCCCAGATACTAATTCAAATGTCAAAGTTTTCTGTTAATGGTGCACTCAACTTAGGAAAGTGTCAGTCTTCTGAATAATTCGACAATAAGGTAGATTTGTTGCGGCCATTAGTTTCAATTAGACCACATAATCGTTTCAATTTGAATGATATTGTTTTCTTCTCTTCAAAGACAAAGATTTTTTGTCATATGTGGCCAGAAACTGGATCTTGAGCTGATGCACTTCTGGAGGCTGTAATGAACGTTTTTCGCTGTTATCTCTGTGAGGACCCAGAATGTAGAGATGTAACAAACTTAAAATGAATTATTGAAATTGGGAACAAATCAGCATCATAAGTTCAGATGACCTAGAATCCAAAAGCAAACTAATCAAACTTCTGAAAGTTTTAATCTTCAGCTTCTTCTCTGCACTTGTACAGTAATGCATGCAAAAGAACAAGCTGTAAACACAACATTAACGAATACAGTCATCCTCTAAAGTTGTTGTGGTGAGCGTGTTGGCCAACAGTTGCCTTTCTACTCACACCCAGCAGACATGGAGCAACATTAGCATTAATTCTGAGTCATGTGTCTGGTTGATTAATGTAAGTCCAATGTATTCGCTCTGCTTTGATCTCTGGGTGTCAAATGTGGCTCATTAGCAGGTAAATGTTCCACTTTGTTCCCCTCGCTTCATTTATCTGACTGCTACTGTACTGTACGTGATGCAGAGCAGGTCTACAGTACAGTGAGTTTTAAAATCTCTTCTGTTGTGACTGGAGTCTGGAGTTGATGCGAGTGATGAGAGAAAAAGTTATGGGTGGTAAAAGACAAAACAATGAGCTCAAAGACCCAAACGTCTTTCAGACTAAACAAACTCATTTGAGTCACTTGCTGATATAAAATGATCGCCTAAGGTTGGTGGCTAGATGCTTCGTAACCAGTGTATGCTGCATCTTGAATGTTTTAATACAGATTTTAAGACACAGAAATGATCAGTTGCAGTTATTTATCCTATATATTGATATATCCAAGCTTTACATAACCTATAGATGTCACTAACCCAGTGGTTCCCAACCTTTTTTGGCTCATTACCCCATTTTGACAGCACAAATTTCTGGTGACCGTGATCCCGGCCCTCAATCAAGAAGTACAAGCTCAGATATTTTTATACTCTATGCTGCTGCATTTTATTTGAACTTGAAGAAAGTTAAAGTATCGAAATATAGTTGTTTAATATTGTCTGTGGCATTTTTAATCATAGTTTAAAAAAAGAAAAATAATTAAATAATTAGTTAAAAACATATTTTTATCAGAATTCCAGGCCCAAGGTTGAGAAACACTGCACTAACCCAACATTGTGTATCCAGAAAATGAACATGAATATTACTTTAGATGGCTGAAATAGCAACATTGGATGTGTAGCTGTGCGTGAACAGTTAAATGACGCAGGGTCTGTGCTGTAGGACTGTGGAGGATGAGTGTGTACATGTGTGCATGTGCCGTATTTGTGTGTGTGTGTGCCCCCCTCACCTCAAAGCAGTAGTCCTGCCCGAGGATGCTGCTGTGAACGGGCTTGATGATAACCTCGTCCTCCATACTTAGGTCCAGGGCTTCCACAGCACTACTGGGGCTGAGCAATGACTCATGGGAGCGAGACTCCTTCAGCCTTGGCATCAGATGAGATCTAAGAGTGGAAAAAGAAGAGCAAGAGAACTGAGTCACCCTGCAGAGACTGAGTGGAGGAAGCGGCAGAGAGAGAGAAAGAAAGAGGGAGCATATGCACTGCACGTATTAGCGAGCGTACATGGTGAGTGTGAAGAAACACAGTGTGAGGATGACGAAGAGAGGAAGCTCCGCTTGCCTCAAAGTCAGCGAGTTCTCAGCAGGAGGAGCATGCACACAACTGTATGTGAACACATGTTCGTGCACTCACTTCTACGCTAATGGATGCACTATGACTTCTAATTTACAACTCTGAACATCGATGAAAGAATCAAAAAAGCGAGAAAGATTCGAGTCAAGCTGTGCTGCAAACTGGTCCAGAGGAACCGCTATGAATAGGAAGTAGTTTGCGTCATTGATTATCACTAATGGTCATGGCTTTGAGAAATTTCCAGGATGACTGTGCTATTTTTTTTTAGTTTTTGGGGGCTTTAAATGATGAACAAAAAACCACACAAACACAACTGTTCTCACAGGGCAATGAAGAGGAGTAGACATTTATGACAAGAGCTCACAGTGCACTTCAGAGAGCATTCAGCCTTGTCACAAAGACGACCCTGAAGCCCCAGTGCCTGGCCATTTATTAGCCAGAGAATATAAGGAGTCAGAGTGAAGAGAGTGAAGAGCTTTTCACTGTTTGCTGTGTTTGATGTCGCCCTGTTGATGTCGTTGAGAGTGAGTGACTGTCACCAGGAAGGAGCTAATGCCCCCCTCCATGTAGTGTATATACAGTACATATAAGGCTAGTACAATAATCCTTATTGTTCAGCTTTTAAAAGCCCGACGACAACAGCTATTGTTTAAGTATTTAAAGCTCTATTGTTCTCAAACGTGTCGTGATGTGAGATGCCCAGACCAGAATTGTTGTCAAACAGCAGCCCACCACCACCACCACCACCACCCTTATCCATGCTCCAGTCCAGCCTGGCGCTGATAAGAGGATGAAAAGCTAAATATTGCTAGTGGGGGGATGTAAGCAGTCACATAAACATTAGCCCTTGACACTCAGATGCTGGCAGGATGCAGCAGACAGAGGGTCAATTGCTGGTGTAATGAGAGAGAGTATTCTTTCAATGGTGCCCTCTGTGGACAGCTTACACACTAATCTAATGCATGTGTGTAAATCTGTGTGTGTGTGTGTGTGTGTGTGTGTGTGTACTGTATGTCTCTTCTGCGGACTAATGGAAGAGCATTCCAGGAAAAATGCAGCAACCGTAATGACAGATTAGCAAACGCATGCATAGCTTTGTTGTGAAATCCACCACTGTCCAATGTGGAGTGGATAGTAATCTTGTTTCATATCTCACTCACACACACACACACGCACACAGAGCGGTGAATTTCGTCCCTTTTGAAATAAAGGAAACACACTACAACAAGTGCAAACAGCTCAAGGATAGCTGTGCATGTGAGAATCCAGTTTTTAGTCGCTCCTAGCCTTTTCTATAGCTGCAGAGGAAAAGTGTGCTTGCACCTAGCTCTGCTTTGTGATTGGCTGCCTGGGTACCGGGCAGAACAGAGAGCGAGTAAAAGAAGCAGAGAGGAGGGGAAACAGGTTTTTTTCTGGTTGGATGTGTTGATAGAGACAGGAAGGGATGGGAACTTTCTGTGCACGGTCTCCAAACATCCAAAGGGAACGACCCGTGCGAGCATTATCAATTACATTTTTGATATTTAGCCCCAGCTGATGGGAAGCAGGGATTCTGCCTGTGAAGATGGAGTGGAGCTTGAAGCCAGCTCGGCTCGCCAAGAGCAAGATCCTCTGGAGTAATACTCTGCATGTTGCGAGGACAAATTGCCAAAGAGAGAGGAATGCAACTTTACTTTGTTCTCCTATTATAATTCTCTTCTCTCCTCAGCATATCGTATTATAAGAACATTAGTGTCAGTGGGGATGGTGGGAGGCTGAGAAAGTATGAATTGATGAATAATAATGCCGCCTGTCATCTGTATGGCACTGTATTAAATTGTACTGTAACGTGTAATTTACAGCTTATTGTGGGCCACTTTGTTACAATGACAATGAAAGACTGTCTGGCATGTGAAATCTGCTCATAACTTCTATATCACCCAGTATGACACACTGCCTGTGTCAGCCTCTGTAAATAAGCAGCATTACAAGCAGGGCCTGCTGCTGCTGCTGTCGTTGTCGTCTCCTCGTTTCTATACTCTGTGGTTCCCTTCCCCCTGCATCGTCTATTCTCGGTAAATGTCCTCCTTTGTCCTTGACAATTCTCCAATACTCAGCCTCCATCCCTCTTTCTCTCTGTCAGTGTTTACCTGAGGTGGTGGTGGGGGGTTATTATGTGGATTCTTTGGTATACATCTTTCCATCTTACTCTCTTTTTTCACTGGTCTGCTCATCTGTTTAACTTTGTTTACCCACTCTATCCTCTCTTGGCTGCCAATCACTCTGCCTCTCTTCGTTTTTCTGGGCTTCTTTCGGAGCTACTTAAATATTTCAGATGCTTTTGCCCCTGACCCCTCAGAAACTTCAAGTGGCTCCTACATAGAAAACTGAATTATGTAAAGACCTATGGTAAAATACAGACTTGAAAAGGTCAGGCCATTAAGAACAGTCTTTGAAAAGAACCTTGTCACGATTACAGGGGATGCTGCGGAAAAAGGCAGAGCGATATCTTATGTTTGGGGAGATAAACAGATGAAACGTTTCTGTGAAAACATTTGTATTTCTATAAGAAAAGGGTTGTTTCTGTAACGACGCTGCACAAGCTTCGGGTGTATTTCTGAAATTCATTCAAAATAAAATGCAAATGGATGCTTGTTTCCATCAGGTACATTTATGCAAATACCTTCTGGAGGATGTGACAGGATTACACAATTATTTAAGCACCAATACCTCTAACATGCCATGGCATTTCATTGCTGCCATTTGCGATTTTAATGAATGAACTTCTGACCCCCCACCCCCATTTTTTAAGCGATAAAAGGAGTTGGCGACATGAAACAAAAACCCCCATCTGGACTCAAACTGCTGTTCTGTGCAGCGATGCTATTCTCGATCATGATGCAGCAGCATGGTATGAAGGATATGATTACAGTAGAGGCAGCAGAGTCATACTTTGTGATATTGCTTGAAAAAAAAACATCAAATGAAAATCAATTGTAACCTATTAGCTATATAAACTTCTTCGTTTTTTAACTTTAAATTAATCCAGATTAGAATGAGGAGGAATATAATCACTGAGAATATCCTGATTGGAGAATAGACTGCTCAACAAGACAGTGAAAAATAAAGTGGATACTGTTCCTCTGCATCAGTGTTACTGAGTTACCTCTGACATTTTAGATTTTCATCATTTGCACACATCGCTGGTCGGTGATGTCGGTGCACATTCACTATTTAGGAATTCATGCTGCTACATGGAGCCAAGTTTGAGAACTAGATTCACTGTGCCCCACTAAGGTTCAATAGAAACTCAGTTAGGGGTAAGCACCGGAGAGAGCAGAGCGGAGTAATGGATTCTGAGTGTGTCTGGACTGCACCCAGTGTGCTTTGTCTCTGCATCCTGTAAAAAGAGTTCATCTGATAGCCTGTCTGGGATCTGATACAGTCTGAAACCTCGGGCCCATACAGGCGTCAGAGCACTTAGACTTCTAACACACTGACTTGCCGGCCAGCTGGCTGCACCGCAAGGGACTATATTTGTAGTGATGGTTCGAGATAGGCTGAATTAATGCAGTGCAACTCCAAATAACAGTGCTTTGAAAGTCTACATTGTCCTGGATTGCATCAAGGGTATGTATTACTTCTCTATAATCACAACAACAACAACAGCAGCAGCGTGTTATCGCACATGTGAAGTAGTGTTAATCTTCACGTAGGAAATAACACCCTCTTTGTGTTGTGTTTCCACACACAATACAAACCAACAAGAGAAATGGTCCTAATGACCAAAGTTAAGCCTGTGACATAACCTTAAGAAATAACTTCTCTAGAGAGGCCTCCACTTAATACCAGAGTTAAGAGACCTGGTGTTAGTCGCCCTGCTAACGGTGTTTACTGTGGATGCCGGCCTGTGTGGTGTTTACACATTATTTTTGCTTTGCTGTTAGACCAGCATTTACAACAATCAATACGCTCTCCACTTGCAGACTGGCACAGCAATTACTTGTTAATAATGCTCTCTACCAAACAAACACACAAGGCTTGTGTGCCAGTAGGCATGCATACCAACAACTGGAGCCAAGCAAAGATGTGCGGGATGACAAATGAGAGCGCTGACGAGTCTGGACGACATCTAGCTCCGCAGAGTTTACAACATGAACTTATTCTAAGTTGCTTCAGGTAACGAGTGTCGGCTAGATAAATGATATGTAATGTGACATTAAAGGCAAAACCCTGAATAAATAAATAATGCAACACAATGAATGCAGATGCTTCCCTAAAGCGAACGAGGCTCCACTGAATAGTCTGAGTATGAAAATGATGTAAATCATTAGCCTTCGTTTCCATCCATGCATCCGTCCATCCATTAGCTGTTATCCTTTGACGGGGGGTAGGGGGGCTGGAGCCATCGCCTTAATTTGTGCTTCTGTGCCTTTACCCAAGTTAAACCAAAATGGTCCATATCATGCAAATGGGTTGGAGAGAGAGAGAGTGGAGCTCCACCTGACACAGGACAAGTTAAAAATCATTTTTATAGTGCAGCAGTCATAATACGTTCAGAGTCGTCTTTGAGGATTCGTCTCATCATTGGGAAAGTGTTGTTAAAAAACCCCCCTGGACATTTCAAACATTAGCCAGCTCTGTGTTGGCCTGACGCCTCTATATTACAGCATTTGAATATAATATCTCAGTATAGAAGACACATTCCGCCTCAGTCCCAAGATAAATAATATTGAGAAATACTGCCTGTGATGGTCTGGTGAGTCCTAAAGCACGGTGCTTAAGACGTGTGCTGTGTAATAGCTGAGTGCTTAAGGCGGAGCTGCAAAGTTTTCGTCCCTTTAAAGGGATAGTTCAACATTTTTGGCAAATTTGCCTATTTTAAACCCTATAGTCTTAGGAGTAGGTTCATTACCTTTAATTGTCGCTGCATGTTGTTTTTATATCGGTGCCGGGGCAGAGACGCAAGCTGCTCAGTGAACACAATGGAGGCGAATGGTACTTTCCCTCATCAAACTCATCAAATACACAATCCAACAACTCCAAAACACTCTTGTGGAGAAGTTGTGACCTGCACATTCACCACGCTATGAAATAATCATGTAACATTATGAAACAGAGTTGTTTTGGAGGCGTGGTGGGAGCTGGGAGGAGTGATTTCAAAAGCGCAAGAAGTTCAGCGTATTTGCTTCATGGGTCGTAATGTTACATAACATGATCATGATCATCATGATCATCATACAGTAGTGTGGTGAATTTGCATGTCACAACTTGTCCACGAGAGTGTTTTGGAGTTGTTGGATTGTGTATCTGATGAGTTTGATGAAGGAAAGGCGAAAGTACCGTTCGCCACCTCACATCTGTGCCCTGCAGATCTCAAAACAACATGCACCGACAAATAAAGGTAATGAACCTACTCCTATTACTATAGGGATTATGGAAATAGGCAAATTTGCCAAAAATGTTGAACTATCCCTTTAACGTTCTCCTAACAGCTGGCTGGCCGCGTGACACGGTGCTCCAAAGCGAAAACGCTCCAGCCAGCCAGCAACACCAAGCACTCTGCAAGCACCTGGGTCCCAACTCAAACATCAAAGTGGGGAAAACATCACAGTGAAAACACATACTGCACACTCACACAATCGCACAGTAATTGTTCGAGGTTGATTATGAAACACATGCACTGCGGAGACAGGCAACCGGACAAATAAGCCATTATTCATGCATCAGGCCTCACACAATAAAGTGTCCATTATTCCCTGCTGCTTTGGCGCTGACTCAGTGGATCGGACCACAGGCCGTGATGAAACAACTAAGTGTCTGTCACAGTGCAGAGTGCTCTGTCATGGACTGATCGCTCATTTGATCCAAGCAGATGTGGTTAGTCTTTCTCAGCACTCCGTGTGAATAATGAAGCACTATCAAGCTCAGAGAGGAAGTTAAGATCTCCCCGCAGTCGGTGTCGGAGTGTTTTGCAGATTTCATGTTATTATCTGCATTCGGATTTTTCAGTAAAACCGTGAAAATATACGATTCGTGCTCAACCTGCCAGCTGTCAATTGTCATCTGAACAGCTGGATGATTGGTAGCAGGAGAATATAGACAACAAAACAAACGTCTGGCCCCCCGGCAGCGAGAGACTGAGAGGAGGAGGAGTAGTCAAGAGGAGGCGAGGGAAAGAGACGAGGAGGATCCTGTCAGACGCTACTGGTGCAGAACGGTGGATGTGTGAGCTGAGCTGCTGACATGTGGCTAAAGGCCTTGGAGCCCAAACTCCAATCAGGGGCGGCGAGAAGAAGTCGGAGCAAAACTCATTCACTGTCGAAGTCGGACACACTGCAGAGAGAAGAGTGATCTCTGGAGACAAACACAAGAGTTTGAGTTTGAGTTTGAGAGTGAGATGGAGGTGCAGCAGCTAATGTGACGGCCCCACTCCCATTCCCTTTTACCAAAATCACCCTTAGGAGGAATATTTCCACACATCACGTCCCAGCCTGACACTCAAACAAAAAGCCCCCCTACTCGGCTAATCCATCCGTGACCTCGGTGGGCTCTGATTGGCTGTGCCATATGGCTATGAAAGCGATAATAATGATAGCGGAAGGGGGGGGGTAGAGAAATTGCGCTATGTCAAGTTGTTGCCGGTCTATATCGAGTGCATTAGTGCTTTTGCAGCACCTGCGCTGAGTTGATGCGTCTGCTCTTCAGACTCTTCCACTGGCAGCGGTCTAATGCACACAAAACAAAGGAGAGATCACGCCAGGAAGAGCAAAGAGAGAAAGAGAGAGAGAGAGAGAGAGAGAGATGATGCCCCAGGCGTCGCTGCACAAAATAGGAGGGTATAAAAAAACTGAAGCCATGGTGTGACCACTTTTGAGCTATAGATGAGAAGACACATTAGCTCAAAGTACAGAAGGAATAGCTGCACACAAAGATGGCCTTTCATTATGAGGGAGGAAGAAAGCTTTTAGAAGACAAGAATGAGGCACATGCAAACACACACAAACACACACACCCTTTCCCCCTAAAGAGACACACACACGCATGCACACAGGAAAGGGAGTTAGCTTTAGCATTCAGTATCTCCTAAATGATCAGCTGCACCAGGCCCCTTTTTAGGAGTCTGCAGGGAAGCCTGACTCAGAGCGCTGGCAGACACACTTCATTGTGGGAAAAAAGCTGGCTGGTAACTGAGATCAGGTGGTTGGAGAACAACTGTTGGAAGAGCGAACGTAGCCGCCGAGCCAGGCTGTCTGCTGCTAACACACGCACACGCAAACACGCACAGCTTGATTACAGTGAGAGTGCAGCCTCCCTGCTAGGCTGGCAGGTAATTCAGTGTAACACCTGCTAGGACGCTCACTGCAGGGGGGGTGTGGGGAGGGGTACGCAGCTATGAAACGCTGCCGTGGAGCGAGCTGGCTGGAGGTTTGGCTCCGAGGTCATGTGCCGACTCAGAACAGAACAGCTGGCTGCGAGAAAACCGCTGGACACAGACGATCACACACACGCAGCTGCAAAACACAGCATGCAAATTACCTGCGATGATCTGTGAGGACTGTTTCGGGTTTTTTTGTTAAACATCTGCAGCGGTGATTTCATGAGAGAATTATTTCTGCGTCCAGCTCTGCAGGATGTGACACACGATGTGCCGTCCTTCTTACTCATTTTCCGTCTCTTTTTACAAGCGCGGGGGTCGAGGGTCATCAGCGCATAATGTCACTTACACACTACATGATACACCAATGGGAATGTGTGTTTTAGTGTGTGGGTGTAGCGTCTGGGTGTTTGTCCAGAGCTTTATTCACACTAATTAGATCGGGAGAGAGATAATCCAAACAAACTGCACATTGCAATGATAGAGAAATTAAATTGAGGTCAAAGGTCGCTCTAATGAATGACTCCTTAAAAAGCAGCTGGGGTCAGAGGACAAAGGGCAGATGTCACGCTAATGACGGATGGCTTTCTGGAGAATCCACCGCCACAGTGCGACTGGTGTATTGATTCAAACAATGCACTTAATGTGACATGTGAGAGAGAAAAAAACACCATGATTGAACGTGGCTTCACCAGAATAAATACAGTCTTGTTTTTGTCGTGGTGAAATTCTGTCTCATGACTTCATGACCCTCAGCAGAAATAAGTGATAGAGAACAGTTAATATGATTTACACACTGAATAGTGTGTCTTCTTTGAGATATACAATCATGCTTCTCATATGACGGACGGATAATTTAATACACTGGAACGTCATAGACAGTATTTAGTCCCAGTATGATGATGATAATTGGTTTATAAGACATTCATCCCTCAGAACTTCATTATTAAAATTCAATATTATGCCTTTTCCACTTACAATAGTGTAATAGTCTATATGTTTGAACTAGTTTTCGACTTCAACCAGCGAAACAAAAATGTTTGACCTCATGCCATTAATAACTGAGTGGGGTTCAGTAAAGTCATGGGCCAGATATTGATCATATTGATCTGCCATCAAACAGGCACAATGAAATGAACCAAAATCAATAAAATGTACTTTACTTTTACTCTATTGATTTGTGCTTGTTGTTACATACATTGTGTGTTATTTACATTTATGCCATGACTTGAAAATGTCATGTGAAAATGTGAATAATGTGAATGTGAATACCCTTTATGTTCAGATATAACCACCACCAGTACTAAAGGACATTCCTGCAGCCATCCAAGCTGTGAGGAAATTAATAAGCTCCAGGTGAATCACATACCTGATTTGTATGCGTTTGTGATGATTACAAGTGCTTTTAAAAACCTGCCAACTCAGTCCACTATGAAACTGCCAACAAAATAACCTTGACGGGTCAGGCCTGATTCATTATTTTTAAACAGCACTCACAACAAAAGAAACATCCTTTTGCTTTTCACTTTGAGTACCTATGACCACCGCGCTCATTAATTCTGCTCTAAAATACCACGGAAGAAAAGAAGAATGAGGTGGAAGACGGAGGAAATGATAATATAGTTATCACCAGAGTAAGACTGGGGAGAGTGAAAACACTGCCCTAATTGGGCCAGCGTCTGCCCAATTAAGTAACTTATCATTTGGCTTCAGGCCATCCAGCCATCCTCACTGTTAAACCCTGAGGCTGGAGAGGTGACACAGTCCTCTAACAGCAGCAGAAAGGATCACAATGCTAACTGTTCCTGCTTTTACTGTGGGCGTTATCGCTTAAGTCACAAATAAAATATTCACTTTAAATTTAGCGTTATCACCCATTTGGTTCGTTCATTGCTCGTTAGTCATTATTGATTTGTCGTTTCATCACATCAGCTGTGATGTGGAAATAGATGCATGTGTTAACCACAAAACCTCCATAGCAACAATAATAGACTATTACAGGCAAGACAGTCACATGTCAGTGGGAACGACTCAGTCGTGGCCATGAGGCTGAGAATACTTGAGGCATGCCAAGGTCATGAAAACAGTGTGTGCATCTGTGGTAATGTGCTCTGTCTATAGACCCTGCTTACACGACTGCTGTCTTCTTACTGTATATGTTCGCAGGGCAAAGATAGACCAGAGAGAGAGAGAAGGAGGAAAAAAAACCGTATCTGACTTAAAAGTGAAAATTTAAGAAAATATAAATTAATTACAAGAAAGAGAGCTTTTTCTCTTGCGTAACTGCTAAGCACTGGGGGAATTGATAAGAACATGTGCAAAGGAGAAAAGGAGATGAGGAAGTGTGTTTTTTTACTTCTTGACCTGAATATTCAAAGACCCCTGTGGCATTGGACAAAGAAACAGGCAAACACTCAAGTTCACAACGAGAAAGGAGGACAGAGACTTTTCTACCACGCAACATAGAGGGGGAAAAAAAACATCTACAGTATGATCTCTGCAAACGCTACTTTTCCTGCTTTGTTCTGACTTTCATTATTGCATTTTTATTAGTACCAGGTTTACACAGGTGAGGCGGCTTTAGCACATAATTGGTTTTAAACTGTAAAACATGCTGTCAATACAGAGATCTTATTTGCACTCCAAAGCCAAGATTTGCCTCTGGCGATGAATACTTCTATGTTCAAGTCTGAACGTATCCAAGTATTTATCTCAGCACTTGCCTCTCAAAGTATTCAGCAGTACGGCACTTTTTCCCTCTTTATCTATGCAGACCTTTCCTCACAGATCATAACTTGTAGAAGGTCCTTAATGGCAATTATGTAGCCCATAACAGAGAGATAAAAAAACCCACAATGTACAGTCTGGAGTGAACCGTGGGTGGATGCAGCGATAGAGGTTTCAATAAACCGCAGCGTGCAGCTGTGCTGTAACCATCGGCAGCAACAAGCATACCCGGGAAAAAAGTATTAAAACAAAATGACACCTACGATCGGCTGAATATGTGAAACATGGTCCAGCAGTATCCCGAGCTCCCCGAGCTGGATCCCCAGAATGCACAGCTTCACTTTGTGTTGCATTCCTCGCTAGTGGCTGGTCTCAGTGTTTTCCCGACTATTTTTGAGTCTCTGGGAACTTGGCTGGAGCCTCTGCCCTCAGAGTTACACCACACCACTCCCAAAGGATGTCTGCTGCTACTAACACACCCCTCTCCACATCCCATTTAAAAAGACAGTGCAGTTATTTAGGCCAAGCCTGCCCACAGTTACTCTGTAGTAACATTTTATCAGGATGAAGTAATGCCTGGACCTGTAAAGGTAGGAGTAGTAGGGGTTATGGATACTGCACTCCAACTTCATACAAAGTCGATTCAGGCATTTTAAAAGAATAAAATATTATGCTCACTATGCATTTAAGCAGAGTGCTGACTTGTACCGTCTCTGGTCTTAATGGAAGGAAAACATGAAATGAAATCTAAAAAGGAGTCAAGCCGGGAGGGAGCTGACCTGCTCAAGTTATTTAGATGTTTCCCGCTGAGAAATAAAGTCAAATTCATATTTTTCTCGCTTAAGTCAGTCCCTAGGAGACACAGTTGCCCCGTCATCATCAGATCCGTCTCCCTTGCCTTTTTCTCACACTGACGTAGACCCCGAGTTGGCAGCCAGGAAGTGAGCCTGCCCCCGCCCCCCCAGTTTCCCTCTAGCAGGAAACAATAGCTCAGCCTTCAGCACCATGCTCTGTGGGAAAATCCTGGGTCCTTGGCCGGAGAGAGGGACTCCAGGAAAAGGGAAAGAAGGGAGGAAAGCAAAGAAAGAGGGAGTGAGTGAGGGAGTGAGGGAGGGAGGCAGAGGAGGAGAGAACGAGGCCAGCCAGCTTTAGGGAGGAGACGCGCTGCCAGATGTACCGTGCCGTTGTTTTCACATAGCTGACGACCCAGTGAGGGAAGACTGATGTCACAGCTGAGATATGCTGTCAAGAGAGCACTACAAAACAAAACAAAACAAAAAAAACAAAGCCCCAGAAATGCCAGTCATTCATCTCCTGTGAAATATGGAGACATGGAGTCCAGTTCCACATGGACCAGTTTCAGTGTTTCTGATTGAAATGCTTCCTTGACGACAGGAGACTATTTCAGCCCAATCAATGAACAATCTGCAGAAATTACATACTGTAGATGTAATTAGGTAAAAAGGCTTAAGTGGGACTCTACAGGAGCTGGCGGAAAAAGTCTAGCTCAACAATGGAAGTCATTGTGAACTGTACAGTGGAAAGGTCTTTGCACCCCATCATAGGTGGACTGGTTCTCCAGCTCCCAAAAAAAAAAAATTAAGTATCATTTGTGAGGTGAAACTCGAGGAGGTTTAATGTACTTGTTCCCCCTGATGCAATGGATTGGAGTTGCTTGCTCTTATCACAAGTAAACAGACCTGCATGCCTTGCTGTTTTGGAGAATGGCTGGGTAAAGGTTAACTACAAAGCCAAGGCAAAGTCTGGAGACTAAACACTCAAGGGGATTTCCTCATTCCTGCGGTCTGGGTCATGATAATATCATACCCCATACAGTTGTTTTGAATGCAACTGTTCTAAAGTATAATGCGGGACAAGGAAGAGCCATTCTATCGAAGGAGGTTTGTTTGTAATCACAGTACCAAGGGAGGAATGCAGAAAACTCTGTCACATCAATATTCACAGGAAAATTCATTCTGAATCTGAACAATGATCTTCTGTACTTGAAGAGTCACGCAGCTCTGTGCATGTTTGCATTTGTGTGTTCACAGAAGGTTTCCATGCACACAAACAGAAAACGTATCTGTATTCCACGTGTGAGAAAAAAAGAACAAAAAAAATCCATGTCAAATTGTGCCAAGCAGTGTGTGGGTGGGTTTTTTTTTTTTTTTTTTGTGTGTGTGAGGTCACGAGCCAAACCAAGCAACAGACACCAACAGGATGAGGTCAGGAGAGAGGGTGGGAGAGACAGGAGTCTGCTCGCCGTCTGCCTGTTAGCAGCCCCCGAGAGGCCGCACCTCTGAGGAGTAATTCCCCTGCTAAGTGCTAACCTGTTTAGTAGAGCACCACCTGATTTAAGTGAGGTAAAAAAAATGAAAAAAGCAGAAGAAAAGGGAGGGAAGCAGAGACAAATAATCAGTGGATACATTCCAGGCAGGCTTCCACAGGTCTACATCCCAGAGAGGTGGGCGGTGGATGCAGAGATTGAGAGAGAGGCTGGGACAATGTTGGACAAGTAGATGGTGACAGACTAGAGAGGACGGAGGAAGAGGACGGCACAGGGAGGAAAGAAAATGAAGTTATACCGACAAGACGGAGAGAGGAGAGCAAATTAAACTTTACTCCAATGACTTCTGAAGAGAGAGGATATGAATATTACTGAAATAAGGAGGAGGATTGCAAAACCAAGTAGAATAATTGTTAAAGCGACTGTGATGAAACTGGGTTGCACATGACGTGAGAATTTAATTCAGCAGTTCTGCTTTGAAGTGTCACTTCTCCCACTGTACTGTATGTAGGGACCAGGGAATGTGAAGATGAAGACACATGTATATAATCTAAGATGCTAAGTGAGTCAAAAAGCAGAGATTTGCATTAAGATTTATGCCATGCTGAATATGTAATTGTATTAAGTCGCAGTAGGGAATGTCACAGGAAACATTATGTTATATAAATGTTATATAATCAAGTACGTTGACGGAGCATGGCGTTAGTATTATCCACAAATACATCTTTGTTATTGTGAAAAAATCCAAGCAAAGACCAAGACAGAATGTTGGTCCATCCATAATTACTTTGTGACTCTGTCTATGACTCTCAGCACTGAGCTTATTCATTCCTATTGATGAGAAAAAAACTGATAAAAGGTTCATTTTTAGCAACTCTTACTCAGACAGTGTGTTTGAATGGGACTACTTTCAGCTGTGGATCATAGCATTAGAAGATTTTCATCCACATCCAAGCTACCTTACCTCCACCTCTGAGTCAATACCAGGCACAATAACAGACAGAGTGAAACATGAGTGCGCAAAATATCACCCCTCTCCACCTTCAATGTCTTCTATAAATCAGTAATCAGCGTAATGCCAGTATCCAGATCTGGTCAGGGAAGTGGCCAATCAATGGGATCTTGTGCTGCTGCAGAGTCAGTCAATAGCTGCTTAAGTGCTAAGTTAAAATATCAGCCTACTCCAAGGACTGCAGGAGAAAAGTGAGAGGAAGTGGAAAAGCAATAGAGGCATTAGAGAGATCTCTCCCTTGTTCCCTCTATTCAACCCACTATAGCCTGACCTTCATTTCATTTTGTAAAGCGCAGAGATAGGGGTGGTGACACAGAGTAGCGAAGTGTTTATTTATGTAAAAAGAAACATATAGAGATAAAGGAGAGCGGGAGCGCGGGGACAGAAGGAGACGTATAGGCCTGATGCTTTGAGAGCCCTCTTCTGCCGTTGTTCCTATTGACTCGGCGCTCCGGCCTTCGGGGCACGAGAAAACGAATGAGTGATTCAATTATTGACAACACACAACTCTGCCCCATCATGAGCATATGCTCCTCTTTCATCCTCTCCCTCGCAGGGCTGAGGAAATGCAGAATAATGCTGCTGCTGAATGTCTTCGACCCGGCACACTCCCCATCTCTCATTCATGACAGCAGGCTAGATTGAAGTCGATTGTCTAAACTCTAAATCTTTACAATCATCAAGCACAAGCCTTTGGAAATAAGATGTTTTTGTGTTCTTTCTTGATGCTTTTTTGTTATTTTGCAGCTAAAGCCGTTCCAGATTAATCATTTTGAGTTGAACATCGCCCATCTCTGAATGTTTGAATGCTGTGTGGTTAAATTTAATTGTTGGTTTCACAACTTGATGATGTTTCCGACCTACTGGGATGTTCGTGTTTGTGTGGTCACCTCACCGCTGAGTATCGTGCAGTAATATGAGCTCAGCTGTGTCCGTTTCTCCCTCCCTCCCCTTTTCCTAAACCGCCAGTGGTTCAGACCTTTTGACCCCCCGTCGAGTCGCCCCCGGGTGCGGCATTGCATAGCCACCGCTCCTCCTCCTCCCCCCTCCTCTACATGTGTCTGATCAAATGCTCTGCTCCACTTCATCAGCTCTCAGCAAATCAATGGACATCACAGGGATGATCTTTGACGGAGTAATTACACAGAGACGGAGCGCTCAGAGAATGACGTGAAGAGAAGGAGAAGCGGAACGATATTCTTCTTCTGGCCTTTCCAATCCCTGCCACGCAGATCTAATCAAGAAAATGACTACGATATATATTTAAACATCGCAATACATCAGGGTTTTAACTTCGCAGAATGGATTTTCTACATTGCACAAGTTCACAGTCCAAGAGCAGGAATTAAGAGCAACAACCTCGAAGGTGAACATTGCATAAGAGATTAAGTCACCCAGAATAAACTCGTACACAAAAACACTGGAGCATCATGTCGTCTCTCTCATGCCTCGTCATTTCAGTCATTGTATCCGTTCCTCATTTCTCACACGGCGGCGTGTCTCGTCTGCATCACACATTCACTCTAAACATCTCCCTCTTGCTCCTCTCGCAAGGTCTAAGATGTGAAAATGACTAACAGCTCTGTTTCTCACCCTGCCATGCCTATTCTAGGTTACTGGATAGCGAGCTTTAATCCGTAAATAGGGCTGTCGCAACATACAAAAACACACATGTTCAAAACATATGCATATATCTCCAGTCTGTATTGTGCACATATATTAGCGTGCATGGGAAACATTTGCTCACGCAGGCGGCGAGCAGATCCAGCAGATCCAGCACCCCGGGCTGGGAAACAACAGGGAGACACGCTGTTACTGCATACAAACACAGGCTGACACAAGTGCTTATAGCATAATATGTAGAAGTCAAGCGTGGTTTTGCTCTGGAGGGCTCAACAGCTAGCAACAATCAAGGAGGACCACCAGCTGAGCTCTCGCGCCGAAACGTATCTGCATACTGCAGTAAACAAGAAGACAAAAAAACCCCATCAAATGATCATTTATGTGTTTGCTCAACCAAAGATGGCTTTCTGCCGTGCAGCCACCTCCGAGAAGAATAAATGTTTGGTTTGCTCCAGTGGAAACTGTTTAAACTCTTGCCCCTGATGAGGCAGGGAAGAGTTTAGTGACTCAGTGCCTCTGTGTTTTATTTGCCTGCTTAATAAGACAAATTAAAACTGATTAACTCCGCTAACTGGAATAACTTAATTATAGTTGATGTCTGGCTGCTGATTTCACGCATGTAAGAAGCATGTGCGGTGCATTTTACGCCCACATGATGTTTGATTCTTATGTTACATTACCCGAACCGTGAATATTAATGGAAATCATCAGTAAATAAATCAGGGATGGCTTGACATGATAATTTGAATACCATCTTGTAAGTTTATTTTCAATCTCATATAAGGATATAAAGCTGTCACAGATTATAAACAGTCTGGTTAAGAGATGACCAATGACAATGAGCGGTTCCTCTTTCTCTTCCTGTCTTGCGCGGCTCTTAAAATGTATCTACAGTACAATCAAAATAGCTGTTGATATCCGAGACCTCCAAACTCTCTGTCGTCAGACCACACGCTCCTCTTTTAACTGCTAATTGCCTCCCAACATATGACTCGGTGCTGAGCATGCCAGCCAAAATCAGCGGCTGACCTCACAGCGTGGCCCAGTCATCTGATTTGTGTTAGCTGGCTGCCCTCTGTCACACAGGCCAGGCTTTGTGTGATGTTGCTACATTTAGGATATGGCCAACACTCACTATCTAAAGCTTGTTCCCTGCATTGTCATCTCTGGTGTTTTATCACACGTTAATAAATGAACTACTCTGAATGAAAAGCCCTTTGGGAGTTAAAAGCAATTACGGAATAATGACTGAGTATCCTGAATGTACGCAGGGATGGAGTAGAGTATATGTGTGTGTGTGTGTGTCTGTCTATGTGTGTGTGTGTGCGTGCTCAGCAGAGCAGCCTCCCCTTGCATTGTCAGTGATAGAGAAGCACAGAGAGAAGAAGAAGAGGAGGAGGAGGAGGACAGCACAGCTGGAGTACAAACAGCACACAGAGGCAGAGGAGCGTAAACAGTCTCAATGAAGCATCCTCTGCAGCCACTCAGTCCACATTTCTATTCACGGCTTCACATTCACATAGAAAAAAGAAAAAAAAAAAACCTCCACCACCTCCTGCTGCATGAACCCAAGCAAACACACAACACACACACAACACACACACACAAAGGACGGTGAGTGACACGTGAAAAGCAGGATAACACTCACCAGGCATTGTCAGAATTCCCCCAGAACAATCAGAGGCAGGCGGAGAGAGAAACCGAGGCTGACCCAGAACAAGAGGTGGAGGAATACAAAAAAAAAAGAAGAAGAAAAAAAAAAGAGAGGCAGGGATGGATAAATAAAGGGCAGAGGCGATTTCAAAGCTCCATTTTCCCCCTCTGCTGCCGATGCAGGCTGCTGCTCGCCCTGTTCTCTTGCCTCACTTGTGGTTCTCTTCCTCCTTCTCTCCCTGACTCCTTCTCTCTTTTCCTCCTGCTGCTGCTTTAAGGCAAGGGGTGGAGAATAACCGCTACAATGCTCTCTCTCTCTCTCTCTCTCTTGCTGCTCCCTCTCCTCCTTTTTTCCTCCCACCCTCTCTTGCTCACCCTGTACACAGCATGCCCTACTTCCTGTGTTGCCTCTGACACGGGACACACTCTCGCCTCCTCTCTGTTTGCTCTCTCTCGCTCCACATGAATGAATGTAAGGGTAAACTGAAGCCTGACTCTGATTTGGGAATGATGAGGATTTATCTCTTTTTCTCCTCCGCTGTCTCTCTCTCTCTCTCTCTCTCTCTCCCCCTCTCCTCTCTTACTAACTCTGGCTAAGCCCGCTCCCTTTCACTGTCCGTGATTGACTGCACCTCCCATCTCTGTTTCCTTGCGCAGGGAGGAGCCTGCATATGGTGCGCCGGGAATCACATGCATGTGTGTGTGGTGCAGCCTAGCTTAACCCCCCCCCCCCCCGCCCCCCCGCCACCTCCTCTCCTCCTCCCCCTGTGTGGCTCCAGTGGGAGTGTGTGTGTGTGTGTGTGTGTGTGTATGTGTGTGTGCTCTTTGTCCTGTCAATTCCAGTGCGAGGTGTGCTGCTTTCCCTGTCAGCAACCGCTACTGCTTCTGTTGCCACCGCTGTCGCTGGGAAGCCGGTGGAGGAAGTGTGCCTGTGTGTGTGTGTGTGTGTATGTGTGTGTCTGTCAGTGTGTGTGTGTGTGTGTGTGGGGTACTGCTTGTGTCGCCAACCACCAGCCCAGAGCGTGGTCTCGGTTCAGCTGGGAGACTAGGACTCATGCTGGGGCTCAGACAGAAAAAACAGTGCACATATGACGCTGGAGCTGGAGCTTTGGCAGAGTGACTTGGCTAGCGGGGCCGGCCAAAGGGTTGATAATAGTAAGACTGGAATGTGAGTGGGAGAGTTTTTTGCCATGCTCAATTTGAGCCAGGATTGGTAGACTGGCAGAGGAGATAGGGGTGAGTTTGAGGTTATTTCTAGAGCTCACTGACTGGCAGAACTGGCACAGTGGGGGGATAAAGGGGCCGGGGCGGGACGGAGCGATAAGGCAGGACAGCTGTGGAGGGGCTGGTTCACAAGAGCCTCTAATCTGCACTCCCTGCACGTCTGCAATGATGTCATCAAATATGACATCACCCTTACCCCTCGTTCTCCTGGACACACACACACACACACAAATACACACACCCACAGCACATGCATACAGATGTTACACCCATGTTATTACTGTAGGTTTAACTCATAGTAGCTTGTTGCTGGGCACGTGTTTCCTCCTTAAACTAACAAATGGAGCAATTCCGCCTTAAATATTTCCATTCAGCGCTGAATAATGTGTGTACAGTAAATATCTGACTCATACAGCTTCATCCAGTAGATAATTAACATGATTACAGGTTCATTAAAACCTGTCCCGACAGAGACACGGAAATAAAACTACTTACAGCTTCTGTCCTGGCTTTAAAAGCTGAACACAACTTTAATTTACTCTCAGCCTGTTGTGGGTTATTGATTAATTATTTACTGTTATAGTGAGTGTGATGTCAGGTGCAATCCAGTGCAACTGCTCTGCAATCAAAGCGGGGGGGTGGGGGGTGGGGGGTTACAACCATGATAAATTCAGAGAGCGTAGTTTGTGGCGTTTTAGTTTTGTTTTGTGTTGTGTTGCGTGATCCTGTGGAGACTTGTCTTTGATTAGTTTCCTCCAGAATAAACACAAATTTGAAGCAAACAGTGAGCAAATGTGTGACTTCACGGAGGTGATAGAACACGACTCCATCAATTTAACACACACACACACACACACACACACATACACACACGGTTGTGATAGCTCAGACCTGCTGTGGCTAAGCAACAAAAACAAGTTATATTAGAATAAAAACAGTCAATTCATATTTACTCTTTTTTTATACTATAAAGAGTAAATACTAAATTTACTATTATTTCCTCAGTCTGTTGTGTGTAAGAACTAAAAGTAAGAGGTTGACTGAATGATGCACATAAGATTCACACACACATCCATAATCCTTGTATGAAGGTTTTCATGCAAGTAATTTTACTGAACTGCTTGTTATTCTGATGCAGACCCTGCTCCCTCCTCTCACTGGCTCTATTGGTAATGATAGCAGCTACGTGTGGCTGCTTTTGAAGATCAACCTCTTTTTCTTTCTTAATTAAGCCTAATTAAGGTTTTTTTTTTATCAGGAATGCCTCTCCATTCTTGCCTCCTGGCTCCCGTCCATTCATGTATTTCACCGTTTTCCCCTCTATCATCCTATCAGTTCAAAATCTAAGAAGCAACTCCTCTCTGGTTCACTTAATCCAATTAGGTAAGCCTACAGCTACCACTCCTCTCACTTCCCACACATGAGCCAATCACTAATCACCCTCCCTTTTATCAGTCCAATTAGCTGCACCTGTAACGCGCTGCTTCCAGCTCCTACAGCTCATGCACCACCTTTACCCACCACCAACACCAACACCAACACCAGCAGATCTAGAATCAATGAGATGATGCTCGGGTGGGTTTATGTTGCCAACAGTGTCAATCATCTAAATTACTTTTTTTTTTATCAACAGTGCCCTGTGCCCATGAACCAGTTTCCTCATTTAACTATCAGAACAAACATGCAAATTTAGTGAAAGGCAAATATGACTGCTCTGTGACATCAGCTTTGGTGAACAGGCTTTTGTTAAGGTGAAAAGAGTTGACGCAAGACGTGTAAATAAAACTGACTAAACCTGTTTGTGATTTAACTTGAACCATCAATTAAATTAAGTACAGGGTGTTTTATACCCAAGCTCTTGGTTTGAAATGTATGAAAATCAGCCTCATCATGAGCACTGCTGTTAGGTGCAACATATTTAGCAGCAATCAAACGCTTAAAACTCTGAATATGTTGTGTGAAAGATTCTGTGGTTTTCATGATAGAGAGGGGCAAAAGTGCAGCCTGATTGCAGTGAGCTCTTTGAGAGGGTTTGTTAAAGCACAATGAAAAAGCTGAATGTCTGACCCAGACACAATCCAGCTCACAATGACAGCACTCAGAGAACGTAGGCTTTTTTTTCTTTTTTTAAAGGGGATACAGAGATCTGTCTGGCGCTTTCTCATCTCTCCTTTGCTTCAGTGTTTGTCCCTTCATTTCCAATTCTCCATGTAATCAGCATGCAATACAGTGCAATGACAGCTATCACTAAAGAGTGCAACAATTGGCAGCACATTGTAGGAATGCATCTAATAGATCGTGAGGGATGCTATTCGATGGCAAAAAAAAAAAAAAAGGTGCTACTTTACAATGGTTCTCTTGGAAATGGGAATGAGAGTGACAGCAGGACATACTGTGTACTGAAATGTACCTTTGACTTTAGTGGCAGCTCATCCTTGTGCACAGAGGAGGAGCTGTGAGCTGGCAGAGAGGTAAACAGACAGCTCGACACCTTGGTACTGAAAATGTTTGTTTCTAACTAGGTCAGGCTGCACCAGCCGAGCTGTGCTGCTGTTACGCTACATATGCCAGTCTCTCTCTTCTCTCTAATTCAGCTCAAGCTACATCAGATAAATATTACAGCAATGGTGTTTTATTAACAGCTAGCACAGACATTGGGATTCATCAAAAGGAATGTTAAACACCAACAGCAGTGAGTGTCCATATTGTTAAATGCCATTTATATGCAAGTGGCGTGACTGTACAGATGTGGTTTTTTAGAAGAAGCGTCCCTGCCTGCATGTGCTTCATTCCTGTCGATGATTTTACTTGATAAAGATACCGGTTACACTGGCCAAGCCTTTCGTCCAGACACACCTGCGCACCATGACATGTCTGACCTTGATGAGGCAGCGTCTGGAGGAGGCAGAGTAAGTGGTGGATAATGAAGTGCACCAGGAACCCATCGAGTCTCATCACCGCTCAGTCAAAGTCTGAGGTGTTCTATCACTCCCAGGTTTCTTAATACACTTCAAAGTATACGAGGATTAGGTAAAAAAAAATCTCAAATAGAGGTAACGGCAGTAAAGGTTTAATGAAACATGCGGAGCTGTCGATGCGGCCAAAGAGACTGATGAAGGACGGCAGGTCATAAGACATGAGTTTCACGCTGTAATGGTTTCCAGTGATGCAGCATCGCTAACATGCCACTCTGAAAGACTGAAACATTTTTTTGTGGATTTCAGGGATAGATAAGCAACTTAAGTCTTGTGAACAAAGATTGTGCATTGATTCGTGTGAGGTAATGCAGTCTGACAGGTAGTCAGCTGATTTTTTTCTATATTGGCACACACACATTTCCCTTCACTGTACATTCAGAGGCTTCAAAAATGATAGCATGTCTGTGGAGTGAGTCTATATTAGATTAAGAAGTCTATACAGTATTAAAAGAGCACTAAGCTTCACGCTGAGTTAAGTTGCCGGGAATGCGGGCCAGATGTGACTTGGATTAGTTGATGCAAAGTCAGAGGTGGAGACTGGTGGATGGAGAGCCAGGCTGTCTGTGATGTGCAACTTAGCGATCCAAGTCGCTGCAGGCTTACATCCCCAGGAACAGCAGCGTGGATGATGGTGATCAAGCTGTCGAAATTTGAAAAGAGGCTGCCTTTGCTTTTTTTTTTTCTTTCTGAACATACTGGGGAGGCAGATGGTAAGTGGCAATGTAAAAGCCTAGTTCCTTCCCTCCATCAGTGAGTATACGTCAGTAGAGTATTACTCATATCACCTATTACCACAACAAGTGACATATTTAAGTCCCAGTTTACAACCACTTGTATGATTAATTATGGACTCATAAATATTGGATCATTAAAGGGATAGTTCACCCAAAATTCAAATTTCACTCATTATCTACTCACCCTCATGTCGATAAGGGCTGGGAGAATTTTCAGAGGCCTCCGTGCCTTCTCTGAGTTACGGGTTTTTTTTTTCACTTTTCTTCACTTCGTCCAAAAAGACACACAAAAAAACATCCAAATACCTCCATAGTGCTCGCCTGTAATGTCCCTCTTGTATTGAAGCCCCGACATGAGAAATTATTCTGAAAAAAATTAAATATTTTAAGCTTGTTTGTAGCGGAAGCTCCCAGTGTCTCAGTTCACTGCTTTGCCTGCTGACCGGCGGAACAATTTCTCATGTCGGGGCTTCAATACAAGAGGGACATTACAGACGAGCACTATGGAGGTATTTGGATGTTTTTTGGTGTGTCTTTTTGGACGACGAAAAGTGAGCACCATTCACAACCATTATATGGACAAATACTGCTGCGCGGACCCCCCCGTAACTCCGAGAAGGCACGGAGGACTCTGAAAATTCTCCCAGCCCTTAGTCGACATGAGGGTGAGTGAGTGAACTTTGAATTTTGGGTGAACTATCCCTTTAACATCAGGTAGTTAATAGTATTGGTCATCTACATGGTGAATCTTTAAGATGATGTTACTTTTTTTTAATGTCCTTTGTAAGTACAGTAAAGGTGCAGTGAAAAGCAGCACACCACACTATTGTCTATTGTCAGAGCCACACTGGGTATGACTGACTTCTGCAATATATGAGCTTTTATTAGAGTTCGCCGGCAGAGAAAAAACCCAGGCGGACTCAGTCACAGAGATTACACACCAGTGCACGCACACACACACACAAACACAGACACAGACAACCGAAATGAGTGAATTGGAGGCTGAGCAGTTAAGTGGCCGAGAGGCCTGTTAGTGAAGTGAACGGGGTGAAAAAGCATCTAGAGTCATCACCATGGTAATTTAGTGGGTCTGTAAGAGTCACTGAGTACCATCTGGACTGTCATTGCCACTGAACTCTTTCACATGTGTGCGTGTGAGTAGTAAATATAGAGAAATGATTTGGGGCGCACTAAGCCAAACAGATTTATCTCTGATCGAAAACTTTTCATTCTCTAAGGGCTTCCCACCAGCTCCAACCCCATATGGATCAATCAGCAAAATAAATGATCATCTGTAGAATACAACAGTGTGTGCAATTCTTATCATACACTTTAACTCTATCCCAGTAGTTTTTATATCATCTCATATTCCTTCATCCAACAAAGATTCTTGAGGAAAACTTCACAGTTTCTAATATTTATAATATTGGTGCATGATAAATAAGTGAGAAGCCTGTGACTGCAGTAGATTAAAGAGAGGAATGAATGAGTAAATGAGTGTTTGCATGTGTACTGAGCTGTTCTTTAAAGGGATGCGCAGGGTGCAGCTTTGATGGGGTTCTCAGTATTCCTGTCACGCCCAAGGCCCTATCCATTACAGCTCATTACCCGGGGAAAGAATGAAAGAGAGGAGACCCTTGGCCGTGCTCGCCAGGACTCACAGAAGGCCCAGCAGGGTTAAACATCAACCGAGCCACCAGACCCCACCAGCTGGGCAGGTGTCAACAACACTAGGATTTGCTCCAGGGACGGTTCTGCTGCAAATTATACAGAAAGTAAAGTGATCGGAGTGGAAATGCACCGAAAAAAGCTCCCTGAATGCATTAAAACTAATGCCCAGCACCAGTGTAATGTGGTACAGTGTTTACCTCATACATTCTGTCCATTTGCAACAAGGATGAGCGATGTATACTGTACCTTCTATGTAGGAAGTACATAACAAGCAGAAGGTTTCGTATCAGTGCTTAACCAAGAAGTGGAACCAGGGTCATATCAAATCTAAATGCACATTAGCATATTATAATAGAGCCTCCTACTGCAAAGCTTTCTTCAGTGTGTTTGAGGAATTGTGCTAACAGCTGTTAGCTGGACCAAAGAACATGTAGGGGAAAATGTATTCAGGTGCTTATATTGTACATAAACAGTTGAGTTGATTTCAATACAGCTGTTGGAAATGCCTATATTATGGTGTTCAGCAAACAGTCTATCTGACACCACATTATTTATTAATATAAACTGCAGTTTTCTTATAACTTCAGTGACTGATAACTACTGTTTTAGAGCTGCAGAGAGAAATGTTTTGCACTAATAGAGATTCTAGTCATTTATCCCTGTATCTATTTTTTTTTTTTTTACGAGTGATGATCACATTAAATAATGAAAGAAAGATTCATATTTAACAAGAACTGAAACAGGGTTTGTAGTATACAGCTGTTAAATTGTTTTTTTTTTTTTTAACTGCACTGTTGTCGGCTCGCTTGTTCAGGTGTTGGAAATCGTATTGGGAAGGGGAAAAAAAAGTATTGCAATGTTTGGAACTTTTTCATCTGAAAATATTTCACAACAGAACTGATACCAATTGTTTTTCCTGTTTTGACCCTCAGATGTTCAACAAACATCTTCACCAGCGCCTGAAAGGATTGTTTTCACTGAAGTTTCTAATGAGTATTCTTCTATGTGGCTGAGAGTGTTTGAAGAACCAAACACAAGACCAGTGCTGTTGTTGACAAGTCCTTAGGTAAAGTGCTACTTTGAGGAGCCTTGTTTTCACATGAGGGTCCAACCTTGGATGTCAATTTACAAAATCTGTTTGACTCTCACAAAACGGACTAAATAAAAAAAAGGTGGTTGCCAAAACATCAAAAGAGTATAGCTACCTCTGTCCTTGAGGCAAATGAAGAGAGCATCGTGTTTGTGAAAGCAGGACAAATCAACACACCCACCTCCGCATAAGCAACCAAACAACACCGATGTTGAATTAATGAAATCCTCATTACACTCTTGAATAGAAAATAGACTCCATTGTAATCCTCACCAATCTAGAGGCATTACATTTTGAGATTGTTATTAATGGGTTTGTTGAATCCATCCCAGTCTGCGAGAGACACAGGCTGATAATGCACAGTGGTAGGTGAAACCTTCTCTCTGCAACACATTATTACCCCGAGAGCTCCGTTTCATCCACACCAAATCATGCTGATACATTGCAAATGAGATGGAGAGAGGGGAAGGATGCCAAGAAAGAGCCAGGGAGATGCACTCTTCCTCTGCCTAATTGTACTGCTGCGATGAGCAGAATGAAAGCACGGCTGTTGTTTTTCTTGGGATTGGCAAAAAATCTGTAACCGTGCATTTGATTGTTGTCACTACTAAGTACATTGCATCTCTGGATGGCATCCAGGCCCATTTCCATGCTGTGTGTGTATACGCGTGCGTGTGTGCTATTCATCATCATCGATAAACACGGAATAAATGAATGAACTGATGACACAATGATCACTTCTCTTACTGGAGTAAAAAAAAAAAGATAGTGTGTCCATGTGTGTGCGTGTGTGTGTTGTAGAAGGAGGTGAAACGTGACCTTCAGCTTCAAAGGAGTGGGGCTGATGGAGGAGCTGCTGAAGGAGACAGTTGGGAGTAAGCAAATAATGACAAACGTGAAGAAGAAGAGAAGCGAGGAGGAGGTGGTTGGTTGGTTGGTTGTTGCTGTTGCAGGAAATAAAGCAGAGAGGGGAGAGGATTCAGGGGCAAGTCTGTGAGTGCTTGACTGGGTTTAATGTAGCAGAAATCCACCGGCGAGCTGCAGCTCCAAACAACAGCTCCTAACATAACTGAGGGTGGCTGATAAGGAAAGGACCAAATGATAGCAAAGCAGAAATGCACCAGAGAGACAGACAGAGAGACAGACAAAATAAACACGAGAGCGAGAGGACAAAGTCAAAGAGAGTGAGACTTCTAATATGAAGGGTTAATAGACTGCAGGAGGCTAGGAGAGCAAAAACTGTCAGTGTGTAAGTCTGTAAAGTGAGTGAGTGAGATGTGGAGGGGAGATAGGAGGAGGAAGAGGAAGAGGGGGAGGGGAACAATGGAAAAGGTTGGATATTACAGCCGGACCACCTGGGGAATGTTTACAGAATTTAATAACTCTAAATGTCATCACTTTATTGGATTTATGGATGGATGTCTCTCTCTCTCTCACCATGCTGCTCTCTTTCCATCTTTCTTCCACACACACACACACACACACACACACACACACACACACACACACACATACACCTTTACAGTACACACTCGAACACCCCCACCCGCAACAATTACCACAGTACCTATTGCTGCAACTGTATGGAAAGATGACAGGGGGTTTGTATGGAGGGCTCTTGAATGCTCTTTACTGGCAGCCATTCAGAGGTGAAGCTTCACTGATACTGTGCCACCGCTTCACTCCCTTATACGGTCACTGAGGCCTCGCATTACATTACATCTGTCGGTCCAAAGAAAGACATTCAAGACTCTAATATGTGTGAATGTTAATATGTTCTCCTTGACATTTTGCATGCTAAACAGTAACACTGCGATTGTCTAAACATGGCATGAAGAATTATGTGTCCATGTTGCTGTGTGCAGTGTCATGTCTCAGCATTGTGCACATCACATCAGCTGCACCGGAGGTTACGTCTCCACTGTTGTTCCTGGAAATGTATGTAGGTGTTTTAATGAGCTGAGGAGGAGTTCATAATTACATATACTGTAAAATGACAGATGAAGTCTCTATCTTCAAACTCATTTCCAATCAAATAAAGTAAACATGAATTATATTATTGATGTAAGAAGAATGCTTTGAGACAGTATTTTAACAATCATATACATGTAGGGAGATAAAAGTCAATAAAATGTGTAAATAATGCAGACTAATGAGAAAATCTTACAGATTGTTTTAGACTGGGGTAATTAAGACTCCTGACCTCACTCAGCATTTTATCCTCCTTAATGAGGCCCCAATGGTGCAACCATATGTGCAATGCATTGTGGCAACATTGAAGCTACTGTAATGTGTGAATTTCCCTTTGTTTTACAGTAGGTTCCTGTTATCATGGCTGCGCCGGGTCTTGGCTTATTTCCATGTATTTTCTTTATCAACTGATTCCGTTCAGCAGCCGCCCCCAGCATACATCTACTGTATAAGACCCCTCTGAGTACACTATAGTGTTCTTATATCATAATTAAAGGATAAGCGGAGCAGATTGTCCAAGACGTGCGAGACAGAGGAAAGAAACAGGAAGAGGAATACGCTGTAATACATCTGTTCAGCCATTTTATCCATCTGCTAATATTCAGAGCTCAAGTCTGTGAGTGACGGCAGGAAAAGCTTTCCTGCTGCGTTATTGGAGCAGTATTTCCATAAAAAAGCATGACTCATTTGTGCCCACAGTGCTGAGATCTGCGGTTACTTTAAAAAACACACACACACAAGAATACAGCTACAGATGCAGAATTAAAAACATACAACCACAATCACTCCGTTACATCCAACCACTACTGTTGCCGTTGGCCACAAACTCCAGACAGATAAGTATTCCCATTACCGGGGGAGGAGGCTGGACGGACAGGAAGATGGAGGGCGGGTCCTGTCAACAGAGATGATGTCATACGGGACTTGGGTACTTTCAGAGAAGCTGTAAAGGTTGTGCGTGTGTGTGTGCGTGTATGTATTTACACAGGGGGCGAAATTTTGTAGGTGTGGCAGGTTGTTATAAGCCTGGTAGGAGCAGAGCAATGTCAGCGTCTAAAGCACGTCTTTCTCGCTCACTTAACGAGTCAAACAATACACAAATAACCCTGAATTAAAAAGGCCAGCGACATCTGGCATCATGCAACGCAGCAACGGGGAGTAAAGCAGCAGAGAGAAGAGAAAGTGAGGACAGGAACATGACACACAGGAAACTCAGAACAATGTTTGTTTTTGTTTTGTTTTTTTACATCCTGTCATTAAAATATTGTACTGTTTATGCTTGAAGTGAGGCAAAGGTGGTGAATGCTTTTCCTTGCTAATTATGTAAAATATGTTTGACAGTTTGCAATTATCTTCTGCATCTTGTCGCCACCAATTGGTGATCAATGGAATGAGGTGAAACCAGCTAGTATCCTCATGTCAAAACATGGATCAACAAATAAAACATTGCCCCACCAGGAAGTGGAAATAACTTCACAAGGTGCCTGAATAAATAAATACTTATCACTTACTCAACTAAAATACAACTGTGTCCTCTGAAATGTGTATTTAAAAATATTCTGTAGAAAGGCAAAGGCGAGTGCTTCTTTCTTGATGAAATAATTGAATATCTGAAAAATAATCATTGTAAAAAATCTACCGCACTCTGCCAAGTGCCTATTGAAAAAATATGATGAGGTCACTGCACTATGCAACCACACCGCTCTGGATCTAAAAGCCACGATGTAACCACTGCAGTGATATCCATCTGTGTGTCGAGGCAAGGTCGGTGTAGATCATCAGATTGGAGAGCAGAGGCCGGCGAGGGTCAGATTACCTCTGACATAAGAAAAATGTGGAGATCAGATCAAAGCAGCAAAGAAAAAACATCAGGTCAGCACAAAAAAAAAAAAATAGACCACTGGAGACATTTGATTATATGAAGAAAAAAAATCATAAAACTAAATAGTATCTTTTCCGATTGCAAAGAACTGGTGCGCTTTAGAAACATGAACCTACAGGACAAGGCAGGCAAATGTGTAGATCTAGTGATGAGTTTGATATTTATGAGGTATGCATGTATTGATGAGTGGGGATCCACATGAGGACTGTGAGTTTGAATGACATAAAAAGGGCAACATCAATCTTCACTCATCTACAGAACAAAATCTAAATCAAAAGTCACAGATGACCAGTTCTATTCCGTTTTTTCTTACAACAGATTTCAATGATCATCCAGGGTAAATAGTTTCTGTACTGTTCATTATTCAGTGGTTCATACTGTACAGTATAATACAAATTATATTGATACATACAGTATTTGTGTGTCTACAGTATTTGCTGTTTATTCTCTGGTATTTTGCTTTTATAATCCCACCACGAATGTGTCCTTGCATCTGCTGGAATTGCTTCCTGGTTTCAGCAGAAGGCTCTGTTTATCAGCAGCCTCTGAACAGAGAAGCTCCTACAATTACTCAGCTCACTGTAAGTTGCATTGTAGACAAGGTTTCCCATTCTGCTGCTGCCCTAATAATTACCTCCACTGCCACAGTAAAAAGCTGCAGAGTAAATTGTGCACCCTGACATTATGCCGCATTATCTCCACATCTTACTCTGGGTGGAAAAAAAACGACTATATTTTCAAGGCCTTCAAAAGTACAAAATAGATTTTATTTACTATACGTGAAATAATTGGTGTTGCAGTGTACGCCCACACATCAGCGCTGTTGCTGCTTCGCTAAAGATAAGGAGTGTTCTGTGAGTGTCCGGGCTCTGATTAACACAGATGAATATTTCATTTTCGGCGTCCAGCTGCTCCTCATCTGCAGGTCTCTCTCCTGAGACCGCCTGAGGCTGCAAAGGCCTAACAATGTCATCACAGCTAACGCACACGCACACACAGAGAAAATGTGCGTGTCCCCATGATACCGAGTCTCTGCTCTCCTCAAAGAGTTGTCATAAAAACACAAATAGCTGCTACAGTAGAATAATCATAATATAATCTCCCCAATGCATCCGAGGAAAGGTAATTAACCTCCTATGCATAACAGAGATACACTAACCTTCACACCGTATCATGTACAGTACAAGGCAACACAATAGCGGTCAGTGTTTGAGATGAACAGCGAATACTAAATGCTCCCTGCATGCGCTGCCTCTCTCTCGCATTCAAGGCTGCACATCTGCACACCAGGGAGTTTTCAGGGTGTAGGATTCCCTCCCTCCTCTCTCCATCTCTACTTTGTCTGATCATCTCTCTTCCCTCTTCTCCCAGTTCCCAAGCCTGTCTCCCTTTTCTTCTCCTTCTCCTTCTTCTGCAGTGTGTTCTGCCCTGTGGGGAGGCTGCTCCTATCCTGACAGGGAGTGTCAGCGACTCCTCTCACAGCACATTACTCGCTCGCTCTCTGTCTTTTTCATGGCCTTCGTCTCTTTTTTCCCCCCACACATGAACACAAACAAAAAATAACACACACACATGCTGCTACTATATCTGTCTCCTACTCGTATGACATCCTGGAAGAGTGAAAGTACAAGAGTGGCATTTCTCTGTTTTCTTCCACCGTGTACGGATCTATGTACAGAGTTATCATTATGTAGTCAGTGTGTGCATTACCAAGTGAGGTGTGTTTCTGTCTTAAACCGGGTGTGATAAGACACCCACCCCCTGGACATTTCCAATTTCCTGTCCGATATTTGCCGTCTTCCCCGAGCGCTTTATCAGAGGGAAACACATAAATGCTGATGGGTTAGGAAACCTTACTACTGTTTGAAAAATAGAGAAAAAAAAAGGGAGGAGGGGGGGTGAAATTGGAGAGTGATGAGTTTGAAATGGATAGAAGGTAGCGAGGTTAGGAAGATAGGGGCTCGGAAAAATGAGCCGAAGTGGGGAAGGAGAATGAGAAGAGAAAACGGGACAAAGCAAAAGAGGTATGAGCTCATTTTGTCTGACTGCACCAGAGGAACGGTTCACCGTGTTCCACGCTGAACAATTGGTAGCGTTCCCTTGTGATAGTTTGACAGTGATGTTAATGCCTCATTAAAAGTACGAAGCGAGGCGGCCATTCGGCTCCCGAGTTTTGAAACCAAAAGCCGTAGAATATCTCTTCAAACACAGCACCTCTATTAATTAAAACCCACAGATGGACACCTTGGCTTTTTTCCAGACGCTGCAAAGATAAGTGCTCGGAATGATAGCTGTTACTGGCGCATGTACGGAGGGACAGTCGAAAAAAAAAAGAAAAATCCAGAGTGAGCGGGCAGCGCGATTACAGGGCCAACTTTGCCCGGTCTGGAATTCTAATTGACATCGTCAGGCGAGGGCAAATGTTTGCCAAGTGGCTGAGTTCCTGAGGAAATTAGGAGAAGTTCTCAGGAACTGACAATTATCAGAGCCTGAAGGAAAACACTATCACATGGCTGGAGCTGTGGGCAGAGGAGCCGACAAAGATCTGTACAATTTAGACAACTCTGAGGCTGGGGCAAGGAGAAGATAGGAACACTTTATGATTTTCTCTCATGTCTGTATATCAGCATAGATCACAATAGACATGAAAGTGACTCCTTGTTGTCGGGCTTTAAAAAATTCTTCAAGTTTAAGTAGGAGAGTTATGTAAATGTGAATAAATACTCACTCTTCCTGTCTCAGGTCAATCACACATGGGACCAAACTGCACCAACTTTTTTTTATCCACAGCAATATTTGTGTGTTGATGATTGTTGTGCCAACGACAGTGTGTGGTGTGTTGAGCTAACTAACACATCCAAGGCTATTCTTGGAAGCGGGTTGTTTGATCCTAAAAGTTTAACATGTGACTAGTTAGAAAAGGCTTTTTCTGGTTTCTGCAGTGCGCATGGTTATTAGCACAACTAAAATAACTTGTCAGCATATTGAAAATCTGCAAATATTCTTCCCCTAATGTGCAGAGACACGAGTTGAATTCCACAACTGTGATATACAGTAACACAAACAACGCCATGCCGCAACAGAACAGAGGAGATTCATCATGTATTACAGAGAAAAAGAGAGGGAGAGCAAGATAGATTAGAAGTGACAGATTGGAGAGTCAGGATTCGCTGGTTTTCACAATACACTGACAACACAATACACAAATGTCAACAGTGACCTGAATACTCAGCCAGCAGACATGGAGAGGCAGCGAGAAAAAAAAGAGAAGAAGACACATGGACAAATCCAGCGTACAAGAAGAGCACACAAACAAACACCTTACCTGTCATTGTCGACGCTCCTGAAGCCAGGCAGGATGTGTCTGAAGCTGGAGTTGCGGTCAAGTTTGGGTTGACTCTTGGTGCGTTTTATCGAGCCCTTCAGCCGTCGACTTAGAAAGCCCTGACGGAGGGAGACAGAGACGGTCAATAAGACAGTGTCACTGCAGGTTTGTGAGGGAAGTCTCCCAGATGTCAGTCACCGGGCTCAGCTTGGCAGCAGGACAGAACACATCAATACCAACAATTACACCCGGCATTCTTAATTTGGCGAAGGCCTAATGTCATGAGTAGTTAAAGGATAAACAAATGAGTATAGATCGTCATATCAGTCTGAGAGTCTGAAAAGTCGGGACAAGGTCAGACAGGAAATATTTCATGAATACAAAGCAGCATTAAACTAACACTCACAGTACACACACACACAGACAGACAGAGAGCACAGACACAACAAGCTGGCAGGTAGTACTTTCTGGTAAAATGATAGCTTGTTTGCCGCAGCGCTAATTATGGCGGTATTTGTGGCGAATTCTGCGCTGCACAAACACTGTTTTGTCATCGTTTTCATACACTAATTCAGCGGCTACACCCCTTTATTAGTTTGCTCACTCTTCCCTTTGTCTCAGCGCGTGTGTTTACTTCTTCTAACATCTGCAATCACACTCCCCCAAGCACCTCGCCATCTCCATGGCAACTGTTGGCTGGCATTAAGAGCGAGAGAACATGAATAAATGAGATGTGCTGCAGAAATCGCAGGATGTTGCAAGTTTTTTTTTTTTTTTTTTTTTTGACACAAAAACCTGATCTCCATTTCAGCTTTTTTTTTTTTTAAAGATGTCAGTGCAGGGTAGAAGATCAAGAAGGAGGAGAATAATAAGGAAGAGGATGAAAAAAAGAAAAAAGGCTGTGAATAAAGAAGGTGTTAAGGAGAGTTGATGGGGGAACTTAGGGGAGCAGCACGGAGACAGAAGTTTAACAAGAGAGCCGGTATGCAGCAGGAAGCACTAGACCAGGTAGTGCTCACTGCTCAGGCTCAGGTGCTGCTCTTATTACGATCAAACAACACAGCAGTTGATTCACTAATAGACTCACTGAGCCTCTCCGGGAGCCGCAGTTTGTTGAGGACACTCAGACACTCGAGCCTCCGGCGCCTTAAAACTTATGTCATTCCAATACATGCGCACATTTGACGAAGACGGGTGACATAAAAAATAAAAAAAGCGACCTCCCCTCCGTCCCAGTCGTGCCATTATCACACCTGTATAATTACCACCTACAGTGTGAATAGGTCGCCGTGGGCAACAATGGGATAGGGTTAATTAGAGAGTGACTTCCAGACAGCCTGCCAGCTGATCACAGAGGAGCCACAGCATCCTGATGAACAACACCTGTCATCAGGAAGCACTCTGGGCTGGGAACAAAGACTTGCTAATGTCAGTATATTTAAGCTCCCGCCAATCATCAGGCTGTCAGTGTTTCATTAGTGTGTGTGTGTGTGTGTGTACGTGACTGAAATCAATAGCAGTGTCCCACTTTCATACTACAAGAGTTTTTAGAGTGTGACTGACTCGAGCACACTCAAAACAGACTGTACTGTAAGCTATAGCGTCGATTCTTCACCGTGCTGTTTGTTTACACTAGTGTCCCACAATGCAATGCTCAGGAGGAAAATGGAGGAGCGTCTTCCAGCTGGTAAACGTTACAACACATTGGTGGTGGTGCATGGTGAGAGACGGCTCCAGGAAGATCTTGGAAAACAAGACCAAAACAAAACAAATAATCATTTTTAAAAAGTCACACAACTCCATTGATTTTACACATGAAGTTCAGCTCACGGGGAAGCGCAGCTCAGCTCGTGGAAGCAGTTACATAATTTCATCAGCGCCTCCAGAGGGAACGTTCAACAGTCTGAGAAAACAAGCCCGTTTGGGCCTGGAAACTGCAAATCTAAAACAGAGAGCCTGTGCTTGGAACTGGGGCACGTAGTGTGAAAAGCAGTGGGGCTTTCCCAGTCTACACAAAAATGGTACTAAAGTATGCTGCATTATGGGTATTGTAGGAAGCAGTGGTTTTGGAGCTCAACCCATACTATCCTTGCTTCAGCTGCTTTGATTAGCTTTTTTAAAAGTGATCTTTTATATTTCTGTTGCAGCTCTGTACATCGTTCTTTTTTGGGGCATTTCAAAGTTGCACTCTGATTAACTTCCATTCATTAATATTGTAAGCATTGCACCATTTCCTGTAAGTACTAAATGATACAGTACACTGACTTGTTTTTTAATGATGAAAATGAAAAATGAAAATTAACATTTTAAAGAGGAACTATGCAGGATTTGTAGCTTAACTATGCTACATTTTTTACCTTAATTAAACAACTTTCTCATCAGCTTTGTTGTAAACAAATGCACATGGCCGAGATGAGGGTTAGCAAAACAGTGGAAAAGCGACTGAATCTGCCGTCTGCATTCTCAACGATGATCAGATTTTGTAGTTATATTAATAACTCTTTGACGTTGACATGATGACGTGGTAAATTTAAGCCTATACAGACAAGGGAGCAGCAAATGGCTCACTATTGCTACCTGCCACCAGTGAGCTCTGTTCAGGGGCTATTAGCTAAATGAACAAGGCTGAGTCACTGTGGTTACCGGGCGACACGTCTGAGGCTCTCCACGCGGTTTCTCTCTGAATCAAACTCTCACTCGCGCTCTTAAGAATAAGCCATCATGTGTATACATCACTCACTCTCTATACGTTGTGTGTGGGCATTTAGTCAATACAGAATAGCTGGCTTAAAAGCGATAAATACTGTTCCTCTGTGCCCAGCGTGACCCTCAGATTTCTCTCTTTCAACAAGACGACGGGTGGACTTGAAAGTGGACTTTCCACTTTTTGATGGCAGAGAGACGGCAACGCAGCAGAAAATCTGCGACGCCCACACATGTGGACAAACACACACCTTTTCTCATCTCTGCATTTCATCATTCGCAATCCCCTTCAAATTCATAGTAATTCCAAGGCTCTTCCTCCGTTGCCCCTGGAGAGCGTGTGCCTGCTGCTGTTGGCATATTCACAGCTAACAAATTAAAATGCTTCTCTTTTTTCCCATCCACAGAAAACCTGTCCCTGCAGGCGAGGTGGATTGATTGGTGGCTGCTCGTTCTGTTTTTACTTCTCTCCTTCCCCTGATGGATGGATTTCTGATGAGTAGGAGGGGGTAAGAGAGAGAGAGAGAGAGAGAGGGGAGCCAAGAAGGAACACAAACCTATGATTTTGCTGATTATTTTGTTTTCCGTCTTTTCTCTCTCACTCTCATAAGTGCATGTAGACAGCGATGTGACATTAAAAATACTACTCTCTAACTAAAACTGCCTGTCAGAGCTCTTGGACAGGATGAAGGTCAGTAGATATGAGCAGCCCTTTCTCCCACTTAAAAATCAGTCAGTAAGGATGACTGATGCCTATATTAACACCAGATTAAACCCTAAGGGAGGCATGACATACTGGGGGAGCACTGCAAAAATGTTGGCATTTAATTTGCTTTCAGCACTTACTCATACAGGCGACGGCTGAGAGAGCAAGCGGGGAGAAAAAAAAATATGCAGGGAGACAGATAAAGATAGAGACACGAAGAGAAAAAACAGAGAGGACAGAAATAGAGGTGAGACCAGTCAAAAAAATTGAGAAAATGATGCCAGGGAGGGATGTGAAAAAGGAGCAGGATAAATGGGAAAAAAAGTGGAGCACAGTGTGGAGGTGGCAGAGCATGAGTTGATAGAAAAAGCAATAGAATGAAACTAAATGAGAGGGAAAGTGAGGAGAAAAGTGCAGCAAATGAGTGACAAGGTTACCAGGGCTCAGCAGAGCACAGCACCGGCTGCACAGGGAGCCAGGCTACGGCTGAAAAGAAAAGAGACGGTCAAACAGGAAGGAAGAAGACACTCAATTCCTGTGCTTTATCTTCCGATCAGTCCTTGTCTGAACAGATGTTGTTTCCATATGACATCAGTCGTTACATAACGCTTGACCTCTCCCCGTTATGTCTTGCTGTACGCGACCAGCTCTTAACAGCGACATGACCCAGTGGCTCCAACACACACACACAATAAAAACTGACACCTTACAGTATGAGATGTCATACATCATGCCATTGTTCTATTGTGTGGTGAAGAAATGCATAAATGGACTCACGGGAATTTCCCAGAGTAGCTTGATTGAGTTATGCCTATAAATATCACTGAATAAATGACGTGATGAAAATAACGCTGACATCTGTCAATGAACCACAGAGCTCTGTTTGGTAAAGTCTGACCCCTAATGTGTCATTTTTGCAAACACCTACTTTTCATAGAAACATTATAAGGCTATTACAGCCAGTGGAACCTGACAGGAGGGCATTACGGTGTCACATGTTAGTGTGAATTTAAATAAGCTCTTTAATTATTCCCGATTTCTACGGTTGACAGCTAATTAGGGTGAGAAGGGGAAGGAATAATCTGATTCAACATGCATCCTCGAAGGGCAGGGAAGCATGGTTTGCACCAACCCTGCAGCCCCGGCATGTTGTACTGGCTCTGAGAGGAATGTGATGGCTGTGGAAAGAATGTGTTTGTTCATATTTACTACTGTATGTGCCTTGTTTACAGTGTTCCTGTGTGTACATACAGTATGTGTGTCTGTGTGTGTGTTAACAGTGCATAATCGGCTTGCATTCTTGATTGTAATCTTAGCCTGTCCAAGCCAATTAAATCAGCACTAAGAGGACAGCTCAGTTTTATCGCTGTGTTTTTTTTGTTGTTGTTGTTTTGTTTTGGGGTTTTTTTTCATGAAATTTCAGCAACAAGTTAATTCTATTCCCTCGAGTTCGCAATTCCAGTCTTCCTTAATGGGGCCTGATAGAATCAGTGCCTGGACAATCAGCAGGGTGTTCCCTGCTTCCATATCAACCTCTCTTGTCCCTCTCTAGCACAACCTGATGAAAACAAGAGACATACCTGTCCAATTAGACCCCCTGCTATTATCTGAGAGGAGAGAGGAGGTAGGGAGAATGTAGTCGGGGAGAGATTGGATAAGGAGCTAAGCCACAATTGAGAATCAATCCAGTCAGCTCCAGCAATCAGCAGGACATGAACGTGACAGACTTAGATAAGGTTTGTTTGTCAGCTCTTTAAACAAACACTGAATAAAAGAAGCCACTGAGTTCTAACTTTTTTATATTTAATGTGCGCAATCTTCTGCTATTTCTGAATTGGTTGTGGAAGATTAGGCTTTGGAGAGATTTCAGTTTCGGCCAAGCCTGCTGCTGCTGGTGAGAAATTGTTTTCAAGAGAGAGCGCTGAAGGATGTGCTGCTTATGCATGTGCATGTGCATGTGCATGTGCAAGTGCACGCGTGAAAGCCATTTGTGTGTGCAGACAACAAACCCAGTCTGCAAAGAACATGAGAGAAAAACATTTTGACAGATTTAGCTCAAGGCCTAGGAGGGGTACTTCAGATGACACCACTACTCTTTCCACTGGAGGCAGAGAAGCGAGGGGAGGTTTGTCATCGCTAAAAGTGGGAGATGCAGAAGAGAAGGACGAGGATGTGACCGCCTGCTGACTCGTCTTCCTGTTTTCAGTCAAACATTTAGCATGTCTGAATCCCAACCCCTCTGTTGATCAACCAGCAAAATCCTACTGGTGTGCATTTATTTCTCATTAAATAATTAAATCATTGAATGTTTATACAATGTTACTGTTTTGTATCCAGCAAAAGTATTTGTTGAGAAAAGTTGGTGTGGGGAACTTTGTTTTACAATGACTTAGTTTGTTGTGCTGCCACCAGAAGCCAGAAGGGGGCAGTGTGAGGAAAAGTGCAGCAGAGGTTCAAGCCTCTGCTGCTTAGCAATAAACCCACAGAAGTAAGTTAAGTGGTCATGTGACTGAGGCAGGATGACTTTGCTGCAGTGCTCCTCTCCTCTCTCGTCCCTGGAGAGTACAAGGAGCTGCTTAAGAGACACTTAATCAATATTTAGCCCTTCCGTCTGACCCTTCCCGTCTTCTACAAGCTTTCGGTTCTTCTTTTCTTTTTTCCATCTCTCTCTCTTTCTGCTCATTCGTTCCGGGTATGATTTATATATATATATAAACTTTTAAGTTGCTAAATTCACAATCTTTTTATGTAAAAAAAAAGAGCTGACAGGGGTGTGAATGCAGTCACATACACACAGCAAGTAACTATTCCTGCAGACAACATTTCAACTTTTTTTTTTTTTTTTATGTGAACAGATGAGATTCAGCAATATCCTGTTCATCAGGCTGTGGTTATTTTATGTGTAGCTCCACAAATAAAGTTGAAACTGTCTCAGGGCATGAAACACTTCTCGCTCTGCTGGTGGTCTAACAACAACACTCTACTTGTGTTTTTTTATTTTTTTATTTACTGCTGTCTTTTACTAAAGCCTTGGAGACAACCCAGTTTGATTGATGTAGAGAGTGAACGCTATATTTTGGTGAAGCTGTGAGGTGGTCTTGTGGTGATTAAAAAAAGAAATCAAAAAATGAGGAATCGAAAGAGATAAGTGTCTCGTTTCTATTTTCAGAAGGAATATTGCGTCTTTTAGCGCTTCACTTGGCTCCATCAGCGTACCTGCTAAGTTGTTATGAAAGGCTGAAAGTTCACATGAAGCTGGAGGATTGTTTATGAAAGACTGAGCGCTCGAGTGCTCGTGGCCCCGCTCGCCTAACATCTACTGTTTACAGTTCACCTCTGGGTCGTCATCTCCCCGCTCATTATTTATTAATGGAAATATGCACTGCTAATTGCTAATTATCTTTAAATTGATGACTCATGGTGGAATTTTTTGCTTCATTAACTGGCTGTTTATCTGTTGAATTAAACATGGCAGAAAGCATACAGGGTTTGAATTAGAGCAAGATGACAGACAAAAGGACCAATGTGTTTAAAGTGAGTGAGTGACAGTGTTGCGTGTGCGTACAGGTGTGGAAGTATGTGCGACTGTGCGTGCGTGTGTTCGCTAACTTGAAGCATGTGAATTTTATACAGCATGAAGTGCAGTGAAAAAAAAAGAGGAAGAAAATCACACAGGATGTAGAAAGCGAGCGCAGGGTAGCGTGTTGAATAAGCTCAAGATGTGTCGATGCATGATGTGCTGACGCCAAACATCAAAGGTCCAATTCCAATATTTGAAGTCAATGAGTTTCAGATTGGCGCGGGTCCATCTGGACGCCAGACGAGGCTGCTGTAGGCATTGATCTATAACTCACAGCCTCCTAAGGCAAACTGAGGTAGACACAGAGGGAAAGCCAGAGGGTAAAACAAACAGAGGACAGGGATGGTACATAAAAACACACTCACAGTACTCACGGTGACTCTGAAAGGTGTGGCGGCGGTGGACGGAGCCTCCATGGTGGTGGGTGTGGTCTTGTCTGAGGAGCTGCCTGGCATACTGCGTCGGCGTCCTGACCTCTCCGGAGGAGACTCTGCAAACACACCACACATCTTTGTCTTTACATGGTACAACATTTCTTGCAGAGAGTTTGATGAGAAGGTCAATACCACTCCAACTTTCCGTCCGTTAACTACGGGGAGAGAGAGAGCCAAGAGACAAGGCGCTCGGTGTAAAGACCGGATGCAGAGGCAAACAGCTGTAACTCATTTTGAGGTTTAGACAGAGCCATGTTAGCTGGTTCCTCCAGTCTTAATGTTAGGATAAGCTACTCTGATGTTGGCTCCTGTTTCAAATTTAAAGGAGGAAAAGGATAATAAACAAAGCCCACTATTTAGCATACAGTAATGAGATTGGTATCAATCTTCTTTTGTAGTCATCTGCAATAAAACAATCAGGTGTACCACGGTTTTCTCAAACTAGTGAAATACATCCTCTGTGTTTGGACCACAGTGTTGTATCTGGCTGAAAACTACCCAGTTCACTCAGGCTGCCTGCCTCTAAATGGTCAGAGGAGACTCAGCATCACACAGGAAAAGCAGAAAGTTGGACAGATCTTCAAACTGAGCTACAACGTCGAACCTAAAGGTCGAGCTGTGGCACCGATAGCGTGTTGGAAATAAGGGAGTGGAGTTTCTGGTGCCGTACAGGCATGAACTCAGACGAGCGTGAAATGGGTTCAATTTCAGACTCGAGACAGTTTTTGCTGCCAGTGACAGTTTTGATATAGGTGAAACTTTTTTTTCATTTTTTTTTTTTTCATTTAAACACGATAAACTCCAACCTTAAGATGTTCAAAGCTTTTCGACATCTGTTTGTACACGACAGATCAAAGTCAGAAGTTTCGGTAGTTAAGTTAACACAGCATTGCACCTTCAAACTCATTACTCTATAAACATATCAATTAGCCCATCACAGGGCTCTGGGTTTCGGTTGCTGATTTTCCCCCCCATGTTTTACTGAACTCATCTGTGTGAGTTTCGTTTCATCTTTTATGTGTGTGTATGTAATTGTTTCTCTGAACCTGGGGAGATGGAACAGCCTGACTACAGATCAGCGAGGGAGATGTGAAAGAAGCTCTGTAGAAGTCAAAGACGGTGCATATGTGTGGAAGAAGCGAATCTGGACATGTCCGGGAGGAATGTGAGTGTTGTTGAGCATGCAAGTCCCCGCAGATTTCAGATAGCCATCGCTGTTCACTGCAAGCTCATAGGTACGGAGCAGAGTATCAGTACATCAGGCAGCTGCTGAACTTACATAACCTCCACATGAAAGTTGTGTAGGCTGTGGTGATCTGTACAGTACATATATCGAATATTTAAGTACAAGACTGTGTAACACATTACAGTTGAGCAGCAGTTTATAGCCCATAATCAGTTAAGTCAACAGAGTTTTCATATGAGCAGTGAATAAATATCAAGCCCCTAAAAAAAGAAAATGTGTCTAATTAGGCCAGATATGCTAATATAATCATGGCACCATCTACAGGCCTTTGTGAAACAGACAGTGTATCAACGTGGCCATGTTAGATCATTTAGATGAAATCTCTGACTGTCTGCACCATTGGAAACTAATGAAATTAGAGTTAAGTTTGTGTGGCAATGTGACTCTAATCAGGATGAAACTTCATTATAAAGCACATCGACCTCACATACACACACACACACACACACACACACACACACACACACACACACACACACAGAGAGTTGTGTATTATGTTATGAGTGTTTCATTTTATTTTAATGGCTAACCCCTCCAGTCTTCACAACCAATGCAACATTTCTGGACTCTCAACACAACAGGCTGTTTCATGCACGAAACCGAACGGGATCATCGGTGCCCGGCGATACACGACTGATGTTGGTTTGGATTTGGCAACACTAAGACTTGTGGAGTGAAGCTTTTCCAAAATCTCACTCATCATCCCTGCGGTATCAGTGGTGTCACTGAGTGGCAGCTCTGGCTGAAATTTGAAAAAGGGTCCATTGACCAACACTGAAAATGCAACATGATTGTAGATGATGTGAGGAGCTGGATGCCATTATTATTATATATTATTATTATTATGATTATGTAATGATGTTTAGCTAATAGATAGATAGATAGATAGATAGATAGATAGATAGATAGATAGATAGATAGATAGATAGATAGATAGATAGATAGATAGATAGATAGATAGATAGATAGATAGATAGATAGATAGATAGATAGATAGAAAGAAAGAAAGAAAGAAAGAATACCTTTATTAGACTCCTTTAATAAAAAATAGTACAGATTTTAAATTAAAATGTTCAATTTCATCTTCAAAATGCGTCTCCCTTCCTCATTATAATAAACAAATGAAGTGACATTGAAATATCCGCTGCCATGACAACAAGTGTATTAAATCCTTTAAAAATTGGAAAATCATTCATGAGGAAGTGGCACTGATAAGAACCAAGTCAGCCGTCTGAATTTCTGTCTCTTGTCACCAATTATGTCTGCGCTCACCTTCATCTGCTTAATTTCTAAAAAGGAAAATCCCCCACTCGCACACTGCCGGGTCGCCACAAGCGCTCACAGCCAAGCTCACACGAATACACACATCGTTTAGCTGTGAACTAATTGCTGAGCGAAACTGCACTGCATGCTTCCACATGTTTTCACCATCTGTGCGGTGATGGTTCCTCTACCAATGTGTGGAAAAGTTGCCCTTGCTTTAACTAATGCGTCAGACTCGGCACCACCTCCCCCGCCTCCCTCACCTCACCTCCCCGAAAAACGGCAGCAAACAGTAAGCAGATGCTCGCGCTCAATAAAAGTTGAATTAAAGCACAAATTCCAACCTGGGTCCTGAAGTCAGTCATCAAAAAGCTGTTTGGTTCAGCAGCGCGTGGTGGCTGCTTTAAGACTGTTAACACTTCTCATTTGGAGCGATCTGCCTAACAGCTGCTGACTAAGATTATTTTGGTATCTGAAAGTGGACGGGTGTGTATTTGGGACCGTGTCTCTATTTGTAAGGTCAATCAGAGGGTCAGACGGACGGTCCACAGCTGTTAGGTCATGAGGTGAGGTATTACTTTGGTTTTTATTTTCAATCTGCTACATGTAATCCGCTCCTCTTTTCTGTATCCTCCTTCCTTATCACGGTTACATCACTCCTGTGCTCCTTCACCAATCCATTTTCCTCCCTCTGTGTGATCTCAGATTAACATTCTCCACCTCTGTCTGAAATTTTCTCACTGTATCGTCACATCTTCATCTCCTGTATCGAATCGGTTCTCTCCGGCCATTACTTTTTCATTGAAGCCACTTTCTTTTTGTTCTCTAACCTGACACGCCCTTTTACAGTTAACACCACCGCTTCTCCACCCTTCATCACCGTCTTCCGATTCCACTCCTCCTCATGGCCTCCTCACAAGTGCCACCCTTGGAAGACCCGGTAGCCACGTTTAGTAGTATCAAGTAGTGCATTTTTTCTACAATCTGAAATTCCAACTTCACTGTTTACATGGACGTGATCCAATCAAAACGTGCATGTACATGCATCAAGCAGTTAATTAGAATAAATTCACTGTGACATGCACAAGGAAGTTTTGCCAGTCACAGTTGTTGAAGCTTTTCCTTCCGTAAACAAACCCTGACAAATTGCTCCTTCGTTCGCCCTTCTCCCCCTGCTTACTGTACCTTCTCTCTCGTACGTGCCTGTTGCCTATCCTCTGATCAAAATGGACCTATACCGGTTGCTGCAAATGTAACTTTTGTTTCTGGTTTTCTCTTTAATTAAGATGCAAACACAGCAGTTCATGCTTCTCCTGCTCCTTGTGCCCCTTCCACCACCAAAAACCAGTAGGAGAAGGTTAGAATAGAAGCAGAGACTACTTTGATCAGATTAACCGTTTACATGGATCTTGATCTGAAAATCAACCGGCATAAACCACCCATCTCTATCGGGAAGACATTTCTTTCTGAATGAGCCCCTTCAGATTAAAATGTTCAAATCGACGTGTTTACATGACTAAGTTTTATCCAGATCGGCATTTATTCCTATTTTATTTGTGTCCATGTAAAAATGGCTATTGAGAGCCCTGGGGGCCTCCACGGCTGCAGACCAGATAATAGATATTTGCATCTTGTATGTGCGCAGGATGTTTACCAACCGACAGAGGTAGATGTAGATGCAGTGCAGCCTGGGAGTGATCATTATTTAACAACAGGCCTGAGTCTTACAGGAATAGTTTGACCTTTTGTGAAAAAAATACTCACCATCTTGTTGAGAACTACATGAGGAGCTTGATACCACTCTCTCACATCTGTACACTCAGCATGAAGCTACCCTGCACACGGCAGGTGGTTAGCGTAGCTTAGCATAAAGACGCAGGCGGAAACATCTTGCTGGGTTCTGCTCTGACGTTCAATACACCTACAGTGCAGGTTTCTAATTAACACGTTGTATCTGCTCACTTTAATCCATGTAAAAACTGAAGTGTAAAAGCCACATGTTGTAGCTTCATGTACAATAGGGGGTCTTGTCGACACTGTGGTGGTGCTAGACAACCAGCGTGACAAATATTTCAAATTTGTAACTTGTTATAAAAACAACAACCTGTCATTTACACATTTGGGATTTTTTTTGTACAGATGTTAATGATAATGTAACATCAGCTCTCACTGTGTCTATATCTACTGTATCTCTATGTATGTGTCCTTCTTTCCCCTCCATTAACATTCAGTGATATAGGTCAGACTGCACGTTTCCTCAGTGTTTCCCAACCAAGCCTACTCCATCCAGTGACCAGTGCCAGCTAACCTTCCCTTCCCTTCCCTTCCTTTCCTCTGATACCTCACCAGTACAGGATATTCCAGCTTGCTAACCTCCAGCTGCAGACGAGGGTTGGGTGGTAAAGGGGAGGAAAGGTTCAAAGCTTCTCAACTGTGACATTCAATATTCTCAAACATTTTTGCCGATTGCCGTCCAGTCGGGACAAATATAACCGGATTCATGCGGGAGGTGAGCGGAGGAACAGCGTGCAGGGCAGGCAGGTGGTAATGTGTCACAATAACTGTTAGAAGACTGAAACCATTTAGTGAATCATCAAGGAAGGTGGGGAGGGGAAAAAAAGGAAAAACATTTTGCATAACGACTTATTTTTGGTGTGGCTATGCCAAATTGCAAATATAATTATAATAATAACAACGATTAGCTTTCCAAACGCACATTGTTCTCCTGCCTGGGGTGGTGTGTGTTATGATCTATTATTTGCTTGAGGAGCTGGCTGTGCTTAACAGCTCCATGACAACACGGAGAATTCACAAAGGATGTTAGAAGGAAGTTGTTGTTGCACAGGGTATTTAATGTGCCTAGAAATGATGGACAGAACAGAACATCCAGTTTCTACACTGTGGCTACTGTTGGTGCCTGGCTGATGGTTGATTTTGAAAAAGACGACTGATAAGATGTGTCTATTACATATAAGATATGTGGGTTGTTGCTGTAGCTGCTTCTAACAAGCTGAAAAAGACCAGCAGACACTATAGAATTATATAATATATATATATTATATATCCCGTGAGGTTTTCTGGTAAAAATACAGCTTCAATTTCAATTCACTGTTTGTACTTTTGATGCCTCACTAACGTGTTGAGTACATTTGCTTCCTCGTAAAACATCTGCATCGGATGTGTTGAATAATTTTGACACCTGCATTATTTACGTTCATGTTTGCAGGTTAGCAGTTCTTCACTGTCGTCCCTGACGCACGCATCACCTCCACCTCCCGTTGATTAGTGAACTAGAATGCAATTTGTTTTGTCCTTTCAGGCGGCGACGGAGACGCCACAATCACCTCAGAGCTTGAAAGGGCAGCGTTATCATTTCTTTGGAGATCTGTTGCTGCTTTTGCACTTCAGAGAAACCGCTTGTTGTGACCCAAAACAGAGTGGTGACAGTGAACGGAAACAGAAACGCAGTGGGTCGTAAGGGCCAAAACACTGAGCTGTAGTCATTTGATCTATTGTTAAAAAAGATTAAATAAAAAAATAAATAAACAATGAATAAAGTCTGTATTGCAGTGTTTTTCAACCTTGGGGTCGGGACCCCACGTGGGGTCGCCTGGAAATCAAATGGGGTCACCTGAAATGTCTAGTAATTGAAAAAGATTTTTTAAACTAATTATTATTCTTTTTAAAATTCACCTATAACTCACAATCTTAAACAACTGTACTCTATACTTTCACTTTCTCGAATATAAATCGAGTTCAAATAAAATGCAACATATACAAATATCTTGATTGACATTGATTAAAATTTGTGATGTCAAAATGGGGTCACAAACCAAAAAAGGTTGGGAACCACTGCTGTATTGGAACAAAAGGTGAAATCCAACCTGTGCTAATTGAGCTAATGAATAGACACAATGTGTAGCGTGACTAGCGTCCGGTTATTAAAGTGCAGCACGTGTCGGCATTTCAAGAACTCTATACCTTGAGGGCTGGAGAGTAGCCTCCACAGAGAATGCAGAGTTCTTGTGTTTTGACAGGAGGGAGAAGCAGAGGAAAGTTCAAACACACATACACTCTCTGTTGGCTGGTGAAACGTACAGAAAAAAAAAAAATCACAGGCTGTCAGGCTGTGTTTACTGTGTTCTCTCCACCTGGAGGACTATCTTCACTTGGTCCACCACGCCTCTCTCTCCTCTCTCTCTCCCTCCTTCACAAATACATCACTTTTCTGTTTTCCCCTCAAGTACAAGACAAGTAGAACTTGTTTTGACTTGCTGAGAGGGCAGCAATAAAGCTCCCTCTGCCTCTGGAATATCAAATGTGAATTAACGTCAATCAATGAGCAATCTGCCAGAAAGAAAGAAGCCATAGTCTCATTAGAGGTCTATCAGACTCCCAGCTGAACAATGATCCATGTAATGGAGGTCACAGCGGCGGCCCGACACTGACACACGCTGCGTTACATGCACAGGCTTTACGGTTTTAGCCTAACACTTGTGTTGGTGTGTGATGGAGATGGAAGGAGTGTGTGTGTGTGTCCCTGTCTGTGTACACAGAGACTGTAATGTGTTAACGCTGAACTGTGAGGACAGCGCTGGACTTTTGACCCCCGAGATGTGGTATTTACTCAGTGCAGAGATGATGGGGTGATAAAGAGGTGCTGCTCCGTCTCCTTGGAGCGACTTGGCAGGCGCGAGGGAGTAAAAGAGAATCATTTCACCCTACAACAACCTCCAGTGCCGACACAGTCAACACTCCAATATAAGTTGATTTAGGAGCGATGATACAAAGATCACAGCAGCCGGAGTTTATCCTATAATTCAGTATCAACGGAATATACCCAGTCCCCCAATAAACAGCGTATAAGTACAAATATAGGAGACTTCAAGCAGCAGTGCATTCACTACAACAAGAAGTCTATACAGCAGCAGCAGCAGCAAGTGCAGGTAACATCCAGAGGGAGTGACTCTGCTTCATGCTTAGTTTGGCACATGGATGCCTTTGTCTGCAGCGCGTTATGGGAAGCCAGAGGAGAGGAAGAGGAGGAGGAGGAGGAGGAGGAGAGTGGGATGCAGAAGGAGGAAGTTTGTGTTTGTGCAGAGGGGGCCACGCAGCAGCTGCATTCCTGCGACGCTGCCTGCTAACTTCAACAATATCCACTCGCACAAAGCAAACACACAAAATGCCGACTTGGTGTCAGTTTATCACATTTCCAAATGACATGTGACAGGCTCGGTCTGCTGGCAGGCAGAGTTGGAAGTTGTATAGTTTATCATTTCTGCGTGACTGTTGACGTACAAAGATCTCCAGGGGAAGCATTTCTTTAAAAAAAACAAAAAACCTTCTCCAGCACATGTTTATTTTCACATACTGTCCGGTTTATATCGACAGGCTGCATTTAGGGGTGAACTATGGCAGCGATCTTCTAAACTTCTGCAGCTATTTCTCCAAAAACCCAGCCCTCTGACTCCGTCTTGTATAATCTGACTGGATATCTATGGATTAAGGGGCATTAGCCTGCACCTGTTCGCCTGTTATTGGACTCCTTTGGGTGCTCAGAAGCACTGCGTCATCTGGCCCATCTCCATGATTCACCAGGCTGAGGGGGAAGGAGGGTAGATAAGGACACGGGCTCCAGAAATGAGACCAGGATCAGAAAGTAATCCTGGGTTAAACATTGAGATGATGTGCAGAGTTCTGCTGGTTTCACTTCACTGCTTGATTGCTATATTAACCGTCTCTGTCCTCTGTCTCATGTCTCTGCTTCCAATTATATCGTCTCAAAGGCAAACTGATTACGGTTTCACTTCTCATCTTGAAAACACAGAGCTGACAAAGTAAAGAGAAAATACTTTTACTCCATTCTCTTTTTTTTGTTGTTTTTATCTCTGATAACTCGTCTGCATCTAGGTCTGACTGTAGTTATATGCTGAAAATTAAGTCAAAATGATCAAAGGATGAGGTTGTCAATGCCGATTAGTAACATGTTCGTTTTACTAAAACACAAACTTAATCTCAGAGAGGATGTTCAGGCACAAACTGTGAAAACAGATCAAAGGGCTAATCTGTTTTAGAGAAAACAGGAAAAGTGATTCCACTGCCGATGAAGTTACAGTCTGAACCCGTTCTGTCTTTGTCTCTCCGTCATAACAATATCTAAACTAGATCAACACATGATCAATCCAGACTTGTTTGCAGCCTTCCTGTGTTTAAATGTAAGTGTCGGTAAACTGAGTCATTATGTTCGTCCCCGTTCCTCGGCCCGTGCTTCCCATCTATCGTCTTGAATTCTGTCCTCACTTCCCATCAGCGCGCACACTCACTCACTCACAAACTCACACAACAACACACACAGAGAGAGAGTGGGGAAGGAGACATATCATAAACAGCTCGCTATAAACTAAGCATGACGCAGTAGAACAGATCAAAAGTGTTTCTTGGTAATGACCCATTGAGAATATGATTACGTGCAGTATCTGTCAGTGGTAATGCATTATTGAGTTGTTATTGAGTAGTTCAAACACCTCCTTACAAGCTGCCGGCAGCAGATCTTTTTTTCTTTACTGTTGTGATATTTCATGAATTCCCACAATTGTGACTTTGCTCTTTTTACTGCGTGCTTTGTTGTGTACGGTGGATGCACTGAAACAATCCCACAGCCGTCAGGGCCTGCATCTATCTATTCGCACGTCTATATAAAGGTTAGAAAATGCTTGACACATCACGCTTTTACTTTCTTACATTTAGCTTGTTTTATTTTTTTATTACTGGAATGGTTATGTCTAGATTAGACTTTATATAATAATGCTGCGGGACTTTATTTCTATCATTGCTGCGAATGGACTTCCTCTCTTAAAAGTTTCTTCCACTTTTTCCTTCCTTTTCCTGTAATTTTTCTCTTTTTTGTTTTGTGTAGTTCTTCCTTGTTTTAGAAGAGTGTAACCATTGTTGGTGTGGACCCATGAAGCCCTTTCAGAGATTGTGTGTGATAGTGAACAAAAACACAGACTCAGACTGGATCTGTGGCTGCAGAGCTTCATCCGCTAACACGTCATTTCTTTTAGTGCGTCGTTATTCTAAGTATTGGACCATTAAACAAGTAGTTTGAGAAATACGCTTACTCATATTCCGACAAAGTCTAAGATGAAAAGATCAATATCCATTTAATTTCAGCCTGTTCAATATCATTTTTAAAGCCAGCAGGCGGTTAGCTTAGCTTGGCATACAGACTGGAGGCAGAGGGGGAACAGCTAGTTTGGCAGTGAGACGGTGAAGACGGTGAGAAAGCTAATTTCCCAAAATGTCAGACTATTCCTTTGAGAATCATTTGCTGGAATAAAAATAGATTTCAGTTGAGAATAAGGGTTAGGAAAGTTAAAAGTGTGGTTGAGTTTAATTTAAAAGGCTGGGTTATGTTAGAGGACAGGGAATTCATGTAATCTAGATGGACCATGAGATATGCAAGTGTGTTTACGCTTCTGTAACACAGTTGCCAGCTGGTTTTTAGATAATGTTGTGCGAGGATAGACTAGGATCGGTGGGAAGAGAAAAAGAGCAGCAGATGATTTCTGGCAGGGAATAACCAGAAGGTCATAAGAGATGTACCTGGAGGAAAGAACAACACAGACTTTGCATGAACACACTCCTCTGGGCAGCTGATCTGATAACATGCAAAATATCATTATGGCAAGCACGATGACGGCTAAGCCCAGCCAAGTAAGTAATCTACCCAACATGAGGCAAGAAATGTGAGAAAGAAAAAAAAACTTCTTCAGAGATGTAATTTTCCCACTAAAACGTCTCTCTCTGAGGAGATAGAAAAGTTTTTTTTTAACTGCAGAGCTGAGGAAACTTTTTCAGTGGAAGGCCCTTTACAAGTGAAATCTGTTAGACAAAGATAGAAAAGAGACGGATGATGAATCCTGTTCTGGAAGAAAGAAAACTGACAGTATTCCAGTCACAGGACATTTCAGAACAAAGGGATTGATTGCGGTTTGAAAACACGTCAGCAAAAAACAAGTCAGATCAGACAGAACCGCTCTCTCCCTCTCCGCTCGCCTCGCGTCGAGATAAGCCGTAATTTTTTATGTAAATGTCACCAACCCCTGAAGAAAAGAAGGGGAAACAGAGCCAGGGCCGTGCGAGGGTGAACCCAACTGATAGAAGATTTTTTTTTTTTTGTTCCACATGCTGATAGTGACGCACAGACATGCGCCACACACTCGCTGTGAGAAAACAATAACACATGAGCTCATGCGACCGCCACCTGATCCGTCCCAGTGACAGTGTATACTCGAGAGGGGCTAACAGTAACTTCCTCAAGATAAACTCACAGATCTGTTCTCGGCTGTGAACAAAAATAACCGTTTTATAATGTGCTGCTCGGGCGTCTGTAACAAGACACATTTCAGAGACATCACATATCTGCTTGTGTAGCTCCAGGCACATGATACTGTTTACTGGAGTTTATTTTTCTCTCGACAAACCTCATTTTAGTGAATTAGAGGAAAAACATACAGGGAAAACGCAGGGATGGAAAATACTAATTAAATCTCCAATCTGTGTGTGTGTGTAATTTCATAGCACAATATTGGTGTATTATACGGTGAGAAATTGGAGACACCAGAGCAGAGGGTCGGTTTTTTGGCCATTCAACTTAATTAAATACATGAAAAATTGAAATTTTTATATTGTTCCCCAAATCCTGTTAAGATGAATGTAACCATAAAGCAGTCCTGCTCTATTCACCAACATCCAATGTGTTTTAATGCACTCAAATAACTGGGTTACTGTCCGCTTTCCACAATGACTTGATTTCCCCCGTGTCATGTTAACAGGAAGCCTGAGTTCAGCGAGATCAATCTTCATTTCCCTTGTCCTATCAGTGGATGTGAAAGGAAAAGACTTAAACTGGTATTAACTAATGCTTTATCCAGTCACAAACTTATGAATTTAGCCAGTATAACCTCAAACATACTGGGTCAAACATCCATCCAGAGCAGCAATTCATTCTGGGTCCCATTTCTGGCCACCACACAAATGAAAGTCTCTTTTCTCAGCCCTGCTCTGGTCTGCAGCGACTTGTACGAAGGCTTAAAGCTCCTAAATGCTCCTCTGTTGTTGACTTTCTAGTCTCGAAAGCTTTTACGCTGAACAAAACCTGTCACTGCTGTCAGAGGGAAAAGTTGATGAGAACAGTGAGAGCAGAGCAACACAGTCAGGGCCAAAAAAATAAACCAAACCGATGAACTGAACGATGGAGTTCTTTAAAGCTGAAGGGGACTTCACTGCAGAGTCATGTGATTACTCAGAGTTATGAGATCTAACTAGTTACTGGTTTAAGCTTCTTTAATAAATAATAATAATAATAAATTTTATTTATAACACGCTTTTACAAGTGCTCAAAGACACTTACGTAAAAATATTAACACAATTAAAATGTAGAATGACACAATTGGGATACACAAACAATGTAGAAGGTTTCAAAAGAGATATAAAATGAGAAGAGGATAAAAAGTTCAACTAAAGCTGCAGCTAATACAGACCAACATCTTTTATTTTACTTCATCCATTTCTCCTGCACCTTCATTTCTAAAGGTTAATGAATGTCTTGAAGCTCACACTACAGTGTATGTGCCATCTCATCCAACTCTACACACATATTAATACTGCAGGTAGCAGATCTGTGTGAAAGAGATGAAAAATATAAATCTGGCACATCATCTAATCACCTGTTGCGTGAATATTACTATTCTTTTATTGGTTGTGATGTCAAGTCAAAGATGCTGCTCTCAGCTTCAATAATCACTTGTTGCTTATTGATTTAATTTTAATGATTCCTCAGGACACGACTGACGGTGGCATTACAATCTACACACCGTTAGAGTTTTGACTATTTCATTTGTATCTGCTACAGAAATCAAAGAGCGCACTGCTCTCCAGAGCTGCTAGATGTCTTCTGCTTCATGTAGGAGTGACCTCTCTGTTTCTGTGTGTGCATCACTCTGCTAATGTGTAGTGTGTGCACAAGTTTTTTTGTGTGGGGAGCTTTGCACTTAGCCACAAAGATCAAGGCAGAGTGTGTTTGCCTGTGTGTCTTTGTATATAAGCACAAATGTGATGTGTGTGTGTGTGCGTGCATGCGTGCGTGTGTGTGTGTGGTCTTTTGAGAGCTGAATGATACAGAGAGGAAACTTCAAAGCGCCTCTTTCATCAGCCAGAGAAGCAAAGTGAAGCCAGGCAAACCAGGCAACTACACCGAGTCAAGCACCTCCACTGGCTTTGTCTGTGTCTCACTACAGGGACAAACCACATCCACCATTCATGTTGCTTTATTACGACTTTATAAAAATGCAAATGTGATGAAAAATAATAAAACGAGCAAGGTTTGAGTGATATCGATGTTTTCCTGCTTAAACAGTCTCTTGAAGGTTTGCATCACATCCAGAACGAGATATGAAATCTACATAACATATTGTTTGGCAAGTTACAAAAGTTCACTTGTAAAAAAAAAAACAAAAATCAATATGCTTAGGATTTCATAGCTACTACTTTTCTCTACATTTAAGTAAGTTGCGCTGAGCCGTGGGGGCAGACTTATCACTATAACCTTGCAGTTCAAATACTGCCTCCAGCAGAAAGTACAGCCGTTCTGTCTGAGAGGCAGAAAAAACGTGAAGCAAATGAAGCGCTGGAGGACATGCAGTAACTGTGAAAAGAAGTGGTTATGCAGTGTAGAATAACTGGCTTAAAGCAGCTCTTGTTCGGTAAGGACAAAAAAAAAAAAAAATTCACAAGTGAAACGCCTGAACAGGGTGGAACCCGTCAAGTTAACGCCGAGGCGCGACCTGTCAAGTGTGGCTGGTGCGATTTGAGAGTAGCATCACCTTGTGAATGGTGACGCCAAACTGTCATCTCACTCTGCCTCCCATGAACACACGCACAGCAAAAAACACATCCACAACAGAGCGGTGTCGCAATGAGCTCTAAAGATAATGTTACTATAAAAGAAGTTCTTCTATGACAAATAAAAACAGAAGGGGAAAAAAGTTTAGAAAAGAAAGGGGAACTGCCTCCTCTCTCACAAAATACTATTTAAAAAACCCAAGTCACCACAACAAAAACATGTTCCCTAATCACAACCAGAAACACACACACATACACAGTCAAAATGATGACAGGTCTGTTTTCAGTTGCAATATCGCTACTGTATACTGGACATGTATTATTGAGAAGTAAACAAGGTTAAAAGTGGAGCATGGTAAACTTTTTTAGCAGTACAACTATTTATTACCCCTGTTGGCAGACGGTCTGGTGCGGCTGCGAGACCTGCTCCGCTGACGCTGCAGTCGTGACTTGCCCAGGAATCTGTAGTAGTACGAGTGTCGTCCAGATCCCTTCCTAAGGACCCCGGCCATGGTGCTACAGTATCCTCACTCCCAAAACCAACAAGATATCTCACTGAAAACCTCTTGAAAAGTGATATCAATGCTGATAGACTCTGAAAGTTCTCATAGAGTGCAGCAGCTCTGTTTAATCACAAACTTCACTGAAGAGTCCTCCAGCAGACGCTCGCATCTACTTCGGTTTTTTAAAGTCCACGTGGATTGTTGTTGTGTCAGGATTAAATCCACTTCATCCTGAAGCAACTTCCCATTGGGAGAGAAAGAGGAGGCTTAAAGCAGCAAACATCCACTCCTGCTCAGTCCGTGTGTCCTGTTCTACCAGCCTCAGACTTTTTTTGCTCCACCTTTGAACACTCCCCCCTTTAAAGTTTCCCACAGCGAGATCCCAGAGGCATGATGTCCGGAATACTGTGAGTGTGTATCCTGAATGACAGGAAAGCTGTTCCTGTTCCCAGTGCCGGAGTGGACTAAAGGAATTTAATACAGCCCAGAAAGAGAGAGCCCCTTTGTTTCATAAAGCACTGGCCATATACATCCAGACCAACCTAAAACTCATGAGACTGTGTGTGTGTGTGTGTGAGGGTGAACACAGACACAAGGAGTGTGTGCTATGTAGTTGAGAACAACAGGAGAAAAAGTTTGGGCTGCACAGAAAACATGCACAGATAAGATCCTCGGTGGAATGGAGTTAACAAGACCGGCTAGGAGATAACAGAGTGTTTGACTTCCCTCTATCAAAAGTAATCTGTTACAGACTCAAAGATAAGACAACATCTGGTGCAGTAAACAGGTCGGACAGCTAAATGTCACCACCAACCCCCCCGCTGCCCCACAGACTCCAGATCCAGTCACTGTCTCAATCACGTGCCAGGTTTTCTAACTTCACCTCCTTTAATTTGCCTCCATGGGGCTGGAGGGCATGGTCAGGGAGTGACAGCCTATCAGACGCAGATGTAAATAGGGCTGTTAAAGAACGGCAAAGAGCCAATCAGAGTGTGCTCTGGTGGAGAAGGGTCAGGCAGATGGACCATAGTCCACAATGAGACACAATGAAACTGCAAAGCACAATTGCTGAGATGCACATATGTTACCGCACTGGGGGCGAGCAACATCAGCTTTCTCACACTGTGATTCTGACTCATGTTGTGCGACCGTCTCTGAAACATTTTATTATTGTTTTGAAAACTAATCTCATGAAATCCACACATTGCTGAGCAGAGATTGATGCAACATGTATCATAGACATGCCACTGCAGATTTCTCTCCTTTTTTTTTATGATTTATGAGTTTTAAAATTGTGTAGCTACACAAAATCGGAGGAATTCATATTTCACAACATGGGAGCAGCAGATGTTGCTGCCAGTCACACATGCTTTTTCTGTTTGACGCAAGGCTTCGCTCCAAAATAAAACTCACGGCTGTCACTTATGTCACTTTGTCATCCAATTTGTGAAAACAGAACTATGGTTTTATTTTACTGAGGTAATTAATATTGCAAAAATAATCAGAAATTGTAATTAAAAGTTTGTAGTGTTTTAAATGGCAGTCAAGTGATCACTTCTGTCTTTAATCTATGTCCTCGTGCTTCTGTCCAGCGACCGTTGGAAACTAGAGCCACATTATCTCAGTAGTTAATAATTAACAACAGTATATGTTTATATTTAAAACTGTGACTAAATGAAAACAGATCTTGATAACAAAATCATTAATTCACAGCTCTATCCACCGATGAAAGCCATGCAGCTGTGAAGGATGTTTTACTTCATTAATAAATGATGAAATGAAACCACATTAATGTCAAATTTTCATCGGTGGTCACAAGTTTTTTTAATTTGGGAAATGCAGAAGAAGAACTCGGTGGTCGGCGTCCGGTTCAGAGATGAATGAATACTAATGTGAAAACTGTTGATTCCTCTGCGGCTCGCTCTTTCTCTCCTTCTGCATTACATTTCCTTCCCTCTATGGCTGCTCGATTGTTCACTGTGCTACCGCCTGTTGCTTGTGAGAGCAGTGGGGGCCGTAACGCTGCAGACGATGTGGAGTTTTTTGTCATTATCTCAGCCCATAAACCTCCACTGAAAGAATGCAGTGTGTGTACGTGTCTGTGTGTCTCTAACATAGGCTTCAATGTTCCTCCGGTCCCACAGAGAGTATTTAGTGGGACCATTAGTAGGTCCATATGACTCCAGAGTGTATCACAGGCTCGTGCCAGGTAGCAGAGGGAATCTAAAGACCAGTGATATATACACACACGCTGTGCTTGGGTTTAAAGACCTATAGCCTGTAATGTTACATAAACACAAATTAAAGTTACAACTGAACTCATGCGGTTAAACAGTGAGCGTTATTCACACACAACAAGGAGACACGTGTGAAGCCTCACAGCCTTTTTAATTACAAAGCGGACTGATTTGTCTTGCCTTGCCTGGATGACAGTCACTGTGGGAACAGCTAGCTACAATAAGCTCTTGTTGGACAGTTAAGGAGTCTATAGACAAGCAGACCAAAGAATCAGGGTCATGCAGAGTTCGTGTCTGTTTGCTCGGCTCCTGTTGCTTCATGACAAAGCCACCAGTGAGCAGTGAAGGGGAAGATAAAAGGTCAAGAAAAATAGGTAAAGTAACACACAGGCTTTTGTTTTCAAGAGAATGTCAGATATCCGAGTGTCAATAAAGCAATCAATGTCTTCAGAGTGCTAAAACGTATAATATATGTATATATTTAACTGCTGCTACCAGGCACAACTGGTTATAATATTATTTACATTATCTTTTACAGTTCCAGATGAAAACCAACAGTCAACTGATGAAATAAAATGATAAAATGTATTTTCCGTGTAGTAAAATTCTCACATTGTGCCATAGACAACATCTATTGTAGTTCATTCATAACTATGAACATAAGCACTGTTTATTTTGAGTCTCTTCCATAAAAACTGCCTCATACTAAAATACTCACTAGGGCACCAAATGTTTATTGAGCTGCCAATGAAAACAGGCCACAATAAATGCTCCATTTCCTTCAGTATAAGTAATGTTTAGTAGCTACAGTGGCCAACTGGAAATTAGCCTTAGTCCTTTATCCTTTGATAAACATGACTTCATGTGTCTGCAACTCGTTTTAAAGTTTGACTTCTTTGTAGGAACTAGTGGGTTTAGGGCCGACAGACAATACTGAGGAACAGACTTAACTCTCTGCTTGAATACTTTAATGGTCGGTCTTATAGAGAGCGTAGTGACTTGGCAAGTTTCTTTACAGACTCTGACAGCATCACTTTAAACCCGGCATTTCCACTAGGTATTTAAGAGCCCACTTTCCAGTCAGTCAGCACACTGAACTGATAATTCATGAGAGAGCTGAGTGGAAAATGGTTAGAAACAAAGTCTTGCAGGCGGATCCAGACACACTAAGAACTTAAATATAAACCTATCTTGATGAATGCATCCAGGTGACAATAATGATCAGCACAGGCCGTTAAGTGCACCAACTGCAGAGCCATCACATAGGAGAGGAAATTGGTAGAAGATGGCATTTGCAGATTAACTCCTGTTTCTATATATGAGCTAAAAACCCAGGACTCAACACTGCATCACTGATGTGAGGGTGTACTGCAGCAAGTAGGGTTCAACACTTTGGCAAATTGGCCCATTGCCATTATCCCTATAGTTTTAGGAGTAGGTTCGTTACCTTTAATTGTCGGTGCAAGCTGTTTTTAGAACAGCGGAGCATGAATTTACCTTGAAAACAACTCTGTCTCCTAACGTTTCGTTATTATCTCATAGCGTGGTGAATGTGCAGGTCACAACTTGTCCACGAGAGCGTTTGAGTTGTTGGATTGTGTATTTGATGAGTTTGATGAGGGAAACCAAGAAATCCCATTAGCCTCCGTAGCGTAGGTCTGAGCAGCTCGTGGCTCTGCTCCGCCGTTCTAAAAATAGCTTGCACCGACAATTAAAGGTAACGAATCTACTCCTAAAACTATATGATTATGGCGATGGGCCAGTAGGCCAAAATGTTGAACTATCCCTTTAAAGACTGAAAGAAAGAACATGTCTGCTATAAAGAGAAACAGATGTCAGAGAAAATAAAAGTGTCTTACCTATTGAATAGACCAATGGAGTGAAGGATCAAGAACATGTGGCAGGAAAAAAGAAAGAAAAGACAGAGTTAGACCGGCTGATGCTGAAAAATGATGCTTTCTCATTAGTTTGTGCTTGAGGTTAACTTAGGAGAGCACTGGTACTCAAAATAGTTCAATTTGCAGGGAGGAGGTGTCAGCGGGTTATACTGCAAGAAAAGATATAATTGTCTATTTATTCCTTTGACACATGTTGGCAGTTGCTCCGGCCCGACTTTCTCTCAACATCCATTACACCCAGGCTACTGTAAGCACACATCCAAGAACATAAAGACACAGAAATTAAAACTGAAAAAGCACAGCAAAAGGCTTTGTGCAAGGGAACAGCTGATAATATCGCTGGGAATGAAAAGGTCCCAAAATCGGTAAAGTCACTGAACCTGTTAAGCTCTAAAACGTTTCTTAGAAAAGCTGGCGAAGTCTCCAGCTGAGGGGAAAATAGAACTAATTCCGCTTTCAGGACAAACAAAACGACAAAGAGAGATGTATCGATTCTTAACACAGCTCGTGCCATTGTCTCTATGCGGACGGTGGATCTCGCACAAAAAGGATGCACATACTGGCTATTATACCTGAAATATAGCCTGCCATTAGAGCAAAACACCTCGGAGGGAGCCACTGGGATTAGACTGCACTGAAATAACAGAGCAGACCAACATAGCATGTGATAAGAAACCATAAAGATTCAAGGATTGAGAGTCTGGGCAAAAAACCTGTTCGTCTGGGACTGACAAAACATATTAGTATGGATTACGAGTCGGGGGATAAGCCAAAATTGATAGCTACTGCTCCTTGAATCTCCTTGGGCAGATAATAGTTTACCCTCTAAAAGACAACTTGACTTTAATAAACATAATAAAGTCACTTCTGCTTTAGAGTAAACACCAACAAACTCTTAAAGATGTCAGAGAGAAAACAGAGTGAGCAGTCTCCTTCTCTCTCTTCACCTGCTACAGTATGTGGTACATGGGGATTTTGACTAACAACAATTTGTATTACTATTGATTCACCTGCATATTATTATTAGTTAAGTAATTTTCCAGCCAATGCAATATCAGAAAGCTAAAGAAAAAAATCGTCTTCAAGCTCCAAGTTTTCTTGTTTTGTCCACATAGCAGACTGAAATCACAAGATGTTCAATTTACAGTCAAGTAAGATGAAGACAAGCAATGTTAGGCACTTTTATTCAATTATTAAAAAAAAAAAAAACTGCAGATCATGTCTTCTCATGTTTAACTCAATGATTTGTTTCAGCTCTGTATTTATAAATAAAAACAATTCAATGTATCTGAGTCATGACAACATTAGATAACAGGGAACACAGATTTCCATGTCATCTACAGTACCCTGTAGACTCTGACTGAGACAAATAGCAGATCTAAGCTGTAGCACTACTGACCCCCTCTGGAAAACATGGTAATGCACAGCTTGGTGGTAACCACACTCTGCTGTGTTATTCCAGACTGTTAGATTTAGCTTTAACAAACACAGACAGATAAAAGCCACTGTGGAAACTGGATCAACACACAACAGAATCTGTAATTACTGAATCATGTCACACTGTGATGTGAGACAAACAATAAAAAATCTAAAATGTTCACAACTGTTGTACAATATTTAGCGCAGCACTGTGTTCCTGTGTTGTAGTTGGTTATCTACGTAGCAACATGGATATGTAAATGTGGTCCACTTTGATATTACCAAGCTGTCTCACACTCTCAGTGCTGTCCAATCACCTCATAATCTGACCTAATCCACAGAAGGAGAAAGGACAAAGAGATGGACAGAGAGATCGATGACCCCTCTCTAATAACGGATGAAAGAGGAGCATGTCTGCTCTCCAGCAAATGTTTTCATCTCAAGGAAAGTGCTGCATTCGACTGGATTAAAGGGATGACCATACGAGGATCAGAGCCTGTTTAGTGACATCAATCAACAGACTTAGCAACGTGTTTACATTTCCCTAAATTAAGATAGCACTTCCACAAAAAAGCGTATTGATTGAAAAGTCTGCACAACCATTCACAGTGATCCATTTCAAAGGAACCAGACTTCATTTTGTAATGTCATTAGAGGATAAATTAAAAGTTTTATGTTTACATTTGCATTCAATAACAAACTAGGAAGGATTTTTTTTTTTTTTGAAGAATTTCAGCATGTGGGACATTTGGATCCATCATCTCATTCTTTTATGTGTCAGTTCAAAAAAAAAAAAAAAAAAGGAAAAAACTGCACAAATAGAGAAGTTTATTCCCTGATCTCACATATTCTCACAGGCCGAGATGTTCAATAATGGCCTTGCTGTAGTTCATGTTTGTCTGTCTGAGAATGTGAAGTGGGAGAAGAGAGAAAAAGTGCATCCTGACAACATCACAGAGCATCATAAAAGGATTTAGGTGGAGTTAGGATGGAAACAACAGACACATTAGGATCAAAAGCTACTGCCTTAATAACACATGGACGAACACTTGCACAGTTTTAATAATTTCCTCTATCCCACTCCTTCAATCTTCTCTCCATTCGCTCTCATTTTAATCCCTTGAGCAGCTGAAAGGTTAATTCTCACATAAATTGTCAGTGTCCATGCATAACTGCTCATTGTTTTCTATGACACTTGGAAAACATTATATCTGTAGTAGAATAAGTGAAGTGTCGGCTACTTTTTAAGGCGGCCACAATTCCCCTATGTCGAACAAGTCATTAAAGTTCACACACAGATATAAAAAATGTCTGTCTGAACACAAAGTTTGACCATACTTAAGTGCTGCTGCTGCTATAGTGACAGACTGCAGCTGATCAATCCATGCTGTCTTTTCTTCCCTCTCTTATTCATGCTTCCCACTCCCTCTTGGCCCCAGAGTAAAGGCCAAATTGCAGAATGCCTCGTCCTGAGCAGAACTCATTATAAAGGACTAGAGACTAACAGAGAGAGAACAGAGGAGTCTGTGTGACACCGTTGGCCAGAGACAAACAGATATGCAAGATGGAGGGGGAGGAGGAGGAGGGAGAGGGGGGGCGAACTCGTTTTCGCCATGATTAAAGGAATAAAGAGCACAAATAAGGAGCGAGGGAGGGAAGAAGAGATGAGAGCGAGAGGGGCTCGTTAATGAAGTGACCACGTTGGCACAGAGAGACAGACTTCTGACAAGGTTGTTTTCTAAAAATGTAATATCAAATCTGCCACAAAGGCACAGATGACATATGCGTTCAGGGACCACCATGTGCAATGAATGACTGTGCAGCACATGCACAGACAAATGTTAACTCTCACTGCTTGTCAACAGCTAAATAGACTATTAAATGCAGCATGTGATCCCTGTGGACTGGCCTGGTTTTCTGCATTATTTGGTCATAAATGTGATCTGATCTTTATCTAAGTCACAAGTGCAGAAATACCAGAGGGCTTTGCGCCAACGATACGTAAACTATTGTGATCTTTTGTGTCTTTATTGAACACATCCACTAAACATTAACAGCTCTAAATGGAAACAACAAGTGAACAACAAGTGAACCCTCGGATTTAATTACTGGTCAAAGCTCCTTTGGAAGCTATATCCTCCAACAAGCACTTCCAGGAGCTGTTGTTCAGACCTGCACAATGTTCAGGAGGAGTTTTGGACCATTTCCTTTTATATAAGCTGCTTCAGCCCAAACTGGGCCACCCCCGAAAGGTACATTCCCTTTGTCTGATGCCACTGTGTGGAAGATTTACTTCCACATTTGGTTCCCTGTCCTGCATCTGCTGGCTGATATTATCCAGTTGAATACCTCCATAAAACTGAGGATTCATTTTCCCCTCGATGATGAAGAGCTGCGCCGGCCAACAGCCAGCAAAGCAGCCTCAAATCATGATGCTCCCTGCAACATACTTCACTGTTGATGCTGATGAAGGAGAAGAACAATACTCAAACAGGGTAACCCTCCACTTCTCAATATGTTACAAAACTGCTGCAGTATTAAGTATGATTTGCTCGCTCATAGCTGCTACAGTGTTATTTCATACCGGGCTTATTGGCAGGTTGCCTGTGTGGATTTTAAGCTTTAGCCAGTGGTCTGTCCTGTGGTGGTGTACCTGTTTTCTTATCCCCCCCCCCCCCTCTACTGGTGGCCTTGGTCTTACAGGCCCCCACAGAGCCACAAAACACAATAGCAAAGCTCACACCAGAGAGAGAGGGTCCCATGAGCTCAAGGCCTGCCAACACCTTTTGTTTACCTTACCAAGAACAGAACCTGCTCTGACCACATATCACTCTACAATACAAAACATCTCACCTAAAAAAAGGTTGACTAATGCATGTAGTGTAAAAACCATGTAGTGAATGGCCCATGCAATAAGTAGGAACTGGCTTCTTTGAGACTTTATAGTTAATGCTTAACGTTAAATATTTTGATTCACCCGGTTGAAAATATTAGCATTTCCTTTATTTCTTGAAAAGGCCGGGGCAATGAGACGAAAAGCGATATAAAGATGAGTACTGAAAGTATTCCTAAATTGTTTATTTATGTGTCGTACTTGTGTGGCGGGTAATACCAACAGGAAGGACTGTCTAGTTTTTTATTTGTCAGTAAATGTGTCTTATAATATGGGATGGGCCACAATGGTGGCACGACACGAAAATAAATAGTCATTCATTCATTCACTCATTCATATTTTACAGAGCCTCTACAATAGGGATCAACCGACATATTTTTTTCAGGGCCGATATTAGTAATAAAAGAAGCTGATAAGATATTTAGAACCAATAATCATTTGCAGTAAAAATGAAAACTTTGGTGTAAAAAATTTAGAATAACATACCTGGGATTAGACCGATTACAGTATACCTTTTGGTTTTTGTACACTGTGAAAATCAGTGATAAAAAGAGTTTACATTTTTATAGAACACAAACTCCAACACAAACCTTGGCTCAGTGGTGACTTCAGGCAAAGAGGCATCTGCACCAGAGCCAAAGGACCGCCTTTTAAAATAAATTTGTTTTATCAGTTATCGGTGAAAAAATGGCCGATATCGATTATTGCCATGCCAATATTCGGTCTATCCTCTAGAATGTTTCTTTGTCCAAAAAGAAGCTGAAAGCAGCAAATGTTCAGTGTTATCGCTTGATAAATGATCAAACAACCTGTTGATCAGCAAATAAACACTGTCAGCACTGACTTACTGTAAATACCATATAGCTTCAATAGGAGTCTGCGCCACACTGAGACGCACTCAGTGACACAGCTAACGCACACAGTGAGGCCGTGTGCTGGGCTCATCAAAGAGACAATGTGAGGATTACAGTGTGAATGGTCCCACATTCTGTTGTCCACATTTAAGTGAATGCTTACACAGGGAAATCTGTTCTAATCAATCCTCTGAAGATCAAACAAATGAGCACCCGCCGCCACGCAAACACGCTAACAAAACAACACACACGGGAAAGAGCCAGAGACCGGCTGGGCACATTCTGGCTGCATCCAAACACACATCTGCATACTCATCCCTGCACAAAACACTGATTGAGAATTCATTGATCCCTCTGCGGGATGCGCGCACGAGCACATGCACACATTAATTCATGCACAACACACACACACACACACAAAACTGTTTAAGCTCTCTGCAGGTTTTCGTTGTCCATCTCCTTTTAGTAATCCTGTTCTTACTTAATCAACATGCCAACTCCCCTTTAAATCCCAGGTCAAACAGCACGCCACAGCAGAGGGATGGAGGAATACAAGCAGAAATCAGAGTTTGTACTGTTTTAGTGCGACTTTCAAATATGTCAAATCACCTCAACAGTCTGTTGTTACTGATGACTGATGGTGCTTGGCTACAAAACACAAAACAAAACAAAGCTCACATCTGTTATCTTCAACAAAAAAAGTAATTTGAGCTGTCTTTGGAACATGATGAATGGAAAACCTGTGAGCCTTAGATTTCCTTTTCATTATAGTTTTACGTTAATATTGATTTCTAATTGGTCAGACAGCCAGTCCGGCTTAATGGTAATTGATTGCAGCTGATTTTATGAGTTTATACAAGGTGCTGAGGTACAGTGCAGATTATAAGGCTACATTCCTTTTAGTCTTTGCTCTGACAGGACAAGGCTGTCAAGATGCAGAAAAAAAAAAAATTAGAGGACGGAGAGAGAGCCAGGAAGCCGGTTTTATAGGTAGCGAAACATGTCATTACCGAAGTGCAGCTGTAGTGCTTCAATTATCCTCCTCTTAGTTCATTCCTCTGTTTTTTTTATTGCTACTCTTTATAACATGCCCCTCTCTTTGTAAATGTAAGAAAGAATCACCATGTCTCGTTCTTTCCTTTAATTGCTCACTTTCTTTTCTTCGTTCACTCCAGTTCCCATTCACTCTCTACACTACATGTCTGCTCTGATATGTTGACGTGGCGTTATTGGAGCGGACTACTTGTGAGTAATTTAAATAAAAGATAATAGCTTTTTGTTTTTCCCCGTTTTATTCGTCATACTTCATGTTCTTTATGTTGGAATTTATGGAATTCAGTCGCAGCCCACATAAGGGTCGCTACTTCCCATTCAGCCACAGAGACTCCATTGTCAAATGAACAATAGGCATAATTTGTTGAATGGCCTGCATGTGAAATTTAAGTGGCCCACTGAGTGAGGCTCAGGACGCATGACTAGGGATTTGGCAGTGATACAGCCAATACTGAGGCTGGCGAGTAATGGTACTGTAAAAACTTCTCTATCCATCAACCACTGACCTTTGATGTGGGCAAAATGTGCTGACTGTTAATTGAGCTCTCACCTGCACGCGCAGTCTGGCATGCGAGCGCTCGCTTCCATCTCTCTAATTGCCGTGGCTACAGTAAGTCAATTCACTGCATAGATTATCACGCATGAACACACAGATGAACAAAACGAGAGAGAACACACACACACACACACACACAGCCTGGATCCTCTACTCCATACTGTGTGTGTGACACAACTTAATCACTCATTGTTCCTACAGTATGCCCTAGACACCAGTTTAACAGTCTGCATCTCCGCTGGTTTTCAATTTATATCAAGGATGATAAAACATTAAATTCCATTATATTCTTAAATTGACTCCCCCAAACCCACATGATAGGTATTATGAGACTAAATACTGGTGAATTCTCCTTTACCTGATGGCAAAACATATTTTTTCCTACTGTATTTTTCTCTCTTCTCTTTATCTCCCGGTTGCAAGGTTTGTACACCACCAGAAATCAATGCATATCTTCGCTCTCATCACTTTTTTGTTTGTTTACAAAAAGCAAAACCCCTGCAGCAAAGAGCAGACCTGGGCAACCAGAAGATTTATACAGTTATGTGAAGATATTGCACCCCAGAGTCATATAATAATTTATCCTTTTGATCCGTGTTCAATACAAATTCCCGGTGGGGAATTTCTGGGCTGATCTGCAGGGCCTACGTGAGTCTGACTGTATCAGAGAGAGATGACAGAGTAAGAGGAGATAGTAATTCAAAAAAATTGCTATGTTCCAACCTTTAGTGGTTTTCTAGTTCCTGCAGAAAACAGAAGCTGATGTTCTTGACAGTGGCAAATGTTGTTGGTCGGTTTGTTATTCAGTCCACTGTTTTGGTCCAGACTCAAATATCTCCACAACTGCTCCAGGCACTGCCCGGGAAATTTTGCAGACATTCACGGTTTGGATTTATTGTCTATAAAGATGTTATTTGCCAGTGAAGCTGTGCTTTATACTGTAAAATGGAGAAGAGAGAAAATCTGAAGTGGTGGAGTGGTGACAGGATTTCTAATCCTCCCACTGACTTTAATGATTCCCTAACTTGTGGGTTTGATTGAAAAAACACTTGTCGATGTCATACACACATTACTGTAATGCATTCCTCAAAATGACAGAGCCCCCTGTGGCATCAAAAATAACAAAGTAGCAGTAGCATAGTTGATCCACATCAGCACTGATATCCTTAAAGGGACGGTGTGTAATATTTGTCAAGGTTTATTATGGTAGCAAAATCTGAATACTACTACCAATGAATATATTTGTGTAAGTGTATAATCGCTATAAAATAAAATCCATTTGGTTTTCATGGCCTTATAATTATTATTTTATATGCATATAGCAAGGGTCTTGCTTAGAGAGTGTCGCCATCTTGCGCCGCCATGTTTGTACTGAATGGAAAATCCAGCCAACTAGAGAGCACGTTTCAAGAGTTTCACGTTCATAAATAAACAAAAGAATTATCTAATACAGTAGATAAATAATAGAATCGAATGCTAGATTTCACTGTTTCCCCCTCATTTTACACACTGGACCTTTAAAGCCAACTGACAAACACAGCCACCAACATACAGACCTTTAATCTTGTTACAGTCATTAAAATGGAGAATAAACTCCATCCATAATGGGCCATAATGTTTATCTACAGTACTGTAGTTCCCAGTAATCCTGACTTCACAATAATACCACTTCCAAGAGCATATACTTTCTTTGTTTTCACTTCTATTTTACAGCACTTGCTCACATCTGGGCCAGTGTAAAGAGAAAGTCTAAATCAATAGTATGCACTCGATTCAAACACCATAAAGACACAGAGATTCTTCTGGCAGGATAATATATTCCTCCGAACTGCAGGGAAAGATTTACTAAGAAGCAGAAGTGCTAACTTGGTTATCACTCCTGGCTACCAAGGCTTAATTAATTCCTTGCACCATAGAAGAGTTGGTTTCACTCAATTTTTCGAGGCTATAAAGACCATTTGAGAAAACAGCATGGCTTCTTTCTATGTGTCACATAAATAACTACATGGAGGCTCTACAAGGAACCAATGAAGTGCAAAAAACAAACAGCTGCCGCTTCAGTTTGTTAGAAACCTTACAGCTGGAACAGCTGATCGGAGTCGAGCTGCACCTTTTCAATTTCCTGTTATGTGCAAACAGAGTTGGCATGAATCCCTCCGAGCACGGCACACTGAGGGTAACTCAGCCAGCGGGGAATCTACCAACAAGTCTGCACAAAGACACACAGAGTTGTACTCGTGAACATGAAACAAAGAGAAACATCAAAAACAGGCGCACAAAGTGGATTCTGTTTGCCGCTAAGCAAGTGTAGTCATCCCTCGGCAACACTTAATCCAGTGTGGGAATCCACATCTGAGCTATAAACAGCAATCTCCCAGTGTCTCTCTCTCTCCAGCACACATGCACAGACACATTGTGGGTGTGTTTGTGTTATATGTGTGCATGTCTGCGTCCTTCCGCAAGAGTGAAATAGTAGCTGTGAGGAAGGCCGGTGGGAGGAAAGGGGCAGATTTAGAGTTCCTCATCTACTGCCCTCGCCGAGGCTACATTCACGTCAGAGTGGTGCAGCCCCAATGACAAAAGGTACACCTTCTGCCAGTGTGTGTGTGTGTGTGTGAGTGTGTTTGTGTAGCTATTCAAGAGAGATCGAGGGCAGGACACAGGAGGAGTACAACTATCTGGGACAGTGCAGTTTTCACCAGTTTCACCAAGCAATTCAACTGTAGCTGAATGCTGCACATTATGACTGAACTATTTTACAGAAACACAAATTGCTGTCATTAAAATCAATGAAATGTCTATGTATGTGTATGTGTATGTGTGCGTGTGTTAAGGGTGAAAACGGGAGGTTGTGTCAGAGGAAGTAAGGTACATTGGAGAGAAAGGGGAGCCTTAGGGAGTAGAGTTCATTTTCCCTCCTTTCTTTCCTGTTTTCTGCTTGGTCTCGGCACACCGGGCCGCTTCTTACAGGATCAACACGGTCTCTCTCTCCTGCTCCCACGGTATGTGTGTATGTATTTGATAAACTGAGAGAAGGCTGTAAGATAAACTGAGAAGCACATGATAAACAGAGAGAGAGCTTAAATATTTTTTTTCCTTTGTGAGTGCAGTAATCCATCATGAAAGGTGTGTTCAAAAAGTGTCATGAATGTATCTTGAACAATAACACGACTATCAGGACGCCCTGTCCTGAGACACGTGAGGGAATAAAATCATGTCCGTCTCTGTCCAGGAAATAAACTTATGATAATTATCCAGGCGGGTATATGTTCAGTGCCTCTGTGGAAGCAGCATTTGTCCTCTTGTTGATGTGAATAACGACACTGTAGAACATCTACTAATCCCCTTACCGGTTACCATGGAAACAAAGAAAGCCTTGTAATACATTTGCCTGTGAGAAATTTGAATTTGTGTGTATTTTAAATAGTTACAGAGATGAGGAGAGAAAAAAAAAATCTGATTTAAATGTCAGTGAACAGGCAGTCATTTACATTTTACATTTTACGCTTAACTTTGCCTACAGTAGCTCTCTCCAGCTTTCCCTGAAGTGTGTGTATGTGAAATTATGTGCAACACTTTTTCTTAAAGTTTAATACTTTAAAACACTGCATCTGCAGCTACGATGAACCCTCAGTGCACCACAGGCCTCAGGTGAATAGTTAGAAGCTTGATGGTTGTTTTCTTGGCGTCTTTGAATGCTCTTAAGAGTTAGAAAGTTACACTTTAATGTCAAGTTCAAAGAGCTTTTCATCAGTGGTGCCTCATAAATTAAAGGTGTACTCATAGGCAGCCATAGATCTATAGTGTTGTAGTTGGCTTTGTCATGCCATGTCAAGAAGACTGTAAAAATGCTGTCCAATCTCAATTGTTCTGGGTCGACACCTTGAGTAGCAGCTTTAAAAATTCTCAGGGAGTAGAAGTAGAAGGACTTGAGCATGCAGACTGTGGACACACTTCAGTTTAATTTTGTTTTGACAGCCAAGGGCCTGGTTCTCTGATGGGCTTTTGTCTCCTCAGACTTTATTGGTGGAAGTCTGGGATGAAAGCCTGCTCATCTGTGCACCAACGTTAAGGCAGAATTGAAAAGAGGACGGACACAAGAGCAAGACGCCCCGACAGCAACGATTGCTCATTTACAAACGCTGGAGGACATTTTCTTCCAGGATATTGCCAGTTCTCCATGAAGGAGTAACTGGGGGTTTATTATAGCTTGGGTTTTTATTTTCATTATCTTTTTTTGCCTTTGTGCCTCTCCGTAATAATAACACAGAACGGTGACACAACAACATCTCTGAGCGAGTCGAACGAAGGAGGAGACACAGGTAGAGAACTAAGGGATGGACAGAAATCAAACTTGTTTAGAACAGAAAAAACAAAGACACACGGTTGATTACGACCCAAACCATGAACCTCCAGACAGTTGTTTTCCTGTGAAATGAGAAAAAAAATCTGACCTTTCTTTAGGTCTGGATTGTTTACTATCCATCTGGCTGCTTGTGTCAGACTCTGTTGCAACATCGGCATGTTCCCAAAACTCAGTAAAATAACTAGTAAAAAGTTGTCACAGCTGAAAGATATGATGCCAAGAGAGCTGTGCGTCCAAAATATATAAATAGCACAGATTGGTTCTCCACCACGCTGTGAGTGACGTCATTCACTCCGAGGTTATACAAACAAAACCACTTGCTGCCCATTTGTCTTCATTGACTTGTTCGTGGCGTTGTGAAAGACAAGGAACAGGAAACTGTGTGCGGGCAAACACAAACACTTAGAATAAACACCAGAAATACAAACTTTCCCTCAAAACAAACTTCTAACTTTAAAGGCAGGAAAGAGAGCTGTGTAGTGTAATCATCAGAAGTCACATAGGACACTATTAAAATGTTAAACTAGACACTGATCCACTGCTGCTGCACCCCCGCAGAGAATAGCCCTGAAAATATTTGTTATCTTCTGGCTCATTGAAAATGGGTGGGCACCTTGTGAAGCAACACAACAAGGCTTTATCAGACAGGATGGTGCAGACAACACGTCACATCTTTGCACATATACACACCACCAACACATATGGAAATTAGCGGATGCAATCTCAGAGAACATCAACTCCAGAATTGCCTCCACAAAAATACTGCCATAGCAACTGGTAATGCTTCTATCTGACTGAAAATGGCCACATAATGTTAAAGTGGATATGACTCATTGCCTCTGCAATTCCTTTACATGTTAAATTATACCACATTACCATATCATCATTGGTGTTGAGACAGCACATCTTGCTGATGCTGTTCATTGTGTCAGTTCAACAAACCTGGACACTGAACCAGGATTATTCCGGGAGCGGTTGTACAACTCAGGTTAGTTAAGAAGATTCACCATCTAACAAGCAGACAGACATTTAAAAACTTCAGTAACTGGATAGACAGTGAATAATGGAGCCACTCCAGGGACGTTAATGAAACCTGCCATGGTAATTAGGCTGGGATTTGACAGCATATTCTGATTCACTGCTTGAAGAGCCACATAGAAATAAAACCCATTTGAATAGACAAAGATTATTTGATGTGCACCCATTGAAGGTCAACAGCAAAAAACTCCACACGCTGGTACAATTTTCTCAGTTTGCAGACTTCCGTGCCACCGTGAATGTATTGAGAGCGTATTAGCGCCCAACTGATATAGTTGATATAGTATCTGTATGCAGCTCGGTGGCACACAGCATACATGCTGACGCTACAGTGTGTCCAGTCAAATGCTAATCCTGTGTGAATACAACTAGACACACAGCGAGTCCATACATCCGTTTCACCGGCAGCTTCAGTGGAGGGCATTGGTGTCAGAAAGCACTGTCGGGGTTGGAGTAGCACATCTGCTCAGAGGGGCCACCGAATTCACTTAATAACAACTACATATGGACTCCAGCTGGATTAATAATGAGGGTCAATATATCAAGGTATTCATAATGAGAGGTGCACCAGCCTGTTCCTCAAAGCTCCCTTCCTGCAAACACACACACTCACACAAAACAAAAAAAGCTTCTTGAACCTGCTGCAATATTGTGTTGTAGGGGTGTGCCGATAGATCGATTATTAGATTCATTCAGGTGACGATTCAATAGTGATTCATGACGCATGCCGCCCAGACACCTTAAGGAACCGACCAGGTGAAGATGGCGGCAGCTAACTCTGTGTCAGAGGAGCCTACGGAGGCAACGGCTTTAGAGGCTCCTCCTCCGGCGGTCGTGTCAACTGTTGTTAAAAGAGACGGTCTGGTCTGCTGTGGTGCTGTATTGATGCTGCCATCAGTATCGTTGCGTAATAACAAAGCGTTGAAAACTATTTTCTTTGCAATCATGTATCTTTTCCTGGAAGAGATGGAGAAGCTTGATGCTTCTCAGGCTGAGAGAGGACCATGGCCAGGTAAATTAACATTGGTTAAACTGTGTAACATTATTTTAACGTTAACTAACGTTACTGAGCATAACGGTCAGTTTGTATGACAATTATCATTCAACTTTGACGATATAAAAAACATAGCCTAACCATAACCTCATCAGCTAAAACAGGTTGGTTAGATAGATAGATTTTTAACAGTTTTCCTTCTTTTCCTTCTTTCCTTAAACCAGACCAGACCAGACAGAGAAGATGCATCGAAAATCGCGATAATCGTTGACTAATCGAATCGTAGCACCCTGAGTCGTAATCGAATCGAATCGTGAGGTGCCTTAGATGGTACATGCCATTGTGTTGACAACTTGCGTGATGTCTAGAGGATACAATACACTGACAGTGTGAAGATGGAACTGGAGTCGGTCCAAAGTGAGCAGGCTCCTTTCTGCAAATGTGCATAAACCGGTAGTAAATTTCAAATATAAACATGTAAGGAGATAATCATATTACCTTTGGTCCTCCATCTCCACAGAAAGTGAAGTGCATGCTCCCTCAGCAGTGAGTAGACAGAGTCATCTGTCACCTAAGGAGTGTTTTAGGGCAACAACTCAGGCGTCCCACGGCCCTGAATTCAGATGTTAAGCTCTTTATTGCCGCAACAAGCTGCGCAATTAATAGTTTTACAGTTGTCACTAGTGGTCGACCAGAATGAATCGGCTAATTGATTTTGGTCTTAACGAGCGGTAAGTGCCAGCGCAGAGACAAAGGCTACTGCTGCACCCACATGCCCCAACATGCATGGTGACAGAAATTGAGACTAACACACATACACACACTAACCAGATCATTTATCTCACACATCATCACGCAGAACACGTGTCTCTAGTCTGGACCAAGCAAAACACATGTTCATATGGTAATCGTACGATATGTGAGCTGAGCACCCTGTGCCCTCATCTACTCTCCCAAACCCCGAAATCCACACAGACACAGTCAAACTGTCCCTGTATATTGCTGTCAAACATATATCAGCATCCCTACTGTTGGTCTGTGATTTATGAGGCTGCCTAATTACATAGCTGCTCTTCAGAGAGCCGGGGTGGGAGGGCTAAACTAAAGCTGGGAAGAGAGTTGGGGAAATGAGGGCAGGTCCTGAGCTATTAAAAGTCAGCTACAGGAAAGTAAAGTGAGATGGAGACCCTGTGGACAAGATGTGAAGTAAAAGGCTTAATTACTAAAACAGAGATGACTATAGCGCTGCCATATGCATATGTAACACAATATATTAGAGGAATAAATATCACATAAAGTCCCATGTGCTTTTCTCTTGATATGTCTATATACTTATACCAATATCAGTTTTAAATCTAGTACCATCATGACTTCCCCCAGAGTAAAAGCAGGTTTCACAACCATGAAAAATATCTTAACAAGTATGATCAAGACAAGTGATACGCACCTTGAAATCCTCTCTCTGTTGCACTGTTCTACTTTTTTTTCTTTTTGATGAGACAGTTACACAACAGCTCTATTGGCATTTTTTCTAACCAAAAAAGGACACATCACAGCCTGCACTCATCACTACAGGGATGGAGGCAAAGACAGAGCCCTTTAAACAAACCCATCAAACTTGATATATAACATACTGCAATCCAGTCCCAGGTATCAAAGCCCTTGTTACCATATTTATCTAATCACATTAAGCAAGTGTTTTCCACAGGAATACACAGCAGAGATTTGTAGGGGGAGAGGAGGACAGACAGCAGCACAGATATGTGAGTAATACTGGGATGCTATTATCTCTTTAGCCAGAGTGGCAGCAGTTTATCACAGCATTCAATCACCAAGTAATCACTATCTGTGAGAAACTCCTTCCACTTTCGCTACCTCAGAGCTCTTAGTCAGCGTCCACAGGCTGGGCTGCCACTGATAAAGATGTTACAAAGAGTGGGTCAGCAGACTGCGTGACAGGTTATATTAGGCTTCTATTTTATTGATCACCCTTTATTCTAACTAGAATGGCTTTCCTTAAAGGGATACTTCACCCAAAATCGTCAATTCACCAATTTTCTACTCACCGTCATGCGTTAGTTATCAAAACGCTTTTGGAGTTTTCATATAATGGCGGTGGATAGAGCTCACTTTCGAATCGTCCAAAACACACACTATGAAACATCCAGATACCTCCAGACTTCTCGTCTGTACTGACCCAAGTGTCCTGAAGCCGCTACATGAAAAAGTTGTTCTGAAAAAAATAATTTTATCTCTGTTTTAGCCTTGTTGTAGTAATAGCTCCCAGTGGCTGCGTGAGATGCGTGAGATTTGCTGCAAGATCTGCGCACAAACAGCCACTGGGAGCGTTGTGATAACTCAGAAAGTTCTCCAAACCCTTCCTTGGCATGACGGTTAGTAGAAAATTTGTGAATTATTGATTTTGGGTGAAGTATCCCTTTAACATGTGCACTATATTTTGCAGGGAAATATGGCAACTACTAGTAATACTGTAACAATTGATATATTGCCAATTTTTAAGAAGTGATGTTTGTTTTTTCTATTTTATGTCACTGTTAACTGAATATCTTTGATTTTTGATTGCTTTTGTTGAGAGAAATTGGGATTTTTCTTTATTCTATACTCTGATGCCTAAAGATTAAAAAATAAAATAAGGGATTAGCTTGATGAAAAATGTATTACTTGTTGCCCTTAACAAATCCAAGTCAATAGACCAGTGATCCAGTAACACAGCATCTGTAATCTGCCGTTACAGCAGAGTGTGTTAGTCCAGATCACTGTTCACTCTTTGTCAGTCTTTGACTTTTATGATCCACACTGATCCTTGACTGGAGCTCTGGCTCACTCATCTTCCCCTCCACTGACGCGGCCACCTTAGGAATGCCATTCCAGCAGTCAGTCCATAATTCCCGCTCAGTGTTCCCAGTAATCCCTCTTCTCCGGCTGTTCTGAGCCTACTTCCTTCCCCACAGCTGCTGGCTGGCCCGGCCTGCTCTAATAATAGGACAACAATGCCCGCCCCACGCCCGGACACACAGCACTGCACTACTACTGAAAAAAAAAAAAAAAAAAATAGAAAGAAAAAAGTCCCCAAAAACTTTAAATCAAAAAACATTTGGACATTGAAACTAGATGTTTCTCAGTGTTTTCCGAAGTTTTATACAAAACAGGTCATGAAAAGGTTTAATTAACATAAATCTTTTAAAATCACTATAATTACTTACATCTAGTTCCAAAAAAGTAACGTCTAAATTGTTGACACTTAGTACTTGTGTGTGTCTGTGTGTGGGTAATAGGCTGTAGCATGTAAACACATGTTGGTGGAGGAATGATGATGAGGCTGTACACTAGTGAGCTGAGCAACTATCTGTGGTAGAGGAGGAATACAAGACACTGTAATCACGCAGGAGCTGATAAATGAAGACTACACACTGCTGAAGTATTTAAACACCACCTTGTGCCATGGCGACAGTGAAAAGGACTACTCCTCCAGCACACACACACACAAACACAAACACAAGCACACATTCAAGACAGGTTATGTATAAATGTCACATTGCTGTTGCATGGCCCTGAGCTGCACATACAGACACCGAGGAGAGAGAGGCATTAATCAGAAAAGAGTCTGGAGAGACTGAGAGCTGGACTGAGTTTTTTCTCTCATCTCTTTGCTGCCCCACTTGTAGAAGCAGAGCTCAGAATCACATGTTACAGCTCTTGGTGTCTCTGAGCCTGACAATTATTCAGCAACTTCTTTTCTGCTTGTTTGTTTCTTCCATAAAAAAAAGACAGTTTGGCTCCTCCAACCTCTACTTTGCTCCTGTCTCTCTGACAAATCAGCATGGTAAGTGTTGCTCCTCTGGCACGTGAAAAGCCTCCACACCTTCTCGTCTCCTTCAACCCCCCTCCGCCATTCCACCAAGAGAGCAATCACACACTAAAACTCACTACATTTACAGCTCAGACCTCCTTTTTTTTCTCACAGAATCACTGGCCTGTGGAAGGAGGGGGGAAAAAATAAATAAATAAATAAATAAAGGAATGCTAGTGCTCACCTCAGACAAGGTCCCACTGCCACAGGGAAAGCAGAAGGAATATCATCCTCAATCCGCTGAGAAAACCAAGAGCAACAAGTAGTAACTCCAGCGATTCCTCCTCCCCTCTCTCGCACTCCTGCTTCCTTGCTCTGTTTCTTCCTCGGCTTTGCACTCATTCAGGCTGCAGTGGACTGAGCAAGTATGTGTGTGGTGTGTGTGTGTGTGTGTGTAAGGTCCTGTGGACTCCTGCAGGGGCACTTAGCAGGGTTCAGGTCCCCCCCCCCCCTTCTCAGGCTCACACACAGAGAGAAAAAAGCTCACCCACACTCACAAACAAGAGGGCAGGGGAGTATTCTCTTTGTCTTTTGTTGCTTTCTCTCACTTCCTTGCTCTGTGTTTTCAAATGTCTGCAACTCCTTGTTCTCCAGCCCCCTTTCAAATGAGAAAGCAATTGACAGAGAGAGAGAGAGAGAGAGAGAGAGAGAGTGAGTGAGTGAGTGAGAGAGAGACCCCTGCATGTGTGTGTATGCTCATGCACAGGGAATGCCGTCGTGCCTCAGCGCCCGGGGCTCAGAGAAGGAGGAGGAGGAGGAGATGAAGGAGGTGGGGTTTAGACCTCAGAGAGCTGAATTCCTACCCCACATCCAACCAATGGGAGCGCTTGTTGCGGTTGACCAAAAACCGCGGGGCCAGGCCGGGCCTCGCTACCACACTCCAGCTTTAAAGCATTAAGCCGAAGTTTGCTGTGCACTTCACTTCAGGCTGTATACGTCCTACAGTGGTCGTGTGAAAGAGCGTGAGTGTTTTCATCTCGAGCAATTCCTTGTCTTTGTTTACAATTGGTTTTTGCTCTGCCTAACTAAAACTTACATTTGAAACAGTTGATTAAAACATACTAAAAAACCACTTCTTCTTTTCTTTTTGCAATGCCAAGCCAAGGAAACCTTATCTATTGCATATTTAAAGAACAAAGCCACTTCAAAGTGTTGCCAATAAAGTCCATAAAGCACTTACAACACAGAAAGATAAACTATGATTTTGCAAATCCAACCATGTTTTAGCTAAAAAAAAAGAAAGAAAAGAAAATCCCAGTCACTACACAAACCTATTCCAGGTACTACACATGTTACTGCAACAAGTGGCCTTGCAGGGATGTTACCATGTTTTTTCCCATGCCCACCCTCCTCCTTCCCCCTCCCCCCACCTTCCTGCCCGAAGAACAGCACTCTCAGGTTTCTGTTGCCGTCCTTGGCCAGACATTTGTCAAGGAAGACATTTGTCCACAGAGGTGACATCAGATCTCCTCCCCTGTCCTCCTGCTATTCACACCAGTCCACTTCTACTTCGGCGTCCTCCTTCTCACCACATCCAGTCACACTACAGCAGCCTCAGGGATGTGTGATAAGAAAAATATCATATGATGATCTCTCTTCATACTGTAGCTAAACTGTGTCAGGTTTTTTTTTTCTCTTTCCCCCATTCAAATGCAGCCTGCCGTTATTACATCATCATTTCTTTATTGTTGAGGTCATATGAAATTTCACATGATGTTAATTTAACAAGACTTAAGTCTACAATCATGCTAGCAGCTCTGTAAGTCTGTAATTAGCCACAGCAGTGCCTCATGTGAACATGCTAACAAGTTATCATTATGTCTGTGAGCATAAGTATAATGTTGGCCATGTTCATTATCTTAGTATAGCATGTTGGTGTTATGCTACAATTGCAGCTAATGAGACTGTCATTAGTCTGACACGAATCTGGCCACAGTGGAAGTGAAATGATCCAATGAGGCCCAATGCAAAATGAAAAGTCATGGGTCACTGGCAGTGTTATTAAAATAAATCTTGATATAAGTATGAATGTGTTTCAGAAATGTCATGCAAGTCCAAGTCATTCATTAAAAACCAAATCCGTGAGCCTCATGGTGGTGCTAGAAATAAAACCAGGGACCCAGAGTCAACAGGATTCATCCTGTGGGAACAATGAATCCCTGAATATAATGTCACAGGAATCCAATCCAATAGTTGTTGAGATATTTCAGTCTGGGTCAGAGGTGGACCGAGAGTGCAACACTGTTATCCCCAGAGCCGGCCTGACTCCACGGCTAAAAATGCAGAAAAATGCAAGAGCGTAGGTGGAATTAAGTTAATTTAAATCAAATGTGCTCTACAAGTACTAAACCAGACTGGAAAGGAGGCAATGATGGATTCTGGAAAATAAAACCTGTTTATAAAGTATCCATGCTGTTCTTCTGTTGCTACTTACACTTCATTACTATACAAACATTCTTAATGTATCAACATTTATTTAGGCTTTAATAGGCTACTCGGTTCTTTAATGAGTTTGTGGTTCAGCGACACACATTTACATTGACTGATCTGGAAGATAATTGTGGAGACAAGATGTTTATTGAACTACTTTTACATCTGTAATTACTCTAATTATAATAATTGCGAGTGAGCATTAAAAAGCCAATAGGTTGGAATAAAACTGATGACTGACAGCTCTGTGTTTCCTCCTCTCCACATTTAGAGCCTCGGCTTCCAAACCCAGAGTGGAAACAGAGCTGTTTCTACACATATCCAGTGAATATGAAATGATACAAATTGCTCTGTTGCAGAAGTAGTGGATGACATCAGTGTGGATGGGATAAATATGCTGATCTATTACTTTCATATGTTTCTTGCTTCTGAGGAATTCACTGCACAACTATAAAACTCTTGTAGCCAGTTTGTCTTTGTTGTGCAGCAGAGCTTGATGATGAGTTATTTGACACGCTTTGGCACGTGAATACTACGCCTTTTGAAGACTGGCCTGAATTTCAGAGACATTTTGTTACAATTAGTGGAGCTGTTTTCATGTATTTGCTTTACTGAGAAGCTCAGTGCTCTTCTAATTCATGTAATTCAAAAGAGCAAAGCACAGAAATATGCAAGACAAATGTCCACAGGTACTCACACAGGTGTAGAGGTCAGTGTATGTTAGGTGATCTGCCATTAGATGATGACAGAATGGCTGAAACTTGAGATAACAGGCAGAGATGCAGTTTCTGCTTCTGTCAGGAAAAAGTCTTTGTCAAACATTGTGGAAAAAGCTTCTTTTCCCTGATTTAAAACAGCGAGATACTCAAGCTTGGTTAAGCGTTTTAGAGGAGGCTGAGGTCAGATCAGGAGGACCAGGATGCTTGTTCAGGCCAAAGTTTGACTTAAGTCTAATTCCACCTTCAATAAACAATTACCAGGAAAAACACTGGAAAAGATGGAGTGAGAGTAAAATGGGAAAGACAGAAACCTAAAAGCCTGAAGTGACA